>NC_137458.1:246528814-247800011 GCF_964235325.1 Thermobia domestica | reverse complement strand
CCTCTGTTAGTCATTTTACAAGTTATTACAAGAAACAGAACAGGTCTCCACTCTGGATCCCCATTACCCTCTCACACGTTGTCAAGTTACTACATGCGAAGGAAAGATGGGGCCCCTTCAAGCAAAGCTCCTGCCGGGGCCCTATACCCCACCAGTCCGAGACTGCCACCCTGTATAATGATACATCCTCCGGGGCCTCCTTCAGCCTCTCTGGGAAATCAAAATTTCACTATGTGGCAACGTCATAGATTAAATTGGAACCATTAGCATTGCTCCTCGAATCCATCAAACAGTTACACCGATTGTTATATGAATAAGTAGTGCTAGCTTCAACGTCAATTGACTTCAACCGCCATCTGGAAAGAATTGATGTAACTATTTCATGCATTGACAGATCTTTTCTGAGGTTCTTTATCTGCGACGTTGCCACATAGTGCCTTCGCGTCTCCAGACGAATACCCGAAAGGTATATACAATTATAAATATTTTTCGCTTTATTTTGACTTGTGGAACAGTGGGCAACACTTTTAGAACACCCGATATATATAGGGTAAATCACTTAAAGTGGGCCCCTCCTTGTAATTTCTAAACTAATCGACAGAAATAGCTGAAATTTTGTATGTACCAAGCAAATATCGGAAGAGAGGAAAAGTTTGTACATACTCGACAATATCACCAGGTTAACAGTGTGGCCATCTTAATATTATAAAGTTTTATTGTTTTCAAATACCTTTGCGTCAAGTTATTACGTATTTGAAATATACATATAAAACGAAACATTCAAATGCCACTTTTTATTCAGTGTTGCTAACTAAGGATGCTACAGTATCACAAATATCCAAATTTCGGAGGGCTCTACAACAGTAATAAAGCAATTGAGATTAACGATACGGTGTACATCTAAAGTAACTTAGTATGTATCGGATACTATGACCACGATATGGTGCATTTCGGACAAATAGGAACAAAATAACAACAGGCTTTATACCGAAAAAGTGCTAAGATACTGTAAGTATCGTAACTAAGGAGTTAGATGGTTTCCAACAGACAAAATAATCACAATGCCGTTTACTGCAATTTGTCATCTCAAACCGTTCACGTTCCTGAGATATGATAAACAAAGGAAAGATTTGCAGCACTGATTAAAATTGTTACAACTACCAAATATTATCGCTGTAATGTATGTTGTACTTTGATGCAAAAAATAACACCACGATCATTTTAAACATTCCCTACAAATTCGTCATTTTAAGCAGTGTTGGAACTCTACCAAACAAGAAAACACTGGTGACCCAAACCGTTCTTTGTAGAGTATAAACTTATATGTAAATTCTAGACTAAAACAATTTTATCACCAGAAAATATTACTTTTACTAAAAATCTCTTAAAAGTATAGATTCAAATATAGAGGTTTTCACACTTCATGTAATTACAACAAAAACTCCCCCCCCCCTTTTTTTTTTTTTTTTTTTACATGGGAGCAAATACCTGATAAGAATCCTAAAATTCTATGGTATACAAGCAGCATAGCTCTGTATAAAAAAATAAAATAAATGGAAAGCAGATGTTTTAGTTCAATTCTACAGGTCAGGTCAATGTCTTAATAAATTCTTATTTAGCGTTTCGATGTTGCATGGTGAGTGCTTAACGTCAATTCCTAAAACACTAACCAAAGTGTAAACGTGGTTGTTTCCACGTTATGTGCCTATCCACTGTCACTTTCAAAGCAACAGATAATACCAGTGCGTTTCTTCCCCAATTATCAATTAAAGTCCGCACGATAAACGGGAAATAAACGTTCAAGAAGAGCCGCCCATTGAATACAAGCGAAAACAGAATTGCAAATCAAGTTCTTTCACCCAATTGACGTACTTCTTTTCTCTCGTGCGTGCCAGCACACACGCAATTGCGTTCCTCGCGGATTCTCTGTGCAACAAATCGTCAAAGCAGTGTGACCTATCATTACGTAAACTTTAATCGGAGGTTATTCTGCTCTGTTCCTATTCACCAGTTAACCTTCACGTAATCTTCGGACAGAAAAAAGGAAAATGTTTTCCTTTGTATATATGAAGTACCTACAAACAAAGATGCTCATTCTCGGGATAGCTGACCTCACCTCACATATCCTTCGTGTCAAAACTTTGTACATTCTTCTCACAGCTTCCCAGAGTAAGTATAGTTCATTTCAAAACATAATGTCCATAGTAGCATGGGCTATTCCTTATACATAGCAGTAGCATGGGGTATTCCCTACATTTACCCGGCAACAGTGATATCCAAACTCCTAAGCTAGATCTCCGGTAAGTATATAGAAAAACAGAGCTTCAGTACAAGCAAGCGAGAGTCAGTGCGAGTCTCATTTGAGAATAGAGAGCTCAACAAGGGTAGTAAGCTCTAAATGGAGCTAGCATGAAGCTCACTGACAATCATGAGCTCAAGTTCGAACACGTCCTAGGATGAGCTAGCATGAACCTCATTGAGATTAATAACCCCGAGCTCCATTGAGAAGTTAGGCCTAGGCCCTCACGCTTATGCCTGCTAGGCTAAAGGAGACGGTGATGATGCAAAATGAATGAATAAAGTGGGAGAAAAATCATAGATACGTGTTTGTTCACCACAAAGTACTTGGCGCGAGCTGGGATCGAATAAAGGATCCCATGCAACAGAGGTGAACACTCTACCACTGAGCCATCGCGGCCCAATAAGAAGGAAGTCCTTAATTTTGAATTTATAACTTCCCACATATATGACGCCCTCTGTGAAGATTCTGACACCTTGACACTGCAGGTATCGGAGGACTATTAATTGTCGTGTACAAGCAATTACCCGTGTAATGAATCCATAACTGCTCAGATCTTGCATACGTGGTACACCTAATCTTAATTATCAACCACTACTCCAGCTCGTAATTACCAGTTTCTCGTATCTCTTCTTGAAACACAGGCGAAAGTAACTAGCCACCCTATCCCTGAGCAACTGGTTTATAAGGGAAGAGAGGGAGATTATATATCGAAGTGGAAGATGGTTTATACACCAATCGAAAGCACTAATGACGCCTTTTAAAAACCATCTTCCACTTCGATATATAATCTCCCCCTCTTCCCTTGTTAGTAGCCCTATACCTAGCTATGTTGGGGCAAATGGGGCAGAACACTCAGGCATAAATTGATCTTCCCAATAAGAGGTTGAATGATTTATATTTACGTCTTTGGTTAGCAGTAAAGCTAATATAACACATGATCTACAGGGTAAAGTCGAATTTGAACCACTGTGATGCGCTCAATCCTTTCTCATCGAAAATCAAATGCGGGAACCTCAAGCACCAAAGACACTTGCGATAGCCAGTAGATCAAAGAAAAAGGCCTCTCAATGAGAACATATTTGCCTATATGAGAATGTGTACGTTCCGAGGACCTTTGTATTTTGAAATGGACTATACGCGTAGTTTAAAGGTCTGTGTGAATGCAGTTATCCGCGATTATGAGCATCAATGTACTTTCTTTCTTTCTTTCTTTTTTTTTCTTTTCTTTTTTTTTAAAGATATACTTCTATTATCTTTGAGAACAGAGAATAAAATTGCTGATATAGTTGAAAAGAAGAATTTCCATGCTATTCATTAAGTACTATTGATTACGATATTGAATTTTTCGATTATTACTCCTTTGAGACAAGTAATCTCCACATCAAATTATGTGAATTTGATTTTTATTTTCCTTTTCCTTTCCAACTAATATGGAGTGTTAATATGGTTTTATGCTGGTTTGTTTACGATGATTTATTCTTTCTTGAGTTGCCTTCTGAACAGACATTTATACAATATTGCAGAACAGAAATTTGCATTTTACTATTTAATATAAAACTTTCGTGTCAGAAATCCGGATATGGAAGGAACTAACGTATGATTTCCATTGATTTTGCAATTTCTACCTGCATTATTCTATACCTCTGGTGTATGGGGTTTCCGGTTCGATGTCCGGCTAAGTAAGTTTGTGGTGGATAACACCTTATCCGTGGGTTTTCCTGGGGGGATACTTCCGTTACCTCCCACATCCTCATTCCATCAATTCTATCATCATCATTTACTTGCCTTAATCATCCATCTTCCTTAACCTGAAGGATATAATTGTGGGACGTTAAATAGTTTTTGTTTTTGCATTATTCCATTTTATTTGGTGCAGTTGACAATTAGAAGAGATTGTGTTTAATACTTAACTTGAATTTGATGGATAAAATACCATAACTACAATTGTTATCATAACTATTATAGAACAATAATATATTGTAAATGTATATCTGTTAACTCACTATTGCGGATGCGGGTGCGGATACTACAGGACTTCTACCTGTGGTATTAATCTCAACGTTAACTTCCTAATAGATGTTGTACATTTAACTGAATGATGCTTGGTCTGCGCTCGCTTCCACTTTCAATATTTCTTTCTAGGTAGAATTTTGTTATTGCTTAATTAAAGCAGATCACCAATCACTACACGATGATAGATCAGCGCCAAAAATTATATGACTTCACTGAAATTATATAGGTGCCAGTGAAGGAACAGGTCCCAGGGTTTGTAACCCCTGACCCAAAAGCAATTAGATCCATGGCACACCAGATCCGGTAACTCGGGCAGGCCCATAACCTAGACACGATGAAACATCGTTGTACACATGGGCAGCATGTGTGAGGCTGCTAGTGTCACTCTAACAAAAATGTTATTCTCTCCTCTCTATGTTCTAACTAAATCTGTAATTTTCTTTCTCGCTTTTTGGTTATGTCTGTATGTGTCAAAGCATTGCACTGAAAGATAACTACAATGTTTATTAGAGTATAAAGGCATGAGAATCACAAAAAAAAAACATAAGCTGCATGTTTTTTTCTTATGAGAGATCGTCTAAGTTTATCAATCGAACCTGTAAAACTTCTCATTTAGAATATAAAAGGTCCCGCTAAGCCTAAACAGCACAAAATATTTTAGTATAGTCTATGATCAAAAACATTGCATTATTTTTCAGTATGTCATGACGAATAACTATGAAGTTATATTTAAAATATTCAAGACATAGTAATTTCAAAAAATGTCACGCCGGAAATCAAACAAATTTTCGCACTCTAATTCTGCAGGAATGCTGCAAAGAAGATATTTCGCTTACTTCCGGGTCACCGAGTCAGTCTGGGTTACCATGTCTGACTGGATCACTGGGTCAGATCGAGTCTAAGAACCGAGACCCGGATGACCCACACAAAAGTTGTGACCCGGTGGAATTTGTTCCATCAGTACGTCCAAGATAGTTGCACTAATCATTCGTAACTCAATCATATTAATTCAAGTATTCTTTCACTAATTTGTACAACACTAAAATAGCACTCAATAAAAGGAGACTCGCTACAAAATATTGTTTTATGCCGAAACAAAAGTTATTTTCTTTGTTATCCAACTACTACAACTACTACTACTCTTTAACCCAAGATAAAAAGTAAACAAGTCTTCACGTTAACACAAAGCATCCCACACAATCCTTATGAAAAGTGGATTTCGGTGGAATTGCTTGAAACCGTGATATGTTGTAGATATTATAATCCTGAGAAAAAGTGTCAATTTTCACAACCAGAATATCACACATTACCGAAATCCAGAAAATCGGTATCTTCGGCTGTTTTCAATGAAGTGGCCCTTTAGTGGCCAAACGGTCAGTGATTGGTGATTGTGCCAATTGAGAATTTTTCTCAGGAACACAATATCTACAATATATTACGGTTTCAAGCAATTCCAACGAAATCCACTTTCCATAAGCATTGTGGGGTACTTTCACTCTCAGCACATACAAAATAGTTAGGTGAAACAAAGGAAATTTTTTAGTTTAACGTCCATGATTGTGCCCTTTACACTAAGGGAGACAAAGGCAAATGAATGATAATGGAAGAACTGATGAAATGAGAAAGGGGAGGAAACGGGAGTACTCTGAGAAAACCCACGGACACGATGCTGTCTACCACAAACTTAGAAGGTGTTGAACCAAGAACCCTACGCACCAAGGGTAATCGCTCTACTACTGAGCTACCGTGCCCTTCCTTCCCGCGAACTCGAAAAAAAAATAGGTATTTTTCATTAGTAACGTATTACATATTCAGTCCCGGCTTCGATTTCCGGTGGGAGCACTCATTCGAAAAAGTGTAAAACGCTTTTTCAGACCAGCCACCCTGAATGAGATTTTCCTGGGTTTTTCTCATTCGCATCTGGCAAAGGTCGGGGTGGTACCTAACTTATAAGTCCCAGGCCGCTTCCTTCCTTCCCTTTTCCCGGATAGTGTGCTCGCCGAGAGACGTGATCCCTCAAACATGACGGACTAAATGGTCATTGATGCCGAAAGCCCAGAAATCTAAATCCTAAATCCAGTGTCCGATATGTAAAAAAAGCAGAGGCGGTATGATTTTGACTCAACATACCTGCTATTTAAATATTTTCTTGATTACTGAAAAACTAGAGACGGTATGTCCTCATTACTGAAAACCCAGAGGCGGTATGGCATACCACCGCATACCGCCTCACTTCGACCACTGCCTAAATCCCTATATTACGTGTTCGGTATACCTTCCCCAGGTATGTTTCGTTTATTGTAAAACCATTCAGTACTGTAACTTTTCGAGACAGAGGGCAATCGTTCCTCCATTTAAGTTCCCCGCCATTCGAGACGACCTACTTCAAGATATAAAATTTCTTACTCCATATGATACGATGTGAATATAAATGTCTAAATGAAAAATGGAATAGGTTGACACCACCACCACTACTACTACTACTACTATACACACACACACACACACACACACACACACACACACACACACACACACACACACACACACACACACACAAACTCTTGAATGAAACGCAAATGTAGATCACCAGAAACAATGTATATTTCTTAAATGTGTCAAATTCTATTCCCTCATTAACTTGTAAAGCATGAAGTGTGCGTACCATACTATTTCCAAAAGAACTTAAAATAATTTAAATTGTTACCAATGGCGCCCATCAGAGGGGCAAGGTGGGGCGCTTTCCCTCCCCCCAAGAGAAAATCGTACTTGGGAATATCGGAAGCCCAATAGAATTTTTACATTAGTTATAGCAAAATTTGTAACTATATTTGAAACCTCGCTTATATTTGCCCCTTCCCTTGGAAACCACAACATGGGCGCCCTTGATTGTTACTGCTGCTACATCATCCGATGAAAATATATTTCCCTAAGATAAAGCATAAATGTTATCTGGGCCCTGCTGCAGTAAAGCACCAACTGGGGTCTCCAGAAGTAATAAAACTTTTTATTAAGGTTAGCTAAATTCCACTTTTTTTTTTTTTTTTTTTTTTTTTGAGGACCTTCTATTAATATCTGTCCCCTCGGGAAAAAATGAAATGAAATATTTGAATTTAACGTCCCATGATTGATTAACGGAGACATGATTAAAGCAAGTGAACAATGATTAAAGAATTGGTGGAATGAAAGAATGGGAGGAAATAGAAGTACCTTGAGAAAGCCCACAAACACGGTGTTATCCACTACAAGCTTGCTTGCTTGGACAGGGATCGAGCCAGGGACCCCACGCACCAGAGGTGAGCGCTCTACTACTAAACCACCGTGTGCCCTCCTCAGGAAAAGTTTCAAGTCACACAAAAGCGCTAAAAGTATCGATACTTTCACAAGAAGTTATTGGGAACGAGTTGGGTGTTCTCTTAGAAAGAATGTTCAAAAATACAAACGAGTTTCTCTTCTATTTCTCTACTTTGGTTCAATTTTAAGCTTGAATACGCTTTGAGTACAGAACCCATTTAAATTTGAATGCGGATAAAATGTTTTGTATTAACACTTCGTGAATCGAGTGCATCACGTTCAAGTAGTAACTAAATTTTCTGCTGTGTGGCGGTAGTGTATTTTCAAGTTTGGTACTACTACTGCCATCTATCGACGCAACTGGAAATAACAACTGTTTCTCAGAAACGATTCGAATACTCACTGTAATGCTCATGTATCAGCATCGTCTCAGTTTTTTCCTTAGGATTTTACTGGCTAAGTATACAAAAACAACACGTTTTCTTCTTTCAATTTCCATCTTCATTCAACTGCACCTGAAAATAAAATGAACTGTTTTCTATGTCTATGTGAAGTGGTTGGGCTGAGACGCCCGCACGAGTCTGCTGCGAGTCTGTTGCGGGGACTTTTCTGCACGTCTGAACCGAGACTTAGTCACCTTCTAGCAGTAAACCGACATTTATATAACAATAAAAACGGTCGCGTTGGCTCAATGGTAAAGCGCTCACTTCTCGCGCATGGGGTTCCTAGTTCGATCCCAGCTCCCACCAAGTGGGCTTTGTGGTGGACAAATACCGCGTGTATGAGTTTTCTCGGGGTTCTCCCGTCTCTTCCCGCTTTCGTTATTCCACCATTATCATCTATTTCATCATCTTCTCTCTTTTCCTCACTACATAATCGTGGGATGTTAAACAAAAAATAAAAAATGAAATGACATGAACTTGGGTGAATCCCTACCTCCCAGTCCTGATTTCAGAATATTTTCTCCGGGAGATATTTCAGTACACTAGGAATGGAAAATAGTATTACGAAAATCTACGTTGAGCACCCATAGGACATGGCCCCAGGGATAAATTTCCCCGGGTCACTCCCTGAAGTCACTACCTTCTCCATCTATGAAGTTCTTTGAACGCCATTACTTATGAAAATAATAAAATGACTACACTTTCTAAAATTACTTGAATATAGATGATCAACAAGAAAAAATCACAGAACTACCCAAAAACATCAATCATTGTGTTTCATCTTATGATAGGGCGTCGCGGTGGCTCAGTGGTAGAGCGCTCACCTCTGATGCATGGGGTCCTTGGTTCGATCCCAGCTCGCGCCAAGTGAGCTTTGTGGTTGACAAAATCCGTATGCGTAGGTTTTCTTGCGGTTCTCCCGTTTCCTCCCACCTTCTTCATTTCATTCATTTCTCATAATCACCGTCTCCTTTAGCCTAACCAGCATAACCGTGCAACGGCGTCGACTTTCCAGAATTTATGTGGGTGCATATCAGTGAAAGGACCAGTGACGCAATTTCAGACTTAGCTTGAGGGGGGCAAGAGCACTACCAACATAAAACTTTCACGTTTTGCACTAGTATATTAGTAGATTATATGTAGACTAAAATATATGTATTCCTCAAATTCTTGGGGGGAAACAATTGACCCTCCTGCTCCCCCTAAATGACGCCTATGGGCGGGCCGTGTTATATGTTTTCAGGGAAGTCTCGATATTTTTGATTGATTTCCTTTTAGTAAAAATCTTTTATAAACATTGTCATAAATGCCTGTGCCCGATTGTATTCACAATATACTTCCATTTTTTATTGTGTGCACTGCCTTTGGCCAGGCCAGAAACAAGCAAGGAAAGGGAGAGTGTGTTCCTTGGATGCCTTTACACAAACACATTTGAAATGTTTTAGAGGTTAGAAATTTGAACTTCAATTTCAATGGTTTAATTTATTATTATTATTATTATTATTATTATTATTATTATTATTATTATTATTATTATTATTAATTGATAATGGCAAGTGAGAAGTATTCATTTTATTTTGTTTTTATCTAAAATAATGTGGGTGCGGCGCACCTAAAAGATTATTTGTGTGGGTGCTGGAGTCCCAAAGCACCCACATAATCGGCGCGCATGTAATCGTGGGACTTAAAGATTTCATTTCATTTTTTTCGCCTTATGACATGTTTTCATTTTCAAACTCACTATAAACATTACATTTGATTCCACGTAGATGGCAGTATATATCAGAAGAATTTAAAGACGCAAAATAAAATTACGCAAATGAATTAAGATATTTATTTTCATTTCAATTTTGATATTAGAATCAATTTGAAAATATTGACAAGAAAGAAACTAGGTCTGTATTTTGTTTTTGGAATTTATCACTGTAGAATTCGATCCACCTCTGATTGCTGAGCCCGTTGAGTTTAACTACGTCAGAATTCGAAGGGCCTAGCTCCCAAGCTAACCATTTTGCCACGTCATCTTTGCTGGCAGCAACTCCGAACACCTCGCACGAACTCGGCAATGATCCTTGGATCGTACCAGAGGATTAATTCACCAGAATACATCCCTAATTCCTGACTTCTAAGGCAGCTGAATTACAGGAACAAGCCACTATTCCCAGCCGACAACTACCGACAATTATAATTTTAATTCTGATATTTGTTTTTCGCTTTACTGGTTTCTAGAAACAGTGAAAGTTAAGTGTAAATATTAGGCGAGAGAGAGAGAGAGAGAAAGATGTGTATGTGTGTGTGTGTGTGTGTGTGTGTGTGTGTGTGTGTGTGTGTGTGTGTGTGTGTGTTCCAGTATAACTCTGGGACGTCCGGAGCAATTTTATCTAAACTTCGTACACATATTATTTACAGGCTGGAAAAGAGTACTCTCGGCGTAAAACCACACTAGTACACCTCTGGGCGAGTAAGAGGAGGAGACACTTTAAAATGATCGAAAACTACCGATATTATTGTCAAATCCACAGTTTTCGGGGTCCAAGAGCCGATTGGTATCAGTTCCTATGCGCTTTATGTCCAAGTTTACTCGCCGTAAGGATAAGATTCCTAGCATACCTAGGGGGTAGATAGGTTGTTTAGATTATTCTAATATAGCATTAGAAAATAAACTGTGTAAAGATTATTTCAATCCTTTGTTTAACATAGATGTATGTGGTTAACGAATTAGTGCGATTATAAGATAGTAAAAATATAATAAGAATTTTAGATAATTTATTTTGGTTGCAGGTACCACCTAAAGATATCAAAAGCAATTATAAACGAATGTGATGCAATTCTGTTGACGTTGCATTAGCTAGTTCTCTGATGTACTGCTTCATGAAAATGTAGTTCATCTGTATAGTGTTTTCGGATCTTTTTGTTCTAAACAGTTCCGATTCTTGAGAAACGATTCTTTTCTTTATGTAAATTTTTTTCAGTGAGTTACAAGTTATCAGGTAGTGAAAATAAATTGAACAAAATTTTCAATCTAAGATGCTGGAATAGTAAAGGGGCACAAAGTGCTCGTAAATGGACGCTGACTCGAAGGAGTGAAACGAGTTATATTTGAAGGATTAAAGTCAACTGTACCAATGCAAATTAAGAATCAAGTGGCTAAATAAGATACATGTTTTTTTGGCGTTAAGAAGTAACTGGGTTACCTTTGGTTTAGGATCATTTAAAAAAGATTAACATATTTTGGCGTAGGCGGAAGATTATTCAGTATGGTCAGCTTAATGAATTTGGATACGAGCTTTGATGGCATAAGAGATAACCAGTCGTTCTCTGCAAAGGAATCTGAAGATGGATTTTCAGATCTATTATTTTACGATCAGAGGAATGATTTTAAAAAATCTGAATGGAGATTTAACGATGAAGATTCAGATGAGTTCCCAGAAGAAAACCAACAAGCATTCGGGTATTTTTATCCGGAACAGCAGTTAGGTAATTCCCCAGTTATAGGCATAGTAGAGGAATAGTTATTTATAACAGTGACTTCTCCGAAGAAAGTCAAAAATATCTGGACGAATTGGTTCAATAGAAGAAGGATCGACATAATAATAAAACTGGTATGAGGTGAAGGAATTTCAGAGATGGGGAACACACAAATAGCTAAAAGATACAACAAGTAGGGAAGCAAGATGAACTTATTTGACGATTGATTAGACAACAAGCATACATGCAAGAGCAGATTGACTTTCTCATGGATAGTTGGTACCGGAACAAGCATCACAAAAATCATAAGATAGGAAAGGAAAAGGAATTTCATTCCGATTATTAGTTTTGTTCAGTTTTTTTTCATCATATTTTCAGAATTACTATTCTTTTCACTATTAATAACACCCACATTAACTTTAAAACAGTTTGGTGTTCGTTTAGAGCTCGGATTCCATTGCAGGTTCTATTTTTGTACCAAGGAGAAAATGTTGGGATAGAAAAGGGGCACAAAGTGCTCGTAAATGGACACTGGCTGTTGCTAAGGACAATAGGTGATATTGTCCTCTCCAATTCACCCTGCCTCTGCAACTTATATGAGGGAAGATAAGATTTAGTTTTGACAGATGGATTTGATTTGTATTTCCAGATTTGGATATGAGTTGTAGAGGCAGAGATTGAGATTTTATTGTGATTTGATAAGTAATGGTTAACGAATGTTATATTTTAAAGAGTGAAATCAACTGTACCAGTACAGATTAAGAATAAAGTGGCTAAATAAGATACATGATTTTTTTTTGGTGGTAAGAAGTAATAGGTTACCTTTGGTTTAAGATCCTTTAGAAAATGATAATATACAGTTTTTAAAACATTTGAACAAGTGCAAACTATTTTCAAACTAAAATGCTTGACCAAAACTTTTTAGTACTTTTCAACGAGTGCAAATATTTTTTAATTTGAAAACATTTAAACAAAGATATTCAAACAATTTTTTAAAAAAATAGTTCTCGAAACTTTTAAATAAAAGTCTTCAAAAACTTTTTAAAAACTTTTAATTTAAGTTTGAAAGTGACAATTTAAAAAAATTAAATAAGTGCAAGAATATTTTAAAACAGAAAATTTAATCTAATAATTATCTATTTGGTTTTAAGTGATGATTTTGTTTCCATCAGTAACCCTAGACTACGAATCATAACTACAATACTAAAAGCTCAACAAATTTTCAAAGTAAAATTTTAAAATGATCAAAAAAATTAAATAAAAGTATTCGAGCATTTTAAAATTTTAAAATTAAAATTTCAAAGTGACAGTCAATCAAATTGTACCAGGTATAATTTTCTACTAAAGGCTTACACTATTAGTTGTGACTAAAGTTCAAAGTACGAAATTGTTATTGTTACATATTAACCTGTTTCAATAATTACATGTTTGGCTTCAAGTCCTAATTTTTCCACCAATGAGCTTAGAATATGAATCATAGCTACAATCTTAAGTTTAAGAAATTTCAAACAGTGATCGAACAACTTTAAGCAAAAATTCTGCAATCTAAAAAAATTAAACAGAGATTTGAAAGTTATTACGAAGACATTACATCAAGAATAACAAATGATCAAAAATTTTGAGTCGTAAGTATAATACTAAGTTTAAAACATTTTTAATCTAAAATTTTTACACAAAACTTTAAGAACTTTAAACAAAGATTGGAAAAAAGTGATTAGGCAATCAAATTGCACCAAGAACATTTACCCGAGTTCTAGAGCACAATTACGATTTTTTTCACAATTCAAAATTAAGGGTAGCTCAAGTGTACTTCGCCCGATTTCCAAGGTACTCACGTCCAATGAAAAGACAATGGAATTTTGATTCATCGATATGATTACATGTTACAATCTATCTCAGTGAACATTAAGCACAACATTCAAAATTTGTACCTCATGCTAATTCATTTCTTTCAAACCAAAATTTAAAATTCTCGCCAAATATCACGTGTTACTTTCGACAAGATATTATTGACAACTTGGTATTAGTAAAAGGCAACCAGTAAATAGGACCAATATCAGTACCAAATTTAAGAGGTGAATTATGTAGCCTTCCAAATTTTAGAAGCACAGCATCAATGTATCAATATCGTATGAAAGAAAATTCACTCCTGCATTCAACTATATAACTATATGTTGTGAACAAGCCTCACCTAAGAAGGTAAATTAGATCAATAACCGACCACGTAGTAATATGAGTATTTTGGCATTTTTTTTATCCATAAAAGGGTATAAAAACCACCTAAACTTACAAAATTATATTAGAGTCCTAGAAAACATTTACCAAACATTATTTTTTTTTACAATTCTCAAATTTAAGGATGATTCTGTGTACCCCTTCCCAAATTTTGAAGGAAAGCATCATTTTACCCATGTCTTACGAAAGAGAATTGTCCTCTGTACTCATCTATATAAGCATATACTAAAGCCTCTTCAAAAATAATATAATATGTAAAAAAAAAAAAGTTTTGAATTTTTAACAATTTCTTACCCGTAGAAGAGGATAAGTTGAATCATTTAAATTTACATAAATTTACATATATTTGAGTCGTAGAAAACATTTATCAATTTTTTTCACAATTCCTGAAGTTAAAGGTGGGCCAATGCGGTCTTCCCAAAATTTAAAAGGAGTGTCATTCTACCCGTGTAATAAGGAAGAGAATGGGTCCTTCTATTCAACCATATATTCATATAACGTGTTAAAGCCTCATCAAACAAGATAAATTAGATTAATAACTGACCACGTAGCAATACTAATATTTGGCATTTTTTTTTTTTTTACCCATAGAAGGGGATAGGCAGGACAAACAGAATTTACAGTGATATATATTTTTGTCCTAGAGAATATTTATCAATGTTTTTTAATTTTTTTTGACAATTTCCAAATGTAAGGGTGGACCAATGTATCCCTCAAATTTTGAAAGGGTGAATCAATGTATAGATGTATTACTAAAGAGAGTGGACCCTTGTATTCAGCTATATAACTATAACATAACGACATAACATAACTCATCAAAGAAGATCAATTAGGTCAATAACCTATTGTACTGCTTATGTTTGTATTTTTAGCAATTTTTTTACTCATAGAAGGGGTAAAAAAAATCAAGACCTATCAAATTTACAGAATTTGAGTCTCCCAAATTTAAAGGTGTTTCTACGTACCCCTTCCCAAATTTATGAGGGAAGAATCAATTTACCCATATCTTATGAAAGGGAATGGACCACATGTAATTAATCATGTAACGTGTTAAACGTCTTAAAGACTCGTCAAAGATAAATTAGGTTAATAATCTACCACGTGGCAAACACCTGGCAATACTAATATTTGGCAACTTTCTACCCACACAAGGAAATAAGCAGGACCATCCAAATTTACAGTGGTATATATTTGGATCCTAGAGAACATTTACCATTTTTTTCTTTTTTTTTTTAAATTCCAAGATTTAAAGGATAGGAAAATGTATCCCTCCCCAAAATTTAGAGGAGTACCTCAATGTACCCATATCTTATAAAAGAGAATGGACCCTTAAACTCAGCTATATAATCATATAATGTGATAAACCATCATCAAAAGGTATAAATTAGGTCAAAAACCTCCAAATTTTTAATTTTTGGCAATTTTAGACCCATAAAAGGGAACAAAATGGACCACGTAAATTTAGAGTGATATATATATTCGAGTCCTGGAGAACATTTATCAAATTTCATTTTTTGACAGTTTACAAATTTTAAGGGAAGGTCCTATGTATCCCTCCCAAAATTTGAGAGGGTAGCATCAACGTACCCATATTTTGGGAGGACCCCAATACTCACTCATAAAACCATATAAGGTAATAAACCCTCATCAAAAGAGATAAAATAGGTCTAAAACCTCCGAAACTTACATTTTTGTAATCTTTTACCCAAGAAAGAGAACGAGATGGGCCACCAAAACTTATGAGAGTACATACTTTGGTCCTGTACTACCATAGCAAATTTTTAAAATTTGGTAATTTTTAAAATTTAAGGAGAGTGGTCCTATGTTCCCCGTCCAAAATTTAGGGGTGCTCCAAGGTACCCCTACCAAAATTTAGATGGGCGGCCTTAGGTCAATGACCCCGGGCAAGGGGCAATTAATTCATAAACCCATCCATACTACTCAGAACAATATAAAGACGGAGGGGGAACGTGCATAATAGTAGGAAGCTCACCTCTGACACAAGAAGTCTCTGGTTTGACCCATGTCATGAGAGTTTGAATGGACAATTTGTTAGTTCTCCCCCCCCCCCCGAGTGTCTTTCATCGCTCGCACATTCTGATTTCACCAGTTCTTCTAAGATCAATCACTTCCATTATCATTCCAGTTCTTTAGTCTACAGAGCATAATAGCGTGACTTTAGTTCAAATATTCAATTAATATTTTCCTTCCTAAAGGAAAGCGAGGCTGTATAAGACGTGATCTCACAATCAGTGTTGGGCAAAATCAATTGAAATCAATTGCAATTGATCAATCAATTGAAAGTAATTGCTCTGAAAATCAATTGCAATTGATTTCAATTGCAATTGATTTCAATTTGTAATTGACAATTAGTTTCAATTGCAATTGAATTCAATCATAAAATTTGCAATTAAATTTTCGTCAATTGTTAATTGTTAATTGGTCACCAGGCAATAGAAACTTTTAATTGTTAATTGTCAATTGCAAAGGGTGCAATTGAAACATTCAATTGTTAAGGTTATTCATTACGTCCAAATAGTTTGTGTCTAAAACGGTAGATGGCGCCACCGTCACCAATGTTAACATATACAACTAATAAAATTAAAACAATCAAAAATAAAATGAACAATTCAAAAATTAAGCAAAAACGGATATAATCTGGTTAATGGACGTTACAAAATCTAGGGAATGGTACGTGTCGATTTCACTTATTGTTATTAGTTTCATTGTTAGAGGCCACCATTGTTAAGTAAACAATCAACTTTATCTGCCGTACTTTCTACCCGAAACTGACCAAACTTTACACACCCATTTAAGATTGAAATATCTAGGGAATGGTACGTGTCGATTTCACATATTGTTGTTAGTTTCATTGTTGAAGACCACCATTGTTAAATAAACAATCAACTTTATGTGTCACATTTTCTAAAACAAACTGACCAAACTTTGCACACTCATGAACGATTGAGATATCTATGGAATGGTATGTGTCGATTTCACATATTGTTGTTCTTTCATTGTTGAAGGCCACCATTGTTAAATAAACAATCGTTGAATTTCTAAATTGTTACCTAAACAATCAACTTTATCTTACACTCTTTCTACCACAACTAACCAAATTTGGGGCACTCATTTACAATTGAGATATCTATGGAACGGTACGTGTCGATTTCACTTATTGTTGTTAATTTCATTGTTAGAGGACATCATTGTTAAATAAAGAATCAACTTTATCTGCCATACTTTCTACCAGAAAATGACAAAACCTTGCACACTCATTTAAGATTGAAATATCTAGGGAAAGATATGTGTCGATTTCTCATATTGTTGTTAGTTTCATTGTTCAAGACCATCATTGTTAAATACACAAGCGTTGGATTTCTACATTGTTAAATAAACGATCATCTTCATCTGCCATACTTTCTAACACAAACTGACCAAACTTGGCGCACCCATCGGATTACCACAGAGATATATACTGAATGGTACCAATCAATTTCTCATATTGTTGTTAGCTTCATTCTTCGAGGCCACCATTGTTAAACAATCGTTGGATTTCTCCATTGTTAAATAAACAATCAAGTTTTTTCTGCCACACTTTCTACCACAAACTAACCAAAATTTGCAGAATCATTTAAGATTAAGATATCTATGGAATGGTATGGGTCGATTTCACATATTGTTGTTAGTTTCATTGTTAGAGGCCACCATTGTTAAACAAACAATCAACATTAATGGCCATACGTTCTACCAGAAACTGACCAAACTTTGCACACCCATTTAAAGTTGAAATATTTATGGAATGCTATGTGTCGATTTCAAATATTGTTGTTAGTTTCATTGTTGTAAGACACCATTGTTAAATACATAATCGTTGGATTTCTTCATTATTAAACTAACAATCAACTTTATCTGCCATATTTTCTACCACAAACTGACCAAACTTGAACAATCATTTACGATTGAGATGTCGATGGAACGGTACGTGCCGATTTCAATTATTGTTGTTACTTTCATTCTTAGAGGCCACCATTGTTAAAAAAACAATCAACTTTGTCTGCCACATGTTCTACCAGAAACTGACCAAACTTTGCACACGCATTTAAGATTGAAATATTTAGGGAATGGTACGTGTCGATTTCACATATTGTTCTTTCATTGTTAGATGCCACCATTGTTAAATAAACAATCAAGTTTTTCTGCCACACTTTCTACCACAAACTAACCAACTTGCACAATCATTTACGGTTGAGATATCTATGGAATGGTATGGGTCGATTTTACATATTGTTGTTAGTTTCATTGTTAGAGGACACCGTTGTTAAGTAAACAATCAACTTTATCTTTCGTACTTTCTACGAGAAAATGAAGAAACTTTGCACACCCATTTAAGATTGCAGTATCTAGGGAATGGTACGTGTGGATTCCACATATTGTTGTTAGTTTCATTGTTGAAGGCCACTATTCTTAAATAAACAATCAACTTTATCTGCCATACTTTCTAAAACAAAATGACCAAATTTGGCACACCCATCGGATTTGCACAGAGATATCTACTTAATGGTACTAGTCGATTTCACATATTGTTTTTAGTTTCATTGTTCGAGGCCACCAATATTAAATAAACAATCGTTGGATTTCTCCATGGTTAAATAAACAATCAACTTTATCTGCCATACTTTCAACCACAAATTAACCAAACTTAACACACTCATTTACGATTGAGATATCTATGGAATGGTACGTGTCGATTTCATTTATTGTTGTTACTTTCATTGTTAGAGGCCAGCTTTGTTAAATGAACAATCAACTATATGTACCGTACTTTCTACCAGAAATTGGCCAAACCTTGCACACACATTTAAGACTGAAATATCTAGGGAAAGATATGTGTCGATTTCTCATATTGTTGTTAGTTTCGTTGTAAAGATCACTATTGTTAAATAAACATTCGTTGGATTTCTCCATTGTTAAATAAACGATCAACTTTATCTGCCATACTTTCTACCACAAACTAAGCAAACTTTGCACACTCATGAACGATTGAGATATCTATGGAATGGTATGTGTCGATTTCACATATTGTTGTTTTTTCATTGTTGAAGGCCACCATTGTTAAATAAACAATAGTTGAATTTCTAAATTGTTACCTAAACAATCAACTTTATCTTACACTCTTTCTACCACAACTAACCAAATTTGGGACACTCATTTACAATTGAGACATCTATGGAACGGTACGTGTCGATTTCACTTATTGTTGTTAATTTCATTGTTAGAGGCCACCATTATTAAATAAAGAATCAACTTTATCTGCCATACTTTCTAGCAGAAACTGACCAAACCTTACACACTCATTTAAGATTGAAATATCTAGGGAAAGATATGTGTCGATTTCTCATATTGTTGTTAGTTTCATTGTTGAAAACCACCATTGTTAAATACACAACCCTTGGATTTCTACACTGTGAAATAAACGATCAACTTTATCTGCCATACTTTCTACCACAGACTAACCAAACTTTGCACACCCATTTAAGATTGAAATATGTAGGAAACAGTACGTGTTGATTTCACATATTGTTCTTAGTTTCATTGTTGGAGGCCACCATTGTTAAATAAAGAATCAACTTTATTTGCTATATTTTGTACCAGAAACTGACCAAACTTGGCACACCAACCGGATTACCACTGAGATATCTAGGGAATGGTACTTGTCGATTTCACATATTATTGTTAGTTTTATCGTTTAAGGCCACCTTTGTTCAATAAATAATTGTTGGATTTCTCCATTGTTAAATAAACAATCAACTTTATCTGCCATACTTTTTACCACAGATTCACCAAACGTAGCACATTCCTTTACGATTTAGATATCTATGAAATTGTACTTGTCGATTTCACTTGTTGTTGTTAGTTTCATTGTTAGAGGCCACCATTGTTAAATAAACAATAAACTTTATCTGTCATACTTTCTACCAGAAACTGACCAAACTTTGCGTACCTATGTAAGATTGAAATATCTATCCTATGGTTCATGTCGATTTCACATATTGTTTTAGTTACATTGTTGGAGACTACCATTGTTAAATAAACGATTCACTTTATTTTCCATACTATTTACCAGAAGCTGACAAAACTTGACATATTTACGATTCAGATATCTAGAGAATGGTACATGTCGATTTCTCATATTGTTGTTAGTTTCATTGTTGGAGGCCTCCATTTTTAAATAAACAGTAAACTATTTTCAATACTTGCTACCAGAAACTAAGCAAACTTTGCTTACCTATTTACGATTGAAATATCTATGGAATGATACATGTCGATTATGAAGGGCTAACAAGCCCTAGCCAAATTGTGTGTAATACATCAGTATGCGTTGGGATCAAAAGATAATTATTCGTGATCAAACGAGCTGGACAAATCCCGATTGAATTTGTTTTCATGGTGGCTGTGGTGGAGGGGCTAACAGGTCATCGGTAAATGTTATTGTTCGGAAAATGGAATAGTAAAAAAAAAAAATAATAAACATATTTCATTCAGAACTTTGTTGCGCCTGGTTTATAACCAGTGTGAACTAGTTGTGTGCCTCCAGATTTTTTTTTTTTGTCTCAGGTGGAGCGGGATGGCCCCCTACAGCGTTCCTAGAATTACACTCTAAAAGCCCATAGTGTTCCTAGAATTGCACTCTAAAAGCCCCTCCCATACAACTGACCTGTGCTTCCCAGCAGACACCTCACATTTGAACTCTGTTGAGATTCTATGTAAGTTTGTCGGCTGTACGTACAAATTCAGAGAATAAACATGTATTAGGGAATGAGAAGTTCTCGAAATAAATTTGCAAGCTGAATATTTTTTCGTGACATAAGTGAAGAGTAATTATATACCCTTGAAGAGTACCCTGGAGAGTAAGAAAGCTCTAAGCAAATTAATCATTGAATAAATAGCAATGTAATCACAGTAATGTATATATATGGCATGTTGTATTTCTACCAGATTGTCAGAGCTCTAATTCTCTCATTTTTTGATGTGAGCGATCTCGCTATCGAATTTCCAGAAGAACATTAAAAAAAAAAGTTGTATTTAGGTCTATTCCATTTTAAACAAACGAAGTACGTTGCGTAAAAGAACTTTCCATGTTGAAATATTTGATGGGTAGAGTAGTTTGTGTGGGATTTGATTGTTATTGCATGCTGAATAGATAGCTGGGAAAGCAGCTAGGATATTCATTCTGACGGTTGCAAGCCCGTGAAAATACAGAGCAACAGTTACTCCAAGGGAGTAGATAATAGATAAAAATTATTAAAACTACCGTGGGGGAGAGACCCGAAAGAGGGTATAGTATGAAATTTTGGGCCGGAACTAGGGAAGTTTCACCAGGAACACAGGATCACCTGTATACAGCTCTCATTGTTGAGACATTAAAATTTTTCAATTACTCGTATACGGAAGATAAACATTACGAAACTATTTTTATTTATTTATTTACTTATTCCTCGGGGGTAGTCTATCTCAGAAGATTACGATTAGCATAATTCTATGTTTCAGGAGTGCGCTTCGAACCCACCCCCCAGAGGCGTTTTTTTGGGCGGGCAAACTATACCTTGTCCGCAGGTCCACACATTAATTAAAGTATATGTAACACACATGTACGTGTGTGTGTGTGTATGTATATATATGTATGCTAAATGTAAAATATTTTTGAACCAATGTTTCCAATCCAAATAATAGAGCCCCACGGCTCCAACTCGCCAAGGGTTCCATAAGAACAAACTGCGCCTGTGTCACCTTCTACACATCAGTGGCTATGCCCATAGTATATTCTATGATAACAATTGACTGAATGTACTTTTCAAGTTTCACTTTCTTGGAAAGAGAATGCGTGAGACTCTCTTAGTGTTCCAACGAGACGAGACAGGACTCTTTAAAGCGAGACACGATACAATACGAAACGTTTTGTGAAATGTCTCGTCTCGTGTCTCGAAAAATACAAACACAGTTTCTGAATTTGCTTAAAAATTTATTAATTCGGAATAAATTATTTGCCTTCGAAATGTACCGTATACCATCTTTTATTATTTCAAATGATCGAAATGATTCAATGTTTCAAATCCTACAAAGAACAGGGAATACCTAAAGAATTTTTAAAAAATGATTCTTACAAACAGCTTTCACTTCCATTTTTCAATCGATTCAAGTTTAATTATTTTGTGATAGTGCTCCAGATTCAAATACAAATGTAAAGCGTTCATTGAGATCAGTGTTTCAGAAGATTTTATTCCGGGGGCTGGTATAGATATCTACGTATAAAAATCCTGTTATAGAAGTACAAGTAGAAGTGGCAATTTTATCAGTAACTAACTATTGTTTCATGGTCTTTCTCGTTCCGAACCAAGACAGAAACGTGTCAGCCTTTCTCGATACTGAGTTTTGAAAAGATGCTGATTTGACAACAAAATTTTTCTTTTTTTATTGTTTTATGATGTTATTCGAAGCTAAACCATTTTTTAAATGGGAAGGTTACATAGGCCTCCTTATTTGTTGAAGTGGCGCCAGGGGTTCTGAAAAAAGGATATCAGAATAAATGGGGAAATCTTGCCTTTCGACTGTACTGACGGTATTGACAAATGTTCCTATCGAAGTAATTATGGTTCAATCGAATCTAAGCAGTCGTTGCTGGAAGATTGCAGTCGTGTTGTGTGTTGTGCTACCAAACAAAACTTGGTTAAAAGTTGTAATTTTAACCACTTGGTATAACAGCTCTTTTTGTGGACCTCAGCCTTTCTGGTGTTGCCACGAGACGAGACAGAACCATTCGATACGAGACGAGACGGGCACATCTTTTCTAGACGAGACGACACAGCCAGAAGTCTCGTTTTGTCTCGTGGCAACACTAGACTCTCTAGATATATCAGTAAAAGGAATGACAACGTTCCTCACGGAGCACGTGTTAGCTCTCAGCCTCTTTCTTTCACTGATGTGTGTTTATATAGTAGATAAATATATAGAGAGTAACAAAAGGATGAGATATGCAGATTCTCCTGAAACCACATTAAAATTGTAGCAGTATTTGGAGCTTGTTATAAATGGATTTACGGGGGAACTAAAATAATTCTTGGAATTGATCATACAGTATTGATATATATATATATATATATATATATATATATATATATATATATAATATATATATATATATATATATATATATATATATATATATATAAAACATGGAAACAAGACAAAGAACTGAAATCGTGAATTTGTTTTCAAAATACAGAAATCTCGAAGGAATATCTGTTTAGCCGACTTTAATTGTAAATGAATTTGAATAAATTTGCATTTCCTGAATTCTTATACATAAAAATAGAAATCTTTCTTTTGGCGTACGAATGAGAGGCTTTAGGAAATTAGGCCAAGATAATTAAAATGATACTGTCCTTTACAAAATTTAAGGGGAAAACCATGATCGAAAAAGCATCAGTCAAACTATAAAGGTCAATGGGAGCTTTTGTCATTTCTTACGACCACTATATGCACCTTATTGCGAAAAATTTGTTCGTATTATAAAACCGCTATCGTTCAATAAATGTCAAATTTAATAGATCTTGAGAGATGAAATTGTCATTACCTATGTCGCATAATATATTCTAGCTTTGGGACCCATGTCATTATGTGACTTTCACGATAAGTGACAAGAAGAATATAAATCCCAAGTTCAAAATGTAAGGAAAGAAACCGGCTGTTCGCCCTTCAAATTATGAAAAATGTACCAAAATGGTTGAAATTATGATTTTGTATTTCTTTACGAGAAAGAAGAATAAAAATAAAAATTGGAGCAATTATGTATGTATAAGGCCACTATCTTCTTCAAGTTACTAAACTAACTTCAAGTGTTTCAACCATTTTTGACACATATCTCGAAAACTTTTAGTGATATTAGAGGCAAGAATACGTGGTTGATAATGAGCTTTTTAATTATGTCACACTATTTTTGAACTTTACCTTATGAGAAATGGCATATTCCAAAAATAATTCAGTACTACCCTAACCTGAATTTTACCAAAAGATTAGCGAAAGTGATACGGTGTGCGTCGTCCAGGGTTTAATTCTCGGTAAACATTGCTGTGTTGACCAAACATCGAGAGAAAAGTTGGGAAACTAAAAGATAGCGGACTTCAATCTAGACAGTTGGGTGTAGTTGTGCTGACCACTAACATAAGCCCGCTGCAGACTCACATCACAAGGGACTGTTGCGCCAGGAGTTTATATATATATATATTGGTGTTATTATTTTACCTTACCTCTCAGTAGCGTAAGTAAGGACGAATGGGCCTCCCCGCAAAAATGTTAAACGGACCCCCTCTATCCACATCCATGAGTCACGTAAAATTTACAGAGAATAGTTTTGACTTTCTATGTTCTATCTAGAGAGTCGCAACTTGCTCATATGCAAAAAAATGCACATTATTATTATTATTATTATTATTATTATTATTATTATTATTATTATTATTATTATTATTATTATTATTATATTGTGCTATAGTTTTCGTCTATTCTGCTGTACCAACCTCGAGAGTCTACGACATCCGACATTTTTAATGAGGTATAGTCGCCCCACTTTTTGTTGTTTGGTTCGATGCTGGTTTCACTGTCCTTTTCCCGCCTTTGAAACACATAAGCACGGCAGATCGCGAAAACTCGACAAGTCGCGCTGTTTCCGAAATGAAGCTCCCAGCCATTTACTCACCCTGATATATCGTCGTCCTTTCCCATTCAAGGCACAAGCACCACACTGACTAATCGAGTGAGATTCTTGTCACGTTTGGCGCGCGGTTATGTTATGCCTTGTAGCTCTTATCTCTGCACAATGATTTCGTTCAAAAAGTAGCGAGTGGTCATAATGTTTTCGCTGGTCAGTATAAGTTTTGTTGGCATTTAATTTACTAAATAATCGCTCAGGTGTTACCGTCTTCACATGCAAAAATGAGATATAGTTGGAACATCACATAATTTTTAACATCCTAACATTATAAAGTTTAACTTCGAAACTGAAATGAGCCTCTTTCTGTTCTGGGCCTCTCAATGGGCCCCTGCAGGCCCTTTAGTTGCGCCACAGCATTCTCTCTACTCAGAAGGATAGGGACAAATAGAAAAATCAAAATTCATTCTGTCCATTTTTCAAGCATCATACACTTCAGAAAAAAAATCATATAATACTGATATGTAAGAAAATATTGGTATTGTTTGTTTTCTGTATACAAAGAACCATTTAGGTTTTTTATCTCATATTCTGGTAATAATCGAAAAAAAAAAGAAAGAAAAGAGCTTCATGTGATAAACGGACGAAACGAGAAAATTTGTCAACGCGATGCGAATTACGTTCTCTGCAACCTAATTCACGTTTTTCGTACAAAAACTCTATTCCTACCTGCAAAAAGAAAAGATTTCTGTTACCCGTCAATGGTTGAGATTTTGCCCTGCGGCTGAACAACACGGCTTGTAAAAATAGACTCTGACTGACTGCAGGTGCACGAAGGAAAAAAAAACTGTTGGATTCCTCTCCCCGCCCACTTCAATTGTGGATATCCTGGACACATTTAAACTGAGCGGTACGATCTTTCAGTTCTTCCCAGTAGAGGAGCCAGCAGTGATTGCTAAATGAAAAAGTGAGCATCTGGTGGCGAAAAGGCGAAGCGCTTGGACAAGGGGGTGGGCACAGTAACCTTAATTGCAATTGACAATTGAAACTTGTAATTGTTAATTGTAATTGTTAATTGCAATTGAAATCAGCAATTAAAACTGAAGATAAGAAGATGTGTGTGTATTGTATTGTCCACTTGTTACTGTTTTACATATTTCAAATAAGGTACTTATAAGAAATGCTGGATACCTACCATCCCTTTCCCCCCTGGGAAGAAAGCCGTGAAACTAAGTATTTTTTTAAATATATTATGTTTATGGTTCAATCCCCCTCGAAAGAACTCTATATGCCCGTCATGCATACAATAGGAATGAGCACGAGCGAGTTCGAGTGAGTTTTCTTTAAAACTCGACTCGACTCGAAGCAGACATATTTGAGTTCGACTCGAGATCTCGGCTCGAAAAATTTCCCCCAACTCGACTCGAATTCGGATCGAGTTTCCAGTCGAGTCGAGCCAATTCGAGCTAAATCCTTTGTGTAGTTCCAAGTACTACTATCTTCAAGTATCCTACATAGACAATGTAATTATCAATGATACTACTACTACTACTATAATTAATTATTATTATAACACCGTGTGCCTGTAAAAACATGGAATATAGACGGTTTGTATCGGAATACTAAAAATTAGTTGACTGTCGATCTCGGTAGTCAAGAAATCTTCAGGAGGCAAGGACATCGGTCACGAGGTTCTTGGTTTGAGTTCAGGAGGAGCAAGTATTCGGGCTCGAGCCAGAAATTGTTAGAAGTTATGGGATTCCAGCCAAACATGTTTAAAACTGCTCGACCCGGGTTTAGGGTTGTCAACGACTCAAGCGGCTCGCTCACAGTTCATTCACTTATCGAGCCGAACCGAGAAGTGAGCCGAGCCAACAGCTCATCCAACCGAGCCAGCTCGAGCCGATGGCTCAGACTAGCCGAACCGAACCGAGCTGATTACTTACCCCAACCGAGCCGCTTCGAGCCATTGGCTCAGTTAAGCTGACTCGAACCCAGCCTATAGACTCGTTTCAACGGAGCTTGTTCGAGTCATTGGCTCCAATCGAGCCGAGTCGATAACTCGTCTTTACCAAGCCGGTTCAAGCTATTGGCTCAATTGAGCCCAGTCGATGGGTAATCCCAACCAAGCCAGCTCAAGCTGTACGCTCAGTTGAACCGAACCGGTTGGGCTTCTACTTTGGCTAAAAAATTGGACCGTGCAGTTCTCAGCCTTGATGGTAAGAACAAAAAAAAAAAAAATGTTATGAAATCTTTAGTTTCACGTCCCACGGTTATGCCGATTAGGCTTAAGGAGACGGTGATGATGGAAAATGAATGAAATGAAGAAAGTGGGAGGAAACGGGAGAACCCAGAGAAAATCCACGAGCACGGTGTTTGTCCACCACAAAGTCCAAACTGCGCGAGCCGGGATCGAACCAGGGACCTCAAGCACAGGAGGTGAACGCTCTACCACTGACCCACCGCGCCCCCTGGTAAGAACTACAGTATATACTCATATTGGTACTCACGGGGTCATTAACTTGTTCCACCACCAACGAATTTCGAGGTACTTTGTTTTGCATCTTTTGTGCGTGTTTTGTGTCGCTTTGTGCGCCTATTCCCACATTTTGTGCATCACCGGAAGTGGGTCAAAATGGGCCTACAAATATGGCGGAACAAATTATTGCTCTTCCGCCACCAATGAACTTCGAGGTCGTTTCCTTCACATCGTTTGTGCCGTTTTGTGCGTCTACTTCCGTTTTGTGCGTCATGGGAAGTGGGTCAAAATGGGCTTCCAAGATGGGACGAAAATGACCAAGAGTTCCGCTACTATCGAATTTCGAGGTCGTTAATTTCACATCGCGTACCCTTCTGTACGCCTATTTCGACGTTTTGTGCGTCACTGGAAGACGGTCAAAATGGGCCTCGAATGTGGGACGAAAATGGCCCACTGTTCCACCACTACCAAATTTCGTGGTCCTTCCTTTCGCATCGACTAGTGATTGTTTCGTGCCGTTTCGTGCCCTTATTTCCACGTTTTGCGCATCACCAGAAGTGTGTCAAAATGGGCCTCCAAAGTGACCAAAATGACCCATTGTTCCGACACTATCGAATTTCTAGGTCGTTTCTTTCGCATCGTTTAGTGCCTATTTTTTTAAAAAAAAAGTTTTCTGTACCTACTTCCTCGTCTTGTGCGTCACCGGAAGTGAGTTAAACAGGCCTTTAAAGTGGGAGTTAAATGGCTCACTGTTCCGCCACTATCGAATTTCGGGGTCGGTTCTTTCGCATCGTTTAGTGCCAGTTTTGTACGTTTTGTTCGTCACCAGAAGTGTGTCAAGATGAGCCTCCAAGGTGTGACGAAAATGACCCACTGTTCCGACACTATCGCATTTCTAGATCGTTACTTTCGCATCGTTTAGTGCCTTTTTAATAAAGTTTTCTGCACCTATTTCTCGTTTTGTGCATCACCCGAGGTGAGTTAAACGGGGCTTTAAAGTGTGAGTTAAATGGCTCACTGTTCCGCCACTATCGAATTTCGGGATTGGTTCTTTCGCATCGTTTAGTGTGTATTTTGTACCGTTCTGTTCGCCTACTTCCACGTTTTGAGCATCACCAGAAATGCGTCAAAATGGTCTATCAATGTGTGGGGAAATCGAGCCATTGTTCCGCCACTATCGAATTTGGAGGTCGTTTCTTTCGCATCGTATAGTGCCTGCTTTGTACTGTTTTGTGCTCCTATTTCCACTTTAGTGCGACAACGAAAATGGGTCAAAATGGCCTACAAGTATAGCGGAATAACTTAATGCTGTTCCATCACCATCGAATGTCGATGTCGTTTCCTTCACATTTTTTATGCATGATTTGTGTCGCTCTGTGCATCAATGGGAGAGGGTCAAAATGGACCTTGAAAGTGGAATGAATATGTCTTTTTCTGCCATATATGTAGGTCGTCTTTGACCCACTTTCGTTGGCCTACAAAACGTGAAAATATGCGCAGAAACGGTAAAAACATTCACTAAACAATGCGAAAAAGCGACTTTTAAATTCGATACTGGTGGGAGAGTGGATCATTTTTCTTCCCACATTGAATGCCCATTTTGACCCCCTACCATTGAATTCGAGCGTAAACACTATTGGGGGTGTCACTATACGTCTGAGCAACCCCAATAAATATGGATTCGACACAAATTCTACTACTTTTACATGTCCCCCCGTGAACCCCCCCTCAGACCCCCTTGGTTCGTATTGTGAAAAAATCTCCTCTGGCCCCCATCAACCCCCAACCAATACCGCGAAAACTATGAATGTGACACTAACATCTGCCATTTTCTACTACTTTTTACATATGCCGGTAAAAGTCCCTATAATCCTCTGGTTCCAATTTTGAAAAAACAATGCCTCTGGCCCACAGCCGATGGGGGCTGTATTTGGAAGTCAACGCCTGTGGAAGTATCACCATTCATCTCAGCGACAGCGAAAACTATGGATTTGACACTAATATCGGTCATTTTCCATTATTTTTACATGTCTCGCAATTACGCACCCCCGGTGACTCCCGGCCGGCATACAATGGTGGCTAAATTTGAAAATCATCGCTAATGAAAGTATCACCATTGATCTCAGCCACCGCGAAAACTACGGATTTGACATCGGTCATTGTGGATTATTTTCACATATCTCGTGATGCCCCCCTTTATAATCCCCCCTTTCTTAGCTGATGGGGGCTAAATATGAAAGTAAACGCGGTCTTGAGTTTCACCATTGAGCTCAGCTATCCCGAAAACTATGGATTTGACATTAATATCGGTCATTTTCGATTATTTTTACATGTCTCGGAATTCCCCCCTCTGGTGACCCAAGGCCCGCATACAACGGTGGATGAATTTGAAAGTCATCGCTAGTGATAGTGTCGCCATTGATATCAGCAACCGCGAAAACTATGGAGTTGACACTAATATCGGTCATTTTGGATTACTTTTACGTTTCGGTATCCCCCCCCCCCCGTTGACCCACGGCCCGCAGCCGAATACGGTGAATTTGGAAGTTAATGCGATCGGAGTTTCACCATTGATCTCAGCGACCGCGAAAACTATGAAATCGATACTGATATCGTTCTCCTTTACATGTCCCGGTAAACGCCCCCCTGAGACCCCCTGGTTCGAATTTTGTTAAAAACGCTTTGCCTTGGTGTGGGACCTGGACCAAGGTATCTTTGACCAAAATTTGGTAACTCTCGGTCGACTTTTCTGGTCCCCAGGCCGGTCCCGGTAAACGTCCCCTGGAGACCCCCTAGTAAGAAATTTTAAAAAATCTTCGTCTTGGTCTGGGGCCTAGACCAAGCTACCCGTGACCAAATTTGGAAAAGTTTCGGTCCACTCGTCTCGTCCACAGGCCGCACAAAGATAGACAGACAGACACACGAACAAACTCTATTTTATTTATATTAGAAAGGTCAGTTCCGCCGTTATTGTATTAGTGCGGTGCTTGAGCGATTGATCGTAGACATTCAAACTCCGATGAGTGATAATTTTATAGGCTTGTTTTATTACAAGTTTAAACTCTTTAGTCAGTAGAGAAGAGGGCGTGAATCATGGGTCAGAGTTGATGACAATGGGTTTTGGTGGGTCTGTGAGTCACAGTGGGTAAGAGTGGTTTATGGTGGGTGGTGGGTCACGGTGGGTCGTGGGTCACGACGGGTGGTGAGTCAATTGGTTGTGACTAAAGTTTTCATTGCCCCAACCCCTCTCTGAACTACAGTGTTGAAAATTAATCAGTGAAAATCAATTGCAATTGAATCAATTGCCAATTAATTTCAATTGCAATTGAATTACAGAATTCAATTGCAATTACTTTCCACTGCAATTACTTTCAATCGATTGATCAATTGCAATTGATTCTCCTTTATTAATGGCCAACTGCAATTAACAATTAACCATTACTTATTTCAATTGTTAATTGCAATTAACAATTAAATTTACAGATTAATTGTTAATTGTTAATTCAATTGAAATTTGCCCAACACTGCTCACAATAACGTAAGATAGAATCCGAACTACCGTAATGCATTCATTTTTTTAAAAAAATGCTTTCCCACTATAAATAGAACCCGGACTACGCGCTAACCACTAGACCAACAAGAAAGGGCTTCTTTCCTAAAGTCTAGATTAAAGCTAAAGCTTCTTGATTAAAATTTGTTTTGTCTTAAGTATGGAAACTAAGTGAAAAGTTTAAGTATTTACTTATTTTGTGCCTTTTCCTGAGCATTATTCAAATGCAGCACTCTATTAGTCCTGTCACGAATACTTGTTGACATAGTTAAGGATTGTGGGTAGTTTAATAATCTAATTATACAGAATCAGCAGTGTGTATGGTTCGCAAAATTACGAATATGGCCCAAGCGTTTTATTGTTATATACAAAAAAAACTAGAAAACAACAAAAGGGTACTTACTCCTCTAAGTACAATAGTGCTTTGCTAAGTTTCTTGTACATGGGAGTTGGAAACCAGCGCCATAGCTGCAATCCGTTATCTGTTTGAAGAATACAGCTGTTCGCTGTGAAAGATGCGTCGATTAGTTTCGAAGCTCGTGATTCAGGGTCTTCATCCTTCTCCAAATTGCTTATTCTCATATCGAAAGCGACAAGACATATCACTGCAATTAAGTATATTAAAACAGCAAAATTAATATATTTGAACCTATTTACAAAAATTCTACAATACTATGAATGTTCAACGAAAAGTGTCTCAAGATGAAGCGTATGTCAATTGATAAAAGTTATTGAGCTAAACAGAATAACATGGGGGAGTGTAAATCCTAGAGAAAATGACAAAAATGAATATATTTTGTGAATCTGAACAATTGATGCTGTATGATAACCTTATAACAAGGAGAAAGCAGACTTTGCTAAATGAACTTCGGGACCATCTTCCGCTAGATAGAAGTGTTAATATTACAAATTGGGAGAGTGCAATAGACAAAAATAGCGAAGAAAAAGCATCTTAAAGTTTCCGACTTGCCGCATATATGATATGACGCGTAAAGAGTGAGGAGCATGTACGGTTCACATGCAAAGGGGTCCGGGTTGATTCCTGCTGGAATCACGAGCTGCTTTTTTTTTTTTTTTTTTTTTTTTTTTTTGCTTTAACCAATGAAGTAGCCATTTGCAACTGCAAGTAAAATATTAATTCACCATATGTTTATAATGCGTAAAACAATACAAATGTTGAAATCAATTGCAAAACTTTTCAATGTTCCATGTTAGCTAGCTAGCAACAGAATGTAACCTACTCCGTAAATATACTGTATTGATATCGCGAGTTAAATAATTGTTACCACAGTCGTTTTGTAAAAAATGTCTTTGATGCTTCATGTCTATATCTGTGGACAGTGCGAATTACAAGAGGGAAGAGGGGGAAATTTCCTTTGGTAGCACTGGATGTATGCTAAAACCAAAGGGGATTTCCCCCTCATCCTCCTTATAATTCGCACACTGTCAACAGATATAGACATGAAGAGTCAAGTACATTTTTTACACAACGACTGTGGTAACAGTAATATAACTCATAATATCAATATATTTACGGAGTAAGTTACATTCTGTTGCTAATTAACATAGAACATTGAAAAGTTTTACAACTGATTTGAACATTGCTATTGTTTTATGTATTATAAACATATGGTGAATTAATATTTTACTTGTACTGTAGTTACAAATGGCTACTTTATTGGTTAAAGCAAAAAGACCTGGAACTTGAAACAAATGTAAGCGTGTTCTATGTAGATGTTTTCGAGATCATGATTAATGTTGGAATTTGTAACGTTTTTGTGTAGTAACGGAAGAAAGTACCGAAAGTGTAAAATTAAAAAAAAAAAATGTACTAAATGAAGAAAATAAATATTCAGTTACAGAAAATTAACTTCCTGCTTCCTGCTGGTGAATCCCAGTGTATATGTGCAGTCTGCATCAATATTTATGCATTGGTGCGAAAATGTGAGAAAGGATGCAGCCTTGTCATGTAACAACGCTATTTAATGCAAATACGTCAAATGGGAATTTTTTTTAACAGAAACGCGCCTCCTGCGAACACTGTTGTCGTAAAATTACTGCAACAGGTATGTTTTAGGGTAATTAATGATAAGCAATGAGAATTTGCAAATAATTGATAACCTGGGTTTTATGAAAAAATTGCGTTAAAAAATTACTCACCTACAGCTGGTAACGTGGAATCCTCGTGGAAAAAGTCTAGAAATGTTACAGAATATTTTGGCGAGCATATCGTCTCCAAAAATTTGTGCCCCCTCCCGTTCTCCGCACTTAACATCAACTGACTTTTTCTTACTAGTTTACCTGAAAAATGTGGTGTACAAGAATAATCTAGGACCATTGAGGAACTGAAGACGAACATTGAAACAGAAATTTCAATCAATCACCAGCCTTAAAAAGGTGTCAAGAAACGTAGTGAAGCGTGTAAAAATTGTGTTTACAAAAACGCGGCAGCCATTTCCAGCATTTGCTGTAAAGCACTGTTCTCTTTCCATGTGCAAATTGTCATTGTTTATCATTAACTAACCAAAAACACACCTGTGACAGTAATTTTACAACAACAGAATTGGCAGGGGCCGTGTTTCTGTATTTAAAAAAAAAAAAAAAAAAAAAAAAAAAGGATTTGCATTAAATACCCTTTTCACATGGCAACACTGCATCAACTTTTCGCACCAATGGATAAATGTTGATGCATACTCCACATATACACAGGGATTCACCCGCAGGAAATCGATTTTCTGCAACCGAATATTGATTTTCTTCACTTAGTACATTTTTTATTTTACACTTTCGGTACTTTCTTTCGTTACAGAACACAGTTACATTTGTTTCAAATCTCAGGTCTTTATCGTTTTTGTGTTAAAAGATATACGCAATCAAACTTTGGGTTGCACAACTTTACGAACACACTTGTATTCGTAAAAGGAAGAAATTATAGGTTTAATGTTTCTAATACATTTTTTTTTTTTTTTTTTGTTTCTATATCTGGTGTTAAAGCTGAAATACTTTCGTGTACTATTAAGACTTGTTATTTTGCGCAAAAAATGCGGTAAATAGCTTATGTATAACAAAGTAAAATATAGTTCATGGAAATGTATGAATACTATATATCTTGTAAAAATTTGATTCAGACCATTTTGGCTTCTTAGGTTAGTATTATACGACACAACTAGGTATTCAATAAAATTATAATTATATTCTTAATTACTTACATTCTAGAAACAGCCTGTTAAGCTCGTTTGAGAAATCTGCTGTAGGCTGTTGAAGCTTTTGAATTTTACCAATGAATTCCATTACCACATCGTGCGTAGGTGGGAGATAAGAGCGCACGTTCTGTGGGCGGCTTAAGCCCTTCTGGAAAACAGTACGTAATTTACCCCATTCTGGTCCATTTCTAAAAGCAAATTATTACGATTTTAGTACATAAAAAATGTAAATTCTTACATATTTTATTACAAAATCTTATAATGAGTACCATAAGGTCCTTAAGACATGAGACAAATCAACATAAATCTAACAAATCTCTCTCACCTATATGTGAATTTTACTCTCTGATTAGCAAATCTATGATAAATCGTTGAGTCCTTTTAAGAAGAGCACCCCTCTACATAACCGATTTGAATTGAAATTTTATGTTGTTGCCATAAAAAGGTTTCACTAATGAAATGATGTTATCTGAAATTCGCCGAAGCAAAACGAGATAGCAGACAATGACAACTCAGCTATCTTAATTGTCCACCTCGAAAGCAGTGGTTCTCAACCTTTTTTGACTCACGATATACTTTACTGAACCTCCTCCTCCTCCTCCTCCTACTCCTACTACTACTACTACTACTACTACTACTACTACTAATAATAATAATAATAATAATTATTATTATTATTATTATTATTATTATTATCTATTATAATAGTGAAACCAATTAGTTGTTATAATGACTCTATATAGCTGAGCATTATTGCTACCACTGGAGGTATTGACTGATACGGTCTGTCTCGATTTTAACTAATTACTATTCAATTCTTTATACTTTTTTAAAGGAGCAGTTCGACTTAGAAATACTTTTCTTTTTACAAATTATTTCCATTTATAGAATTGAAAATTCTAAAAGGAATGGTGTTTGTTCGATCGCGATACGTTCAGTCATTAGCGAGTAACAACGGAAAAAATGATTTTCTGATGACGTCATCTGTGGTCAACAGCAGGTTTCCATATGCACAGTGCCAAGTAGTATTTCGTTTGTGAGTGGTGCGGTGGCATGTTCTAAAGTGCAATTCGCATGTAGAAAATAATAATATCTGATGGTGAATTGCACAAAAGTTTTATATTATTATTTATATAATTGCACAAAAGTTTTTCCTACAAAGCATAAGTTCAGTGTTTTACACAAGAAACTAAAATTTTGAAACCAATATCATTTAAATAGCTGGCTGACGAGATTGCTATAACTCCTAAGTACCCTTTCTTTAATCATAGTTCCTATTCCCAAAAATAAGTATGTTCATTTTCACGTATTGTTGCAATTTTTAACGATGACCCTATAATTTTGTGCTTCAAGATATGTAGCATATGTGGCAGAAATGAAATAACATTTCTTAAGTTTGCCAGAATACGAAAAATACTTTACTGATTAAATTTGTTTTATTCTCATCGCTTTCCGTGGAACAACTCTCGTCCTCCATTTCATTATCATTGTCACTTGATACAGAAAAATTAAACCATGAATCAATGTCCTGAGGAACACTGACATCGTCACGGATTCCTTCTGCAAGTCAGTATATTTCACTCCCTAACTCACATTGTATAGCGGAGCCGCGGTGGCTCAGTGGCAGAGCGTTCACCTCTGATGCTTGGGGTCTCGGGTTCGATCCCAGCCCCCGCCAAGTGAACTTTGTGGTGTACAAGCACCGTGTGCGTGGGTTTCCTCGGCGTTCTCCCGTTTCCTCCCACTTTCATTCATTACTCATCACCGTCTCCTTTAGCCTAACAGGCATAATCGTGGGACGTAAAATTCAAACATTTCATCTTTTTTTAACATTGTATAGCAGTTATGTTTACATTTATTTCTAAAACAGTATATTCAGAATCATGAGTGACACCGTCACTATCACCTTCTAATGCCTCGTCTTGACTACAACCGTCAATTGCGTCTTGTATGATTTTTTTCGTTGATAACTAGATATACATCGGCGCTTGTTCAATAGCCCGAATTCTAAACCTTTCAATAATATACGTGGAATAGCATTTTTTCTCAGTTTGCGTGTAAATGATTCTCCTGGCGTTAGCTTTTCTTTCAGTAAACACGACTGCTTGAAGATGGTCTCTTCAAAATGTTTGGAACAAACACGAGTGTTTTCATTTGGCACAAAATTTTTCATATTGATTTTCTTAAGCAATAATTTATATCGATCTAGTGACTTCTCACGACTTGGAAATGTAAAAAAAAAGCTTAAATCGCACGAGAATTACAACCGCAGACAGCACGTGCTGTACTAATACGTGTTTTCTACTTTACACCAGTGTTTCTTTCAGAAAAAATGTTCCGGGGATACACTTAGCATTCGGAGGAACATATATTTTCACACGGTACTATTCTATTTATTATTATATTATAGACATATTTTGGTCTCTTCCAGGGGGCACTCAAAACTCTGGGAGTTAGAAAGCCCAAAAAACATGACTAGAAAAAACAATGCTTCGTACAACACCACATGATCACTGCTCTCTCTCTCTCTCTCTCTCTCTCTCTCTCTCTCTCTATTTTTTATACTAATGCTGCAGGAAAAGCAACTAACAAACACGTTCCTCCAGAATTCAACACAAACCAAGACTGTTAACGAACCCAAAACAATCTATTAAATACACTGCACGCACAAGAGAGTGGTTGCTGGGGAGTGGTTGCTGACTCACATTGAATTACTCGCTAGCCCACGGGTGACGTCAGCATTTGCGATTCATCAAAAACAAACGCCTATAGAAGCTGAATGACACTGCTTATCAGGATTTTAAAAAATACGTCTCTCTCATTTTTTAAAAACCCTTTCTATTGCACCAAACTTGCTTTTAACTCGAACTGTTCCTTTAAATTCTAAAATTTCGTGACACACCTTAGGGGACTGTGAGACACGCCAGTGCGGCACGACGCATCGGTTGAAAACCACTGCTCTAAAGTACCGTGAGAAAATAACCTTCCTTCTAGGACACCACAATTCTTAAATATTGCAAACATTAATACCATTTTTAAATACGTTTGGAAATTAAAAATTTATATTGTATTAATTTGGTTTGTAGATCACCCTCTGGATATGTTAGAACACATTCAACATGAAGGAAGCATGATCACTCCGCAATAACAGGGAAATGATAACTGTATTACTTTTATATTTTGTATTTACAGTATCTTTAATTCAAAATAATATAATTATAGTCAACAAGGTTTATAAAATTGGCAATTGAGTTCTTATATCGTGCCCGCTCTTAGAATATACTTAATTTAAACAAAAGGACAAATCACATGTACTGAGAAAGTTGTTGTGGTTACTGGAACCTTGGTATCCTGTAGCGAGGGAAAATACAAATCACTTCCTAATTGTACAAATGAAAATTATTATATAAAACTGATAGCTGCAAAATAATAGATATTGTAGAATTAGGAGTAAAATTGCTAATACGTGTTAAATTAATTTAATATAACAAAGAAACGAATACATGTTTAGCTTTCAATGGTGTTGAGCACCTGCCGCATCATTTGTAAACCCATTTCTTTACATGGGAAATTATTTTTCTTTTTTCTTTGAAATAAACTGAAATTTTAATTTAATAATGTTACTCATTTTTTTTCTTCAGATCTATTCAAATGTTTTTTACTTCGTGAAAATTATAAATAATTTTAATATTTAATAATCAAATTTAATTTAATTTATGTACGAGGCAAATATATTTTTTGAACAAGAAAACGGACATTTAAACTGAACTTAGAGAACAAAGCAGTAAAAATAACATAATCAAAATTCCAGTTCATTTCATTTCAAAGAAAACAGAAAAAAAAAGATATTGTCCATGGCCTATTTATTCAACTTATTGACAAACATTCTATATGGTCGTGGGCGTAGTGTGCATAAAAGATCCCACCGAAAACTAAAGAAAAATCTAATGTAAACTATTCGGACATAATCTGATAGTTTTATTTTACTGGTGCTTCTGCAATAATGTCTCTAAAAATTGGAAAATATGAAACCAAAGTGAATGTATGAAATTAGTGCTTCTGCAATATTAACTCTAAAAATTTGGAAAACATGAATCAAAAGTGAATGTATGAAATCCCGGTTAGAGAAACACCTATGGAAATTGTAAGAGGAACAGAGTGTAACTCTGTAAGAATCCTTTGAGGTAGTTCACCTTAACAAAAGATAGGAGCACCACACTAAACTTTCTCGCACTTATTTCTTATATCAAGTTATGGTGCAGTTATTAATGAAATATTTAATTATAAAATAAAAAGAAAATTAGAATAGCTGTTTTCGGAAAACTTCGAAGAAACTTCAACCTCCAAGATTAAACTGCTCGCTGTGGACTTTTTCATTTGAATGACATGTTATATTGTAGATCTGTTACTTAAATATTTATTTATAAAACACGAACAAAATTGCCTAAGCAATTTTGGAGAAAATTATCTTAAAAGAAGAAGAAAGAAAGAAAGAAAGAAAGAAAAAGAAAAATCATTTCCAAGAATAAACTACCCCTTCCGAATTTTTCAGGAGAAATATCTTACACCATGATATAAGGTTCTTAATGAAATATCTGTTCATGAAATATGAATAAAATCGACTGAATTCTTTTTAATCGTCTGAAAAGAAGTCACGCCGAAAAGTAGACTACCCTTTGTAGACTTTTTCATGGCAAAACGCTTATGCCACATAATAGGGTTATTAATGAAATACGAACAAAATTGCCTATGAAATTTTTGATAAAATCTTATGAAAAAAAAACTCTGAGAAACAAAACTACATATTTTGGAAATTTTCAGAAATAATGACTTAGGCCACATTATAGAGTTGTTACTGAAACACTTATTTTTCAAATATGAAGAGAATCGTCTACTTCGTATTCGAGTGAATTGTTTGAGAAACTAACCTCCAAGAGTAAACCATTCCTTGTGGATTGTTTAATAAAGAACGACAACAATATGTATGTTTAGGAAATACGAATAAAATCGCCTCAGATGTTTTTGAAAAATCATTCAAAACGAACTCATCACAAAATCAAACTACACTTTAAGAACTTTTTAAAAAGATAATCATAAATCTTTGTGAAATATAAACAAAATCGTTAGAGTCGTTTCCGAGAAAATAGCATTCTTTTTCACCCTTCAGTAAACTACTATTAGTTTGAGAGTAGAAATTTAAAAAAATAGCTCATAGGGAAATATAAAACCCTTAGGTTTAAAATTTGGTCTGGATACGTTGTCTTAATACTATGACCTAGGCTAGTGTACATACATCAGCATGGACGAATAGATGGACATATCCAAAAATCTATTTTTTGACATGTAGAGGCCATGAAACGTGTCACTCCGTTGAAATCTAGAACTCGATTTTTTTTTCTTTCATCACGATCAGCCCATACTTTCTTTTCTCCTTTCGTCGCTCGAAAGTGAAAAAGTAATTTTGTATAGTATAGCACAGCGGTAAAGAGACATTCATACACAATCATACACTCTGCTTGTTTATTTATGATCTTATAGTTGGCATATATGATTTCTTTTTATATATATATATATATATATATATATATATATATATATATATATATATATATATAATTGTGCTACTATTTTAAGTGAACAAATTCAATGATGATACACTGCATATTTTTTGAGTCTGAGCTACATGACTGACAAAGTAACGACTAATGACAACTTAGCGCGGAGGGATACATTTTAATTTTGCTTATATGTCATTCTACTCTAAGCACGGAAATTGTTTACAAAAGCAAAATCATACCAGAGCGAATAAAGGCTTTACTTACATTTTTACAGGAAAAATAAATGAAGAGCATATTACTTACGTCGGTATAAGTCCTGCACTCTTATATTGGTGAGGCCTGTCTAAGCGATATTTTTCGAGAGCAAGATGGCTTCTGCGATTTGGATACCTCCCATCAGAACGGAACAGCTTTTCTATGTCTGCAGGGTCAAAAAGCCAAACAATTTGTACTCCTGGCACTAATTCCTCCCTCACCACTTTTCCGAATTCCAAATATTTCTTTCGACCATTGTGATGTAACGTGTCGAATTTGTACTCCCCTATGATGGAAATAAAGAAAAGTGCCTAATAGAAAATACATATAAAAATATGCATAGATCCTTCATACTTATCATATAAATGGGTAAGTAAAACCCATTCACACTTTGTTTTTTTTTTTTTTTTTTCAGCATTCATAAGATGCACTAACTTCTGAAAAAACCATCATTCGAATAGTTAAAAGCATCTAGTCAAGATTATATTTACGAATAATTACGACTGTAATGATAAAACACTAATTATACTTAGGTAGTATTCCACTATCTTAGTTAATAGGGTATAAGAATCACTACCTCATTAAAGCATCACAAACAATATCTTACCTATACCTGGCATGTATTCTCTATTGCAGAACACTGATCTTAAAAGCCTGATAATGATGCGACAACTGTGAATGGATTTTCGTATGCCCTTGCATTGGCGTCAAAATATATTGTCACTGTAGATGTTATCTGCAATTCATGGTAGACCTATTTACAGAATCTGAAGGCGTACAAATGTTTCAATACTTGATGCACCCATTTGTGATGCTGCGGAAAAATTATCATCCATTTGGTTCAAATGAAAGGACAAATTGTTGATTTCAGAAAAAAATAAAAAATAGATACGAGATGAAGGAGAATTGAATTCATTATTTGCTATGTTGAATGCTCTCCAAATTTTAAAGAATGTTGAGTTCGAACTTTAAAGAATGTTGAATGTTCGAGTTAATATCAGATATTACTCTATATTATAATATAGAGTCCCCAGGCTGCAGATGTATATATCTGTTATGGTACTTTCGCAATTTCCGTCATGATGCTGGAACTTTCAATCCTAAGCCCAAGTAAGACTCAATATATAATCTATTAAAAACTGGACTGACCCCGAATCTAGGTCAGATCCGATCTTACATATGAATCTCTCAGTTATCTTCTGCAAGTTGTGGTCGATTGTGTAGAAAAGTTATTCGGGCTCCACCTTTTCTTTATGTTTAACAGTGAAGGTGCGAACGTCCTGAAGTCTGAAAGACTATTTCACACTGCACTGTGCCATCAAAAACAAAACTACCTATAGCTCAGGAGCGGATCCAGGACCAACTTCTGGGGGCGGTGGGTTGTCATGCTGCTACTTAGAGCTACTTTTAAGAGCTTCACACTCTGGGATGGGTTTTATTTATATATGTATAAAATAAGAAAGCTTCCTCTTCTGGAGGGGGGAGGCAATCGCCTCGATCCCCCCTGGATCCGCCACTGCTATAGCTGGTTTCAGAACATTTTCCTTATTGTTATTTCTTGTATATTTCTAATGTAAATGAAACCAGTTATAGAGTTTTTATAGATTTTTAAATTTCTTTTTCAATTTCATGTAAGTAAAAGAACATTTGGTTGAAGCACCATTGTAGCATTTTCATTGAACAATACCAATAAGTCTTGTTCTCATCTTCAAACCAAATATTTAGAGATTTGTTTGCCATGAATCCCATATGCTTACCTTCTTTTTTAATACCTGATTACATATGTTTAGAAAATCACTGAACTGCCAGAAAACTGAAATTTACATAATTATATAAACCAGGGTGAATTGATTTAAATCAGTCTGATTTAAATCACTTGATTTTTTAAATAAAAGTCGTTGATTTAAATCAAATTCAGAAATAATTTAAAGTGAAAATAAGCAAAGTCCCGTTTCTGTTCTGTTATTTCGATTATGGAAGATGATAATCATAATACAGTGAGACACAACTGTACAGTATGTACAGACAGCATAGTATGAAAACAAGTGTCATGCAGAGGATGATTAGGAAAAATTCCGTTTTGAACGGGTAACAAGGCAATTCTGTTTTCTTCTCTTCGTAACATAGGGTTTATATTGTAAATCGTTAACTATTCCAACAGGGAAATCACCATCGACATTTGAGGCGAAGATTCTTTTGTGTGCGCATCTATATATTTATTCCCAGATAATAGGGCGTATTTAAAAGTGTCCTATCCCCTCTCCGAAATTTTTTTAGATTTTATAACTTTTAGGCAATATTTATGTATTTCGTGCCGCAAGCTAGTTACAATTTCTTTAAAAATATGCCCCTGCCAAATATCAGTAACTTTGTGGAAAAAAGTATTACTTTGATAAGCGTTGCTGTACTTTTTCCTTAACGCTTAACCTTTTAAATTATATCACCTATTTTTAGGTGATAGGATAAAATCTTCATTATTCGATTAAAAAAGTACCAATAAAGCTTTTTACTTTGTTTTTTCAGGACTGAAGGCATTGTACAGCACGTTACATATGCTTTCACGCCTCTCTGCGTCGAGACATAGGATGTGATGACGTCATAAATTTAAAAAAAAGATATTTTTTGTTGTGCCTATTTTTATTATTTTTTGGCGGGCCTACATTTTGCATTCAGAAGACTGAAATTCTGTACACTCGTTCAGTGCACCCTTAGTATTTTTCAGATGATTTCAGATCTCTGCGTGAAAACAGGGGGGTCCAGAGGGGCAAAAATGTAAAAAAAAAATGGATATTTTTAACAAAAATAGCTTTCTTCACGATTTTCTCGCCTAAGATGGAGACATACGAATGGTACCATCTGAAAGGCTGTTCTATTCTCAAGAGAATGATGTACGAACCATGATCTTAGGATAAATAGGGATGTTTCAGGAAACTGTTACCTGAGATCCTGTTTTAAACGGGAATCTGGAGTATTTGGGGATATTATTTTTCGCGGGCTTACTTTTGCATCTAGAAGTTTGAAATTTTGGACACTCATTCACTGCACCCCTTAGTATTTTTCAGATTTGTTTCTGATCTTTGGCTTTAAACAGAGGCGGTACAGGGGGGTAAAAAGTAAACAAAAGGGATATTTCTTAACAGAAAATCCCTTTTTTCGTGATTTTCCAGCCCCAGATAGCCTACACGGTGGAGACATTTGAATGGTACCGTTTGAAACTCTGTTTTATTCTGAAAAGTATAATGTACAAGTCATGATTCTAGGATAAATAGGGATGTCTGAGGACATTTTTATATTACATCCGGGTCATTTGGAGTATTGTGAGGATGATCTTAGCTCATTGTTAAATAATTTTCCCGCCCTTACTATTCAAGATAGACATGGAAGCTTGAAATCTTGTACACACATTTAGTACATTCTTAGTATTTCCCAGTTGATTTTGAGATCTATGAGTTAACACAGGGGAGTCCAGAGGGGATCAAAATTTGAAAAATTCCCGACTTCTCTCAAACTTTTCCGCTTCAGGGACATGATCGGGAAAATGTGAATGTTACCGTTTTAACCCTTAAGAGATCCAGGGTTTTGGGGCTATTTTTTAGACTTTCAGTCAAGCAGCAACTGCATCGTCATTATTTATCCTAGGATCATGGTTCATACCTCATTCTCTTCAGAATAGATCTGCCTTTCAGGCGGTATGACTCAAGTGTCTCCATCATGTATTTAAGGCGGGAAAATGAGGAAAAACGGGATTTTTTGCGTCTAAATATCCTTTTTTCAAGTTTTAGCCCCCCTGGACTCCCCCTGTTTTAACGCAGAGATCTAAAAAAATCTGGTAAATACTACTCGGTGGGCTGAATGTTTATGCACAATTCCTATTTTCCAGGTGCAAAAGTAAGCCCGCCAAAAAAAAATATACCGACAATGTCCCATATTCCCGTATACAGAGGGAAATTTTTAAACATTCCCTGAGACATCCCTAATTACCCTAGGGTCATGTTTTTCCCATCATTCTCTTCAGAATAGAACTGCCTTTCAGGCGGTACAATTCACTTGTCCCCATTATGTATCTAAGGCGGGAAAATCCCGTGAAAGGGATTTTTGGTAAAAATTTCCCTTTTTCAACGTTTAGCCCCTCTGTACCCCCTGTTTTAACCCAGAAATCTGAAAAAAATCTGATAAATACTACTCGGTGGACTGAATGTTTCCGCACAATTTTAATCTTCTAGGTGCAAATATAAGCCAGCACAAAAATAGTATCGAAAATGTCCAAAATTCCCCTATACAGAAGTATATTTTGATAAAAAATTCCCTGACACTTCCCTAATTACCCTAGGGCCATGTGTCGCACATCATTCTCTTCAGAATAGAACTGCCTTTCAGGCGGTACCATTCACTTGTCTCCATCGTGTATCTAAGGCGGGAAAATGAGGAAAAACGGGATTTTTGGGTAAAAATATCCCTTTTTTCAACTTTTTGACCCTCTGGATCCCCCCTTGTTTTAACGCAGAAATCTGAAGAAAAAATCTGGTAAATACTACTCGGTAGACTGCATGTTTGTGCAAAATTTCAATCTTCTACGTGCAAAAATAAGCCCGCCAAAAATACTTTACATAACCCCCCCAAAAAAAGTATTACACGGAAATATAAATTTTAGACTTATGACGTCATCACCTCTTATGTCTCGACACAGGCAGGTGTGAAACCATCCGTAATGTCTTCTGCAATGCCTCTGGACTTGAAAAACAAAAAAAAAAAAAAAAAAAAAAACGGACGAAAAAGCTCAAATAGGAGAGTTATAACGCAATGTACCATGAAACACCCGGTATGGTACAAATTGTACCATGAGATCCCCAAAGGGTTAAAGGCTGTTCTATTCTGAAGAGAATTAGGTGTGAACCATGATCCTAGGATAAATAGGGATGATGCTTGACAGATAATTTACCAAAAAAAAGAGCAGCCATAATTTAAAATTGTTAAGAAACATTGTTTGGGATTGATATAGGTTAACGATTGGGGATTAATTCAAAATTCAACCCCAATACTTTTATTTAAATGGTATAATTGGCATTTAATACTAATTCGTAATGCTTTTTCTTCAGTTCGCGACTTGTATTATACGAGAAGAAAGATTTGATTTAAATAAAAAAAATCATCAAAAATGATTTTTCTAAAAAAAAAAAATATCATGATTTTTTCCACCCTGATATTAACCGAGGAGCGAAAGTGTTAATACACACATAACAAAAATATATGGACATTTATCGAGTATTCAACCCAGAACCGTGCACTAAAAAGCATACGTGCTTAAACTTAGCTAAAAGAAAGAAACGTAAGCACGTGAAATTGCTGACAGAATACGAAATGTGACATCGATTTTCTTTTTAAAGTATATAATTTTGAGTTAAATCTTGAATGCTGCGAAGAAAATGCCTTCACCTGATATTCTCTTTGGAAGGCTGTTAAATATTGCGCTGAAGAGTTATCAGATAATTCAGCAAGTAAAAAAAATGTACACATACCTCCTGATATTTTAATACTAAATAAGAATTTTTACACATATACTAAAGTAGATTTATATATATTTCCAAGGTATTACGTAAGGTTGAGTTATGAATGATGATGGTAAAGTTTACTACTTACTAGTGACGATTAGAAGATTATAAATATTTATCGTTTTGTTTACACATTTTTCGGAATTGTATAATGCAAATTAAGTGAACGTGGCAATAGAAGCATTGAGGATACGGAACAAAATTAATACATTCACGTGAAAGACCATTTATTATTTCTGGATAAAATATGGAAATTCAATAGACATTATAGTTTTTTGCAAAACGGCAACTGATTCTATTAAAGAGCTACAAATACTCACGATTTAGTGTGGGATTTTGCATTAGTATATGAAGTATTAGTTCATAAAGGCACCATTATTATGAAGTATTAGTTCATAAAGGCACCATTATTATGAAGTATTAGTTCATAAAAGCACCATTATTATGAAGTATTAGTTCATAAAAGCACCATTATTATGAAGTATTAGTTCATAAAGCAGTAGTATTATGAACTACCAATTCATAAAAGCACTATTTTCATCCTTGCTCAATTTCTCCAAATAAAATTTTAGTTGCAAATTTTTAAAAACATTAGCATTAGTAACAACAATATGATCGCATTTTACGTCCTTCACCAACATTGAAATTCCATAGTTATATCTCATATAAACCTAAATCTTACGTTGGATTCAAATTACATAAGCTCCCAGCGAGTCTCAAAGCAAGATATTTTGCATACAATCCAAGAACGCTAACCATTCAACCACAGCAACCAAGGTTTAAATAGTAATAACTTTATAGCTACAAGCAGCCAATAAGAAGCAACACAGTCCTTTGTATGATAGCAATACTGAGAACAGCTTCCAATAAATAAATAAATAAATCTTAAATATGTAGTGTATAAAAATTAAATAAATATTAAATTAATATTTCTCGTCATATTTTAAAATATTCAAATGATCTACACTCTGAATTTTTACAAAATAAAAACAAACACTACATTCGTGGTCATAAAAAGGCATCTCGCTGAAAAAAGAAATCAAAATAAAGTTACTATTTACAAAATTCAGTTTATTATTATTATTATTATTATTATTATTATTATTATTATTATTATTATTATTATTATTATTATTATTATTATTATTATTATATTTCAAATCGTACAACTTGACTGATTTCAATTCCAGCATAGAAGTTTAAAAAACACACAATAGATAACTATTTTCAATTTATCAGTCAAAACTAATTATGAAAATTCTCTAACAGTATAATGTTTGTCAAGTGTTAGTGACAACTAAATTTAAGCTAAAATGCACAGCTACTGTTATTAAATTAGACCAATATGGATACATAGTTAAACCTAACACCATTCAATTTATAAAGGAATGAATGATCAAGTTTATTTGAATTACTTCAGGTGTAAATATTCATCAAAGGAATTTTGACGCAATACCGGTATTTTGTTTATTAATTTCAATTCAGATATTAATAATTCAGCAGAAAGAAGTAATATTATTAAAATAAGTTATAAGAATTTTAAATTAACCTACCGTAATACCCGACTGATTTTTAGTAATAATGCCTACACACATGGTACTTTCTATAATTTTCTTTTCCTTCCCTTCCTCCTCCAATCCCATATTTATTATTATTATTATTATTATTATTATTATTATTATTATTATTATTATTATTATTATTATTATTATTATTATTATTATTATTTAAAGGTTCTTCTGAAGTATTTTCGTAAATTTAGGGGTGAATTCGCTCTTTATCTGCGAGTTTAGCCACAAGTAATAGGCTTTATCATTTAGAAGCCTCGTGGAAAGAACGTGCTGTTGTAAAAATCCCTTTTTTAGGGAAGTTATTGTTAAAGACACTTATCAGTCTCACTCTTGCTTTTTTCACAGTTTTCAAACTATTGAGATTTTTTTTAAAAAAAAACTACAATTTTTCTGAGAAATTATACAGGGTGATAATGAACTTCGTATCATAAATTTAGGAGGTGACTCTTTATATCAAATAAAAGAAAAAAATGTTCCAATGAAACGGTCAGAAAACGCCTCCTTTCAGAGTTATAAATCGTCCAAAACGCAAAAAGTCACTTTTTAAAACACCACAGCGTTGGTCCACCACAAAGTTCACTTGGCGCGAGCTGGGATCAGACCAAGGATCCTATGCACCAGAGGTGAACACTCTATCACTGAGATACCACGGCCCTATTTTCGGTGATTTATAGCTCTGAAAGGAGGCGTTTTCAGATCCATGTTTCATTAGAACTATTTTTCTTTCATTCGATGAAAGGAAACACTTTATATATTCATTATATAGAGTTCATTAACACCCAGTACAGTATTTAGTCTACATATACAAAATAGGATTTAGGATATAGATTTCTGGGCTTTCGGCACCTAAGGCCATTTAATTCGTCATGTTTGAGGGATGACGTCCCTCGGCGAGCACAATATCAGGGGAAGGGGAAGGAACGAAGAGGCCTGGGACCTATAAGTTAGGTACCATCCCAGCATTTGCCTGGTGTGAATGAGGAAAACCTCATTCAAGGTAGGTGACCTGAAAAAGCGTTTTACACTTTTTCGACCGAGTGCCCCCACCGGGAATCGAAGGCATGTACAAAATAATATTCAGCAAAATAGAGTATTTTCAAATACATTCCAAGTCATCGAAGAGTGAATATTTAAATACATTATAATGTTACTGTCTTAGATGATTGGGACTAGAAAATTACAAAGAAATTTAAATTTATTTATTTATTTATTATTTTTATTTATTTATTTTAATTCTGTAGCACTTGCAGAAAAAGTGAAAAGTAAAGACGGAACTGATAACTCACTTTAAAAAAGAAATGTAACGAATTCACCCTTAACATTGGCTGATCTCTCCCGAAATAATGGGAATAATTCTTAAATCTCAAGCTATTCACTATTTAATGTATCTTTCTATTTCTTTCATTTTCTTTTTTTAATCATGGAACATAAATTCACCCCGTTATTTTTGACTGATTTCAACAGCAAGCAACTGGGGTAATTGGAAAAGCTCATTGTAAATTATATATTGCGTCAAACTCGAACAACTTTTACAAAAGTTATCGGAGGAAAATCCTTTATCACTTTTTATATATATAAAACTTTCAAGTCGACGTTGAATTTACCTACTACTACCAGAAATGACGTCTTATCCTGGATTTTTTTTATCTCCAGTCACTGGAAATAGTTGAGATGCCTTAGACCAAATATACACAGTATTACATCGAAATCGAATATGTTTTAAAGGCAGTTATCGGGTAGAATTGTTCTATCACATTATGGGAAAGCTATTACCATGAGATAGATTTTTCACATTCTAACTCTTCATTTATTGCAAACGCAAGCAATAGGATTAACTCGTAATTTAAAAGAAACAAGAAAACGAAACACTCATCAAGTTTCATTAAAATTTAGATAAATTTTACAAAAATTACCGTAGAACAGACGCATAAATGGATGTTGAATCGAGTGGTAGAAGCCCCCCTAAGCTCGTTTCAATCATTAAACACGTCATTTACTTTGATTTAATAATATTGATTACTGTTAGCATCTAACCCGGTATTCACCTAACACGGTAGAATAATATTACATGTATTAATAACAATCATACACAAAATCAATTATCTTCTACAACTGAACTTGTAGAAGACTATTATAAATACAACTTTAAGACTCTTATAAATAATTAGTAATTTTTCTTATTAACACTAATTAATGGATATTAACTTTTTAAAATAAGTATTCTAATAGGTTATTCATCACGTAATGGAAGTAAAAACTTTAACTATTCAATATAGGACCAAAATACGTACATTCAAGTCTGACGTGTGTAAATATCTTGTTCGTCAAAAAAAAAAAAAAAAATCAAAAGTTTGCAATCTTGGTCAATAATTAGTTTTTGGAGAAGGGGCCGCAGAATTTTTGAACAGTACCTAAATCGAGTTTTCGTATTTTCTACGGAATAAACACATCATCATATTGAGTTAAGTGATAGTCTAGGTTTGGCTACACTATGTGTAGTTCTCCAGATATAATGCCTACAATAAAATTTTCGATTGAAATATATTGGATGTTTTGATCCAACGAGATTTTTTTTGCGGCAGGAGAGGGAGCAGCAGTCAGTTTCACAGTCACATCGACAGATGGATGTTTCAGATAACTACAAAAATTATAAAGCTCAGTGAATGAGCTAAGTTGATTTTCTAATGTGTTAAGGACCAAGTGATTTTACGAGGGAGAAAGGTTAATTTAGGAGAAAAGGTTAATTTAAATAACCAACTCCAACGAAACTGTACATTTATAAATAATCCTTCGCAATCCTACAAAATTATTCCTATTTTCTCCCAAATAAAATCTTAATATTCCAGTATTTATTGTTAGTTTATAATGATATATTTTGTATATTGAAGCACAAAACAGATAGCATCCCATTTCAATCATCAGTAAATAATTCCATCTTTTGCAAGACTTTTTTTCTTTCTGTTTTATATTCATGACATCTTGTATATTATCATCTTTTTTTTATCTTAATGAAACAACAGTAACTTAGAATTAATAAAGATGAACTCTATGTAACATTTCTCCCAGGATGAAAGAGATTTAGTCTTTTTGTCTTAAATGTTTACAAATGTTCAATATCAATTGCTTAATACGTCCAACGAAATTAATAAATTATTATAAAACAAAAGAAAGGAAAAAAACTCTTGTATCGAGTATAATAAAATCAACATAAAATACTAAAAATCAAAAACTGATGTCCTAAACAAGACGAAATTATGAAATATTTATATATATATATGAACAAAAGTTCTCAAGTTCTCTTTGCAGTAAAATCCCGCCGATTTTGGAACGTCTGGCAAATTTTTGGTTTTTCGGTTGCCAACATTGTTTTGTATTGTTGCTCTACCCACAAACATTCCGATTGTTGCCTTAGTCTGAATTTCTCGCATTTCCTCAGTCTGTGTCTAGCCATGCACCAGTTTACTATAGCACAACGTGTGCTAATTTTGAAAACTTTTTACCAGAACGGAGAAAGTTATGCAGAAACTGTCAGGCGACTTCGCGCTGTTCTAGATCGAAATGTGGCACCGAATGAATCAACACTTTCAAAAGTTCATTACGCAGACTTATGAAAAAGTTCATTGAAACAGGTTCATTGTGAACACTAAATGTCCTGGGCGTCGTCGTAATGGTCGTTCTGAGCAAAACATTGCGATGATTCGTGACAGTATGGCTGTTAGTCAGGCATTTATAGTGAATTTCATGAATGGAGTTATTGCATGCCAGCGCAATAGAGGAGGTCATATGCCCGACGTCATTTACCATACCTGAAATTAGAATGTGTGAGCAACATGTTTATGACTTTCGTTAGTGTGTTTTGAAAAAATAACGTTCATAATTTGATGTAACAAAACCAGCGTGCATTTTGAATAACATTTTATGTAAACATTTTCGAGCATTCTACGAGATAATTGATAAACATCAGTTCCCCATCTAAATTAGACTTAAAGCAACAATACTTAAAATGTAAGATTTATTTTGTAGATGTTCTAAAATTATATCACCACAATATAAATAACAATAATAAATATGCATAGCGTATGATTTCAGAAATTTATTACAAATTTTTGTTCTACTTGAAGCAGTTCGCTAAACTTTGTGGAATATTGCGACCTACAGCACAGAAAATGCTATGGGTAGAGAGAGAGAAGAAAATATAAAATTTCGTACTCTAAAGCATGACTCGCAGGGCAATGGGAACAAGAATCTTTATGTTTTATTATATGTAGAATCGAAATAACATGTTTTTAATTTTCATATTTCATAATATTTTGACAAAAATTTCACATTTAGTAAAAATCTTTATATTTATTCATATTTTGTGTGTTTCAAATGTTTAAACTTAATTTTCTAACTTCCTTGAACCTAGTAATCTTGCATCAGCTTCAAGGTTAAGCGCACTTTCGCTTCTCATGTAGAAAGGGTGCATCCTTTCTTATCAAATCACATTGGTGGTGAAAATCTGTCTTAAGGCAGTTTTCAGCAAACATTTTTCCTAACTAAAGAACAATTCGCCACCCATATGTCCACTCCCTTCCTAAAATCATTGTTATATAAACTCAGTTGAGTGAATTTCATGAGTAGTGGCTTAGAGGGGCGTGTGCTGATTGTTGATTTTAGATTTGAAAAGTAAGAAGATTGAAAAAATGTCTAAATCTAAAGCTGGACTTCGAGTCTGAGTGTCTGAATTCAAGTGCTTTGCAACAGACGGAAAAGTTGTCTTATGCACGTACTGTAATAAAAACGTAAATGGAATGTTTGATTTTCACTTACATTAGTCTTAAAGGTTGTATTATTAATTCCACGTAAGTCAATCGGCAATCAAAATAAAGTCCTCTTCTTCCTTACCCCTCTATTTGCATCTGCAAACGAAAAGAACGAATTGATGATCGTGTCAGAGACGAAAACTTCCTAAAGATACAAAAATCGCGTCAATTTAAATTTCCACCCCGTCATTGCTTTTTTTTTTCAGCCAGCATTAACAAATGCTAGCACAATAATTATGCCAGATGGTATTAACTTTTAATCTTTAGAGAAGTATTGATTGTTGTTTTTGTATTAAAGATTTAGTTTTAGTTGTATTTTTAAATGTAATTACTAGAAATAAGCATTCAGCTGTCACAAAGTTAATTTCAGTGATTATTTCATCTCAGAGTTGGTGAAGTTGTGAGACAAAGTGATCGTGTCGAGATTCTACCTTTGTTTCAAACATCAAAGAAGGTAGTCTTCTATACGTTCGGGTAATCGAATCTATAGAGTATTGACGTGTACAAAATATTTTGGTGTTGTAAATACTATATACATTGTTGTGTGTAATATATATGTATTACTCGTAACAAATTATAGTGTACATTCATTTGTAGCATCTTTAGTCTTTAGTGAAGGCAGAATTTATAATGTGTTACAATTTTAAAAATGTGAAAGTATTCGTTTAAATGTAAAAATGTCGGTTCATTATACGGTCCCACGAAACATGTTTTCTTCTATTTGGTTCATGTGAATGAAATGATGTGAAACTCACCTCAACAATACAACCCAGAAATGCACTAAGGTCACGCTTCTAATGTCGCAAACTCTGTACACGTTCAGCAAACAGGCTGGTATATTCAGACAATCAGGGAACATTGAGCTATTGGGCAATATCGTACGAAAGTATTAGATAAAGAACTCCAATAAAACATTAAAAGTACACTTGGGTCATGAATGGCGAACGAACGCACCTTTCACCGTGTATTTGTCAAACTTTGTTCTGGTGACATAGCGTTGCAAAATAAAATCCGTGGGCATCGACCAATATCATGTTCGGATGAGCTTCTTAGGAACATTGTTGAGATATACTCTTAGAAGTGTTCGTGCCCATAGCAATCGAGTTAGGCATTCACCACGCCAACGTCATTCGACTTCTCCGTGCAATCGGTACGGTGAAAAAAATTCAACTTGTGGATGCTACATGAGTTGACGCTTGCCACCAAGAATCATCGCCTAAATGTGTGCAGTTTTTAAGTGTAAGGGAAACCCGGGAAAATTTCCTGCATCGGATTGTCCCTTTCGATGAAAAATGAACTTGCTACGACAATGTAAAAGGTCAGGGCAGTAGTTGACCAAATCCACAATGATTTTTAAAACACCTAGATGATGATATAGTGATCTACGTTTAGGTCGATTCATCACGTCTCTCTCCACTGGCAAAAGTGTATGACTGCAGATCAGGATTAATTTGATTAACCAGATATTGTAGATTTCGTGTCTGTGTCCTCTGGAAATGACGCACTTGAGGCAGACCTTTCATTCATACCTAATACTCATTTGAGTAAACAAAGTTGTCTGCGGTCTCGCGAGATATTTTAGCCCATTTTGCTAATAATACCTTTTCAGGTCATTTTTGATGAAGATGTCATATTTCCGAATGTTTTGTTCCAAGTAGTACCATAAATTCTCGATTGAGTTGATATCAGTTTATTGTGGTTGTGTTTGCACCCAACGAGGTCTGTTTATAACAACTAAAACCGTGTACTTGAGGCTGTGTACTTGAAACCGTTATTCTGCATGAGGACGTATTGGAGTGAGACCTCCATTTTTTCCACACTTGAGAGAAATTGTTCTTGAGAATGTTGTTGGATGCCTTGAGGTCCAATGTCTCTTCAACGAAGCATAAATCACATACCATTAGAGCTCATTCAGACTCATACCATAGCGGAACTGCATTTATGTTTTACGCCAGCTCTCAGTTTTTTCTCCTCAAGTTCTGAATTCTTCTTCCTCCAGATTATCGCCTGTCTATCTGACTTGAAAGTATTAAGACTGCCTTGAAGATACTTTCATCGATAAAAATGACACTCTTTCAAAACTCATAACTGTCATTTTTGTCCTTTTTCACGAATACTAGTCTTTTTTTATTTGTCTTGCTTATATAGGGCTTTCGACGAACTGTTTTGTCTCCGTATCCTCTTGCACGAAGCACATTTCTAATGGTTTCAGCACACACACCGCCAGTCCAACATCACGTTCCACTTTGGCTCCTAATTTCGGATTTACGGCCACTTCGCGCGCAATGTTTTGTTTTGCTGTCACCGAAAGCTTTGAGGAGCGGACGCTTCTCAGTACTTTTCTAATTCTTGTGTTTTCTTGTGCCGGGAAAGTACTTTTGCAGCGTTGTTCTTGGTCTTCCAATGGTTTTGCTTATTTCCATGAACGATTTTCCATCTTTAAAAAGCTACACTATAATTCTTCTTTTCTTTCTCCGTTGTTTCCTTCACTTTTCTTCCCATTGCTGCTTCAAGACAGACACGACGTCACTGCTGCCCACTTTCCTATAACTGGAACACCCTGTGCACCCAAGCACACTTAGCTCCAGGAGTGAAATCTCTGCTGTCAGTGCATTTTTCTGACGAATGTATTTGCTCCCCAATTCTTATCTGGCGTTGTATATCGCACGACCTCCAGTGTTGCTGTTCTGTTGGGACACAACGGGATATATTCCGCTGTCTGTCTGGATACATGAATTTTACTCATGGGTCATATGACCGCACATAACATGCGTTGCTCTGCTATGCTCACTTTGTCTCACGACTCTTTTCCGACAAACACTTTTCTGTATCACTGTATCTGCTCAAAGCGTTTGATGAATGGAAAAATCTTCCAATTGATTACCTCCATGAAAAAGAAGTAAAAGGAAAAGAGGAAATTTTAGAAGATTCGACGATAAAAGAGATATTAATAAAAATAAGTTATTAAACAAGATTAAAACAAAGCAGGAAAGGTTCTGGCTAAAAATAATCTTTAAAAACCCAAAGGAAACAGAATAAAACATCTTACCTATAATTGGAAGATATTTCCATAAAGTCCCTATCAAAGGGAATGATTTGGGTCCTGGCATTTCATGGAAAGGCTTTACATACTCTTCTGTCTTCCTAAGCTGTTGAACAGCTTCATTCAAATATCGTACACACTTAATTCTTAATTCATTTTTCCGTAATGGCGCCCTTACTGCTAACATCACGTGCAGACTCATATTAATCAAACACCTGAAACAGATAAGTAAATTAACAAATATACATTAATATTTCGCAATTACATCTAAGTGCAAATGAGCAAAACCTCTTTCTGTTTCTCTTAAAGTGTATTTACTAAGGTTCGGAATCCCAAACGTTTTTGCAAATACAGTAAAGCGTCGATTATCCGAAGTAATTGGGGGACATGGGTGTTCGGAAAACTGGTTTGTTCGGATAATCGAACTGTACTGTACTGTACTGTACTGCACTGTACTGGACTGTACTTCTACAGCCAGTGCCAAACCGACAGAAGTGTGCTGATTGTTGAAACACAGCGACTGGCGGCTTGGCCGGTCAGCAACGCCTTATGAAGGCCCCATTAGAAGCAATGTTCCGCTAGCGGTGGCTCAGTGCGGCGACTACTGTGGGAAATTTGGTTTGGGAGTGAGGGGGATGATGGACGGTAGGGTGGGAGAGTAACAGGTGCGAGCGAGTACACAGTTCGGTTAAGCGGTCGTTCGGTTGACCGACGTTCGGATAATCGACGCTCTACTGTAAATATTTAAACATTTTAAGCTTACTTTTATAAACATTTAATAGGTGTTTAACACCTTTTGTCTATTTTAAACGTCTATTAACACAAATGTTTCAAGTTCATTAAACATTCTTTATCTAATTAAATGTACATTTTGTAGAGAAAGAAAAAAAAAAGATGATTAAATGTTCAATACGATGCACTCATATTTACATATAATACCGAGCTGGTATAGAGACAGCAATTAAGAAAAAGAAAACCATCATACAGAAATCTGAAGAATGTAAGTTACGGTAATAAATCTGAATCCTCATCTGTGAATCATATTAAATCACAAGTAAATACGAATATACTAAACGTCCCAAAAGGAAGAAAAAGAAAAATATCACACAAAAAAAGAAACCTGAAGCGAATCATTTCAAACCATAAGAGAAGACGAATACATGAAACATCTTAAAAGAAAGAAGAAAAAAGAATAGCACATAAATGTGTATGATTAAAGTATGATAACTCCAAGTTTGTTGCTTCGAAAAAATTATGTTCTATTCTGACCGAAGATTTTTCTCATTTCCACTTTTATATATTTTATATATATGGGAAAATATAATAGACAAAATAGAAAGAAAGAATTAAAGGGATCAACACGAGCCTTTGGAGCAGGTGTACTATGGATAACAGCAGATGAGCAATACCGAATAGAAAGTGTAAGTGACAAACACCTAATTTAGAGTTTCATAACAGGTGCGCAAAAAAAGAAAGTTAGTACACTAATTAAAAATTTACTTTTTAGAGCCAATTAAAAGTTTACGTTTTGTAAAGAGAAAGTGGGCGTCTCTTGTATTCAGATTGTATATAAGCTGTCAAAATTGGATATTTCTCTCATAATGTGTCTGAGGAAGGGTATGTTACATAGCCGAAACTGTAACACAAATATATAATCTTAATATATATATATATATATATATATATATATATATATATATATATATATATACTGCTTTGGTCAGTTGGAGTTTTATTAGAAATTTTGAATTTTCCAAAGCTGCAATGAATAATTTACAAATATATATGCAGCTTACATCTTAACTGCAAATTTAATATTAATTGTCAAAAAATATAAATAAAACAAAGAAGAAATTACCTTCACATAATTTCAGATCAAAAATCTATTATAAAATGTTACGAATTGTTACGTAATTTTGTCTGCGAATTCGTTTTATGTGCTGAACACAGTTTAACTTACATAATGAACTTGCTTTTATATAAATCTTGCGTTAACAAATATCATCGTCTGAACCAAATTTGATCTTGTATATGGGCCCAATTTTCAGGGTCACTCTTTTGATGGCGTGGTTTTACGTCATAACCACGGGCACTTTAAATAACTACCTCAGCAAAAGTAATAGTATAGAACCTCATATTTCAAGGATAGCATGGTGTGTTACCAAATATTATATCGTAAGCGGTCTTAATGTGACTTAAAAATTAAAATCACACTTTTATCTTCAAACTCCGAACATCATAGTCTGTATCAGTTAAAATTCAAAAAAGTAACAATTCCATCAAATAATAAACTTCTCTATGAATCTCCACAATATTAAGTACTTGCGCTGAAATTAAATCTCAAGTAAATGAGTTGTGGAACAACAACTTCAATAAAAAAAACGGAAATATGTGCTTAAAAACTCTGTCAACTGCCAAAAATGACTCAACACATAAAACAAATCTCAAACACCACATAACAACTAATCAAAAACATTAAATCAATCACACATTAAAGCTTATATCTTTTTATTCATGCCTAAAATTACCAGGTTTAATTGATGTTATATACGTTAACTCTTTTTTCTAAAAACGGAAATATGTGCTTAAAAACTCTGTCAACTGCCAAAAATGACTCAACACATAAAACAAATCTCAAACACCACATAACAACTAATCAAAAACATTAAATCAATCACACATTAAAGCTTATATCTTTTTATTCATGCCTAAAATTACCAGGTTTAATTGATGTTATATACGTTAACTCTTTTTTCTAAAGTATAAAAGATAGTTATATTTAAATCACTGAAAAACGTCTCGCAATGCTCTCCAATTAAGATTTTAAGTATAAACCTTAAGCATAACCACAATATATATATATATATATAATACTCGATCGACCTTACCTCAAAATTTCTTCTCATTATTAACTGTTCCTATTGTTTATTATTAACTACTTGTTATTAACAATGTAAAATGGCTTCAAATATAGCAGGAATTATCTTAATAGATCACTATGAATGTTCTGGCAACACCTAGCACTTCCTTCTTAATCTCAATGTTTATCACACATTCATACGAACAACAGAAACTTTAATTACATGATCCCCAGCAAGAACTTTTCTTAGGATCCTCCTGTAAAAATTCTTGCTTTTACCCTCCCTTCCAACTTTTTGTTTCTCTTATCTGATATAACAACATTATGCAAGTAATTTTCTTTTGAAACTAGCTTCCAATATTTAAGTTACGAAAGATATTTATCTTGTATTAGTTTGTTTTTGATAAAAACTGATAGGCTGCAGGACCTGAAAATTCAGTAGCTGCGCTACTGATACACACTCACACACATAGAAAGTACTGCATTAAAAAAGAAATAGACCAGTAATTGCACTCTCTCTTTTCCCTTACGCTGTTATTTGTTAAACACCGAAAATTCTCGTTATACTACATTTCCAGACTACCGGCTCGGAGGAAGACAATGGTAAGCCACATTTTCTAACTTTCGAGTAAACTGGAAAATAAAGTTGAACATTCCCATGCAAAGTAATACAATGACATATGTTAAACAAGCTTCCTTTGCCATATGTAAATATATTTATGATATTAAACTTTCCTACATACTGTTCTGTGGTCCGATCATGACTCACTCCACCTAAGAACTCAATCTCATTTGAAACTGCGCTACCATTGTCTTCTCCCGAGCCGCTCACATATGAATGTACGGTAAAGATATATTAAACAAATACAAACACGCAATTTACAACTTGAGATAGTATGTAGTCTTTCATACTACAACTACTACTACTACTACTACTACTACTATTATTATTATTATTATTATTATTATTATTATTATTATTATTATTATTATTATTAATAGTAGTAGTAGTAGTAGTAGTAGTAACAGTAATAGTAATAATGCCCCATACTGTATTTCTTAGTAGCTCTTTAGATGTTATGAGTGAGAGGGACTTCAGCTTTCTTAGTTCCCCAATGGATGCTTTCATCATATGTATTCAAAACGCTTTTGTTGCTTCTATGCACCAACAATGGACATGTCATGTGAAAAATTTGCTGTTGATATTTTTATAAAGAGCTGCTGAGGAAGACGGTGAGTTGCCTTGAAACTTTCGGCAAGTATTATATGATAGGCGTATACCAAGATTAGTCCAAGCTAATATTATTATATGTATCAAATATGACTGACATGACATACCTTATCATTATTAGTATATTTTAATGACACACACACACACACACACACACCCACACACACACATATATATATATATATATATATATATATATATATATATATATATATATATATATGCGTATGGTAGACCATTTACCTTGAAACGTCCCTATAACTTTTAAACTAATTGATAAAATTCGATTAAATTTTGTAACATACAAATATCTACAACGGACATTGTTTGCCATACTCTGCACTAACACCCGATTAACAATGTTGTCAACACAATATAAAGTTGTTTTTTTTTTTTAAAAAAAAATAGAACTACGTATTTAAAAATGTAGATAATTAAAAATTATCAAAAATGAAAATGATTACCTTTGGGATTTAATAACTCTTGAACCACCCGACCGATCTCGATCAAATTTTCAACATAGATGAGGTTCGAGCTTGGTATGGTTTTTATTATCTCATTTTGACGGTGCAACTTAAGGAAGGAGGACGCAAATATATATATAAAAATGATCGAAAATAGCCGTATTAGTGTAGAAAACATAGTTTTCGGGGTCGCTGAGACGAACAGTGACACTTTCGATGCAGTTTAAATCCAAATTCAGCCTCGTAACTTGGGGAGGGGAAGGAGGAGACATAAAAATTATCGAAAATAACCGATAATAGTGTAGAATCCGCAGTTTTCGGGGATGGCTGAAATGAGCAGTGACACTTCCGATGTAGTTAAAATCCAAATTCAACCCTTCATGCCCAAAGTGAAACGTATTTTCCCAGTGCGAAGAACGGGTATTCTGTTAGTTATTAATAATATGTGTCACAGTTTCAGCAATATATTATCACCTTCATCAGGCACGTTATTAATGTCTGATGCCTTATCTAACATATTGCCTTCATCACAATGAGTATGACGAAGGCGCTGAAATATTTCCGAAATTCTAACACAGATTAGAAATAATAAGTATATGGTTTGGTCGGATTTTAGTTTGGTTATATGTAATTTCAATGCTAGAATGAGCTGTGTACAGAAGAAATCATGCCTAACATACTAATTTTGTATACATGCACTAACATTTGTTTCCTTCCCTTATTTTGTAGCAACAAATGTTTGCTCTTTTTATCGATGTGTCTTATTACAAGAGGCGCTATTGATAGATTCTTCCTCGCCATTTATTCAAAGCAGATATTAAATAACGTTCAAAAGAAACATCTTGTTAAATTTCAATTCCAATTAAGCAATTATTTGTAGTTAAGTAGCTCATAATTGTGTATATGATCTTTGACTGACTGTAGTATTTGTACTTCTCGGAAAAAAGTTTTGATACGACAACAGTGTGTAACCTAAGTATAGAGATAACGGTCACTGGACTTAGAACCGTTATTGTACGCCAGACAGGATGGCGGAACGGTTGTCTCTGGAACAGCGTGTGCGTTTGTATTTTGCAACAAACAATTACGCGGAGATGAGACGAAGGATGGCAAACGAGTTTGGAGGAAATGGTCCCACTGGTATTTTAAACGATAAAGTGCATCAACATCACATTCACAATTTGGTCAAACTACGGGAAACTATCACAGAAATGTTTCGCAGAATACTAGTACGGGTCTATCAAGCTGCTCGTGACAACGTTGCACTTTGTCTCCAGGCATGCATTGATTTGAATGGTGCATTGATGACCCATGTCATGAAGAACAGGATGTCATGGAGATCCTTGTAAGGAAAGGCACGACAGTAATGTGTTTACGCACAATTTTATGTTTAAATGATCTTGCCGGCTTCTTTACCGCAATCTTTGAACATATGCATCATACATAATTATGGGCCATTTTGTACATATGCAGTTCTTGTAAATTATTGATTCTGTTTCATCCCAAATTTAAAATAAATGTAAAGGTACGAATATCACCAACAAATGGAAACATGTTTTCCCTATCTATATAATGTATTTTATAAGAATCGTCAATATCTACCATAATTAAATCAAATTCAAGGGATGCATATTGAATAAATAACACTTCCTGAGAAGAGGATTACACTTATCTATTAAAACTAAGAATAACTTAACGTTGTCTTCCTCAGAGATAGAATGTCTAAGGAAGACAGCACTAAGTTATTGAACATGTAACACATTGTTTTAGTTTTAATAAATAAATGTATTACTCTGGTGAGAAAGAGTTAGGTTTCAGAGTCGTAATGGATATTCAGAGTTACATGAATATTGAAAATTCGTCCAAAGAAAAGTTGAATAGATAATCAGAGAATAATTCGTGCACCATTTAATTATTTCGTTTTATTCATTGTAGAATAGGGTTAGCAAATGTTAGTCAGCATTTATGCAGACATATGTCCACATTTTGAGAGTAAAAAATTCCTCCAGCATATATTTTCTGAAACTCCATATGTTTGTATTCTGAAGCATATCGTCAATTTAATTTCAGACATATCACACGTAAAGATTTTGTGTTTGGCTACTTGTATTCAAAGGAGGAGTTGACAAACTAATAATAATAATAATAATAATAATAATAATAATAATAATAATAATAATAATAATAATAATAACACTAGTTAACAAAGGTTTTGTTACATAAAAGAAAATACCTGTTCTTAAAGGAACTTTTTGCGCTGAATTCGAATATGCACTCGGTTTTTCTCCATCACGTACGATTTTCCCGTAACAAAGGGATTTTCGGGAAAATCCCTCAAAAATTTCCCTTTTCGTTTATTTTACACCCCAAGATCTTGTCCCCTTGCATATACTAACATAGAAATTATACCTAAGTATACTTTGATTCATATTTAACAAACCCTCCAAGTTTCGTAATAATCGCTTTATTCTTTCTAGAGAAATAAATATGTTTGTATGTATACTGTGTGTACTGTTTATTGCACCTTATAGTAATGCTTTCAGATCTTTTAAGTTGAGGTAAAACGTTTTGCTTTATTACCACAAACACATATATAAAATATAATACAATATAATTTACAAGTGTGACAATTTACAATAAACAATAATACAAATGTACCAAAAGGTCATGAAAAGACAATCAAAACTATCACAATATATGAAACTTCCATTGGGTTACAAAAACGCACACTACTTCCTTCTTTTGTAAGAAATGTTGCATTCTCTAACAAGACCCCAACAATAGTCCCCCATCATTGAAGGATCCCATCGTCCCTGGTACCTTTTCTCCATTGCCATTATATCTTGGTGGAATCTTTCCCCCTGTTCGTCGCTGAGAGCACCTAGGTTAGCAGGAAAGAAGCTGAGGTGGGAGTGCAAAAAGTGGATTTTTAAAGACATCCTACAACCCAACTCTTTGTATTTCTGTATCATGTCCTGTACGATTTCTGTGTAACTCTCAGCTTTTGTTATTGCCCAGAAAGTTGCGCACAACACACTTAAATGCTGTCCAGGCAGCTAGCTCAGCACTGTTTAACTTGCTGTCAAAGCTATCATCAAGCATTAATTTCCTAATTTGGGGACCAATAAACACTCCCGCTGAAATCTTAGCATCACTCAGGTTAGGGAACTTATCTCGCAAATACTTGAAACCTTCACCAGATGTGTCCATGGCTTTGACAAAGTTTTTCATAAGTCCTAACTTGATATGAAGTGGCGGTAGTAATATCTTATTAGGATCTACCAAAGGAGCGTATTTGACGTTGCATTCTCCAGGTACGTAATTCACTCTTGGTTCCCATTCCTTCACTTCATAATGTTTGTCATCAGCTCGGCTATCCTATAAACATAAAAACATTGGTACTTCGTGTAACCGCACTGCGGTCCTAATAAAATACCAACTACCTTGAGATCACAACATATTTGCCAACAATGGTCCTTGTAATTTATAAGATTTAGCAAAGTTGACATGGTGTCATAGGATTCCTTAATCTTCACTGAGTGCGCAAGTGGTATAGAAGGTTTTTTATTTCCATTATGTAAAAGGACAGCTTTAAGGCTGACCTTTGACGCGTCGATAAATAACCTCCATTCTTCTGGAACGTAAGAAATTCCTAGCTCCGCCATCAACCCATTTATATCCGTACATACGCACACATTATCTTGCATTGAGAAATAGCTTGAAAATTGAACATGCCTTTTCCTGTACACTGATATGTTCGTTTCTGCATCCAATAAGTTCCACTGCTGGAGCCTTGATCCCAGAAGTTCCGCCTCTTGTTTTGTCGGGTGCAAATCACGGACTAGGTCATTAAGTTCACATTGCTGGATGAAATGTGGCTCGCGAACACAGTCAGGGATGAACGTTGGATCCTTGGATGTACATGTTGATGTCGATGGTTCATCAAAGTCATGATCATCATCAGAGTCTTTTGGCCATATCTCTTCCCAGTTGGTAGGGGGCTCGGGAAGTGGAAGTTCATCCCCGTGCGGAATAGGTCTAATTGCGGATTTAACGTTGGGATAACTTATTGTGTATTTGCTTTTTTTAGAATGTCCCTTAACTACTGTGAGACAAAAATAACAATCATCCAGATGGTTGGTGGGTTCTCTCCACACCATTGGTACAGCAAATTTTATGAACCTCCGTTTCCCTTTGGCCCATGCAAGTAAAGTGACGTAGCACGACGCACAAATTATGTTGGGTGCCCAAGTTTTGTCCTGATCTCCCACACGACATCCGAAATATATATAATATGCTAGTTTCACCGATGGCGTAATGGATCTACACTGTCCTTTAACTACAAACTGGCCACACACATAACAAAAACTATTTGGTGAGTTAACACACGAACGCCGTCCTCTTGACGCCATTGTACTGATCACAAACTAAACTTCTGGTCTTAGTTGGGTATAATGCCGTTAAGATCAAACATGAAAGCACTCTTAGCAGCAAAGACAACTTTGAAAGTGAAGTAGTGTTAAACCACACGTCAATATAAAAATGTACAAAACTCCCTCACCAGGTGTCAAGAACACAAGAAAGAAAGAAATGCGCGGGGTGAGGGGGAAACGATACCGTTGTCATAAACTCATTTATTCATTATTTTGGCTGTATGCAGCTCAAGCAGTTTAATTCTCTTTTTAATTTAAAAGGACTAGCACATCCTAGCAGACGACGTTACTATGTGTGTGTGTTCTCTCACTCAGCGGATGCATGTGGGTGGTGTGACCTTGATCAGCACTTCTTCAGCCAATCACAGTTCTGTCCGCTCTTACGTCAGTCAACGCATGAAACCCACGCGTACAGCGAGAGCCGAAGAGATTTAGCGGGAGGCAACTTACTTGGCGCCGAAGAGACGAATGTGTAACAGCATATTCTACCCTGCTGCAACAAGACACTGTGTAATCATGTTCTGTACATAGCCGAATCGAATTATTTTTCACAATATAAGAAACATCTATATATATTATTATCTTAATTGTTATCTCCTAGTTTAAAGCTATGTAAGTATCAATATAATTAAAATTTCCGAATCGATTGACGAGTATTTTCTGCGATTGTGCATGTCATCTCCTATGCCTCGTGGCTGTCTATTTGAGTACATGGTGCAAAATTTACTTTTTACTTATTATTTGTGTAATTTGTTAATTTTCGGAAATATGATGCTGAATCTTTTGTGTCTCTAAAGGTTGTACGTAGAATTTTTGCTTACGTGTAGTTGGCGTTGAAGGGAGTCTTTTCATATAATTACTTGTTTCATCGTCAACGCTCGAGCAAACGTTCTATTTACGACTATCAAATATAATGCTTGCTCTATCTGGACCACCATCCTATGGAGTAAACGTTATTAAATGGTGTCGGGATAAATGTGTCGAAGCTGGAACCTTTCTTTTTGTATAAATGTTCGGTTTTGTGTGTCTACGAACATAGGCCTAGGTATTCTTGATGTTCAAAATTTGCTGCGTAATTTTTGCCGCCATCTCAGAGAGTCAATAAGTACATGAAATTCGTGTCATTGTATCCTTGTCCAGTGCATTCATCCTTGCATATTGAAGCCTAAATCCTGTCTAAATTAGAATATTTTTATTATTTGCATTCTTAGATTTTTGCAGAAATTAGTCAATTATTTGTGTTAGCGAGTTTCTTATATTTGCAACATCATGGCTGAGGGTGATCTTAGAACAGTTCTCCTCGCAATGCAAAGAGAACTGAGCGCATCAATTAACGAAATTAAAGAAAATCAGAATAAGTTGAATGAAAGCCAAAATGAATTGAGTGATAATCAAAAGCGTGTGAGTGAAAGCGTTGAGGCGATAAATGTAAACCAACAGAAAATGCAAGACGATATCAATGAATTACGTAGCGAGTGTCGTGAAAACATATCCCAATGTAAAGATGATTTGTCAGGTGAAATTAACAATGTGAATAAGTGTATTAGTGCAGTGCGGCATGAATTGATAGAACGAATTGAAGCAGTGGAATTAAAGTGTTTTAATACGAGTGAAGAGATACGTAGAAGTGTGCGTGAATTAGCAGGGGCCGTGCATGATATTCGAGGCACAGTTGAAGAAAATACGCGCCAAGTAAACGACCAACAACGTCAATTAAATGAATGTCACAATAGAGTGGATGATTATGAAAAAAGGTTGCGTTTGGTCGAAAGTCTCGACAAGTACCGTGAAAGCAGAATTCAGAAGTGCGAGACTAAACAAGGTGAATACGGTATAGCAGTGCAAGAGTGTATTCAAGTGTGCCACGAATAGGGATGTAAAATACCTGGGTATTTATATCAGCGGGTAAATACCCAGGGTAAATACCCGGGTATTTACCCAAAACGGGTATTTTAGTGGGTATTTTATGTTTCAATTATCCATTAACGGATTTTATCGATGTCAATGAAAAATATAATGATCATTTGTATCACATGCAACAGGAATACTAAATAACCATGTAACTAATTATTTTTTTAGTAATTAAAGAATGAATTTGATATTTATTAAGTAACACAGTTCTGATTTACTAGCTACTTACCATTATTTTTCTTTCTACTTACACTAAATTTCCTTCTATTACTCTTGGTGGAAAATAAATGTCCATTCTACCCCGTGAATTCTTACCTTAGTGTGCCCCTGAGGCGTCCAATCAGTTACACGGTAGAATTCGATAGTGGACCAAACCAAGAGGAAAATATAAAGTTTGTGACAGAACATAACCATGACGGCATTTATTCCGAAGTTGGGCGTCCGCTTTCGCCACGTTTTTTTCGCTGTTACCTCCTTTCCACACTTTCTGCAATTTGTTATCAGGTTCATTAATCCGTGCTCTTCCCAAACTTTTAAAAGATTTTGCTTGTTATCAACGTATTGCTTCACAAATGTTAAAACTGTTAGTTCATTGCCCTTGTACATTCGCCATGTTGATAATATAAATGCTAATTTCTTTCCCACAATACAACTGTTCGGTTATCTTGCGCCAAGTAGTTCCCTCCGCTCGCCGTATAGTCCCATGTTTATAACCGCTTATATATAACAAATAAACAGATTTTTCGAGACTCGTTTATATTATCAAGCACACAAACGATCAAATTATCCATATCTTTCCTGTAAATTTTAAAAAATTTTGCTGTAAACGGACGCCCAACTTTGGAATTTAACCCACGATGACTAACGAAAGTGAAGTCAGTTGTCACCAAACCAATCATATACTATTATGAAGTATTCTGCCTGTCAGCAGCTCCAGGTATTAATAACACGAATAGTTCTTATTTAAGTTCGCGTCTGATGAAACTGCTTTCTTCATTTTTCTCGATCTGGTGCATCTTCTTTTATCTTCCAATACCTTCTCCCTTTTTTCAAGTCACCGATGAGCATGCTAACTAAACTATTTAAATAACAGCAGATCTCTATTACTGAAATGAATAACCACGTTTTTTTTTTTTTTTTTTTTTTGGTTTACCAAAGTTATTAATGACGGAAAATGAATTATTTAATAATTACTTCCTGTTTTAAGAATCTAAGTTTACTACAATTTTATACCTTAAAAAATTTAATAGTACTGATGAAAACGACTTTTTTTATAATTAAAAAACTGAACTGATATTCCAGATACAGCTGTTTACTTTTCTTCACGCAAAATAATATTTGTATTTTATCTATAGGCAGTGAGATGTACTGAATTGTCAATTATGCAAAGAATTGGACCAATAAATTTCTTATGTTTTACTCCTGATTTACTGAATTAATAAATTCAATCTGTTTAAGAAACTAGGTTGTTGATATATCCAAGTAAAGAAACTCGGCTTTAGTAATAACCTTAAAAAATACTTAGAAATTAAACAAATTACACATTTACCGAATTTGCCATTCTGTAAAAGTAATTGCTTGATTACGAAAGTTGCAGAATAATCAAAGTAACTAAATTTAATAAATTGGTTGATCAAATTATTTACTAAATATGCCGTTGAAAGAAAAATTATCCATAAAATAAGGAATAACACTTAGTAAAAACACTTAAATAATTAATTCCTGATTTTTAGAAGTGTTCACTAAATGGAGTTTAACACTAGTATATTGCTTTAAGTACTAATTGGAATAGCATATTTAAAATAATAATGTGATAACAACGTTAAGCCGTATAGTAACTCAGTGAAGCTAATATTTATACTTTAAAATTATTCAGTATAGAACAGCAATTAACCTCTACCATATTCGGGGTACTATAAAACGACCACAAATTTTACCATTTTACTCTGAATGAACCCTAAGATCACAGTCGGAATCATCTCACAATTCGGAATTATCGCAAACTTTACATTTAAAACTGAGACTGTCTTCCAAAGATTCAGCAAATAAGGCTTATATACGATTTCTATGTATACAACCTAATCACCTAATCTAAACCTTGAAGTGATACTATGATTTCTTCATTTTTTAGGTTTTGATTAAACTAATCCAAGTTTAAAAGCCGTTCAGACCTTAGAGAAGAAAGGGCGTGGGTGGATATGTGTAATAAAATGGCCCCAGATCAGTCTTGAGACGACAAGTGAGTCTCCCTGTAGGTACTCCAGAAGACATTAATCTCTCATGCTTCAACTCTGAGTCTGATTCACAACTCTGACTTTTTCGTGAGCAATGACGTAAAATCGGAAAAGTAGTGTGAATTATTTCTCAAGATTGGCTTGATGTTGTTCAAACTTGGATGTAGTATAGGTGTACACGAGGGCTTTCGTCTGTAAAATGTAGCAGCTAACCTCCCAAATTTCCCTCTTTCCAAAAATTTGATTCAATATTTTGATCTTCTCTATGAAGTTCTTCAAGAAAAATTATGAAAAAAATAATAGGTTTTGGATGCCGCTTTAACCCTAGAATAACATATAATATCCACAAGTGTATCGTGGGTGCACTATAGTCGAAGCTGCCTGCAAACCTGCACCGCACTGAACGGGCTCAATTGGTTATTATTTTTGCATTTTTACTCATGAATGAAAGAGAAATCACGCTCGAAAGACCACAAAATCGCCAAGGCTCCCTTTGGTGGCCTGTGGCACTCCCATCCCCATTTTGCGTCAAAGTGAAACTATTGATATTGGTGTCTATTTCGAATGAATCTAACATCTTGAGTATGAGTATGAGATTCAAATTGCCATTAGTTTTCCCATAAGTACCGCATTTGATGGTACCTGAAGCTTCAATGTGAGCTGTTATGTAATAAAATGAATGTTATCTATCAGGTATACTTATAGTGCCCAATCGAGGTAAAATCACCTCAGCTGTGAACAGAATAAACATCAACAAGAAATGTAATGTAATGTAATATTTGTTGTGGTGTCCGTAGCGGTATAGAACCTATATATAAGAACCGTTTTGCATTACATTTTCTTATATTTCTTGGATGAAATGTTTCTTTTTGATTTCATTCAAAGGTTTTATTAAATTATATTGTTGTTGATGGTTGTTCTCTTCCCAGCTGAGGTGTTATTACTTCGATTGGACACTGCCCTGTAGGTATATGTAATTTTTTATATGACAGCTTACACTGAAGTTCCAGGCACTCTCAAATGCATGCCTTATCAAGCGGGGAGAGGAGTTCATGAACCACTCCTATTTGTAGGGTTGTGCACGGTAAACCACAGTAGCCACTGAGAGAGAAATGCAGTTGAATAATGTTCTTAACATTTCTTCTGACAATGCTGAATTTTTTGTTCGGGCAGAGAAGCAGAAGTCAGACTTCAATTGGTTGTGGGTTCGACGAACATCCGCTTGGTACCGTAAGGGTTAATATCCACTTTACTAAATTAAGCTATACTAAACTGTTTGCATTTTACGTTTGTGACTGCATCAATGTGGTTCATAAATAGTGACAAAGAACCCAATGATTTACTTGAATAAGAACTAGTAGTTATATTTGTACATGAACAGCGATAGAGTTGCAGGGCTTTCTTTGACACTGAAACATCAGAATGTATATTTCTAATAATTCAGCTATTTCTTTCGCAGATGATGTACTTGCGACGATATTCGGAAAAGTACTGCTTAGTGTTGGTTCTTGAAGCCGTTTCATATGAGCGTGGGACTTGAAACACTTTTTCAAATAATTTGTCATTTTACTGATATTCTCAATTTTATATTCTTTATTACAGAACTTACAAACAACACCTTTGTTTTTGGCTTAAAAGAACTGCCACACACGACCTTTCTTCTTCCATATGTTATGCATTTTAGTGTAAAATATTCGTAGTGTAATACTTGTAACAATTTCAATAACTAATAAAATACAGAAGAAACGTCACCGGTATGGTTAACAATTCTTAAAACTTCATAATAATTGAATTTTGGTAAAATACCCATTTTTTGGGTAGGTAAATACAAAATGGGTAAATACCCATTTTTATTTACCTACCCACTGGGTATTTACCCGACCCACATCTCTAGCCACGAACAGAGTAAATTTAACCAGCAGTGTTTTGAAACGTGTCTCCGCGCCAGTGAATTAAGTGAACAAACCAAGCAAGATGTGGAGCGATTATCAGAGCGTGTGCAGCGTATAGAATTAGCAAATGAGCACCATGATACTGGAAGTAATATGTCACAAAGAAACACAGGTTCCGTGCACAGTGTGAAGCGCGAGAGGAAATCGAGCAGTGAGTCTCAAACGGCGTCTGATACAGAGGTGGAAAGTGACGTAATAAGAAGAACCGTGTCAAGAATCAAAACCGAAATAGAAAGTCCGCGTATTAAGCGTGCAAGAAATAGTGAAGTGAAAGCAAGGCGTTGTTCGTTGCGATTAGCAGACATTAAGCAACTCTCTACATTTTCAAGTGATATGATGAAGGAAAGTGCAAGTGCATTTTTAGAAAATTTCGGTAGAGAAATGTCGTTCGCCCGAGTGCCTCAAAGTGAATATTTGACGATCATGCCATTGATTCTTAAAGACAGTGCACTTAAGTGGTACGATTTACACGGTAAGAAGTGTCAAACTTTTCAAGAATTTGTGATAGAGTTTCAGAATGCATTTGAGAGTCCCTTAGTGAAAGCCACGCGTCTGCGCAACTTGCGATCTATTCCGTTTGATCCAAAACGTTATAGTAGTGTTGTTGATTTTGTGACAGAGCGTTTTAGTCAAATTCAAGCTCTGGAAGAGTATGAAAATTCAACCATTACGTTGTCACACATCATCACTCTCCTGCCCAAGCGGTACCAATTAGCTATGATGGGCTCTATGCCTGATAACATAAATCAGTTCCTTGCGAGTGTGCAGTCCATTGAAGGATTGTCAGGAATTACTAATATGTACGACAATCAGCGTAATAAGCAGAAACAGCAAGGTGGTGCAGGTGTTAGCGTGAACAATGTGAAAGTAGAACACGGTAGTGAAGTAAACAGTGATAATAGTGCGCGCTCGAATTTCAAACAGGGGTGGAAAAGGAAATTTCATAGACGTGGACGACGAGGTAATTTTAACAGAAATAATAATAATTCGAACGGTGGTAAGCAGTCGCAAGGCAATGGTCGACAAAACACGAGTGCAAATGAAAATCGAAATGAAACGCAAGGTGCAAGGGCAAATGAAAACCAAGGTAGTGCGTCAACTTCTCAAGGTAGCCCGAATCAAAATAATAGTTGGTTTCCTACGTTTAATAGAGGTCCTAATGTGAACAGTGGAAATAGTCAACAAAGACAGTTCACTAACCAACAAAGTGGTTTTTACCCGCAAAGTTCTGTGCCTTTAAACTAGTAGCGCCCTCCCACTTGGTCGCTGCAAAGGGGAGGGATTTCAGTAGTGTAAACCGGATTACTTTTCCACATATGTGCAACGAGAAAGATTTACAAGCAGAAGATGATATAAGTAATGATAATGAAGAAGTGATCAAATGCGAATTAGGTCATAATACAATGAGAGTAAAAATTTTGTTAAACGATCAACCCAAAATCTGTCTGTTAGATAGTGGATCAGAACTGTGCCTATTACGGTACAATATTTTTCGAGAAGTAACAAAGTGTGTAGCAAATGTGCATTTGCAGAAAGGAGAGCATATCGTTTTGTGCGATTTTCTAGGGAGAAAGAAAAAGAACGTGAAAGGAAGGGTTATTTTATCGGTACGAATTGAAAACGTGGAAGTGCCAGTTGAGTTTCTTGTGTTACCAGAACTGCACGAAGACGTAATACTCGGTGCAAACTTTCTCGAGAAATTAAACAGTGTCATCGATTTTAAGCGAAGTAACTTGCGTGTTGAATTTCAAGGAATTAGTGGTGAAGTGCCTTTAATACAGAGAAATAGTGAAAATGTCATTGTAGCTAATGTAAGTGAAGTTAAGTGCCAGGTAGCCCCTATTGTTGTGTTGTCCGAGATAAGGGATCTTAATGAGTTTTATGCGAGAACGGCAAATGTGTTCCGCAGTGGGTGCGCCGAGCCTTTAAAGAAAAATGAAGCTAGTGACTTAGTGGAGGACTTCCCACCGGATCTATATTTCACAGTAGATGAAATAAGGGATGCAGTTACACGCGCTACGCTGTTTAGTGAAAACGAGAAAGAAGAATTATTTCAGTTGTTAATGAAACATAGAAGAGTGTTCGCCCGTTTTCCTGGCCTGTGCAATAAATTTCAGTACCGATTAGAAGTGGATACAAATGAACCCATCGTTGCTCGTCCTTACGATATCCCGCACAAATATAAGGAAGGAGTGCGTGATGAGATCCGAAAATTGTTAAAGTGGGGTGTAATTAGACCTAGTTCTTCATGTCATCTATTACCGTTGCACGTAGTATTGAAAAAGAGTGGAGCGTTAAGAATAGTAACAGATTGTAGAGCATTGAATGTGCACATTAAGAATCCAGCTCTACGTGTAGAAAAGTTGTCCGACCTCTTTGCTAAATTTAGTGGAAAACGTGTGCTAGGTACTCTTGATTTTACTAGTTCGTATCAACAATGTGGAATTACAGAAGATTCTATGCCATACTTAGCCTTCTTGTTTGAAGGAACGTTATATGAGTACACACGCATGGTGTTCGGTGTGAAAAATGGATTGTCTGTACTGCAATTGTGCTTGAATAAAGTGTTCCCTTTACCGCTACAAGAGAAATTAATCAGGTATATGGACGATGTAGCTCTTGGTTGTACAAGCGTACCAGAATTCTTACAGCAGTTAGATGAAGTGCTTAGTTTGTTAAGTGATGCGAACATGACGCTAAATTTATCGAAGTGCATTTTTGGTGTAAGTGAAATTAACTATTTAGGCTATTATGTATCTTCAGAAGGCATACGAAAGGATCCGAAATCAGCTGAAGCAATCGAGAAGTTACCAGTGCCCAAAAATTTAAAAATGTTACGCTCATTTCTTGGTGCTGTTCAGTGGCATTCGCGAACAATCAAAGGTCATGCTGTTATCGCTAAACCCCTTTATGAACTTTTAGGGAAGGAAAAGAAATGGAAGTGGGAAGAAGAACACCAAAAGGCATTTGAATCATTAAAGGCTGAATTAGTGAAAGATGTGAAGTTACACCATCCACAGTTCGATAAGCCGTTTTATCTCGAAAGTGACGCGAGCAAACTCGGGTTGGCTTGTGTGTGTTATCAAATTATTGACGGTCAGAAGTGTGTATTAGAATATGCAAGCCGTACTCTTAATAAACACGAACAGAACTATGCCATAATTGAGCTTGAGTGTCTTGCATTTGTGTGGTGTATTCGTAAGTGGCATGTTTGGCTTAAAGGAGCAAAATATACATACGAACAGATCATAAAAGCTTAGTGCAGTTAAAACGTATGCGTAATTGGAATGCAAGACTTATGAGGTGGTCTTTAGAACTTCAATCTTACGATTATGAAATAGAATTCATCAAAGGCAAGACTAACACACTAAGTGATTGTTTATCTCGTATGTTACCAACACAGGAAGATCTAATGGTGAATGTGAATCCTATACAGGCTGTTCAGTCAGAAGTGTTCGATTTAGATCCGTCTACAATTGCGAAATTACAATGGGAATGTGACGAGTACCGTCCTATTATCAGTTACTTACAAGGTAATATAAGTGAAAGTGAAAGCAGTGCAAATAAGAATTTTTTTCGTAGTAGTGCTCGAAATTGGAAACAAAATTACACTTTGGAAAATGGTATTCTGATGGTGAGAGATTTTCACTTCCCAGACAGATTAAAATTGTGTGTACCTCCATGTTTAGTGAGAAATATTTTAATTGGCTATCATGATCATTACGGTCACTTTGGATTTATGAAAGTGTTTAATATCATTTCCCGTATGTTTTATTGGAAAACAATGCGTAGTGACATTAAATCGTACATTCTTGATTGTGAGGTCTGCATGAGGACGAAGGTAGACCATCACCCAGTGAAGTGTTTAATGCAATCAGTGCCAGCGAAAAACATACGCTATTTGGTTTCAGCAGATTTAGTTGGTCCTCTACCTCGAGGTAAACATGGCGAAACTTACCTGTTAACAGTGTGTGATGTATACTCACGTTATTTAGTAGCATATCCACTTCGTCGTGCAACAAGTGCAAGTGTAGCAAAATGTCTTACTGAGTCATACATGCTTCATCTTGGTATTTTCATGAACATCTTAGTAGATAATGGACCACAGTTTATTGGCAAGGAATTCGTACAAGCTATGGAAGCATATAACATCAAAATACATTATACTACGCCTTATCACGCACAAGGAAATGTTATCGAAAGATTCCATGCTGATTTAGAGAGAATTTTGCGTGTGTTGTGCCGCGATTCTCATTCCTCATGGCCAGAATATATTGTGCAAGCTTGTTTGTTGTTGAACTATACTATTAGTGTCAGTTTGGGAATACCGCCTGCAGAATTACATCTTAACATCAAGCCAGAAGAATTTACACTGTCATATTTTGGAATTGTGAAAAACAACGAAACAGTTGATGAGCAAGAAGGTATAGATTGGAATGGAAAATTAATAATGGCTGACTTACGGCAAAAGAAAATCATTCAGCAACGCAACGAAAAGTTGAACGTTCATCAGAGAGCTCGAAGAACTTTGTGTGAAGGGGATTTAGTTTTCTTACGTCAGTATAATATTAGTAGCTTGGTAGACAAACGTATAGCCAAACTGTGTGAAGTGTACCGTGGACCTTACTTACTGTGGAAACAAGTTGGTGAAAATGTGTTTGAAGTATTGGATCCGCAAAGTGGCAAATATATCGGATTTCAGAATGTTTCTAGAATGAAGCTGTGGAGACCAACACCAGCTACTAGAAAAAAGTGGCTAGAAATTCTGAAGAAGCGTGTGGATGAAGAGCAGTTCAGTGACATTTTAGAGAGAGCCGAAAAGGAAGCCAACGGAGATTACATGAACGAAGAAGAAGAGGAAAGTAAAGAAGATCAATTGTGTAGCATCAATAATGAAGATCGAGAAGTGAGAGTACATTCTAGTTTCGTTGACGAAAATGTCTTGTGGTATATACGACATGGTTATTTAGATGAGCGAAAGTTGTTGAGTTTATTAGAGAAATATTACCATTAGCACTTCGAAGAAGTCAGTTTGAATTTAGAGATATGTTAGGAGATATTAGAGTAATATACACGTTTATTAGAGTATTCCTTTTGTTGTTATTGGAACAACATTGAAGTTTTACCTTAAAACCTACGATCACATTTCGCCATGAATTTCATGTGCATCGTTTTTCTTTTTGTCTTCTATAAAACTTTATGGGGTTTCCTTAGTATAACTTATTTTTGTTAACCACATCTCTGTGTGTCTTCGTGGTCGTACTTACAGTGGGTAGGTTTATATGTTTTTTGTGGGTTGGCTCTTCTTCATTTAGTCGTCAGACCATCCCTAAGATGGATACAGGTTGGCATCTGTAGACATCTGACATTGCCTCAATATAATTCTCCATCATTCGAGCTTATATTGGTTTATTTCTCTCTTCATTATAGTATTCATGTAACAGTCATCATTAAGGTTATATCTATAGGCTTATTATATATATATATATATATATATATATATTTATTCAGCATCATGTCCTATATAGGTATATTTCAATATTAATTTATCATGTACCATGTACTTATTTGATGAAGTTGCACGAAGGCGTTGAGGATTGGGACGTGCTTGTCGGGGTTTATGCTCGTGAAGTGATTTGAAAAAAAAGGAGAATGAAAGAAGAAATACTTACATTTCTTTTGTTAACCCATCCCAAGTCAACTTCCTTTTAACCATAATTATGTTATTTTAACCTTATTATAGTAATTACATGTAACACGTAGAAACATACACTTGATATCCATACACGAAAAATACAACACAAGGAAGAACACACGTAGGTCCAAACAATAAGAAGAACACACATTCTATTCACCTCCACTTAATATGAATGCAGCGGAAACAAGTGCAGCACATTTTAAGTCCAAAAAAAATGGGGGTAGAAAGGAAGATACAAATTATACGTTAATAAGTTTATACGCAATAAGTTACAGTATTCCATGCATCTTCATATTGGCGCCGAATTTTGGAAAATAGTCCTGTGTCAAAAAAAAGGGGGACTATAGCCTGCATAGACCGTCTAGAACTTCCACCGATGGACCAATGGGAAGAGGATAGGAGCAGAAGATTTAATCGCCGAGTGTTCATTCAGTCGGAAGAGAATGAACGAAGAGGATGGCCTATGGACTGGACATTGTTCTGGAATATGGTGTGGATTGTGGACAATAAACAGTTTGGACGGCGTGACATGTGCAGATAGTAAAAATATAAACAGTGTGCTATAACTGAACTGTGAAGTGTTGTTATTCGAACTATATATATATATATATATATATATATATATATATATATATATATATATATATATATACTCATTCTTTTTTTGTTTTATTTAATTAATTGCAAAAGTGAAAGTGTTTCTAAAAGTTGAAATTAATTCATTGCTTGAAGTGTTTTCTCATTTTATTCATATTATTTGCAATATTTTAGTGTATGTGTTAAATATCCAATTTCTTTAAGTATTAAGTGAATTTACATTTGAACTAATAGGACTATAATAAATATATTTCTATGCATTTATTGATATATTACATATTTATGGACTGAATAAACATTTTATTTTAGTGAGTGCAGTGTTAACCAAGCGTTAATGTGAACTATGACCCAAGTGAAGAGTGCTTCAAAAATTTACAGTGTGTCCTCGGTGTTGCCAGGGTTCTTAGGATAACGTATCTCACCAGAACTTTACCTATCAGCTGTTCGGGTGCCATTTGTCATAAACTCATTTATTCATTATTTTGGCTGTATGCAGCTCAAGCAGTTTAATTCTCTTTTTAATTTAAAAGGACTAGCACATCCTAGCAGACGACGTTACTATGTGTGTGTGTTCTCTCACTCAGTGGATGCATGTGGGTGGTGTGACCTTGATCAGCACTTCTTCAGCCAATCACAGTTCTGTCCGCTCTTACGTCAGTCAACGCGTGAAACCCACGCGTACAGCGAGAGCCGAAGAGATTTAGCGGGAGGCAACTTACTTGGCGCCAAAGAGACGAATGTGTAACAGCATATTCTACCCTGCTGCAACAAGACACTGTGTAATCATGTTCTGTACATAGTCGAATCGAATTATTTTTCACAATATAAGAAACATCTATATATATTATTATCTTAATTGTTATCTCCTAGTTTAAAGCTATGTAAGTATCAATATAATTAAAATTTCCGAATCGATTGACGAGTATTTTCTGCGATTGTGCATGTCATCTCCTATGCCTCGTGGCTGTCTATTTGAGTACATGGTGCAAAATTTACTTTTTACTTATTATTTGTGTAATTTGTTAATTTTCGGAAATATGATGCTGAATCTTTTGTGTCTCTAAAGGTTGTACGTAGAATTTTTGCTTACGTGTAGTTGGCGTTGAAGGGAGTCTTTTCATATAATTACTTGTTTCATCGTCAACGCTCGAGCAAACGTTCTATTTACGACTATTAAATATAATGCTTGCTCTATCTGGACCACCAACCTATGGAGTAAACGTTATACCGTAGTGGAAAATTCAGACTGCATTAGTTCATTGTTGTCAACGATGAGTCTGTATTCCATTCTTTCTTTCTTTTGTATTCTGTTACATTTGATAACAAATATTGATAACCATTTCATGAACAAAACGAAAAAACTTGGAGAATTGTATATATATGTATTAAGATATACATATACTGTACGTTTAAAAAAAATATACGTTGGAAGTACATTCTATTTTTATACACGTTTCTAATTTACAGAGAGCAATACAAGTGTGTTGTTGACTATTGTAAATATTCATTTTTATGTCTGTGTTTGTAGTAATAAAGCAAATCGTTTTTGCCCCAACTCAGGAGATCTGAAAGCATTACTATCAGGTGCAATAAACAGTGCACACAGTATACATACAAATATATTTATTTCTCTAGAAAGAACAAAGCGATTTTTACGAAACTTTTAGGGTTTATTAAATATAAATCAAGGTATACTTAGGTATAATTTCTATGTTACTATATGTAAGGAGACAGGAGCTAGGGGAATAAAATATCTGAAAAAGGGAAATTTTTGAGGGAATTTCCCGAAAATCCCTCTGTTACGGGAAAACTGTACGGGATGGAGAGAAACCGAGTGCATATTCGAATTCAGCGCAAAAAGTTCCTTTAAGATCAGGTGATTTTTCTCATCTAACAAACAAAAAGTTTAAATTTGTTAACTAGTGTAATAATACACACACACACACATACATACACACATACATACATACAAACTGAAAAATATGAATAGGCACAGTCAACATGATGCAGTAAATACTCTTCTTTATTTATTTTTCGTAGATTTCAATATATTTTTCATAATGTTTGAAAAGCAAATCTGAAAGTAAAAGATAAATCTTATCATTCTTGTGTTCTATTTAATGTTTATATAACGAGTTGGTAAGATGCAGTTGTGTCTACATTTTGGCATTTCAGAATGTGGTAGAGTGCATTAAATTTTACGCTTCAGAAACATGCTTTCAATAATGAAACTCTCTCAACAATGAAAGAAGTAAGACATTGAAAACGTGTACCCATTATTCTCTGATTATTGATTCAATTTGTTTTTTGGAAGTGCACTCATTACTCTCTGTTTATTGATTCAACTTGTTTTTAAAAGTGCATCCATTACTTTCTGTTTATTGATTCAATTTGTTTTCGGAAGTGCACGCATTACTCTCTGTTTATTGATTCAATTTGTTTTTTGGAAGTACACTCATTACTCTCTGTTTATTGATTTAATTTACTTATGGGAGTGTACTCACTGCTCTCTGTTTATTGCTTTTTTTTCTTTTTTGAAATGCACCCATTCCTCTCTGTTCATTGATTCAATTTGTTTTTGGAAGTGCATTCATTACTCACTGTTTACTGATTCAATTTATGGAAGTGCACACATTACTCTCTGTTTATTAATTCAATTTGTTTTCGGAAATGCATCCATTACTCTCTGTTTATTGATTCAATTTGTTTTGGGGCGAAGTTCCAACATCCATCACTTGAACTTTATTGAATTCTTGAGAATAGTGTCACTTCTTACAAAATACATTGGAAAGATAAATGAAATGCGCTATCACCTGTTGGTGATTAGCGCTCTTTTCAGTTTACCTTCAAGAACTGAAGAATATATATACTAACTAAATACTGTACAAACTAAATACTGTAACTCCGACTTACGTAAGTAATGCATCCATAAACCTTTACACAACTTGCATTTTACGTAAGTGGAATTTGTAAATTGCTTAACCATAACTTCGTAAAGAACTGCAATAATATTATTTACACATTCATAGCATTACTTTGTAAGTAAAACATTATGCAATAATACTTACCATGATATAAATTATAGAAGTATGAAAAATGTATAGGTTATATTACATAGTTTCTTTAAATAAATTGTTTTATACAGAAAAATGTATAAACATATGCCGTTGTATACTGCAATGAATACCAAAACCGCAAACATGTTCATATGTGCTATAGTAATTTTCGAAATTGCGAATTGATCTAAGTCGCGTATTGCGTTAAGCCAGTAAACTTTATTTTTCTCTTTCTCTGAAAGTTCGGGTTAAAAAAACATTACTTTCACTTAAAATGAGATAATTTATTAGAAACATTCTTGAACTTCCAGTAAGTTTTCACTAATATATGCTTTCTATCTGTAGGCTAGGCTAAATAGAGTTTAAGTTAAATATCGTAAAATATTTCGCTTTTTAAATTATGAGAAGGAAATTCACCATTTCATTATTTTAATACGGGTGTAGTTAAATTTCCGTTGAAAGGACAGTATCCGGTCGTGAGGTAATATCACGTGGTAATTAGTCCACTTTACACACACAACTTTATTGATAAAAAAAGTGATTTACTTACGTTATGAAACATAGCTGAGCGAACATCGGCGGGCGAAGGGAATTAGAAGCCCCACAAGACTCGTTTTATTACACCTGTGCTCCCATGATAATACCACGTGACATTACGTCACGCTCGGGTGTTACAACTTCGATGTATATCTAATCTCATCCTTTTAATACAAAGTGATTCAAGAGCAATCTCATCAATAAACTCAAAATACTGACTCTTTTCCTCTGAAAATTTTAATATTATTTAATAAATATATTGTGCGTCAAATTTTTGCTGACACTTTGAGTATTATCAAGACCAAGGTATTTAACAGTATTTCGATAGGGATAGAAGTATGGAAATCAAGTGTTTATACTCGAAAATGATCACAGAATACACACCTTAAATATATTTTCTTCTTCAGTGGTCATTGGCAATAGTGAAGGTGTCAATTATGTTATTTTAACTTTTGTCCAGAATGCCCATATCCATTAATTTGACGCACAATATTTTTTAAACAATTTTAATAAGTTTAGAGAAGTACAAGTGAATACTTTTGAGTTTATTGATAGTTCATCACGTTCTTAAAATACGTCATGACATTTCATTATTAACAAGTTATAAATTGCAGCTATGTTAACAATACTTTTTGTTACTAATTATTCATTATCACTATGGAAATACAATTCGGTTTAGTAATAGCTAAATTTCTTTACAATACATCTAGCTATTCCTTCTTCTAAAACTACAATTGGTATAATAAGATGAAATATGGATGTTAGATACCATCAAAACATAATCAATTGTTCTTCACGCCCTCTGTCGGTGCTTAATGCAGTTATAAGTTTTTACCTATGTGGATACAAAGCTACCTATCAGCAGGTTCTTAACTATATTAAGAGAAATTTTTGCTACAACGAGGATACACTTGAACCTGTAATACAAGAAGCTTTCAAAACGGTACAGGAATTGAATTACATTAAGGAAGGTCCACCCGGATTCTTCACTCTTACTGAAGACTATGTCTACCTGATGCAACAACAAGTGATAGAATTGATAGATCAGAATGCTGTCAAAATTGAGAAACCTGGTCGTTTTATGGCGGAATCGCAACAACAAGCAAAGCAACAACTGCCGCCGAAGAAATATGAAAGAGGGGATGCACAAAAGACAGAAGTTTGTCAGCAAAATCAGTCTACGAAGATAAAAAGAAAGAAAAAACATCACAATGACTTAATATCATCAACGACACAAATACAGAATACGAACAAAAAGATTAAAATTGTTTCCAGCATTTCGGATCGACTAGCAAGTTCCACTCAACATTTAATCGCAGCTTCTTCCAGTTCTCAAATTTCTGAATCTCCAAAATATACTAAAAGTTTTAAAGCTAATCAAAGTAAAGATAAACAATCCAACAAGAAGCAGGAACCGTCTCACCAAGCAGAAACACAATCCAACAATACGATCAAACAGAAAACTCTCAATAAGGTGGTAGCAGCAATACGAGGGGCTGAGCACAAAAAGGCTAAACCGTAACAAAGAAGTACTCTCTACATTGGAAAAAAAAAAATAAAAGTAATGTTGTTATTGTTCTTAATAATAATTATTTATGTGGACGCTCTATAAAAATTAACTTTCCTTTTGAGTTAACATTTTATTGATACACACTTTTTTCGTGTACAAATTATGCATACATTAAAACTAAATTATGTAGTCACTTCAGTTGTATTACTACATTCTATGGTATTACTGAATAGATACATTTGTATATAAATTCCACTGAACAGTGTTAATTGGTACGTAGCATATTTTAAAATACACAATAAAATAAGGTCGTCTCGTATTAAGTAAATTCTAAAATTTACTACTTACGTAAATTTGAAAGACTTAACAAAGTATAAAATTGAATTGTACACAAATAAGATATCATATTTTAATACAATTTCGGACTATGTCCCATAAGAAAAGACAGGAGTAAGTAATCCGTGATTAAAGCACTTTTGTAACTATTTTATATCTGTAAAGAACCTCAAAATTATATTCTTTACACAGTAGAGTCCCTAAATCTCGGCACTCGATAACCCAGCAGTCCGGATAATTCGGTCACACCCTGGCAGGGCGGAAAAAAACCCGCACGCAGACCCGTTCAAGATCAGTGTCGGGTATTTTTCTGAGGTCTGTGTTTTCAAGTAAATTACAGTGTGTATTCATTAATTTTCATTTTCATGTATAGTAAAGGTTCTATGTCTTCATAAAGTACTATTTTTCCTTTGTTTAAGGGTAATTGGGCAGTTTATTCTCTGTTGTATTCTCAAACAACCAATACATACAAGTACAGTACTGTATTTTCTGAGGAAATACTCGTACTTATTCTTTTCTTAACCCCATTCCAGATAACCCGACATTTTCACAAACTCGTCCACCCTTCGGTCCACATTAGGCCGAGTTTTCAGGACTCTGTTGTACTATCACTATTCTGAAAAGCAACTATTATAGAATATTTCTATACAAGGGTGGCAAAACACAATAAGTATATTTGTACAGGCAAGTAAATTATAACTTTTTTTTTTTTTAATTTTCTGACTTTACGCTCTGGTAGATGGTCACACTGAGATCAATATGCTGGAAAATGTTGATAATGGCTTCATTAAAATTTCCTTTTTAGCAGTATATATATTTTGCTTTCACCAATGAACTAAAATCATTTTAAATTTAGTTTTTAAAGTTTATAGTTTCCTTGCCTGTATAAATACATATTGGCTCCTATGCAGGGTAGTTTTTAGCGTTGCATTAAAAGCTTGACTAACACGTGATGCTAACTTCCGTATTTAGTAACAGCGTATTTAGATTTAATAAGTGAAGTTAACAGCAATTTATATCGAGAAAAGCCAACCACGATTTTTTTTTTTTTTTCTCAGGGTTGTTCAAACACTTAAGGAGAAATCAAGTTAAGTGTGTCCTATTCTCTCTCAAATTGATTTCTGCTATTGTACTTGGACAATCCTATGGAAAAGTCGAGGTTGGTCTTTTTCGATATAATTAGTTGTTAACATCACTTACGTGTTTCTAGATACAGAAGTTAGCATCACGCGTTAGTCAAGCTCTTAATACAACGCTAGAAACTGCTCTGCATACAGCTTATGCTGTCTAATAATACTGGAATTGTCATTCTATGTGCTAGTTTATCCTACTATATCTTGCTTATAAAATTTATGTTGTACAAGGAAACATTGTTTGGCATACTCTGTGACACCACAACGTTAACGGTATTGCCAATCTAACAAAGTTGTATTTTTTCAAATGGCAGTACGTAAGGTTTTTACATATTTCAAATCTACACGTTAAAAGAAAACTTATAATGTTACATTTATTACTCAGTTTTGCGAACTAAGAACGCTACAGTATTACTACAAACATCGCAAACAACTAAATTTTAGAAGGTTGAGGTTCTACAACAGTAATAACGCAAGTCGAATACTACGGTCATCATATGACGTATTTCAAACAAGTAAAAACAAAATTACAACGAATTGAAAATTTCAATTTTTTCAAAGGACTTTATTTGGAAAAAGTGTTTAGCTAAGCATCACATATGTATATGGTTTTCAATAGTCACAAAGATCATAATGCCGTTTACAGCAATTTGATATCTAAAGCCATTCGGAAGATACGGAAAAAATGGTAAAATTTGACATGTTACTTAAAATGGTATATTTGTGGGAACTTCGCGTTATCGGAGTCCACCAAAATTTGGATGTTTGTGATACTGTAGAATCGTTTGTAACTCTGAATAAATGTGTTTCTCTGAATAATAAAGTTTCCTTTTAAAATGTAGGTTTGAAATATGTAATAATCTGACATAGTGTCATTTGAAAAATAGAACTATCAATTAGATTGGGAACATTGTGAATCTTGTGGCAACACGGAGTGTGCCAAACAATGTCCCCCTGCCAATATTTTCATGGTACAAAATTTCAGCGTTTTTCATCCATTAGTTTAAAATTACGAAGAGGTGTCAAAAAGTTCGTGCAATCATCTAGAGACATCCACTCTGGAGAACTCTGACAGTATAATGGTATTAGTACTTCTCTACGTAGTAACTGTATCTAGCGACACATTTTTGCTGGTGGTTTTTCATTTTCAGTAAGCCCGTTTTCTAAAAGTCTGCAGTTTGGTTTTGACCCGCAATTTAATCTCAGAAATGATGTTATCCTTACTGTCAAAATGGCGTCCTCTGAATAGACGCTTCATTTCTGGCAAGAGAAAGAAGTCACTTGGTGATAGTTCTGCTGTGAGTATAGGGTGGGGCAATATTTCATATCTTAATTCCACTGCCTTCGTCATGGATGCATGGACGGAATGAGTTAGTGCATTGTCTGCTAACAGCAACACCCCTTTTGTGACCAATCCACGACGATTCTGCTTCAGTTCCTCTTGTAACTTAGTCAGAAGATGAGAATAATAGGTACTAGTAATAGTGTTTCCCTGTGGTAGGTAATCTGTTATGGTGACCCCTTTACAGTCTCAGTAAACAGAAAGCATCACTCTCCTGCAGAGAAGTGACAGACCTCTGCACTCGTGCCTTTTAAGGGTGGGGGAGAAGGGATGTTTCCATTCTTTGTTCATTTCCTTTGCCTCTGGGTCACACAGATATATTCAACTTTCATCCATTATTACTAGTATGCCGAAAAAGTCCTCTTCATCCACCTCACAGCGATACAGCATTTCTCTTACAGCGTCCTCACGATTTCTCTTCTGGAAAGGTGAGAGCAGTCGTAACAAGTTGAGAGGACCCCCTCACTGTACTGACACTTTCTGAAGATACAGCTGGTTGTGAACGATATTCCAGGCAGATCCATAACTCATACCTATTGCTCACATAACACTTTCAATGATTATCCTCCTGTCTTCCATTATGTTCTTCTCAACTTTCTCCGCCAAGGTGGCATTATCAGTGAAAGATGGTCTTCCAGATCTAAAGGCGTCCGCGATGGTCATGTGTCCAATTTGGAATTGCCGTTTACATTTGGATACCATCTCATAGGATGGATTTCCATCTCCATAGACTTCTTTCATCCCTTCGTCGTTCTGCTTTGCCGATTTCCCCTGAAGATGAAGGACTTAATGACGCTCCGTGCCTCAAGCTTGTCAAGCATCGCATCTTCAGTGATTTACCTTAAAAAAAAAAAAAAAAAAAATCTTGTAACGAATCCAGAATTTGTATAGTTAACATACAAGGACATAAGTATAAAATGCATATCCAAGGGGGTTCATAGTTGGTCATCTTCTAGGTAATTGCACGAACTTTTTGATATCCCCTTGTACAAGGGCGTATCAAGATAAATGGTCCACCCTGTATATATATATATATATATATATATATATATATATATATATATATATATATCAAGGGCTCGGGGCAACAAGTGGACAAGCCACACTTTTGTGAAAATCCTTTTATTTGTTTAAATGGTGTATTGTAAGTATATCTACATTTTTAAAAATATATTTCGTCAGATTCCGACCCGATGGCAGCACTATCGTGAGAGTCACGTTGTTGCCCAAAAGGTTTTTATTTCTTTTTTGATAAAAACAATGACATGCCACAGAGAAAGATGGCGTCCTGCAGCTGGGATAATGCTGCGAGCAGAAGAAAATTATTCAATTATGATTATTTGGAGAGCAAAAATGGTGGAGATTTGAGCGTGTTTGATGACATAACAGATCAAGACTCAGATTACGAACCGTCCGCAGACAATGCATCAACATCGAGCCAGTTAATTAAATCATATTACAAATTGTGGCATGTCATAGTATTATATCGAAACTTTTTGAGTTTTATTTTGCTTGTGGCTTATATTATAATGTTGTTATGATAGCTGCAGAGATCGACGACGTGTTCATTTTCTTTTAAGTTTATTGGGCTAGTGAATCATTTGGTTAAGAAAAGTGGAATGTCTGAAGTAAAGAAAAAATTTCTTCTACTCATAACTCCTTGTACTTCTAAATACTCGCATTAAACAATTAAAAAATGCAAATCACATGGCAAAGTTTTTCCTTACTTTAGGCACTCCTCTTTAATCAGGAAGTGGTACTAGTGTTCTGATTCCTAATCACTCAAGACGACGTTCGCCTGCTGCATGATATGAATGAAGCATTATTTAAAGCCTTCAATACAGCCCCCACTTTGCCATTTATTTGGAACCAGAATTATCACAGGTCGGAACATGTTTATCGTGTCACTATGATTCTTGTTAAGTGATTCTTGTAAATGCAACAGAGTAAATTCCATATTTTTAGCATCAGAAGTAGGTGAAAGAAGCCAGAACATAAAATGTGTATATGCCTAATTAGTATATTATACAAAGGTAAGGAGTATGTACTTAGCAGCCTTGATCCAAAAATAAGAGTTCTTGGTCTCTAGCCGAGTTCTTGGTCCCCTATGTTCTTGCAAAACATTGTGCAGATCTAAACTGTTAGGTAAAGAGGTAGACATTTTTAATGGATTTTGGGATCTTGGTTCCTATGACATACAAAATGCTTACTTATTTGGTTGCATTGAAGTAAACCCTAAGAAGATATCATATCCCAAAAAAACTAAAAAAACATATTTCTTCACGAAAATTTACAGCCGAATACACAGTTAAAGTAAGTGGTGAGGAAATCAAAATTTGCAAAAGTGAGGTTTTGAGTGTTCATGGATTACATAATTCAAAAGGAAGAATAAATTCTATTGTTTCTCAAGTTGCAAGTGGAGTTACAACACCCAAAGCGGATAGCAGAGGCAAGCATAAAACAGGCCAAACAGAATAGACGAAAATCGACTTCAGACTGTTAGGAATCACATAAACAGCATACCAAAGTACCAGAGCCATTACAGCAGATCAGATAAGCAGGAAAAAATATTTTTTTGACTGTGATTTATGAATTTCCCGGTTGCACGAACATTTTTACTTACCATGGTGCGCGGAAAAGGGCATTCAGAATCCAGTCAGTCAAGATGCATATCGTAGAATTTTTTGCACCGAATATAATATTAGTTTTAAATTGCCTAAGTCAGATACTTGCAAAGTATGTGATATGTCGAAGGTCAAAATAGCTGCTTTAAGATCAGAAGGCAAAGAAGATGAAGTAAAAACTATCCAAAATGATCTGAAGTTGCACCAGAGGCGAGCTGAAACCATGCAGGACATTCTAGAAAGGGAAACTCTGAGCAAAGATAATACGAAACTCGTGATTAGCATGGACTTGCAACAGGCCTTACCAGTCCCAAAACTCACTACCAATATTGCCTTTTACTGCCGGAAACTTTGGCTATTCAATTTCAATATTCATGATTGTACGAACGGGAAAAGTTACATGTTCGTGTGGAGCAAAGAAACTGGTCGCAGGGGCTGTAATGAAATGTGCAGTGTTCTCATAAAATTTATAGCCACGAAGCTCGAAATGGAGGAGCTTGTTGTTTTCAGTGATAATTGTCCAGGCCAGAATAAGAACTGCACTATGATGGCTCTTTGTTTCCATCTTATTAGGGAGGGACACTTCAAGCAAATAACTCATTACTTTCTAATATCAGGACACACCATTCTACCATCTGATAGAGACTTTGCTATTATTGAGAACTTTCAGCGGAAACACCAGCAAATTTGTAATCCTAGTATGTGGATGGACATCATTTCCAAAGGCAATAAAAAGAATCCTTTTCACGTAACACGAATGACTCAACAGGACGTATTAAATGTTGAAGCATTATTACAAAATGTGAAAAAGACAAGGAAAACGAAGTGTGGACGCCAAGTTGATTTCTCAGCAGCAGTTGCATTCAAATTTAATGCTGATTATCCTTGCAGCTTTTTCATCAAACATGCAGTTAAGGAAGAGTACAAAGAGGTGCAATTCCTCAGAGTTGGTCGATCACTTTCAATTTCATTGAATAAACTGAAACCAAAATACAATGCGCCACTAAGGATAAATAAGAAGAACCTTGAAGATGTAACAAGTCTCTTACCATTCATTCCTCCCATCTACAGCACCTACTTCCAAACGTTTATGCCAAATGATGATGATAAGAGCAATGTGGAACTTATTTAGTATCTATAAGTTAGGCAAAATTGGATTTGTCTCTAATGTTATACAAACATGAAAAAAGTAAATTTAACTATAAGTGTAACAAGAAAAAAAACATTGTGTAATAGTTTGTTTTGAATGTATATAGTTACTTCAATGTTTGATTTTAGTGTTACAAAACTACCCAAATAAATATTTTTCGGCCAGAAAAAAATAGTTTGAAAATTTATTTCATGAAGCATGTCATAATCTTGCCCCAAAACTTTCATTTCATGTGTTATCTCTAAGCAAGAAAGTGACAAGCCACAAATGTTAACATTTTCTGCCCCAAAATATCGATTTTTACAAAAATTTATTGGTAAATCAGACTTTAACTTGCAGTAACGTATTCATGATATATTGATGCGTAAAGTAACAAATAGTGGCACATATAGAATCAATAACAAGAATTATGGAATTTTTTAAAACTTAAAAATCACTGTACTGTAAAATTTGTATATTGTGGCTTGTCCACTTGTTGCCCCAAGCCCTTGATATGTGTCATATATTGGGTTCAACCGTTTGAAATGAATTTTTGAACAGTAGTACCTGCCTTAAACTAGGTTATCATGTCATTTTGATTAAAATGTGTATCCTAAGGAGAACGAGGTCAAACTTTATGCCAGGAATATTGTCTTAGGAGTCTCTCAAGTTAGGAAAATAAAACTTGATATACAAACTTTTCTTTAGAAATAACTGAATAGCCTACGTGTCCCAGCGTTTTCAAAAATTCCGTTCCTAAGAGGGTGGGTGGAAGGGGAAAGTTTCTATAATTTTTCCTCTGCATTCAAATCGTTTTTGTCTCGTCATGATAAGGAAACAGAAAGAACAGCTCGTAATGAATTTTTGAACATAGTTAGCACTTGGATCGAGCAGTTTTTATTATATCATTTTCATTAAAATATGTATCCTAAACGGGAAGGAAAAGGGGTTTAAATTGTATTCCAAAAACAGACTATCTTACGTGCCTCTCATGTTAAAATGAAATTTTGTATATATAACCTCCTTATTATAAATAACTGGCCACATGCTACAGTGTTTTAGAAAATTCCGTTTGTAAGAGGGCGGAAAAAGAGGAAATTTCTATGTTACTCTCAATATACATGGTGGTAGGTAACTCCACCGTCAAACTTTGGGAGGTGATTCCTTATAGGAAATGAAAGAAAAAAGTTCTAGTAAACATGGGACGAAAAACGTCTCCTTTCAGAGTTATGAACCGCCGAAAATTCGAAAATTCACATTTCGAAACACTCTGCCTTAGAAACTACAGGACTGATCCCAAGCGGTATAAGGAATTACAAAGGAACTAGTATGCGCTCTATATGAATATCTATGTTCTACCGTGGTCCGTTATCGGCGAAACGAACTGTAGAAAGGAAATTGAGGTATAGGGATACTCCTTTAAGTACTAATAACGCGTTCGTTTCGCCGATAACGGAGGATGGTAAAACGTAGATATTTAGATAGTTTGCATACTAGTTCCTGTGTAATTCCTTAAACCGCTTGGGATAAGTCCTATAGTTTCTAAGGCAGGGCGTTCCGAAACATGATTTTTCGAATTTTCGGCGGTTCTTAACACTGAAAGGAGACGTTTTTCGACCTATGTTTATAAGAACTTTTTTCTTTCATTTCCTATAAGGAATCACCTCCCAAAGTTTGTCTGTGGAGTTACCTATCACCCTGTATAAAAAGAACACTGACTTCCTCCATTTCATCACGGCAGAACGGATGAACCGTTTGGAATGAATTTTTGAGCATAGTTAGCACTTTAGTCGACCCGAGTTTTTACCTTGTCACTTTCACCGAAACGCGTATACTGAGAGGGAAGGAGTTTTAAAAAAATTATGGCAAAAATATGTATTTCACTAGGCCTTCAAGTTAGGCAGATAAAGCTCGGTATGTAAAATCCTTATTGAAAATTAGTTGAAAATTGTTCCAGAATTTTCCAAAGTTCTGTCTCCAAAGGAGAAACATTTCTGTAATATTTTAATTTCCTATTTTGTATTCATAAAGTGGAGAAACTGATGAAATGATTGAACCATTTAAAATAAATTTTTAATATTACTTGGATTGACCAAGATATTTATCATTAGTTTTACACTTGGATTGAAAAGTATGGGGAGGGGTAAATTTTTTCGCAAACAGTACGGCAGCACAGTTCGGAAGATTTTTTTTTTTTTTAAGAGCACTTGGGATGAGTTGGGTTTCTATCTTTTCATTTCAATTTAAATACGCATCCTAAGGGAGTGGAAAAGAGAATTCAAATATATATTTCATATATTTGCCATAAACCTATTCTCCGCATGCTAAGAATATGTTGTTAATGATTTTATTGGGAAGAAAAATAAAAAATAAATTTGAAAAGAAAAAAAGCCATTCTTGATTAGAAACTCCTTACTACTAACAGACCTTAAATATTATGGTATTATTTTTGCCATACTGAGTGCAGGTTCTTGAAATCAAATATTTATATTGATACGCAATTCATGCTGATATGCAATTTTCTCTTGAATAACTTTACAATTTTAAAACGGAAGTTACTGATGTTCATTATGAGAAAGCTATGAGGAAAAGAGTATAAAAAGATTGTATTCAATTTATAAATATTATTATTAATAATAATAACAATACAAATTTTTAAGGAGGATACATACTATTTGTGCAACGTAAACACAATTTTTGAAGACTGCAAAATGGTAGCATATTCTGTGCATATTTTACTTTGGTTCATTATTGATCAAGATGGTTCAAATAAATACGTACCATGATTATCTTTCTTTCGTCCAATTATTATGAAGCAAATTCTGAGAATCACTGTGACCGCTCACTTTTATATACTAGGAGAACAATACTATAGTATTATTGAGTAACTTTCACGTATGAGAAACATCTTGGGAAAAACATAACACAAATATGTATTAGGAAAACCCCAGTTTCGTTTTTATTCTAACATCATCATATAATTAAAAAAAACCTGAAATCTGGTAGTTAATTAGTTAAAAAAAAAAGGAATATCATGTAAATTGTATTCCATTTAAAAAAATCAAGTACAATTGACTTAAAACAATAAAATAGATTTAAATTTTGAAAAATAAAAAAAAATAAAAAATAGTGAATTTTTCAACCCTGCTTAGCGGTGCTGAATGATAAAGCGTTAAGACGATTTTGATATGAAATTTAAATTTCAGAAGGGTGTCCTCCGTCAAAATTTAAGATCAACTTATGATGTGACGTCATTTAGTCTACAAACTAGATTAACTAACTGAATAAAAAACAGTTTATTATTCCTTAAACTTTCTTCTAAAATTCGTTCAACCATATTCAGAATCTTGTTTACTTGCATGTTATTAAACAGAGAAAGGGTGATAGATATACTGTGTATATCAAATGTTGCCAGTTCCATTTCAATAAATAATAAAAAATACTGCCATTAAAATAATTCAAGAAAATGAGATGATCGAGTCTTGTTTAAATTACGAAGATCATGGGACCAAGGGGAAACTCCTAGAATACTACTTGTACGTGTATGTAGAAAACACATTTTATCTGTCTCTGACATGATTCAGTACTTATTTAAACCAATTGGAAATAAGAATGACAACACAGAGATAATAAAAGTAGCATATGAACAAACTAGTCTAAACATTCAGACCCTTATTCTTCCTTATTCTTTGTAGGGTAAGAGAAACTGATCTTAAATGGAAGCGAATGATGATAGGAAAAAACTGAGGAAAAGAAACAGCTGGAGGAAACAGCAGACGAACGAGATATTGTGTGTTATAAGCTTAAATGGGCGATAAATGCTGCAATCCCATTGGACTGTAAATGAATACTGTGGCATTAAGTCATCGCTATCTCCATACTATCCACATTACCAGTGTCAAGTTCTAAAGCAAAACTTTTATGGATTTTGCCTGATGTCTTTTTCTTTCTTTGATAGTTTCTGGAGTTATAGTTTGCTTTCAGCTAGTTTAAGAATTATATTTTACCTATGAATATTTTAAGATCAATATATTAATATAATCAATCGACATAACAGTTGTGTGTGAGCCAATACATTACAAATCTTTCATGCTGTAGTTAATTAGGAATCTAGAATTAACTTATTACAGTCAATGGCTTTTATGTACTTAGTGATACATACAGGAGCTAGTAAAATACTATTGCACTTAAAATCGTTACCTTGCTTTAATGTAAAATTAAATAATGATATAGTAAACTTCTCTACTTGTTACATATGTACTGTACTTCAATACTTCAATATACACCTCACTCACAATAATACTTCTCAAACCTCACTTACAATAATATTTAGAGCCTATCAGCAAAGTTAGATAATATTATTTGCTTCTCTAAACATCTCTCCCTCTTTTCACGGTTAAGTACTGTTGAGGCATGTCATTGATTTATTCAAAAAGATATTATTTTTGGTAAAGGAAAGTATATTTAATAAATTGAATGTTAAGAAATTAAGTGTTATCACGTAACGTAAACACGTGTGTGTGTTTATGTGTTGACATCAATGTTGTGTGTATGTAATGAATGTTCTACGGCTAGACGCTTGGTCGTCAATTCGTAAGATATTGTAATTTGTATTTGTAATGTTTTGAATTGTCATCAGATTGTCACATTGTAACATTGACACACTTTGACTGTGATATAATCGTTGAGTTCGCAGAAATTTGTAAGTCTGAGAATTTGATCACGATGTAATTCGGGTGAAACCAACGTTTTACCAATAGCTGAGATATACAGAAAGTCGACGGGAATGAATTCCAAGATGTCTGGAATCTTCGTATAAAACCTTATAGTTTTTAGAGATTGGGATCAGTCTCAAGGATCAGTCTCTAAGGAGCAGTCTTCGAGCATTTGTCTCAGAGTTGAGTCTAAGAGATCATCGTACGTCGAGTAGTAACATAGTTGCTCATGTCACAGTAGTCATTTCTCTGTGATTCGAAGTCCAGTATTAGATCAGGAGATCTAATAGTTCAGCAGACCATTATAGTGGATAATGGTACACAATAGTCAACCATTCTAGACTATTGGCAGCAATACAGAGATCGTCCAGAACATCGATAGCAGTTCCAGTCATAAGCTGTATAAAGGTACGTGTATCTCAGCTATGTTTGAGTTCATCGTGGTTAACTTCCTAGCTGCTTAAAGATATGTGATCTTGCGATTATATTCAGTCGACGATCAATCACAACAATAGTACACAAGCTTTAATGGAAATACAAAGTTTTAGTTCAAAGTCAATTAATGTGGTTTCTTTCCGTCATCCTGTACCTACTCATTCTAGATGGTGAGTAGCAGCGATCTTCGACCGTCATTTACATTTCATCCCCATGCTATATAGGCACGACGGTGGAAGGTTGTTAGTACTTAATTCAAAGTATTTTCAGCCTTATCCCAACAATGATTTTTTTTTTTACATTTTCCTTTCCTTCCAACCACTCCATTTTTACTATTCACTCTTTCTTCTTCAATATATAATAATGTTTGAAAATACCGTCTTGTTAGTTCTTGATATTTTTCACCCAACAGTTGATTCCTTTTAGTAAGTTTGCCTCGTCCTTACATTTGTTTAATATTTTGGCTAAGAATCTCCGTTCTCTCTTTTCTTTTTTTCTTCTTATTCTCCCTTATTCTATTGTAAACATGTTATTCTGTGATATATTATTCACCTCTTTTACTAAAGCCTTCCCTACTATCCTTCATATTTTCTTTAGGCTTCTAGTTGCAGCAGCATCCAAGTCTTCAAACATCAGCAATTATGGGAACTCTTCTTCATATAGCAATTTGAGTTCTTCATCTCCATGCTCCGATAAGTGCTTGTCAATGCCTGCTAACTCTTCGGAAAATTTCTCTGTCTCTCTCTCCCTCTCTCCATCTATATCAGTCGAAAATTCCTCGTACGGTTTGGTAAGTAAATAACAATCTTCTAAATGTCCTTCTTTCTGAACCTTCTCAGCGTCTTTGTCCTCTTCCCAAGGATCGAGCATCATTAGATCTCTCCACCATAACACATCCTGTTGCTATAATACAATTGTTTTGTTAACTCATTATCATCTTCATCTCGATTTGATAACACATTTTCACCCTCATCTTTTGATATCTGTTTTTCTATAACTTTAGATATGATCTCATTTAATATGTCTTCCTACACAATCTTCTCCTTCCTCCAGTGAAGAGAGATCTTGCACTTGAGTACTTCGTTTTCGTTTTCTGCATGCTGATCAAAAATGATTCTTCTTTCCACAGAAACAGAAGATCTTTCCTATAGCTGGACATTCTTTAACTATTTGAAATCTATCGCAATATCAACATTCAAAAACTTCTTTCTTTTTTTCTTCTTCCGTTTTTCTACCACTTTTGTCTAGCCCTTTGTTCTTTTTATAAAATTTATTCTTCTTGGAAAGGGTAAGAGATTCAGATACTGTGAGTTGTCAGTGTCGGAGTAAAGTTTTATCATGAATAGTTAAGTCTGTTCTATGCTGGTTATATATATATATATATATATATATATATATATATATATATATATATATATATCAAGCGTCAGTATTAGTTTTCTAGCCTTATTTTTTACTCCAACGACGAACAGATCTTTGAGCATTTCGTCTAAATTGTTCCTGTAATCACAATATAATCTATTTTTTTTTAAGCAACATGTATTATATTCTGTCCTTCCGTCTGCACCATTCTGTGTAACGTATATCGCTTTGTAATGTTTACTTTGTTCGCAAACTATGTAAAAAGCATCATCTTCAGATCTTCAAATGTATTGTTAGCCGGTTGATCTGGCCAAGTAAAATTCTTCAAATCTTCTCAAGCCATGTCCCCTACGACACTTGTAAGTTTGGAACTTTTCCTTCCTTCTTTATCTCGGCTGCCAAACACATCTTTCAACATAACTTTGTATATTGTCCTGCTTCACATCAAAAGCATTGAACGGATTAAGATTAGATATGTTGATTTATTAATTTGGAATATAGAATTCTCTAGCTACCTTCTGTACCAATTATAGTTATATGTACTGTACCACAATATTTCAATACATGGCTCTCAAACCAAACTCACAATATTATTTAGAGCCTAACTGCAAAGATAGATGATATTATTTGTTTATCTAAACAACATCCAAGGAACGAAACGTGGAAAAACTATCTCCCTTTCCCTCTTTTTACGGTTCAGTACTTAATTTAAAGCACTTTCAGCCTTATCCCAACACATGCTACGACCGAATTTATAATTCAAGTTCAATCGATTGTACTCACTTACAGATATGTAAATCAATAAGGAAGAAGCCAAGACAAAACAAGATAAACTTGGATTCAGTAATACATATGATTCCAAAATATGAAGAATATGCTTTAAACCTCTTATGTGAAAAATCTACGACCAAATTTTCTGACGTTGGCTATTAATAAGAAAAGAGAGAAGTAATAATCACCTTAAATACGAAATGTATCACCTAATGAAGAATCCATTTGATTCTGCTACCATAATTTTCGTTGATGCTAACGCTGATAGGTCGAAAACAGAACCGATACAATTTGGATGCGGAAGTAGCTAAATGAAATAAAGTTTCATTGGTGGTTTTCAATATTATGGAATTTTATGTCTTGTTTAAGTTACCTGTGTCCCAAGTTCAATGTATACTACAAATATGAATTTTTAATAAGTTTTGTCTTCATCTACTAAATTGACAATGCTCATAAAAAAAAGTTTTGAAAGTGCAAGTTGTGACCGAAGCTATTCATTTTACCTATCAATTATCCTTTCATATTACTTACCAATTGTACCAAAGGTTTACCAATAAGAACGCCAGAATTTTAAAATAAGGTAGAATGAAAACAACTTGGTAATATTTTTTTTTCTTTTTAATTGTGAAAATCATCCAATGGCATTATGGTATGTCGTCCAATTTGAAGATAATGTCGTTCAGTTTGGCACATGTATTGCGCGGTAAATTTACAATGGCACATTCAATGTTTCCTTTCAGTTTACGAATTGTTTTTGCCTTATTCTCCAGAACCTCAGATCGAGTAAATCCGTAGAAAATAATCCAGGGAACAAAAAAATCACGTGATCTAGGTAGTCAGTTTACCTCATCATTTCTTGACAGAACGTATCCAGGGAACTTTTCACGCAATAAGTCCAGTGGTAAATTCGAACAATTTCTTTGCGTAATTGAATTGTGTATCTCTTCGTGTTAATATGCCAGAGACTACAGCAGAAAGCTGTCAAATTTTAATATCGCCAATCCAATCTTTGTTGACAGAACACGGTTTAAAGTTCAGAGGTATTTATTGGTAAAAGCTTTATATTAAAATGTATAATCCAATTTATTTATGACACATTGGAGTCTATTCAAGGCTAAATATGTAAAAGAATGATTGCAGTTATTATACTGTTACTCAGACATCAATTCGCCATTGAAAGTAAATTTGAATGTTTCTGAAGAAGCAAAATGACAGTGAAAATTTAAAAAATGTAGCAACAAGAAAAAAATCTCTTGATATCGCTTGAAAGTTTAGAATTTCGAAACAGCTTCCATAAGATATACACGGGAGGAATAATAGACATAATTAGGAACGCTTTAGGATGAAGAAGACCATCCTCAGCAATACACAACAGAGTAATATTGCTTTAGATACAGTATAATCCGCTAGAAATAAAGGTGCGCATCCCTAATTCTACAAGTGTCCTTTCGAGGATTTAGTCCATATATTCGTTTATTTGTGAGACTTACCACATCAAATTCCCCTTATGTACGAATAATCACCTCGGAACAGGAATAAGAGTTATCACCTCGATATGACATGTCTAATGAATGTTTAAACGGAAAAACAAAGAAAATAGTTAATGAATACAGTATCATTAACTTTAGAAGATTAAATGTTAAATTAAAATTTTTCGTTCATTCCATTTATTTGTAGGACAGTCATACATGTCCGAAATGAACTAGTTGCCATTGCATGATAAAATTCATTTTCTCTGTACATTTTCTTTTCATAATAATTCATAGTTTATTATGAAATTACAATTTATTAAGTTCTTTATGTAAAATAATGTGAAATTTCACAATGCTAGAACAAAGAAAAATTGTACTTTTTTTTTTTTACAGCAACGCTGTTATTAAGCTACGAAAATGAATTAATTTTTTAGTTTTTTTTTTCTTAAATTTTATTACTACTATTATTTTTGTCATTTATTCATTTCTTTCATGCTTGAAAGTGGCATCCAATCAAAGGTGTGCATTTTATTCTATTTCAGTCTTTTCAATTTAATGCAATCACGTTAATTGTGTTCACATATTACATGTTTGGCATACATATTTCCTTTCAGAGTTCTTCCTTTTACTTAATATCTGCAAATTTGTTATTAAATTATGCAGACATTATATATATATATATATGACTTATTTTACCTTAAAATTTAGTGTATTTATTGCCAAAATTATTTTGAAAATTCAAATTGAGTTAATTTGAGTTTAAGGTCCCGTTCAGCAGTGAGGCTATATGAGACGTGAACCTACTGGTTAACGTGGAATAGACCACAGGGAATTGAACCCGGGTTTTCCACTCCGAAGGTGCATACACTAACCGCTTAGCCACTAAGAAGCTCTTGAAAATTCGAGTTTACAGAACTCAAAAACAGATTAATCCAGTTTCTATTGTATTAAGAGGGAAAATATCTTAAAACTCGAACGATTTGGAACTCGAACAAGGTTCTGTATCAAATTAAGTTCGTTTTCGAAGGTATCACTGTATTAAATAATAGTTTATCAATTCTCTGCTTGATTTATTTCATTGTTATATGTGAATTCTTCTCCTCTTTGATTTCCCATTTTTATTTTGGTATCTTTCCTTTAATGTCATTTATTTCAATCTTATCAGTTTTCCAGAAATTTTCATTTCATAATTTTTATTAGCTTTCCACTATTCACGCTATCAAATGCACTTTCGTAGCTTACAAATATGTTGTATTATAGCTATTTCATACTCATACTGTTTCTTAACCCTTTCACTGCGTAAGTCGACTTTTGTCGACGGAAAGAAAATTTCCCTAATCTACGAATGTCGACTATAGTCAATGTTTTAAAAAAAAATTGTCCGTATTTTGGCTTGTCGAGAGTAGTCGCCAAAGGTTTTCCGTGCGATTTTTAGCTTTCTATTGTTTTTCGATAAACAATAGAACGCAAAATATCGCATTGAACACCTTTGGCGACTACTCTTGCAGTCGTCTTGTTACCTTCTGTTGTTGTTGTTGTTGTTGTTCCTTATTGATCAAACCATTCAACTCCTTCCTGTTCCTGAATCTTTGATTGTTGTTTCTTTTGTGGTTTCTACAATTAATTCTTCCATTTCTGCTCATATATCATCTATAGCCACCACTGCTTTCGTTTCATTTGCTGTAATTTATTATTTATAATTTCTTTTTGACCTCTATTTAACTCTTCACTTTTAAATATTTTTACTCTACATTTCTTTCTTTCCACTCTTCTGGGATATTTAGATCTGCTAATTCTTTCTCTTACTTTTATTAAATAATGATTTGAATCACAATTAGAACCCTGGTGACTTTTCACATTTATTATTAATGAAGTTCGTCTTCTGTTATCTACGACATGATATCTATTTGATTACTGTTTGTCCATAAGCGAATTTCCACACTCTCAAATGAATTTTCTGAGGTGAAAAGTTAATGTTTTTAGTAATCATGTTATTTCTTTCAGTAAATCGTACTAACATTTTTTCCTCATTTTCATTGTTATCTTGGTGAAATACGTATTTAAAACTACTAGTCTCATAACAACTTCTATTCCTATTTGGGTTTTCACTTCTCCTATAATCATTGTCAAGTCATGTTATGAACAAGCTTGATATGTCCTTTCCGATTTGTCATAGAATTTTTCTTCCCTTTCTGCCTCTTTCTCTTCTGTTTGACTATGAATATGTATAATAGTTGTATTCCTGTACTTTTCTCTGATTCTTATTTTGGCTATTCTTTCATTTACTGGTTGAAATTCCTGCATTTTACTTGCTATTTCTTATTTATAATAAATAGTCTACCAAAAAAAAAAAAAAAAAACTATTTTTTCTTCTGTGGCACTGTTTAGAAATGTTCATTTCTATGATATGTTCATTTTCTTGCCCTTTCCATCTTATTTCTTGTACACCTATTATATCTATGCTTTTGCTGATTTTTTCATTGACTATTTCCTTTACTTTTCCTAATATTTTTATTATACGTATATTTCGAGTTGCAATTAATACGTATTTCCTGTTCCTTCATTTTCCTTTTCTGAATTGTTAAGCTTAAGTCATTTAGTATTTTGTGTTATTTTTTCTTATACATGAAGTTCAATATTTTCCCTTTTATCCAAGATTTATACAGTATCATGTATACCTTACCAATACACTCATTTTCTGATGTTAAAATTTTCTTCATTCGTTTCCCACTTTCATTTATTTGGAAGTGGTTCTAGGTGTTCATTTCTTTCTTCAGCTTTACAATATTCTATTCTCTATACTTCCTGGAATCTTCCTTGTTTTCTCCGTCAACAATTTTCCCGGTGAGGCTGCGGTGGCTCAGTCGTCGAGCACTCACTCGTCGGTCCCTCGTTCGATCACAACTCGCACCAAGTGGGCTTTGTGGTGGACAAACAACATGTACGTGGGTTTTCCTCAGGGTCTTAGTTTTTCTTCCCACTTTCTTCATTTCACCATTTCGTTCTTATGAGAATCATCGTCTTCCTTAGCCTCGCATCTTAATCGTCGGATCTTAAACTAAAAAAGAAAAAGCTTTTCCCGTATGCACAAGTAAATGCCATGAAACTGTGTAGAATGCTTGAATTTTATTTTTCTCACGATTATATGACTTTCTTCATTCTTATCATCACTCAAAATTATAGTTGAGAGATTTCTACGAATTTCGCTGGAGGAAATTTCCCTAATCCTTCCTTCGTGAATTGTAAAATAATTTTACTTTTAAAAAATGAATAGACTGGTGGTAAGAAGGAGGATATTTTAGATTATTTACGCACTCGATACTACAAAGTAGTCAAGTGCAAGTAGTAATTGAACAGGATCCAATAATTGGTTATGGCCTATTCAATACGACTTAGCAACAACTGCAGAAACTTAGTTAGTCGTGAGGCCAAACCGAATAAATGAAAACAGGGTTTGAGCAAGTTACTCTAAAAGGAAGTAGTTATTTGTTTCTCAAACTTGCATTTGAGATATTTAGTAAAATTATCATCATCATCATCATTATCATAGGTATTCTGTCATTATTGGCAGGTCACTTGCTACAACTGAGAAGCTTCCATGCTCCACGGTCTTAAGCTAACTTCGTCTTTATGTACGATTCTGTTGTGATATCATTCATTATTGTAGCCTTCTTCGCCCCCTCCCCCTTTCCTCCTATGATACCCTCTAAAACGCCCGTCTTGATATAGTTCCTTCTTAGCCAAACTCCCAACCAGTTTCTTTTCCTCTTCTTAATAATATCTAAAATTGTTCTTTTCTCCCCCCCCCCCCACCATTTCTAATACCCTCTCATTCGTTTTCCGCTCGACTCAGCAAATTTTCTCCATTCTTCTCCACACCCACATTTCAAAAGCTTCCAGTCGTTTTTCATCGTTTTTGCGTAATATCCATTTTTCTGACCCATACAGCACAATACTCCACACGAATCACTTTATAAGTCTTTTTCTCCACTCTTTGTTCAAGGTTGCACAAAATAGTATTTTCTTCCTTCTTTCGCCATTCCTATCCTTGCTTTTATTTCACATTCACATTTCATATCATTACTAATAGTTCTACCCAGGTATCGAAAACTAGTTACCTGTTCTATTTTCTCCCTTCCTACTTCTATATTTGACACCGACCCCTTCGTTCCAATCACTATGGCTTTGGTTTTTCTAACATTTATTTTCATCCCATGTTCTTCACAGCCCTTCCACAAGTTTTCTAACATCTTATAGATTTTGTCTGCAGATTCTGCAACAAATTCCATATCATCTGCAAACCGTATACACCTTATCATTCTACCTCCTACTGAAATGGCGTTTTCATTTTGTAGACTCTTTTTCACTATCTTTTCTAGATAGATACTAAATTTACTAGATATTCTAACACTTACTTGTTGTTTTATATATAAGTTTCTTATAATTCTTCGACCTTTCCATTCCAACCCAATCTTCTTTAGTTAAAATTATCAGTAATATTTTATTTAATAAAAGAATAAAATTATTGAAAATAACACACAACTGTCCTAATTAATTCTAAAGTTGTACAGGATGTAAAGTTGTACAGTTGTAAAGTTGTACAGTTGTAAAGTTGTACAGTAGTTGTAATTCTAAAGGAGGATACAAAGCGCAATTGTCTATTGAAGTATGTAGGTGGGAATTGGTTTTGTGATAGTAGACAGCTTTCACGGATGAATTCTTGACACTGTCACTGATAAACAAGTGGATAAGTAGATGTACAAGTTCCTTTTCAACTGATACCATTCCGACTTCTGTGTGATTTCAATTCCAGGTATAACAATATAAAAGCTCTTAAGTAATTTAAACATATTTGAAAAACTACATGAATACGTGTTCTCATGCAGCATACATATGCTCATACGAAACAAACAAACAAAAATGTTATTTATGTCCAGCATCACATTAAGTATGCTGAATTCATTTTATGGTCCTTGTATTGGTCGTTGAACTAAAGGAATCAGGTTCCCATGAAATGAATTTTCAATGAAGTTGTGAACGTTATATATTTATTCACATACAAAAGAGGCAATATTCAAGATGTTCAATATCGACTTTACTACAAAGTAAATTGACGCATTCAACTTCATTATTATTTATGCTAAATTATTTATTATTCACTGATTTCACCACGAATGGTTTTAGTAATCTCATACAAAACAGAAGGGAGGAAAGTATAGTAGAACCTTGATTATCTGAAGTGTTATAGACTAGAACTACAAGACGTAGTACTTGCAACTGATAAAAAATATTTTGTCAACTTATACTAAATATTGTAGTTTACCTGTTACAGTTTTTATTATTATTATTATTATTATTATTATTATTATTATTATTATTATTATTATTATTATTATTATTATTATTATTATTATTAAATCTTAGTTCAATCGACAATCACCTTAAATGGAATGGAAAATCAAGCAATGATACTTAAAGCAAAATAAGTACTTAGAAATAACAATATATATCGGAAATTAAAGCTTTTCTTGAAGATTTCCTACCTGCTGCTGTAGCTGCACGGCCAGGCGACGTTCGATCAAACACGACTTGTAAATATAGTCTACAAATTATTTTGGCTTTTTTCCTCCTTTGACACACGGATTTCTTTATCATTAGAATGATTTCCCATCTTGTTGGTCATTGCGTTTATCTTCCTTTCTAGCAACAGGAAGATACTTTACTTTGTGTGTTACATCTAGTCATCACTGTTCATATTGGAAAACTATCTTGTATGTATAATGTAAGAATCTAAACGGTTTCTTAGAATTTAATGAATAAGGTGTCAATAGAGAATTAAAAGCCTCACGACTGAATATATATATCACGACCCCCTCATAATACGATCCCTTCAGCGTCCCAACGATGACTTATAAGAAGACCAACATTTTATAGGTGTTAAGTTAAAAATTAATGGAAACGTTAACATGAAATGGTTCGGTGGAATATTGTACTGTATGAGACAAAAATGTGGCCGTTACAAAAGAACACAAACACAAATAAAACAAAACGAATGGAATCCTTTAAAATGTGGGTATGGAGAAGAACGAAAATAGCTTAGTAGAACGAGAAATCTATAAAGAAGAAATAACCAAGGTTGGAAAGGGGGCATACTGGAGATAGGTAGAAAGAGGGAAATGAGCTGACGTTTGAAAAGCAATTCAAATTTTAAAAAATATCTGCTCAATGCAAGAACTTAATATTATCTTGTGTGTCTGATGAAGGCAATGATATATTGCCGAGACTATAACACATCCTATATTTATATAATCCAAAAAACATTTCTGTTTGTGTCACACTAATTCCTACAATATTATGCAAACTGCAAAACATTCAAGAGTTGCAAGTTGTACAAACATTTTTGTCGATTTCAAATATTGAACTGAAACCGAACAAAACAGTCCTCAAAAAGGGCCCAACAGTTCTTAAACCGAACCGTTCCCAAACCGAACCGAACCGGTTTGAAGTCCAAACCGATTGATTCGGTTTAAACTACAAACCGAACCGAAACCGGTTAACCGGTTCTTGGAACACCCCTACCCCCCAGTTCCTAAGAAATTACAATGGGCAAAGATAGGCAGGAGGACGGCGTAACGTCATGCCACTACCTACCGTCCTCCTACCTTGAAGATCCATTTTTACCCCTGATTAGCACTGATTTCACCTTTATTTAAGTGTCATTAGTTTACTTCCCGCTCATAGAGATCTTTTTACATCGATAAAATAAATGTATGAAAAATCCCATGCAAGCTGCCAATTTTCACAAAAATTCCCATTATCTCTATTCCAAAATTAATGTCAAAAAATTCGACAAAATAGGATTTTTCCCACGGGTTGGCATCACTGTCTTAAGGAAGTAGACCCGTAGCCAGGAAGGGGCTAGAGCGGGAGGTGTCAGCCATAAGTAATTTTTGTCCCTTTAAACAGAACATTGTAGAGAATTTTTTAAACGACTCAATACCAAATATGAATTGTTTACATTATTTATCGAATTAATTAAATTCAGCGCATTTTACTCGTTTCTTCTTTTATTTCTTAATATTTAGAAGTTAATGATGAAGTTTCGTATAGTCTCAACGCTGTGTAGTCTACCGTAATATTTGTCAGTATAGCATATCATTTTTAAAAGAAGCTACAGCTTTCTTAGACCACGTTTCCATTTTACATTAATCTTGTAGCTGTCATAAAAAAGACCTTGATACCCGATCTTTCTATGCACTGTTTAGATTTTACAACTTCTTGTAAGCAAGAAAGGTATCACCACCCATGCAGCACTGCAGTCTAGTGGACGAACAATTAACCTTCTCATTAAAAACGTGTATTTTGGCGCACTCTCCCTCCCTGTCCAAAAGAATCCGTTGTTTCGGATGCGGCGAAACTGGTTTTTCCTTTATGTCAGCGGGAGAGCGATAGCAGGTAGCAAGCAAAACGTCCCAGAAAGTTGGACACTGTTCGACTCCTTGTAAGATGGAAAAAATGTTTTATGACCCTTTCAAGACTATGTGTACACGGTGAAATATGGTAGGGTTTCAAGATTTTTTTAAATGACAGCTACAAGTTCTTGTAACGTGGCAACCCATCTTTACTTCCGGCATCATTTGTTTTTGGTGGGCTCCAAACAGGGTCGGACTTAGGCAATTTGCCGCCCCGTACGACGGCATCATTTGACGCTCCCCCCTTCCTTTCTGCAGAAAGAACAAATCTTAAAAGCCACGAATTTAAGTATGCTATCCTATCATGAACAATAAAAGGGAGGGAACGAGCACTTGCACTCAGAAAGGCCTAAACACTACAAATACAATCTCGTTATGTCTTGTTTTTTTTTCTCTAAATAATCTATTATGTTAGTGAAAGATACAGCAAACACACCTACAGAAGAAAGATGTTAATCCTTTTTATAGAATTCAATATCTACTTCAAACTCAATAGATCAGTTTGCAATTCCAGTGCAATTAGCTTTTTATGTTTATTTCTTGATTTTCCTTCTCCATATCTTTAAAAAAATTAAAATTGTTTCCACATTCAATGATAAGGAACTTGTCTGTGACAAAGACAAGACTAGTTTTCATATCAAACCTGTGATTACTAACTAAGTGGAACAGGTGTTAGCTACTGTTCGAGAACTGAGTTCTTGTACTTGAGAACAATCAAGCAATTCATGCTAGGATTTGTTTTAGCATTGTCCATGTGACATTATACTAATGCGACCTTAACATGATTTATGAACATAGTATTCAAATAGAAGGTCAGATCAGAAAATTTAACTACCATCATTATGAAATCTGTTTCCAACAAAAAATATTTTTATACATAATATACGGTAGTTATGACAGATTTTGCCTTCCATCCAAATGCACGTGTTGCACATATGGTACCGCCGGCCCCAGCGTCATTTGAGGTTTTTCTTGGGAGGGAGCAAGATCTCTGATATAAGTAGATTGTTTCAGTTTTCATTAATATATTTTGATTGCATGTGTATATTTCTCAAACTCAATGAGGCTCAAACTCAAACTCGTCCTCTGAAACTCCAACTCACGACCCTGCTTCCAAAGAAATGTGCTACATAATATGGAACTTACAATAGGTATGTTTGCGTTGACCAATAAATACAATAATGAAAGAGAGAATTGCAATTTTTGCCTAAATTTCCGAAATAACACATTTTAAAAAATAAATACATAAAAGATAAAGAAAATAAGGAAAAATGTATTACATTAAAATAAATATTGTTTTTTATGTACCGGTCTATGCATAACAGCCATAATGTTTGGGGTCGAAATTGCAATTTTTTTTTGGGGGGGGGGGAATGAAATCTTTCAGTCTAACATGTTTGATTATGCGCTTTAGACTACGGGAGGCAATGATTAAGGGAAATGAATGAGGATGGTGGAATGAGAAAGTGGGAGGAGACAGGAGTATCCCCAAAAAACACAGACACGATGTTGTGGTCCACCACAAACTTACTTGGCCGGGAATCGAACCAGAGACCCCATACACCAGAGATAAGCGCCACTGAGTCACCGTGCCCCTCTGCAATTTTTGGAATCTTGCACTTACGTTGTTACGGAAGTGACGAAACTACTTAGCGCATTCATCGATCTGCACGATACGATATTCGAAAAGCACCGCAGAACAGGGGTAAAAATGTATCTGAAAAGGTAGGGGGACGCATGACGTCACGCCGTACCCCTGCTTATCTTTACCCATTGTAATTTTCTAGGAAGTGGGTGGACGTCTTAGATATTGTTTCGGAGGTGGGGGAACGACGTCCGCCCGCGTTCCCCCTCACTTTTACCCCTGCCACAGAAGAGAAAATAGGACCCCGACACCAGGGGCGTCATTTAGGGAGGGCAGGAGGGGCAATTGCTCTCTCCCAAGAGTTTGAGTAATACATATACTTTAATCGATTGACTACTAATATACTAGTACAAAACGTGAGTCTTCTTATGTCGGTGGTGCTCTTGCCCCCTCAAGCGAAGTTTGAAATGACGCTCCTTACCGACACTAATTTCTCACAGTAAGCGACACACACTGTAGATCGTTCTCTCACTCTCCCATTTGTTGTGGCGGTTACGCACCCCCTAGATATGCTATATATATATAATTTTAGTGAATAACTTAAAAACAATGTAGAACATCGAAAATTTACGAAGTGAGCCAGATCAGTGGTGCCTTTAGACTGGTTTTAGGGCGCAGGTTGTGCCCATGAAATTGTTTGGGAGGACAATTTTTCATTGAAAATGATATAACCAAAAAGAACTGCAAATTGGGGAGAAAAAGGTAAATTTGTGTGTGAATCGTAAATTTAGGGGGATGTACCCAGGCCCATATTTATATATTCTGCGCCCCTGTGCTTTGAATGATTTGCCGCCCTCCCAAAAACGACCAATATTAGAGTTGAATTCACAGTTTTTGGAGTCGCTTAGATGAATAGTGACAGTTTTAATCCAATTCAACTTCTAGGTCATACTCCGGGGGCGAGATTTTAAAAGTAATCGAAAACGGCAATTGTTAGTGTTGAATACATAGTTTTCGAAGTCGCTAAGTTTAACGGTAGCAGTTTTCATGATGTTCAAGTTCATCCTCACCCCTTTGCAGGGGGTAGGAGAGGATAACTTTTTAAAAATAATCAGATAAGCTAGCTAATTAGTAACTGCTATAATCAGAGCGAATTAAACACATGAACATATTTCCTCGCGCTTGCGCGGAACTCTGCGGGTTTCTAGTTTTATATTACTTTATTGTGAATCTTTAAAAAATCCAAAATTTTGCCGCTCCCTAAATTCTGCTGCCCTTTGCTCAAGCACAGAATAGCAATCATCTAAATACGAGTCTGGTTGTACCCAAGCCCTTGGGGGATGAGCACTCATGAGTCAGCTAGTTCGAAAAATATTATTAAATAAACTTTCTAACACACCTTTTCGTTTGATGCAGAAATTTAGTCTCCCAGTGTTAGGACCTAGGTATTCCTGATCTATAAATAAAGGTCTGGAAACAGTTAAGTTTCTTTGATAGAATTTTGCGTAAACCATAGGGTTGCCAACTGGCCGGTATTTTACCGGCAGAATAGTATTTTTGTCAGCCACAACTATATAATTCAAGGTTTAAAATATAATTATTCTTAATCTCTTCCAAGGATTATGAGCAGATGCCGGAAATTTTATTTTTCTGACTTGGCAACCCCAGTAAACCACCTGGCTCACTTTCTAACTTCTTAAAGCTCTTCATTATCTTTTAAGCTATTCATTAATTTATTATTATTATTATTATTATTATTAAATCTTAGTTCAATCATTTACAATGACCTTAAATGGAATGGAAGATCAAAGCAATGATACTTAAAGCAAAATAAGTACTTAGAAATAACAATATATATCGGACATTAAAGCTTTTTTTTTTCTGAAGATTTCTTTTTTTGAAGGCCAGGCGACGTTCGACCAAACACGACTTGTAAATATAGTCTACAAATTATTTTGGCATTTTTCCTCTTTTGACACACGGATTTCTTTATCATTAGAATGTTTTCCCATCTTATTGGTCACTGCGTTTATCTTCCTTTCTAGCAACAGGAATTTGTTTTACTTTGTGTGTTACATCTAGTCATCACTGTTCATATCGGAAAACTGCCTTGTATGTATAATGTAAGAATCTAAACGGTTTCTTAGAATTTAATGAATAAGATGTCAATAGAGTACTAAAAGCCTCACGACTGAATATATATATATATATATATATATATATATATATATATATATATATATATATCACGACCCCCTCATAAGACGATGCATTCAACGTCCCAACGATGACATATAAGAAGACTTCCCGCTCATAGAGATCTTTTTACATCGATAAAATAAATGTATGAAAAATCCCATGCAAGCTGCCAATTTTCACAAAAATTCCCATTATCTCTATTCCAAAATTAATGTCAAAAAATTCGACAAAATAGGATTTTTCCCACGGGTTGGCATCACTGTCTTAAGGAAGTAGACCCGTAGCCAGGAAGGGGCTAGAGCGGGAGGTGTCAGCCATAAGTAATTTTTGTCCCTTTAAACAGAACATTGTAGAGAATTTTTTAAACGACTCAATACCAAATATGAATTGTTTACATTATTTATCGAATTAATTAAATTCAGCACATTTTACTCGTTTCTTCTTTTATTTCTTAATATTTAGAAGTTAATGATGAAGTTTCGTATAGTCTCAACGCTGTGTAGCCTACCGTAATATTTGTCAGTATAGCATATCATTTTTAAAAGAAGCTACAGCTTTCTTAGACCACGTTTCCATTTTACATTAATCTTGTAGCTGTCATAAAAAAGACCTTGATACCCGATCTTTCTATGCACTGTTTAGATTTTACAACTTCTTGTAAGCAAGAAAGGTATCACCACCCATGCAGCACTGCAGTCTAGTGGACGAACAATTAACCTTCTCATTAAAAACGTGTATTTTGGCGCACTCTCCCTCCCTGTCCAAAAGAATCCGTTGTTTCGGATGCGGCGAAACTGGTTTTTCCTTTATGTCAGCGGGAGAGCGATAGCAGGTAGCAAGCAAAACGTCCCAGAAAGTTGGACACTGTTCGACTCTTTGTAAGATGGAAAAAAATGTTTTATGACCCTTTCAAGACTATGTGTACCCGGTGAAATATGGTAGGGTTTCAAGATTTTTTAAATGACAGCTACAAGTTCTTGTAACGTGGCAACCCATCTTTACTTCCGGCATCATTTGTTTTCGGTGGGCTCCAAACAGGGTCGGCCTTAGGCAATTTGCCGCCCCGTACGACGGCATCATTTGACGCTCCCCCCTTCCTTTCTGCAGAAAGAACAAATCTTAAAAGCCACGAATTTAAGTATGCTATCCTATCATGAACAATAAAAGGGAGGGAACGAGCACTCGCACTCAGAAAGGCCTAAACACTACAAATACAATCTCGTTATGTCTTGTTTTTTTTCTCTAAATAATCTATTATGTTAGTGAAAGATAAAGCAAACACATCTACAGAGGAAAGATGTTACTCCTTTTTATAGAATTCAATATCTAGCTTCAAACTCAATAGATCAGTTTGCAATTCAGTGCAATTAGCTTTTTATGTTTATTTCTTGATTTTCCTTCTCCATATCTTTAAAAAAATTAAAATTGTTTCCACATTCAATGATAAGGAACTTGTCTGTGACAAAGACAAGACTAGTTTTCATATCAAACCTGTGATTACTAACTAAGTGGAACAGGTGTTAGCTACTGTTCGAGAACTGAGTTCTTGTACTTGACAACAATCAAGCAATTCATGCTAGGATTTGTTTTAGCATTGTCAATGTGACGTTATACTAATGCGACCTTAACATGATTTATGAACGTAGTATTCAAATAGAAGGTCAGATCAGAAAATTTAATTACCATCATTATGAAATCTGTTTCCAACAAAAAATATTTTTATACATAATATACAGTAGTTATGACAGATTTTGTCTTCCATGCAAATGCACGTGTTGCACATATGGTACAGCTGGCCCTGGTCCCGTAGCGACATTTCAGGTTTTCCTTGGGAGGGAGCAAGATCTCTGATATAAGTAGATTGTTTCAGTTTTCATTAATATATTTTGATTGCATGTGTATATTTCTCAAACTCAATGAGGCTCAAACTCAAACTCGTTCTCTGAAACCCTAATTCACGACCCTGCTTCCAAAGAAATGTGCTACACGGTGGCGTATTTAGTGGGGAGATTAAACCCGGAAGCCCCTTCGAAATCTTACTTACTGTAGTAAAGTATATGAAATATCTTGCAGAATTTTCATATTTTCAGGCAGAGCCCCTCCCCCCCCCCGAAACAAAAAATCGTAAATACGCCACTAGTGCTACATAATATAGAACTTACAATAGTTACGTTTGCGTTGACCAATAAATACTATAATGAAAGAGAGAATTGCAATTTTTGCCTAAATTTCCGAAATAACACATTTTAAAAAATAAATACATAAAAGTTAAAAAAGATAAGGAAAAATATATTACATTAAAATAAATTTTGCTTTTTATGTACCGGTCTATGCATAACAGCCATAATGTTTGGAATCGAAATTGCATTCTTTTTTGGGGAGGGGGAAGTGAAATATTTCAGTCTAACGTGTTTGATTATGCGCTTTACCTAGGTAGACTACGGGAGACGATGATTAACGGAAATGAATGAGAATGGTGGAATGGGAAAGTCAGAGGAAACAGAAGTATCCTCTAAAAACACAGACACGATGTTGTGGTCCACCACAAACTTACTTGGCCGGGAATCGAACCAGAGACCCCATACACCAGAGATAAGCGCCACTGAGTCACCGTGCCCCTCTGCAATTTTTGGAATCTTGCACTTACGTTGTTACGGAAGTGACGAAACTACTTAACGCATTCATCGATCTGCACGATACGATATTCGAAAAGCACCGCAGAACAGGGGTAAAAATGTATCTGAAAAGGTAGGGGGACGCATGACGTCACGCCGTACCCCTGCTTATCTTTACCCATTGTAATTTTCTAGGAAGTGGGTGGACGTCTTAGATATTGTTTCGGAGGTGGGGGAACGACGTCCGCCCGCGTTCCCCCTCACTTTTACCCCTGCCACAGAAGAGAAAATAGGACCCCGACACCAGGGGCGTCATTTAGGGAGGGCAGGAGGGGCAATTGCTCCCTCCCAAGAGTTTGAGTAATACATATACTTTAATCGATTGACTACTAATATACTAGTACAAAACGTGAGTCTTCTTATGTCGGTGGTGCTCTTGCCCCCTTCAAGTGAAGTCTGAAATGACGCCCCTTACCGACACTAATTTCTCACAGTAAGCGGCACACACTGTAGATCGTTCTCTCACTCTCCCATTTGTTGTGGCGGTTACGCACCCCCTATACTATATATATAATTTTATTGAATAACTTAAAAACAATGTAGAACATCGAAAATTTACGAAGTGAGCCAGATCAGTGGTGCCTATAGACTGGTTTTAGAGCGCAGGTTGTGCCCATGAAATTGTTTGGGAGGACAATTTTTCATTGAAAATGATATAAACCAAAGAAGAACTGCAAATTTGGTGAGAAAAAGGTAAATTTGTGTGTGAATTGTAAATTTAGGGGGATGTACCCAGGCACGTATTTATATATTCTGCGCCCCTGTGCTTTAAATGATTTGCCGCTCTCCCGAAAACGACCAATATTAGAGTTGAATTCAGGGGCGGATCCAGGGGGCGATCGCCCCCCAGAAGAGGAAACTTTCTTATATATATAAATAAATATAAATAAAACCCATCCCAAAGTTTGAAGCACTTAAAAGTAGCAGTATGACAACCCCCCCCCCAGAAGTCGGTCCTGGATCCGCCCCTGGTTGGATTCACAGTTTATGGAGTCGCTGAGATAAATAGTGACAGTTTTAATCCAATTCAACTTGAAGGTCATACTCCACCCCCCAGGGAGGGGGCGAGATATTAAAAGTAATCGAAAACGGCAAATATTAGTGTTGAATTCATAGTTTTCGAGGTCGCTATCAGTTTTCATGATGTTTTAGTTCATCCTCACCCCTTTGCGGTTTGTAGGAGAGCATGACTTTTTAAAAATAATCAGATAAGCTAGGTAATTAGTAACTACTGTAATCAGAGCGAATTAAACACATGAACATATTTCCTCGCGCTTGCGCGGGACTCTGCGGGTTTCTAATTTTCTATTACTTTATTGTGAATCTTGTAAAAAATCCAAAATTTTGCCGCCCCCTAAATTCTGCTGCCTTTTGCTCAAGCACAGAATAGCAATCACCTAAATACGGACCTGGTTGTACCCAAGGCCCTGGAAGATGAGCACTCATGAGTCAGATAGTTCGAAAAATATTATTAAATAAACTTTCTAACACCTTTTCGTTTGATGCAGAAATTTAGTCTCCGAGTATTAGGACCTAGGTATTTTTTTCTATTCCTGATCTATAAAGGTCTGGAAACAGTTAAGTTTCTTTGATAGAATTTTGCGTAAACCATAGGGTTGACAACTGGCCGGTATGTTACCGGCAGAATAGTATTTTTGTCAGCCACAACTATGTAATTCAAGGTTTAAAATACAATTATTCTTAATCTGTTCCAAGGATTATGAGCAAGGTGACCAGAACTTTTACTTTCAAAAACGGGACGCATACGAATCGGCGACGGGAGGGGGGGGGGTAACTTCCATATTGCATTTTGGGACTCAGCAGTGTTTTCAATTTACAAAAAACACAAGTAAGAATAATAACACAGAGTTTCTAACTTAAGTACTACCCAACAATACTTTTAACTACTTCAACATTCAGAATTCCCACTCAATTCCCACTTGAACCACAGAACACTCAATTTTCATTTGAATATTCAGAAGTTCTAGGCACGGCTGAACCTTCCCAATGCAAGGGCGGATCGAGGACCGACTTCTGGGGGGGGCGTTGGGTTGTCATACTGCTACTTTTAAGGGCTCCAAACTTTGGGACGGGTTTTATTTATATATATAAAATAAGAAAGTTTCCTTTTCCGGGGGGGTCGATCGCCTCCCTGGATCCGCCCCTGTCCCAATGGGTGTTGGTACGGAAGAGTGTAGAATTAACATTGACCATTCATATTTTGAATAATAATTACGGGACACAGGGTCATGTTTGCTTAAAAACGGGACATTTAGGCGTCCCGTTTGAGAATCAGAAAAAAAAACGGGACAACGGTTGAAAATAAGGGACTGTCCTGGCTAAAACGAGACGTCTGGTCACCTTGATTATGAGCAGATGCCGGTGATTTTATTTTTCTGACTTGGCAACCCCAGTACACCACCTGGCTCACTTTTCTAATTTCTTGAAGTTCTTCATTGTCTTTTAAGCAATTCATTAACTTATTATTGTTATTACTATTTTATATTATTATTATTATTATCATTTTAATGAAGGGTGCAATGCTGGCAGCCGCCACTGCTTCAGCTCCCATAATTCCATGTGACAACACATGACGTATGAACTTGGATACAAGCCAAATCAGCTGATGTTGACGCTTGTCAACGAGACAGTATGAGTTTCATTTAAGCGCATGCCAGCTGAACCGGAATATCAAATTAAATACTAAAATACCTTATTAGTGGTAGCTATGGGTTAAATCACAAATATTATTTTCTAAAAGTAAAGTAACATACCTGTATATTTTCCAACGTGAAAACAGCCACACAAATGCCCGCTGGTTTCTAGGAACATCGACAAACTGTGCTTCTGAATAAAAATATAAGGAAGTTTTGTTATTCTAAGTACATAAGGTGCTGCCTCCTTTCGATTTTATTTCTTTTGCTATTCAAGGTCAGGGTCAACGCTGCACGACCACGAAGCTCCTTCTGGTGCCATGCAGCCAAGATAAAAAGATCTACTTGCCAGCGGACGCCCCTTTTGTTCAATGTACGATAAGAATCGCAAATCGAAAACGGGATGTTGAAGAATGAAGCTGCTGAAAGTGAAAGAACAATATTAATGTGTCTGCTGGACATCCCATCAGCATTCAAGAAGTAAGTGTTTAGTCCTGTCTCTTCTGTAGACATGGTGCGGAAGATTATCGGAGTAGTGTAGAATACAGTCTGATACAGTGTATAGTAGAAGCGAAAGGTAGCAATACGATTACGCTCTTTCAGCTAGAGGAGATGACCACTGGTTAACGAAAGCAGATTAATGGAACAATTAATGGAATGAAAATGTGAGAGGAAAACTGGAGAACTCCAAGATATCTCATGAACAAATCTTTCCATTACAAATCAACGTCGCTTAAGATCCAACCAATGACCCTCCGTAGAAGAGTGAGTGCTGTGCTACTGAGCTACACCCTTTGATGTATAATAGAGTAGAGTGGGGAGTAGAGAAAAAATCCTTCAGTTGGACAACCCACGATTATGCTCTTTAGACTAAGGAAGACGACAGCAAAATTAAACTGCCGCTAATTTTAGTGTTTTTCTGTAATATCTTCAAAACAAATAAAAAATATTCGTAAAGCAGAAACGTAGTGAACTAGACAATACTATTTCGCATGTGATACCTTTATCACAATTCATCTATCTGCTTTCGATTTGCAACTGTAGATAGATTTAGCATTTTTTTTTTTTTTTTTTTTTTTTTTTGGCGGATTCTGTAAAGAGCAGCATCCCAAAAGCAGATAGGAATGTGAATTGTGGTAAAGGTATCACATGCAAAATCGTATTGTCTAGTTTATTATGTTTCTGCTTTTTGAATATTTTTATTTTATTTTGAAGATATTACAGAAAAAAAAAACTCTGAAATTAGCGGTAGTTTAATTTCGCTGTAGAGAAGACCCTTAAGGCAAGTGAATGACGATGGTATAATTGGTGAAATGAGAGTGTGAGAGGAAACTGGAATACCCCGAGAAAACCCACGAATACGATGTTGTCCACCACAAACTTACTTGGCCGGGAATCGAACCAGGGACCCTAGGAACCAAAGATAAGCACTCTACCACTGACCCATCGTACCCCTGCAGGAACAGAGAATATATTAATACAGCGTATTAAGATACTATACAAAAGTTTGTGCCCTATTTTGAATATTATAGAGTAAAAGTCCAACCAGTGGTACGATGCTTATTAGGGAATTTGGAATTGTACGAGGGACTTCAAGTTATAACCGGATTTTTTTTTTCTGTTACATGGAGAATACAACACGTGAATCAATTACTGTTATTTTTCAAGGTACTTCAAATTATACACGCACACACTTCCCACCGTATATTCCTTTTTACCAAAAGTATGAAGACTGACATAATCAAGCGAATGCCTTTATCAGTATAATCCTTTTAAGTTACTTCAAAGTAAAGCGCTGCCGCATATATCTAATATTTAAAAACAATACATATACATAATGTCAGGTGGTGTAATAAAACTTAATAATATTATAGCTGTTTTGGATTTGAGTTTGAGTTCAGCAACAAGGCTATATCAGAGGTGGACCTACAGCTTAACGGGGATCCTGGAGAGCGCGGTGGCTCAATTGTAGAGTGCTTATTCCGATGCGTTGGGTCCCTGGTTCGATGCCTGTCCTAGTAAGTTTGTGTTGAGCAACATCGTATTCGTGGGTTTTCTTGGGGTACTCCCGTTCCCTCCCACATGCTCATTCCACTAATTCTTCCATTATAATTTACTTGCCTGAATCATCTGCTTCCCTTAGACTAAAGGGCATAATCGTGAGACGTTAAACTGAAAGATTTTATTTTATTTTTATTTTACGTGAAATCTAAATCACATGAGTAGGGGAGACCGGGGGAAAATGTAACAAATTTTACATTTTATTTTTTTCTCACATGTTTATGCTCGGATAAGTCTCAAAATTACACAATATCTTAAGTGAAGTTTTGTTGCTCCATTCAATTTTTTTCATACATGACAATTTCTAATATAGAAAGTTACGAAACATTTTATGACAGCATCTGTCTTGTTACAAACGTCCCGTGCCCGGGTCAATTGTAACAGAGCTTTGGGACAATTGTAACACGATGCTGTAAAGGAAAACTACAATATACTGTATATGGATGGCAAAACAATGTATATGGTTAAATAATACTGACACTCATAATAATAATACTGATAGGTTTTACAACGGATAGGACAACAAATTAACAGTATAGACTACATCCTCAAATTTAAAAGTAGACCTATTTAAAAAATATACAATTTCCACGCGTCAATAAGATGCATGAACGAAATGCGAACGAGATGCATGAACGGAACTATTTTTTGTCCATTATCTCGGGAACGGTAAATCATAGACAGATGATATTGGTATTGATCAATACCTAAAAGGATGTTAAATATTTTGGTACCAATGTTAACTGGTTGCCACTGGCCAAACCAGTGGCCAGTTGAATAGTGGCCACCGGGTACTATTTGGTTCCAAAATGTTCACTATCCTCTTAGGTATTGACCAATGCTAATATCATCTCTCTATAACTTATGGTTCCATTGATATGACACCTTAAATCTTCCGAAATTGGACATTTATTGGCCAATATCACGGGAACGGTAAGTGACACAAAAAATCCCATCAGTTTCTCAGGTAGTTTTGCTGCTCCATCGAATGGAGGGCCCAAATTAACAAAATCGCAAATAACAGACAGAAATAGAGAATTCAGTATCGAACTTTTTAAGTTCATCGAAAATTATAAATTGTTGTTATCAACACTTGTCCTTTTACTATGAGGAAGGTGGAAGTCTAATTAGAGCATTCAGCTATCGAGAAAATCTGGTACGATGTTAAAAAAAAAGTGTCACCATTCAAGGGAAATGTTAAATTATTGCAACTTTATGTATTTAGCGAAGGATTTGTATAGCATAAGCCCTCCTATATTTCTGAGGTAATATCATTGGGAAAATCTTTCTGCATTATTCTCTCAATTTCAATAAACTGGATCTTGCTTAGTGGAGGCAGCAAGGGTCAGTTGTATGTTTTAGAGATGCTATTGGCCATTGCTCAGTTTGTCTCTTCGCACAAGATAGTATTCAGGTGTCATAGCGAATATTTGAACCCTGATTTAACGGTATTTTTTTTACTTAGTCAAATTGATTTGATGCATCTTTACGCCAAAACGAGAATGATATTAGTGACCACTATCCCAGAAAAAAAATATTCAAAATAAATATATAAAGCTTACGGCAAGGAAAAGCAGAAGCTTAACAATAGTTGTTAAAAGAACAAGTACTACTATATTTTTTGATTGAGATATAATTTGTGTTGAGCGTCCCTATGTAATATTCCAATTTGTGAAAAAGACACTGCTGAAATCGAGAATAATTCTATATTTGCTGATCGATATTTCGACACGCGATTTTTCGTGCCTCGACACACTTGCTTTCTTGCCCTAGGCTCAGCATAGGCTAAGGGCACCTATGTCTCTGGGATGTTTTCCTAGTATCCTTTAACCCAGTGGTTCTAACCTAATTCCTATCACGACCCCCATTTTATCACATCCTCTTGCCACCGACCCCCTTATAGTTTTTGTTTTGTAATAGACCTGAGCTTGTATGGGATTTTTAATATATATCTATTGAGGAGATCTCACCATATCCATCGATTACTATAATAGTAGAATCAAATTCTTCTATATAGTGGATACAATGACTTCCCTAAAAGCGAATGGATTAAAACCAAATTTGGTCAGTTCATTCATAATACAAATATCGAATTTGATCCGTAATAGCGTACTGGTATCAAAATGAATACCATTGACCAGAGTGGTTTTTCCTCCATGGTAAGCATTACAACGGTGTCTTCCCGTTGTGCCTACTTCCCGTTATGCCTACAGGCCCTCCAGCACTTTGTAGAAAATATTTTTAATGATCTTATCTGTAGGCAGAACGGTAATTCCCGTTGTGCCTACTTCCCGTTCTGCCTACTCTTTCGAGACGGGGAATTCTGTGCAGGGAGGGATCTTTTCTAGGGATTTTTCCTTTAGTAATTCTAATAGATTCTGTAAGAAGAATAACTATTCCTTTAAATTTCATCATATATTTTAAATGTTATCTTACTTGCTCTTCTCAGAAAAAATGACTAGGTACAGTTTTGTTATTAGCAGCGTTATTCACGTCTACTTTAGTAGAGATGTGTTTTTTTAATACTTACAGAGAAATGGAAAATTAATTGATTCAGTTACAAGAAAATAAACTTATTTCGGTCTAATATCAAGTCATTTCACAACAAAATTTTATTCAGTTTTCCAGTAGTTCATCTCCAACATTCTAAGGCTCGCAGTACGTAATAGGTGCTACAGTTCACATCCTCAAAATATATTTGGCCATATATTAAACAAACAATGCAAGAAGATGCATAATTCGGTCTCTTTTCTTTTTCTAAAAAAAGCCTTTGTCTTCTACATCACAGATCTTTTTCCGGCATCACCTCTATATATGATCAGGTGCTTTGTCCTCTATACATGATTCTGTATTACACGCAATGTGTCGTACTTATATTGTAAAAAAAGAAAAAAATGGGACCGCAATGGCTCAGGGGTAGAGCGTTCACCTCTGGTGCATGGGGTCCATGGTTCGATCCCAGCTCGAGCCAGGTGAGCTTTGTGGTGGACAAACACCGTGTGCGTTGGTTTTCTCGGTGTTCTACCGTTTTCTCCTACTTTCCACTATTTCATTCATTTCTCATCATCACCGTCTCCTTTAGCCTAGCCAGCATTACCGTAGGACGTAAAACTTAAAAATTTCATTTCATTTCATTTATACTGTCAATGTAAATACTAAATACCACATATCGTCAATATACCCAATGTAATTTAAATAAAGATCTCATAATCGTTGTTCAAAATGTAAACAGTATGCAACCACATCTATGTAAGCCATCAAGCCTATTACACGTGGTTCCAGCCTTCCTAATAATCGTAAATATCTGTGATTTTATTCTGTATGTGACCACACAAATAGCATTTTAATTTCGATTATTTTACGGTAAAAATATTCTGTGAAATGTAATGGAAATTCAGAAGGAGCCTTCTTTGCGAATTTCTCAGAGTTTTCATTCTCACCGTCGTGAGTAATCCGATTGGGTAGAGAAGCGTGATTATCTAAGCAAACTCATCACCAACAAAACGCCGAACACGTATTTCATACTTTGACCGTTTCTGATTTTGAAAACACTCCTGTGTAGACTATAAGTCATTACTAGGCACCTTGCTTATCACACTGACACTAACAAATCATATATAATAACTTTTTAACGTAATAAGTAAAAGCTTGTTGTGATTCTTATTAAAACGTTTATGTTGCGAGCGGAGCAAGCAAGAAAATTTTTATCATATCTATTTCTTTGCAAACTAACAATATTGATTTAATCGGACGCCAATACGTTTTCAGGGCGACGCGTCGTTTACTGACTTCCCATATTTTTTCTTTCTTCTTGCTTGTTCGGCGACCCCTACTATTAGCGCTCAGGGCAACAGCCCCGCTCGTTCCCCTCTAGCTACGCATCTGATTACTATAACAGTCTTATGTGTTTCGTTGGGTTTTCAGTATTTAGAAAATGTTATTTCAATAAAGTGAAGAATTATATATAACATTTTAGATGCATGGCCGCTGAAAAAAAAAATCTCTTTATTAAACTGCAACTATGATTCTGTTCCTTGAATTTTGTCAGTTTTATCAGAAATTTTCCATGGGTTTTGTCTTGCATTCGCAATAATCTGTTTCGTAATTCTAAGAAATTATGTAAGAAGAATAACTATTTCTTCAAGTTTCATCATAAATTTTAGATGTTATTGATGAAATGAATTGAAATGATGTTTAGATTGAAATGAATTGATATTAGCCCGAAGTAAGTCTGTTTCGTGTTCGTTTCAGATACAATGTCAAACGGGTTACTGGCAACTGAATCAATCAATTCGAGGAAAGAGATATGATGGAGACAAACACTCTTTTTAAAGGCCGCCTTATGCATCCTCTTGCGTTGTTTGTTTAATAGTTGGCCAGACATGTCTTGGGGATGTGAACTGTGGCATTTTTTAGTACTGCAAGTCTTAGCATGCTGGAGGTAAACTACTGGAAACCCAAATAAAATTTTGTTCTGAAATTGCTTGATATTAGATCTTTTTTTTTTTTTTTTTTTTTTTTTTTTTAATGTTTGTTTCACATACAATGTCTAACATTCTTGCAACTGAGTCAACCAATTTTCCATGTATGATGAAACTTGTAGAGGTGGTGGTTGTTTTTACAGAAGCTTTTAGAAATACTAAAGAAATATTCCCTACAAAAATTCCTCCCTGCACATAATTCCCCGTCTCGAAAGAGTAGGCACAACGGGAAGTAGGCACAACGGGAATTACCGTTCTGCCTAGAGATAAGATAATTAAAAATATTTTCTTTAAAGTGCTGGAGGGTCTGTAGGCAGAACGGGAAGTAGGCACAACGGGAATGAACCATTACAACAAAGGCAAGAAATCGCTTATCGGTTCAAAATGACTTGGTAATGTGCGCCACGAAGATTGAACCGGATATTGGCACACTAGTGATATCACACCATGCTCAGGTATCTCATTAGCTTTCAATTTTAATTGTATTTCAATATGTAGTTCTCATTAGTTTCATATCGTACCTCTTTCATTTAAATTGATTTTTAAACAACTCTGCACCTGTTGCAAATGTTTAGTAGACATATTTTTTGCTATTCTTAGCAGTATGTAGGCTATAAAAATAATTTTAAAAAAATATGCCTACAGAACAAAATTCAAAATATTTAAAAATACTTTCCGGTATTAGATTCTAATTATATTTATCTCTTCCGCTTATTTTCGCGACCTTCATAAAAATCTGTAGCGACCCCCAGGTTGAGAAACCCTGCTTCAACCAATATGACACTAAAGTCTTATGTTTTAAGTATGGTGGGTGTGAACTTTAAAAAGTTTGATTAATGTCTTTTAAATTAAACCATACCGAAAAGAAATAAAATATTTCTATAATAATTCCTTACTAGTGTATATTAATATGTGCACATCTCCTTGTGTTTGTGTGTGTGTGTGTATGTGTGTGTGTGTGTGTGTGTGTCATCATATTTTCACATACAACCAAATCTTCTAGAGCCACCAAATATTGTATACAGATAAATAATAAGCTAACCTAATGGTGTACGAAACTTTTTTTTTTTTTTTTTATTCGAGGGATTGGGGGTGAGTCAAAACTTAAAGTGGAGATCTGTACGTGCAGTGAAGCATATTGCTTGTGAGGTAGGCAATCCATCCAGTTTTTCGTATGTTACAGGTTACTGGCCCAAGAACCAGTAGAGGCAATGCCTTTTTACATCTGTTCATCGTTATACAGTGACTCGAAAAAGTATTCGTACACTCCCAGGTTTCGTAGAATTTCAATGGTATCATTCATATCAAGGTTGGAAAGTGGGTGATAAAAATATTACGTGTATTAGTGTATACATCTATAAATATATATATTTAATATATATAATAATATATAATAATAATAATAATAATAATAATAATAATAATAATAATAATAATAATAATAATAATAATAATAATAATAATAATAATATATTAAGGAAGATACTTTCAAATGAAAGCTATTTTCTCTCTGTAACAAAAAATAAAAACAAAATAATTCTAAAATTGTGCGTCTAAAAAGTATTCGTACAGCCGATATATTCGAGAAAATAATAGTAATAATAACATCACTTTTCAATTGATTAATATTTTGTAGGGTCCTTTAGCTAAGGATAGAAGTCAGTGGAGAGCTTTTGTGAACGCGGCACTGAACCTTCGGGTTCCATAGGTCATAGAGTTAGTTAGTTAGGGTCCTTTAGCAGCTATAATTGTCTAAAGTCTTCCGTAAATGGGAACGACTAAGTTTGCTATAATTATTTTTAGGTCAAATATAATCACATTCTTCCAATAAAGTATTTTAGAAAACTGCCTTGTTAGAAATAACCCTGTATCTTATTTTTAGGCCAGAAACTTCCCATATAGGCCCTATGCTCTATGGGATTGATGTCTGGTCACTACATGTGTGTGTGTGTGTGTGTGTGTGTAAACTTTTTTGGGTACTTTATTAGTACCCACATCCTAGTATTGTGTGTGGTATGTTTTGGGCCATTATCGTGCAAAAATACGAAGTCATTATTGGAACTCATTTTTGCAGTTCTTTCAGTGGCGGCCGGTGGATTGTGGTTTTGGGTGTTGCAGTACGAACGATAAGAGACAGAAGATATAAAGTTGACTCATTGACTAATCAGCATAACTTTAGATGCAAATGCTATGTGACATGTTAAATTAAATAAAATTGTTTTTAAAAAATAAAAAATGCAGAACATTTTATCCAATTAATCACCTTAATTAATTAGTAAGTTCATTCTCCTCTCTTTGATTGGAGCAAATCTGTCTAATACATGCTGGTTGAACTCTGATATTCTTATTGTCAGGTCTTTTTCGATGGAAAGCATAACCAATGGTAATAACCTTTCTTGGGACATTCAATTCCTTGAAAGTGTCAATTATTTTTCATGTGGAAAAAAACTTTTCGTCTTTTGCTGACGTCATAGGTACTGTTAATATTAATTTCAAAGCTTTGTAGATTTACTAAATATTTTTTCTAGATTATTGCGAACGATTCGTTCTTGCAAACTCAGTCCTTGACAGTGATCCGAATTCCTCTTCAGCGTTGACTGAAGAGAGTTCGTAGCAGAGATTAATGTTATATATAAAAAAAAAAATGTACATTGAACACACTTTATTCACAGTTTACCCAGGAAAATTTAAAATAAATTGAGGAAATGTAACTGGTACAAACAACACTACTAAACAAGATATCCTGTAAATTTAAACTGGATTTTTTTTCGAACACTCTCCTGAATTGCCCTTTGCTTGTTTTGTCTAAGCCTTAATTGCAAATTTTTCCTCAGTTGAAAGCTGGTCAATGTTTTTTGTAAGTTATTTACAGAAGTCATGGTATACAATTCATTCAGAATTTGTAGGTTATTTACAGAATTAAAGCACACACAATAAAATTAAACCTAATAATTAAAAACCAAAACAGCTGATACAAAATAGGTACTGGTATATGAATTCCGAATGTCACATATTCATACATCAACACACACACACATGTGCGTAAAAGAAAAAAACTACATTCCAAATTATCCGTCTTGCTTGTTACGCAATGCACGATGAACACAATATACTTCCACATGAGGCGAAACAATGCCTACCAATGTGATATGTTCTGGAAAGGAAACCTCGAAACCCGCCAGATGAAGGATCAGCATGTAACAGAAGCCAAAAAAAATCAAAGAACATCAAAAAAGCAGCACTGCCAGTTCTACACCCAGAAATGTTAACTGGGAGGGGTCCAAAGTATTTGAGGGAGGTCCAATACGTCTACATAATATGGAACCTGTCTTATACTGCACCCGAAAAGACGATAAGTAATTCTTACTTACTTTCACCTATATTTTTAGAAAAAATGAGAGAACGATTATTTTTATAAGAAAAGAAGAGTACATGATGAGGCGTAAAATAAAATATTTAGCCTACATCAATCGTTTCTGTGTTAGAAAAGTATAGTTTATTAAGAAAGCCTACAAATGTTAGTCAAGTTTCGAAATTTTTGGGAGGTCCGGACCCGGTGGACCCCCTCGTGACTACGCCCCTGAGCATTGCTAATTAGTCCCAAATTCAATGTGGCTTTCCCCATCATGCAGTTTTATGTTGAAATTACTAAGAGTATAAAATATACTTATTTTATAAAAGAAATATGTTTATACTAAAATACTATCCACAGAGGGGGGGGGGGGCGATTCTACATACTGACTTATTAATATTTGATTCACAAATTACTGTAGAAGAAGCCTTCATTATCAATATAAGCTAAGAATTAACTTGTAAATGTGGGTCTATTTTCATTTGTTTTCTCCTCTACTAGATATTTTCTTTCTTATTTTGTGATTTTACAATCACTTTTTTTAATTGCCATTATATTGATTTACTTCAGTATGGTCCCGTAATTTAAAAATATGAATTCATAAAAACAAATTCCATTTGTTAATTGCTAGTGAAAGAAAATTCAGAAATTTTATTTAGCGTGAAAAACCTTCTCGTTCACTGGAAATCGTGCTGTGTTGCAGAAGCACTGCAACGACCAGTCCCTTTAACTTCTGAGATAGGGGAAAGGAGACTTAACATTTGCTCCAATTCCCGCGCTGAAGGAATCTGGTCGTTGCATGCTCGTTGCAACACAATGTAAATTAGGGACTCTGTGACGGATTATTTTTCGCTTTTTAAAATGGATTAACGGAACGGACAATTACAGAAGTAAAAAATATGTTATTTAAAGTGTATATATGCAAGTATTAAAAAGTATTTTTTTTTTGTTCTTTACTACTATTGATAATATTTTTTTCTTGAAATACTTTGGTCGTTGCGCAACGCTGCAACACTAACACTAGCCGCCACTGAGTTCTTTGCCAAAGATTGCTATTTAAAATACTGATATAGTTCCATTGGTTCATCGTTCGTTCTGCAAAACACACATTCTAAGACAGCAACAGCACTTATTGACCGCCAAACAAGCATAGATCCTCCAGCATGTTTCACAATGGGAAATCGATTTTGGCGCGATTTCTGCTCTCTTTATTCTTCGCATAGATTTCTCCAGTTTGACCCAAACAGTTGTACCCGACTCTCGTCGATGAAAATAACGTTTCAAATGTCAAAGGGCTTATTTACGCCCTTCAGAGCGAATTCTAGGTGCTTCTTGCGATTATTGTTAATCGTCCAAGTTCTGTTTCTTCAGATTCTGTTTTCAACGTATTCCTCACTGTAGTCAATGATACCTTTACTCGTTGTCTCTCTAGCTCATTTTGCAATCTGAGGAGTGCTTATCTTTGGATTAATTATGATAGTATTGCACTATTATGCTCTTGTATCTATTTGATAGTTCTGGGCGACCACTTCTACGTTTGTTTTTAATTGATTTCGTAACGCTGAATCTAATATCAACTGCACCATTGAGGGAAGTCGTTCCAAGATTTTAGATCTTCCGTAGACACCGATTTAGTCTAATTGTGAACCATGATAATAATTTTTGTTTCATCCTGCGTTGTTTCTTTTCCTTTGTGACCCATATTACATTTTAATACATGTTTTTGGTGAACGGAGACTGAGAAATATTTTGATACTTCTGTCAGCAACCTTCTCAAGCTTCAAAGCAAGAGTAATCACATTAACAGTGCTTGGCAGATATCTTTATTACGAACAATCTACGGTGTACGAATACTTTTTCGACAGGAGTAAAACACTGAACCAGCAAACTACCCTGAATAGATGGCGCAACTGGTGAACTAATGGTGCAAGATAGTGTTGACATAAATGCATAGGGTTCAAATCGTATATGTGACATAAACAGGCGTTCATTTATTTTTAAAAAAATAGTAACTGTACGAATACTTTTTCGAGGCACTGTGTATATATTTCAAGCATTTTTTTTTTTTTTTTTTTTTTAGTTTTCAATGATTTACCATTATTCTTCCCATGAGAAGAGCGGGCACTTCTAGTCTAAAATAAGTCAAAATAGAATAAATAATTCTGTTTGCTATTATTAAAGTTTAATTAACGTAAAGAAAATATTTAACATACAGTGTACAGCGGGCCGAAGGCTCCGGCGGAAATAATAGTTATTTTTAATGAGTTTATGCTGTACCGAGTTTCGTTTCCCTAACTTGAGAATTTTTCTTTCTTTGGCATAAATCCCCTGCCCCTCAGGAGACGCATTTTAATTAAAGTGACATGATATAATCAAGTTGTAGGTACTAACTAGGCCTATATTCCAAAATTCATTTATAATCAAGTTCGATGTCTAACAACACTATATTCCAAAATTCATTTCAAACGATTTAATGGTGTGGATCTGTATAACGAACAAACAAACATTCAACTAAGATTCAATATTACGTATTTTTCCACTGCGTACTCCTCACACAGGGAAATTCAGGAACATTTTACATACGACGGAGTAAAATACCAATACTACGTAGTGTTGCCAACTATAACAGTTTTTGTCAAGTCCGTTTTTTTTTTTTTTTTTTTTTTTACAATGACGTAGAGCAGTAAAACAAAAATATTATTAATCAGTGAGTGAACTGGTAGGAGGTATAGAAATTTCTAAAATTAAACTACTGCAGGAATTCCAATAATAAGTAGCAAAAACTGGCCATGATCAGAATAAGATGAATTTAAAAAGGAATAAATTTTCAAGCATGTAAAGATAAAGACGGAGACGGGCGGATTTATTCTATTAAAATAAATAAATATCTGAATCTCTCTGTTGTGTTTTAAAACTGAAATAATGTTTGCTTTCAACCAGCTGAGCCCCGTGCAAATAAAATAAACAAAATATCACAATAGCATGGTAAGATATGGTCTATATGGTTCAGTTTTGCTATTCGTGCAAATTCGAACCGACTAGAAAAGTGCTGCCGTGATTTGCGTATTACGAAATGATCATAGTGTGACAAAAGTAGTCTATCTATATATTAAAATGCTAGGTTTATATGCTTGTGGTCAAGAAGAGTTTATGTTTGTGGCCAATTATTTGACAATGTATTCGAAAAAAACAAAAGCTCCAGAAAGACGCTGTCTTTACTGATCAATTGCAAATTTTGTATAGATTGTTCAGTTCTAATTGAATATTTGGTAATAGTATACAACAGTTCCTCCTCGTGTTCCGTACTCGAGGACTGGAAGTATTGAAATTTAAAAAATAAAGCATCATATCCTACGAGTTATACATTCCAGCACCACACATTTGCATACAGAGTTAGTATATCTCTTCGGCGTTTATTTCATGGCCAAATGATAATGAGAAAAGAAAGATAACCATTTCTCCAGTCTAAGATGAATCATTATTGTTTGGAGTGTTTTGTCCAATGAACACCATATATCACTGACGTTAAAATTAATTGTGTGTGTAATGTATATGCTTATTACATAACTACATGCAAGAAAAAGAAAACACTGACCATACATGAATTAGAAACTCCAACCGGAAGTAGGCTCAAATCTTGCAAACGGTACGAGATAATCAAAAAACTAATCGAAAAAGCCTCCCCTTTATGGAACTCCTTGCTGATTTTTTTTTAAAATCAAAACGTTCTTCACTTGTGTCTGTAAAGGGACAATGTGCAGATGTGAGGAATAATAAGGAGATTCATGCTCATATGTGAGTGATGCGCTATGTAGAGAGCGCAAGTTCAGCTAGTACTTCATGAAATGATATGAAATGAGATGTCAGTTTAACGCCCCACAATTATGCCCTTTAGGCTAAGGAGGATGGATAATTAAGGCAAGTGAGTGATGATGAAATAATTGGTGAAATGAGAATGCGGGAGAAAACGGGAGTGCCCCGAGAAAACCCACTGTTACGATGTTGTCCACCACAAACTTACTTGGCCGGGAGTCGAACCAGAAACCTCACACACTAGAGGTAGGTGCTCAACCACTGATACATCATGGCCCGACTATACCTCAGAACAACTATGTACCAGTATTTAAAAAAAAATAAAAATAAAAAAGCAAGCTGAAAGATCCATTTACAAGCAACAATGATGAGAAGGGAAATGGAAGGGCAAGGACGACCGCAGAATTTTCTCCAAAGGGGGAAAAACCGACACACAACAACAGTCGAAAATACACACAATTTAATAAAAGCATACTTATGATGCCTCATATGAAACAATAATTATTATGTACGCAAATATCCTCATTAACTGCAATCAACAAACTATAGTGCTATAGTACTTAATAGCTATCAAGTACTGTAGTATACAAGAGCAAGTTAGTATGTTTTGAAATGTATTCTCTAAGAACTGATCACCCGTCGAAAATCCAGAGAGTGCAACTGCCACACCACCTGCGGGTAGCCATAAGGCCAGGATATTTAAAAAACTATTCGTTTATTTTGTGTGTGTGTGTGTGTGTTTTTTTTTTTTTTTAACCTGTTATGATAGCTGGCCAATGGGCACGGTTGAACCTGAATCTTCCGAATGCAAAGAACGCTTTTATCTTCGCTCACTCCACTAACTTCATTATTATTATTATTATTATTATTATTATCTATTAATCGTAATTACTTTGACTTCTAAAAATCACTATTCGGCATGTAGACTATAATTATTAAATATTGTGTATCTTTCTAAACAATATGGAAATTCAGGTAGGCCTATTATTTTGTTTTAAAGTCTTGTGAAATTCTGGTGATTTCTGTGGGATGCCGTTAGCAATACTGACTCTGAAAGATGAGGAAGGATCCTATGATCATGACGTCACATGTAAATATATGTGCAAGGCTGTTTATAAACATTGAGTAAGAAATTTATTGCTTTCCTATATGTTACGAGATATACATATGCCATATAACTTTCTGTTTCCGAAACACATGATTTGACAGAGTGAGTAATTCTAACCACAATGTGAGAGTGTGTCAGTCAAAGGAGAAGGAAATTGTCATTCTTAGTTTGTGTGTACGGAATAATACACGAAGGTAAGAAACATTAACTTAGGTTTTATTATCATATGTTATAGCATAATTAATTGCATAACTATCTGCTATAAATTATTATGCTATGTTTTAGGTAGCATTTGCACAATTAAAAAAAAACTTAAGTGGTGTCACGCCCCTTTTCTTGATTGCAGGCATAATACTATTATCGACCGGCATTTTCCAAACTAAAGTTCCGATCTTTTGACATGCCACGTCCTATACTGATAGATGTGCACGAGCTTCTGAAAGATTGTGTCGTATAGAATAACTTAGCCAAACGAAAAAGGACGTGGATTTTTAGGGTCGATCTGAGTTTCACGATCTGTTTCAGCAGTGAATCGATATATGACGGGATAGACTGCAAAATGTGGTTTCTATACCATGACACGAATTTGGACATTACTGCTGTATCGCCGGACCACTGGAAAACCGAAAAGAAAAAATGTTATTTAGTTTCTTCCCCGAAACACTAGGTTGTGACCCTGGCTCACTTGCTAGTGATTATTGTTTGAAGTACAGTGTAAACGTACGCATAAAAACTAGTGCATAAAACAAGAACTAACTTGTGATAGATTGCCACTAAACAGCACGAATGATACCTAAACAAGTCAGGGAGGAGCACAGCAGAGGGGCCCGAGCGATAGCGAGGGAGTGCGTCCACAGGGAGCAGGCGCGTCAGCGGCGATGGGTATACGCATAAACGAGGATAGTGGAAAAACACTTGGGTTAAGTTCCAAAGTTGGGCGTCCGTTTCCAGCAAAATTTTTAAAATTTACGGGAAAGATATGAATAATTTGATCGTTTGTGTGCTTGATAATATATAAGAGTCTCGAAAAATCTGTTTATTTGTTATATATAAGCGGTTATAAACATGGGACTATACGGCGAGCGGAGGAAACTACTTGGCGCAAGGTAACCGAATAGTTGCATTGTAGGAAGGAAACTAGCATTTATGTTATCAACATGGCGAATGTACAAGGGCAATGAACTAACAGTTTTAACATTTGTGAAGCAATACGTTGATAACGAGCAAAATCTTTTAAAAGTTTGTGAAGAGCACGGATTAATGAACTTAATAACAAATTGCAGAAAGTGTGCAAAGGAGATAACAGCGAAAAAACGTGGCGAAAGCGGACGCCCAACTTCGGAATAAATGCCAAACACTTTATATGTCAAATGAATGGCTTATGTGTTGCACAGCTTTGGAGGAGATGCTAACTGCCATTTTAAAAAGTACCAAAATGTACTAAATTAGGCTAGATACGATTAGGTTTGGTTACATGTTTTTCTTGTTTTCAGTTTCGTTTCCACACTTTGGGTTAAGTTTAGAGTTACCCCTCCGCTTTTTATAAAAATCAGGAAAATTTACAGGAGAAATGAGGTAAGAAATGATAATTTGAAGTTTTTATTTGATGTTTAGGAATGTAAGTTCGGCAGGAGAGTTATGTTTAATACGAGAAAAGATATGTGGAAGTTAGTACTATTTGCCGGATGCGGAAGCATTGTGGAAGGTTTCAGCAGCATGGTAGTTGTAAAATATGGCGAATATGGTAAACAGGTGTAACGGATGCGCAAAAATAATGAAGAAAACCTTTAAAATTTTTGTGAAGCACACGGAGTACTGAAGTTAAGTGAAATGTAACAGTTTTTAATACTTTAAGCACTGTTTTTTGTATGTTGTAAAGTCTGGAGGGGCAACTCTAAACTTAAGCCCACACTTTCGTTAAACTGTTCGCCTGTTTAGTAGATCATGCCTTTTAACACAATTTCAACAACTGACACTCCTTATTTTTATATAACTCGATAAAACTCAAACACGATATGTCACAATCTTGTCATTTACGCACCATTTCCACACTGCCTTTTCTATAAATCATAACCAATGTACCTCTCGGCCAAATAGTCTTTTCCGCCTCCTTATATAGTGCCGCTTACAACATTAAAAACAACTAATAACAATAAGTATTTTCTTAACTTCAACTATTCTCCTCATCTTACTTTTACTCACTCTTCCTCACAAATCAAAATAAACTCTTCAATCCATCTTGTAAATTTTCTAAAATTGGTCCGGCGATACAGCAGTTAACCCCGAATTTGTATTATTAAAAAAAAAAAAAAAAAAAAATCGTATTTTTAGGTCGTTGTACAATATTTGCACCATCTGCTTTTACCCTCAAAGAGATGAAGAGTGTAAGAAATTAATTAAAGCTACAATACTGTATTAATTAGTGACATATGCTCTAGGGTGCATTTGTCGAGAACAAAATCGTATCATGCACCCGAACTTTGCTCCCATTTAGGCTTCCTTTTCATAATATCTTAGTCATTTCTGTGACCGTGATCGCTTGCACATGTGATGTAGGTAGGCAGAATTTATTACTTTAATTTATATTTTATACTCCTATAAAAGAAAACAGCCCTGAGCATTCATGAAAGTGCACTCTTCGTCAATAAATTCACATTTATAGGAATTAAATCCAATCACTTCCGTGGACTTCAAACTCTTTTTAGTGAGAAGTTGCCAAAAAATAGTTCAATATCACTTACCCTAAAGTTCACTCTGAAAAGTTCTTGTGGGGAGCGGTTATTCCCTTGTGTATAACAACTCTTCTAGAAACGTATGTACACTTATACTAATTCCACTACTATAAAAACGATTTTACATCAATTAAATGCCACTATATGTTATTTAATGCTAATTGGATTGTATTTTACACTTTTCTCTTCAGAACCCATTATCCACAAACTAAAGATTTCAAACTGTCTGTGAGGATCAATGTTGCCCAGGGGTGCCCACAAGGGGGGGCTATGACGCAAACTACGTCATTGAAATATTTGGGGGGGTTAAAAATCTATATAAATGTGTTTGAGAGGGTGTGAAAATTAATCGAAAAGATTTTTTTTTCATGGAAGAACACCTACGGATAGGCAATTGAGGGGGGGCGCGTCATGGACATGAGGGGGAGTGGGCACCACTGATGTTGCCTGATCAAATTCCAATGTGCTGATTACCACCACTTCCAAGCTTGTACTATGTATAAGTTCAGAAGTAAAAGTGTTTAAATTAATTTTTGTTTTTAATTTTAATTTGACAGTATAATGTTGTCCTATCAATAATCTAGATTCCTCCGGCTTAAATGCAATTCAGATTTTACTGTTCTAATGAAAAAAGATTCGAAAAAATTCCTTTCAGTGTTGTTAGAGCATGGATGCATAACTACCACTTGATCAACTTCATGACCTGTTTCTTAAAGACTCTAGAGAAGCCCGATGTGTGTTGGGGAGGGGGGGGGGGTATTACCTTTGGCATCTCTTACATGTTTCCGAATCCTGGTTTTAATGTTCCTCTTTGTCTTTCCTCTGTAGTGTTTCTTACGAAGGCAATAAAGTGCGTAAATCCCTTAGCTAAACTGAACTTTACACTGGGGGAACCTAGATTATCGATGGGACAACATTTGATGCTCACAGAGTTTGAAATCTTCACTTGAATCTTGAATCTTGAATCTTAAATTTGAAATGTTCAAGAAAACCCAAAATTTCCCAGACACAAAAGCCGTTGAAAAAAGTTTATTATTATTATTAATTATTATTATTAAAGGACGTTTTTCTTTCAAGTCCTTGCATCCCTAGCTGCGAGGAAAAATTTCTCAAGGGATTTCTGATTTGGCTGAATATTGCAGTCAGAAAGCGCTGCCAATCATCGAAGTGCCTTCCAACACTAAAGTCAACATGGCTTACTTCCTGAAGAACATCATGAGCCCTCTGTACGATACGCATATTCCCCACCTGTACAGTGACAAGTTCGCAAATATGTAGGATCAGCATGAACAGGGCTCCACTCAGCGATTCCACTCAGTGAATCCAGGCGTTCTACGCAAAGAAGTTAGAAGAGATAGGAATTTGAGTAATCCTGTTTTTATCCATCCCTGTGAAATTCCAGAACTGGTCAGCAATGGACTACTGTGGATTTGGATTCCTCAAAATAGGCACTTACTCGAAGCTGTCTCCGTACTTTCTGAAAGTTGTCAAAACGAAATGGTGAGACATTCCCCTTCCCATTCTAACAATTCACTACATTGAAACTTCGCTGGGCGGTCGTTCGGGTCCGTGTGGCCGTCATATGGAATATACCGGTGGTAGAGAAAGGGCCAGGTAAGTGGTTCAAAGTCGACTATTTTTATCGTGGATAGCCTTCTGTATAGATGTGTAAATACATGCTGTGTAGAAATATACTTATATGGTTGAAGAACTTACCAATACTGAGAACATAAGAAATTAGCAGATGCAACTGTCATCTCTGACATTTATATTTGTAATTAACAAAATGGTTAGTGCAGTATTAGTTTTGTGCATTTAGATCGTGAAATTACTGTTTTTTAGTCCATATTGTAATTCAGTGTAGAAAATAAGTAGATAAATTTTTCTTGAATTGTAGGAAGGCCAGTCTTCTGTAGAAGACCACAGTAAAAATATACGAAATTATTGAGAGAGCGAATTCGGACACGTAGCAGAAAGAAGGTTGGTATTGGTAATAAGACAGATTTAAAAATATGTTTCTCGCGCATGATTTCAATGAAATGAAATGAAATCTTTCACTTAAACATTCCACTGTTATGCCCTTTAGGCTAAAGGTGGAGAATAACTATAAAATAATCGGTGAAATGAGAATATGGGAGGAAACGGGACAACCCCCGAGGAAACTCACAGACATGATGTTATCCACCACACACTTACATGGTCTGGTATCGAATCGTGGATCTCTCATGCTGTAGGTGAGAGCTGCACCACTTAGTCACTGTGCGCTCATGGTTTCAAATTACTCATGGAAGCTTGAGAAAAAGTACTAGTATTAACACTTTCTTTTTAAAGGATTAAATAATAATGTAATGATGCTGGGACCAGTAGCATTCCATTATTAGTGTATTTCATGCAAGTCCTATGTCAAGTTTCTGTGTATTTCCTATGGATAAACTAAATTCAGAAAAGAGAGGAATATGTATATATTTTTACACAAGACTGTAATACGCACAGCTCACAAAGTGATATTTATGTAGGATTTCATAATTCAGTGTTTTTTTTTTTTATGTTTTTGTTCTTGTTTTATTTTTATTTCATATATATATTTTTAAAAAAAATTCAAGGTCATCATTATGGTACAGACTACTGAAACATTAAAAGATACTGGTGATGCTGGAGAAACAGAATAATACTGAGCGTAATAGATACAGGCAAAGTGGTGTATCTTTTATATATTTTAGTTATATCTAGTAATTGTTTATAAATTCAGTAACCCAATTACATATAATCATTTTTGTACTCTACTATTTTGATAAGATTTTTATTTATTTTTTATTGTATTTTATTTTATTTATTTTGTTATGCAGTCTAAACTAATGTAGAAACTCTCCGCGGACTAAAAGTGAGTCCACGTATTCAGAGAAGGTTGGCACCCAAGCACGGGTATTGTATTTGTAATGAAAGGGCTTGATGAAAGAAGGTGTACCACACATTTCCACATTTCCAACTTCGTCAGATGAAAAGTAGTTCAAGCTTTAAGGAAGGTAACACTGCATGATTCTACAAATTTCAGATTGCAAATTATGGACAAGGTTTGGCATAACTCACAGGAAAGAAATTGAAACCTGCATACAAAACAGTTTCTGTATAGTAGTTGAATAGGCTCTTCAATTATTAGCAAGTGCATAATCGTAGTAATAATTTCGATGTTTTTCTTTAAAAAGAGACCTGTATTCTTAAATAGTAGCAAGAAATATGTCCCTTTACTTTTGGATTGGTTGCTTTAAACCAGTTGCTTCTCTCCGCTCCTCCCTCTAGGAAAAGAGAGGGTTTAAACTAAAAACATAAATTTAAAAGCAAAAATGACACAAATGTGAATTTCATGGTGATGTTTCTTCATATTTCAAACTATTAGAAGATATTTCCTCATACATTTCAAACCCAGGAAACGTAAATGTTTTATTGAAATTAAAAGTAATTTCTGTATTTAATTTTTTCGGCCTCTACTTTTCCCTGTCTTTGCCTTTTCGTAGGTCTCTCTAATGGCAGACACGACTCTCTTCTCTCTACGTACTATTTTACTTTTTATGGTTCTCTTCTGTTTTATTTTAGCCTCAGGTCGGATGAGACGAGGCTTATCTTTTTATAGTGTGACACCTAAAACTTGAAGTGATGCTTTAATTTCTTTCTTTTTTGTTTTATTTATTTATTTATCTTTTTTCACAAAATATACAGACAACGCATGCTTTTTTTTTCATATTTCTTCTGTATAATTTCCGCCTAAAAAAAAAGTCGAGGATTCTTTCCTTTTTATGATAGGAAATCGGACCATCAGATCCATTTGTTGTTTTATCGAACTTTTTCAATGTCTTTTTTATTTTATTTTCCATTTTCCGAAGAATAAAACACATTAAAATAACATCATAAACACAAACATTACACACTAAAACTTGAAGTTTTAAGCTCTTTATATTCAAAGGAGCTTAATCTATTTTTTTTTATCAGAGTGTATTTTGTTTTAAAGAGTTAAATGTATCGACATTTTCGAATCTGAAAATTTAATTTTATCTGCTTCTCTTTCATCCTGTATTTCTCTCCACAGTTTTTTAAAAATATGTCTTGCTGTTATATTAAGATTATCGAGTTTCTAGTCATTTTCAATTGTTATTATATTTTTTCTTTTCTTCAAGAATAACTAAGAGTATATACACATTTATTAAAACTAAAAGGCAGTGTTACGGTTTCGATAACAACATTATCTTCATCAGATACTAACTCTTAAAGTCGTGATGGATAGAGCTGCATAAGAGTTTCTTGTCTTATTTCATTTCTTATATCTTTTATTTTATTGTTTGTAATATATATAATACAGTGTGTTTGAAAAAGAACTCCCTAGTTTTAATGTGTCCTAAAATCTGTACAAAGTTACATATACTATTCTAGTTTGTGGTGTTTGACGGCACCAGTGCTGTTTTTTCCCTCAGTTTCCTCAGTTCAGTCCAGGCAATTGTGCAGTGCAGAGCAACTCAGCAACAATGTGTACTCCGCAACAGAAAGCGCAGTGTGTTATTCGGCTTCTGAAAACTGAGTCAGTTATAACAGTGCAACGTAATTTTAGACGTCAGTATGGTGGTGAACCACCTACAGCAAAAACTATCCGTGATTGGCTAAAGTCTTTCAAGGAAACCGATAGTGTTTTAAAAGCAAAATCACCAGGTAGACCGAGAACTTCTGAAGATGTTGAACAGATCTGTGTTTCTTGTGTTCGGAGCCCCAAGAAGTCATTGGCCAGACGTAGTCTACAATTAGGAGTGCCTAAAGGTACTGTGTGTGATGATGTGCGTGAAAGACTTAAGTTGCGCGCCTACAAATTGCAACTGTTACATGAAATTAAATCTACTGATAAAATCGAAAGATATGAGTTTGCTTCTGACTTTCTACACAGAATTGATGATGATGTCAATTTTTTAAAAAGGATGAGGCTACATTTCATGTCAGCGGAACAGGGGAAAGAATCGTCGCGTCGGTTGGGACAGTTACACCTGAAATGTTGGTGAATATGTGTCGAGAAGTAGAATATCGTCTCGACGTGTGCAGGGCCACAAGTGGATCTCACGTTGAGGTCTACCAACATTAAACAAAACTTGAAGGAATTCTCTTTCATGATATGTACTTATTGATGTAAGTTTTTATTCATTTCCCAATTAAATTTATACTTAAAACTAGAAAGTTCTTTTCCAAACACCCTGTATCTATTCCGCGTTTCTAAAACACATGCTCTGGTGTGTGTGTTGTTTTCCATATGTCCATTTATCGTCATCAATTATGTTTAGTATCTTTAGGTGTGTTTTAAGTGGTCCATGACCTGAAATATATTCCATTAATTCTGTGTTTACAGTTCCCATGCTTTCTCGTACTTTTACGTACATTTGGAACGATATTCGTAGTCCTTTCCCCATTATCGGAATTTATGGGAATCCCATTTTGTTGCTATGTTTTCAATGTCGCTATCTGTGGAAATCGATCTGTAATTTCAACTACATATTGTCCATTCTTCATTCTTAATCCATGTTTGTATGCATTTTCTAAATATTTGGAGATGTATTGGTTCTTCGTACGTTAGCATTTGTAATGTTTCGGCTGAGATTGTTTTGATGTTATTTGCCTTTATTAAAATTAATCTCTGTACTTTAGTTATGGTTTCTTTCAAGTTTTTATTCATAAAAATCCTGTGTCCCCATATACGTGCCACAATATTCTAAAATTGCCATTAAAATTGTTTCCTTATAAATTAAAAATCTTTTTGTCTGAAGTCCCTTCTTGCAATTGTCAACGTTTTTCCATTTATCTGTTATATTTCTTGTATGTGTTTTTTAAAATTTAACTGTTTATCAATATATATTCCTAAATACCTACATTCACAAATAACTAACACTTTCTTATCAAGACATATTTTTAATTTTTATGATTGGATCTCTTTTTAACGTTCGACCAAATATTGTAATTTTATTTTTACTAGCAGAAAGTGGTAATTTATTTTCTGCAAACCAATTATCTGTATTCATTAGTATAGCTTTTCCTTTCCGTTCAATTTCATTTCTTAATGATGCTGAATATACAATTGCGAAATCATTTGCGTATCCCACAACTCCGATGGTCTCTTGCATATTGGTTAGATGTAAACATAGTTGGATTTTAAGGCACCAAGCGGGGTGTAGTGGCTCAGTGGTAAAGCGTTCACTTCCGGTGCTTGGAGTCCCTGGTTCGATCCCAGCTCGCGCTGTGTGGACTTTGTGGTGGACAAACACCGTGCTCGTGGGTTTTCTCGGGGTTCTCCCGTTTCCTCACACTTTCTTCATTCCACCATTTCACTCATCTCTCATCATCACCGTCTTCTTTAGCCTAACCGGCATAACCGTGGGACGTAAAACTTAAAGATTTCATTTCGTTTTTTTCAGGCACCAAATTCTATGACCGCAAATCGAACATCATTTAGAATTAGTTATTATGTTTCTTCTTAGTACTTGCAATTTTTTTTTCCGCTACAATAATTTCATATTATTTTCTACAAGGTCTTGTTTGGTTTTAGTTCTTTGAAAAGGGCAGGCCACCGTAAGCTGTCGAGAACTCGCCTTATATCGGCATATATTACAATTTGGTACTTTTCTGATTTTCCTTCTTCTGTTAAATCCATGTAGGTCTATATGGTTTCGAGCCGTCGTTCTTTTTATCATCACATTTCTTAAAAATTACTAAATTTGAACCTTTTAATCTTAGGGGATTTCTCCTTTTCTAAAACACAAATTGAATAGCCTCGACGAATATGGCGGCGATGTGTGTTCAGTCTTTTAGTAGATTTGTGGTTTTATACAATCCGGATCTGGTGTTTTTTGTTCTTAACCTTTTTATATGATTTATTGATATGTTACTTTTTGTATGATTTATTGATATGTTACTTGCTCTTTTTCATCTTCCATAGGAGCCACCCTTTATTAACTAACTGTCTGAATTGTGATTGTGTTTCGTTATCTTCCTGAGGGTTATCTTGAGGCAATAAAGTGTTTATCAGGTTTTCCGCAGTCTCTTCCTAATCCTTAGTATATTTGCTATTTTTTTTTTTTCAAATATTGATTTTTTTTCTTTGTGGCTTATTATTTTATAGGGTTCTTCCCGAAGATCTATATTTAAGTTCTCCTCAGCTTAGGATTGTCAACTTTTCTATTTTACTTTCGGGGGACAAAAGGAGAGAAGAAAGTTTAGTGATCGTTAAAAAAAAAAAAAAAAAAAAAAAACGAATTCAAGATTTCAACTGATTTACACGTTTCATAGCCCATAGATATCTAAACAATCATTTTTCGACATCTGTTCGTGTGTTCGTCCTGATGTATACTCACCATACTGTTCAACATGCCTCAAATTTTAAACTTAACATTTTATGTGGTTCTTTAGGGTTTTTTTTTTTTTTTTTCTTCCTACTCCTAAAAATAAGGTTAATTTACTCAAGGGTAAAAATCAAAAAGTGTTATTTTCTCAAAAACGGTTCTAACGATTTTGCGTGTATTTCATAAATCAATTTTCCAAAAATAACCCTATCATGTAGTACAAGTAATTTCTCTGATAATTCGAGACAGGGAAGTTTATTCGTGGGGCGAGTTTTGTTTCGGACAAGTTTCTCGAAAAGGACTCAGGCGATTTTGTTTATATTTCATAAATAAATATTTCATTAGTAACCTCACAGTATGCCATAAGTCACTTGTCCTGTAAAGATCTACAAAGTTTTTTTTTTTTTTTTTTTTTTTTTTGACAAGTTTTTTAAAAACGACTCAGGCAGTCATGTTCATACTTCATAAATAAATTTTTCATTAGTAACCTGAAAATATATTATAACATGTTTGTGTTTAAAAAATTAAACGAGGAGTAGTTTACTCTTGAGAACGGGTTTCTTTTCAGACTACTTTTTCGTAAATGACGGCAATTTCGGTCATATTTCATAAATAAATATTCCATTATTGTTCTTATAATGTTGCATAAATCACTTGCATAAGATTGTCCACAAGAAATAATTGTTTTTTACAATTTTATAAAATACCTTTTATGCGATTTTAGTACTATTTTCTAAACAAATATTTTATTAATAACCCGTAACATATGACGTAAGTGGTTTCTTGCGGAAAAATCTACAAGAGGCTGATTTTTCTTTGGGTGAAATTATGCAAAAACTCTTTAGAAGTTCGTTCGTGTTTCATAAGAACATGTTTCATTGATAACTGTAGCCCAATATGTTTTAATTGAAGAAATTGTAACGAGAAAGTTTAGTGCGGTGGCCCGTACCATTTATTCTAGCTATATTATTTTATTTTGATAAGTTTGTATTAAGCCTCTATATTTGTTTAATCTCTCTCTCTGATAGTTATCTGTAGTGTTTTGGTATAATTTCCTAGCTTTTCGGGTTTTCCTCTTTAAATTTTGCAGTTCATTGGTTCAGAAGGTATTATTGTCTTTTACTCGTGTGTGTTGTTATTTTCAACGAACTTAAAAAGTTCGTTACTAAATTCTCTATGTCTGTTATTTGTGAACTTTTCAATTTTGAGCCCTCCATTTGATAGAACGTCAAAAACTATCTCAAAGAAATGATGGAAATTTCCGAGTCACTCTTGCCGTTCCTGAGATATTGGCCAAAAAGGTTCCGATTTCGGGAGATTTAAGGAGCCATATCTCGGGAACCGTAAGTCATAGGGAGATGATATTGGTGTTGATCAATACCTAAGAGGATGGTGAACATTTGGCATAAAGTAGTAACAGGTGGCCACTGTCGAACTGGCCATCGTCCCCCAGATATTGGCCAAAGAAGTTCAAATTTCGGGAGATTTAAGGAGTCGTATCTTGGGAACCATAAGTCATAGAGATTTTGCGAATTTTTCAATGTTGAGCCCTCCATTTTCAGCATGCGTCTTCATAAAACAACATATGGTAGAACGTTTTAACAGAACTCATAAGCAAAGCATGTGGAAAAATTTAGTACACAAGGAAGTTATAAATGGAAAGCCTGTAGAAGTTAATAAGAAAAATTAATTCTTTTTAAGTTCGTTCTGGCAATGTTCTTGGAGCATTCTCAGCTGGTTAGTTTTATTTTTATTTATTTATTTATTTATTTATTTTTTTCTCCTTGGGTCTTCTACTTTCTGGACTAATTCGTTTAGGTCACAGTATTCTTCAATTTGGAGTGGTTTTATTGTATTCCAGATATCTTCCTGTTTTACTTTTTCTTTATTAGATAGAAACTTTCTTCTCCTTTGTTTATTTATTCACCGTTTATTATAATTATATTCATCGTTAGATCTCCCACCTTTCCTTTTCTTTTATCAGTTTTGCCGCTGTGCTATTATATTAACTTAGCGTTAGAGTCCTTGCAAATTATATTATCTTGTATGTCTGGCAGAAGTCGTCTATGTTGTTTCAATATACAACTATAAAACAGAACTACTAAAATACGGACTCATATTTAATTTTTTCTACAATAATCTTGAAATATTTTTGTCTTTCGCATGTTCTGTGTGTTGTTACCGCATTCTATATCTAGGTCTTTACTAAGAGATTTAAAGGCAACCTCCCAATCTACTGCGCCACCGTTTCATATAGCAGGTACTTATTTTGTAATGTAACAAGTTTCAATTCTAAATGTTTTACATGTGATTTATATATAGAAATAGGATGTTTTCACTATTTACTAAAGAAATATGCGAAAATCATTTCAGTAAGATATTAATTACTTTCCAGATGCCGTTAGTTGGAGGTCCCAGTGGGGTAAAAGAAGCGACAGCAGAGATTCAGGAATTATGTATTCAAGTGAAAGACAAAGTGGAAGAAAAGCTGGGTCGCACTGTACCTGAGTTTACTGCAAAGGCCTATAAAACTCAAGTAGTAGCTGGTGTGAACTATTTTGTTAAGGTATGTGTATTCTATAGTCGCATAAAGACGAAGAATTCAGAAAATAAAGACTTAGGTATTTTGAATTATGGGATATTAATGACTGAAAGATTAGTGAATTAGTAAATGAAATTAAAAAGTTGTGATTGCGATTTCTTATTGTTACAAATGGCAATATTTTATTAAGATAAATAGATGAATTGATACAATGCAGTAATTACATTAAAATTGTGTACTATAGATTTTAAAAAGCTAAAGTTACGAAAAATAAATGATTGTTGACAATCATAAATACGCTGTATATAAGGCATTCCACTGCAGATAAGGCATAATTTTGAGTTCATTACAAAATACAGTATATGAACATAATTGTCAAGCATATGATTACACCACTCATTCAACACTAACAAGAAACTACGGTAGACTACCAAACTGTGCAAACTCAATGTTCAAACAGATGTATAACAACCAGACGCAATACAGGGGTAGTAAGAGATGAAACTGTTAAGTAGTAAATTTCTGCCACTTCCGTCTTAATAGATAGATACAGATGAAGATTCAATAGTATTTTCTTAAGACGCGCAATCGATTCTTGAAAACCGCTTGACGCTATGTAAGTTTTTATATTACCATTTTCATTTTATGGCAGTCAACATTGAAATACAGTATATGAACATAATTGTCAAGCATATGATTACACCACTCATTCAACACTAACAAGAAACTACGGTAGACTACCAAACTGTGCAAACTCAATGTTCAAACAGATGTATAACAACCAGACGCAATACAGGGGTAGTAAGAGATGAAACTGTTAAGTAGTAAATTTCTGCCACTTCCGTCTTAATAGATAGATACAGATGAAGATTCAATAGTATTTTCTTAAGACGCGCAATCGATTCTTGAAAACCGCTTGACGCTATGTAAGTTTTTATATTACCATTTTCATTTTATGGCAGTCAACATTGAAAGCGGACATGGTTGATTTATACTACTTCCGGTTTAAATAGAGGGTCAGTGGAAGAGACGAAATCTATTCTTGAGATGCGGAATCGATTCGAGAAAACGACATCTAGATACCTTGTATTGTTTCTGAATTTTAAGAATGAACTAGCTTTGCTTTTGGAATTGAACTGTTACTATAAAATAAATAATGATATTTCTTTAGTTTTAAGGTTTGATTCACCTGCAAAATTAACATTAAATGTTATGAATAAATAATTATTGTGTGTTTCAGATGTAAAGCATTACGAGCAGTAGCCAATGCTGCATGGTATTGCCGGATTGCGGACTCCCCTTTCCCTTCTCGATTTTCCTCCAGCCGAGATTATGAGACGCATAAACTGGCAACATTATTCACAATGTAAAATATATTATTCGAGCAAAATCTTAAATTTTGACTGTGCATCCTAGAAGCATATATATAGCAAGTAAATTACTTACCTGTTAACTTATTCCAGTGGAACTGCTAAAGACTCGTCTTCCCCACTATGTTCACTATTGTCTATGTCAGTTGATATTTCGTCATTGTCTGAATCTAAGTCTTGTAAATTTATTATTATGGATTCCAAAAATTGTAAACACAAAAAATAATTCTTCGAGCTTGACTTCGTAGCATTTTTTTTTTTTTTTAATTTTAATTTTAATTTTTTTTAAAAAAGAAAACTCCACACTTGTACTCGGTTTGCTTAAAGACATTGTCAACAATAATTTTGGAGAACACACGAGCTACCACGAAGACACTGACGAATCTATTTAAGGTGAAGTTACGTTCGTACACACCAAGCCCCTTTGTTTCCTTATCAGTTAAATAACATACTCTTGAACTTGGTCTAGGTCTCACAAAAACAATCCATCTGATTCCTAAGCAAATCGATATGGTCGAGTTTGTTTTGGGTTACGATACTTTATGACACCATTCAGACGCCTGGTTCTTCTGAATCCCTGGTAGAGAAGAAAAGAGGGAATAAGTGGTCGCAGTTTGTAAGGTAGTGGAACGTTAAGGGAAAATAAATAAATAAATAGAAAACATACTGCATTTTTTGTGTTGAATAAGGAAGAATCAACAGAAAATAGTCAATCATTGTATTCCCTTCATGACAGAACAGTTCTCTTTCGATCATGCAAACAGTTAAAGCTCAGTGTCGAATCCCGTCGTAAACCTGACTTTTTTCTTTGTGTCTGTTAGGTTATCAACAACACAATATACTGCGGGTTATATAATAAATTATAGGAAACTGTCTGTGGAACTGGCGACAGAGACCATATTCACTTCGACACTTTATTCTATCTGTAGAGAAAGCAGCTCAATGAGCTCTTGAAATACAAGATCCGAGCTTACTTTTCGGAAACTGAATTAGCAGCTAAAACATGAGACTGCCTTCTGCCCTAGTTGTTCCAAAGCATTATCCCAATTTACGCTCTTTTTTGTGCAATAAAATGACGAAAAAAAATAGTGTTCAATTTAAAATGTTTGTAATAATAATAATAAAAAACTGAATTCCAGTAGCATTGGATGCAACTTAATTTGGGAAATGTACATTTATGTGAAATTAAGTTTTTTTTTTTTCTTTTCATAAAAATGAAGGTTCATTTCGTGAACTGCGTAACTTGAAGTCATAGCGGATTGAAAATTTATTTTTAAGAAACTTCATATGGACTGATTCAAAACCAGCTACTAGCTTAGACAAATTGTAGAATATCGATGTTACAGCATTTCATAAATATAATTGTTATTTGTCCTTCTTTGCTACTTTTATTTCCCCTACTTTGCTTTTCATTATCATACTGCTGTGTGATACACAAAAAATGTTTATTATTTTATGTCTACGTAAAGTAATATAATATTAATTTCTTTCGCTGTTGAGATTACGATACAAAACTTGGAAATTGCTATGTAAACTTAAATTTGTTTCGCAGTTTGGTAGCAAAAAGAAAATAATAATAACGCTGAAGATTGAGGGAAAGAGGGAGAGAGAGAGAGCCCAAAGGGATGCACAAATGCGCCATTTCAAAACTATAGTCCGCCGAAATTTGGTCGGAACTATGAAGTACAGGGTCATAACTCGAGAAGAAAATGTCGGATCACGGTCGATAAAGAACATATTGTTTATTTCGAGCCTAGATTCTATTAATATAACAGTGGCTGTGGAACAGGGACAGCAACACTGCTAGCTTTGAAGTATTGTCCATCCCATTACATCGAAGAATAAATAGTGCCGTGTGTCCCTTAACTTCTCGGTGTTACTTTTAAATTATACCCGGATATTGTTCTATTTTTAGTATTATAATAATAATGACAATCTGTCAAATTTTAATATGGATTAGAATGTTTAAAAAATGCAAGGTTTAGATAACATAAACACAATAACAGTTTTGACTGTGATCATTTGTAAGAGGCCACTGGTTCATTTTATTTTAAAAGTTAATCTTCATAATAATTTACACGCCTTGTATCACTTTCTTAACTGTCGTTTAATATTTGATCACTTGTAAGCGTACATAATCGACTTTTCTACACAAGATGTCTACGTATTAGTACAGTTATTTTTGTCGTTACTATAGAAACATCAACACTTATTATTGTTACTGATTACCTAAATAATAATCTCTATATATCTTTCTTTCTCTTTTATACATTATAATGTTCACATAATTCGCTTCTGATCCCCTTTCTGATAATAGGCACAGATTGCCAATGAAACATACAACGTTAGCGTTGTACATTTTACAAAAGGGAGAGATGGCAGTCTCTATATGTTTCTCAACGTTATGATTTTCCAGTTCTTTCATTTGATAATTTGACAATATGCTTACATTATCATTATTTTTTTTTTCAATGCTAAATATTTATTAGCTACATTTATCTATGTTAATATTGCCGATATCCATGCGTGTAAATTTACTTTTCTTACGGGACGTCCTAAGTCAGTTTGATCTAGATCTCCAGGTTACAGTCTTGGTTCGGTTAAAATCTGACATATAGGTTGAACCGTATCTGGAAGACTTTTATCAAAATACTCACAACTTATTAGTTTTGTAGAAAAGTTCAGATTATGTCTTAAAAACTTTTAATGCCAAAAGTTTTTTTTTTTTTTTTTTGTTTGTTTGTTTGTTTTGTTTTGTAAATCTGGTATTGAAAATTTAATTCTTGAAAAGTGGCAATACCTCCGCTAACAACTTTGATGTAGACTCAATAAATGTATATTATGTCATCTTCGCGTGTACCGCACAATTCATATTACTGTGACTGAAGGTTGAAAAAAAAAAGTCACCGGATAGTAGTATATATGTAAAAATCCTGTGGTACAAAAGAGATAGGTGCTATCCAAACTAAGTTACCAGTATATGCACTACATAGGCAACCTTCCCCCAATATGTGGCAAAATTTTGTCTTGTTTTACTAGCTCACAGTAAATTAAAGAAAAAGAGAGAGAAATAATTGTGGAATACTAGGTTAATCAAAATAAAACCAGACTAAATTAATAAAAACATCAAATCAATACACTTGTGTACCAATCCATTTTTATCATTTCTACCATCAGAGGAACTCCCGTTGATTTTTTCTGTTTTAATAGTCTTTTGAGTACCTGCAATTCAATCTAATTGTTACAAATCAAGTTAAAACGGCAACCGTACAACTTCATCTGTAGGAACAGAGAAAAAACCTATTGTGACGGCGAGGATAAGAGAATATGGCGATCTTATTTGCAGCTAAAGCGATTTTGTTAGGAGGGAGCAGCTGCCTATTACATTTTCGTGATAGAACAACAGGTGTCTTTCCTTTCACTGTTCAGGCCTTTTTCAATAAATATCCCCTGTCATCCGCCTGAAATAATCACAGTGAAGCACCATATTGACTGACAGACCAGAGGGACGTATTCTCTGCACATAATTTTCTAAATGCCAAGTACAATGATCAGCATTGTGTCCATTACTGAAAGAACGTTTCTGATTCTGAGGGTTGCCCTGGGTTTTTCGCCAGAAGCTTCACAAAGCATTTGAATCATCTTTACTTCCGATTTTCCCAATAATATCCAAAATTTTACGTTCGATCCCTTGTATCACGGCTGGCGAAATCAGAGCCTGTTACAAATGTTTACAAAAGAAGAAGCTCAAATTGACTTTATTGCTTACATTGAAACTTACTTACCTAACTAATAAAATTCCAGGTAATTCCTCTTAGCGTCACATGACATCATAGACATTGTGAATGAAGTTTTGCCAAGGGCCGTTGCTTTTTGATTAGTCTGGCTTTCACCTATTTATTAACCTTATATAATTTTTGCCTATACACTCATTTTATGTACAAAACTGATCGATTCGATTACTGATTTTGTGGAATTCCACACTTGCCTTTTTCTTTATGTTACTGATGAAATGGTTTTCACTAAAAATCACACTTTTCACTAACTATTATTAACACTTATTTCTATGATTTTGTACATTTGTATTATTTATTATACGTTTAAACTATTCTAATTGTTTCTAACTACGTGCAGGTTAAATGTCTTTAAATCTACTTTTCAAACTAGAAGTGCTTCTTGTGGCCAAATACAACTTTCAAAGTGTAATGATTTTCCAAAATTTCTTCGTGTAGTCCCGTGTTGGTTCCTGAAATAAAGGTAGCACCGGCTCTTCACTGTAGAAATTCTATAGAAAGAAAGAAAGAAAAGAAAAGAAACAAGTTTGAATACTGTTTAAATATTGTTAATCATGTTATCCCATCTGTGGTCAAGGTTGCCTCTATGTAAATTAAGTTTGGGCCCTTTATTCCTAATGAAAAGTAACTCAAAAACATTTCTTTCAGTGGTGTTTGAATAAGGGTATAAAACGGAAGTAAAGTTAACTTTTTTGGCCTCTTTCCTCTAGATGTCTCGATAAGCCGGACGTAGTGAGTTCTTCGCCCTTAGCGTCTCTGACATGCTCTTTGACTCCAATGAAAATGTTTCTATAAGTCATGCCTATACTCGCACAAAATGCTGTAAGTCCCTGATGACGCTAACTTATTCCTGCAATACTTTTATATGTTGATAAAGAATTTGCAAAATTGGTGCCAGATTTTGCCGAGAAATTAACTCGAAAAGTACTGCCTCTCGAGCTTTTCTGAAATTCCTACCCATAGGGATTATACATTTTTTGTTGAATTTCCTGTTGTTAACTTGTCTATTGAAACTTCCATTTTTCCATTTTTCAAGAGTATGCAGGCCAAAACTATATTTCCTTTAAATCACAAGTATGTTGAGGTGTTTTTGATTTTTTTTTTTCTTCTGTAGAATACCAGAAGGTTGTAGAAAGACATTTTTTCAAACATTCTCGTTTATAAAATGTGAATGTGCCGGATCTTTGTGAACGATAACAATATGAGGCTTTTTCTTTCTGAAGACTGAGTTTTAGAATTTGTTCTTCCTGTATAGTGAGTGTCTACAACATTAAGACCGTTTGCTGACTCTTTTTCTGTAGTAAATGTTATGCTTTTATAAATAGCATTAAATTCTTTAAGTAGATCGGAAAAATGAGTTACTCTGTTTATAGATGATCAAATGATCTTATTACGTTATGAACTGTGTAATGCTGGAATTACATTATGAACTTTCTTCTGCCAAGTTCGAATTTCGTGGTTTCGCTTCAAGAAATAGCAGAAAAGCGCACAATGTTCTTATTCTACGTCGTTTTTAAGCATTCTGTGCAGTGACAAAATAATAATTGTTTCCACCTTTCGTAAATATTGTTTGTACTAGTGCAAATTTGGTCACTTATACAACGTTTTCTGCGTTTATAAGGTGTCCAAGTTACTAATATGATTACTTAGCCATTGACTTTGGTTTAAATAACCTAGAAGGCGTATTTTTCTGTGGTAGATAGTGTTTCGAGGACTAAACAGTTTCTCGCCCTTGTACATAATCATCCACTTTCAACAACTTAGAAGCAAAATTTATAACTTAATTAGTTAAGAAGCGTAAATCTTTTCACATCGCACCATGACAGTAGATCATCGAAACTAGCAATTTATCTTCGTTTAAAGGGCGGTAAAAGATGAGTATTTTCAACTATTTTGATATGCGTGCAGTATCATCACTAAGCAGTTATATTAAGTTAATTTTTACCGAATTGATTTGATTTACCAAAACTGCTCTATATATTTACCCTGTGTGTCAACATGTCTGTCCGGGAGACATAAAATCTCTAGAAATACGGTAATTCATTGATCACCATCAATTTTGACCAAGATGTAGAAGGTCAAAAGGTAAGAATAGAGGTCGTTGATGGAAGTGATATTGAACTGGAAGTGGTATAAATAAACCATTTCAGGCTTTAACAAAGAATAGAGGTCGTTGATGGAAGTGATGTTGAACCGGAAGTGGTACAAATAAATCATTTCAGGCTTTAACAAAGGATAGAGGTCGTTGATGGAAGTGATATTGAACCGGAAGTGGTACAAATAAATCATTTCAGGCTTTAACAAAGAATAGAGGTCGTTGATGGAAGTGATGTTGAACCGGAAGTGGTACAAATAAATCATTTCGGGCTTTAACAAAGAATAGAGGTCGTTGATGGAAGTGATATTAAACCGGAAGTGGTACAAATAAATCATTTCAGGCTTTAACAAAGAATAGAGGTCGTTGATGGAAGTGATATTGAACCGGAAGTGGTACAAATAAATCATTTCAGGCTTTAACAAAGAATAGAGGTCGTTGATGGAAGTGATATTGAACCGGAAGTGGTACAAATAAATCATTTCAGGCTTTAACAAAGAATAGAGGTCGTTGATGGAAGTGATATTGAACCGGAAGTGGTACAAATAAACCATTTCAGGCTTTAACATTAATCACCATAGAGCAAAAACAATAGTATATAGCAAGAAGCGGTTTCTGCAATCGATTAAGCGTCCCAAGAAAATCTTCCAATAAATCCTTTCTATGAATATGGTTTTCTGAAACAGAATAATTGAAGAACTTCTATTTACCATATTTACAGTACTGATTTGGAGAAAATTATCCCCTGAAAGTACGAAATTTGATGGTACTAAAATCTTCAAATAGTAAGCCGTTTTCTAATAATTTGTTGTTGCAATTGAACCTTTGGTCTTACTTGACTCGCCTAAGCTGAGAGTTATAGTATCTATACATTAAATGGAAATAACTAGTGACTATCGTCCTACATCATTAGTACCAATTATATCAAAAGTTTTTGAACAATGTATTATTAATCCACAAGAGCCTTATTATTAATCCACTTTGAAAAAGATAAAATGCACACCTCATAGGTTGGATTTAGACCTGGCCTTTCCACGATTAAGACTGTGGAAAATATAGTGTCACGATATTAGATAGCTTTGAAGGTATTTTTATGTGTGTGAGACAATGTTAAACTTAATAAAACATTCGATATGGTGTCACATGATATAGTAGTCGAAACATATTACGAGGCACATTTCAAAGAAGAGGGCCAATATTTGTAGGAAAAAAAAAAAAAAAAGAAATGTTAAGAGAAATTTATTGTAATTGATATACAAGTACATACTTTGGTTATTTTTCGACGTAGTGAACATGAACCCTCTATATAAAGATCTGCCGCCTGAGAGTGCAGCCAGTGCAGAACTGATGTCTTGAGCACTTATTTGAAATGCTTTGATGCAAGCTACTTACTTTTTCAGGTAAAGAAAAAGAAAGAAATCGCTGGGGGCAGTGTTGGAGCTGTAAGGGGGATGATTAAATAGTTCTCATCAAAATCTTTGAATTGTCTCAACAGTATGAGCAGCTGTGTATTGGCGGGTGTTAACATGGATCAGAAGAATTTCAGAGCATAGCATTCCTCTCCACTGATTTTGGATGGCACGTCGCAAATTATTCAGTGTTTGGAATACACATCTGCTGTAAGTGTTCGTGCTAATTCAGAGAATTCTACAAGAATTACACCCTTTTGGTCCCAAAACACGATTCTCATAATTTTATTAATTGATGGTGTTTGTTTGATTTTTCCTTAATGAGAACCAGAGTGCCGCTGTTGCATTGACTATTGCTTTGACCGTCCAGTGGCGAACGATATTCAGGTTTTGTACCCCGTCACTATGCGAGAAAAGAGGTAATCCCTATTCTCCCTCCTCATCGGGCCAAAAAAAATCACGTGTGGCTGTCATTCTTTGCTCTTTCTGAGCGTGTCATCATTTTTAGTACTCACCTCGCACACAGTTTATGATAACCCAGCTTGTCAGTCACAATTCCATGCACTGTTTTCGCTTGTCAGTCACAATTCGATGCACTGTTTTCGCAGACACTTCTGGAAACTCTTTGGCGAGTTCAGTTATTGTGAACCGGCGATTGGATCGCACTTTCTCTTTAACGCGTCCTAGCAGATTCTCCGTCTGAAGACAGTGCCTTCCGCTACGCTTATCGTCATGAACATTTGAACGCTCTTCCCGAAATTCTCCGCATCATTGCCTGATCTTCCCTTCACTCATTACTGTCGGTCCGTAAATGACACACAATTTATGCTACATTCTGTCCTTTGTCGTTTAGAAATCGTATGACAGATCTCACTTTACATTTGGCGGGATTTGTATTACGGCAGCCATTTCACTGTGCTGCTACTCGCACGTACACAATTTCACTCGAACTATTTTCTCTCTGTTGCAAGCACAGAATTACTAGGGCATACTCTTGCGCAATTTCACGTCATCAGTGTTGCCAACTCCGCGTATAAACTTGTCGTCGAATTTTTTTTTTTTTTTTTTTTTTTTTTTTTTTACATGTGCGTCATATTGTGGTATTGGGGGAACTGAGTTACCATTAATTAAGTCTTCTCTTAGTAATAGGCTACAAGCTGTTCATATTACAATGTTTTTTTGTTTTTTTTTCCTGTAACAGCAGAGGTACACCAGGGATATGTGTCGGAGCCGTTATTTTGTGTGTATATATATGCGAAAGATTTCCCAAGTTTTTTTAAGAAATCTGTCATATGCTGACGAGACAGTTCTTCTAAGTGCAGATAAGAGTTTATCATGTTAAAATTGAAAACACCGAAATATTGGAAATGTCATTGGTATGGTTAAAATAATAATAATATAATAAAACTTAATGAATCTAAAGTAGAAACTATATATTATTATCTTAATAATCATATAATTAAGGTTGAAACTATTAGGAATGTATATCTACACCCAGAGCTAAACTGGAATGTGCATACTGAAAATTTTTGCAGGACACTAGAGTATTATTTTTAATACGCCAACTAAGAACAACAATTAAGTAAACAGTACTTCGTACAGGATTTTATGCTTTTTATTATTATTATTATTATTATTGGTGCTGAAACTGTGCTTAAATTGCAGAAGAAAGTCATAAAAACAATAAAAGACTTAAAGATCACGACAATACCCCCTATGTATTGTTATAGTTGTCTTATCATGACAAAGAAAATAATGGTAATATTGGACAACAGTATTCTTCCATATAATACTAAAAATAAAAATGAATTAAATATTCTTCATATTAGAGTAAGTATAACACTTAAGTTATAAGTATATTGGCATGAAACAGTATAACATTTTGCCAGCACATATACAAATGATCTTTTAACTATTTTGAAAAGCGTTAGAAATCTTTTCTTGTAAGTAATTTTATTCAATATAAAGAGTATCGAGGAATTTTAAGGAAGATGTACATTGTAACTTCTTTTTTCTTTTGTATATGACTGTTCAAATGCTGACGCTGTCTGTTACAACAAAGGACGTTTAATGTCAATAAAATATTCTGTTCTACTCTTTCAGCTCTTCCACGAGTCTTGGTCATGGAGGATAAAAATCTCGAGAGAGAGAGAGTGAAAAGCTATAAATAAATTTAGGAATTTTATTTGGAACCAGATGTGAAACTTGAATTGAAAATTCGTTACTTTCCTTTTAAAATAGCTAAGATTTAACATAGATAAATGTTACTGAAGTGAAGTTTCTACTGTTCAACTCGATTGACATTTGTGTGTGCGTCCATCTGTTTCATGATAGCTCTTGTAAAACTTATGCGATTTAGATGACACTTTGTATATCTTCCTTGCACTTGCAGAAATAATCGTAGTATTCGGGGTTGCAATATATCAAGTAGAAGAGAATAAAATGCACCCCACTCTACAAGTTTATACACGTACAGGCAGGACAGTTTTCCGCTATAAACCAAGTAATTTTTTTTTTTCGATTATGACAAAACATTATGCGTACCGTATTTTCTTTGTGAATTCTTCTTCCCTCGCAATTTCAAAAGTTCCACGATAATTTTCGTTAAAAATTGTTCGATTTTGGCGTAATATGTCATACATTTTTCTTCGAGTGTTCCCAGCCATTCCATCTGCAGGAAAGAATAAAGTAGTGGATTTAACCTTCCTACACTCCCCCTTCCCCCGCGCCGATTTCATATAGAGTTCCGCGATAATTTTTTAGAAAATATATTCAATTTTGACAAAATGCAATGTAAATTTTCTTTGATTCTTTTTTGTAATCCGCAATGCTTGGGACTGAAATCAGTGAAGAATTCAGCCCTTCTATGTGGAATGGATTACTGACCCCCTCCTCTCATTTAAAAAATGTATTCCACGATAATTTCCGTTACAACTGTTCGATTTTGGTGTAATATGTCGTACAACTTCTTCAAGGATTCACAATCATTTACTCTCCATGAATCTCAAATAAGTAAAGGATAAAGTAGTGGTATTATGTGCCCCTGATTACGATGATGATTATTATTATTTAACTTGGTCAGTTTTGATACAATATTGTGTATATTTTCTTTGACTCTTTTCGTGAATGAGTGATGAATTTAGCTCTCTAATGTGATATGGATTACCTTCTCCCCCACTTAAATTAAAAAATATAAACCAAGTTATCTTTCGTAAAAATATTAGATTTTCATGGGATATGGCGTATACTTTTCGAGGCTTCACAAACATTCTTCCTGCTTGAAGCTAAAAGCAATTGAAAACGAGGGAGGGAACTTCCTGCTCAAAGAGTTTTAAAATATATATACGTTCTGTAAGTTCCGTAAATATTATTGGATTTTAACATAATATGATGTATATCTTCATTGAAGTTTTTACGTAATCCCTTTTCTTGCATTTAAAGTCGTCAAAAATGTTATATCTTCCATAAAAAGTGTAATTTTATTGAATATGATCTAATGTTTTGTTTAGAATTTCCAGTGATCTCAATTGCTGCAGTTGAAATGGACCAATAATGAAGAAACGTGTTTTCTCAGTTTTATAAAACATATTTTCCCGAATATTTATCAAACGTAGTCAGACTTCTAGAGAACATTTTGTGTGTTTTGTCGGAGATAGTTACTCGGACTTGATAGTTTGTTGGACTTACTCCTATAGTTTTGGGTTGAAATTAATGAGAAAGAGGATCGCTTGCTTCAGCAATGCACAGCACCAATAGTATATATTTCCTTAACTAAACTTCGTACGCGCCTGTTGTTTAGCAGTTGCTGATGTTTTCAGTGGGAAGTCCCATCTTCCTCAGAGATATTTTGTTAAAGGATCTGCAGTAAACATCACCTCACATGGCATGCAGTATTGTGGTATAGACGTTTTCTTCTATAGCACGAGAATAGATGCCATGTAGTGGTATAAGCTTGCTGTAGATTAGGGTTGTCAGATTTTACTTTTTGCCATAATTTTTACGTTGTTTCTGGTACGTTTTACATTATACAATTTTGTTTTCCTCGTGAAACGTTTTCTTCCTTTTGTTTAGACAATTAAAACTTACTGTATTTGTGGACAATTTTAAAATGTTTTTTTATAAGTTAATACTTTTTTTTATATTTATTTTTCTATTTTTTTGTTTAAATTAAAGAAAATGATTTCTTATACACTGTTAACAACGTAACCCAATAATGTTACTTAATATTCAGACAGTACGCTTATATCTCATATCTAACTGGCACCCCAACGTTATTTTTAAGAACAATTTGGTTTTAGTCTTTGTCTGTCAAGACTGTCTCGATCCTATCGCAGTTTCGATCGATTGTGATATACTGATGTCAGATACAGAAAGTACTTCGAACTAATAAAAGCAGAATTCCAAATGGCTGTGAATTTGATATTTACTGCAACAGTTTTTTGAACGTATGAAAAAGGATATGGGACTATTGAGAGATGCAAAGTATTTATTAAAATACATTTAAAAGGCAACAAAGATTTGTATATTATACTTAGTTGGTTGGATTTCAGTTTAACATCCAAGTCAGCACCGAAGGTATATGAGACGACGACCTACAACTTAACGTTGGATCCGAACCACATGAGCTGTCACTGGAAATTGTGTGTTTATGTGCTGCACTTATTTTTAAGGAAACTGTCCCAGTTTCCAATTAAAATTATTCTGTTGCTATGTGAAACCATATATGTCGTTTTGTTATATGTAAATTTTGAATATTACGTATGTTCCTTTTTTCTCCTAAAAATCGTAAAGTAGTTCGCCCCCCCCCCCCCTTGGAAAACGCTGGCAACCCTACAGTAGATGCTTTAAGAAAATGTCGCTGAAGAAGATGGATGTTACCATTGAAAATTTCGGCCGTTACTAAATAACAGATCTATACTAGGAATAATCGAAGCGAATATTTACAATAATGTGTCAGTTTAGTTCTTCATAAATTGTGGAAATAAACCGATTATATAAGTGCTCGGCAGTTACTCTACAGATGTGCATTCATTGATATACAGAAAGTGAAAATGTACACTACTAAACCAAGAATCAAATCCTGGTCTCGTGTTTGCCATGCTGTTGTGTTAACTGCTACTCTACCTAGTCCGTTTACTCTTAAGGTTGGATGCTGTGATAAGATTAAGATAGTGGTTGAGTACCAACTAAAAGAGTGATAGAATGCGTGGCTGTTCAGGGTGCGAACTAAGCAACACAGTGGTTAACACATCAGCATGGTAAGCAGGATACCCGGGTTCTATTCTCGATCCAGTTGTACAGTTCGTAGATAAAGGTTGGCTAAATAGTAAATGGGATACAGCGATTTAAAAAGAATACATTGCAAATTGACAAAATAAAAATATCAACATGAGTTCGCAACTTTCACTTCCCAAAATAAAGAATACTTACTTACGTAGTATCCGGCACTACAGCCCGGTGTGGGACCTGTCTCCTCAGCGATCTGCCTCCATCCTTTTTTGTTGCTGGTTCTCTCGCTCCATCCTCTCAATTTCGTCACCTTCAAGACCTCTTCATATCATCAAAATCTCACTCCTTCTCACTTTCATGACTTTCCAAGTCCTCTTCACATCATCAAACCATCTCTGTTTTAGTTTCTTTCTTCTTCTTCTTCTTCCTGTATACAGCTTCCCTTTATATAGATTTTTTTGGCATCGACGTGTCTTCCATCCTTTACAGGTGACCTGAATTCTCTGTGCTTGATATGCCTTGCAATATCCTTCTTCTTATATCTAAGACCTGATTGTACCTTATGCGCCAGTTTTCATCTTGCCTTACTGGTCCATAGATTTTCCTTAGCATCTTCCTCTCGATCGTTTTCAGCCTTTTTTTTTTTTTTTTTTTTAACCGATATCTGTGCCTCACATGTCACTACAGGTCTCAAGTATTTTGTAACCCAAAATAAATACGTAACATAATCTTGCCATTTCACGTCGAGGTACATAATTACTTGACGAACGAACTTCAACAGTGCTTAAGACAAGATGATTTTGCGGGATTAAATTCCCGATGGGAACTCCTTTGGTTGGGATCTCACGTTAATCTGAATTTCCTCGGGGCTATATGGTTAGCATCCCACGCGCCTCTTGCATGGGAGAGTTGAGTTTGATTCCCGGTAAGAGATTATGTGGTTAGAGTCCCATGTTAAGCTGTAGATCCGCATTTTATATTGCTTCGGTGTTGAAAGGGGCACAAAACCCTAAATCAACCAACCTACGTTAAGTTGTAGGTCTACGTTTCATGTAGCATTACTGCTAAATGGGCAACTCCAATCAAACCAGCCAACCAAAATGTTTCTGTGCTATTCTCCCCTAGTTAATTTGTGCCTTTTTATATCCTAAATGATCTTATTAGCATCACGTTGTGGAACTTATCATATTGTACTACTAGTGTGTACGTCTGTAACTTCGCCCTATAACTCTTGAATGAAATCGAATTTTTGAATTCTGTCTTTTGCAATAGATAACTAGAGCAATTATCTCAACCAAATTCGTTAATGGAGGCCATCCATTAACATCTTCAAGGATAACGGTGACTATCCATATCCCATTTTCTACTGTTGAAACAAAGTTCTAGAAGTTACACATCGCACCGTTCGATGACAGCAAAATACCTTTAGCTGTTGACATCTACAGATGAAATTGAAACTTCGCGGGATCCTCGTTACTGCCTAGTAGATTTTATTTGTTTTCTTTTTATTCTTATTTTTATCCCTTTTGACTAGTGATCACCAGTCGATCACGAGCTACTAGTAGCTCGCGGGGACATTGTCAGTAGATCGCGTTAACGCTCCGGTTAGCTAATCTTGATTCCTCCACTGAGCTGACACTGACGAAAACAACTGCTTGCTTCTCCGCGCAACCACTGTTGTCAGCCTTATCTTACAGTTTATTTTATACGCATGGGGTTGTGCACTTTATGTTTTTTCATGTGTATATTGAAAATTTGCTAACTTGGATAGTTTGATTATATATTTACTAGACATGTAAGTTTATAGGCAATAAACAAATGTATTTTTTTTTTTAAGTTGTTAGTTCTTTTGGTTGGTAGCTCACAGTAGGATTTAGAAACGGAACGGTAGCTCAAAAGTTTCATAAGTTTGGCAACCACTGCTTTTGATTCAAGGCTTTAAGGAGGGGCAGAAAGCTTTAAAGAATAAATTATTGTTCTGGAATTATAGTTTGAAGTAAATGTGATGATCGATAATGTTTGAATGTGTCCTCTATATTTAGTTATAAGATTAGTTGGAAGATAAATATTTTGTAGACTTCTTTGTCTAATCGTATCTCGTTTTTGTTTTGTATTTCATATTAAGGTTCACATTGGTGACAACAAATTCGTCCATCTTCGAATTTATAAAGATCTACAGAAGCAGGTGTCACTCCATGGAGTGCAAGAAGAGAAGACTGAACAGGATGAAATTGAATACTTCCAGTAACTTTCTTTTAATTTTTCCTTCCAGTAACTTTCCAGTAATTTTCTTTTAGTTCGTTTGTATCTAAAAGAAAATTTAAGATAAAAATAAGATAATATGCTTGAACATGTAACTGTGTTATTTTTGTTACTCTTTGGTTTGGTATTTTTATATTCGTCAATAAAGTTGAAGCGAAATATCAATGAAATGTATATTCTTTTTGTGTTTATTACCGGAAAGGAAATGGAAAAAATAATACTGTATACTCAAGGTTTTTAAGGTCTTACTTTGCTTGTAGAATGAATCTCGTGTACCAATTGAAACATAGGAATTCTGATAAATTTAAATCAAAGATATACTTTATTTAGGTAATCAGTTAGAAATTTTGTAAGTGAATTTAAAGATAATTAAAGAAATAAATAAAACTGAAGTGGATGAATGTATATCCGGTAGTTAAATGCCAAATAAGGAAACTACAATTGTGTAGTGTATATATATATATATATATATATATATATATCAGATTATTATTCTGTTGTAATTGCATTTTGGGATATCGCTGGAAGCTCTGTTGATTTCGAAAATTTTTGCAGTTATCACGCTTTCGGTTTTGAAGTGGAGTTTTGCGTTTCGTTTCTTTTAGTGTTCACTTTAGTGTAAGTCTCCCAAAGTTCAAAGAAACAATTTTTTAACTATATATGTATATATTCAAATTTTTATTATAAGATCAAAAATTGTTTAATATGTTGTTTGTTTACATAATAAACTAAGTCGTTCAATGTAAAAGTGTGTATGTAATATTAAGATTTGTATACAATTATTTTTCTATGTTCTACATTATAAAAATGTGTTATCTGGTCACAATGTATCGTACGACCTGGTTTTCTGTAACATTTGTGTGAAAAATCTCAAAGATTTGAATGGAATTAAGAAATGATTAAATGCAACCAGTATTCATAGTCAACTTAGTACTTAAAAAAGAAAGAAAAAGTGTCAAAGGAATACTACGTATTTTATATTTTTTTTTTCTAAGAAGGTAACAAATATTTATCTATTGTTACAGCAAACGTCAAGAATCAATAATAAACGATGTACACATCTTTATTGATGACTCTTACAATAGAAGCCGCTTTATAATTTTCGTATATGTGTCTACACATCGTCAATAGCAGTGAGAGAATTTATTTTCTTAGTGCTCCCGAAGATATGTACAAATAAGCGGACGATATTATGGAATCACCAATAAATATGTGTATGCCTTTATCTATTTTTGCACTCTATTTGTATGAGTTTATGAATAAAGGTAATAAAAAGATTCAGAATGTAATATAATGTGTATGTTATATGTATCATACTATTAAATAATTTTCTCTTGAAATAAATTGATTGCAATCTGAACTCTAAATGCGGTATCAAGAACCTCAAAAAGTATAATTTTGACCTCGTGTGTGTGTGCTCACGCGAAATGCACCAACTTCTATTTATTGTATAAACTGAAAGCAGCATGTTAAGGTTATCATATCCTTTGTGTATGTTCTGTGAGACTCAAAACATAATTAACTATCCATGTTCTTCAGCTTAATGATCGTAGGGCTCTGAACAATTCGTACAAAGGAAAAGATGTGTGCAAAATTTGTTTCCTTTTTACACAGATCCCGAGCATTTTCTACGTAGATACTTAAGTTGCTAAATTTCTAGGAGAAAGACTGTGTGTGAATGGCTAAAACTTTCTTACTCGTACTCAATACTTTTATATACCACCTGATAAAAAGTGAGTCAAAAGTAGGGTTAGGTACGGATTTGGTGCATTTTCAGTGTGTTCATCACGTTCTCAATTCTCTAGAACTATTAACGAATCCTGGCACAATCATGTTTACACATTCCACAATGTGTGGCTTCTGAAGGTTCTTAACTGATTAGACCAGCGCCCTTAAATAAACTCAAAGAAATCCAGCGGTGTTAAATCTGGAGACCGCGTGACCATTGAATGAAGACACGATGACCCATTCATAAGTAAGAAAACTGGACATCCAACCATCCACGCAGTGCCGTGGAAAATCAGCGCCCTGGGCTAGAGTATACAATGGCACCCCTATCTTTTTTTTCTTTTGTCTCTCTCCCGAATTTTGTGCCCCCTTACTTCTTCGCCCGGGGCCGTCGCCTCGCTTCCCCCACCACCACCACCACGCATGGTACTGCATCCACAAGCAATTAACTCAATGAGTAAGAGACCGTCCTGTTGAAGCATTGCTGGGAAATCGCCAGCTTCATTTAACATACTGGAGAACATTACAAAATATTTGTAATAATCCGCAGTAAGAGTACCTTTTATAAAATACTGGCCAGTTATTCTCTACTCCAAATCCCGCAAGACACCATTATTTTATCCCCTCCCTACATTTTCGAAGGATTTGTCCAGTGAGGCTTTATATCATTTTAGTCCCTCCAGTTTTGTACGATATCTTCTCATATTAAGGTAAAACAACGTTTCATCATTGAACAAAACAATGATGCGAAGTCATGGCTTGTACAGATAGAGTCAGTTCCTACAGAATTGTAGGTGACAGTCAGGGTCATCTTCACTGAGGTGTTGCCACATCTTGATCTTTGTGGATGCTACATCTCCTTGTGCGGAATAGAACATATTCGATTAGCTTACGCTGTGTTCCATTGACAAATGTTGGATGTTCGTTGGGCTTTTGCACATAGTTGATAAAACACTGATGGTTGATGTCCCTACATATGAGGCAATCTTAAGTCTTCCACTACATGGCATTTCGTGCGAGTTATCAATCTTCTTAAATTACTCTACGAATTTCGCCACTGTGTTGTGCGTGATTGGTGCCATATTATGCCAGATTATTTTTCTGCTCTACCTGCAGACTAACTGGAGAAAAATCACGTTCAGCATCTTCCGTCATTAATTGAAGCGAAAAATTAAGAAATTCTTATGTAAATGATTTTTTGCTCACCATTTAGATTTCACAAGGTAAAGGTTGGCTAAATAAATAAAAAAAAAAAAGGAAACAGTGATTAATAGTCATGAAATACAAAAACAATAAAAAAAATTAACCGACATGATTTGCAACGTTTACTTGTTAATAAAACATTGCTTTATGAAATAGAAAAAGAAATGTTAGAGTCGTTTTCGAGATAATAGAAAATTTTGATTTTTACATTCAGTAAATTACTCTTATTTTGGGGGTATGAAGGAAATTGGAAAAACGTTCCTAAACTTAAAATTTAGAATTTAATCTCGATAGTTAAATTTTATGGCCTCTGGACTAGAGTAACCAGATTCTGACAAGCGAAAAGTAGGACACCAGTATAATAGTATATGATAACCTACTGTGTCGGCAATACGCATCTCCTTAACGTTAACCTTACTTAATCATTCATTTTTGTTTTAAAAAAGAAGAAGAAGAAGAAGAAAGGTACTCAACAAAAATATTGAAGGAATCAAAACAACTCGAAATACTTTCATGAGTGACAAATACAAGATTGATGAAACAATTTAAAACAATTTAATGGAGTAACATAAAGGAGTAATTTCAATGAAAAAGAAAAGTTAAGAATATTGAAGCTTAAAATTTTAATTGAACATAAAAATGCAGGTTTTTTATCCATTACTTTGCATTTTTTTAAAAAATTATTTTTTATTAATATGTGACATATGTTTGCCAGCTAAACATCAAGATAGTGCTTGGTGCCATATTTTTCGTTTGAAGCTATAGCGCGCAGAAACTTGGTGTTTTACAAAATCATGTCATGGAATTCACTATAGGTACAATTATAGTTACAGGTGTAATAGTCACACTTTCCAACTGAAATTTTTCATCAGTCCATAAAGTATTCATTATAGAAAAAAAAAAAAAAAAAAACTTCTTAGTTGGAGTATTTGTAACAGGAGGCACATAAAGAACTATACAATATCACATTCTTGGGAATATGAAATTGATTTTTTTTTTTTTTTTCAAAATGCCTGAATGATTCACTCCATCTTAAATCTATTCTCAATTAAGAAGTCTTCCATTTTGTTTTCTTCAGAAGTAGTATACTTCTTTATATTTGTAAACTCGTCAAATAGGTAGGAATTTTTTGTTTCTTTTCCTGACAATTTATTATTGTACTTCAAGCTGCTCTGGACATTATCCCATTCAATTACAGAATTAGTCTTATCCAATTTTTTGTTAATGTCTGCGAAGGTTGTGGACCACTGCTCAATATACTCAATATAAGATCAATGAAACGAACACATATATTTCTTAAAATTCGATACACATACTACCATAATTTCTTCAAGATTCTTTTTTAAGTTTTGACTGAACTACAAGAAGGTAAAAAGCACAATAATATTTGTCAATTTTGCTTTTGTGGTTCGGATTTTACGTTGAGCGGTAGGTCCACGCCTCACTGCTGAAAAGGACGTTAAACTCCAAACCAAACCAATGCTGAATCTTCAACTATCGAAACATATTGCCCCTCAAGAAAATGAACAAGATCACTAAAAACTTAATGCCTCGCTCTGGATAAAATAAAACCGTATTTCAGACAAAGGATCATTGAAAAACATTTCAATGATTGTGGGACACTTATCATATGGCAGAAAATACGATTTTGAGGCTGCATAAAATTTAAGTATACGTTCTATAATTGACAACAACAACAACAACAAAAGCCATTTAGTTTTATTGAAAGAAAGGAGTAGTTTCGGGTACTCGACTTCCACGAACTCACTAAATTTACGCAATGTAACTTTACGTACAGTATATGTAAAAGTACGAATATATTTTCTGAACCACACTATCTACGCAAGCTGGTAAACAGTCTAGAGCAGTTTGTATACAGTTATTTATTCATCATGTATGCAGCACAATCAACGTCTACAATTGATTTGTTTAAATTCTAAACAATATTGTAAACATTCTTCTTACCTTTCCTTGCTGTACCTCTGAAGTTGCAGCTGGTATTATTTGCACACAAACCTATTACTTTCCTTTCAATTTTGTACTCCTGTAATGTCTGAAGAATATATGTGAATACAATGACAGACGTTTCACAACACTAATCTTGAAAATCGAGAAATTTATCGTGCGCTGCACTCGCAAGACAAAAGAAGCGAACCAACAGTGGAAACAGATTCATAGATTTATGATTTGAAGAATTTGCATGTAATTATTGTAACATAATTTACTTGCTTCAAGTATTTCTCCATTTCTAAAACTGCATAATTAGACACGTAATTAATATTTGCTCTTGTGTTTTATTTTTCTGAACGTACAATGATACTTCGTGTAGGGCTAAAGACTTTTGTTAAATCGGTTTTCGGAGCGTGTGATTATTTCAAGGAATGAGGGAAAATTTTGAAACTACTTAACTTGGTTAGCATCACTATCGTAAGTTGAAATACTGTAAGAAACCTTTCTTGTGTTATTGACATCTCAACAAGGCCTTCTCAGTAAAAATAATGTATTGCAAAACAATGGTTTATTCATTGTTTTCCCATCCTAAGAATAATCTTTTGAGGAATGTTGAAAAACACTTCCGTTTATCATTCAGAAAAAGAGTGTCTGAGATTCAAAATGTGAATAAATAATGGAACATTAAAGTATTGCAAATAAGTTAAATCAGGACATTTCGCAGGACATTTTGAAAAAGAAGGACATTTCTCTATTTTCTAGATGTCTTTGCAACACACAGGACAGCTCTTTAAAAACCAGTGCTGTACTGCGAAAATCAGTACGTCTGGTCACCCCACTCTAGATGAGTGAATATATTTACATTGGAACGAAAGGACAAAAATAAGTATTTCTGTTTGTAGAGCCCATGAAACTTGTAAATCCGTTGAGATCTCGAATTTATTTTCTTTTTAACCATCACCGCACTTTCTTCTCACTTATCGCCTTCAGTCCCACACGTTTACACAAAATGAACTTGTATATAAATTCTTGTATCATTCTAAGGAAAATATGTATACAAGCGAAATACGCATGGGATCTCCATCGAGTTCTAATTAGGAAATCCGGTGAGAAAGATTTGAAATTTTAAAATAATACATCCAAATTTATAGGTCTCATTCTTATGTTGATTTGCCAGTGAAATATAATTTCGTAATGTTTGTTATGTCCTTACTAATAACACAGTGGGTGTAGGGGAACTACGTTGAATAACTTGAAAAGTAAGAGATCATACTGAAAACAGTGACCATTCATTTTGAAATGCCGTTGTAGTTTTTAAATTAATAGATAAAAAAGCTGAAATTTTGTACCATGTAAATATCGGCAGTGAGATACTGTTTACATACTCTGCAATACCAACAGGCTAACAGTATTGCCAACCCAACAAAGTTTTATGTGTTTTTTTTTTTTTCTATTTATGCTACATCAGGAAATTGCGTATTTCATATCTACATATGAAGCGAAAATACAGTACTTACGTTTCTTGTTCAGTGTTGACAACTAAGGACCTACAGTAAGACAAACACTGAAAATCAACCAAACTTTAGAGGCTTCTACAACAATAATAACACAAGTAAAAGCAACGGAAAAGTACACGTTTACAGTACCTTAGTGTTGAATACTATGATCATGGCATAAAATATATTGAATAAGTAGGAACAGAGTCACAAGGGATAGAAAAATTGACATTTTTTTTTTTCAAAAAGCTTTATTTCGAAAAGTGCTTAAGTAAGTACCACATTCAATCACATTGAAGGGAACGTTTCCAGAGAACGTATAGACCTACTCGTATTAACAACAATTTGATATATAAAACCGTTCCGAAGATACGATTAACATTGGTAAAGTTTGCAACACTGCTTAAGAGCATCTAATTGGGAGAAGTTGTAATTACAATTACCAAGAACTGTTGCTGTAATGTCAAGGAAACAGAGGAAAGCGAAAATGTTTTTAAAATTCCCCACGAATTCTCTATTGTAAGATGTAGGCCTATAGCATGTTTTTCATATCTACGGAAGTTTCAAATACCAAATTGTTGTAAACGGCATTATATTTTTGTCTATTGAAGACCATCTACATAATTAGATGTGATACTTATTGAGGCACTTTTTCGAAAAACAAAAAACAGTAGTATTTTAAATCCTATATAACTTTGTTCCTATTTATTCAAATCTTTAACTTTTACGTTCCACGGTTAAAGGCTAGTTACGTTAAAGGAGACGGTCATGATGAGAAATAAAGGCAGTTCACCACAAAATTAACTTGGTGCCAGCTGGGATCAGGTAAACCCTCTACCATTGAGCCACCATGGCCCCTATTTATTCAATTGTACATTTGAGATATTGTAGTATCCCTACCTTGCAACACTAAACAATAAGTGTGATATTGTATATTTTCGTTTAAGTAATGTGTAAATTTGAAATTTGTATGGTGCAAAATATCAGCGTTTTTCGTCTATTAGTTAAAAACCTACAAGACCATTTGAAGATAAATAGTCTACCCTGTATATATATATTTTGCACCATGAATATATTGACACATGGACATTGTTTGACATACTAACGGTGAGTGGGCTGAAAAGTTTTACCTGTTCATTAATATCTCGGGTTATAGTGAACATAGAACTAAAGTGTATGCTTCATGTTGACATCTAAGCTTCAGTTCTGGGACATCATTTCTTCACGTAGTCCCCATCCACTTCCACACACTACCTCCAACAGCGCACCAGTCCTTCCTAGTGATGGGCAGTGGGAATATTCCCGGTGGGAAGGAATTTAAAAAATGGGAATATTCCCGGGTTTTTTTCCCTAGCCTATAAATTTCCGGGAAGGAATTTATTTCCATTTCTTTACTTTATCTTCCAAATTATAAGAACCATATGACTAATTACCAGGGCCCGGATCTTGTTGACCTAAAGTTTTCTAAAAAGTGACCTATAAAATGACACCAAAATTCCTGTAAAATGACCCAAAAATTCACAAAAATTGACCTTAAAACTTGCGTTTCTTAAACGTTTATTTCGTTAAGCAATGACATTTTTTAAAATATCGATTGGATTTTAATTACCATTTCTCATTCATTTTCAAAAGTTTTGTTTCAGTTAGTTGCAGTCCATTAATCATTTGTGTCCAGTCTACGACATTGTACGTACTGAAAGCGTCAATTCACTGCCGAGTTGAATCTAATTGGGAATCACGCTTAAATAAAAGTTCGCAAGTGTAGACTGTATACATGATAATAATAGATAAAAATCCTGTTGAAAATCTTTGTACCATTCTAAATCTATTTTTAGTTATTCACGTAATCATATTATTGTGCATATCATATCATATTATCAAAATTGTCTGTTTGGCCCACCTAGCAATCCCCGCCCCTCGTGTTCAGCTTTGCGTTCACCTACCAACCCCAGGTACAGCTTAGTGTTCATTAACTTGTTAGGAATGGAGTTTTTCACCCTAATAGTCAGGAACAGGAAAATACGCAATTTAATTTCGTTTTTTCCAAATCCGTAAATAGTGTTCATTTTAAAATTTCCTTATGTAGAAGAAAAAGAATAAAAAGACCGTAAGTGACCTAAAAGTTACCTTAAAATATTTTTAAAAAATGACCTGAAACTTGAAAATAGCAAAAATGACCAAAAGTTGACCCTAAAAATATTTTTTAGAACCTAGAGTTGTTGGATAAGATTTTTATTTGAGCTTGCCTTGCCCTATGCGTAACAAAAAAAGTTGACTTGTCAACAAGATCCGGGCCCTGCTAATTACTTTATTTTTATATACAGGGTGAGTCAAAAGTCTTTGGACACCTGCATAGTAGTTTGTTGGCATTATTTCGACATTCATAAATATTCATGAGTGTCGATAATTTTGACATGGTAGCAGTTGGTAATACACGGACGGTTGACAGTGTGAAAAATGGATACACCTTTTTTCCGCATATTAATGACACATAATGTATGCAGGTGCAGCCGGAGGTAACATGACACATAATAAATGGTTTCCGGTCAAAAGAAATGTTAATTGGACAAGCAGAATACAGAAAAGACCTTTTCGGAAATAAAATATGCAGATCACACACGTAGAACAAGGTAATTCATTAATATTCAACACATGTAACGCGACAGCTGCTGGAGAACATTCTAGAAATTGTGATTGTTGGAATGGGATATCACGTGATGGACGAAGCATATTAAATACCCAGTGTTTTTAATGAAAAGTAGTTATAGACTGGTTTTAAAGCATGGATTCAATGAAACCTTTGAATTTTAGTACAAGAGGTGAAAGTGATCTCTCAGAATCATCATCTTTGCCGGGAACAGAGGTTTTATCCCAACCGGTGGTGAGCCCGCAACTTCCGCCACTGGAAACAGAAGTTACCCCGGCCAACTTGGATGTATTACCGGGAACAGAATTTTCATCCCAACCGGTGGTGAGCCCGCACTTTCCGCCATTGGAAACAGAAGTTACCCCGGCCAACTTGGATGTATTACCGGGAACAGAATTTTCATCCCAACCGGTGGTGAGCCCGCAACCTCCGCCACTGGAAACAGAAGTTACCCCGGCCAACTCCGATGTATTGACGTCTTTATCGGGGACATCCCAACCGGTGGTAAGCCCGCAACCTCCGCCACTGGAAACAGAAGTTTTCCCGTTACTTGATGTGGATCATGAAATAGAAGAATATCCCCCTACACCTTCACCAACAGTGAGTAATTCCCCGGTGGAGAATTGGGAGTTGGAAGAATTTTTGAATTTGCCATGTGAGTGTACTGTGGAACGTACATCATTGGATTGTATAAAAGACTGTATAATATACTGGAAACCAGACGATATATGTATTTGTTTTGCTTGCGGGTTCGGAGACGGCAGTCAATGGACACATGATTGTTTGGTGTTGGATACGGAATCTCTTGAACGGAAAGCTATAGATGCTGTAACGAAATTTGAAGTTCGTGAAGAATTATTATCAATTTACAGAAAAAAGCATGGACAGCCTTTTGCGATGATATGGAATTTCATTGAACGTTTTCGAGATCTTGTGTGGGACTTTGAATACAGACCCATTTTATTAAAAATGTTACTAGAAAAAGATTATGGGAAATACGTGGACATATGGTAAATTGTTTAATTGTTTGATTTCCTTTTATTAGTAATCATGTATTGTGATAGTGAGAATTGTGGACAAAACATTAGTGAAAGTTGTGTGTTAGAAACGATAAGTGTATACTTACGCTCAAATGGAATAAGTGGTATGCAGCATAATCCTGGAACTTTTCTTGAAAAGCACTTGTTGAATGATAAGACTTTAGTAGAACTCTTTGAAATTTTTCATGAACGGCATCGTGAAATTTCAATCACAAACTTTATGTTAAAAACTGGTGAATGTTTAAAAAATACTGAATTTATTGGACAACTTATTCCAGTTGTCATGGAACGTTCGTGTGAAATTTCAGTTTGCCGTAAAATGTATATTGTAGACATACAGGGATTTAAGATTTCCCCGAATGAATTTGTGATACGTGAATTTTGTCTTACTGCGTGTGATGATACTTTAAATTTTCATTGTTTAGTAAAAGTACCATGCGAATTTAACGATTTACCAATAGGTTGCCAAAAACAAATCGATTGGCTTACAAAAAAAATGCATGGCTTGTCATGGTCTAGTAAGACTGGCTATCTCGTATCACATATTCGGAATATTATGTATGATTTTTGTGCATCAGATGCAACTTTCCTTTGTAAAGGTGGGGAAAAATCCATTTGGATAAAGAAAATCTTTGCGTTAGCAAACGTTGTGGATCTGGAAAGAAAAGGTTGTCCACCATTAACAGAATTACAAGGTACCGTTTGTAATGAAATTTGTTCATTTCATAAGCAAGTAGAATCAAAATCGGCATGTGCATATCGAAATGCATAACAATTGAATTATTGGTGGAAAAATGAGCGATCCACAACCCTTACTAAGGGCATAGCAAGTTTAATGTTTTCATTGTAATCTTAAAATTATTGTAAGGAAGATATATTTTATGGAGAAATAAAAATATAAAAGTTTAAAAAATTGGTATTTATTTATTTCTAAAAATCTACAAACATCTACTTTTTTTCTTTTTCATTATATTTTCTACATGTTTTTTGACAAGCTTATCATTATTTTTTAATTTTTTATGATTAAACATTGCAATACATTTGTCAAATGAAACACCACGTATCATATAATACAGAAAATATAATACAAAATATCCACACATGATAGAATGATTATCTTGAACTTGTACAGTATTTACAAAATAGAGTTTACAATTCCTTTGTAGGAACTGTTGAATTAGTTTAGGCACACCCTGTGCCAGAGAATCAAAATAGTATCCATGTTTATTGTTATTGATATAGATCGCTACCCAATGGCTACCAGGTAAATCAGACTTGTCCAAATTAATAATCAGTCCTACAGGGTGTTGAACAAGTATAGGTAAACGATCAATGGGATAAATTCCAGTCACATTTGCACCGGTAATACAGTCCTTTAGTAACACTTGTAATAATTGATCACTATACATGTTTATTAGTCTATTTCATCCTTACTTTCCTCCTCTTGTTTTATTTTTGATGGAACATACGTTGCACTATTTGGATTTACGTATAAAACATAACCATAGACTTGTAAGTATTCGGCATATAATAAAGCTTCACGCACACAACACTTAAATTGTCCAAATCTATGTTTTAAATAAGCACAAGAGTAAACATGAAATCCCAAGGAAGACGCTTTTGGGCACTGTAAATCTTCTAAATTCACAACAGTCCGTTCCAATAGTTGCTGCAGATAGTTCTGACGTGTTTTACCATAAGTATACAAGGTACAGGTATTAGCACAATATTGTTTCAATATAGTAGGTAACAATGAGTAATCTACATCGCCATTGTACCAGTCAATACCATAATCATGTTGTACTAGATGTTTATTCGAAAGTATGAGCGGCACACGTAATTCATGTAATGGATATGGTGGTTTAAAAATCCAGCTTTGTACAAAGGGGATATCAGGATTTACAATTGCAAGTTCCTTAATAATAATATGATCATCATTATCGTTGAACGCGGAGAAGTGAACAATAACCCTCATGGCACTCAAATGACGAAATTTTACATTGTATGATCAGTATATACATTCCTGTCTTTATCGATTTGAATGAGAGAGTCAAATTGAGCGTACACAATACATGTAATGGAATTTTGTAGAGGTTGAGAAAATGATAATTTTAAATTGACAGGGGAATCACGTATGACATCCCACGTAGAATCATCTAATGTTCCTGTTGGAGATAGAATGAACGGGTACAAAGTGTATCCATGTCGAAATTCTTCACGGGAAATTGTATGTGAATGATCTTGATAATATATACCGGTACCGGAAAACAGAGTGGAATATGTTTGAACATATAATCCATTTTCAAAATTAGGAGTGAGGGGTGTCGGTGGAAATGATTTTGAACCAACTTGTAATTGCAGTTTGTTAACGTTAAAATGTTGAAATTCAAAAGGATTTACATGTGGTTGACCATTAAATGCAGCGTTTGATACAAAACCTATAACAACACCTTTTGGTACTTTACCCAAAAATAAATTATCGAGATTATATGAACTTACTTCTGCGGGAATGGTATAGGTACGAGTTTCAACACTAGTAAGAGGTATGCTGGCCGGAATGTGTTCCATGCCAGCATTGATTTGCATAGCTAAGTCGGCAGCAATATCTAGACGCCGCACGTGAAGTGTTACGTCCTCAAGTTTGACTTTATATGCTGTATTTTCAGCAGACATTAAACAAAACGTATCTTTTGTACGATGTAATTTTACACGTAAGCTTACTTTATTAGGAAGCATACATCCCACACCGGCAATATCAGCATGGATACGGCCATACATATCGAATGATGCACTATTTCTAACATACTGGGCACGATTTGTAAATCCTGTATTTGCATTACCTAATACATTAAATTGGTTTGCAGTATCTTTATACCATAATCCCCCAGTTAAATGGGTTCGAGCGGCATCACTACCATAATTTAATAATGTTTCGATATAAGCACGGTACGGATATGAACCAGATGATGAACTAATTAATTTATCGTTTAATAAAACATCAACTTGACTAAATAACGAATGAAGAAAATTATTTACAGGTGCAACAATATCCGCCGCAACTAAATTTGTATTATCGTTTTTTGTAATTTTACATTTTACATAGAGATACAAGTATGCAGTGTGAATAAAATCACCAGTTTCACCAGGTACAACAAATTCAATTGGTCATTCTGACGATAAAGTAGAAACCGGACGATATTCAACAGTGGAAGACGACTCAATAGCAGTTTGAGTCATTGGAATAGTAAACAAATCAAGTTCACTTGTACAACATTCAGGACTACTTCCACTGAGTAAAGCCATGATTAACTAAATATATCACCGGAATATTTTCGATTACGTTTGACCGGAGGACCGAATTGTACAATAGCAGGAGCCTTACGTTTTCGTGGACGTCTCTTACCACTACCGGTTAACAACTGACTAAGTTTATTTGCAGCTTTAGTTTTTAATGTTTCTCCAGCTTCTTCTACGCGAGCACGAACAGATTCTTTAAATGGACGGTCTTCTAGTACATCACCTACAACTTGTATTCCTGTTTGTAACGCTTGCCGGCCTACAGCTTTGGCACCTTGTTTTAATAAAGGCAATGCAAAACGAAATAAACCTTTAAAGAAACTACCAATCCCATGACCCCGTTGATAAACTGGACCTGAAAAGAAGGGAAGGCCACGTCCCCGCTGATAATACGTATGTTGCTTTTTCATTTTCCAGGAGAACGTTTAAAATGAAGTGTCACTGTCAATGTCCCGGAACGAAATGGTAAATTTCGTCCTGCGTGGTCCTTTAGTAGTATTTCAACACTGTTAAAGCAAAATTTAGAGAGTGGTATATAGTGAATATCTTGATATCGTAACGTTTGAACTTTTCCATAAGTCATATTGCCAACAGTTGCAATACGTAGTAAGGGAGCTTGCGTATCTCCCACCAATTGATATTCAATAAGATCAGTATACACAAAAATTTGAAAAGGATATCCAATATCTAAGTATGGTTGTTTAAATCCCTGTTTTTGAATAATGAGGTCATTTTTTTCATGAAAACCTAGTTGTATAGCCAAAGTAGGTGAAAGTGTTATAGATTCAACGTTTGATTCAGAAGTAACATGAATAATATTGGAAGCGTTAAATCGTATATATTCTGAAACTTTATTTAATTCTTCCAGTATGTGTTCAATGTTTGCATAATATCCAGGAGTAATTTTACTTTTCATAATTTCATGACCTTCTAATTTGTACCAAACGATATTTTCATCTTCGGTGACATTATGACACGTTAAAGGAATATGTATTTCACTTAATCCGACACACCAATCCGTATCTGTTAAACGTACAGTATTTTTCAAATTATTAATGAAATGGGTTGGACTATTTTTAGGATAAACGTCTGTACTTGCATTTGAAACCAGTGTAATGTAGAAGCTGTCTTCGATGCTTTCAGAAATCATTTTCGTTTAAAGTGAAGTGTCAAGTTCGAAGTTCCAAAACGAAATGGTAAGTTTATACCGAGTTCATCTTTTAAGTTTACTTCTATCGTATCAAAATATTTCTTTTCAACTTTCACGTACTGCGGGTTATGAAATAAAATATTTTTGATTCGTCCATACCGCTCGTAAAATATACTAATTTTACGAAGTAAAGGTCCAATTTCTTCTTGTTGTTTTACAATATCCACACATACGTTAACTTCTGTTGGAATATTATAATCAAGGTTACAGGGATATTTTCCCTGAGGAGCCAGAAATTGTTCCCTATGTTGATCTTTTATATACACCACTGAATTATAAAAATTTGAATTTTCATTCATAAAACCGAGTATATGTTGTAAACCTTTTGTTATGTCTAGAATACACCGATCACGTGACCGGAAGGAATGTTGAATATACACTTGATTCTTAAAATAATTATATTTTATTATACGTACTTTCTCGGGAATTAGATTTAAGATGGCTTTAATGGATGCATAATATCCCTCCGTTACTTTAACAGGATATCGAATATATTCACCATCAATAAATGTATCAATTGTGATTTGTTCACCCGAACCAACATTATAAAAACTCCACGGTATATTAATTTGTGTTAAGCCCACAACCCACTCTCCGTCCGTTAAATCTATGGCCCTTGCAAGTTTTACTCGAAATGAGGATGTTGTATTATCAAAAAGTGTACTACTTGCATTGGAAGGTAACGTCACGTAAAAACCGTGTTTCAATGACGAATTCATTATGCAGACTGAATACTAGATACTCGAATCCACGAATTCATACTTTCTGGGTAGCCTAACCATTTTACGAAAACCCACCCCTTCTTACGTTGAAGAACTTTTTCAATTAAATAGGTCTTGTTTGAGCTTAGAAATATTTTTTGTAATTCTTCAGCATAAAATATTCCTTTAATTTCATCACCATTCCAGTCTTTTAATTTATAAGTTATAGGATTTGATTTTATACATTTATCAACAAGAAATATTTCTCGAGACCAATTGGGCAAATATCCTTTTTCAAGCTTATGTTTATATTTAGTAATACGAAATAATCTCCTGCTTGAAATTTACAAGTTAATTTCTTCTTATGTACAGTCTTTCCGTACAGCGTATTCCACACTTGATTGATATTTGAATCATTTACTTCTGCGGGTGCCATTTTAATACTTGAATGATAACTATGATTATAATTGTGTACAATTTGATCCAAGACATCAATGTACCGATACGTATTTTCTGCAGTAAAATAACGATATATTTTACTTTTAATGGTACGAATTACTCTTTCTACTAACGCACATTTCATTTCCGAATGTACACTATAATGATTAATCCCAAAATCTTTAAACACTTTCTTTACATGGCGATTATAAAATTCTGACCCTAAGTCAGTTTGTACGTGAACCAGTAATGGCACTTGATTTAAAATTGAAGTTATTGCATTAGCCATTTCAGGCCCTTTCTTTGTTTTCACAGGAATGCAATACAAATACCGCGAAAAAATGTCAATTGCACATAAAATATAGCGATATCCGTCATTATACTTTGCAATATTTTGCATGTCCGCCAAATCGCATTGTAATGTTTCATTAGGACCACTAACATAATATTGTTTCCGTGGAAATGTTTTTCGTATTGGAGCGTGCATTGTATATGCATCTTGTGATGCTAACCATTTTTTAATTTTCTCTCGGGATAATTTTGTTTTACGTTCTAATGTACTAACACTGGATAAAGATGCAGGATCTGAATACTTGTAATAGATTTTTGATAATTTTGTCATTTCTTATTTACATTTTATATTCTTTCCAATACCGAAATACGTTAGCTGCAATTGCGGGGGATACTGCAGTCGAAGAAGAATGCCGTTTTCGAATTTTACTGCCAGTCACTTTCGGGGTTGTAAAAGCAGGTGAAGGCGGTCCTGGTGTACGTGAACTAATAAATTCCCGAGGAACATTAATATCATCCAATAACGTTTTAAATGGCTGTAATCCTACTGGTTGTGTTGAATATTTCCGTGTACGAACGACATCATTTACTAAATCGATAATATTGGAACCGGGAATGATATTTCCATCGATAGCTACTGTACCTGTTTGATCCCACGAGATTTTCTGTGAATTAATGAGTTGTTTAAGTAATAAATCCGTTTTCCTTCGAAGTATTTTTGGTACTGATTGTAATATATCGGGTACAAGAGTTAAAATACCACTATCTGTACGACTACTTGCATTTTCTGAGTCAACAATGGGTAGGGCAATAGAATTTTCCGGTGTGGGACTCGATTTATAATGTAAATATTGATGTAATACTTGCTGATACAATTTCCATTTTTGTTCTCTACTCAAATCTGTACGATGTAAGATTTCGCTCATATCTTTATCTAGTCTTGATTGATGTGCTTCATGCGTCTTTAAATTAGATTGTATTCTATGAAGTGCATTTTCTGGAACTAATAGCATTTTACGTAATTCCGACATGTTATCTTCCAAAAATTGTTGAGGCTAAGGCACCAATGAGTGGCCCGAGAATTAATGGAAGTAATGCACCACCTTTCTGTAGTAATAATTTCTTTTTCTTTTTAAGAGAAAGTTTTGAGGAGAGAGCACGTGAGATCTTCTTATGTCTACGGAGCCTTTGCTTCTGAATTAATGATATGGGGATATTTCCTTTTATAGTATTTTTTGCTACTTGTGATATGGTACGAATCAAATCACCCGGTGCGTTTTGAAGAATAACTTTCCGATCGGATGGCTTGCATTTCGCAAGCGTGCAGAGCGTATTATAATGATGTTTTACCTTCAACATCTTGATGCCAACTAAACATAAAACGGTGTGGCCGCGTTTTTAACACTACTGTACACATGCATTATTTCTCCGGGAAATATATTTGTTCTCAGTCGTAGGGCATCATGTGTTTGTTGTGTAAGGTCAAACAATAAATACGTGTGTGGTTTTTGTGTAATTTCCTCAAAGACATTCACGAGTTGTTTGCTTTCACGAGGCATAATTTGTCTTGCTAAATATTCAATTTGTAACTTATCACGTGGATTCTTAAATACCACTATATAATGTGCATTTAAACTAATATCTCGAGCATGCCGGTTTTTTGGAAATAAATTTTGAACAATAAATATTACCGTTAATTTCTTGTGGTGAGCGTACTTGGTAAATAATTTGGCCACATCGTCATTTGTTTCTGACATTAAATCATCTAATATGAGTAATGAATTTTCACTTATATCAAAAGTATTTATATCGGGGATTCCTTCCAGAAAACGTATTTTTGCATCAACGTCCAAGTTTGGTATAACTGCGCCATAACACCATACAATTTCTTTAAAGGAAACATTAAACATATCATTTCTTTCTTTGATTAATCGATTCACAAAGTGAGTTTTACCAGCACGGGAAGGGCCGGCTATGAGAATAGTGCACGGATGTTTAAAACGTAACATCTTCGTTGCAAATGACACAATGTGATAGAAACTCTGCTTTTTATTCCCCAAAAAACGAGTCTCTGGCCAATCATTTATGAGATCTATAGCCATACGGAACAGTAACACTTTTTGGTACGTCAGTCACAATGTCAGCGTCTATTCGTCTGCGTTTACTGGTCACCATTTGATGCGTCTTTAGTTCTCTTCGAGAAAAGATGCGCAAATCTGGTTTCCGAACAATTTTGGATGGCATTTCGATTACAGTTGCCTCCCGATTCCCCGTCACTAAATCATAAAAACTATCAAAATTAATTTTATCACTTGTTCTGTGATTTAATGTTATTCCACGTATTTTATAGACATATTTCATTTCCCCACTAGCATTGCGTAAAGCGTAGGCGTAATTCTTTGCACCTAATGCTATTACTTTACGTATTTCCCAACCTTCGGGAACTTCATTTGTTAACCCACCCAAATACGAACTTAATTTTAATGGGAGTTGCTCATCTTTTCTTTGTGTAAACATGATACTGTCCGTATCGCAATAGATTACATTCTGTTCTCCAACACTTGTTAGTAGATCATACAGCCACAGTCGTGCCCATGAGGTTATAAATGCTGCCAGCACAACATTTGAAAATGCTAATGGGATATTTTCACTCTCACAGTCTTTATATTGAACAATTAAATGAGTTTCACCAACTGGTGTTACAGCTTGAATTTCATATTTAGGATCTGTTAAAATTTTTAAAAAATCTTCTGCTGTATCAACCATTGTGCACTGTGAAAGGTCTGTTCTTTGTCCCCATTTCCCGTACAGCGAATTCAAAAACAGTTTCGCTGTACTGCGCAGGCCTGGATTATATTCTATATTCTCATAATTTAACTGTATTCCCTCATGCCTGAAATATTCATGTACTTTTCCTGCTCTTCTTTTGTAGTGCATTCTGCAGGAAAGCCTGAAGCTTCTTGTTTCATTTGTAAAAAGGATTTCACATATGACCCAAATAATCCTTCACAAACATCTTTTTCCGGGACTAATAAATCAAACTCCCATATTTCATGAATTTCAATTAGCTCATACCCATTGTCTAATGCTTTGTGCAGTTCGGGGGTACAAAACGTACCGGTAATGATACGTTCAAGATCTATGTGCGTACATTCATCATCATTTTGTTCATCCATGCACGATTTACACAATCCAAAGATTTATCTTCCTCCCGTAACATAAGGGAGGATTGGAAAATATAAATCGGAGGGTGGAAGAACACTGCATTTTACAAGTCCATGAATGTTTCGCACATTGGGGAAATTGGGGCCATTGTGTACTTTAGGTACATTCACAGGCATGCCTCGTTTACACATTGTTGCGGGATAAAGCGAAGTGACATCTACGTAAACTACGTATTCGTCCTCTGCACAGTCTACATATAACTTAAAATTTTCTGTTCTACCTCCTTGATAGGCAGATTTCGGAATGAGAGGATCACGAATATGTTTGCACCGTTGTTCGTTGATCTTCTGTATATGTTTATCACGTTTTACCATTGCATCCCATTCACATTCCCAAATTTCTATTAAATTATAACCTAATTTTTTCAAATAGTTGCGGCAGTGCATTGTTTGTTCGTATCTCTTTTCAAAAGTGTTGTACGCACCATTTTCTTTGCATAAAATGCTGTTTCTATTATCTTTGTAGCAGCTTTTACAGGAATGCCAGTAACATCCCATAAACTGGTATAAAGTGTTTGTTTTAGCGTCAAAACCATCGACTTTATATCTGCCAAACCGTTTCTCCAACGCATTATTCGAAGTAACAATAGATCTCTTTGTTACATGTTCCATATACTTCAACCATTTTAATGCTTTAATACTCTGTTGTTGGGTAAGTTGGAACCCGTTTGGAGGAATAACTGGAATTGTGTTTTCAATCAGGTGATGACACCGGTACGTCAACATTGCTAGACTAGCGATCGTCGTGCTGGAAATAAAACATTGAATACCATTTGTTTTCTCTTCAATCATGGAGGTAAATTTAATTACTGCCTCCGCCAATATACGCACATCGTTCCGGCAGTACTCCAACAATTCTTTCTGAAAATCAAAAATATCACCATTCCGCACTCGCTCTTCATGCCACAGCATAAGTTCTGCCCGGTCTGCCGTACTACGTGAGTCCGGGTCATAATAATACAATGCCGGCCATTCTCCAACATAATTTTGATGTGCCTCTGTATTAAAGAGGTATGGAAAATCTCCTTTTTTCAATTCAACATTCAATCCTAAGGTTTTCGGTAATTTGGATAATTTTACACCAAGATAAAGAAAAGTGTCCCGAAAATAAAAACGATTACTAATACTAATTTGAAATATCTTTTGACCGTGCATAAGAACATGTGGATTTATTTTTTGTTTCTCAATAAGTGTCCGCACACAAAATAGGCCATCATATCGCGAATTATTGTGAGCAAGTGCCACAGTGATCTGATACTCTGGCCTTTCCATAAGCACATGTTCAATAAACGCCTCCATGGTTGTGAAAGAAAACATACGGTTCCCGGATATTTTATCTCCGCACTTGAAACATAAACTATCTACTCCAGTATTTATGCAGTGGAAACATACATTCAAACAACAACATAAATTTACGGCATGCTCCTTTTCACCTTTCTCATTTGGTGCTAATAGCATGGTTTCCACATCAAATATAATGTACAAAAACCGTTCAGTGCGTTTTAGTTTACACTTTTGAACGAAACATCGATGGCCAACAGTTACGTGCACTTTACAAAGACTACAATAGTAGTCGCCGCATACATGAGATTTTCTTTTTCTCACATCGTAAATTACACCACATGCGTTACACAATTTCACGTAATCACATGTGGATTTCTTTACTTTATTTAGTGTTAAATGGTTATTAAAGCAAATGCCTTCAGGAAAGTTTCTATTACATTGTGTGCAATGTACCAATTTCGCGTTAGTTTCTTTACCATGAAAATGTTCACAGTACGAACATCTCATCTGACATTGGTGAGCCGCACGTGTTTCATGAAATCCTTCCAAGCACGAAAAGCAGAAATTCCTCTTACCCATAAATGAATTAATATTCTTAATGGGCTGGAAATGGCCCACAGTATCCCCTCTCTGATACAGAATAAATATCTTTTTTTCTGCATTTATTCCTGGGTAGCGTACCACAGGTGTTCTGGAATCTTCCGGTAATTCATATACTACAATTTGATAATTCTTTTTCACTAAATAATTTTGAAAAGCAACTACATCTTCTAAATCAAATCCCTGTTTCCGTTCAACGTACATTTTCGCATCGTTACACAATTTTTGTGCTTTATTTTCCCAAGTTTTGCGTGTAGGCAGGGTCATAACATATAGTGCATCCTTACTCTGTTCATGTTTCGTAATCCAATATACTATGGATTTTGGCAGACAAAGAAAATCACTAGCCTTTGTGGCCACCACATGATCCTTGAGAAAAATACTCATTTCTGCATATTTTCTTACCACTGCTCGTTTAGGTATACCCTGTCCGTGTAATCCATCAACGATGTCAAACCGAAATTCTAATTGATTTCCTAAAAGAAATGATTCGTTGCTATTTAATACGTTCTCCACCGTTCTAAGAACCACATCGGTATTCAAATTTTGACGTTTTCTCCATGGAACAAACACTTCTTTATTCAGGAGATCTCGGTCGGAATTTATTCTTAAACCGACAAAATCGTGGGGCCGTGTATCCCTCAAAACGGTAGAGAGCGCATAATCCATCATGGATGTAATATAATCCATGGGATTTGTAATTATATGTTGCACCGTTGGTTTTACAATAATTTCCACCCCTTTCATATTGAAACGCGGGTACTCTCTTACATTTCTCCCCACAATTTCAAACATATTACACTCTCTTTCATTCCCTCCATACCCTCGCAATGGAGGGTGCTGAGAAGTTGTGGGCCGCATATCTTCTGAATAATGTGCATTATTCAGACGATCAACACGCGCATTTTCTTCCTCAATTTCTTGCAATTTTTGCCACAACATCTCTGTAAAGTCAGTTTCGGAATTTTGAATTTCTACTGGTTCATCCAAATTAATTTCATTTAATAGTGCCCAATCAATATGTAATGAGTCATCATCATCATTATGTTCTGATTGAACATTTTCTCGATTTCCCGTAAATGAAAAGAACGCGGATACACTTTTATCACTCACTCGCTCTAACTGACCCTTCTCAGAGGCCATATAATTTAAATATGACATAAATGCCGCATCATACAATCGATCTTCACGGAAAAATCCGTGGTCAAAAAGCTCTATAATGTCCGCTGCTGAGCGAACATTATTCAGTATAATATATTGATTATTTTTAAAATATAGGTACAAAAGCGATAGTAGATCACTTACAATTTCAGACGATCCAATATACCCTGCTGCTTGCAGGTCCACTACTTGTTGCCACGTATGTAAAACACGTTCAGCACTATCCAAGCCTCTCAGTCTTCCCTGGAAAATGGTTTCATCAATCACGTTAAATTCCTCAAAGTAAAACTCCATTTTCCTGTAAAATACAAGACAAAAAAAAAGTGCAATCAATATATGTATACAATGACTAAAAACCTGAAAACAAGCAAAATTTTGAAAATAATAATAATAATAATAATAATAATAATAATAATAATAATAATAATAATAATAATACTTACCGAATATTAGTTTATCTCTGTTTAAGTGATAATCCAATTCAAATCCACGTCTTTCGTGCTCTCTGCTTTTTCTCGATTCTATCACTTATTTGCTTCAGCACCTAAAACAGAAAAGAAAAAATGCAATTAGTTACCGTATTACGACTTTTCAAATTACAAAAATATTGGCTTTGCATGTAAGAGAGCCATGGTTCGATTCGCGGTGCAGATTTTGTTAACTACCTCTCCAATATAAGTTTGTAAAATATACCATTTATAACTGAAAAAAGTCTACAATGCAAGCAAGCGTACGGTTTCCCACGTGGGATAGCCCTGGTTCGAGTTCCGGCAGTATCATGGCTCCCTGCTCAATAAAACTTCCCATATACTTTCTAAATACCAGTTATACGTCTTACACAATTCATAGCTACATATAAGTAACAATACCTTCTAAGCAAAATGTTTGTCGTACGGCTTTTCACGTGGACAAGCCCTGGTTCAATTCCCGGGAGCGCATTCTGTTGACTTCGTGTTATGTCTTACACAATTCATAGCTATGTATAAGTAATAAGTTCACACTGCAAGCATACAATTTAGCGTACAGTTCTCCAAATGGGAGAATACTCATTCAATTCCCGGTGCAATCATTAATGTTGATTCCCTACATATTACATTATACTATATCTTAGTCACGTTACAATTCCATAAAAGTACACCGAGTCATATCATTTTTTCAATGCCGGAAAATCCGCAATCAATTCCCGATAAAACCAAACAGTTCCGTCCCCTTATACTCCAAACAATTACAATATGTCCCTTTCCCATATAAAAATGAACAAGTATAATACAAGAAAACTACAACGTTATTACTTACCAATCTTCCAATCTCTCCTAGTAGTAAAATATCTTCTTCGCAAAGTTAACACTTGATGTTCTTGGTGCCCTCTTCTTTCTAAATGTACACATCATGCAAATGCATCAGTATTTATATGCCCTTCAATCTTTCCAGAAGGTTCGAGTGTGTTCTTTCCCCTATTCCAACAATAATAAGCTTAGAAAAAAGATCTGGAAGTTTCCAGTGCTTTCTTTCACTCATACCAACGATCACAATTTCTAGAATGTTCTCCAGCAGCTGTCGCGTTACATGTGCTGAATATTAATGAATTACCTTGTTCTACGTGTGTGATCTGCATATTTTATTTCCGAAAAGGTCTTTTCTGTATTCTGCTTGTCCAATTAACATTTCTTTTGACCGGAAACCATTTATTATGTGTCATGTTACCTCCGGCTGCACCTGCATACATTATGTGTCATTAATATGCGGAAAAAAGGTGTATCCATTTTTCACACTGTCAACCGTCCGTGTATTACCAACTGCTACCATGTCAAAATTATCGACACTCATGAATATTTATGAATGTCGAAATAATGCCAACAAACTACTCTGCATAAGTTTGAAAATCGACAGGAAAAGTAAAAAGTGATGATGGAAACAGAGGTTTAATGAGGGTCCGCAACTTTTGGAGTGTATGTCATTCATGGCTGTCATCTTGAAATCCGCCATTTTGGAGTCAAGTCATTTTTTTAAATGGGAAGGTGTGTGTGTGTGACACATCAAATAACACTAGCTTGAGCTCAGGAATTTAGTGCTGTAATTTGTGTTTTTCTATCTTGTACAGTTTAGAAGTTATTAATGTTCAAAGGTGGGAAATTACCTTAATACTGAATGCTACAACACATGTTCTACGTGTTGTCCATCCCGTGCAATGCACAACTGTAGTCGCCGCAACCACTCTGACTGCACACGGAGGAGAATGTCTCCTGAAATTTGCTCACAGGCTTGTTTGATGCGTTCCTCCAGGTGTCTCAAATCACGGATTGTCTCAGCATACACTATCTGCTTAAGATGTCCCCATAGATAAAAATCAAGGGGCGTTAAGTCAGGGGATCTGGACGGCCACACCACGGGACCACGGCGACCAATCCACTTCCCTGGCAGTTGTTCATCCAACCATTCACGAACACCAAGTCCATAGTGTGGAGGGGCTCCATCGTGCTGAAAATAAGATGGGAAAATGCCGTCAGCGTTCAGTGTGGCAGGGAACACAAGTCCCTGCAGCAGCATCAGATACTGTGGTGCAGTTAAGGTGTTGTAAATGAAAAATGGCCCAATGATGCGGGTGTCCCATATGCCACACCACACCATCACCTTCGCTCGACTATGTTCTCGACTCGGGTCAATCCAGTTCGGATTTGCGTCACACCAGTCTTTATGTCGATTATGTCGATTAACCTCCCCGTTCAAGGTGAAATACGCCTCGTCGCTGAACAGTATGCCCTTGGCAAACGCAGGATCCACTTCGTGTTCTTCAGTAGCCCATATGCAGAACTCCAACCGGCGATCAGGGTCATCCTCGTTCAGTTTATGTTGCATGTGCAGCTTGTAAGGATGCCACTGATTGGCGTGCAATATCCGGACAACGGAGGATTGGCTTATTGCACATGCTAGGGACACACGACGGGTACTTCGTTTAGGACTTTTCAAAAACGACGCAACAACCGCCGTTGCAGTTTCCTCATTGGTGGCAGTCTTTGGTCGCCCAGTACGTGCCCTATCTTGAACAGAGCCCGTCTCCCGGAATTTAGTGATCACGTGAGCCACCGTGCTGTGCAGGGTGCGAATTGGCGGGGGGATGCCAGGGATTTCCCCCCCTGACAAAAATCTTTCCCACCCTGGAGAAGAAAAATTTTTATCCTTGGCAGGGATAACTTTTTCCCCCTCTGGAGTATTTTTAAATGGACATAAAGATAAGATAGAAAAAGGGAACAATTCTTACTTTGCGTAGCTAACCTAAATATTACTTCAGTGAAAATTTATGAAAGATCTCACATCTCAACTGTTTTGTACTTGTTAGTGTATATATATATATATGTGCGTGTGGGGGGGGGTGTGCGTGTGAGGACTGGATGCGCATATGGGTGAAATTCATCCCCCCCTGGGAAAATTTTTCAATTCGCACACTGGTGCTGTGCGATACCGTTTCTCTGTCTGGGTGCCGTCTGTTGTAGTCAGCTGCTAGTGTTCGGTAGCTGCGTTCCTCTGATATAAGAATGATTTCGTTCTTCTGTTTATGTGTCAGACATATTTTAGATCATCTGGAACAAAGAGAGAACTGGGTCAGTATCAATGTAATTTCCCATCTTTGAACATTAATAACTTCTAAACTGTACAAGATAGAAAAAACAAATTACACCACTAAATTTCTGAGCTCAAGGTAGTGTTATTTGATGTGTCATACACCCCTTCCCATTTAAAAAAATTGACTTGAATCCAAAATGGCGGATTTCAAGATGGCGACCATGAATGACATACACTCCAAAAGTTGCGGCCCCTCATCAAACCTCTGTTCCCATCATTACTTTTTACTTTTCCCGTCGATTTTCAAACTTATGCAGGTGTCCGAGGACTTTTGACTCACCCTGTATTATGATTTACTTCTAGGCTTTAAGGAATTTGAAGGTTAAAAATTTAAAATTATTTGACGGTACTTTATATAACTAATAATATGATTTTTTAAGTTCCATTTCCATTTGCACTAAAAGTAGGGTAATTGTTTAGTATTGGGGGCCAAAACTAGCAAAAAGTAGGATGATTTACGGAAGAAATGAGTTGATAGTGATGTTCAAGTAGTCAAGAAAGTATCGAACACATTTTTTTTTAGGACAGTAGGGGATTTATACAAAACGGAAAGGTAAGTAGAAGTGATTTATGTGAGAAAAGAAAGTGAATTGTTGGTAACAAAGATGGAAAACAACGTTCCATGCGGGGATCTAACCCGCCTTCATTCGCTAACGCTCGCTCTGCAATGCTGTCTGAATTTAATGTTGGTAACGTAATTTAACGTATGAAACCATAAGACAACCACATCGGAATAGAATATCGCAAAAAAGTAGGTGCAAAAGCTGGCCCCCAATGCTAAAGAACAGCCAAAATTAGCAAAGTACTCATTTACAAATGATGAAAAGGAACCATTTTGTAAAGTAATTTAGAATTATGTAGAAATAGAGATGAAGTACTATTAAAATAAACCCTGAACCACAGTTAGTAATAGACGTCGGTCTGTCTCCTCTCTCTGACTCCAATTTCTGAAGAGGTACTCGGACTTTTTTTTACATGTGAATTAAGGTATGGAATTTCGAGAAATAGGTAGAATGAAAGGTCGTGTATGGCAATGTTAGAACATAAATTGGAGAGACATGTATCTTCTAGCATTTACCCAATCTAATTGGTTTATAACATTTATAAATTTAATGAGTTTATAATATCAGTAATAGAGTCAAGTTGAGCAAATCCACTTACATATAAATTTAAACTGTTAGTATACTATATAATTTACTATATAATTTTTTCACATATTTAATTGATAGAACATATTGTAAATAAATATACATTTATGCGAACTCTCTGAATATAATAAAGTGTTAATAAAGCAACATAGTACCGTTTAGAATATACATTTTAAAGAATCTTCTGTGGACAATAGTAATAACATGCTGTGATATAAAAATTAATTCAACTTTGAAATCATAATATAGTAATAGAATGCAATTTTCTTTCTGATTGTACATAAATTCCCGGATAAATTCCCATTTTGGGAATCTTCCAGGGAATATTCCCGAAAAATATCTTCCCGGGAATTTACCCATCACTAGTCCTTTCATGCCGTCACGGAAGATCTTTCCCTTTGGAGCGACACTACGATCGTAAAGCACGCTCAACGTTCTCATCTGATGAGTAGTTGTACCCTTAAGATGTTCCTTCAGTTTAGGAAAGATTCAAAAGTCGCTGGGTGTAAGGTCAAGGCTGTATGGGAAGTGTCGTAAGACAGTGTATCCAAGCTTCAATATTACGTCAATGGTCAGCTTGCTAGTGGGTCTAGTGTTGTCATGGAGAAGAAAAGGGGTTTCATTGTCAGGCCTGACGCGGGGCAGTCGAGCTTTTACCTTCTTTAGTGTTTCGATGTACCGCTCTGAGTTCACGCTGATACTTTTGGAAAGAAGCTCGGCAGTTACTGGCCTTCCAGAACGAGGCTTGCCAGGAAGTTTGGAATAACATAATTCGGTTCTTCTGACTGCGTTTGCCCATCTTTGAACGCTACTTTCATCCACGCAGGGCTCACCGTACACAATTTGCATCAGGCGAAAAATGGGGAGGGTCGAAACTCCCTGCACCGTCAAGAATTCGATTACGGTTCTCTGCTTTAATCTCGCGTCCATGCCAATCATCATCTTAGTCATAACTGCTGATCACGTGGGCAAATGACAGCAACTCCCGCTATGTGACATTGTAGGTAAGGAATGGAGAATAGCTAAGCAAAAGCACTAATATATCTTCAAATAAAAATAAAAGGAATAGGCCTATTAAACAACAGGCAAAACTTTTCAGTATGCCCTCGGATGTGTGTGTGTTTATTTGTTTGTTTGTATTTCTCATACTCAGGGGTGGAACAAGTGCTCTCTGCTCTCCCCAAATGACGCCCCTGGTTTAAACAATTTAATGATTTTATTTTTGAACATGCACTTTTTTCCATCACGCCTACCTGTTTTTAGAGCGCTTTACTACATGCTCTTTGGTGTGGTGAAGTAATTTCAATTCAATTTAAGAACATTAGTTAAAATATTATATACTACTTGAATATACCCATGCTTCGCACAGGGGCTGTATTTGGAAGTCAACGCCTGTGTAAGTATCACCATTCATTTCAGCGACTGCGTAAACTATGGATTTGATACTAATATCGGACATTTTGGGCTATTTTCACATGCCTCGGTATCCCCCCCCCCCTCCACTGACCCCGGCCAGCATACAATGGTAGCTGAATTTGTAAGCCGTCGCTAATGGAACTTTTTTTTATTTTATTTTATTTTATTTTATTTTATTTTTTTGGCTCAGGCCCGTCTTTCAGATCCGGCATCTGAAACTTTTGACCGGAACGGGTTATCATCATTGCCATTTATTTGTTTTCTTATCTTTATTGGATATCCATGCTTGAAAGAAAAAAGGTGAAAAGGAAGGGAAAAAGGAAAGAACAAAAGAACCACAGCACAAGAACAAAACAAAGAAACAAACAAGAATAAACTATGAAAAAAAAATAACAACAATTTTCTTGCGAAGTACTACTCAGCTTAACTCTATCTGTACCTATCCTGAACTATACTACTTAGTATTTCAATTCCTAATCCAACAACTGTAATCGCTAATCAACTGTCGCAAATGGAAGTGTCACCATTGATCTCAGCGACCGGGAAACTATGGATTTGACACTAATATCGGTCATTTTCTACTACTTTTACATGTCCAGGTAAACGCCCCCTGAGACTCCCCTGGTTCGAATTTCGACAAAAACGTTTCACTCTGATCTGGGGCCTGGATCAAGGTATTCGCGATCGCGACCAAAATTTCTTAACTCTCGGTCAACTTGTCTAGTCCCCAGCTCGGTCCCGGTAAACGCTCCCTCTAAGACCCCCTTATCAGAAATTTTAAAAATGCGCTTCGTTTTGATCTGAGGTCTCGACCAAGGCACTGAGGTCTCGACAAAATTTGGTAACTCTCGGTCCACTTGTCTGGTCCTCAGGCCACAGACAGACAAACACACAAACAAACTCTTTATTTTATTTATATTAGATTAGATTATTCTTTATTTACATGTTATGATAAATTATTGTATCTATGTAGCGTGTGCCAGATAATAATATTAAGCTTTATTAATGTAATTAGGTTTACTTATTTTAGGCTAATATGTATCCCGAAATATGAATAATGATAATCTTTGAGTACTCCAGCGAGTCCATAGGCCTGGTACACTTGCAATACTTTTGCCCATTCATTTACTTTATCTTTTTGTTTCAAATTACTACCAAACTAAATATCTTTCGATTCCCTTATCACATTCAAAATTATTAAATTTGAATTATGTTGCCATTATTTTTGAATGAATGAACTAACATTGCAGAAAATATCTAAACCGACAGTACTTCATACAGTACTTTCTACGTACTTTTCTGCTAACTTGTAAATTTGATACGTGACTAGTGAAAAATCTGTCCTCTTTACAAGTTCTTGTAAAAGTTTTGAAAGACCGAGTTTACAAGAACTTGTGAAATTCAGATTCGTAGTTTGTAGCTTGTGAAGTATTAGACTGGTAGTTTTAGAAATACGCCCAGGTCTCTCAGTTGACAAATTCCACGAAGCATCTCAAGTGACACTCGCTAATAACCTCGAACGGGTCTCTTGTTGGCTAATGTTTCTGCATGTTTGGACATTCCATTCGCACCAACTTAACAGAAAAAAGAAAAGAAAATGAAATGAAATCTTTGAGTTTTACGTCCCACGATTATGCTGGCTAGGCTAAAGGAGACGGTGATGATGAAAAATAAATGAAACTGTGGAATGAAGAAAGTGGAAGGAAACGGGAGAACCTCAAGAAAATCCACGCACACGGTGTTTGTCCACTACAAAGCTCACTTGGCGCGAGCTGGGATCGAACCACGGACACCGAGCACCAGGGGTTAACGCTCTACCACTGAACCACCGCGACCCGCTAGAAAAAAGAAAAAAATAAGAAACGAAGTGACAAAACAATATGCACGCAAAAAAAAAAAAAAAAAAAAAGTTGGCGAACTTTAGAACTGGAACATGACGTCACGTATAGCGTAGTTATATGCCACGATTTCGACCATGTAAACCCAGCAAATGAAGAAAAGAACATTAATAGTGTGATACGTTGCGTGTTTCAGAACTATGCAACACGCAACGGCTAAACGTATGGGAAAATATGTCGAGAACTGCATGCGACTATATAGAAATACAAACTGTTGGATTGGCAGGAAATAACTTTTCTTTTTTATCTATTAACCATTGATAGCCGAATAAAATCATTTAATTCGTATCCAGTATGTTCCTTATTTAATACACTGAATCCTTTATCCGTCTAAGGAAATTATAAATGCTTTTTATTAAATGATTGACCATTCAATGCTAAATACACAATATAAGGTTTCGATATTACCTCATGTATCTAAAGAGCAGCAGAACAAAAATGAGTACTTACCATTACAGATTTTTAAATAATTCTGTATTTTTTTTTTTTCATCAGAAAGCTATTTATAATATTGGATACCCAGCCTAAAACAAAATAAGTTTCCAAATACATTTCAAATTTAAATCAATGGATTGTAATTTCAAGATGTACTGATAATTCCTCACAGGGAATCCGAACTTTTTTTTCTGTTTAATTTACTCTCACCAGTAGCTGAAGCCGGAATAACGCGCACCTACATTTTTAAAGAGCAGAAATACAGTATCTAGGCAGTGGCATATTAAAATCGGGTTGATGGGACGCGGTTTCAGGGTGACTCTAGAGCAGGGATTTTCAAATGTTTTCACTGGCATACCACCAAATGGTATAGTAGGACATTGAAAAACGTTGCTTTAGGGTACAACGATAATTGAAATGGTGCCATTGACATGATCGAGTCTGAAAAATAATTAGTTTTCAAGAGTGACACATTATTTACAAAGTTCTTAAATTTAAGCCGTATAAAGTGGTTATTTTAATCGAGTATTAACTTTCTCTAGTACAAGCTATTCCTTTTTAAATGGCAAATTCCCTCAGATATATTTCTTCTGAATATAGCCTTTGCAGTTTCTGGTAAAATGCTGAATTTGCCAACTTACTGTTAGTCTATCAATAAATACATATTACATTTAGCCAGTTGATGAATTTGGATAGCTTGGAAGTCTACCGTAATTTCTCCGCACGAAACAAAATTAAATTGTTCCTATTCCTTTTTATTATTTGCAACGTAATAAAAATTATATGTAATTGTGCTGAATATACAGGGTGAACCTGAAACTTGTGCACAAACTCCGGGAGGTGATTCGTGACATCAAAAGAAGACAAAAAGTCCTGTTGAATATTGTCGAATTTCGAGACGTATACAAGTGACAGGGTTACCAACTTGAAATCGAATCCTGACAATTGGTACGGAAAAGAAAAATGTGCACATCTTTCTGTTCCGTTGCAATTTTCCCGATTGGAGTTTCGATTCTAAGTTGACACATCTGTCACTCGTACACGATGCAGAATTCGACAATATGCAACAGTACTTTTTTGGTCATCTTTTTGATGTCAAAATCACCTCCCGAGTTTGTTACATCTTTCAGGTTCATCTTGTATATACTTAGGCAGAGAAGTAATGAGGCGTTTGCGGGAGCATATGGTGATATACAGGTTCACCTAATATTTTTATAGTTCAGCGTTTACTCTTTTCAAATCAGTCTATGTGATGTAATGCTATGTAATGAGGTATACGCTCGACTTTTTTTTTTTTTTTTTTTTTTTTTTTTTTTTTTACTTTCGAACGACGAAAGGAGAGAAGAAAGTATGGTGATAGTGAAAAAAGAAAATCAATTCGAGATTTCAATGGATTTACACGTTTCATGGCCCATAAACATCGAGAAAGTGATTTTTCATCTGTCCGTTTCTTCGTCCTGCTACACACTCGCCTAGAGGCTATACCAGAGCTGTCCGAATGGCGGCCCGCAGGCCGCATGCGGGCCGCCAAACCATTTTCCGCGGTCCACAAAGCTCTCACGATTTACGATTGTTATTACTGATAATATTTTCATTTATATTTATTCTTTTAATGTTTCCACTTTTCTTTCGAAATAAGGCACCCATTTAGCGCTTCTGTACAACAAAAAGGCTCGGGCATCCAAGGAAACACTAGAATCGGTAATGTAACTATAGACAAGGCATCGTTGCTGAAAGGGATGATTACTTCAATAAATCAAACCACACCAACCATACCAGTTTACCATGAAAATTGTGAAGAATAACTTCAGAAACTGTCTTGGAGATTCTTCTCTTTTACATCTTCTGAGGCTCGCAACAACAGGAATGGATGTAGATATTCCAGCTCTTGTAAACCCTGCTAATCACTCTCATTTGTCACATTGAATGTAATATTTCAAATACATTTTTTATACTTTTCTTCTGTAGTGTAATAATAATAATAATAATAATAATAATAATAATAATAATAATAATAATAATAATAATAATTATTATTATTATTATTATTATTATTATTATTATTATTATTATTATTATTATTATTATTATTATTATCTGCGGCCCTCACCTTGCTAGTAAAGATGGCTATGGACCTCAAGCTCATTATAATTGGACACCACTGGGCTATACTATTCAACATATCACAATCAAATTTTATACTTAAGGTTTTTATATAATAATCCAGGGAGGTTTCCGAATTTTCCTCCCACATCTTAAAAGAAAAGTGGTTTGTTAGACCCTACTTAAGGGTAAAAATTAAAAATCACGATTTTCTCAAAAAAATACCTGAGGCCGTTTATTTGTTTATATTTCATAAATCAATTTTTCAATATTGTGGTATAGAATTTAGGACAGAATGGCAGGGGACATAATGGCAGGAAATAAAGGCAGGAGGACAAAATGGCAGCGGACGAAATGGCAGAAGGACAGAATGGCAGGAAGTTAATTTGGCAAAAATTATAACTCCTAGGACTCGTATTTTTAGGGTTCACCTATTGTGTTTGTTAGTAGGTAACGGTTCTCGATTTAGTCATTTCTGCCTCGAATGTCCAAAGCATATAAATACAGCTAAATTGAACCAAGAGCGTAAAAGAGGGTAAATATAAGATATCCACGCTTAACTTAAAATCTTAACTTTTTTCTTAAATTTATTTCTTTATAACCATCTTCCAATTGATATCTTGGTCTTATAACAATTCTAACTACAAGAAAATATAGATTGAAAGCAAACAAGTTAAGTACAAAACTGAAAGAATGGTTACTATTTATTCTTCAATACTAATACATATCACAAAACAGACCTACAAAATTCCTCTACAGTTACAGGAATGACAAAGTTTTTTTTTTCTAATTTTCTATAACATATCCTTTAAATTATAAAAACAGCTTGTAGTTGTAAGAATGACTAATTACGTACATCTTTCTTAATTCTCAATAATAACGGATATCGTAGAACAGACTATAAGAAACACTGCAGTCGTCAGAACGACCAATTACTAACATCGTCATTAATTTTTATATAGGGTCTAACAAAGCTAGCCTTTGGCTAGCTGGGGGCTCCACCTCCAGACTCCCAGGTCTGCTCGGCCTACGGCCTCGCATTTCTTATCTGTCGACTTTTGCATCAACAATGAATTTCGTGAACTTGCTCTTCGTATTTTCTGAATCTGCCCATCCGGGGGCTTCGCCCCCCCCCTCGGCCTACGGCCTCGCATCTCTTAAACCCATAATTCTATCGTTTCTTTTCCTATTTCAACTATCTAAAAGATAAGATTTTGTGTCCCAGTAAAACGTCCGTTTAAATAACATGGGAATCTCTTCATACCCGTTTAGACCCCTAAAAAATTAAAAATATTCACTTTTGGCAATTTTTCTGTGGGTTTGTTCCGGAAAGCTACAATCATGTCAAATTTAATCATGCGGTTTTCAAAACGGAAACAGCAAAAGCGGTTTCAAACATCGAAACCGTAAAAGCTGTTTTCGGTTTTTGAAAAACCGATTTCGACAGCACCAGTTAAAACCCTTTGCGCTCGTAAGAATGACTAAACCATAGTCCTTAATTTTATATAACAAAATATATAATAATATAGACTATAAACACACTTTGCAGTCTTATGAATAACTAATTACATGGTACCAGACAGGCCCGTATCCAGAGGGATCTAGGGGCCGGGCTCCCCTAAATTTTTGCAGCCCCCCCTAAAATGTTCACGATGGTGATGAACTATAATATGGTTGGATCGGGCCCCCTCTAACTTCAGCCGGGTCCCCCCTACATTTTAGGGCTGGCTACCGGCCTGATATCTGGTCGTTAACATCTTATAACATATATACTAGAACAATATAAAAACATTCTGCAGTTGTACGAATTACTAATAATTTCATTGGCTTTAATTTTATATAACAAAATATATCGTAATATAGACTATAAATATACTTTGCAGTCGTAAGAATGACTATCGTTACTTACAGTGTCGTAAACACCCTATAACGCATATCCTAGAATATGCTATAAAAACATTCTGCAGTCTTAAGAAAAGAATTGCTAATTATTAACACCGTCGTTAATTTTATATAATAAAATATACCTTAAAATAGACTACAAAAACAATTTGGAATCATAAGAATGACTAACTCAAAGTGACCAGAACTTTTACTTTCAAAAACGGGACGCATACGAATCGGCGACGGGGGTGGGGGGTGACTTCCACATTGCATTTTGGGACTCAGCAGTGTTTTCAATTTACAAAATACACAAGTACAAATGATAACACAGCGTTTATAACTTAAGTACTACCCAAAAATACTTTAAACTACTTCAACACTCAGAATTCCCACTCAATTCCCACTTGAACCACAGGACACTCAATTCTCATTTGAATATTCAGAAGTTCTAGGCACGGCTAAACCTTCGCAATGAGTGTTGGTACGGAAGAGTGTGGAATTAGTACTGACAATTTATATTTTGAATAATAATTACGGGACACCTGGGTCATGTTTGCTTAAAAACGGGACATTTGGGCGTCCCGTTTGAGAATCAGAAAAAAACGGGATAATGGTTGAAAATAAGGGACTGTCCCGGATAAAACGGGACGTCTGGTCACCTTGGACTAACTACTTATATTGTCGTTAATTTCAAGTTGTGAGCAATTCCTCGCAAGAATTCCTCAAGAGATCTTTTGTCTAATAATCCACACATAAGTTCCTCAATCTATGCTGCAGATCAACATAAACCTTTTTAGTTTTCTTGACGGGGTATTGTTCTCTTTCGGACTAGGAAATGGTAGAATGAACGGTGGAATTTTCTTTCTGTAGGCTTTGTATGAGTTTCCATACCGTTGGGTGGTTGTGTCCAACCAAATGGAAAAACTTAAGATTCCACCCCACATAAGTTATTTGTGCGAGGATTGTTAGACAGAGTTGCCTCATGAGAATTCCAAACTTCCGGCGGAAATCTTGGTGGCACTCTCTTAATTCTTACGACATCAGAATTCTCAGAATTGAAATATTATTAGCAGTTCGAATTTTGGAACATAATGAATAAATCGAAAATTTATGTTAAAATCTTCATTTACCAAGTAAGAAACAAAACAGTTTAAAACCCGAGAATTCAAATTATACTTTCTGCCTTTGTCCTCCCGCCATTTCGTCCTCTGCCATTTCGTCCGCCTGCCATTTTGTCCCCTGCCATTTCGTCCGCCTGCCATTTTGTCCCCTGCCATTTTGTCCTCCTGCCATTCTGACCGTTCCCCGCGGTATAATATTGTGGTGTCACAATATTATATCCATATTGTGGTATAAATCCATATTGTCCCATATTGTGGTATAAATCATTTCTCTGGGAAAATTAAAAAAGGGTAGTTTATTCTTAGGGGTGAGTTGTTTTCAGACCATTTTCTAAATTTTGTTCATATTTCATAAATAAATATTTCATTAATAACTACATTGCTGTTACGTTCCTTACAAGAAAAAATAGTTTGCTCTTGAGAATTTTTTTTTTCAGACTATCAAAAGCGACAAACTATTTTGGTCATATTTCGTAAATAAATATTTCATTATCGTTCCTAAAATGTTATATAAACCACTTTTATAAGAATCCACAAGGGGTAGTTCATTTTTAGAGTTATTTATTTTTGACAATTTTGATAAATATCACTTATGGAAGTTTCTTGTTATTTTAAAAACACATATTTCATCAATAACCTAACATCAGACATAAATAATTTCTTATGAAAAAATCTACAAGGTGATAGTTTACATTTGGGAAGTTGTCCTTGGGTGAAGTTTACCGAAAACGCCTTATAATTTTGTTCGTTTTACACAAGAAAATGTGTCACTAACAACTCCAACACAACACGATTTAGTTTAAAGAATTGGAGCGAATAAAACGTATACGCCCTATTACATCCCTAGATGCAGTGGAAGATATTAGGGTGGGTATGCGCCATATTTTTTAAACCAGTCGATCATAATATGTGCGAAGAATTCTAATGTTTAAACAGATTGTATAGGGCCTACTTAAATATGACTAAGAGACTTAATTTTATTCCGAATGACTCCTCAGTCATTACAGTTGTGCATAAATCCCCTGGAATTGTATAAAATTGTGCAATGGCGTACGTAAGAGGAGAGTTGCGGGGTTTTAAATCCCTTTGAGCAAGATATTATGGATAGGTAAACACTTAATATTTATATATTGAGATATATACATAGATAGGCCTATATACAAAAATCCCGCCTTTCCAGAAAGGATATGAGATTGAATGGTTAACACTTCCTGGCGAAACTCTGCGTACGCCACTGAAAGAGTAGTCAAGGCTACTAGGGAATGCGGGAAGTGTTGAGAAAATATGAGAAAATATCATGTAGGAGTGAATTTCTGTCACTGGTTCACGAAACCATGTTCTGAGGCGTGCGTACCTAGCACTTACATGAATACTTCGGGAATTCCCCGAACTCCAAATCAATAACTTGGTGTTTGAGTTCTGTACTCTCGTCTCAGGCCTGTCGTGTGCTGACTCATTTCGGTGTTGCCACATCTAGCAACACTCACAGCAAGCACGAAATGGAACAAGCACAAGCCGCGCGTCCAGATTTTTGTTGTTGTTGTTGTTGTTGTTGTTGTTGTGAGCAGTAATACTACTACAAGACTACGTCTGTGTAATATTGAACCGGTGTTGTTTTGCACTCGAAAATGCGTAAGTTCTGCCACCCATAATGTCACGAAAAAATAGAACTAGATTAAAAAAAAGAAAGAAAGAAAAAAAATAAAGATTACAGATGAAATGTAAGATATCTTCGTGCTACATCAGTAAGGTGACCAGACAGAGTCGAGACAATCCCTTTTGTTCAATCGATGTTAGTTTTTTTCCTATCATTGTCCCGTTGTTTTCTGATTCTCAAACGGAATACCTAAATGTCCCGGTTTTGAACAAATATGAACAAATATGTCTCGTAATTGTTATTCAAAATATAAATGATAAAAGCAAATTCTATACCTTTTAGTTTAAATGGCTGTGTATAGAGCTATTTTAGTACCAACATTTAATGGAAATTTTTAGGCCATGCCTGGAACTGGCAATTATTGCATAGGCTATTACTTAAGAAACGCTGCGGTATCACATTTACTTCTGTATTGTGTAGGCCTAACTTGAAAACATTGCTGGCACCCAAAATGCTATCTGGGAATTTTACACCTCTCCCCCTCTTACCGCGATTTAGGCCTATATGCCTTCCGCTTTCGCAACTTAAAATTCCAGATACCTTATACATCAATCATTTCTCTACAAAACAAGTATAGTTTTATTAGGAAAGTATACAAATAGGCCTATATGTCGAATTACGAAGTTTTTTGGGAAGGGCGGGGTTCCGGACCCGATAAATCCCTCAACGTGGGTACCCTCTGTTTCGCATTAAATGTTTTCATCAATGTTGTTGTAGTGAGGTCCATGCTAAATCATTTACCATTACTGAAAACTATTCTGAGCTAGGGATGGCCAAGAAGTTCCGGTTCCTGCGGAACCGGTTCCAGATCTGGATCTTAAAACCCGGTTCCAGAACCGGATCTTAGGAACCGGTTCCAAACCTTGATTTGAAAGCCCCCAAAGACCCGTAAAGGAGGCACAAACTTCACCTTCAAAACACTGCAAAAAGGACCATGCGCTTGTGCCCTTCCCGCCCAGACCCGCTTGTGCCCCCAGAAAAAAAAAAATTGGTCTACCAGTGGGTGTTTAGCCAAATGAGTTGGCCAGTTTGCCTGTTTAGTCAATGAGTTTGCCAGCTACTCAGTTTATTTAGCCAAATGAGACAAGCGGCCGCCGCCTGGGCGCCTGCCTGTCGCTTCCACCAATTCATCTATTGTGTTTTTCAGATGTAAAGCATCACGGGCAGTAGCCAATGCTGTGGGATATTCCGCGCGGTGTTGCCGGATTTCGGACTCCCCTTTCCCTTCTCGCTCTTCCTCTAGTTGAGATTATTACACATACATTGGCAACATTATTCACAATGTAAATATACTATTCCAGCAAACTCAAAGATTTTGGCTGTGTATCCTAGAAGTATATATAGCAACTGAATAACCTACCTATTAACTTATTCCAGTGGAACTGCTAAACGTTCGTCTTCAACACTACTTTCACTATCGTCTATGTCAATTAATATTTCGCCATTGTCTGAATCTGACTCTTGTAAATTTTTTATTATGAGTTCCAAAAATTATAAACACAAAAAAAATAATTCTTCGAGCTTCACTTCGTAGCACTTTTTTTAAAAGAAAATTCCGCACTTGTACTCGGTTTCCTTAAAGACACTGTCAGCTATAATTTTGGAGAACAAATGCAATCTAGACACGAAACAAATGCAATCTACCACGAAAAAAAGCAATCTAGACACTGATGAATTCTGTTTATGCTAGAAGAGAAGTTGCGTTCCTACACACACAATCAGCTCCTTTGCTTCCATGTCTGTTCCTATAATAACATACTCTTATACTTGATGTAGGTCTCACAACAACAATCCATCTGATTCGTAAGCAACGCGATATGGTCGAGTTTGTTTTGGGTTACAATAATTTATGACACCACTCAGACGCCTGGTGCTTTTGCATCCCTGCTAGAGGAGTAAAGAACGATTACGTAATTGGCCACACATACGTAAGGTATTGAAACGAAGAAAAAAAATCATACTGCGTTTCTTCTGTCGAATAAGGAAGAATCTTGCATGAAGGCAATTTCAAAACAATATTACGAATGTCCCATACCTTCTGTTCTTCCACATGAGCTCCCGCCGGGAATCGAATATATATAAATGAATCAAATTGCAGAGGCTTGTTATTTAATTCGATCGCTTACTATTCTCAAGGGTGTAGAAACGGGGGAAAAGAGAGCCTTGACTTTCCAAACTATTTCCAGCCCCGAAATGAGGTTCATCTAGTATATGTTTAGTAAACTTATTTAATAGTTAATGCAAATTAGGAACGTTTATAATAAAATACGATTTTTAAAAAAAGAAAAAGGAAAACATCATCAATACAGTTTCTGTACCTAATTACAAGGACGCTGATTTCTCTGTAAATTGGGGGGGGGGGTGCATTCAGATGCAGAAAGCATATATGATGATTTTGTGACAAATTGCATTCAAATTATGCCTAATATTGCACATTTACAAATAAAATGAGGGCCCTGGCTCCCTCAGTCCCCCCAGGATCTCTCACTACTATATTATTGCATAATAATATCTGAGTTGATATTTTTTCGAGTTTTTTCCCTTTAGTATTTTAACCTACATAAACACAAAGTCGGATAAACAGACTGCTAGAAACAGCATTTGTTTTCTTATGAATAGCTTGTTGATTTATCTCTTACAATCCGCTTTTCAACTTCAATACTGTCAAGATCCGTCTTTTGTTAAGGTAGCATCGAGAAAACATAATATGTGTATAGTATACATGGTAAGTTAAAATGCTTTCATATCCTGAAAGAGGTCATTTGTTCTGATTTTAATGCGTGAAAAGCTTTCCTCCCCCTGAAAGTAATGTTCCCCTAGAACTAGTGTTGTAAATAGAAAAAAAACCGTTCGTATTTTTTCAGAAATGTACGTTTTTTTTAGAAAAAAAAACATTGCCTCTCGTTTTTTTTCTAAATTTCGTTTTTTTTCAAATAGTCATTTCTAATGCATCTTACGTCTATTTAAGTATTAAATATTCTTATGTAGGTATAATCACCGTAAAATGCAACATAAATTAAACGCTAGATACTGATACGCTACAAATATTTTACAATTTACATAAATACCATACCTATTAACAATTCGGGTTTCAGCAGTTTTCATCAATATCAACTAAGAAATAAAAGTAGAAATGAAATTTTGTTTTTTCGTGAAAGCAGGCCTTTAATAAGTACGAAAATAATGTCACGAACAGTATCAAATTCAAATAACTTGTCTAATACTAATTTGCCTAATAGTATTTTTCTAAATGTCATATAAAATAATTTGTCGACTAGATATATATGATATGCAGAGCCGGCTCTACCATATATGCAACACGTGCATTTGCGTGGAGCGGCAAGTTTGGATGGTCCGATAAAATCTGTCATAAGTATATTATTTAAATTAAATATTTCTTGTTGGAAACAAACTTCATGATGATGGTAGTTACATTTACTAAGCTGACCTATTTGAATACTACATTCATAAATTATGTTTAGGTTGCATTAGTTTAAGGCCACATGGACAATGTTAAAGCAAATGGTCGAATAAATCCGAGCACAAATTGCTTGATTGTTGCCAAATGCAAGAATTCAGTTCTCGAATAGTAGTGGATATCTGTTCCATTTAGTAAGTTATCACAGTTTTGATATGACAACTAGTCTTGTTTTTGTTAGAAACAAGTTCCTTATCATTGGAGATAGAAACAAGTTTTTTTTTTTTTTTTTAAAGTTAACAGATATTGAAGAGAAATCAAGAAATAAAGATAAAAGAACTAGTTGCACTGGAATTGCAAACTGATACAGTGAGATTGAAGCTCGATAGTGAATTCTATAAAAAGGATTACCATCTTTCCTCTGCAAGTGTGTTTGCTTTATCTTTCATTAACGTAATAGATTAATATTAAAAAAAAGACACAACGGGATTGCATTTTTAGTAAGTATTTAAGCCTTTCTGAGTGCAACTGCACTTACCCACACCTTTGTTGTTCATGCTGGAGTAGCATACTTAAAATGATGACTTTTAAGATTTGTTCTTTCTGGAGAAAGGGAGAGGCGGCAAATTATGCCATTGCATGGGGAAACAAATTGACTAGGACCGGCCCGGATGACATGTATATAAAAGACATGAATATAGGATGACACAATGTGAAGTAATGCAGGGTGTTTCAAAATTAATATTAGGGTTTTGAAACTTTGTAGTATCTATTACAATTAACTTACAATTATAAATATTATATCAAATGAAAGAGCAACTCAAACAGTTTTGTACGCACGCATGTACATGCATTTTTGTACGCACGCATGTACATGCATTGTTTCTTCTGTCTGCCGTTAGAAAGAGCAAGCAGCAAAGACGTAGACTAGAGAGCAGAAAGTTTTTTGTGTTTTAATAAAGACTGAATCTGTACATTGCAACGGTCTGTGTGAAGAATATTGAGGAGACGCTTGCAACTACGTCCTTATCCTTTGCAGTTGCTACAGGTCTAAAGCCTACAAACTACGGTTTACGTGCCAATTTCGCAAGTGAAATATTGCTGTATAACAATGAAGATTTTCTGGATTGTGTCGTCTTCAGTGATAAATCGACATTTCACCTAAGAGCTAATGTGAACACTCATAATGTTTGTATCTGGCCGTCAGCAAATCCTCAGGAGATGGTACACTTGAAACGAGACTCCCCTAAATTGAATGTGTTTTGTGCCATATGGCGGAAAATTTTTTGGGCCTTTCTCGCCTATCGACTAGATGTGTGCCGTGTGACAAATGAATCTCACATTGAACACTTGTAGCAAAGACTGTTTGAGGTGCTCTTTTACTTGATGTATTGCTTATAATTGTACGTAAAATGTAATAAGTACTACGAAGACTTAAAACCCCAAAATTCATTTTGAAACACCCTGCATTTCTCACCAACAGTGTTGGAACTAAGATGTAAAAAGGAGAGAAAATTTTCCTTATAAAGTTATTGTTTACAACAATGATATTATTATTAGTCGAGACTATAACTACAACACGAGTTAGTAGTCAAATGTATACTCGGTGGCCCAGGTAGCCAAAGTGGCACACACGGATGTGTCATACGTTTAATCCGCTCCTGTGTTGACACTAATTAATATATCGGGATATTATTCGTGCAAAATATAGTTGGACTATAGTTTATCATATTATTTTTTTTCTTCTGGGGTCGAATTTCCTTCTCAAATTTAACCCCAGTAAAAAATTCGAGAATTTTCTAATTTCGAATTTCCTTTACTTCTTTTTTCCCTGTAGTTTCCTTCGTTGTAGAAAGACCTCCTTATACTTGCCAGGTAGATACCTCGGATGGATACCTAACTGTTGACATCAATTGGACGGGCCTGCGCGCAGTGTTGCCAATAAGGGAAATTAATGTTTCCTAAATTTGGGGAAAAAATTAGAAATTTTTGTTTATAAATCCGTACCTATACGTCCGAGTGCAAGTCAACTTACGCCAATCGAACATTTGTCCTTACTTAACAAACGCAAGTACAGATCGTTACAATGGGGTAATTAGGGAACGCACGAAAAATTCGTATTTAGGTTCTAACCCTTGGTTTTTCTAGTTTTTCCTACTTTTCTGTTTACAGTAATATATTTTTGGTAATTATAAGTTTTGTTCCTTAAATATCGTCATAATACTTGTAGTATATATTAGTGGTGTACCATTATTTAATTTAAGATAGTTTGTGTCTGTCTGGTAGCAGTGTTACCAGCTACAGAAAATTTTAATTCCAGATTTTAGGGGGAAATTTTGAAAAAATTATCTGTTTTGTCTCTATTATTTCCCTCTTGTTGGCTATATTGGACCAAACGTACCAGTATCTGGAAGTCTCGTCTTTGCTCTACACAACGCACTATAGAAAGTTTCAATAGGATAATTAGGGGAAGTACAGTAGACCTTGTTCTCTAATTGGGAAGATAACTGTGATTTTTTTAAAGGTAGAATGAGATATTTTTTATTGACATGCTTACTTTATTAGATATCGTCACAATACTTGCAGGATATATTAGAGGGATACCAAAGCTTATTTTAAGATAGTTTGTGTGTAACTGATAGTAGTGTTGCCAGCTACAGAAAATTTTAATTTCAGATTTTAGGGCAAATTTTGGAAAAAATCCCTTTTTTTATTTCTATTATTTCCTTCTTGTTGGCTACATTCGAACACACATACCAGTGTCTCACAGCCTCATCCTTATCGTACACAGCGCACCATAAAAAGTTTCACTAGAATAATTAGGGAAAGTACAGTTGAGGTTTATAATAAACCATGTTCTGTAAATGGTAAGAAAATGGTGAATTTCTGAGGTAGAATGAGATTTTTTTTTAAAATTTCATGCTTACTTTGTTATATATCGCCATGATACTTGTAGGATATATTTTTGGAGTACTTAGGGCTGTTTTCAGATAGTTTTCGTCTGTCTGGTGGCAGTGTTTCCAGCCAAAACAATTAATTCCCGCTTTTAGGTGAAGAATTCGGAAAATTTCCCTTTTCCCTTTCTATTATTACCCTCTTTTTGGCTACATTGATACAAACGTACCACTACCTGAAAGCTTCCTCTTTGCTCTACAGAACGCACCATAAAAAGTTTCAATAGGATAATTAGAGAAGTGTAGCCCCGGCATATTTGATTTTTGCTTGTGAGGTGTAAAAAGTGTCAAAATTTCACGTGTACGACAGAATTTTTTCTTTTCCTCTTTGGATGGAAGCAAGCGACTTCAGGATTTCACTGTACCTTGTCAACACACCAAAGATTTTTTTAGGCGACTTGAACCCATATAGCAGCAGTGGTACTAGATACAAAAAATTTTGAAATTCGGTTACGGAATTTTTTTAAAATTTTTACCCCTACATTTCCCTCAGTAATTTCCCATCCATTGGCAACACTGCAATGAAACTTACACCAAAAGATAGCCACATCCATTTTCTAAAAAACAAGGCCCTAACCATATCAATCGAATGGATGGTTTTTGAGCAATAAGTCAGTAACTGGGAATGTAGGAAAATGCCAAAAATGACCTTGGGCCGAAAGGAATAATCACACAATTTTGCTAGTATATAGGTGCAAAGAAACAAAAGATTTGTAAGTTACGAGGGCTTCGACTCAAGTTCTGTTGATTATTTCAATAATCTGCGACGTAAATCAATAAATAATAGTTGCCAGAAAAAAAACAGACATTTGAAAAAAAACATGAAAAAGAACGATGTTTTTTATTGAAAAAAAACTTCACAGAAAAAAAACCGTTTTTTTACAACACTACCTAGAACAACCTGTTGGTTACACCCCTGATTATCCTTTAATAAAAGTTGAGTTCCATTTCCAAATCGAAGAAAAATCCATTGGAAATTAGACGGGACTCAACGCTCGTTTTACTAATTGTTTTATATGGAAACCTTTCAAAGCGTGTATCATGACAACCAGTTGTCATAAAAAGATGTAGTTTTCACGTATGTGTTCGTAATTCTTTTCTCTACTTCGTAAAGTGAGCAGTTAATGTGCTAATACAATGTTTCTAATAAGCGCCTCTGCTATTGTCAAGATTCCCAGTAGCGCGAGAAGTCAGCGTGCAGAACTGCTTGTCGCGAATTGTCAACACCGCTCAAAGCCAATTGGACGCCGCGTAAAGCCAACTCAAGGCCATGCCGCTTCCCATCTGAAATCTGCTGTAGCACACTGTCCACAGCCTGCCAGCAGCTCGGGTTTAGCGTAGGGATGGTCACAAAGTTTCGGTTCAAGCGGAACCGGTTCCCCGAGGAACCGGTTCTTGGAGATCTGGTTTTCAGAACCGGTTCCAGACTTTGATCCGAAAAACCGGTTCCGGAACCGGATCCGTTCAGACCCGAAAACCGGTTCCACCAGGAACCGGTTCTGGCCATCCCTATTCTGAGCCCCCTCGTGGCTAGGGTTGCCAACTAGTCGGTTTTTCACCGGCCTGGCCAGAAATATTGCTGTTATTTTGAATAAAGCCGGCGACCGGTACAAACTTCTTACCAGCCCCTTCATAACTTTTTTCTTTCTTTCTTTGTAATTTGTGTTCGAAGCAATTTCATCTAGTTTGAAGTATACATTTTAAAGGTAACTTTTATTATTCTGTAAATCCAAAACTGTCGCCTTTCACTATCAACGATGAATATATTTTGTTCATCTGTTTATATAATTTCAAAGAGATGACAGGGACTGTATCAAGGAAGATTTGAAATTTACTTGTAAGGAATTTGAGAGTGAAGTAGTAAGTAGACTTCTTTACATGGGAGGAGTTAAGGGAGGCATGGGGAAGTCATTGCCCCCCTCCCAACTTTTTGACAAAAAATAAAAATACCACTTATATGATCCTTCAATTCTCATTTGTGTTTACCGTGCCCCCCAAACAGACAAAAGGTCTGCCCCCCAGCAGACAATTCCTAACTCCGCCCATACTTCTTTAAATAATTCCTATAGTTAAAGTATAAGTTTAAAGAATAAATTTTATTTTCCAAATACAAAATTGTCATGTAAAGATTATCATATTTTTGCTCATCTGTTTAGATAATTTTAAAGAAGTGGCAGTTACTGGTAAATACAATAAAACGGTCAAGGCCGATTTCAGTTTCTCATTTATAGTACAATGTTTCTATTAAGCTTATTAGTGAATGCACTAAGGATATGCAGAATACAAGTGCTAATGCACTTTTGTTCACGATAGTACATTTCTTTCTCATGGATGGGTCCGAACAGAGATACTTCATACTTAGACCTGTATCATAGGGAATTTTGAGAGGGTGCCTGGTTTTCTTCTTTTTCAGAGTTGACAACCCTTTTTCTGCCGGGAGCTCATGTGGTTCGGATTCCACGTTAAGCTATAGGTGCGCGTCTCATGTAGCTTCGCTGCTGAAAGGGATGCTATGGTCAAGTCAATCAAATTGAGAACCTTCTCAGAGGCGGATCTAGATGGTAAAAACTGGGGAATCCAGAATATGATAGGTATATCATGAGTATACTATAAGCTTTCAATAATATATAAATAATAGCTTTAATTATTTTTGTCATTCGAAAAACTGGGGGCCTAGGCCCCCGGCCGCCTGCTAGATCCACCAGTGAACCTTCTACCCGGTTCAGTCTGCCATTCATACATGGTCTGGCAAAAATATCTAGTATCTTGACACAACACTTGCCTTTCTTTTCTGTTTTTATTCATAACGAATTAAATGCCATTTACGAATAGTAAGAAAGAAACACAAAAATTTGATATAGAAAATCTAGATTTAAACATTACACAATAAGGGTCGGATTTAATATTTTGCCACCCTTAAGTCGAAAGGGGTTAGCCGCCCCTCCGATGTACAAAATTGTTAACACAATAGAAATAAAGTTCTTATTTTTAGTACAGTAGATAAAAGGGTGAACCCGGAAAAAATGGTACAGAAACGATTTATGGCTTGTTTGAAAGGTTTATGTTTGTACTTCAACATAACCAAAATCCACCAAAATCCCTCACGGGAACATCAAGATATGACGTCATCAAAATGGAAGCCAGTGAATTTCGCTTCAGTACATTAAAGAATGCATTAAAACCTCTACTGTTCATATGAAAAGTTAAATTTTCAGTTCATTTTTCAGAGAACACATCAGAAAAGAACTTCCTGTGCATATAGTGCTGCCATTTCTTAAATATGGCGTCTAACAATTAAAAAACGACTTTCCAAGGTGTGCTTTGTATAAGGGGCATTTCTTTAAAACGCTACTTACTGCAGAAACCCTCATATTAGAATTTTAGTGAAAAAATCTATGTATTTTTTTCTGTTCGTCACCCCCTAACATATATGTTTGTTAGCCAGCAACATCATGCGCTAAATTTCAAATGGTGGAAGTTGGAGCTTTCCAAATATTCGTAATTTTCGCAATCATTAACCTTTTCGCAATTATTAACTAAACCAAACTTAACATAAAGGTGGGTAAATACAATGTCTCGTTGTGCTTTAAAATCAGCATGATTCTGCAAAAATTTTCAACATGGCAGCTGTTTTAAAGAAATATGCCTTTTCTATTCTTGCAGCTTTATGTCAAAACGTTTAAGGAAAATTAACTGAAATATCTACAGTAGTTCTTCATCTCTACCCGACAAAATTTTACACAATCTTTTAACAGCCAAAATCAAAGTACTTACTATCAACAACAACGAAATGCCCAAAAATTCGCCAAAATCCACCAAAGATAACGAAATTTTTGCTGCTCATAAATTTCTTTTCATTCACGAAACACATTGCAGAAAACTTTTTATTTGAAAATCAGTAATTACATCCTACATATGTATGTTAATCGTCACCGACAATTTCCTTACAATAAGCCCTGTTGTACGACAAACATACACTACGTGATCAAAAGTATCCGGACACCTGGCTGAAAATGACTTACAAGTTTGTGGCTCCCTCCATCGGTACTGCTGGAATTCAATATGGTGTTGGACCACCATTAGCCTTGATGACAGCTTCCACTCTCGCAGGCATACTTTCAATCAGGTGCTGGAAGGTTTCTTGGGGAATGGCAGCCCATTCTTCACGGAGTGCTGAACTGAGGAGAGGTATCGATGTAGGTCGGTGAGGCCTGGCACGAAGTCGGCGTTGTGGGCAGTATTTGGAAGTCAACGCCTGTGGAAGTATTACCCTTATTTCGGCGACCGCGAAAACTATGGATTTGACACTAATATCGGTCATTTTGGATTACATTTACATGTCTCGGTATCCTCTCCCCCCGCTGATTCACGGCCCGCATGCAATGGTAGCTGAATTTGCAAATCATCGCTAACGGAAGTGCCACCATTAATCTCAGCGACCGCGAAAACTATGGATTTGACACTAATATCGGTCATTTTGGATTACTTTTACATGTCTCGGTATCCCCTCCCCCCGCTGATTCTCGGCCCGCATACAATGGTAGCTGAATTTGCAAATCATCTCTAACGGAAGTGCCACCATTAATCTCAGCGACCACGAAAACTATGGATTTGACACTAATATCGGTCATTTTGGATTACTTTTACATGTCTCGGTATCCCCTCCCCCCGCTGATTCTCGGCCCGCATACAATGGTAGCTGAATTTGCAAATCATCCTAATGGAAGTGTCACCATTGATCTCAGCGACAGGGAAAACTATGGATTTGACACTAATATCGGTCATTTTGTATTACTTTTACATGTTTCGGTCCCCCCCCCCCGCTCACTCCCGACCCGCATGCAATGGTAGCTGAATTTGCAAGTGATCACTAATGCAAGTGTCACCATTGATCCCAGCAACCTCGAAAACTATGGAATTGACACTAATATCGGTCATTTTGGATTATTTTTACGTTTCGGTATCGCCCCGCTGACTCCCGGTCCGCATACAATTATAGCTGAATTTGCAAATCATCGCTAATGGAAGTGTAACCATCGATCTTAGCGACCGCGAAAACTATGGATTTGACACTAATATCGGTCATTTTGGATTACTTTTGCATGTCTCGGTATCCCCCCCCCCCCGACTCCCGGCCCGCATGCAATTATAGCTGAATTTGCATATCATCGCTAATGGAATTGTCACATTGATTTCTGCGACTGCGGAAACTATGGATTTGACACTAATGTCGGTCATTTTGGATTACTTTTACTTTTCTCGGTATCCGCGCCCCCTGGTGCCCCCCGGCCCGAATAGGGTGAATTAGGAAGTTAACGTGATCAGAGTTTCACCATTGATTTCAGCGACCGCGAAAACTATGAATTCGACAGTAATATTGGCCATTTTCTATCACTTTTACATGTCCCTGTAAACGTCCCCCTGAGACTCCTGGTTCGAATTTTAAAAAAAAAAAAAAAGATTCGTCTTGGCTTGGGGCCTGAGCCAAGGTACCCCTGATCAAAATTTCTCGGTCCACTCGTCTGATCCCCAGGCCGCACACAGACAGGCAGACAGATAAACACACGAACTCTTTATTTTATTTATATTAGATTAGATAGATTCTTGCAAATTATGCCAGATTTTCATGTTATCTTTCCGAACTAATTTTAAAGACGCACTCCTACTTATCTTTATATATATATATATATATATATATATATATATATATATATATATATATATATATATATATATATATATATATATATATATATACAGTATATCTATATTTATATTTATCTATATCTATATATGTATATAACAAAGGCAGGAATTACCCCCTAAAAAACGCTCCTGGAGGACCCCTTTCTCAAAAAATTTGCTTTGTTAACAGCCTGGGGAAACACTTGTAAAAACTTCAGTTTTCGTGACGGACGATTACAGAGACCTGGTGAACTCCCCCCCAAAAAAAACTCCTTTAGCGATTGAATTTAAAAAAATAGTTATCCTCAGGTTAGTATTCACTGAGAATATTTTTATAAAATTTTAATTTGATGGATAAATCAGTAGACTTTGATACATCCACATCGTATCCACTGAGTTGCGAAATTGTGTACCTCCAGACAGGGCGGCCGAAGAAAATTTTGTTGGGGGACATCTTCAATGTTTGCTATATTAGTCTGGCATTTAATGTGCATAGTTTGCACATTAGTATTCACTGAGAATATTTTTATAAAATTTAAATTTGATGGATAAATCAGTAGACTTTAATACATCCACATCGTATCCACTGAGTTGCGAAATTGTGTACCTCCAGACAGGGCGGCCGAAGAAAATTTTGTTGGGGGACATCTTCAATGTTTGCTATATTAGTCTGGCATTTAATGTGCATAGTTTGCTATATTACGTATACATTTTCGTGAGCCAGGGAGGTTCATTCTTATCAAACACGGAGATTATGAAGGAGCAAATCTATTGTACAAAATATAATAAAAACATCTCTTTCGGATTTCTATCATCCCGCAGTCCAACCCCGAGAGAGAAACATAAGAGATAGGCTTTTTGTTTTTAAACAAGATAACGTGCGAAGCGACGGCTTTACATTGTGAAGATTATATTAGTGAAGATTAAACGAATATAATTTTACAACTTCTTACATATTACTAAATGTTGAGCTCCCCGTTGCTATGTGGTTAGCGTATGCGCCTTTCTCGAACAAGGTTTGATTCATGGTAGAAGCTCATGTATTTCAAATCCGACGTTAAACTGTAGGTTCACATCTTGTAGAGCTTTGCTCCTGAAAGAGCTAAACTATAATCTAATTTAATATTACTAAATATTAAAAAATTATGACTTACCAAGATGACGTCAATTTGGCAGTCATCAAATCCATTTTATACTTTCACTTAATCCAGTGGATATTAATATAATCGCTTCAACTACGGTCAGCGAACCATCTAAATTTTCGTTCTTTTTCTGTTCTCCAGAGGGAAGAATGAAATCATGCTAGATTTTGCCAAGATGCTAAAGTCAAGATGCTAGATGCTAAATGTGAGTGAATTATCTTAGATCTAGCACCAAGATGCTAGATATGGCTTCACTGGCGGGCTTCGATATCTACAGAAGTTTCTGCTAAAGCATTCAAAGAAACTATAGCATAATATTTCGATAACATCTGTGTGGTCCTTCGGTAGGCTACACATCCGGTAAGAAGCTCAATCCTAATTGTAAAATTGGTAGGAGGAAAGGGTTCGTGGCCAAAACAAAAGACTCGTAGCCGGCTTATATAGATAATTGAATTCAAATTTTCAAGTATCCATTTACTGAATGCCCATATCGTGTATGCATCCATTTGCATGCATTATTTAATAAGTAAATAAATTATACACACAATTAATTATGTCAGTGATATACGGTGTTTATTGGTAAAAAAAAAAAAAAAAACAATGAAGATTAATCTTAGAGTGGAGAAATGGTTATCCTTCGTTTTCATTATCATTTGGCCATGAAACAAACGCCTGACAGATATACAACCCCTATATACAACTATGTGATGTTGGAATATATAACTCGTAGGGTATGATGCTTTACTTTTTCAAAAATTTCAGTACTTCTAGTGTACCCCTTAAAATGTAATAAAGAACTAATGGCCATGTTTTTTTTTTTTAAAATATTCAATTAGAACTGGACAATTTACACAAAATTTGGAATCGACAAATGAAAACGGCACTTGTGGGTTCGAGATCTCATTGTTGAAAGGATTGGAGACAAACATATAAACTTTTCTGTGAGGAGAAACATATACGCGTAAATATAGTATTTTAATATATAGATAATAATTGGAATAGTTTTATTTTCGAGTGCTATTTTTTAATATTCGCAATATTGAAATTTTTGAACTTACATTTTTCACGTGTTTGAAAAAAAGAGATATCATTACTACTAAAATTGACCTAATACAAACATTTTTATTTTTTTCAATTTTTCCAATTTTTCCGGAAAGAAATCGAAAAAAACTGTTTTTTAAAAACAGGTTCAAAATTTCTGGAAAATTGACAACACTAGTTCAGACACTTGTACTTTGCACAGCATTAAACTCTGATCTTAGTTCCGACGCAGTTCGCTGCCTATCCTGTTTTACCAGTCTGCCCAGCCTACGACGTCCGACATCTGTAATGAGGTGGGGGCGCCCAACCCCTCGACATTTGGACGTCTTTTCCCCTTTGTTTCGCCAGTTGTTGAAGACAATCACCACAGCATTCCTCGAACACCTGACAAGTCCTGCAGTTTCCGAAATTTAGGATATATTCGGATTTATATTTTTCTTCATGGACGACATGCAGTTTGTACAGAATGCAGAGGACAAGGTTCCAATAGGAGCCGCCTAGGAGTATGAATCAAATGCGATATGATGTTATAGTAGTTACTTTATTTCATGCTTATGAGCGCATAAATTCTACTCTATAGTATATTGTCTCTATAGAAAGGCTGCTGTGGGATATCAGAAACGAGTTGGAAATATCAGAAGGGCTATATGACAACAAATGTGAGCTTCGTAAGTTAACATATATACTTGTATTATAGTTGACATTTTTAACTTTTCCTATTCTTGAGATCACCTGAACTATCACATGTGTAGGGGCAAAGCTGGCTCAGTGATACCGCATTCAACTCTGGTGCTTGGGGTCTCTGGTTAGATTCTACCTCACGCGAAGTGAGCTTTTCGTGCACGAACACCATGCGCGTGAGTTTTCTTAGGTTCTTCTGTTTCATCCCACTTTCGTCAATACACTATTTTTTAATTCATTCTCATTATTATCATATCATTTAGCTTACGCGGCATAATCGTGGGACGTAAAACGGAAATATTTCATTTTCTTAAGCATATAAAACTAAGTTCTTTAGTCGCGTAGTATAACAAAAACCAGAACATTATGTAACAGAAGGTGATATTAAGAACTCCGTTAAAAAAAATATGTAATTGTATCAATTTACTGAGCTATTGTGATATTAATGATGTTGTGTTTTCATTTGTTTGGAGCTTAATGTTCTCTTTCAGCAGCGAGTCTAATGAGACCTCTCTCGTCCCAAAAGCGAGAACAGTAAGGACTTGTTCCAGGGGATCAAAAACAAAAGTGCCTGGCAACCCTTCCTTTTACTCCAGGTGTGTGTGAATCTTCAAGATAATGAGATCTGATAAGATCGGAATGCAAATACTGTGACAAAATCGTGGCAAACAACACCAAAATTGAGTCGTGGCAAACAACATGTCACCATTGAGTTTAAAAATAATACAATATTCTCCATTTTTCTTTTGATTGCTTTTCATAAGTGAAAGGAAATAATGAAATGCAACCTACCACAATCAGAGATAATGTTATTCTACAACACAAAATATGAACCTGAAGAAGTTTCAATGTTGCCATCCATAGAAATTACAATGTTGCCAGAATAACATTTCCTCAAAAATCTAAGTTAAGGCAGCGACTAGAAGAACGAATTCTAATTGCATTTGATTACGTATCATGTTGTCTTGGAATCCTGTGCACTACTTTTTAAATAATAATTGTATTTAGTTTGTAATCAAATACATTTAACATACATTTGTTAAAATTAATAATGTTAATAATGTAGAATTCCAAAACAACATGGGCCTTATGCAGAGTCGTTTTGACGCGTTATTAGTGTCATACTAAAGAGTTCGACTAACATATGTTTCCTACAGTAGTCTGGCTTTTAGTATGACGCTAATCATACGACAAAACGACTCTGCATAAGGCCTCATGATACGTTATCAAATGTAGCTGAGTTCGTTCTTCTAGTCGCTGCTTTAAGTTAGATTTTGGGTGAAATGTTATTCTGGAAACACTGTAATTTCTATGGATAGCAACACTTAAAATTATTCAGGTTCATATTTTCTGTTGTAGAATAACATTATCTATGATTTTGGTAAGTTGCATTTCATTATTTCCTTTTACTTATGAAAAACAAGAAAATGATAATTTTGTATTATTTTTAGTACGTCAGGCTCTTAAAGCAGAAGTTCCTCCATGTTTAAGGATTACTCCTATTGGTTGTGATTGAAGTTCGTGAAACGTAGTTCATATTTTTTTAAAATAGAAAAAACACATTTCTTTTCGCACTAATTTCGATCTCTTCCATTGTAACCAGGGGTACCCATCCACTTTGATACATGTCGAACTCTCCTAAATTTACTCCACATGCTCCCCCAAAACAGCAGCTATTGTTGCTGGGGTCGATGGTGTAGTCCTGGAATCCAGCTCTCTTGGAAAATAAAATGAAATCTTTAAGTTTTACGTCCCACGTTTATGACGGCTATTCTAAAGGAGACGGTGATGATGAGAAATGAAGGAAATGGTGGAATGAAGAAAGTGGGAGGAAACGGAAGAACCCCGAGGAAACCCACGCACACGATGTTTGTCCACCACAAAGATCACTTGGCGCGAGCTAGGATCGAATCAAGGACTCCATGCACCACAGGTGAAGGCTCTACCACTGAGCCACCAAGGCCTCCAGCTCTCTTGGAGGTGAAATAATATTGTAAAGAACGGTCTATACTGTGAGGGTTGATTTTTGCTGGTCTGAACAACTCCAGCTTCACCGGGTTCAAACCCCGGTGTGGTTCGGAGCCCACGTTAATAGTAGGTCTCGGTCTTTGTAAACATGACGTTGCATAAAAGGACGCAAAGCACCGAAACTTAAAAAAACTCAAACTCACATTTCAGCTATTGCTTGTAAACTAATTCAATGGATCGTACCTCAATACCTTCCTCTCAAACGTTGAGTGCAGCCTGCATTAAATGATGTTGTTCTTGTATTAAATACTTGTCTTAAAGGTATTTTAAAGTTTCAATTAAGTTGCTTCTGAAAGATCCTATAAAATTGCAATGCCGCACTGATTGTGAGAAATACAACTCGTTCACCCCTTTCGGGACCCCTGCTACAAACCACAAACTTAAATATTCGACAAAAACGTGGTGCTCTCCACTACCTATGTGTGCTGCATCTACAGTATTTTTTAGCATGAACGAGATGGTAGCGTCACAAGAGATTTCTAGGACTCGTACCATTTAGGACTAGAGGCTGTGAGGTTCAATTCAATTTAGAACTTTCCCGGATTCGATTCCCGTTTGGGCACTCGGTCGAAAAAGTGTAAAAAGTTGAATGAGGTTTTCCTCATTTATACCAGGCAAATGCCGGGAGGTATCTAACTTATAGGTCCCAGACAGCTTCCTTCTATTTCCCAGGATAGTGTGCTCGCCGAGGGACGTCGTCCCTCATACGTGACGGGCTAAATGGCTATAGATACCGAAAGCCCAGAAATCTAAATCCTAAATCAATTTAGGTCTTGTACTGTTAGGACTAATGTGCTGCTTCCCCAATACAAGTATATTATTTAAAAACAGTTACAAAAATTTGGGGATTCAGATCCAGTGGACCACCCGTGGATACGCCGCTATCGTTGTATGACTGTATGACATAATGTTCCGTGTCCGAAGAGTGTTGAAACTGTAAATAATTGTATTACAAAACACACAAACTTACTTCGGATACATACATATTTATTTTATACACATTTTCAGTGGAATATAAGCACAGTCTCCCTAGTACATATATAATATTGATCTCCGCTCTCGTTCACATATGACTTTATGTCGTGCGATATTGATTGTTAGGCCATGATAGAAGGGAGCTTTCATACATCCCTACCTTCAATTAAACAGGAACTTAGAACTCTGTCATGCAATAACACAATCCATGTGTTCAGTCATAACTATAATGAAAATTGAAGTCAGTTGCTTTTCAGTGAACTGAGAAAAATACTGAAGAACGACGATAAAAACCATTTGCTTCCAGTACACTGCGGCCGACATATAGGTATCTTCCGATCTTGTGATTCCCATATTCTTAAAAGAGACATATGAAGATGGGTATACGCACGCGCGAATATTTAATAATTCTAACTATGCTAGTACACGAAAACATGATCAAGTTAAATAATCCATTTTATTCGTGGTTTATTAAAGTACAATTCGTTAGTGAGTATGCCGACATATAATTTCTGTGACAATTGCCGAAAGTAAATCAAAATAGAATTGAGAAACCACCTGTTAACTTGTGTATGCGATGTTATTAAATCCCAGCAATCACATGCACGTCTAAATGATCTGTGTTAACGAGAATTTGATAATGAGGACCAATATAATGTGCGTTTCGTACAATGTGAAACAGAACTTGTTGAATGTATTGTGTGTTCTTCAAAAGTATCACGTTGCAAGATGTCTGAACATGAAAAGAAACACTGTCCAACATATTCAGAATGTTCATATTGTGGACAGAAGATGCCACAGAAAGAGCTAGAATTGCATCTCAAAAGCTGTGATCTTTCTTCTGTTTCTTGTGAACAGTGTAATGTAGTGGTTCAAAAGTTCTCTTTAATTCATCACATTGAAAACTTTTGCTTGAAGAGGATTGTGAAGTGTGAATATTGTGCGTGTGAAATTGTGGCAGATACTCTCCAAGATCATTTCATTATTTGTGATTTCATTCCAATTTACTGTGAGAATAAATGTGGGAAGGAAACGCCTCGAAAGGAGATTAAACATCACTTATTGGAGGAATGTCCTAACAGAATGATTATATGTGAATATTGTAGTGAAGAACTGAAAGCCAACGTGTTGGAAGATCATTACTCGATGTGCGTGAAATTCCCGATTGATTGTCCAGAGAATTGTGGGGTAAGCATTGAGAGAAAGAACTTGGACTCTCACCTGGATGAAACATGTGCGAAACTCTTTGCTAAGTGTAACTTTAACAGTGTAGGTTGTAATTTCGAAGGGTTTCCTGCCGCGTTACGTAGTCATATTCTAGAATGTAATGTTATTCATATAGAACTTGTAAAAACGTTTTAGAGGCAAAAGAAATTGCTATCGTACAGTTAGAAGAAAAAATAAAGGCAATGGAAAGTCAGCTAAACAAAGCAAGGGGCATAAAGGACGGAAAATTTTTGTGGAGAATATCGAATATTTCTGAGAAATTAACATTTTATGAGTTTGGTAAGTGCCTTTGGAGTAATGCATTTTACGAGTCTCAGTATGGCTATAAATTGCGTGTGCATTTATATTTAAATGGTTACATTTGTGAAGATGGTACAGAATACAGGAATGTTATCTCCGTTTTTGTTGCAATAGATTCTGGAGAGTATGATTCTCTTCTAGAATGGCCCTTCAAGAAGGAAGTAATAATCAAAGTAATTAACTTGAAAGACAGAGATAGCGATGTTGTTGAGTCTTTCGCCGGTGACGAAGATTCGTGTTTTCAAAAACCATTGAATGGTCAACATAACGATGGTTGGGGTTTCCCTGAATTTATCTCTCACGAGGAGTTGAAAACTGGAAATTATATTTCTGCTGCTGATGAAATATTTTTGGAAGTAACTGTCAATTAGAAAATCTTAAAGAATATTCACAAGCATAAGGGAAATAAGAAAAAAGACATTGTATTTATAGGGTGGTGAAAGTCAATGTAGATTATTCTTTTTTTTTTTTTTATGATTGTTAGTTCGTAATAACAAGACCAAAACAAACAGTTTAAATAAATAATTAAGTAATTTACGAAATACTGCTTGTGAATATTGCCTTTTCGAAACTTAGATTGTTGTCTAGGATATAATTAATTTCGCACATCATTAAGTTAATTTTATATGGTGTAGAAAATCTCTCAGTTTAACATCCCACGATTGTGCCCTTTAGGCTAAGGGAGACGGATGATTAAGGCAAATAAATGATGATGGAACTGTTGGTGAAATGAGAATGTGGAAGGAAACGAGGATACCCCGAGAAAACCCACAGACACGATGTTGTCCACCATAAACGTACTTGTTCGGAGATCGAACCAGGGACACCAGGCACCAGAGGTACGCGCTCTGCCACTGTGCCTCCCTTTATACTGTGTAGAGAATTTTACACTACGAGAACATATTATTCTTTTATTTTTAACCGACTTCAAAAAGATGAAGGTTCTCAATTCGAATCGTGTATATGGACATGTTTTATGGTTATGTTCAAACTGGGACGAAAGGCTCCCCGGGGATGGAATTATCGTCCAGGCACTGCAATACAGTACATAATAAGCCACTATCATCCTCACTAACTCACTACCATCTGTCATAATTGCCATATCATCGTCACCATCATAATCACAGAAAAAAACACTGAAATAATAAAATATGAAATTAATTTTAAAAAAACAAATAGTTAAAAATACTAAATTAAGTAATAATAAAGAAAGAATCACAATCCACATAAATTAACTTATATAAACATGACATAGTTTTAAGGAATGTCCTAATTGACGGGAGGAGATTTCAGGAATTTCCCCCCTGATGAACATTTGTTCTCCCATATGGAGATAGTTTTCATCCCTGGCAGGAATAACTTGTTTCCCCTATGGAATGTTTTCAGATAGTCCGAAATAGTCATGAAGATAGAAACAGAAAGCGTTTTTTAAAAGGGTTGTATGTATGTGTATGTGTAGCTTAACTAATAAAACAATTTTATTTGAGTTTAAACAGCTTATGAAACATGTCGCTTCTCAATCTTTTTGTGCTCGTTAGAATCACACCCTTCTGTTTCTTGCACTTACCTATTCATGAGAGAAAGACATTATCATGCAAGCTAACTTCCTCATTCTCAGGAAGAAATGCAGCTTTTTCTTAACGAAAATAAAGTTATCGCATGAGTTTGATATATTTGAAGCAAATTTGAGCAATTTTTGTTCCCAGTTTCTGTTGATAAGTGTGCAAAGTCGTGGTAGTTTTAGCTGCTATTGGGTGAGTATGAAAATAATTTGATTTATATGATTACAATCAGAAAACGAGTAGGTAGGCGCTGACAAATATTGAGTCCTGCCTTGAAGAAATTAAGCTAGGAAATTGAAATTTCTCCACTATTCTACAAATCACCCTGTAAGTCAATTGGATTTGTGACGTCTGTCCTGCAGGTAGTGAAGACCCTATAAATAAAACTCCTCGGACTATTGACTTACCACTCATTTGCAACATTAGTTGCCTCCTAAACACTTGCAAAACGTTATACACTCGTACGAAATTAATTGGCTTAAATGCGATTTATTTACGTACTAAGCAATACATAATTGCTTTGGTGGTTCAGATATGTACCAGTATCATCTTGTGGTGACAACAGACGAGTAGTGACAACAAACGACACACTTATAAAAATTACTGCTTAAGTAACTTTTATAGATTATTAGTAACAAGTAAGTTACCACCATACCATCTCAATAATACGTTCATTTTCGTTGCTGTGGACATATATTAAGAAACATTGTAATTAATTTGTAACATTTAGTTTTGGTTCTAGTACTGTTAAAGTTCAGGCGAGCAATCGTCAAAGTGAGAAAGTCATTGAGTAATACGATTCTCCCTTATGTTCTTTAAATCAAGAACAGAGCCCCGAAATTTTGGTCACTGCAAATTCCCACCAGTAGTCTACGATCGAACTCGGCCCCCATCCGAGGCTCACCGTGGCGTTACAATGGTGCTCACGAAAGCTGATCGCATAGAAATTGTTCTGAAGTTGGGTGATCGAAATGTAAGAGTCATCATATATATTATTTCAACCATCACTATCCCGAAAGAATCATATGTAATCTTACACAGTTGTTACCCTCCTATCCAGATTCAGGGTAGGCTACAGAATGTGTTGAAGATAGAGTCCGAATGGGGAGATCGCACCTAGAAAGTTTTGTTGGGAGGCTCAAGCTTTTTTTTTTTTTTTTTTTTTTTTTTTTTTTTTTAAGGGGGCTCCAATACTACAAACCACTATATCTATATAGTATTAAACCGGTATATTTCTACACCAAAAAAGATGATAAGTCATTGTAATCCTTACTTCCTCCTATATTTTCAGAAGAAATTGATAGAACTAGATTATTTTTTATGAGAAAGAGTAGACCCTACAGGGGAAGTGTAAGATCTTTGTACATCAATTATTTCCCTGTTACACAAGTATAGTTTTATTGAGAAAGTGTACAAACGTATGTTGAGTTAGGAAGTTTTGGAGGGGGTTCCGGACCCGGACCCCCCCCTGGATGCGCCCCTGGGTATATCTGAAACAGCTATGAACGAAGCAACAAACAATAGCAGTGTAGGTGTCCTTTAGCAAAAGCCCTCAAAGGAGCACACGCTGTGTATCCATGGAAAGTGACGTGAGTTGTACCTCCGTAAGGAGAATCTTAGAAATAAGCTAGATAAAATAAAAATAATAATAAAACAAATAAATAAAATAAAATAAATAAAATGCGAAGTCCTGAGCAAATTTTAGTGCTAGTCATGTGTACACACACTCCTTCGCATTTGACATTTGAAGTTGAATCCAATATGATGGATTTCAAGATGGATGGCTGCTGGAAATGCGGTATGGTATGTGACATTCCCCCCTCGTTTATAACATGTGTAGGGCATTTCACTCCTATCTGTGGGGTATATATATATATATATATATATATATATATATATATATATATATATATATATATATATATATATATATATATATATATATATATATATATATATATATATATATATATATTATTCGAATGGCTTACGACTTTAGGCCCACCTGTAGAGTGATTCAAAAGCGTCAATTCACCCTCTCCGCAAATATAAGCAAAGTAGCAATGCAAGTGAGGATTTTTTTCAGGGCATACCACAATGACCCGTACACGTCTCATATAGCCTCGCTGCTGAAAGGGACGTTAAACTCAAAATCAAATCAATCAAATCCTCTGCTAGTGAATCAATCAAGACAAAACTTTCATCATATATTTATTAAATACCACATAATAGAAAATGTCCGTAATTTTTCTTTCTCGCCTAAAACTCACCGTTGCCATCTAACAATGGCATAAAATCAGTAAAAGGGAATTTTGAGGGAAATTTCCAAAATTGCCCTCCTTTACTTCCCTCTTGTGTGTACTACTGACAAGTAAATAATGTCAGCTAAAAGCCAGTACTATTGCAAATCGAACGAGGTATAATTGATAACTTTGCGACAATTACGGCTTGGGCTAGATGTATTTAAAACGATCACAGAAAAAATTAGGAAATACGAAAGAACAATTCAAGATGGCGGCCATTGCGCAATAATGACCATGATTCAGAGCATGTGATCAACTTTTTTAAAACACTAAAGATAGTAGAACTTGGTGAAACAAACAAACCTTTTGGCTCTTAAACTTCCAACAGGACTCTCCTAGCTGCTGGATTATATGGAATGGCGGCGATCTTTGAGCGCCATTTTGAGGATGAAGCTCCCATGGGATGTTTTGGGACTTTTGAGATTTCATTGTATTTGACACAAAGAGCAAATCCTGAAAATTTCAACATTTTTAGAATTATTTCAGCTGGAGCCCCTTTTTGGGTCTTTGTTTACTGGGCTATAAGTGTTGGCAGTCAACGTTCAGTCATAGACTATTCGACTACGCTATATAGGTTCTTGTTTACCTGTCACCACTGTTTTTTTTTTTTTAAATCAATGTCAATTTACCTGCAAGCTCTTTCACTTTGAACTGAGAAGACGAGAAACAAACTGTGACGTAATGAAGCATTTAGTTGGTACTGACTACATAACATAGACCTAGATAATCTAGTGTAGCTCATGAAATACGTATATACAGGTTGGATAATTTATCTAGAACATCCGTAATAACGGAGGAACCAGAAGAGGGAGAAAAGCAAAACTTTGCATGAAGCAACTATAGGGAGGGGAACATCGTTTTACGTGTTAAGCACCAACACCCAGTGAACGGTGTTGCCATCCCAGTATAAAGTTATATTTTTTCAAATGGGACTACGTCAGATTATTACATATTTCAAATCAACATGTTAAACGAAAACTTAAAATACCATACGTACTTATTATTCAGTGTTGCAAATTAAGGATATTATAATATCGCAAACATCCAAAGTTTGGAAGCTTGTATCACACATACAGCACAACAGAGACAAACAAGACAATGTATATCGGAAGTACCTTAGCGTTGGATACTACGATCATGGTATGACTTGTTTCGAATGAATAGCAACGAAGTTACAAAGGCTTGAAAATTTGATTTTTTTCGAAAGCCTTTATTTCGAAAAAATGCTTTGATAAGTATTATATCTAGTTATTTGCGTGGCTTGCAATGGATCTGTAAATTATTTTTCCGTTTACAGCACTTTGATATCTTAAACCGTTCTTGAGAAATGATAAACATTGCAGAAGTTTGTTGCACTGCTTAAATCATTTAATGCGAGGACTTGATCTAATTACATGTACTGAAAGTTATTCTTAATTGTATTCAATGTGGAAAACACCTTTCTCATTCTGCTGACGTCGTAGGTACAGTTAATATCAATTTCAGAAGCTTGGTAGTTTCATAAATGATTTTCCTAGATCATTCCGAACAATTAATTCTAATAAACCCACATCCCTGACAGTGATTGAAATTTATCTCCAGGGAAGACAGTTCGTGGCAGAGATTAGTGTTATTAAGGAATCTATAAATTGAACATATTTTATTCACAGTTTATCTAGAAAAAAATTAAGGCGTATTGTGGAAACATATCTGGTCCAAATAACATTGCTGTCATGAGATGCCCTATGAATTTAAACCGGGTCTTAGCTTCGTAAGGGGGCGCGGTGGCTCAGTGGTAGAGCGTTCACCTCTGGTGCTTGGGGTCCCGGGTTCGATCCCAGCCCTCGCCAAGTGAACTTTGTGGTGGACAAACACCGTGCTCGTGGGTTTTCTCGGGGTTCTCCCGTTTCCTCCCACTTACTTCATTCCACCACTTCATTCATCTCTCATCATCACCGTCTCCTTTAGCCTAACCGGCATAACCGTGCGACGTAAAACTTAAAGATTTCATTTTTTCATTTAGCTTCGTAAATTATAAGAAGCCTTCGTAAGGGTGACGGTGACGTAAGGGTGTAGACTGAAGAGTTCGTAGCAAAGATTAATGTTATAAAAAAAAATGTACATTGAACACGCTTTATTCACAATTTATCTAGGAAAATTTCAAATAAATTGTGGAAATGTACATAGTGCATACACCATTACTGCCATAAGGTGTCCTGTAAACTTAAATCGTTTTTTTCTTTTTTCGAACACTCTCCTGAATTGCACTTTGCTTGTTTTGTCTAAGCCTTAATTGTAAGTTTTTCCTCAGTTGAAAGCTGGGCAATTTTTTTTTTTTTTTTTGTAAGTTATTTACAGAAGTCATGATATACAATTCATTCAGAATTTGTAGGTTATGTACAGAATTAAAGCACACACAATAAAATTAAATCTAATAACTAATAACCAAAACAGCTGATACAAAAGAGATACTAGTATATGAACTGCGAATGTCACATATTCATACATAGGGCTGTAAACTGGCCGGCTTTTCATTGGCCTGGCCGGAAAAATTGATGTTATTTTGATTAAAGCCGGTGACGGGTACAAACTTCTCACCAGCCCCTTTATAACCGCTTTTTTTTTTCAAATTTGTATCTAGTTCGAAGTATAGATATTGAAAAGTAGCTGTCATTCTGTAAACTCAAAACTGTTACCTTTCACCAGTATCAACGATTAATATATTTTGTTCACCTGTTTAGAAAATTTTTAGAGAGATGACAGGGACTGTATCAGGGAAAATTTGAAATTTACTTTCAAGGAATTTTATACATTTATTAAGAGTAGAAAAGGACTTCTTAAAGCAATTTCCTATAGTTGAAGTAGAGACTATATGTTTAAAGAGTGAATTTCATTTTCCAAATCCAAAATTGTCACGTAAAGATTATTATACTTTTGTTCATCTGTTTCGATAATTTTAAAGGAATGGTAGTTACTGGTAAATACAATAAATTGGTCAATGCCGATTGATCAATTTCAGTTTCTCATTTATAGCACAATGTATCTATTAAGGTTATTAGTGAATGTTCTAAGGACATACAGAATATATGTGTTAATGCACTTTCGTTCACGATAGTACATTTCCTTTCCATGGATAGGTCCGAACAGAGATACTTCACGTTGAGAGCTATATATCACAGAGAATTTTGAGGGAGTGTCGGTTATTTTTATTTTACAGAGTTGGCAACCCTATTCATATATCAACACACACACACACACTTGTGCGTAAAAGAAAAAAAGAACTACATTCCAAATCAACCGTCTTGGTTGTTACGCAATGCACGATGAACACAATATACTTCCACATGAGGCGAAACAATGTTTATCAACGTTCTGGAAAGCAACCTTGAAACCCGCCAGATATAGGAACAATATGTTAGCTGGGAGGGGTCCAAAGTATTTGAGGAAGGTCCAATACGTCTACGTAATAACGAACCTGTCTTTTAATGTACCCGAAAAGATAAGTAATTCTTAATTACTGTCACCTATATTTTTAGGAAAAAAAATGATAGAACGATTATTTCTATAAGAAAAGAAAGAGTACATGATGAGGCGTAAAATAAAATATTTAGCTTACATCAATCATTTCTCTGATAAACAAGTATAGTTCATTAAGAAAGTCTACAAATACTAGTCGAGTTTCGAAATTTTGGGGAGGTCCGGACCCGGTGGACCCCCCTCGTGGCTACGCATCTGAGCATTGCTAACTAGTCCCAAATTCAATGTGGCGTTCCTCACCATACAGTTCTATCAAGAGTATAAAATATACTTATTTTATAAAATAAATATGTATATACTAAAATATTATGCACAGAGGGGGGGGGGGATTCTGCATATTGACTTATTAATATTTGGTTCACAAATTACTGTAGAAGAAATTTTCATTATCTATATAAGCTAAAAATTAACTTGTAAATGCGGATCTACTTTCATTTGATTTCTGCTCTACTATATATTTTCTTTTTTATTTTGTAATTCTGCTATCACTTTTTTTAATTGTCATTATATTGATTTGCTTCAGTATTAGTACCGTAATATAAAAATATGAATGCATAAAAACAAATTCCATTTGTTAATTGCTAGTGAAATAAAATTTAGAAATCTTATTTAGCGCAAAAAACCTTCTCGTTCACTGGAAACCGTGCTGTGTTGCAGAAGCACTGCAACGACCAGACCCTTTAACTTCTGAGATAGGGGAAAGGAGACTTAACATTTGCTCCAATTCCCGCGCTGAAGGAATCTGGTCGTTGCATGCTCGCTGCAACACAATATAAATTAGAGACTCTGTGACGGATTATTTTTCGCTTTTTAAAACGGATTAACGAAACGGACAGTTAGAGAAGTAAAAAAGTATGTTATTTAAAGTATATATGGGAGTATTAGAAAGTATTTTTTCTGTTCTTTACTACTATTGCTAATAATATTTTTTTTCTTGAAATACTTTGGTCGTTGCGCAACGCTGCAACACTAACATTAGCCGCCACTGGATGCAAGTGTTATATTATTAAGTCAGGAACTAACTGCTTACCTATCTCTCTTTTCCTCTTTTAAAAATTAATAAAATCAGTTATTATGTTCTGTCTTGTCGTTTATTTATAATAATTATTATTATTTTCCAAGTGTACAGTGAATATTTTAAATATATATTTTAAAGATTCTATACAGAAGAAATCACTATTCTATCAGGCTTTGTTTCCATTTTGTAATAATACACAGTAACACACTGAGCAAGGCTATGTGATAATATGTAAAGAAAAAAAACAGTATCAGGCAACAGTTTCAACACAATAACTGTGTCTTCATCAGACTTTCACTCCTTCTGGCTGCTTGGGAGTTGGTCATCACTTATATATGCTTTCCGGAGATCAACGTTTAATTAGGCTCCGCCCCTTCATTAAAAAGTAACACTTGTGTGGCTTTCACTTTTTAGCTGCACACGTATCCAATTAAAAGTTTACTTTTTTCGCTGGATGCATTTTGTCCTCTAATTATCCTTATTTTCCTTGTTATTTTTTCTCTTTCTTTCTTCTTCCTTTTCACTTCTTCTTCTTTAAGCAGAATCTTCTCCCACTCTTTATTTATCGACAATCCTGCATTCCAATTCATCACCTTGTCTCCTGCCTTCATAATCTCCCTGCCTTCCGTCCATTTTCTCACCAAAGTTCTCTTCTCTACTTCTATGACCTCTGCTCCCTCCCACCCCATCCTGTGGTTTGTCTCTTTCTGATGCTTGTCATTAGAGAGAGATGCTTGTCTCTTTCTGATGCTAGTGACCTTCATTTGTCACACCGAATGCGTATGTAATATTTCAAATACATTTTCTATATTTTTCTTTTGTATAATAATAATAATAATAATAATAATAATAATAATAATAATAATAATAATAATAATTATTATTATTATTATTATTATTATTATTATTATTATTATTATTATTATTATTATTATTATTATTATTATTATTATTATTATTATTATTATTATTATTATTAGCTGCGGCCCTCCACTACTAATAAAGACAGTTATGGCCCTCAGGCTAATTATAATTGGACACCACTGATCTAGATCCTCAGAAATATTGTAATATTTATTTATTTATTTTGTATGTTACTGTTACGCACACGCCTTAAATTCCATGATTCGTTCTTTCATCTTCCCAAATATTTCTTTTAAAATCATAATTTTATTTTTTTAAGTTACATTCCTTATTTTGGAAAGCAAAATATTGATGATAATGCTTTTAGTTTTGCGTTCTCTCTTTCGTGTCTCCTTTTTCCAGCGAGCAAGAATCAAGATTTAGGATCAAATATGGTTGAAAAATAAAAATAGGAAAAGTGCACTCTGTTTGACAAGGCTTGCCACCTAGGTATAAAATACAAGTAAAAAGATGTGTAGGTAGATAAGGTTGTCTCATTTCTGACAGCATTCAGTCTTGCTTTCCACAACCCTTCTTCCGAACCATATGATCAGATCGTCAACTAACATAACTTCGAAGATATGCATTGTCCACATTATTAGATGAACGATCTTTTCTCATTTCGTAACTTGTTTTCCTCCTCTACCAACTTTTTGAAGATCAGTGAGGAACACTTCGGTGCTTGGGGCCCCTGGTTCGATCCCAGCTCGCGCCGTGTGAACTTTGTGGTGGACAAACACCGTGCTCGTGGGTTTTCTCGGGGTTCTTCCGTTTCCTCCCACTTTCTTCATTCCACCATTTCATTCATTTCTCATAATCACCGTCTCCTTTAGCCTAACCGGCATAACTGTGGGACGTAAGATTTTTCAGTGAGGAACAATGGTGTGAATGGATTAGGAAAGATTGTATCTGCACCTCCTCGAGCAGGGTAAAAAAAACCCTACTGATTCTCTAATACCTGATGGGAGACCCGGGTTCGATTCCCGGCGGGAGCTCATGTGGTTCGAATTCCACGTTAATCAGTAGGTCCACGTCTCATATAGCCTCGCTGCTGAAAGGGACGCTAAACTAAAATCAACTCAACTCAACTCTAATACCTGAATTTGTGTATATATTTACAGCGCTGTCACATTTCTTACAACGAGATACTTTGTATAGGTTGATAATTACCTGTACCTTGGGCAGAAAGTGCTCATACACAAGCACTATACCTGATATAATGTTAATTTAAAAATAACAAAAGAAGAATGTTTTTAATATATGTAAGAAATATACATTATTATATAGTTGGTTGCTATGTAGTTGTTTATAGATACCTAATCAACATGTATGTTTGCAAGACAGTTTGTGTGAAAATACGTTAAAAGAGAATCAACTAATAAATTATTTAATACTCATCATCGACTTGTAATTTCGATAGAAAAGGTGAGAATACTAGTGGATATAATTACTGAAGATATTTTAATGTGTAAACAATTACTGCCACTAAAGATTTACTTATATTATTAGCCGAACCAGGTTGACGACTACCTTTGGTGAGTCGTTGTAAAATTTTTGGTTTACCTCACCCGGGATTCTTGTAAATTCATATCCCGAAGTCTAAAGTAAGGGTGAATTTACCTCAGTAAAGAAGGTTTATGAATACGAACACAACTATACTTAGAAGTGGCAGAGTAATCACAAGAACAAGCATGTTTGGTGAGGCAGTGGAGAAAGAAACTGTTGACAGTGTGAACAACGAGCAAAATACAGCTCCTCTTGCTCCAGGAATGACATTAGAAGACAGAATCCTACTAGCCTTACAGCGACAAGAACAACGACTGGAGCAAAATTTGGCTCAGATGTCCAACGAATTAAAACAGACGGTGGAACAGAAATCCGAAGAATCCAGTAGACAGTATGAGGAATTAAATAGACGATTGGAGCAGAAATCCGAGGAATCCAGTAGACAGTATGAGGAATTAAGTAGACGATTGGAGCAGACATCCGAAGAGACGAAACAATCTGTTATCCAAGCGGTGAGAGACATCACATTACAGTTTGATGAAAAGCTAAAAAGAGTATCTGAAGATTGCCAGGATAATTACAATCATGTAATCCAAGAAGTTAATATGGTAAAAAAGGATTTGGAAGTATAGAATCTTCCGTTCGTCAGCAAAAGATTCAGGTCACAGATAATTCTAACCAAATACGTGCAAATACTCAATTGATATCTACCTTACAAGAAGAAATTAGGACGTTACAGATTAAGGACAACACATATTACAACAATATGGTTAATGATCGTTTGGAGTTCCCTTGTTCACAAGAGATGACCTCGCATTCACCCGCAGCAGATCAACGTGGACCTTACGTTATCTCTTCTTCAAGTAATCCATCCGATGAGGACATTATTTTGGAAGGAATTCATCCAAGGAAAACAGATGGGCGGAAAAGAGATGGTGGAACTACACATCATGCAGTAGGTAGGAATTGTCACTCAACACGAACACGAAATGGTGAAAGGAAGGTAAAGTTAAGTGTAAAGATGAGCGAAATACGTGCTATGAGTAAGTTTAGCGGTAAATGTAATGAAAATGCTACCTCTTTCCTAGAAAAATTTCAGGATGAGTGCAGTATAATGTGTATAGATAAATCGCAGTATATGAAACTAATCCCTCATTTATTCCTCCCACCATGTTCTTTATGGTTTAAAGCAGTACGGGATCACATCAATACATATGATGAATTCAAAGCAGCGCTGATTGCAAATTACGAAAATTACTTTTTGTTTGCAAACAGAGATGCCACGATTAGAAACCAACCTTTTAATCCTCGTTTGCACAAATCTGTTGTTGATTTTGTTGTAAATACGTATAACGAACTAAAAGTCGTAAATCCACTGCAATCGGAATCTAGAGTGATTGCATCTATTCGAAATTTACTACCGTTTAAGCTACAACAGATCCTGTTTTCTACACAGTGTATGAGTTTTAATCACCTATTAATGCTTGTCCAATGTTATGAAACTCAATACCATGCTCTGAATCATCAAGCGGGAGTAGGTAAAATTAAAAACAATTCAGATCACCTTGTACCTGTTCGTAATCTAAATATCCGTAATGCGAACGATACGGAACACAACCTAAATCGAGTGAATTTAAACAGTCAGAACGAGCAAAATAGGCAAAGATATGTTGGTAATCCACCTAACCTAATCAATCGTGACAATAATTATGTCAGATCACTTAATCGAAATAGATTCAAAAATAGACGAAATACATGGCGAAATTCCAGAAATACAGTAAACTACATGGATAGACGTAATCGTAATCCAAGAGATGGCACTTCATATCAAAATCAAAATAATGACGCAATTCATGTACAGAATAACAGTGTGAGACATAATAACGATTGTGCAGTACAATGTACTTTATTAGAATCATATGCAAATACGAATTTAAACTGACTGCAGTTGATGAAGTAAGGGTTAAACCCATATCAGCTATTGATTCTTATGAACATTTATCTTCAAATTTATGTGTTAATGGCAATCAGGGATATAATAACAAACTACTTCGTTGGTCGTTAGAGCTTCAACCCTTATGACTTTTAGATACTTTATCACGTTTGTTTCAGCAAATGATAATTTTCAAATGATTTTAATTCTTTCCTGTTGATGTGAAGAATTATAATTCGATTCGTAATTGATTAAAAGCAAAGGTTATTTATATTATATGGATTTGTGTTGAAACTTTGTTGTCAAAGATTATGTTAAGTATAAGGTTCATTCTATTAAGCTAATTATTCGACGGCTGTCTTTATGCGCTACCTTATATATATATTACTCGAATAAGATTCTTCTGTATTCTGACGCCTTATTGACACAATGTATATTTTAAAAATATCATCTAACGTAGTTATTATATAATGCGCCCTGGAAAGATCAGACTTTTTTTTCCTTAACATCACCGTTTTTAATAATGATTGAAACTGTTAATCATTGTGATTTATGTTTTAAAAAGTAATTTGCCTCTTACGTTTTTGACTTCGCACCCTTCGTTGACTATATTAGTAAGCGACGACGTTTTTATAATAAAAGATAAATATTAATGGAATAAAAGACTTATTATAAATGTATCTATATGTATGAAACTTAATGAAGGTATATACGAGGGGCGATCAAAATGTAAAGGACATAAGTAATGTAATATCATTATTATAAACGGACCAGTGGTTCTTAAATATAAAAGCCAAGCTCCCTTGTAACTTTTATATCTAGTCCCATTATCGGGCGACATTTTTATACAACGAGATACTTTGTATAGGTTGATAATTACCTGTACCTTGGGCAGAAAGTGCTCATACACAAGCACTATACCTGATATAATGTTAATTTAAAAATAACAAAAGAAGAATGTTTTTAATATATGTAAGAAATATACATTATTATATAGTTGGTTGCTATGTAGTTGTTTATAGATACCTAATCAACATGTATGTTTGCAAGACAGTTTGTGTGAAAATACGTTAAAAGAGAATCAACTAATAAATTATTTAATACTCATCATCGACTTGTAATTTCGATAGAAAAGGTGAGAATACTAGTGGATATAATTACTGAAGATATTTTAATGTGTAAACAATTACTGCCACTAAAGATTTACTTATATTATTAGCCGAACCAGGTTGACGACTACCTTTGGTGAGTCGTTGTATTCTTTGTAAAAAAATAACAGGGTTGATATGTTTAAAACAAAATGTTTAAAACAACTGTTTAAAACATGTTTAAAACGAGGGTTGTTGTTTTATTCAGTTCGTTTTAAACGTTTTAAACAAATTGTTTTAAACGTGTTTTTTTTCGATGCTGGTTGGACATGTTTAACACAACTAAAATATCAGATTGAAGAAGCTAATTTAATTTTCTAACAAACAACCCATCCTCCGCAGGATTTGTGCATGAAGTAAATTACAAGCAGAGTTATATTCTTTTTATAACAGCAATTACTGAACGAAATTCTGCACATCAATGTGTGTATAACAAAACGAACAGAAATTCAAGTGAAGTATTTGAACATTTCTTAATTTCCAAGAATAATGGAGGTTAAACACACTATACACTATTCTAAGATCCAAATTCACAAATTCAAAACTTGGGTAGTTTTTGATCACTATCATTTCCATAATAATGAACAGTTCTCACATCACAAGTTAGAAGAAATACCCTGACAAATACAATACAACTCATAGAAAAGAGCAAGTAACATTCGTAGAAAAAGAACAGATATAAAAAATCATTAAAAATATGAAAATATTGACTTTGCGGGGCCCTGGCAACCCTTGTAGTCTCCCTACGCTGACAAAATGATGCTAATGTGCAGGCCACATACTTGTGACAATAATATAAGAAATGGTAGTCATTGCTGCCATTGCGTAATGAATTCGTTTTATGTAGGAAATATTTTTTTAAAAATATACGCAGAAAAATATTCATTGAATTAGACATTCTCTCCCCTCCCCCACTATAGTACCACGTCCATATGCAAATCATTTTTGCTGCACACATCATGTATACGAACAAGAATTATGCTTCTAGACCACTTCAGTGAAATATATCTTGTGTTATATGGGACCGTCCCGAAAATAAATGTAAATTAACCAAATTTGACCCCTTCTTCCTCTATAAATAACAAGTACACATACAGGTTACTATAATGTAGGAGACTACTTCATTGCTTCGCATACCAATTTTTAGGGATGCACCACAAAGGGGGGAGGAATACCCGCCAAAACCTGATGAAAAAAATTGATGAAAAATTTAAAAAAACAACTTCATCCTCCCTCTCTCGGCCGTACATACGTACCCCTTATATACATAAAATGCAACTGACGTAAAGCTTCATCCCTCAAAAATACTTTGGTAGCAAATCATCTTTCTATCTTAATTAAGGACTGAGCTATTGATGTTTGTTGTAAAAATAAATGTAATTTACATCAAAAATCTTAAACTCCAAAAATTGGCTAACTTTGCCCCCTTCCTGCTACCCCATATAAGCAAGAAGTACAAATACACGATATTACCATGTAGTGGCCTACTTCATTGCTTCACGTAACAATTTTTATGAATCTATCCCCCAAGAGGGGGAATGGACCCCAAAAAACTGTTGAAAAAAAAACACGATATTTACCCTCCTCCCACATACATAAATTGCACATCAGCAAAGCTGCATCTTTCAGGAATAAATTGGTACCAAAACCATCTTCCAGCCTTAATTTGAGGTTTAAAACTGAGCCATTGAGGTTTAAAGCCCTGATAGAACGTAACACAGAAACTAAACTACATATTCTGTGAACGGAGATCGTGAAATTCCCGATTTTTTTTCTCCGGAATTGAACATTTGGGCGGATCGAGATTAGGGAAGTTCCCGAAATTTGATCTAGCGGTTGAATATAGATGGCAAGCAATACCTAAGAGTGTAAAAATGTAATATATATACATGCCTATTTAGATTATTGTTTTAAACAAAATAAACATTTTAAACATGTTTTTTGTTTAAAACGAAGTACTTTGTTTTAAACGTTAAAAATGTTTTAAACAAAAAAACATGTTTTAAACATAAAAAACGTTCTTTTTGTTTTTTTTAAAAATCATGTTTTTTTTCAACCCTGAAAAATAATATTCATGAACTATAAGACTAGTTGAAAAAAAAATAACATGTAGTATTAGGGTAGGTGAACATCTGTAGAAATTTTGAACTGCATAAGACAAATAGTTTTCATAATACTTTGGAAAGGAGTTCACCATGTCATTATATAGGAATTGATGATTTCAGCTGAAAATGTTAGACACGGCCTTAACATTCCACGATTCGCTTTTTAGGCTGAGAGACGATGGTTAAAGCAACTGAATGATTATGGAAAAATTGGTGGAATGAAAAAGTCGGAGGAAACTGGAGTACCCGAGAAAGTCCATGGATACGATGTTGTCCACCACAAACTTATTTTTCCGTGGATCGAACCAGGGATCCCATGCACTGGAGATGAGTACTGTACCACTGAGCCACCGCGCCCCTCTATGCGACTGAGTGTAGCACGATCTTGGCTGTGGCAGGAGTGGCAACAAGGGAATTGTTGTGTGTGGGAAGTATGCGAGAGTACGAAACAGCAAAATCGAATAATCGATAAGAGCCGTAGCCCGTACGTATGGAAGAAGAATTGATTCATTTCATTACGACTTGGTTACGTGATAATGCACTGTGTACGAACGTTGGTGACTGAGTTTAGAACTAGTATAGTGTGAACTAAAACCAGTTTTTTGTTAACTGAGAACAGTAATGAAAAGTGACAATAAAAAACTGTGTCCTTAGAGAGTTCTTCCGATCTTATGATTGCCGTGTTCTTGAATTCTCCAAGTGAAGACTGGTGTGGAATAACACAGTTTTTGCAAGCTCTATTATCATGATTTAGTGACAAGAATATACTGTATGAAATGTTTTTTTAGTTATTGAATATTCACTGCTGTTGAGAAAGATAATCAAATAATTCCTTTTATTTGTAGTTTGCCACACAATTTGTTAGTATGCCGACATATAAACTGTGTGTTACTTGCCAAAAGTACATCGAAGGGGAATTAGAACACCACCAGTTAACTTGTGTATGTGATGTTGAAACACAGCAATCGCAAGTAACTGTTAATGTTCCATTTACAGAAGAAAAGTACAAATGTGATTTCTGTTCACGGGAATTTGATACTGAGGACCAATGCAATATACATATCGCACAATGTAAAATAGAACTTGTTGAATGTATTGTATGCTCTTCAAAAATACAACGTTGCATGATGTCTGAACATGAAAAGAAACACTCTCCGACATATTCAGAATGTTCGTTTTGTGGAAACAAGATGTCACAGGAAGAGCTAGAAATACATCTCCAAAGCTGTGAGCTTTCTTCAGTCCCTTGTGAGCAATGTAATGTAGTGGTTCAAAAGTTCGCTTTGTGTTACCACATTGAAAACTTCTGTAAGAAAAGGATTGTGAAGTGTGAGTATTGTTCGTGTGATGTTGTGGCAGATATTCTCCAGGATCATTTTATGGTGTGTGATTTGATACCTATTTATTGTGAGAATAAATGTGGAAAAGAAATACCGCAAAACAAAATCAAACAACACCTATCCGACGAATGTCCTAAGAGAATAATTGTTTGTGAATATTGTAGTGAAGAACTGGAAGCCAAAGGGTTGGAAGACCATCGCTCAAAGTGCATGAAGATCCCCATTGATTGTCCAAAGAATTGTGGGGTAAGTATTGAGAGAAAAAACGTAGACATACATTTGGATGAAGCATGTGAGAAACTCTTTGCTAAGTGTAGCTTTAACAGTGTAGGTTGTAATTTTGAGGGATTTCCTATCGTGTTACGTAGTCATATGCAAGAATACAACATTTATCATGCAGAACGTATGAAAGATGTTATAGAACAACTTCGCACTAAAGAGACAGAAATCTTAAAATTAGAAGAAAAGTTAAAGACATTGGAAATTCAGCTAATAGCGAAAGAGACTGCAATCGAAAAATTAGAAAAACGATTGAAGGCGTCGGAAGTTCAGCTAGACAAAGCAAGAGGAATGACTTGTGGGAAACTTTTGTGGAGAATTTCTGATATTTCTTATAAATTATCAACATACAAGTTTGGTAAATGCCTTCGGAGTGACGACTTTTACGAATCTCGGTATGGGTATAAATTATGTGCATGGCTATACATAAATGGAAGTGACTGTAGTGATGGTACGAAACACATGAATACTCTATCCGTATATGTTGCAATTACTTCTGGAGAATATGATTCTCTTCTGGAATGGCCCTTCAAGAAGAAAGTAATCATCAAACTAATTAACTTAAAGGAGAAAGGTAAGGATATAGTTTACTTTTTCGTAGGTGACGAAAGTTCAAAGTTTCAAAAACCTTTGAGTGGTCAATGTAACTTTGGTTATGGTTTCCCTAAATTTATCTCTCATGAGAAGTTAAAAGGTGGAGACTATATTTCGGATAATTATGAAATATTTTTGGAAGTGACAGTCAATTAGAAAGAATGTAATGAAATCACATTAAGACGTGTGTAAAATAATGCTACTTGTGAATCTGTGAAACAATATTGATTTAGGTACAGTATGTAACACACTTATTCGTACAGTTTGAAATTGCTCTATAACCGCCAAAAAGTGAACTTTATGTACTAGCTTTGTTTTAGTTTGTTGTAAGGAAATATCACAAGCACCATTATATGAAAACCACGAACCAAATGTAACATGCCAACCCTAGAAATAGTGAAAAGAACAAAAAGCTATTTTTTTTTTTCAACATACTTGTTCGTACACCAACTATGTTTTAAGTAGGGGGACCGCTTTTCTTGGTCTCTCTGACCTTCCTACGTAGTCGCACCCTAGAGGCATTAAGAGATACGAGTGTACGGTAGTTTACGCTGTGAATCTGCTTTGAAGAAAATGAGGCGTCGAAAGGAGTTAAGTAGTGATTTGAAGGAAGTGATTGTAAACCTAGTCTTAAAAGGCAAGTCACCTAAAAATATAGGAAAATTTGTGAACAAATCCCATTCAACTATTCAGTACATTGTGAACAAATTTAAATACAAAGGCTCAACCAGAATTTTACAGCGCGGGAGCCAGAAAAGAAACTAAATGAGAGAAATGAGTGAATGATTGTTAATAAAATCAAACGAAATCCTAAAATTAGTGTACCACAACTTTGTCCAGCAGTAGAAAGTGTGCATGGGAAAGTAGTGTCCAACCAGACAATCCGTAGAGTGCTGTGGAAAAACGGCTACCATGGTGGAAGAGTAAGGAAAAGGCCATATGTTAGCAAGAAAAATCGTGCTCTTAGACGTGAGTTTGCTAAGAAGTATCTGGGTGACGCGTCTGTGACTTTTCTCCACACTCTTGTGATGCCATGTGAGCTAAGTAAGTTTATTTTTGTCTCATTTGACCAGATGACACTATCCCAAAATTCCTGACTGTCATTCAGATGTCTGTTAGCAAACTCACGTCTAAGAGCACGATTTTTCTTGCTAACATATGGCCTTTTCTTTACTCTTCCACACTAGTAGCTGTTTTTCCACAGCACTCTACGGATTGTCTGGTTGGACACTACTTTCCCACTCATACTTTCTACTGCTGGACAAAGTTGTGGTACACTAATTTTAGGATTTCGTTTGATTTTGTTCACAATCATTCACTCATCTTTCTCATTTAGTTTATTTTCTGGCGCCCCGCGCGGTAAATTTCTGGTTGAGCCTTTGTATTTAAATTTGTTCACAATGTACTGAATAGTTGAATGGGATTTGTTCACAAATTTTCCTATATTTTTAGGTGACTTACCTTTTAAGACTAGGTTTACAATCACTTCCTTCAAATCACTACTTAACTCCTTTCGACACCTCATTTTCTCCAAAGTAGATTCACAGCGTAAACTACCGTACATTCTTATCTCTTAATGCCTCTAGGGTGCGACTACGTAGCAAGTTCAGAAAGACCAAGAAAAGGTGTCACCCTACTGAAAACATAGTTGGTGTACGAACAAGTATGTTGCACGAAAAAAGTAGCTTTTTGTTCTTTTCACTATTTCTAGGGTTGGCATGTTACATTTGGTTCGTGGTTTTCATACATTGGTGCTTGTGATATTTCCTTACAACAAACTAAAACAAAGCTACTACATAAAGTTCCCGTTTTGGCGGTTAGAAAGCAATTTCCTCAGTATATTCACAGTTTGAACAAGTGTGTTATATACTGTATTTGCTATTTCTATACTGTAATATAAAGACTAAATACAATAAACCTTACGTAATTCCATGTAGTTAAGGGATTTTAAGTTTAATTTAAGCTAAGGTTATGGTCTTGTTCTTATAGTAGTACTACAATTTACTTCAAATTAACTGATATCTAGATTGTGTTGAAAATACCATGTTGTGATAATCATTTTATAGAAACCATTGAGAAAATTGATTATATTTGTTTCCTTTGAAAAATGTAATTATTATACTTACATACATTATTCTCAAAAATTTACGAGGGTTATTTTCTTTTCTACCTCCGCTAAGCCACCGCAGGAGAACCAGGTGAAGTAACAAAACGAGGATAAGACAAAGCTGTTCGTTGAAAATCACTCCTCCCCCTTACCCACTCGATAGACAAATTCTTTCGCTCAATCATTGTGGAGTACCGAGCTTGAAAATATATCGAGAGCAATTGAGCCAAGTATGAACTACATGATATCATTCGATTCCTCCAAGTGGAAGAATTTCCAACAATATAGCCTCAATTCATCGTCAAATGAGTAAGGATTACTGCGAGAACTTTATAAGTGATGGTTACGTGCAGAACTATTGCGAAAAGAGTGTACAGAAAGACTTATCGTTCTACACAAGGAAGGTGGTCAAGGGAGAACAGATGACCTTGATGAACGCATGAATCATGTGGTTTGTAAAGGACATAGATTCGGATTTCTGAAATCTGCTAAATTTAATGAAATTTCAAGATAATCGCCTGGAGAAATTGAATTACATGTAGTAGGTGCTTCGATTGCATTCGATATGTTTTAAAGCTCGCTTCTTTACAATAGTTGACCGAGTCCGTTTATCGGTGTCTGAGTGACATGAAATGTACAGTTTTGTCTTGTCCCCGTTTCGTCATCTCCTGTTATTTTCCTCTGATGAATTAGCCGAGGTTTGAAAGAATAACGTTCGTAGAAGGTTCATCGTACTCCAAGATGCAAGAGTTTTTTCGTTGTACGTAATTAAGACAACCATAATTTTAATACACCTAGAACGGCGACATCTAAAAATAATAAATAAATAAAATAATTTCAGCAAAATAATAATACAAAATGAAAATGTAAATAAAACAGTGTTTGTGAAACTGGAAACATAATAAAACAGTATTTTATAATGAACATATATTACAAGAAATAGCATCTACAGATGCGCTTAGTAACATTTCTTGTTCTCGGGAAGTGCGACTAAAAACTCAATCATTCACATTTATGCTCGGCAGGCTCTGCCATCGCACAGATAAAGAAGTTCACTCGGGTTACCATTAAAGATGTTAATTATGGTGTTCTGTAGTCACAAAAAAAAAAAAGAGTGCCTAAATATTCTCTAAAAGTATATAAGGATAATGTTCTGTGCCCTCGAAACGGAACAGTTCCATTTGGTTAGGACTGCAGCCACTCAATATGTAATTAGTATGATAAGTAGCCTAAGTGGTCCTGGACAATTTGAAAAACTCAATGCAAATGCGGTATAAATCAATTATTGTTGGCGACGAAAGATATTTTAAATTATAGGCGTAGTTTACATTTTAAAATGTAGACATCCTTTAAATTGGCCTTAGAAGAAGAACGTAAGTTTCAACTTAATCAACTTCGCAAATGATCTTTTTCTCTGAATTGTGTACGCTTTTGTTGTATATAAACTGATATGTTAAATGAGGTGTTGGCCGTCTAATTTTTAATTTGTACAATGGTATTTTCTGGAGTTTGTAGAAACTGGCTTAAATATTGTAGTTTGAATTCATAGTTCTAGTATTGTAACTACTTCTAATCAGCTCTATGGTTAATAATGTAATTAGTTCATCCATTTAACTTTTCATGCTGAAAGTTTTACATTTGTTGCTTTTAAGTGGAACGTTCAACAAATTATAATAATAATAATAATAATAATAATAATAATAATAATAATAATAATAATAATAATAATTATTATTATTATTATTATTATTATTAGTAGTAGTAGTAGTAGTAGTAGTAGTAGTAGTAGTAGTAGTAGTAGTAATTTCTTTTATTAAGAAATTTATATAATTGATTAGTTGATTGATTGTATTAATTTCAATTTGTGTAACGTTTACCTGTAGCTCCAACAATATTCGCTAAATAGTTCATCCTTTATTAAAAAAAATATTCTAGGATAATTTTGAAGATTCATTATCCTAAATGAGTAATCCAAAGATGATCAGCGATAACATACGTTGACGAAACTGTAAATTGAATCTTGTGCATGTGGCCACAAGCACAGTGAGATGGTCACTTTACCCGCATCTGCTTCTGACCATTTTACCAGACTGGACGCCATACTGTACATTTTTTTTCTCTGAACAACAAAACTTGAACACTACTAAATAATAGAAAAATATTAAGAAGCATTACACTTGATAATAAAAATATTATATAGTCATTAAGTCCTATATTGTTGGGAGAAAAATCTTAGATCAACAGTAGATGAAAACACCCTTTTCTTCATACAAGCAGAACAACGATTGTGTCTGGCCTGGCAACTAGCGCAACTGATTACTCCTACTTGCGATAGGTGCCAGATATATACAGGCGAGAAAAGTGCCGATGACCACTTTGCCTGCCCTGGCCACTTTATACTCCCTATATATATACACGAATGAGGAAAGACGGAGTAAAAATTTTAGTTATTGAGTTTTCAACCCTGATTCATGTCTATGAGAAATATGGCAGTATAACGCAAGTCACAATGCTTAATGGTACCTCTGTTTACGTATTCTGGCTACGGTGCTGTCACAGAAGAACCTTTTGAATTCTAAGCCTTACATACAATGTAATCACACATTTTTCGTAACAGAAGATTTTATTTTCCTACTTCATTGCTGGAGATGGAAGAGAAGGGAATAGGGTGAAGCCTTCGTCTAAGATCCATCGGTCCTGAATGGAAAAAGGGAGATACTCGAAAGAGGAATTTTCGTTGTGCTCCCCGCAGTAGAAAGAATGAGTCATATTATTTCAAGGGCAAAAAAGCGCTACACACTAGATTTTCATTGAAAGCTTGCATTTACTTCACGACGTTCATATATAAATTTTTACCAAGAGTAAAATGAACTTTCTTAATGCACTTTAGGAATTCGGAATTTAACATCGAATGTACGTATGTAACTTCTTAGAAAACTATTTAAGGAACGAATGAATGTTCACGAAGTACATTTTAAACTGGTTTAATCTGAAATGTTACTGTGAAAGTGTGCATCCGAAACCACACAAATATATCCGAAATCACCACAATGTATTACGCTTGCGACTCAAGAAATAGCTAAAACACCAATAAGTAAAGAATAGCAAAATGCCGAAAAGTAAATCAAACTTTACAAAGAAATAAGTTACATAAGCATGAATTTCTATTGTTCATTCTATCCTGACGGTCAGAATGATCGTGAATTTGGTTCAATTGTAGGCTTACCGTAACTTCTGGATACCAATCTTCGACATATTTCTAAAATCGGATGGAGGTTGAGAATTAAAAAAGGTTAGCTTTAAATTCCAGAAGTTTTTAAACTCGTTTTCTTTACTTTATATATAAATTAGGGTAGAGCGAATTTTTTTTCGAAATTCGAATTTGGATAGGGGGAAAAAGTTGCATCATATCGTAGTACTTTACCATAGAAAATTTTAATTCTCTAAAATTATTTTTAGCCGAGGCGCAATGGCCCTAAAATTTGGGAATAATAAGACGAAAAGTGATCAACTATAAGCATTTTGCGAGTTTGTCATAAAGAAGCTTTTTTTGCTATTTGATAACAATCTTCTTCTGATATCCTATAATGAACTTGTTGGCAGTATTGTCACTAGTATAATAGTTTGGTGGGTGGTGACAGTGATGTAACTAAGGAGGGCAAATCGGGCTTGTGATCCAGACGCCGAAATGGGGAACACAAACTTGGCAAATACTTATTTTTACTATAAAGCAAGGAAATAAGTTTTAGCAAACTAAAAATCATTTTTTAAAAAATACCCCAGAAACTTAACAGGACAATTTAGGATCATATCCATAGAGCATAAGTTAGCTTCAATGCTATCTTTTGAGGACATTGCAAAAAAAACCTTTGCAGTCAAAAAGCCTGCAAAGTTAAATTTTAGTTCCAGCTTTTGTGTTTTCATTTAACTTATCGATTTAAGAGATTTGCAAAATGTTCGAGTATAATACTTGAGACGATAGTTTGACTGTTTGTCATAATTAAATATTCTATTCTACAGCAACATATTGTTGATTCATTCTACGCATACACACGTCCCGATATAATTCCAGAAACATTTTGATTTGCTGTTGTTATGATAAGTCTATAAGAATATGTCAAGCTTGCTACTCTCAAATTATTTGTCAATCAGATATTAGTTAGCTTGGTGCTTTATCTTGTACTAAAAAAATATGTACTGCAATTTTAAAATCAAGCTTTACCACTTGAAGGAAAAATGGAATAGAAAAACTACTGTATGATGCCGATATCAGTTATAGTTCGGGAACGTTTTGCTTGGTTGGTCAGGAGGAAGGGGGGCTAACCGAGTTCTTGCCTTGGGCGACAACTAGGCTAGTTGCGTCGCTGTGTGGTGAGTAAAAAATGATACTTGATTATATTGATGTTACTTGGACAAAGAAATTGAAGAAAAGAGAAGAAAGGAAAGCCAACAAACGATCTTAGGGTGAAGCTTTCAACCAAAGAGTATTATACTCTACCAGCTACATTATCGAATCTTCAGATTCCTCGTCATCTTCGGAAGGAAGAAAGGAAGGCAATAAAGAACAGATTGAAGCTAGAGAAGATCCTGATTTTAGTTGGAAGTATTCTTTGTTGAAGACAAGAAAGCAATCACTGATTGGATGCACGCAAATGAGAAAATTTCTCTCAAAATTAACAAAATTGAAGGAGAAAACCGGCGTGACCAGAAGAAAAATTGCAGCAATTGCTACTGCAGTTTTGAAAGAGTTTAATATTGTGAGTCCAGAACATTCGCAAAACATAATTGACAGAAGTAAAATACAAAGAGAGATTGCGAAAAATCGAAAAGTGTAAAAACTAAAGAAGCTGTTAATAAAGTGAAACCTCGTACCATCTATTTTGATGGGAAGAAAGATCAAACACACGTGATGTCTGAAAGTCACATAGATATGAAGATGGAAGAACATTATTGTATCCTTGAAGAACCACGTAACAAATTTCCCAGCCGTGAATGAAACATTCAATCTAATGTTGGCGGGTGGGTGGGATTGAACTTTACGGCAGCTACCTCTTAGTGGTGAATTCTGGGTTGATGTAGCCTGTACCATTGAATATGAACTTCGATAGCTTTAGAAATCCATCTGGACACTACAATGAATCTTAACACTCTCAAATCACAGTCTACTTCAAGCGAAGAGCTGCCTAATAATTACATAAATACCCAATTAACATGTATTTGCTTACAAAATCTATGAAACTTAAGCCCCTTGCGCCTCGGCTAAAATAATGTTTTAGAGAATTAGGATTTTCCATGGTAAAGTACTACGATATGATGCAACTTTTGCCCCATATCCGAATTCGAATTTAGATTTTTTTAAATTGACCTCTTTTCACTTATTTACAAAATCTATCAAATTTAAAGCCCTTTGCACCCCGGCTAAATATTATGTTAGAGTATTGAAATTTTCCATAGTAAAGTATTACGATATGATGCAACTTTTGCCCCCTATCCAAAATCGAATTTCGAAAAAAATTTTTTTTGGCCTGTTTTCACTCCACCCTAATATATATATATATATATATATATATATATATATATATATATATATATATATATATATATATATATATATTGCAATCGTCTTAATTAATGAATACATTGCCTTTATACAATAATTGATACAACTAAATCCTAAGACTAATGACAGCATGTCGACAAGCATGTGCAAGCTTCTTACTGTTGTGTGTTATCTGTTGTCTGCTTCAACAGTCTAGCAGCGGCCCAGCGTAGCCAACCGCTTGTCCAAATAGAGCGAAATTTTCCTCTCTTCTCTATTAACTAGCCCAAAAATCCCATATCCCCGGGCTAATCCCATTTAAGGCATGTTTAACCCTTTTAGGGTCGTATGGTACAATTTCTACCATACGACTGTTTTATAGTAGATACTTTGCGTTATAACTCACCTATTTGAGCTTTTTCGTCCGATTTGTTTTTCAAGTCTAAAGGCATTGTAGAACGTATGGTTTCACACTTTTCTGCGTCGAAACATAGGAGGTGATGACGTCATAACTTTAAACAATATGTTTTCTTTTGTTAGGCCTATTTTCATTACTTTTTCGCGGCTTACTTTCGCACATAGAAGATTGAAATTTTGCACAAACATTCAGTGCACCGAGTAGTATTTATCAGATTTTTTTTAAATTTCTGCGTTAGCACAAGGGGGGTCCACAGGGGCAAAAAGGTAAAAAAAAACGGATATTTTTTTCAACAAAAAATCCCTTTTTCACTATTTTTACGCCTCAGATACATGATGGAGACACGTGAATGGTACCATCTGAAAGGCAGTTGAATTCTGAACAGAATGATGTGAGAATCATGATCATAGGGTAATTAGGGATGTCTCAGGAATTTTTACAAAACATCCTTCTTTATACGAGAATATGGGGTATTCTGGGTATATTTTTTATGGCGGGCTTACTTTTTCACCTAGAAGATTGAAATTTTGCACAATCATTCAGTCCACCAAGTAGTATTTATCAGATTTTTCAGATCTCTGTGTTAAAACAGGGGGGCCCAGAGGGACAAAAAGTTGAAACAATGGATATTTTTAAGCAAAAATCCCTTTTTTCGGGTTTTTCCCGCCTCAGATACATGAGGGAGACATGGGAATGGTACCGTCTGAAAGGCAGTTCTATTCTGAAGATAATGATGGGCGAACCATGATCCTAGGATGAATATGGATGTCTCAGGATTTTTTTTTACCTGAGATTAGGGTCTTTTGCGGTAATCTGGGGCATTGTGGTGATTCTTGATAAAATTTTTCCCGTCCAAACTATTCAAGATAGAAGCTTTATTTGGTACACACATTCAGTCTACAGAGTATTATTTATCAGATTTTTTTGAGGTCTCTACGTTCACACAGGTACCAAATCAAGCTCTTGATTTCATTACAAACTACAATAAGCGCAAAGCTTAGAAACTGTAAGGCTTTCTGATGCTGATGGTGAAATAAAATAAAAAATAATAAAAGGACTATTGTGATTTTAGGTAGAATAATTTAAGAAAGAAAACTTAGGTTAAGCGAAGTTTGCTAAAATCGATATACGTTGTGCTGATCAAAAGTACTAATAGGAAAATGTATAAGAAACTTTTTGTTCCATTTCTTTTTTTGTTATGAACTGCTGGGTTGTGAATGAACTCAAAATCACGTTCTGATAGCCATCATACGGTTTTTTAGTAATGGGAGCTAATAATTATGTAAAACTTTAAATATACACATATTTCGTATATATATATATATATATATATATATATATATATATATATATATATATATATATATATATATATATATATATAATTTACTACATAAATTGTGCATAAGTTGTCGGAAATTTTGCGAATAATTAATGACCAGCTTAGACAAATTAACATTTCGAATAAAAAATGAAGCTATATTTCAAAAACATGTAATTTTAATATTTAAGTACCAGTATTCATGTAGTGGGAAACTGTTCACCTAAAAATACTTTGATTACATTCAACTTAAAATCTCTCATACAACTTATTTCACATAATTATGTATGATAAATATATTAATAAAGACAGTTTGGAAAACGAAAAACCTGTAGTTATGTATCCATGTGCTTGAGCATGATATAACTTTCTATTAATATAGATGAATGTTAGAAAATTATATATTTGTAATAATATAAATGTAGGTTATTAAATCATAAATCTTTGTTGTTGTGGTCGTAGTTTAGAAAATGATTAATCTCATGTAATTAGCAACTTACAAATCTGTACTAAATACACGTATGTCTGTTTTGAAACTTACACAGTTCTATACTAGAAGTTAAGAATCTTGTATTTGTATAGTAGATAAATTAGAATATTATAAGTTTCTATATCGAAGTGCTTTCAGGAATCACAAGATTCAAGTTGTATAAGATATATAAAAACATAGGCCATGAATGGAAAAAAATGATTGAACTTTTATTCTTACAATATAAAAGAGAATTGACATTTTAATTTTTATGAATAAAAATGGTTTGTTTTCTCATTCATGATTCGTGTTCTCATTACAATGGATTCTACAAATTTAACGTAATCCTATCACTAGAACAAATCAGAAATCAGAAATAATGTAACACTACTGTTGCATGGGTAATTAATACTAGTACCAAGCCGGCACAGCTAGTGCTAACGTATTAATCACTGCTTAGTTATTCTTGTAAAAATAATTGAACATCTGAAAACGGTGAGTGTGTGTGTGACCAACACTTCTCAGAGTTCTCGAGAAGTAGACAAACAGTATTGATTGCGTTCCTTCTAGTTGAAACCAATCATTTAAATAGAATTTTGTTCTAAAGGAGAAGAAATAAAGTTTATTCCACAGCCTTATACACATGCATATCGATATGAAATACATTAAAATAAAGCAGCTTCATAATATTGTACAGAAAATTGTATAATTCCACATTGTTCTATAAATAACAACTGAATTTTTTTTTTTTTTTTTTTTTTTTTAAGAAAGCGAGCTACCTATATTTCTGCCTACTTCCAAAACTGATATAACTAGTCATGTGGTTTGTTAATATACTGAGATGTGATATAGTCTGGACATTTATGTGTTATTAATCTCCAAATATACATAAATAATTTTAAAAACTTAGTAAAATATGCACTTCCATGTCAGCGTAAATATTTGTACTACTATATCCCATTCCGTAAGCGTCGGTGCAGCACCGATAGGCAACTAGCGACCTCCCGCCAAATATTGTCGGTCCCGCAGTGACGATCCGTAGTAGCCTCACTTCCGACGCTTCCGTTTTCAAAATTATACCACCAGCGGCAGAGACACGGCGGAATGCCAATGAACAACAAAATTACTCCCCCAAAATACGTTAAATCACCTGTACGCGTGATTTGTTTACATGAAGATGAGTCTAGAAACACTTTAAAAAGTTTTAAAAAAAATACCCCGGGGTTGGCGCGAACTACCAACCTTATGATTATTAGCAGCGTGTTCTTACGACTTCACCATGGAGGCGAAGAGGAAAATATCGCTTGTAGAGGTTTGAAGTCCTTTTAATTTGGTCCTTTAACCGTGTATATTCAACGATGACCATTTGGGATAACATAAAATGCATTCATCATGTAATTTTATAAGAAAGTGACAGGCGTCTATTTATTTCATTGTTCTCCCATATTCACTTTCCAATGATCGGCGACAGTTGCCATCCAAATTCATACAATTATTCACACTCATCTCAAGATATTTCACTTCATGATGTAGAGGCAGGGGTTACTCTTGACCTTCTGAGCTCACTTCAGAAACAATTCGTCAGGAAAAAATAATATATAATAATAACCGCATGCACATGTCTGGCGATATTTTGTGTTGGTCCTTTCGCGATTCTCCGCGACGAATCGAAGAAGCACGGACCGAAACGAAGTTCTCGCTGCTACGCGCTGGCTACTTCAACATCCCGACTTTACATATTTGTTTCGACTCGACGAAACCCTGCCACTAGTGGCAATCCTTCGACGCGTCGCTATATCGACGATTGATATTTACCGGCAAATGGGCCTCTAGGTGTTGGCGACCTTTACGGCATGGGGTAGTTTCTAACGTGGCAAGTGTGATTAGAAAACTTTACAGATACACCGTTGTGTAATATATTAACATTTTACTCCAAGCAAGCTGAAATACAGTATTTCTATTCAAAGTTACTAACTGAATTGAATGATAAACAATTCGAATTGCTACATACAATGTTTGCAGACAAACGTTTGCGTTTCAATAGCAATTAATGGAAGATGTAATGTGTGAGAAGGTATTTTAAATGGTCAGGTGTGTAAATTAATGAAAGGTTAATTGTGGAAATTGTGGTTAATTGTGTGTTACGGTGTAAGTTGTGCTGGGGAAATATTTTTCTAGATCACAAGAAGTAACATCTACATGCTTGTCAGAGAAGCATGAGTTTGTATATGAAAGGAAAATTTATATCTTTCAGTAAGAATGTAGATCTATATTTTAGGAAACTTTCAAGATTATATTTAAGAAAGCGTAGTAGGATAAAGAAATTAGTCTTCGTTAATATAAATGTAACCTACATAAGAATCCAGGTTTAACTTTCTCCTGTCACAGCTTCATACAACTAAGAACATTTCCTGGATTTATACTAAGATATGAAATTTTCGAATATCGTATATTACTCCAGTCAAGATAGCTCAATCTGGGCTCCAGCCCATCAGTTGTGATAGGAACAATTGTGTAATACGTAGTAAAGAGTATTGAAAATTCATTTTTTTAAATGACAAAGTTAATTTTCTTTGGTCCCTTCAATGCAATTGTATAACTGTTTCTAACACTGTCCCAAATGGTTATTATATGCGAGTATATAATAGCTGAGTATAAATATGTTTTTCATGTATTATTTCATATGTTTAATAAATATGTTACAATCAGCTTATAAAATGCCTGTGTTTCGTACAATTTATGTCAATAATCTCAAATCAATTGAAGTACTTTGGTGTTTGTATAAAGCACAAATCCAGTGGCAGTGGCCGTAACAGAACTTCGTTATTTTTTCTCCAAAAGCATTTAGTGAAAACACCATACTTTCATAGTACCTCTCATGATGCTGGAAACGCATTTAAGCACAGAAAAATTTCACGATCCATTTGTTCATTATAGACACGTTATGACCTACGTGATGGCAATTCTGTAGAACTATCAACTTGTCTCATCCGCAATATACGGTCGCCCACTCTGAAAATAATTTATTGCGCAGTAGGTGTTTGCTGGCGTCGGCCTGGCATTATAAACTGAAAACTACACACAGTGAATTTATGTGGTCAATTATATTCGTAGTGTTGCTAATTCCTACAACTGTTCAATGCACTTCTCAGCCTTTCTCCATCTCTCTTCTCAATTCATTATTCAATCTAATGATGTATTTTGACATTTGTTTGAAAGCAGAATTTGAGTTTTCCGTAATTTGCAAATAGTAAAAGAATAACACGGATTTTGTTCTAACGCATTTTTATTATTATTATTATTACTCTGATTTAGAGTTATGAAATAGGTTAACTTCATTTTTTTTTTTTTTTTTTTTTTTTGGCGACGATAATGGAGAAGAAAGCATGATGATCATGAAATAAATGAAATTAGAGATTTCAATGGATATACAAATTTTGTAGCCCTGGACACCGGAAAATGGATCTTTGGATGTCAGTCAGTTTGTTCCAAGGATGTTATAAAATAGAGAATCTGCCCATACAACAAAATTGTGAAGCCATACGTCACAGCTTCGCTACACCTACTCTGCCCACTCCGCGCCACTAAGATCGCAATGTTTCGAGCCAACAATCATGGCGGAAACGAGAGTAGCCAATCAGACGTGCCGGTTTAGACGATGCACGTTTTTTTTTGGGGGGGGGGGAATATTCATTGAGTTCATATGATGAAGATACGTATGGGCAGATCCTCTATTTTATAACATCCTCGGTTTGTTCATTCGTTTCACTAAATGAAACAAATGTCCACTTGTCTTGAGGACATACCGCTCAAAGTATCGAGTCCAAATTTCAAACAAAGATTTTTATAAAATTTTCTACAGCGGGCGGGGGAAAGTCGAATTTTCTTCCTATCTTTGTTCATATTTCATAAATAAACGGACCACTTTGGATGTCAATGGTGTAAAACTAGAACTGAAAATTTCCAGGGAAGAACTTTGAACTTTAAGAACTCAATAAATCTCAAGAAGAGAAACCCATATAAATCGCAGCACATTACTATGTGAACCCGGTGGGAACACTCGGTCGAAAAAGTGTAAAACGCTTTTTCAGGCCAACCACCCTGAATGAGGTTTTCCTGGGTTTTCCTCATTCACACCAGGCAAATGCCGGGGTGGTACCTAACTTATAGGTTCCAGGCCGCTTCCTTCCTTCCTCCACCCTTTCTTCCTTCCCTTTCCCCGGATTGTATGCTCGCCGAGGGACGTCATCCCTCAAACGTGACGGGCTAAATGGCCTTAGATGCCGAAAGCCCAGAAATCTAAGTCCTAAATCCTAAATTACTATGCGAACTTTTCATGAGATATCAAACTTCAAAGTTCTTTCTCTTAAAAGAAATAAATTGGCATTGGCATCCAAGCGGCCCAAAAGTTTCATTAGTAACCCTAAAATTTCGGGTAAGTCATGCATGAATAAATCCACAAAGTGCAAACTTTTGGGATGAGTTACTTTTGGATGATTTTCTCAGAAATGATTCAGGCAATTAATTTTGTTATTTCAGTAATAAGAACGTTTTTTTTTCTTTCTGACAGTTTCCTTTAAAAAATCTAAGTAATTTCGTGGTTACTTCATAAATAAATATTACTTTAAAAACTCTTGTATATGATATACGTCATTTCTCATGAAAAAGTCCTTAAGTTTACTTTTAGGGCTTTCTTTGAACGATGTTTTCCGAAAATGTAATTTTGTTCGTATTCTACAAATAAATGTTTCAGTAATCACTGCAGCTTAACATGAAATTGTTTAAGAAATTAGAGCGAGGAAAATTAGTGCAAACGCCTGTACCTTTTATTTATTTTTGTAAAAAAGAAAGGAATCAAATATGTTAAAAATTGCCCTTTGGATGCATGAATGGAAATACTATATGAGTTGAGTCGAGGTATTGGCTTGCAATATGACGATATAGTATTACATGCATTAGAAGAATAGAAGTATGGTGATTCAGTGGAAGATCGCTTACCTGTGATGCGACGATTCCTGGTTCGATTCCAGACATGTGAGTTTGAGGCCGTCAACATCTTGACTGTAGATTCTCGCGGGATTCTTCCGCTTCCTCCCATGTAAACTTCTTATTTTAATTCATCATTTTTAGTCTAATTACACTAAATTTGTGTGATTCGAAAAAAGGGGGAAAAGATGAAAGAATTAAACTTTTGAATTTCACTTTTGTAGGTTCATGTAAATGGAAATTGACGGCTGGAAAATCATCATTTCTGACCTTTCTCGAGCGTACAAGGAAGACACAATACAGTAAAAGTGGTGGAACACTGTAATAGTAATCAGCTTATTCGGTCAGTGGCCGAATTGAGATTTGTTTCTACAATGTCTGACTAATGTCTTTTCGTTCTGTCTAAAGTCCCGAATCCAGCTTTTGAATTACATAAAATTATACAGAAGTTTCAGAGTTCATACAAGTTACTGCTAATAATGTTGGTTTCATTTAACACAATTTTTGCTATTTCTCTATATAAATTAAAAAGAAAAATGTGTAACATTAATATATTTAACAAAAAGTAGATATAAAATCTACATATGTTTTGTATATACATTCACTAATAAGCTTAACAGAAACATTGTGCTATAAATGAGAAACTGAAATCGGCATTAATCATTTTATTGTATTTACCAGTAACTGCCACTTCTTTATAATTATCGAAACAGATGAACAAAGGTATATTAATCTTTACATGACAATTTTGGATTTGGAAAATGAAATTTATTGTTTAAACTTATACTTCAACTACAGGAAATTGCTTTGAGAAGTCCTTTTTCACTCTAGATAAATGTATAAAATTCCTTACAAGTAAATTTCAGCAATTTTCCCTGATAACAGTACCTGTCATCTCTTTAAAATTATCTAAACTGATGAACTAAATATATTAATCGTTGATAGGTGGTGAAAGGTAACAGTTTTGGATTTACAGAATCAAAATTACTTTTTAAATCTATAATTTGAACTAGACAAAGTTGCTTAGAACTAGATACAAATTTGAAAAAAGAACGGTGATAAAGGGGCTGGTAAGAAGTTTGTACCGGTCACCGGCTTTAATCAAAATAACAGCAATACTTCTGATCAGGCCGGTGAAAAACAAGCCAGTTGGCAGCCGTACTTCGATCTGGCTCTTTATTATACCAATCGTTTGATCGTCGTTTGATCAAGTATGATCAACAATGTTTAATGTTTGATCAGCTTTACTAACATAAAGTACCCTTCGGCTAGCTCGGAGCTCTGCCCCCAGCCTCCCGCATTTACTCAGCCTATGGCTTTGCATCTCTTGTGTATCAGCCCTTGCATCAACTGAATTTCGGGTATTTTGCTCTGAATATTTCCTGAATTTGGCCAGCTGGAGGCTTCGCCTCCAGATTCCTACCTTTGCCCAGCCTACGGCACCACACCTCTTAAACCCACAATTTTACCGAATTTCAAATTTATTTTCCTATTTGAACTATCTTAAAGATAAGATTTTGTATACCAAGAAAATATATGGAAATTTCTTAATCCCCCTTTAGGCCCCTTAAAAACTAAAAATATTCACTTTTGGAAATTTTCCTGTGGATTAGTCCCAGAAGGCTACAATCGTTCCAAATTTCATCATTCTAATCCTACCTGAAGTACCTAAAGATTTTTGGGAGTAAAAGATGTTCTATATACATACATAAATAACATGGAATAGATTGTTTAGTTCCCCATAAATCCACTCTAAAGTTGGAAATTTTCATGTTAGTAATTTTGTTAAATAATCTTATAGGCCTAGAAGACGTACAAACATACCAAATTTCAAGTTTTTATTCCAATTCCAAGTAAGTCTACCTAAAACATAAGATTACAGGTCCAACAATCAAAGTCCGTTTAAATAATATGGGGAATTTCTTCTTCCCCCTTTAGAATCCCTAAAAATTAAAAGTATTCATTTTTGAGAACTTTTCTGTGGGTTAGTCCCGGAAACCACAATCATGCCAAATTTCAACTTTCCATGTCAACCGGAAGTACTCATTTATTTTATGTCAGTCAATTCATGTAGTTTTACATATAGGGTCTAGTTAGGATATAGGCTATAATTAGTATGAGAGTCTAACTGCATGCTAGCCCCTCCTTAATGCCAGATTCGAAATTTTTTCAGTGCTAATCGTTTGATCTTTGTTTACTGAATAATTTCCAATGCCTGATCAACTTCACTAACAGAGCTATAAAGGTTAGAAAAGGGAGCTAGCCCCCTGCACCTCTGATTGGACTCTTTGTTATTTCAATCATGTGATCATCGTTTAATTAGATATGATCAACAATTTTTAAGATTTGGTCACTTTACTAACATAAATATAAGCTATATTTAGTAGGGGTCACCTACACGCTACGCTCGTCCCTCTTTAAACAAGGTTCGAAATTTCTCGATTTCGACGCTAATCGTTTGATCTTCGATTGATCATATTTGATCAGCAATTTCCAACGTTTGATTAACTTTGCTAACAGAGGTTTGTAACACCGTTATAAACTATATAATAATGCATATATATAAATACTTATTGGAAGAACGAAAATAATTTTAAAAAATTAACGTGAGGGAACTAACTACATGCAGAATGAATGAATGAATGTTGTGTACATGGGCGCTCGAAGGAGATGGCAGCGTGGGGTCTAGGCCCCCATCTGGCTCGCGAAAATGTATATGTAATACAGCAAACCACGTATATTAAATACCAGAAATAGCAAACATAATATAGCAACCATGAAAATGAACCTCTCCCTAGAAAATTTTCTTCGGGCGCCCCTACCATGGTTGTGTATGTTCATTATGTAACACTACTTTATTATGTTTTGAACCATACAATAAATACCGTCTTGTTTTCACATTTTCAATTTGTAGTATTGTTTATTTTACTATGAATTTATTAATTTAGCCCAAAATAACTTTTTGCCTATTCAGTCGGAGCAGCGCGAGAGAGCCACAAAGCTCAGAATATCGCTGCTACACCTGGCAACGTCGTAGCACATGATATGCTATAGTTCTCAATATCTAACACGTAATTCCTACTGTAGAGCATGTCCTTTTTAACCTTTGATACAAAGACACGGAAATGTCATTTATTGACCGGACGAAACAGCGAAGTGGAAGCATTAGCGTGGAGAAAACTTTTGTTAGTACTACGTGGGCGATTCTCTGGCAAGTGGTCCATTGTCAGTAAATTTTCAAAATTAATTTGAAACTATGATGTTTATGTTTTTCTATTAAGAAAGAGTGTAACTATATACTGAGATATTTAAAATCTTTTTGTAAAATATATTTACTAGGTTTTGACCACATGAACTTTATCTGTTCTACGTCATGCTCAATGCTGTTCACATATCCCAATTTTCAAATAATTTTCAAACTAAATTTTAAATCTGTAATTACATGAACAATAGCAAAAAATATGAAGTGGACCTTTGGCAAAAATTTGATAATTTTGTTTTAATTAATGTTTGATTCTGGTAGACAAAAATCGTAGTTTTCTCATGTCATGTTTCGCTGTCCCGTGCGTCACGGAAAACGTATTTTTCGTGTTTCCTTTGTAATTATAGAAGATAAAGTATTGAAACTTTTGCTCCAAAGTAGAATTATTATTAGCTTGTTAGTGGTACTTATTAAATTTGTTTATTATCCTCCTTATTTATTTAATTAATGTGGTATAGAAATGTTGTCCCGTGCGTAACGTTACGCACGGGACATTTACAGATTTATGCAAGGAAGTGAATAAAATTAAGTTATTAAGATTCCAATACCTGTTTATTGTTATTGAGGTTAAACAATGAACAATAAACTCTTATATTAAGTCAAAGAAACATGAATTTGCTGAGAGAAACTAAACCAAACATAACTGGCAAAAACGTCTACGTTAAGTTACATAGAAACATTTACCACGAGGCTTAAAAACAAATTGTCATGATAAATCACATTTTTCCTTTTCATTAGAAAGGTAGGTATCTAAGTTGGTTTGACAGTCTTGTAGGGGGCAAATGGATTCGCTTCAAAACTCTTTAGTTCTTTACAAAAACGGCTATTGGTTCTGAAACTTTATAGGGCGATTCTCAGCGTTACGCACGGGACATTTGTACACAAAAACTCCTTTTTTAAAACAAAAATGTATTTTCAAATAAAATAAAAAGTATGTCAAAATTAGGGGGGGAAATATTAGTGCATAGTTAAATAAAATGAAACACACAAAACGATTGCAAATTTGAGTTAGAAGCCAAAATTAAGCGTTACGCACGGGACTCAGACGAAAAGCTCATTTGACAATCTGAATTTCATTGGACATTCTCTGCGATTTATGGGAACATTTTAATTTTATATGCCATCACTTGTTCTACATTCATTCTCCTTACTGTCCATTATATTTTTAAATTCGAAAATAGAATTTAATTAGCTTCACATTATGTTTTCTTTTTCGACTCACCGTTACGCACGGGACAGAAAAGTAACCATGCATTTGTTTGGTTGTTCTAAGACTGTTATTATGCTATATCCTTACTAAAGAGATTGCTATTTTAAGATTGACATTTGGACATTAACAAGCATTAAAAATTTGCATCCATAATTTAATTTAAATGAATTAAATTACATTCCAAAGTATCAAAGTCGAACTTTGCTAGGCAACTCGCTTAGTGTTATTACCATGTCTTTGGAGTATTTGTCTAAGTGCTGATTGATGGCGTTCAAATCACATAATGTTGTTCAACTGTTGTGCTGCTCGATCCTCTGTGGTATCTACCAAACATTGAGTCATTTGAACGCTGCCATTGCCAGATGAAATGCAGGAAAGTGAATTGAACAGAGACAGTTGGTTTTTGGTTATTTGGTATTATTGATTGTTACTTCACAGTGAAGATTTGCTTCAGTGTGAGTTTTTTAAGTAATATGGATTCACAGCCAAGTAACTCTGTTCCAAGTAATATTGTCAGAAATGAACTGAATCGATCAACAAAAGCAATGAGTGACGCTGAAAGGACTAGAAAATATAGACTTAAACGTAGGAACAAAGTGAGACTGAAAAATAAAGTGAGGATGCAGCGTTATACGCAAGTTAAAGGATTAACTCTTTTCCACTTACGTTCCTTTTGCGAAACTCATTCCGCATTGTTTTGTTGTTGACCATTTAGAAGAGGAAAGCACACTAAAATGTGAAGAACAAGGTTATTCACGTTAGATTGGTTCAAGAAAAACGAAAAGAGTGCAATGTACAGAATGATATATATTCATCAAGTGATGAGAGCGACATTAATTCAGAATACAACTTTGAAGACGATGTTCAGAATGATATTCCAACCCTCCAACTGTCGAGCTCAGAATTGGGCAATATTAGAGCAGGTATATTTCTCCTAGTGAAATTTGACAGTGGTTCTTCCAGAAATAGGATTAAATATCGGTATGTATGTGTGTCTGAAAGTGATGTAGAAGAATATGGGGACATTAGAGTAAGAAATCTGAAATGCATGGACAACAGTTGTAGAAAGTTTTGTTTTGATGAAAAGAACAGATCTTATGTCTCATTCGATCAAGTTTTAAATATACTTCAAGCACCTAATTTGCTGATAAAGGATGAAAGAATATTGCTTGTTTCTAACCAAGCGGGAATTCCCCGAGTAGTCCATATCTCCGCAGTAGCCAGTTGCAACAGTAACTTTGAAACGCAATATGCTCTCCCACCACGTTCAGTTTTCTGCTGACTCATTTCGCTGTTGCCACATCTTGCAAGTTGCAATGCATATTGCTTTAGATTAGAAAGGAATAAAAGAGTTGAGGATTGTAATTCTTAATATGGCATGAGAGACATAGTAAGACATGTTTCAGTGTTTTTTCTTTTCTTTTTCTTTCTTTCTTTTTTAAAATGTTTTTCGTAACAGGGAAGTAAAAAGGCAGGAAGAAAAGTCTGGGAGCTGTGATTGTTAAGATAACATGCCCGACCATATCTCGAAATCCGTTAAATTTAGAGATAGCTTAGAGATACGGGGAGTGCAAGGCCGTATGCCGAACAAATGCGGGGTTTAGGGTAGGGGTGTTCGATAAGGCTGAAGACCTATCGAACTTCGGGAGTGAAAATTTACCGAGTTGTCATCGGTTACTCGAAACCGTTCGAGTATCTGAAATTATCGAAGTTTCGGGTATTATCGAGATTTCGAGTACTATCGGAGTTTCGGGTATTATCGATATTTCGAGTATTATCGAAGTTTCGGGTATTATCAAAAGTAATGATGAACAGTTCGGTTCCTTCACCTCTCCAATGATTTCTTCTTGCAGCCAAAAGTCAAACAACTTTTTTCATCTGATAAGTTATTGCAAAGTTGTATTTGTCGAAATCATATGTAAAATTATTTTTCTGCCTGCCCCGTTATTGGCGCAATCGGCAAAGTGACTATTAGTAGACTAACGTTGTCTTGGATTCCAATTCCATTCGGGTGATGCATGTTTTCTCGTCCTCTTTTTCTCTTCTAACAGACTGCTTAAACCTTGTACAGATCCGTGGGGAAAAAAACTTTTCCTTCACTACATTGCTAAGGAGAGAAGTTATAAAATGAACACTCTGCATATATGTAATACATATTCGGCCATTCCATCGTAACGGGTGTTACATTTGAACGAATAGAAATTGTTATAGTAAAGTAGGCCCCTACTTATTGGGTCAAGATAAATCAAACTTTCTCCAAACATCACCGTTTGTCTTTTAATTAGAAAGATGTTTTAGCATCTTTTTAAATGTAAGGGAAGAATAGGAGGTGAAAGGGAAACCTGGGTGATAATTTAAGATAATTAGACACAATGTTCACAGTTTTTCGATATTTGACACAGTGGCAGATCTCGAAGGTAAAAGCTGGGGGGAAGGGGCTGCCCGAAACCAGACTACACAGCAAAAAATGAGGTGTTGAAAGAACACAAAATGACTGCCACTTTAGCGTGTTACTTGACAATCGGGATTCTCCCGTTTCCTCCCACTTTCTTCATTCCACCATTTCATTCATTACTGATCATCACCGTCTCCTTTAGCCTCACTGGCATAACCGTGGGACGTAAAACTCAAAGATTCCATTTCATTTTTAGCGTGTTACTTGTGTGTCAATTCAACACCAAGCACATCGCCTTCACAGCATATCAGAAATAATTCCTTACCGGTACTGGTTATGACGATTTGCATTTTTTTTTAATTGTTTGGTATGAGCAAAGTTTTGCGAAATATATTTCGCATTTATGGGAAGTAACTAATTACATTCTATGTTTTCTGTTTGTTTTTTTTTTTTTTTTTTCAACAAGAATTTCACTTCCATCCGTAGAAGGCAACATCTTCTCTGTGGCCAAATGTTTTCTGTAATCGGTCACAATAATATTGTTATAAACCTGTGAATCATCTGACAACAGTTACACAGATAGCAGTGCTTCCATCTATTTTCTTTATCTGATATTCTTGTGTCTTAGCACGTATGAACAGAAGATGGCAGAACTATTGCCTATGTAACTGTTGTCAGGTGATTCACAGGTTTACAACAATATTATTGTGACCGATTACAGAAAACATAGAACATTATTCGTTACTTGGCATAAGTGCCAAATATATTTCGCAAAGCTTTGCTCATATTAAACCAATGCAAATGCTCTTAGGTAGTAATGAGTTATTTCTGATATGCTCGGAAGGCGATGTGTTTGGTGCTGAATTAACACATAAGTAACACGCTAAAGTGGTAGTCATTTTGTGATGTTTCAACACCTCATTTGTCGCTGTGTACGATAGGTATATCAGGAACTTACTATAAACTTTCAAAAATATATAAATAATAAGCTTATATTATTTTCGTCACTCTGAAAACTGGGGAGGCCTAGGCCCCTTCGGCCTCGGGATAGATCCGCCACTGATTTGGCCTAGAGAGGAAGAAAAAGAGTGAGGTTATAATTGCTATACAATTGGATGGCCATTAGGGAATGGCACGAGCGAGTTTCCTTTGTAACTCGATTCGACTCGAAACAGACATCTTTCAGCTTGACTCGGGAACCTAGGCTCGAAAAATTTCCTCCAACTCGACCCGAAACTCGACTCGAATTTGGGTCGAGTTTCGAGTCGAGTCGAGCCAAATCCTGTAGTATCAAGTACTCTCTTCAAGTATCCTATATAGACAATATAATTATCATCAATGATACTACTACTACTATTACAACTTTATTATTATTATTATTATTATTATTATTATTATTATTATTATTATTATTATTATTATTATTATTATTATTATTATTATTATTATATCACAGTGTATAAATATGAAAGATATGCAGTTTGTACCTGAATACTAGTGCCGACTTCGGTCGCCGAGAAGTCGTCAGTAGGCAAGGACATCGTTCACGAGGTTCTGGGTTTGAGTTCCGAAGGAGCAAGTATTTGGGCTTTAACCAAAAGTTGTTAAAAGTTATAGGGCGCCGGCCAAACATACTTAAAACTTTTCGGTCCGGGTTTAGGGTTGTCAACGGCTCAAGCGGCTCGGTTCACAGGCCATTCACTATCGAGCCGTCCGAGAAGTGAGCCGAGTAAACAGTTTATCCAACCAAGCCGGCTCGAGCCGATGCCTCATCCCAAACGAGCCGGTTCGAGCCGACGGCTCATCTGAGCCGAGCTGAACTGAACTGAGTCGATGGCTCATCGCAACCAAGCCGGTTGACATCACTACTTGGGTTGGGCTTCTGCTTGGGCTCAAAAATTTGACCGTGCAGATCTCAGTCTTGATGGTAAGAACTACTGTATATACTTATATTGATGCTCATGACATTTGAGGCCGTCTCGTTTTAAAAATCTGTTCTCGTCTCGTTATTGAGACAAGACGAAAGGCAAGCAGTGTTACCTCTCGTGAGCAACACTGAAAGTATTCCACATTACTGCTTATATTTCCCATGGCTTTCGCTCTCCAGTCTAACCAGGTCATTATTTCAAAACGAGTTAAAACGAACTGAGCGAGCGAGCCATTTATCAAACTCGACTCGAAACTTGACCTCAGAAACAGTGGCTCGGCTCGGAACTCGACTCGAGAAAATTACCTTCGACTTGACTCGAAACTCGAATCAAATTCGAGTCGAGTCGAGTTTTAACTCAACTCGTGCCCATCTCTAATGGCCAGGTCTGGAAATTCGTTAGAGACAAGAAATTTGGCACTTAGATTGTTCATTTAAAACAAAGATGTTTCCATGTTGTTGTTTTTTTTTGTTTTTTTAATATTTTACCTAGAATGGAAAATAAAAGACAAGAGTAAAATTTTGTCCGTTGTCATGTAGACGCAATTCTCATACTTCCCATACTTTTTCATACAGGTGATATTATCTCATAATGGACTGACTTATCGTGTTTACCTAGAATTTTACCTTTGCAGCGATATATTTTCTTGCTGACGTACATATTAATTCGGACAATCTCGCATAGTATAATGTTTTCGACGACAAATTTGTCTCATGTTCTTTTTGTTATGTATTGCACACTTTAGCATATCCACATTGTGCCTATATACTGTATGTATGTGAATTCCTTACATTTTTGAATATCATTATGAAAAGTCCTATGCATTTTTTGTTTTTATATTTAACTTGCATCTTTCATTGAACTATAAGATATTTATACCCTAGCTTAGTTATATATATATGTTATCTATATTTATCATATTTTATAAAAAATAAGGCAATTTCTATGATGCAAAAATTTCAGAAACTTCAGAAACATCTTCACGAAAATGCAACAAATTAGCAAAGAAGTTTACAACCAAACGTCAGTGATCAAGATCTAGTTAAAAACTGCAAATTCAGTCTTTTGATTACAAACTAAAATGGCAAATTTTATAAAGATACCAGAGATGGTGTGAGGTAAGAATGGCAGGCGGAAAAATAGCAGGATCATTTTTAGACTGGAAAAGATGGCAGGCGGAAAAAATGGCATGATGGAAAAACAATATGTAAGCATGTAACATATACTCGTAAGAAAGCATTTTCATAAGGCATTTAGCCGGCTGTCCTTTCTGAAGTACCTGTTTTGTTTATTGGAATGGTATTTTGATTATTTACTCAGTTATATGTAATAAGGGTCCCGATAGGAGAAATGGCTATAACGGTTGCTTATGCATTGCTTCAACGGTTGTATGTGACTTTGAAGTAGCAGTTTGCAACGCAGTTCTAAATACTGTAAGCTTGGATATGATAGGCCTTATGCAGTCGTTTTGACTAGCGTCATACTAAAGGCCTGACTACTGCAGGAAACATATATTAGTCGAGCTCTTTAGTATGTCACTAAGCACGCGTCAGAGCGACTCTGGATAAGGTCCGATGTTTCTATACAAGTATGTTTCTTCCATCTACGACAAAGTACTTATCATAAAATTTAATAATTGGGTTTGTCAGGACTTTATAAAGAAGATGTAGAGTTTTCTATATTCTGCAACCAAATTGATTCACTGGCGTTTCTTCCATGTTAAGATGTTTTGCAGAACATGGAGTACTTAGAAAAGATAGCTCCTTCAGAAGGAGAAGAGCTCATTTATTATTTTGATTTAATATATGTATCCGATTCATACAGGAGATTAAGAAGGGAAGAAACTTTGAGAGTAAGACGCATTCCGCCACGGTTAAAAAAAAATGTGCATCAGCTACTCTTGGAGAGAACCCACGCACAAATAATATGTGGGAAGGTTGGAACAGTAAGTTTTCCCGACTTACTGAGTACAACCATCCAACAATATGGAAGTTGCTTGAGTGCCTGCAACAGGACTGGGCAGTAATGGAGACAGTGATCCTGGAGTATGGAAGAGACAAGTGCCGAAAAAGAAGACAAAGTGAATGTATGTTGATTTGCAGAACAGGCTGAGGAATTTGTGTTTAGATTACATTGACTTCTTACGTACAGTCGCTCACAATTTGAGATTTTCAACATGACAAAGCACAAGGTGGTTATTGTTGTTGTATGTATGAGTAATTTATGAGACTATAGTACAACGAAGCTAACTGTGGATTTCCATTATACGAAATTAAACAATACAAAATTATATAATAGAGAGGTCCCGGGTTCGATTCCCGGTGGGGGTACTCGGTCGAAAAGGTTACAACGCTTTTTCAAGCCAGCCACCCTGAATGAGGTTTTCCTGGGTTTCCCTCATTCACACCATGCAAATGCCGGGATGGTACCTAACTTATAGGTCCCAGGTCGCTTTCTTCCTTCCCCCATCCTTTCTTCCTTCTCTTTCCCCGGATTGTGTGCACGCCGAGGGACGTCATCCCTCAAAACGTGAAAGGCTAAATGGCCTTAGATGCTGAAAGCCCAGAAATGTAAACCCTAAACCCCCCTAAAATTATATAATAGTGTAGTCATTGTTGTTGCATGTAAGTTATTCTGTATATAGATTGCGAATTTGATTACGTGATTTGCATTATGAAAACAACATCATATTGTGGTTATTGTTGTTTTACGTAAATTATGTTTTTTATACGTAAACATCGATCCAGGAATAATAGAAAATGAGATAACACAAGTCCAGAATATTCGTTTGACAATTGAGTAGTATAATTAATTTGTTTCTCGAATATTCCAGTACTAATAATTTGTCTACAAGGCTACAAATTCTTCAACTAATACATGCAGGAGGTAAGTTTGAGTAATATATTTGAAAATGTTTTCTTACGCGTGTGTATTTACATGTTGTTTTTCCTTTCTGTCATTTTTCTTCCCTGTCATTTTTCCTCCCTAAAAACTACCCTGCCATTTTTGCCGCCTGCCATTTTACAGTAAATCACCAGACATACATAAAGAAGTTAAAATAAACAGATGTTAATCTGTTCGATTCCCAGCAGGAGCTCATGTGGTTCGGATTCCACGTTAATCAGTAGGTCCACGTCTCATATAGCCTCGCAGCTGAAAGGGACGTTAAACTGAAAATCACATCACACATCAGAGGTCAATCTTTAAGTTTTACGTCCCACTGTTATGGCGGCTGGGTTAAAGGAGAGGGTGATGATGAGAAATGAATGAAATGGTGGATTGAATAGAGTAGTTGAACTAAACGGGGAATCCGAGAAAACCAATGCACACGGTTTTCTTCCACCACAAAGCTCACTTGGCATGAGCTGGGATCGAACCGAGGACCCCATGCACCAGAGGTGAACTGAGCAGCTATGGTGCAATCATCCGTCAATTAGCTTGGATGAACATTCTTCAAACTTTCGCACAGAGTTCTTGGTGTTCAATTCTGTGATCAGATATCTGGAATTTATTAGTGGAACTTACAGACTAGTATTATTTAGTATCCGATAAAGGGAGCTTAGTGATAATTTACTCTCAGATTATTTCTCGTCACCTAGTTATCTCTAAGTGACGAATTTTATACAAACTACAATATGGAATAAGACACTTCTGAAGTAGTTGTGTTCAAAAGGAGAAGGTATATGATAAGAAATTAAAATAACACAAAAACTGATGAATATGTAAATAAAATAGCGGTAGAGCATGATTAATTTACCAGATACCACAACATCTTTATAATAAAAATAAAATTTGAAACAAAATATACTCTCCAAAGACGAAATTACGAGTACGCTCTCACTAAATTGAAATGTAAGTAATTTAGAATGTCAGGATGTCAAAATTTAGAAAAGAGGTAAACTTTGGAAATATACTATGCACTGTCACACAATCTCTTGTTAGACAGCTCTCCGAAAAAATCCTAGTTAAAAATATAAATAATTTTTCAGCAACTTTTACATCTTTTCTGGGTCCTTTATTCCCTTAACCTGACCCTAATCCTCCTTTCCATTCTTTTACTAGTACTTTTCTAAAAATTTTATTTAAAATTTCACGATCATCATGAATTGGATGTGCCGTTTATTGTGTGAGAATTTTGACAAGATCAAGAAGATTGTGCTTTCTCTGGATCCAAGCCACGGAAGTCAATCCCACCGGGAACGTGTCTTCCCAATATTTGTAAAATGGTTTTCGTCCTCTTCCCTAATATTTCGGGTATCTTTGGTCAACTATGATCCAAAAGAGGCTCAACCATGTAACAATTTGTTATGTTAACACAACAATGTTAAGACAAAATGGATATGCAAAAAGTAGCACAAAAGTTTTCCAATTATAAAAGAAGACAGTTTTCGGCCCTATGAAAGTGAAGGTGGAATAAACTGATTTTGTTTAGGGAACCGCAAAGCGAGTTTAGTTTAGCTAAATAATAATAATAATAATAATAATAATAATTTTCAACTAATTTTTAACTACACATTGCTGAGCCTCATTTACATTAGTTGTAGACTTGTTGGCCTAAAAGTTGTTTTGAGAACTTTATTGTTTCTGAGTATTCACTTCACATTACCTTTTATCATTAGACCTATTTTGATTTTGACATACACTTATCATTTAAGTTTAACTAAACTCGTGAAACAATGTTGAATTTTACTGTTTGAATAAATAAGCTGTAAAGTATGTGTTCGTATTTTTAGTACCACATTAAAAAAAATAAAAAGAAGCTAGACGATCAAAGCTAAAAATAAAACACGAATATTTTAATTTTTTTCATTTAAATCAGCTCAGTCAATTTGAATGTTGAGAAAAAATAAATTAAATGAATTCTTCGTTCTTTTCCTTAAAGGGAAATTTCGAAAACTGTGAAATGAGTTTTTGATTTGAAATGAAATGAAAAATGAAATCTTTAAGTTTTACGTCCCACGATTATGCCGGTTAGGCTAAAGAAGACGGTGATGATGAGAGATGAGTGAAATTGTGGAATGAAGAAAGTGGGAGGAAACGGGAGAACCCCGAGAAAACCCACGAGCACGGTGTTTGTCCACCATAAAGTCCACACAGCGCGAGCTGGGATCGAACGCGTTTTTGATTTGAGTTATCGTCCTATTCAGCTGTGAGTCTATATGAGACGTGGACCTATAGCTTAACGTGGGATCCGAACACGAACTACATGATCTCCCGCCGGGAATCGAATCCGGTCACCTACACCAAAGGCGCGTACGCTAACCGTTTAGCCATGAGGAAACTCTGTGAAGTATATCTTCTATTATTTAAAGTTAAGAGTTTATATTTCGAATTTCACACCTCCAGCTTAAGAGAATTTTTACATTTGGCATTTTCTAAGTAAATAATGAGTAATTTTAATATTTATATAAACATTAGGGGCGTATTTAAAAATGCTAAAGATGTGTATTTCCAATAGGTCGCGGCGACTTAGTGGTAGAGCGTTCACCTCTGATACATGGAGTCCTTGGTTCGATCCCAGCTTACGCCCGCCAAGTGAGCTTTGTGGTGGACAAACACCGTGTGCGTTGGTTTTCTCGGGGTTCTCCCGTTCCTCCTACATTCTTCATTCCACCATTTCATTCATTTCTTATCATCGCCGTCTGCTTTAGTCTAGCCGGTATAATTGTGGGACGTAAAACTTAAAAAAAGATTTCATTTCATTTACGTATTTCCAAAACTCCTTTCGTATCCCTTGCTTTCGGAGTATTCTGTCAAAATGTCACGCTTTTACCCATAGTAAGTAGTATGACGAGTTACTCACTTTTACTCTTTTATAAGCTCTATAGAATATAGATTCCAAAATTAGCTTTTCCTACAATTTTATTTTATTTTATTTAAATTTGTCTACCTCTTCTTATCTAGATATCATTCAAGGACGAGTGACCTTGACTGATAGCGGAAGACAAGTACGGGTATGCTTCTTTCATTTCTAGTCTCACTGAAGCAACAACGGGTTAAGTTGTTAACACGATTCGGCATTCGTCTTCTCGTGCGGTGTTGGAGTAAAGCAGCACAATTTGGTAGTTCCGTATATTAGTGGTATCGGTAAGCGTAGAGCGTGTGTATATGAGTATATCTAATAGGTATGGCTGGCCTTGCAGGAATAGTACAGTAACAAAAGTATTTTTATGTATTGAACTATTGTTAAAACTGAAACCAGTTTTTAGTGAAGTGATAATACTAGAGTATATTAAAACCTTTTGGTCTGAAACCTATTAGTCTAAAATATATATGTATATAGACTATATTAGAAGTCAAAATGTCATTTTATTCGTGGTTTAGTAAATACAGTTGGCTAGTGAGTATGCCTACGTATAAAGTTGGTGACAATTGCCAAAAGTACATTGAAGGGGGAGTAGAAAATCACCAGCTAAATTGCATATGCGATGTTTCTGAATACCAGCGTTCACATTTGACTCTAAATGATTTGTGTACGGGCAAGAAATATAAATGTGATTTGTGTTTACGGGAATTTCACAATGAGGACCAATGCAAAACCGAACCTGTAGAGTTTATTACATGTTCTTCCAAAGGATTGTGTACGAAGATGTTTGAGCTCGAAAAGAAAGCGTCTCCAATATATCCAAAATGTTATTATTGTGGAAAGAAAATGTTAGAAGATGTTCTAGAATTGCATCTCCAAAGCTGCGAATTTTCTTTAATCTTTTGTGAGCAATGTAATGTAGTGGTTCAAAAGTTCTCTTTGAGTCACCATCTAGAAAACTTTTGCGAGAAGAGGACTGTGAAGTGTGAATATTGTGCGAGTGAGATGATGGCAGGTATTCTTCAGGATCATTTCGCTGTATGTGATTTGATTCCCATTTACTGCGACAATAAATGTGGGAAGAAAATGCCGCGAAAGGAGATTAAACATCACCTATTGGAGGAATGTCCTAAGAGAATAGTTGTTTGTGATTATTGTAGTGAACAACTGGAAGCCATGGTGTTGGAAGACCATCACTCAAGGTGCATGAAGATCCCCATTGATTGTCCAAAGAATTGTGGGGTAAGTATTGAGAGAAAGGACATAGATAAACACCTGGATGAAACATGTGAGAGACTCTTTGCTAAGTGTAGCTTTAACAGTGTCGGTTGTAATTTCGAAGGGTTTCCTATCGCGCTACGTAACCACATGGAAGAATGCAGTATTTATCATGGAGAATGTCTGAAAGATGTTATAGAACAATTTCGTACAAAAGTATCTGCAGTCGTACAGTTAGAAGGGAAATTAAAAGCAATGGAAACTGAACTAGATAAATTAAGGGAATTGCAGTTAGAAGGGATGTTAAAGGCGAAGGAAATTCAAGTAGATAAAATGAAGGTACTGAACGATGGGAAACTTTTGTGGAGGATTTCGAACATTTCAAAGAAATTAAAACTTTATGAATTTAATATGATCCTTTCCAGTAATGAATTTTACGAGTCGCGGTATGGATATAAATTGAGTGTACTATTATACTTAAATGGTTATCTGAGTACTAATGGTAGACCTACAGAATGTGGTAGGAATGCTCTATCCATTTTTGTTGCAATAGGTTCCGGAGAATATGATTCTCTTTTGGAATGGCCTTTCAAGAAGAAAGTAATCATCAAATTGATTAACTTAAAAGACAGAAATAATGATATTGTTAAGTCTTTCATGGGTAATGAGGATTCGTCCTCTCAAGAAACTTTGAGTGTTAAATTGAATGGTGGTTATGGTTTCCCTGAATTCATTTCTCATGAGATGTTAAAAACGGGAAATTACGTTTCTGATAATGATGCGATATATTTAGAAGTAACTGTTCATTAGAAAGTGTATATGGCATATTCACGAAGAGGTAAAATGTAATTTTATGTATAGAGCAGTAAAGCATAGGCCCTACTTGTTGAATCATAATAGTAAGATTAAGTGTAACAATATTTTGATATAATTGAGTAATTCGTAAGTAATATATCTAACTAAAGATAGGGCTTATTAAGCCTACTCTATTATGATTAAAATTGTGTAAGGTTAGGTTGAATAACAGTGTACTTTGCTCTTACAGAACAACTGCTATTAATGTAAACTCAGTTCAATTTATATTGTGTTGAAAACCACATTGTGCTAACATGTTCGATCTTTCATTTTATTTTAGCGAAATCGGTCAGAAAATTGATTTTCTGTACTTTCTTCTTCAAAAATGTAAATAGTATACAGTGGCGCCGATTTTCAGTATAACTTTGGAGGGAGATCTAAGCTACGTGGTCGGATATGATCTATAAGAAATCCGTGAGAAGTAATACAAATATCAGGAATCCAAGCAAACTTTCGGGAAGGGGGGATGGGAGATCATCCGCCCAGGATCGGTGCCCATGACATTATAGATATTAGAAAGTTTATTGTCCTAACATAAATTACAAATACAAAATGGGATCTAAAGTTATAAAATGCAGTAATGCCTGTTTTATGTCATTTTTATTAATTAGCAATAGCGTACACAAGGGGGAGTTTCGGGGTTTTAAATTCCCCCTGAACCAAGTGTTCTATAAAATTAACCTTTAGTATATTAAGACACATATACAAAAATCATGCTTTTATTGAAAGAATGAGACTGAATTATTGAAATACCTCTTGGTGGAATTCTGCATACGCCACTGATAAGTGATGTTACCAGTGTTAATACTATGAAGGACCAACTTTTGGCTATTGAAGGTTACTTTACTCGCTTATTCTGAAGAATTAGATTCTGTTTTAGAATAACCTTTGAAGAAGAAACTTAAGTTTAAAGTCGATAATTCAAGAATTGATTTTTTCCCCTTTGAGTTGTCTAAATAATGAGAGTTGAAGATCCCTAATATCAATCTCGCACGAACAGTTGAGAATGGAAGCTATTACGATTACTGATATTGTTTTTTGTAGTTCGTACCTGTCGAATTAAAAATCATGCGTTTTCTGCGTAAGTTCCATGGATTTGAATGTGTTTATCATGTTGCAAACAGGATTTTCCGAATAAAAATTCTACAGTCGTGAAATGAGTATGAACCGAAAGACTTCGGTGAATATAGGTTAAGGGCTTCTCCTTTTCTTCGTATATCATCATGTCAGAAATTCCAAGGGGCTAGCATAAACAGATTGTACGATTGACTCCAAAGTTTTAGTATTTAATTTTAATGTGTGTAAAGTTTCTTTAAGTAGTTAATTTTGTTTAGATACTGCACAAAACTTTTGAAAATTGGGGTATTAGCCACTAGCAAGAATATATAACTTCTTTAACCGAAGTATTGGTTATTATTTTTGTATTAAACATTTGATTTTAGTTGTATTTTTAAATTGAATTGTTGGAAGTAGGAATGCAATAATCTCAAAGTTAATTTCAATGATTCTTTCTTTTAAGAGCCTGCCTTACTAAAAATAATACAGAATTTAACATTTTTCTTTTGCTTGTTTTTCATGAGTGAAAGAAGGTAATGAAATGCAACTTACCACATAGATGTTATTTACAGCAGAAAATATGAACCTGAAGAAAGCTCAGTGATGCCAGAAAAACAACACCCCTAAAATCTAAGTTAAGGCAGCGAGTAGAGGAACGAACTCTACTGCATTTGGTTACGTATCATGTTGTTTTGATTTCCTATGAACTACTTTTTAAATAAGTTATATTTAGTTTGTAATAAACAAAATAGTTTTAACATACAGTTATTAAAACTAAATAACCATCACTAGATATACGGTACTCCCGTGTAACCATTGGGGTCTCGGGTTCGATCCCAGCACCCGCCAAGTGAACTTTGTGGTGGACAAACACCGTGAGCGTGGGTTTTCTCGGGGTTCTCCCGTTTCTCCCACTTTCTTCATTCCACCATTTCGTTCATTACTCATCATCACCGTCTCCTTTAGCCTAACCGGCATAACCGTGGGACGTAAAACTCAAAGATTTCATTTTTTTTCCGTGTAACCAGCAGCGGATCCAGGGGATGATCGCCTCCCAGGATAGGATATTTTTTATTTTAAAAATAAAACCTAGCCTAAGAATTTTCGCCTTTGCATTATAAATGTAAAATAAAACCTATTGACTTCGAACGGCCGCCTCACCCCCAAACATTGACTGGATCCGCCCCTGCGTGTAACTCTCATCTATATACATTTAGTGCAAATTCTATTGAAGACCTTTATTTCATAGATAGGGGTCTACTGTACATAAAACACAGTCTACTACTCAGTAGACTCTACGAACTTTTTTTTTCTGAAGTAGGAAAGTAGGGGGTTCACAAGTTTTGTGCTGAATACTATAGCATGTAAAGAGTCTGTAGAAATATCCACAGCTATGATACTACTGATATCGTGGATTTATGGGGATCCGAAAGTTGAAGTTTGTGATTTTGATGCTATGTGTAGGGCGTAATATCTCAGGAGGGCAAAGTGCTAAAAACTGCTGCTTAGGCCACAACGTAGCTCTTTATGTGAATAAACTATTGCAAGAAAATCATGACTGATATTACATGGAGAAAAAAGTAAGGATATGGTTTAACGCGAAGAAAGTAGGCGCATGACAATGGTCATAGCCCGAAAAATATTTGAAAGTTTTGATATGTTTCATGCTAATCTAAATAATAATAATAATAATAATAATAATAATAATAATAATAATAATAATAATAATAAACTACGCATGGTTTAGCAATTAGGTCCACTTTTGTTTGTGTTCAGTTGTGCAAAAGCTTGCGAGTGGCCTTTGTTTCGTCTTTCTAGTTCCATGATCATTGCCACGTCTATATGGTAAGGGGATTAGCTCTCACTTGCACCCAAGACCCCCTTCGTCGCACTGGACCGCGGTATAAAGACACTTAATGTATCAGCAAGGCAGGCCCGTAGCCAGCCCCAAAATTTACGGGGGGGGGGGCGACCCAATCATATTATACTTCATCACCATATTATAGTTCATTTGCAAGCCTACCGTGAAATTTTATGGGGGCCAGCCAAAGTTAAGGGGGGGGCGGCTCCCTTGCCCCCCCCTTGTGGATACGGGCCTGCAGCAAGGTATCATTGGACTCCAATTCCAGTTACGGAAGTTAATTTGTTCACAAGGTTGCGTTACACCTATCTATAGTATCCTGCCGAAAATGGAGAATTTGTGGAAAAATTTAAAATTATTGTTGTTTCTGTTCTCTTCTGCAGCATTACAGCAATAGCTTTTAGTAGCTATAATTACAACAAGTTCTCGCTATTACACGATTTAAGCAGTGTAGCAAACGTCAGCAATGTTTATCATATCTCCGAAACGGTTTGAGATATCGAAGTGCTGTAAACTGAAAAATAATTTACTCATCCATTATAATCCATACAAGTAACTGGATATGATATTTATCTCACCATTTTTTTTTTTCGAAATAAAGGATTTCAAAAAATTTGAATTTTCAAGCCGTGGTAACTTCGTTCCTATTCATTCGAAACAAGTCATACCATAATCATGGTATCCAACACATAAGTACTTTCGATGTGCACTATCCTGTACATCTCCGTTATGCTGTATTTGCGTTAGAGGCTTCCGAACTTTGGATGTTTGTGATACTATAACACCCTTAGTTTGCAACACTGAATAATAAAAATGATATTTTAAGTTTACGTTTGACACGTTGATTTTAAATATGTAATAATCTGACGTAGTGCTATTTGAAAAAAATATAATTTTACATTGGGTTCGCAACACTGTTTGTTGGGTCTTTCTGCTTAATACATACATAAATACCCCCCTCCTTATATTTGCTTTGTGCGAAGTTTACTTTTCTCTCTTTTTTGGTTTGTCCGGTATAGCGGATGGTCAAGATAAAATGTCCACCGTATAGCTTTATTGTTCGATATAATTTCAGTACTTCCTTGATAAAAGGATTGACTGGTTAAAAAAAAAAAAAAAAAAAAAAAACTCTTATGATTGCCTAACGCGAGAATTGGGCTTTGAAGGTTCTGCATAATCCACTAATAATTATTCACACGTTCGATTCCCGCTGAGGGCACTCGGTCGAAAAAGTGTAAAACGCTTTTTCAGGCCAGCCATCCTGAACGAGGTTTTCCTCATTCATACCAGGAAAATGCCGAGGTGGTACCTAACTTATAGGTCCCAGGCCACTTCCTTCTCTTTCCCCGGATTGTGTGCTTGCCGAGGGACGTCGTCCCTCAGACATGACGAGCTAAATGGCCTTAGATGCCTACAGCTCAGAAATCTAAATCCTATAATTCACACAAAATAATTTAGAAAAAGATCTGTGGATAATCTTAAACGCTTACATCAGGCAAATAAAATCAGGTGCCAGTTATGAGAAAAAGCCTTCATCATTACAATAGTCGAAAGACTGATATCCGAATCTGAGAAAAAATCTGTAATTATTTTATGTAATTGACCTTATGGAATGTAACTTGTGATATTTAAATTACTAAACATAATGAAACACCAAGTATAAGAACGCGTCATAAGATTGTCGATTTTGTCTTCTAAACTTAAAAAAAAAAAAAAAAATCTACAACAGACTACCTAGATAGCCTATATGTAAATAAAAATTGTCAAATAAAATCAATTTTCAAAAATCATATTTGCAAACTAAGCTAAGAAAAATAAAATAGAGTTTAGGGGTTATTTTCCAAAGTGATGATTGCGCGAACTTGAATTTCGTGGACTTTCCCCGAAAGAAGAACGTTATCGTGGCTTCTCGCCTAAAAGAACTGGTTTTTGCTGAGAGGCACAAAATTAATCACAGGACAACGAAGTGGATACTTTTTCTAATACATAACACTAATCCTCATTGTAGTGGGGTAGCCAGAAAAATATAATTATTATTGATAATTTTAAACTTAATCTAGTTTCCAAACCAATCTTTTTCCCTAGTATCTAACTAACTAACTCTATGGCCTATGGAACCCGGAGGTTCAATGCCGCGTTCACAAAAGCTCTCCACTGACTTCTATCCTTAGCTAACTGCATCCAGTTTCTACTTTGTATTCCAATCTCTGCGAGATCCATCTTAATATTGTCCTACCATCTGCGCCTAGGTCTTCCTAATGGTCGTTTTCCGATTGGTCTTCAGGTCAAGACTTTGAAAGCGTTTCTACTTTCTTCCATTCTAGCTACATGACCCGCCCACCTAAGCCTCCTAGACTTGACGACCCTTACAATGTTGGGTAAACCATATAAATTATGTAGTTCCTCGTTATGAAGTTTCCGCCATTCCCCATTCCCGTTCCTCTTGGGTCCGAATATTCGTCTCAGGATCTTGTTCTCAAATACTTTCAGTCTATGTTCTTCCCTCAGAGTAAGTGACCATGTTTCGCAGCCATACAAAACAACAGCCATGATTACCATTTTGTATATTTTAAGCTTCAAATTTCTCGACAGAATTCGCGACAACAAGAGATTTTGAACCGAATAGTAACACGAATTCCCTGCTTTTAGTCGACATTTAATTTCTCCGTGAATATGATTTTCCTCTGTTAATATTGATCCTAGGTATTTGAAACTATCCACTTTATCAAAAGTATTATTTAATATTTTAATGCATCCATAATATGCTGTATTCCGGTCCCGACGCACTTCCATGCATTTAGTTTTATCTGCATTTACTTCTAAACCCATGTCCCTGCAAGCGTTTAATAATATCTCTGCATTTCTTTCTATTGTTCTCCTATCATCACCTATTAAATTTACGTCATCAGCATATGCCATAACCTGGTGAATACCGTTCAACTCTAGGCCCTGGTTGCTACCTTTGATTTTCCTTATAGCGTATTCCAGAACGAAGTTAAATAATAATGGCGACAACGCATCTCCTTGTTTCAGGCCATTTTCGACGTGAAAGCTCGTGGACAAAAATTTTTCTACCCGGACTTTACTTTGGGATTCATTTAAACATATCTTAATTAACCTAATTAACTTTCTCGGTATTCCAAGTTCTGTAAGAACGTTGTATAATGTTTCTCTCCTAACAGTCTTACGTCTTTCTAAAATCAATAAATAGTTGATGTACCGGGGTATTGTATTCCCACTTTTTTTCGAGTATTTGGCGAATGGTAAATATTTGGTCGATAGTTGATCGATTCCGTCTAAATCCGCGTTGATAATCAATAATTTCATCTGCGTATGGCGTCAGTCTTTCTAATAGAATATTTGAAAGGATTTTATAGGATGTTGACAGAAGAGAGATGCCTCGATAATTATTACAGTCAGTTTTGTCGCCTTTCTTGTGAATTGGAACAATGATTGATTCTTTCCACTCTTGTGGCAATTCTTCCTTGTTCCAGATAAGGAGAATGAGTTTGTGTATCTTGTTCCACAATTTTTCGCCTCCAGCTAAAATTAACTCAGCCGGAATTTCATCTACACCCGGAGATTTGTATTTCTTTAATTTCTTCATAGCAGTTTCTACTTCTATTCGGTTGGGTTCTGGAATATACGGTTCTGCGGCGTGTATCTCCTTTTCTCCACGCACACTAGTTTTCGGTTGCGTATTAAGCAAATCGTCAAAGAAATCTTTCCATCTATTTAAGATGCTATCCGTGTCAGTGAGAACTGTACCGTCAGATTTCTTTAATATATAAGCACGAGGTTGATAGCCTTTCTTAAATTCGTTGATTCCCTTATACATGTCCCGGATATTTTTATTTTTACTATTATCTTCAAGTTCCTTAATTTTAGCTTTCAGAAAATCGCGTTTCTTTGTTCTAAAAGTTTTGGAAGTTTCCCGCCTGATATCTGCGAAATTTTGTGTAGTTATTTCATTCGGATTTTGTAGCCAGCGTAATTTTGCCGGTTTTCTCTTCTCTGCTGGTTTTATGCATTCCTGGTCGAACCATGGTTTGTTCCTACGTATTTCCGCGTGTCCCAATTTTTCTTTTGCTGAAATTTTAATGCTATCTCTAATTTCAATCCAGGTATCCTCAACACTAGTGCACTCCGAATCCTCTAAAGCCGAGAATCTATTCGAAACTTCAATCTGGTATTTCTCTCTTACCTGGCTCTCTTCTAATTTCTTTAAATGGAATCTCTCCGTTTTCGGACAATGAATTTATTTAATGATAACCTCTCTTGTATTATCGCTGCTATCAGGTAGTGGTCGGTGTCACAATCAGCCCCTCTAAACGACCGGACATCAATTATGCTAGATTGCCTTCTTCTATCTACTAACACGTGATCAATTTGATTATGTGTTTTCCCGTCTGGTGATGTCCAAGTGTATTTATGAATGTCGCGATGTGGGAATTTTGTACTCTTCACGATTAGGTTTTTGGATGTTGCAAAATTTACGAGTCTAACACCGTTATCATTACTTTCCTTATGCAGACTTTCGTTCCCTATAATCGGTTTCAAAATATCCTCTCGTCCTACCTTCGCATTGAAATCCCCTAATAGAATTTTCATATGGTATTGCGGGAGTTGGTCAAATATCCGTTCCACTTCTTCATAAAAACTGTCTTTTGTATCGTCATCCTTATCTTCAGTTGGGGCATGTTCATTTAAAACTATAATATCACACCACCGTCCCTTAAGAGTAATAAAAGAAAGTCTGTCAGTGACAAATTCAACCCGTTTAATTGCTGGTAATATACTTTTATGAACGAAAAACCCTGTTCCTAACTGGTGATTTTTGTTTCCTTCCCCGTAAAAGAACGTAAAATCTCCGGAATTCTCAGATCCATTTCCTTCCCCCTAACTTCCTGAACTCCTAGTACGTCCATCCTGTATTTTTCTAACTCACTCGTTACGGATTTTAACGCGCCTGCCCTATAAAGACTCATAATATTCCATGTTCCAAATCTCATGTCCATTTTCTTTTGCTGAGGTCGTGCCAAGTTATCAGTCCTTGTCCGAGGCTTTTGTGAATATTTCTGAACAAGTGCTTTTTTTTTTTTTATAGGATGAGGTGGTTAGCCCTACTCAAACCCCCAAGCTGGAGGACCACTCCTAGTCGGCTGTCCGCGATTGCTTATTCAGTATATTCGCAGCTAACCTCTATATCTAGAGGCCTTCTCCTCGATCCGCAACCTGAGAACGCGCCATGCCGTGGTGACAGGAACCCACATTACGTAAAAGCTACTGATACGATCATGGCCCTAGTATCTAAGATGTAAACTCAAATATAAGGATCATTTATAGAAAAGTGGAAGGGCAGTTACAAGGATGCATGCTAGACACATATGGGAGGTATATACAATTGCTTCTTTGTGATTAACGCAAATGTAAACAAATCCTTATCTCTGATTGGTCGAATTCTTGGGTACGATATTTATATAATAGATTAGGCCTCATGATTTTCGGGGAATGATCTCGAGTAGAAAATCATTTTGAGCAGAAAAGCACGACGGGGAAGCTCCACATCGCACGAAAACCATGCAACGAAAATACTCTGTGATTACAAAACTAGACTTTATGTAATTCTCCAAAATATGCAATATGAAACATTAACAGAAACAGTAAAATTAAGTTCACAGCTAATAAACCGATTTTCATGGAATGCGATGCAAACCGTTAAGCGTAAGTCGATACAGGCTGCAGACGGTGCAAAATATTCTGTCAGGAAGGACTACCGATCATGCACCTTTAGACCCGTTCTCCCGAAAGATGATGCTGTCTCGTTATCCCTTTAACTGGTCTGCTCTTTGCCAAGTTCCATAAAGGGAACTTAACTATTGTTGTAAAAATGCATCAAATCATTAAAAAAAAAAAAAAAAAAAAAAAAGTGCTGCGGAAATGTAAACAATCACTTCAGGTAAATAACCAGATGCTGCTTCTAAATGAAGCCTTGTCTGCTAGAATAGTCAATACAGACACACTACACGTATATATAAATAAAACTGATTTTTAAATTAACAAAATGAAACTTTAGAATAAAATGTGTGGCTTCCAAAAAGGAACCTTGTCCGTTACAGTAGTCAAGAAATCGTATCATATAAACCGAAAGAAACTAAGTTCTAGAACTATGAACAATAAGTGATTTTGTTGTTTGTAAATAAGTGATTTTTAAATTAACAAATGCAAAGAAAGACATTTAAATAAATGTGCATATATGCAGAGTAAATTGAGGAAAGTAAAATTGTGATCACAGTTACTAATCATCCAGGGACGGCACCAGAAAAGTTTGATGGGGTGGGCGGAAAAAGGCGGATCTAGTTGCTGGGTGGGCGGGCAATGAAAATAAGAACTGGGCAATCTAGACCTTTTTTTTTTTTTTTTTTTTTGGACAATAATTAAGTTTCAATCTTTAAACCCTTTGGTTAGCTAAAGCTCAGACCGAAATAGGGGAGGGACAAGGATGTGGAAAACAGCTGTCTTGGACTTATAGAAGGTACAATTCCGGCATTTGCCTGGTGGGACTGAAGAAATGCAGGACTTAGGATGGGCTGCGGAAGTTCGTGGCTATATGCTCGACCTACCGAATTCCGCGTGGCAAACACACTACTTCCAGGTTTCATTTTTTAAACAATACTAACAGCTACTACTGTGTAGTCGATGAAGTTCAAGACAGCTTTACCTTCTCTCCCTCCAAGAATGCACATGAATGCATAGAAATAAAAGGTTAAAACAACACAGACTAACAGATAATACTCTACCTTTCGTTATCATAAAATACACAATAAGTAAGTAAAGTAAAAGAAGAATAAAATAGGCTATTGCAAACATTTTTATCTTTGAAGCATTTATTACAGCAAGAGACAAAAAGTATACATCATTTATATTTTCTCTCATATATCCTTAATTTGTGCACATTAGATTTTTTGACGTGATCTCTATATGCAATAGCAAAGATCTATGTTACTAAAAGAATAGGGAAATTCGAGAGCATAATTGTTTGATCATACCTTACACAGAAATCTTTGAAATTGAAACTCAAGTTTAAAAAAATAAAACAATTATAAATTGGATAAAGAAGTAAATAGCAATTAACAAAACTTCATCATGATCCACAGAAACAACAATGTATTTTAAACTATGAAGGGCTGATCACATGATACGTACAAGCTTACAATAAACTTTTATACCTGCACTTTAATGGAGTACATTGCGTTTGATTGTTATATCCAACATCGAATAATTTTACCACATTCTCTACAGTAATATTCATTACAAGTTTTCTTTCTACTGAAAGGAAACAAAGATCGCTTAGGCGACCGTTTGCCATTCGATTTCTTAGATATGTTTTAACCCGTCTAAGACACGAGAAAGAACGTTCATATGGTGAACTAGATACAGGAATGGTGACAGCAATTACGGCTAATTTCTGAATTTCATGAAAAGCAATTTTGAAACGATCCATCACTTCAGTAAACTGAGAAACAGAGGTAATTTTGCATTGCTTTTCCTCCTCATAACGTTTCAAAACTTTCGGGAAAAGTTTCATTTCCACCTCTACACTATCGACATCACATCCATAATGACGTGCAAGTGGTTCAATTTTCTCAAATGAGAGGAAATGTTCACTTTTAGGGTGAAGACTGCTTATTCCAGTGTAAATTGGCGTTCAGTTGTATCTGGAATTATGTTTGTAAATAAAAGCATTGTTCATTGCAGAGATAAATAGGGTCCTAGAACCTATTACATTACAATCAATAGTAATACGTATTGCTTTTGAAGTACAGGATGTCACCTTCATTATTCTACTTCTGTTGGGGTGGGCGGATGGGTGGGCAAGGCCATTCATCGGGTGGGCGGTCGCCCACCCCCGCCTACCCTTAGTGCCGTCCCTGTAATCATCTAAACGAACGCAGTGTGCCACAGTAAGAATATAGTGGTTTAAGTCAGTGTGATCACTACGAAGTCTAGTCTTGAGTACTTTAAGGCGTTCGTTTATACGATTCCGTTTCATCTTTTGTGGCTTAGAATAATATCCAACTTCCAACATGGACGTTAATATTTTGTTTTCTGCTTGTTTCTTTTGCATCAAGGTAACAAACTTGAATATATTTGGATGATCGGAAATTAATTTACTTTCTCCTCATCTTCGAATGCCATCCTTCCAAATTATTATTTGCACATTTAATTTAGAAGTTTCTTGGAAAGGAAAAGGAAAAGGCATTCGGCACCTAACAACATCTAAGTGGAGTGTAATGCTCGACGACAATATGCATGGCTTTCCATGAAATTTGGCAGCATTGCATAGAATAACCATAAGAGAATGAAGACTTAGATGGGAGAAATCCCTTTCTGTATGCAAATTCCCTTTTAACTAATTTTCGGCGAAACAGGAATTCCTGTTTTTCCAAGCATGGCCGACTGCCTACGTGTGCGATATTTTCGTAGCTTAAGGCATTCGGCGGAACAGGAATCTGCGAAACAGGCAGGAACCCGAGGATCAGGTTTTATCTTTGATCTTATTACTCTATTGCAACCAGAAGGTATAGATGTACAAGTTCCAGTTTCGATATTGGTCTCCATAGAATTAAAACATTAAAGAATAGCGAATAATGGCTTTTTGATATGGATTCAGCGTATGAGAAAAAGGTTCTATCTTTGATCTATTACTTTCTTGCAACCAATAGTTACAGATGTACTATTTCAAGTTTGAGTATTGAATTCAGAGAGTTTGGAAGTCAACTGTAGTTTCACACGTGAAACGAAACTTCTTGTTATTAAAAGGTGGTTAATTTCACGACAGCTTCCCCTATATTTAATATCAATACATTTTTTCCCCCTAGCTGGAAGATCATCTTTTCTTCTTCAATTTCTAAGAAGCAATGCTTTAGAAAGGAACAATGCTACGTTGCTACCTACTACGAGACACGTTCGATATCAGAATTTCTAGAAATTTAACATAGATCGGAATTCTGTATGCTACGAGGATGGGCAAATACCCTTGTGAAGTTGCCTTCCCTCACTTTCAAATTTCGACTCGAAATCAAAATCAATCGTTTGCTTTTTGTTTATTGTTTTGAAGAAAAAATAGTTTGTTTCGAAAAACTTCAAGAGATATTTACTTTCACTATCCCCCCACCCCCGTACACGCATACATTCAAATTTCGATCCAAAACTGTAGCCAATCGTTTATTCCTTTGTGATTTTCCAATCAAACATTTTTTTCTTCAAAATGATAAATAACAAACGAAAAACAAACGATTGACTACAATTTTGGATCGAAATTTGAAAGTGTGTGAAGGGGGGGGGGAGGCCAGTGAAAATGTAAATATCTCTTTATAATATTCGAAACGAACTATTTTTTCTTCAAAACAATCAATAACAAACGAAAAAAAAATACGATTGACTTGGATTTTGAATCGAAGTTGAAATTTGAGAGACCAGGGTGAAGTTAGCTACACCCTAACTTTATTTCGTAATTATCTCCTTACGATTTTGGAAACAAAAGACTTTATCTTCAAAACAATGGACAACATACGAAAAACAAACGATTAGCTTCGGTTTCGAATCAAAACTTAAAAGTGGAAGGGGCAGTGTGAAGTTGGCCTCTAACTTTATTTTCTAATTCTCTCTTTATGTTTCGCGAAACACTCATTTTTAATCCAATGTTCTCGGGATTGCTGCCAGAGTGAGTGTTGCTGTGCTGAGCTTTCGTTACCATACAGCGGCAACATCTTCAGAGCTATGTGTTGGAGTGTGCTAGTCGTACAATTTATATTGTAGTCTTTGGGAATTGCTGACCAACAAAAACAACCAATAGAAACACAGCAATTCCCAAAGACTACAATATAAATTGTACGACTAGCACACTCCAACACATAGCTCTGAAGATGTTGCCGCTGTATGGTAACGAAAGCTCAGCACAGCAACACTCACTCTGGCAGCAATACCGAGAACATTGGATTAATAGTAGACGCCAGCAAAGCTTCAAGATCATATAAACTAATTTTTCTTCAAAATAATCAATAACAAACGAAAAACAAACAATCGGCTTAAGTTTCGAATCAAAATTTGAAAGTGGGTTGCCAATGTGAAGTTGTCCCCAACTTTATTTGTAATTATCTCTTGAAGTTTTTCGAAACATTTTTTTTCTCCAAAACAATCAATAACAAATTAAAAACAAACTCTTGGTTTTGGTTTCAGTCGAAATTTGAAAGTGTGTGTATGTGGGGGGAGCGTTGGGGGGAGCGGGGACTTCATAGCGTTGGACAAATAACAATCTTTTCTCAAAGGAAAAAGGATGCAGAAAGTTGTAGAGCAGCCCTTCTCTTCTAATTTGTTTTCACGTGATTGAAATAGTGCTTTATTTATCAATAATGAGACAGAGACTCAACATAAGTATGTAAAGCTAACATCAAATAAAGATTTTTTTAAAAAAACTCTCTTGGACCATGGAATAGCTGAAGAATCTGAATCAAGAACACCGAATAGCAGCCGAAGCATCTTCATGCATTAATTTAGATAATTATTGTGATGTTTCTTGTGTATCTACTCGTACATCTTACTTATTTATTAGTGTATAATTTCCTTCCTAATGTGGACTGCGAACAAAATAAACTTTAACACTTTAACCGAAACATGAGTTTCAGAAACGTTATGAGAAACACAAGGTCTCAGAGACCTATAAGTCAATTTTGTATTACATTTACTTTAAAATTTATTTAAGGTTTTTAAATATACACAGTACATGAAAGTATAAAATAAAAGAAAATGAAATGAAATATTTGGGTTTTACGTCCCACGATTATGCCGGCAAGGCTAAAGGAGACAGTAATGATGAAAAATGAGATGTGGAATGAAGAAAGTAGGAGGAAACGGGAGAACCCCAAGGAAACACACGCACACGGTGTTTGTTCACCACAAACTTCACTTGACGCGAGCTGGAATCGAACCAAGAACACCATGCATCAGAGGTGAGCACTCTACCACTGAGCCACCGCGGCCACCGCCAAATAACCCTCGCACAGCTAAGCTCAAAATCATGACATAAACCATGAAGTAGGGGACCTAAATGACGCCATTAGAAACTCTATTAAATTTTGTTCTTATTGCCTTCTTTCTTTACACAACTCCTGTTGCAGTGTCTATATGTCTATTTTGACTTGATAACATACTGGTAAGATATACAAGCAACTCCAAATATTGCTTTCATAACAAAGTTTTAGTAACACATTTCTTGTGTTCCTATAAATACTGTAGTCTCACTGCATACCTTTTTCGCAATTTATCCCTTTTACAATGGGTAAAAAAAAAAAAAAGTATTTGGCCAGGTAGACCTAGGATGAAAACACAAGAAAATATCGTATATGCAAACCAGTATAGAGCAAACGATTATTGGGCCATTAACACCAGAGGTATGATAGTTTGTGTCACCTATTGAGTACTGTCATGTACTCCACCTGACAGCCGTGAGTGAAGGAAAAGGAAAGAGGTAGGTAGGAGGGTAGCAAAAAAAGTATTTGGACAGCGCTGTGATCGCCAAAAAAATCACGCAAAAATAGGAGCTGAAAAGTTGCTTCAGTGCATCTGGGTAGTCTACAAAGTAGAGAGAGGCAGTTCATGACAGTTAAAGACGAAACCACTATCGTGAGGACAAAACAGAGAGAGACAACCTAGAGGAAATAAAGTTAACTGTGAAATTGTATGGGGAAGGTAAAAGTTACCGAGAAATTGGCTGTATAGTGAACAAGTTACCTTGCACTGTTGGTTACATTATAAGAAACACAAAACAGAAGAAATACTACAAAATAAACCGCGAACAGGCCGACCACCAGTTTCTGTGCTTTCGGCCTCTTCAAACGGAACATCAATAAGCGTCGTTCGACCACACTTGGTGGCCTTTGGAAAGTGTGCAAGGAGGAGTGGGCGAAATTGGATCAGGCAGTGCTCAATAGAGGCCTCCTTCAGTGGAAACTATGATGTGCAATCGTTCACCAACGGGGCTCTCACATCGAACATGATCGCTGGTGGAAACGGGGTTTTACGCCCTAGGGCACGGGTCTGTACTTTACTACCATAAGGCTGAAACAGCCTTCTGTACTAGGTTAAACAAATTTATAAAACACTCTGTGAATCATACACAGAAAGAAATTTCCAGCCTATAATAAAGGATCAGATATCTAAAATAGGGTTACTCATGGTAGAATAATGAAGTAGGCTACCAATGGCCTAAAATAATAAATATAGCAAACTATTCTAATTAATAAAGCTAATAATGCATATTGCCAAGACATGATCTATTTTCCAAACCAATTTCATTAACTTATTACTTACTTTTCAAAAAAAAAAAATATTTATTTATTTATTTATTTATTTTTTTGATAATTTATTTCACACCATGGGGCAATCCCGAACACTCCGGGATAATGGCAAACATTGTCTGGCATTTCCCCATGAGACACCATGTTATTGTTGATATAGATAAGACAAGAACCGACTTACGTTACCCAGATTCTTGAATCAACATTAGGGGGGGGTCTGTAAGTGAATCGACAGAAACAACAAAACTTCTTCCTGACAATCCACTTAACTGACTGTCACCAAATTTATGATACACTTTTCCAGGTCTCTCCGCTAGCATGCAGCAAAATCGTCTGTTTTCTAGCAAGCTTCCTTGGGCGTATGTTCGGCATTACCTCAGTGTTCGCGAATACCCCGGTTTCCCCTATATTTACACTCTGTAAAGAAAAAATAGCGACACTTGCTGGGATATGGTTTTTACAACATACATTAACCAATATGAGTTTTTACATGAATTCCTGATAATGTTACAATGCATACTATTAATGAGCAGTTCATTCTTAATACTTGCGCCGCAGTTTCAGGTTTTCTATATGCATATAATGAATTTATATGCATATATTAGTAGCTATGTGTTTCTTCAGCAAAAACGGCTGTGGGAAGAATTATACATAAAAGTATGAAAGATCAACAATAATAGCACAAAACAAAAAATGTAATTTCTTAAGAGTAAGATATATATTGTGTACGAACATTGAGAGGTACAATACATCGAATTAGATTTCGTATGTGGACCATGGGCTTTAGGAAGTGCAGGAAATCGTCGAAGCCTTTTGGTGACAAGGCTATTACAAAATACAACATTGATTTCATGTAATCACTCCCGGATTATCTGTTCCGTGAGTTCCATTCTATCCGAGATAGTTGTCTATTGACTCTTCTGCTCATATTGACTCAAACTTTACAATTGCATTCATGTCAGGTGAGTTTGGAGGCCACATAAGTTTTTGAATAGTCATATTCTTGCACAACGTATTAACGATTTTTGCTCGGTGACATGAAGCATTAACGTCCTGGAAAACGAAGTAGTCCATATTTTCTTCAGGAAAGTTATCTTTAGCGGTTGTAAGAATTTTACGTACCAGAATTTGAAGACGTTTTTATGCATCAAATGACTCTTCACATATATCCATTGTTCTAACGTCCTTGGCGGTGAACCAAGCCCATACCATCACTCAGTACCTGAATATTTGCATCTCTTAAACAAAATCCGTATCAAGTTCCTCGTTCATTCGAATCCACAACTTTACCACTATCGTTTCCCACTATTCTAAACTTTCTTCGACGGAGAAAACAACATGCTTCCAGTTGTCATAAGTCCGAGTAGCATATCGCATCACAAAACTTAATGCTGAAGTCTTATGACTTTTTGTCAGTTTCGGCTTTCCAGGCTGTTTTTTCTTCGTAATATCCTCTTCATACAGTTAAGATAATACAGTCGTACGAGTAACTGCAGTTCCAAGATCATCTCAAATTATAGAAACGATTTTTGGGGAAGTCACTCCTTAATTCTGCAGTGCTACTGATTTTATTTGGCGATTTGCTTTGGGTGATGCTTTCTTTTTTCTATCACACTGTTGACGAAGGGATGATTTCTTATATTAATTTGCTTGTGAATTACTCTTTCTGCCGTCGAATGGTGGATTTTGAGTATTCCAGCCATTTCCCTGATAGATGTAACTTAGCTGTGCAAAGCAAGAATTATGACTTGTTCACGTGGCGACAAGGCACATTTCTTACCCATCATACTTGTTTACAGTCCACATGTAGTAACAATTTCATACAAAAACAACGCTGCACAACAACAATATTGCCACTTGACACGGTTCAAACAATGACAAAGCAGAGTACAATCACAAAATGCTAATTACCTGGGCCTAAATATCACAAATGCAATGCAGAACTCTCACTCCAATAACTTACGAGACGTTCTCAGGTGCCATCTGGTGAGAATATTACTGATACATAAATAATTAGTAAGCGCCGTTGTACACCATAGGTATCACAGATAATGCAAATGAACTATCACACTCATAATTTCCCTCTATTCCTCTTCTAGCTGGCTGCAACTATGGTTTTCTGTGTAAGTTACCTTGAGAATTGAGGTGTCGCTATTTTTTCTTTACAGAGTGTATATTAGTAAAGCTGATCAAACGTTGAAAATTGTTGAAAAGATTGACGTAAAAATAATTTGAAATTTAACATGAGGGTATATATATATATAAAATATCGGGCCGGATCGAGGATTGTCTGAGGGGGGTGCATCAAAATAACCAATCACACTGAAACTTTTCAAAGTGACATGTGACAATGTTCTTTATCCCTGACAACACTGATGCACAGTGTTGCCACACTTGGTACAATTGTACCAAATTCAGCCCTTCTTGTTACTCATCGGCCCGTTGGTACCACGTTGGCATTTTCAGCCCCTTTTGTGAAAAGGTTGGTAGCATTCTAGCCAATTCAGCACCATTTAACAAATACTTGTCACATTTTCTAAAGTGTCAGTAAGATTTTCCTACATCTCACATCTCACGTTACTTATACTCTGTGTTGGACTCTTATAAAATGCTGTTGAACTTGCATTTTGCGGCGTTGCACCGTTTAACATGAGGAATTTTGTGAGGAAAATTCGCAATTCGAACTATACTGGGAAGAAAATGACGCTAGATGGGCGCCTCCGCACCGCGCATGAAGGAGACGAGAAGGAAGCAGTGTGGTGGAAATATTATCTTCAAATAAAAAAAAAAAAAAAAGCACCACACAAACACGTTGAATATTCTGAACAAGACAAGTGTGTGCTCAAGTAGGTATGTAATTTATGTCATTGCAAAGATTGTACACCAAAAGATAATAGCACGTAAAATACATTGACATAATTGCTGGCTTATCGGGCTAAGTTGTTTACTAGTGACTCTATATTGACGAATATAAAGATATCCGAACATTTCTGCGTTCTATAGATCTATATCGACATGTTGATTTGTACTCTTGGAAGATGGGGGATACTCTAGAACATTCTCTCTTTCAGTTTCATGTTACAGAGCCGTGTATTACCCTGGTATAAAATTCAGCCCTTTTTGTTTCAATTTGGTACTATTTATCATCCCACTTCAGAGCTAGAACTCTGGCAACATTGCTGATGCATAGAACTGAGGGAAGTATTTTAAAGTGGGTCGCAAGTGTTATGCAGGAAAAAATAATCTTCCCCCCTAGCTTCTGTTTTCTTACCTACTTGACAAATGCTATGTTGCTTTGCTTGGTGAATCCTTTTCCTTCAACCTTTTGAAAATCGACTTAAACTATTGCTTTTGTTTTAAGCCTCAAACGGAAACATGATGGCAGAAAGTTTCGGAAAGAGTTGGCATTTTTACTGCTAGTTTATCTTTTTAGATAGTGTATATTTACAACGAATTTAGGGTGCACGTGCACTTTTGCACCCCCTAAATCCGGCCATATATATATATATATATATATATATATATATATATATATATATATATATATATATATATATATATATATATATATATATACAGACTGTTCCATAATTCGTGTTATTTTCTACAGCGCTGGGAGAAGATGAAGTTTATACACTATTAATGTAAAATTTGGCACTCTTATTGAGAAATATCTGCATTTTTCGAATTTCTAAAGAAAATAAGAGAAAATTGCTGTTTAGCCCCCCTTTTAGGGGTGTAAACACGGAACTTCATTTTCCTTATGGGAGATTCAATGTTAAATTTTAGAAGCAGTTTTCTCCAATAATTATTCGTGAAGATTTTGGAGCAAATGAGTTGTATTTGTTACAAAATGCAAAAACACTCATTCACAAAGCTAGTAAAGCCGTCTCAAACATTATTTTACGAAGGCCCCCCTTCTGGGGGGCAAGGGGTGTAAAAAGGTGGTGGGTGATATGTTACCAAAATCCCAAAAAAATATTTTCGGAATGCCAGTAAGCGTGACATTAATCACAAATGTCACAGAATTAATGCTCCAATGTCTTTACATGTAAGAGTGACTGATAATGGGGCTACAGCCCCCTTTCAAAAATAAAAAAAATATCACCATAAATATCTTTAGTAGGGACATACGAGAAGAAGGTATTTTTGTTAATTAATGTGAAATTTGGCGTCATTGTATCAAATGAGTATGCGTTTTTCAAATCTGGAATGTTATTTTGATAACGCACCGCCTTAGGGGGGCACAGGGGGCGAAGCACTCAGTGATGGATCTTTATAAAAATTTAAAATTTTGTTCCGGAAATGCCAGTGAGCGTCAGATTTTTCACCACTGCCACAGAATTAATATTATAATGCTCCTTGCATGTGCCAATGACTTATATGGGGCTACAGCCTCCCTTCCAAAAATGATATAGAAAATTCACCATAAATATTTTAGCAGGGACATTCATTATTTCTTGTCAAATTAATGTAAAATAATTTATCTTAGTAAAAAGGTACGCGTTTTTGAAATATAGAATGTTATTTTGGTGACACCGAATTAGGAGGGCACATGGCGCGCAGCATAAGCATTTGAATCCTTATTTAAAAAATCCAAATTTTATTCTGGAAGTGTGAATGAGTATCAGATTAATCACAAATGACACAGAATTAAGATTCCGATGCTCCTTGCATGTGCCAGTGATTGATGTGGAGCCCCCTTCCAGAAATCACGATAAATATCCTTAACAGGGACACACCGGAAGAAACTATTTTTTTAAATCAAGTAATGTGAAATTTGGGGCTGGCGTTTTTTTTTTTTTTTTAATTCGGTATAATTTTGATAACGCACCACCTTCAGCGGCAAAGGGGGCGAAGCATAAGATTGTGGATCTTTATGAAAATTCCAAATTTTATTTTGAAAATGCTAATGAGCGTGAGATTATTCACAAATGTCACAGAATTAATATTCCGATGCTCTTTGCATGTTCCAGTGACTTATATGGGCTACAGCCCCCTTCCAGAAATCACAAAAATTCACAATAAATATGTCATAATTAATATGTAAGTTGTCATTATTGCAAAACAAAAAAAAAATATACAATAAACCTGGAAATTACTGTAAATGAATAACTTCTGTCAGTGTAACTGATTATGCATATAGCTTTGTTGTTATGGTGTCACTGGAACATAATCAAAGAATTTTATATTTTTAAAAATCAATTAGGGCTCTTAGCAGAAAATCTCACACACAAATCACCTACGTATTTTCTACACATCATCTCGAAACAGAACACAAAATGACAATGGAAAACGTAGCACGAACAAACAAACAAAAAAGAAATCTTAATGAAAAGTAAGATCTTAAAAATTAAAAGTGAGCTTTAAGTTTCAATATTGTTTGCTTTATTCGTAAAAAGAAAAAGCATGTATTTTCATTGCTTCTTACACAATAACCGTATTATCCAACTTTTCATATAACAACTTACTCGTAGGAGGGCTGTCTATAAAGTATCCGACCTTTGGCCAGAAAAATAGTTGCGAATACCTGACAGATTTGGGATCCTAATCCCCTTCAAAGTAGGCCCCTTGTGCTTCCACACACTTAGCCCACCGATCCTTCCACTGCTGGAAACACCGCTTGAAGTCTTCTTTCGGAATGTTGTTCAGCTCCGTCGTCGTGTTCCGCATTATGTCTTCTCTACTCTCAAAACGGGATCCCTTCAGAGGCGTCTTCAATTTTGGAAACAACCAGAAGTCACAAGGAGCCAGGTCTGGAGAGTAGGGAGGTTGGCGAACGGTTGTAATTCCATGTTTGGCTAAGAACGTGTGGATCAATTGGGATGAATGTGCTGGGGCGTTGTCATGATGGACGTGCCAGTTCTTCGCTGTCCACATGTCTGGTCTTTTGCGCCGGACTGCGTCACGGAGTCGCCTGAGAACATCTTGATAGTACTCCTTTGTCACTGTTTGTCCTTCCGGTGCGTACTCGTGATGCACAATTCCACGGGCATCGAAGAAAACAATCAGCAACACCTTGATTTTGCTTCGCACCTGCCGCACATTCTTCGGCCTTGGAGAATCGGGATACTTCCATTGAGACGATTGTTGTTTTGTTTCTGGGTCGTACCCGTACACCCATGACTCCAGTTATCACGGAATTCAGATACCCAGGATCAGTGTTGGTGGTGTCCAGAAGGTCCTGTGCAACGTCAAAACGGGTGTCTTTTTGTTCCTGAGACAACAACTTGGGTACAAATTTAGCAGCCACTCGTTTCATGTTCAAATCGTCACGCAAAATTGCATGTGCAGAATCTTTACTCACTCCAACATCTTCTGCAATCTCCCGCACTGTCAAACGGCGATCTGCCATCACCAAATTTCGCACCCGCTCAACAACAGCTGCATTCCGAGCAGTTTGGGGCCTGCCGCTACGCTGCTCACTCTCGACTGATGTGCGGCCATCTTTGAATCGGTTGAAACATTGTTTAATTTGTGTTACACCCATCGCATCTTCTCCAAACAACTGCTGAATCTTACGAATTGTTTGGCTTTGAGAATCACCCAGCCTTTGACAGAATTTGATGCAGTATCTTTGCTCAATTCGTTCAGTCATCTTGCGAGAAACACTAATTCCGACGAACACTACCAACAGCACCTCACTTCGCGACCACCAGCTCACGACTGGCACACGCGAACGCGGTGAAAAAATTCAAGCCTGCGCATTAAGGTTCCTCCTTCCACCGTGCACGGTGGCGCCGCCTGAGAATCACTACTTTGCGTGGAAAAAATTAAGGTCGGATACTTTTTAGACAGGCCTCGTATGTACTGCAGACGTAATACACACGGACACACAGTTGTAATAGAAACAAATGTTTCCCGAGGAATAAGAATCGGTTGCTGGAAATTATTCTTTGTTGAAAACAACTCTTTTTGGCTCTACTGTCACTAATTGTTTAAAAACATCATTAACCTAAGTGTAAAACCCATAAAATCAACTTACTTTTATTCGGCATGCCCTCCTGAACGAGCAGGACATAAATTAATGCGATTTACTAAAGAAACTGTGATCACCTTCTCCAACATATCTGGAATGATCATCTCTATACTGTGGACAATCCTCTGTTTCAAGTCCTCTACACTGTTACGTGATTTTTGGTAGACAATTTGTTTTAGGAATCCCCACAAGAAAAAATCACCTGGTGTAAGATCCGGACTTCTTGGTGGCCATTCGACAATTGACCCCATAGAAATAATCCGTTCCCCAAATTTCTCTCTGAAAAGATTTATAGTCGTATTTGAGCGATGCGCTGGCGCTCCATCTTGCATAAACCATAATTCATCACTTTGACCTAAATTTAAACGATCAAGTTCAGCAAATACTTTTTCTCTTAGTAGCTTTTGGTATGATGACGTTGTTACATTTTCATCAAAAAAGAAAGGTCCTAACACCTCAGTCGCAGTTATACCACACCAAACCATTATTCCTCGTTTGTTCATTGACACTTCTGATCTCACGTTCGGCTGTATCGATGACCAATATCTTGCATGTGATGAGAACACAGAACCATTTAAAAGAATTTTGCTTCATCGGAAAACATCCCTTGAAATAAGAACATAGGGTTTTCATTTAACTTCTCGATAAACCAGTTACAAAAATAAACACGATCACCATAATCACTTGCACACAATTCAGAAACCATTCGGACCTTGTATGGTTTTACCTTCAAGTTTCTTAAAATTCTTTGAAGCGTAGTTTTCTTAATATTTAAGCCTAAGCTTCGACGAGCAAGGGATTTCCGCGGCGAACTAGTAACCGATAACAATACCTGTCTTTTTGTTTCTTCTGTAGATACACTTGGAGATCTTCCTGCACTTTTTCTAGATGCACGATGGGCAGTGTGAAAACAATTGCTGCGGAACTGTTTGTACAAACGGTGAATTTGCATATCGTGTACTTTTAATCCGAGTTCTTTAACTATACGGGATCTTGTTGCTCTTGCAGATTTTTCTGATAAAATGTACCATTCAATTACATTAGCACGTTGATTCCTGAGTTAAAGACTGCATGATCAAAGGACACTACAGTATGAATGCACTCTTAAAGTATACTGGAAACGACAAGTAATTATCAAATGATTAAGCCAGTCTATCCCCGAGATTCACCTACTATGTAATGTCCATTTCTGAAGAAGTCAACCTAGCCCAGGTGTTGATTACAGACACGAAATCCTATTGAACTGTCAACACGTTAACTCGTAAATCGTTGGTGTATTGCGATAAGAAAAGGTCTGAAACTGTTGTCAGCACACATGAACAAGAAATTGAGTCAGGAATTAGAGGGTGTTTTTTAAACAAAACTTTGTTGACATTGCTTAAAATCAGCTTACAGTGGGACGCGAACAAATGATTCGGACGTGTTCCAGTGCTTCTTAAACACACATCTCTTAGCATGCATTGTGAATAGGCCATAGAGAAGCATGGAAGATAATAAAACAAAGTGGTGTGGTTCTTTAAATGATTTTGGGACCGGGAAGGGGGAATTGAATCACTAAAGTGCTCGCTGGCACATGGAGGTAGCTTCTAAACATTAATTTTGGTATATTTCCAAATATTTTGACGCTGACGGGAAATAACGAAAAGTTTGAATTTTTCTTACTGCCTACCTTCCCCAATTTGGAGGTTTGGCGTAATAAAATTAGAAACGCATGTACCATCATAGATGAAAGGGAGGAAATAGAGGAATGGTATCGTATTTTCTACCTAAAACTGCTAATTTACAGCAAAATTCGTATAAATATAGAGCAAACTGCTTTCCGCATTTTACATTGAAACTCAAGTTAGGCCAATCAAATTTTGAGTTGACGCCACTAAAAGAGATCAACACATGACCATTATCATATTGTCGGTTTAGCTCTTTTTCTAAACAAACATTTTTCGACAATAATGCCCAATTTCACTTTAATAATGAAAAATATTTACCTTCTGCCAGTAGGTCCTTGCGTATAAGGACATTCATCATGAATTTCTATTGTTTTATGAAAGGGGATTGTAGCCTAATATCAGTCACTGGTACAGTCCGCAGCAAAAAACCTGCAACATGAGCATATATGTTTATTGTGAAACGACGAAGTCTTTTGCTCCAAAATAAGTGTGCAGGGGAGGACGCCGAGGTTTCTCCTGGCGTGATTCATGCCACTTAGACGTTATGTTGACTCCTTGTGCTGTTAGTCGTAGTTTCACAATAAACTTGTGTATGCTCATGTTGCAGGTTCTTTGCTGCCGATTGTACATGGAAATAGCATAGGAGCATTAATTCTGTGAACCTTGCAATTAATTTCATGCTCATTGGCACTACCAAAATAAAATTTGGAATTTTTATACTTCGGCCCCTGTGCTCTCCAAAGTCAAAAATTACCAACCGCGCCCTTTGTCCCCTATTACCAAAATAACATTTCAGATTTGGAAAATACATAACTTTTTATTACAATAACGCCAAATTTCACATTAATCGACCAACAGAAAAAAAGCTTCTTCTGCTATATCCATGTTAGGATATTTACCGTGATTTTTGGTGATTTGTGGAAGGTGGCTGTAGCACCACATCAATCACTGGCACATGCAAGAAGCATCGGAATTTTAATTCTGTGTCATTTGTGATTAATCTAATACTCATTCGCACTTCCAGAATAAAATTTGGAATTTTTATAAACATCCATCATTTTATGTTTCGCCCCCTGTGCCCCCCTAAGGCGGTGCGTTATCAAAATAACATTCCAGATTTGAAAAACGCATACTCTCTTGATACAATGACGCCTAATTTTACATTAATTAAAAAAAATACCTTCTTCTTGTATGTCCCCACTAAGGATATTTATGGTGATTTTTTATTTTTGAAAGGGGGCTATAGCCCCATATAAGTCACTGGCACATGCAAGGAGCATTAGAATATTAATTCTGTGACAGTGGTGAAAAATCTGACACTCCCTGGTATTTCCGGAACAAAATTTTGAAATTTTATAAAGTTTCATCATTGAGTGCTTCGCCCCCTGTGCCCCCCTAAGGCGGTGCGTTATCAATATAACATTCCAGATTTGAAAAACGCATACTCTCTTGATACAATGACGCCAAATTTTACATTAATTATCAAAAATACCTTCTTCTCGTATGTCTTTACTAAGGATATTTATGGTGATTTTTTTTATTTTTGAAAGGGGGCTGTAGCCCCATTATCAGTCACTCTTACATGTAAGGACATTGGAGCTTTAATTCTGTAACATTTGTGATTGATCTCAAGCTTACTAGCATTCCGAAAATAAATTTTGGGATTTTGGTAACATATCACCCACCACCTTTTTACACCCCTTGCCCCCCAAAAGGGGGACCTTCGCAAAATAATGTTTGACACGGCTTTACTAGCTTTGTGAATGAGTGTTTTTGCATTTTGTAACAAATACAACTCATTTGCTCCAAAATCTTCACGAATAATTATTGGAGAAAACTGCTTCTAAAATTTAACATTGAATCTCCCATAAGGAAAATGAAGTTCCGTGTTTACACCCCTAAAAGGCAGGCTAAACAGCAATTTTCTCTTATTTTCTTCAGAAATTCGAAAAATTCAGATATTTCTCAATAAGAGTGCCAAATTTTACATTAATAGTGTATAAACTTCATCTTCTCCCGGCGCTGTAGAAAATAACACGAATTATGGAACAGTCTGTATATATATATATATATATATATATATATATATATATATATATATATATATATATATATATATATAGGGCGGATCCAGGATATGATCAAGGGAGGGGCTAAACCGTATTTTGCCGTTTTATTCAGTGTATACCTGAGCGTCAAGGGGGGCTATAGCCCCTATAGCCCCCTCCTTGGATCCGCCACTGTATATATATATATATATATATATATATATATATATATATATATATATATATATATATATATATATATATATATATATATATATATATATATTTGGTCTAGGAATTAATTCGTGCGGGTGGACAAAAGATGGCGCAACGAACGGAGCGTCCCACAGTTCCGTGTATCCACACATGTGTTGCAAACCCCTGTCATCGCGTATCGTTCGTAGTATAGGGCAGTGGATTAAAGCGTCAACAACACCAGTTTGTAGTTAAGTGAACATGGCGTAATTTGTGCCTGATAAAGTGTTTTTGCGGGGTGTCCTGCTGCATTACTTTAACATGCAGAAAAGTGCGACTGAAAGTCATCGTATTTTAGTGGAAGTGTATGGTGACCATGCTCTAGCTGAGCGAACGTGTCAGAAGTGGTTTGCACTGTTTAGAAGTGGTGATTTCGGCTTGGCAGACCAAGAGCGAGTTGGACAGCCAAAAAAAATTCAAGACGAAGAATTGACAGCATTGCTCGAGCAGGATTCGTGTCAAACGCAGGAACAACTTGCAGCAGCATTAGGCGTTGATCAAACAACAGTCTCCAAACGCTTGAAAGCCATGGGAATGATTCAAAAGATGTCACATTGGGTTCCACATGAATTGAAAGACAGAGACGTTGAAAGACGAAAAACCATTTGCGAATTGCTGCTTCAACGACAGAGCAGAAAGGGGTTTCTGCATCGAATTATTACGGGTGATGAGAAGTGGATCCATTACGAGAACCCTAAACGAAAAAAGGCCTGGATGAAACCAGGTGAACCAGGTCCATCACAACCAAAACGAGATATTCACTGTGCAAAGGTTATGCTGTGCATATGGTGGGATATGAAAGGTGTGGTGTACTATGAGCTGCTGCAACCGGGTGAAACTATGAATGGAGAACGTTATCGACGACAATTAATGCGTTTGAAGCAAGCTCTGGCCAGAACACGACCAGAATGGGAGAACAGACATGATAAACTTATTGTTCAACATGATAACGCTCGCCCACATGTCGCAAAACCGGTCAAAACCTATTTAGAAAATGTCGGATGGGAAGTTTTACCCCACCCGCCGTATTCACCAGACGTTGCTCCTTCGGACTACTACTTGTTCGATTGCATGAACAACGATTTGATTGGACAGCGGTTTACTTCTTCAGAAGATATCGAAACATGGGTCTCTGACTGGATCGCTTCCAAGGATGAGGACTTCTTTCGCCACGGAATCCGTACATTGCCTGACAGATGGGCGAAAGTGGTGGCTAGCGATGGACAATATTTTTCTTAAGGTATTTATGTATTTTGTGTTTGTACTACAGCTTCAATGTGTGCGTACCAACCGCACGAATTAATTCCTAGACCAATATATATATATATATATATATATATATATATATATATATATATATATATATATATATATATATATATAATAAAACTCATATTTTTCCTTCTTGAAAAGTAACATTAATAGCGTCTACTAATTAAAATAATTGTCATAATGATCCATAAGGATATGTGCGAAAATAACTCTTGTTTTATATTATTTATAATATAAAGGTCAGTAGCGTAACTTGAAGCTTCAGCGCCCCCCTCCCCTCCGCAACCTTTAGTTATGCGCTCCTACTTTCTACATATTTTGTGCCCTGGGTAATTTGGATAAGGGCATATCGACCTATTTCCGGTAAAATGAGATATAGGGCTACATATTTTCTGCAAGTTTGAACATGTCCGTATGTCAAGGTGACCAGACGTCCCGTTTTAGCCGGGACAGTCCCTTTTTTTTGAACCGTTGTCCCGTTTTTTCTGATTCTCAAACGGGACGCCTATATGTCCCGTTTTTAAGCAAAAATGACCCAAGTGTCCCGTAATTATTATTTTAAATATAAATGGTCAATGCAAATTCTACATACTCTCTTCCATACCAACACTCATTGGGAAGGTTCAGTCGTGTCTGGAACTTCTGAATGTTCAAGTGGGAATTGAGTGTTCTGTGGTTCAAGTAGTTAAAAGTATTGTTGGGTAGTACTTAAGTTAGAAACGCTGTGTTACCACTTTTACATGTGTATTTTGTAAATTAAAAACATTACTCAGTCCCAAAATGCGACTGAAAGTCAGAAATTTTTGTCCCCCTCCCTCCGTCTGCGATTCGTATGCGTCCCGTTTTTGCAAGTAAAAGTTCTGGTCACCTTGCCGTATGTGTCTAGGTGGTGTTAAGGTTTGCTCCGTAGCGAACGCCTGTCTCCAAAAGTATTGTGTGAATACGTTGATTCATTGGATAAGGGCGTTTGTTTTTCTGCTCTCCTGAAAAATTGAATTGCTAGTTACGCCCTTATCCAAATTAGCCCCTCATTTGTGCCCCCCCCCCCTTCGCGCCGCGAGGGTTGCGGGGCTGCAATTTATGCATATGTATAAGGTGCACGCATCAGTGTGTGTTTGTATGTATGTCGGTATTTTGTATCTTGGTATCTTGGAAACAATCCTGCAAGCCACCCTGCGTCTATTACTTTCCTTTGTAGTGAATAACATCCAAGCAAAAATCTAAACGTCTGGATCAAGTAAAAAGAAAGTTTTTATGTTTAACAAAAATATAAAGATTATTGAAAAGAAATTTTGTTGTACGGTCCTCTGGAGGATTTTATTTTACGCACGGTTCTCGTGTTTTCTAAGTATGGCAACGCTGTACTCAGCTTCTTGAACTACTGTCTGTGACGTGAAAGTGCGAAGCAACACAGTTCTTTACGTCAGTGTAATCTGCATGTTTTGAAGGTGAGTTGAGCTTGTGCCTGGGCATCTGGAAAAAAAAAAAAAAAAAAAGAAAGAAAGAAAGAAAGAAAGATGTAGTTTTACGTTTTAAACTATTATGAAATCAGAAACCAATTTCTAGTGAATTGAGAACGATAGTGAACTTTAAAAACGGTTTGATTTTATAGTGTGTAGCGGCTGATGTACAGGCCTCTTCCGATCGTATGGTTCGTATGTTAAATTCTGCATATGAAGAAGACTTACAGGGACGTTTAATGTATTGTGAATTTTGTCACTTTAGCCGCAAAATAGTCTATATGAAGTGTTGTATAGTTGTTGAGTACTTTTTAAATTATAGTAAAAATAATCACTTTTAAAAACAATAGTCAAATAAAATATGCCATTTTATTCCTGGCTTGGTAAATACGGTTGGTTAGTGAGTATGCCGACATACAAGTATTGTGACAGTTGCCAAAAGTACATCGAAGGTGGGCTCGAAAATCACCAGTTAACTTGCGGAGGCAATGTTGCTGAGTCCCAGCATTCACATTCGACTCTAAATGATCCATGTACGGGGGAAATATACAAATGCGACTTTTGTTTACGGGAATTTAATGCCGAGGACCAATGGAACATACATATCGTACAGTGTAAAACAGAAGTTGTAGACTGTATTGTATGCTCTTTAAAAATACCACGTTGTAATATGTCTGAACACGAAAAGAAGCACTCTCCGACATACTCACATTGTTGGTATTGTCGAAAGAAGATGTCACAGGAAGAACTAGACTTGCATCTCCAAAGCTGTGAGTTTTCTTCAGTCTCGTGTGAGCAATGTAATGTAGTGGTTCAAAAGTTTGCTATAAGTTATCACATGGAGAACTTCTGCGAGAAGAGAATTGTGAAGTGTGAATATTGTGCATGTGATATTGTGGTAGATATTCTTCAGGACCATTTCATTGTTTGTGACTTTGTACCAGTTTACTGTGAGAACAAGTGCGGGAAAGAAATACTTCGGAAGGAGATTGAATATCACCTATTACAGGGGTGTTCTAACAGAAAGGTTATTTGTGAATATTGTAATGAGGAACTGAAAGCCAGTATGTTGGATGACCATCACTCAAAGTGCATGAAATTCCCGATTGATTGTCCGAAGAATTGTGGGGTAAGTATTGAGAGAAAGAACATAGATGAACACCTGGATGAAGCATGTAAGAAACTCTTTGCTAAGTGTAGCTTTAACAGTATAGGTTGTAATTTTGAGGGGTTTCCTGTTGCGTTACGGTGCCATATGCAAGAATACAATATTTGCCATGCAGAGCATATGAAAAATGTTATAGAACAACTTCGCACAAAAGAGAGAGAAATCGTAAAATTAGAAGAAAAGTTAAAGGTAGTGGAAATTGAACTAGAGAAATTAAGGGGATTAAAATTAGAAGGAAATTTAAAGACCTTGAAAATTCAGTTAGGAGAGAAACAGACTGCAATCGAAAAATTAGAAAAACAATTGAAGGCAACGGAAGTCCACCTTGGCAAAACAAGAGGAATGAGGTGTGGGAAACTTTTGTGGAGAATTTCTGATATTTCTAAGAAATTAATATCATATAAGTTTGGCGAGCGCCTTCAGAGTGATAAATTTTACGAATCTCAGTACGGGTATAAGTTATGTGCATGGATATACGTAAATGGTTGTACATCTAATGATGGTACAAAACATAGCAATACTGTATCCGTATACGTTGCAATTACATCCGGGGAATATGATTCTCTTCTGGAATGGCCCTTCAAGAAGAAAGTAACCATCAAACTAATTAACTTAAAGGACAAAGGAAACGATATAGTTAAGTTTTTTGTAGGTAACGAAGATTCAGCATTCCAAAAACCTTTGATTTGTCAATCTAACTGTGGTCATGGTTTCGCTGAATTCATCTCTCAAGAAGAGTTGAAAGGTGGAAATTACATTTCTGATAATGATGAAATATTTTTGGAAGTGACAGTGGATTAGAAAGACACTAAGACATTTAAGACGTGTGTAAAATAATGCTACTTGTGAAGTTGTGAAACAATATTGATTAACATATTTGCTATTTCGTAATATACAGACTAAATACAATAAATCTTACATAATTCCATATGGTTAAGTCTTTTTAAGTTTAATATAATTTAAGATTGTGCTATTCTTACAGTAGTGCTATCATTTATTTCAAATTAGCTTTTATTTAGATTTTGTTGAAAATACTACGTTGCGATAATCATGTTTTCATTTTATAGAAACTACTAAGAAAATTAAGGATAATTATTTTTCTTTCAGAAATGTAATTATTACATACTTTGTCCTCAGAAAGTTACGAAGCCTATTTTCTTTTCTACCTCCGCGAAGCCACAGAGAAGAACCACATGACATGGCGAAATGAGGATAGGACCAAGCTGTTCATTGGAAGTCATCCCATCCGATGAAAAAATTATTCTGTTCAATCATTATGGAGTAGCGAGCTTGAAAATATATCTAGGGCGATTGAGCCAAGTATGAACTGTATAATGTTATTCGATTCCTCCAGGCGGAACCCGCAATTCATCGTTGAATGAGTAAGGATTACTGACAAGCAAAGTACTTGGGCTCGAACGGGTGAATACGCACAAAAAATAAAGCATGTGTAATTTTAGCATCCCGCAAGCAAACAGTGATACCCGCTTTTCTGCAAGATGCTGTAAACGTCCGCAAGAGCAGAGCAAAGTAGAGCACGTGCCATAATTACAGGGCGTCTTTAAAGTCTGTCCCCGGTCTTTTTTTCAGAAAAGGGTTGGATGAATGGAAAAATCGGCGAACACGTATTCCATTTTTTTAGGGGCACACATTTTGAATCAAAAATTGTGTCCCAGGGTCCCCCGGGAGTTTCAGACAGGGTTCAACCAAAATTTTCGAATGGTCAGGGAATTAAGTAGATATCGTTGGAAATAAGATGAAGCAAATCCCGAGTCTCTAAGCTCACCCTGTACAAAATGGTACACGGTTAAAATGTCAACACAGTTGTCATGAAAGAGTCCATGAGCACCATGCATAGGGAGCGCATACAGAGTCGGAACTTGTTACAGCTTGTTCTTTTTCACAATACGTTTCAAAGGATATACTACTTCACCCGCCTTACCATTTACAAATTGTGAGGTGGACCCTGTCTGGGACCCTACGGGTTCCCCTGGGGCAATACGTTTCCATTCAACATGTGTGCTTAAAAAATAATGGGATAGTGTGTTTTTATCTATTCGAACGTTTCCCCAAAAATGGCCCGGGGTCAGATTTTAAAGACGCGTCAGTATGTTACGTGCTGTTATGGACGTTTACACCAGCTTTCAGTGAAAGGAACATTACGGTTTACTTGACGGGTGCTAACATTACACATGCTTTCATGTTTGTGCATATTTGCCCGTCCAGGAAAGTACGTGAGCTCGACCGAACAAATACACATAGATAAGATTATGAATAGTGTTAGTACCCCTAAAACGATTGATGTTAGTTTGTCTGCAAGATGGTGCAAACTTGCACCAATAGCTGGCACTACATGGTGGCAGATAGAACCTACTTCATGTCTACCGCTACACTAGTCCCAACAGTGAAACTGCAAACGCTAGTTCTTCGCATGAGGAAAGGTTGAATATTGCAGACAAACGAACGTCTTGCTTGAAGGTACAGGAACTTGTTTTTCACAATACCTTTCCAACTATTTGACAGCTTTGGTAGGACCCTGTCTGCGACTCTTCTGGGAACCCTGGAGTACAACTTTTTCATTCAAAATGTGTGCCCCTAAAATAATCGATACGTGTGCACCGATTTTTCCATCCACCCAACCATTTTCGCAAAAATGGACCGGGGTCATACTTGAAAGATGCCCTGTAATTATGGCATGTGTTCTACTTTGCCCTGCTCTTGTGGATGCTTACAGCATCTTGCAGAAAAACGGACATCGCTGTTTGCTTCCGGACTGCTAAAATTACACATGCTTTCCTTTTTGTGTGTATTCACCCGTTCGAGACCAAGTACTTTCCTTGCGAGAGAACTTTGACTGTGTGCAGAACTACTACAAGAAGGTCAATGGAAGAAAAGCGTCGCGACAGATGACCTTGCTGAACGCGTGAATCATACGGTTTGTGAAGGGCGTACATTAAGATGTTTAAATTCTGCAGATATTCCTGAAATTTCAAATTCATGGTCTGCAGAAATCGAATTACATTTGGTGAGTGCTTGATTGCAGTCGGTATGTTATAAAGCTCACTTCTTTACAATAGTTGACCAACTGAGTCTATTAATCGGTATGTGTGTTTGGTGAATGAGATGACATCAAATGAACAGTTTTGTCTTATACTCGTTTCTTTATCCACGTTCTCCTCTGATGAATTAGCGGAGGTTAGAACAAAATGTGAAAGAATCATCGTTCTCTAAGATACAACTGTATATTTGTTGTATGTAATTAAGGTAACTATAATTTCAAGACCTAGAATTGCGACATCTAAAAATAATAAATAAATAAAATGATTTAGTAAAACAGTAATACAAAATGAAAATGTGAAAGAAAACAAATGTTTGTGTAATTGGGAACATAATAAAGGCGTATTATATAACGAACATATATTGCAATAAATTTAACCCCGTTAACGGAGCTACGAAAAGATTCCTTCTTTCTCGAGGAACGCGACTAAAGACTTAATCTTTTAGATTTATGCTCGGCATAACTGGGCTATAAAAAAAAAAAAAATGTTGATCAGGATTGCAGTCCCTCTGTATGTAAGTAGTATAAATAAATGATCCCGCGCAAGCTGAAAAATTGTGTTGCAAATGCAGTATAATACAATTATTGTTAGTGATGAATGATAGTCATATATTGATAGAATATATGAGAATATTTTACATTATACTTTCCATTAAAAAAATGTACATCTTTAAGTTGGCCTTAGAAGAGAAAAGTAAGTTAAAACTCAAGTATCGCAGTAAATGATCTTTTTCTTTGAATTATGTACGCTTTTGTTGTATATTAACTGATATCTTAAACAAGGCGTTGGCCCTTTATTTTTTTAATTTCTAGACCTATAATAGAGTTTCTGAAGTTTCTAGAAATTAGCTTAAATATTACAGTTTGAATTCGTAGTTGTAGTACTAAACTACTTCTAATCAGCTGTATGGTTAATAATGTAATTAGACAATACTTTTTTCAAAATTTTACATCTGTAGCTTTCAAGTGAAACGTTCAACAGATTATTAGTAGTAGTATTAGTAAGAACTCTTTTAATAAGAAATTTACGGAATTGATACTTGTAATTATTTTAATATCATTTTCTGTAACTACCTCGGTCTCCAACAATATTCACTAAATAGTTTATCCTTTTCTTTTTAACTATTCTATGAAATTTTGGAGGATTCATTATTCTAAATGATTAATCCTAGATGATCAGTAATAACACACGTTGACAAAACTATAAATTGAATCTCTCCGACTTTGATAAAAAATTTGAATTTAGACCACCTTTTGAGATACCTAAATATACTTTTAAACATGGTTATTTTAGCGGTCTTTAGTGAAACTTGTAGGTAGTTTTGAGTCAATTAGTTCTGTAGAATATATTTTTGTATAGTTGTAAAGTAGTTGTGCCGTATTAAAAAAAAAAAAAAAAAAAAGTGTATTTATTAAGCTTCATATGAGTTAATTCACATTTTTGCTTGAATTGCAAGAAGTTGGATTTATTTTTATCATTTTCGGCTTCGTTCCATTTATTAGAAACTAAGAAACACTGTCATTTTACAAGTATTGTAATGTTCATTGCTACACAGAAATTGAGAATTTGAGTTCGATATTACAAATATACCGTGACCAGCGGTTTTGCCTTCCCATTAGTACAAATATAATTAATATAATATGAACATTTATTCCTGTATAAGAATTAGGAAAGACGGATATTAGTTATTGAGTGTACAAGTCATAATGCTTGATGCTACCGGGCTAATTCTATGGAAGGTATGTTTAAGGTGGGAATCAATCAAGAGATTCAGTAAATTCAATTTCCGGTAAACTTGCAGAACTGCAGCAAACGCGCCTTCGGCATGGAATTCCTTGATTCAATTCCTGGTAGGAGCACACATGATTAAGATTCTACGTTAAACAGTAGGTCTACATCTCGATGCTGAAAATGAATGGTGGAATGAATTATTCATATGTATGTTTTAGAAACGATCAAAATCAAATACATAAATGAATTCATTGCATCATGCAAGTATTATCATGTTTTTATTTTACAAGTTCAGTTATGTAATAGATTTTTTTTTTCATGAAGTATTGTGGTTTTCATTTTGTATAACTAAACGATCTTTATTTTTCTTCATTACTCTCGTAGATAGTATTATTTGAATGTTGCTACTAATACATCTCCTTCGTAACCGAGTCCACGCACCAAAATAAATACAGGTAAATTTGTCAAGGTTAAAGGATTAGAAAAATGTAATTGTTGGATTGTTAGAAAAAATGTAATTGATCAGATAGTTTTTGCATGGTATTGAGCTCAAATTTCGGGTCTTCTCAATCCCATATTCCCCTTTCTTTAGCGCTATTATCAATACATATAAAGGATCATTCCCAGGCCTGGCCTTGTTTCAAGAACGGTTCAGTTAAATAATTCTATATTCTAGGCTGCTATTTCTCGAAACATTATACTGTAGTTTGTATCACAGATCTTTTTAAATATAATATTGAGTTTGTCGTTTCAAATAAAAACAAAATATATTAATTTGTTCTTTAACACCTCAAACCAAAGTGAGAATTCATTCGCTTGGTATATTCAGAATTTCACGATTCTCTTAGAATAGTCTTGGTATTTATTAAATACTGAAACTACTTGAAAGTAATATATCTTAATAATGTGACAGTGTCTAATGCTCCCAATAAAGTTCAAAATCTCGTAAAAAAGAAAATATGGTACAGTCCGCAGAAAAAAAAACCTGCAATATGAGCATGTAAGTTTATTGTGAAACTACGCCTAACAGCACAGGGAATCAATATAACGTTTAAGTGGCACGAATCATGCCAGGAGAAACCTCGGCGTTCTCCCTGCACACTTATTTTGGAGCAAAAAACTTGGTCGTTTCACAATAAATTTACGTTTTCATGTTGCAGGTTTTTTGCTACGGACTGTATAAGTTATTTGTACCAATAATATACTAATAAAAAGTCAAACACCCGGGTGAGTTCTGTTTTTTATTATTATTATTATTATTTTTTATAACGTGGGCCCAACCCAATATATCGGACTGAATCTTTGGGCTGAGCCCACTTGGACAAACACTGTATACTTGTGGTATTGTCTGCTGTATGGGGTTGGTCTGGTCTATCTCCTTGATCGGCGGTTTATCAAACGTGCTTTATCTTGAATTCCTATGTTTCATTCCTTCTGTGACACTTTTGAAAGTAATACTGCAATACTGTAGTAGGTTTACACCTTTATTGATTTACTCAGATGTCTTACATTGATCTTTGCCATCATTTTCCTCCGTGGAATCTTTCCGACTTCCGAAATTATCAAGATTGCGGATGATAAAATAGCATTTAATGTTATATTTAGATCTCTCTAATAAGGTTTCATGCTTCTTTTAAAGATCTGATTTATTTCTGTGTACGGCGTAGATTTTCTCTGTGAACATTACATTATTATCCCTTTCCATTTGAGGTTACCAAATAATTCGAGGCAGTTTGAGATAATTATGAAGAGCAATTACGTAAAATAGAATTCTGAATGTTTAAGTAATTTCTGGTAAAACTACAGGTAATTTTCTTAAGTTACAGATAATGTAACTAAATTAAAAGTTCCTGATTTATGAGTGGTGGTGGAAACTTAAAATATAACGCTTAATCTGGTTATGTTCCGAGGGCAAAAAGTAGGTGTAACATTGGGCCTTAGTGAGAGATAAAATGGAATTATTGTGAAATTGTCACTGAATGCTTATTGCCGCGAAATGATCACTTCATGCTGTTTATGATTTGTGTGTAAAGGCTTTTTAATGTCAGAATTTATATAAAATTCTTTTAATGAATGCATGTAGTTCCTGATTCAATCAAAATTTGCAATAAGCTCAAAGTTTTGAAACTGTAAGGCTGATGGTAAAAGAAAAAATATCTTAAATAGATACTATTGTGATTTGTAGGTAGATGATTTAAAAAAAAAAAAAAAAAAAAAAAAAAAAAAGCTTAGATTAAGTGAAGTTTGCTAAAAATCAATATACATTGTACTGACCAAAAGCTCTAGTTGGAAAATACATCAGAAACCTTTTGTTTCATTTCCTTTTTTGTTATGGGCTGCTGGGTTGTGAATGCATTCTGATAGCCATAATAGAAAAATTAACTGTTTCGTGAATTAGGATTTTGAACAAGATATACAAAAGTACAGCATGTGTTAATTTTTAAGAATGTGAGCTGATAATCATCTAAATCTTTCGTAAATTTTACTACATGAATTGTTCATAAGTTGTCGGAAATTTTAGGAATAATCAACAGTCAACTTAGACAAGTCAAAATTTTAAATAAGAAAAGAAGAAAAAAATGGAGCTATACTTCAAAATGAATATCAAAATTTTGATATTCAGGTATTCATGTGTGTGGTGAACTGTTAACTTGTAAACACTTACTTAATTTCATTGAACTAATAATCTTTCATGCAACTTATTTCACATAATTATGTATGAAAAATCTGCAGTTATGTATTCATGTGCTTCAGGATAATATAAATCTTTATTAATATAGGCGAATGTTAGATAATTAAAAATTTGTATGAATATAGATGTAGGTTATAAAACCATAAATCTTTATTACTGTAGGCATAGTTTTTAAAATGATGAATCTCCTGTAATATAGACAAAGAATAGTAAATTGCTAATTTGTAATAATACATGTATATCTGTTTTGAAAATTTCATATATCGATATATCTATGCTTGAAGCTAACAAATTTGTACGCATGTAGATAGTTCAGAAAATTATTAATTCCTACTAATATATTCATTGGTTAAAAAAAAAAAAAAAAAAATGCAAGAAAGCCTAGTACGAACATAAAGTACATTCGAAATATGGTATCTCGAAGTGCTTTCAGAAATTAAAAGATTCAATTTATATAGGATTCAAGACATAAGAATATGGACCAAGGATGAAAATAAAATAATCGTTGATTTTTATTCTGACAATATGCAAAAGAATTAACGTTTTAATTTTTATGAATAATAATTATTTTTTTTTTCATTCATGATTCGTATTCTCATTACAATGGATATGTAAATCTAACGTAATCCTATCACTAGAACAAGTCAGAAATCGAAAATAATGTAATACTTGCAATTGCTAATTGATACTGATACAATAACCGGTACAGCTGGTACAAAGGTACCACTAAGTATTAATAATTAATCACTGTTTAATTATTCTTGTAAAAAAAATTAAACGTGAAAACAATGTGGGGGAGTCCGACCAACATTCTCTGAATTCTCGAGAAGTAGACGAATAGTATTCACTGTGTTCTTCCTAGTTGAAACAATTATTTAAATAGAATTACGTTCTGAAGAAGTGAACAAAATAAAATTTGTTCCAATGTTCTATAGATCTACATATCGATATAAAATACATTAAAATTAAACAACTTTTTAATATTTGTCAAAAAAAAAATCGTGGAATGTCCATGTTGTTTTATAAATAAAAAGTGAAAGTAGAAAAAAAAATCATATTTTCAAACGTAATATAACAAGTCATTTGTCTTGTTAATGTACTGAGATGTCATATACTGTAGATTTTTATGTAGTATTAACATCTGAATATACATAAATAATAAATATTAGTAAAATATGTACTTCCATATAAGGCTAATATTACCATAGTTTATAATGTGGAAAATGTGATTAGAAAACTTAACGGATACACCGTTGTATAATATATTAACATTTTACTCTTCGCAAACTGAAATGTTTTTCTTTAAAAATTTTCTGAATTGAATGATAAACAATTCAGATTGTAGCAATACAATAATTATTAAAGATATAATGTGTGAGAAGGTAACTTAAAAGATCAGGTGTGTAAATTAATGAAAAGTGTTTTTGTGCTCGTAAAAATAATCTTTTTACATCACACGAAGTAAGAAGGTATACTTCTTGTCAATTATGCATGAATTTGTATGTGTAGGGAAATTTTACCTGCTTCACTAAGACTTTAGGTCGACATTTTAGGGAACTTCCAAGATTGTATTAAAAAAAAAAAAAGTGTAATAGGATAAAGAAAAAAATGTAGTAGCTGTTGAGTAAAAGATATAAAACATTGCGATAAAAAAAAACATGATGATATGTCATATAGTGTAAATTTTTATGTAGTATTAACCACCAAATATACATAAATAATTAACAGAAGTTTAAGTAAAAGTTGAGTTTAATATTTAGTCTTCATTAGTGTAAACGTAACTACGTACATAAGAATCCAGGTAAGGGTACGGAAAATTCATTTTAAAAAAAGTCAGGTTTTCTTTGGTTCCCTTCAATGATTGTGCTATTCCTTTTAACACTGTTCCAAATAAATATTATATGCCAGTATATACCAATTGAGTATAAATGTTTTTCTTGTATTATTTCATATATGTTTAATAAATATTTTATAATCAGCTTATAAAATGCCTTTGTTTCGTAAGATTTATATCAATCCTCTCAAATCTACTGATGTTCTTTGGTATTTGTATAAGGCACGAATCCAGTGGAACTGAAGTTAAGAGAACTTAGTTTTTCTCCAACAGTATTTAGTGAAAACACCGTACTGGTGGAAACGTATTTAAGCACAGAAGAAATTCACGATCTGTTTGTTCAAGCACACTCTGGGAACTTTGCCTGTCATGGCATACTTCACCAATGGATTACAGAGCGCTATGAACTACGTAATTTTGTAATTTTATGGAACTACCATCTTGCCTCATCCCCATTATATGACAGCCAGGCTGAAAATAATTTATTGCACAGTAAGTGTTCGCTAACGTCGCGCTAACATTACAGAGAGACTGAAATCCACACATAATGAATGTATGTGGTCAACTATACTCGTAGTTTTATCCGATGACCTAGATACTATTAGCAGCCTGTCCTCTGTGGTTACCGGTGTGCTGAGATCTTCAAGCATACTCTCTAATTACGTACGGTCAATGGTGCACTATACACGATAATCTATACACGTCCTTAAATGCATTTTCGCTGCTAGTAGCGAAATTGGGGTTACAATAGTTCGGAGATAATTCTAATCTGAACTCCTTCACAATTTTCGAAAAGCATAGTCAACCAGATCGTGATCATGTGTTAAGAAATATGGTATCCAATCCTCCAACGCCCCAACTACACACTGAAATACCGTTTCTCATTATATCAGCAAGGCGTGCAATGATGCATCTTGTGAAAGGAAATGTGGGTTTCCGTTCGTACTCATCAGATGATGTTGGCTTTGCGGTGTATATTCATCGTCGGATGGCGATTGGGAAGTTATTTTCTTTTTCTCTCTCTCACTATTTTAGTAAGTAGTAATTACTGACACGCATTAGCCCAAAGGCGAGAGTGCCAGAAGCAGCTGGTAGGTCCAGACCTTTAAGGACTGTTGCGCCAGAATGTGTCCTTTTTATGATATTCATTTGGTAGCCAACACCCAATGCTAATGACTTTTCTTGCCATACTCCACTATCTCTTTGTCAAGTAACTCCCGAATTGTGTTAACGACGCTTAACGTTGCGCTCTCAATACCATCTAGTTTCCCTCAGCGATCATGACAACTGCTGAGGCTAGGGTTTGTGGGATTTGGATATGAATTTACTCACGAAAACAAGCCGAATGCGGCTTTTAAAGTTTCAAATGAAGTCCATTTGAACTGGTCAATACTCGTAGCAGTGAGAGAGAGGATCTGTGTATGTGTGTGTGTGTGTGTGTGTGAGAGAGAGAGAGAGAGAGAGAGCGGTGACATCCAATGAACTGTTCTCTCTTGTCCCCGTTTCGCCATCTCACGTTGTTCTTCTGTGATGAAGTATCGAAGGTTAAAAAAAAAAAAAAAAACCTAGAAGGTTTATCGTACTCTAATATGTAATAGTATATTTGCACTATGTAATTACGGTAATCATAATTTCGACAGCTAGAATTGCGGCATCTAAAAGTAATAAGTAGAATAATTTCAGCAAAACAGTGAAAATGCAAATGTTAAATAAAACAGTGTTTGTGTAATTCGGAACATAATAAAGCAGTATTATACTGTATAATGAATATATATTCCAATAAATCTAACTCCGTAATGAAACTACAATGACGACGCCGAATCTGATAAAAAGATTTCTTTGTCCTCGGGGAGTCCACCTAAGAACTCGATCTTTTAGATCTATACTCGGCAGGCTCTGCAGTCGCACTGATAAAGAACCCCACCTGGGGAATAGTTATTGAAAACAGAGAGTTAAAAAACTCAATGCAAATGCGATATAAATCAATCATTGTTGGCGGTGAATGATAGATATTAGTAGTATATATGAGAATATTTTGCATTATACAGTACATTCAAAGGTATAAATTTCCTTTAAATTTGTCTTAGAAAAAGAAAGTTAGTTCAAACGTAAGTGACTTAGTAAATGATCTTTTTCTCTCAATTGTGTACGCTGTTGTACACAAACTGATATCTTAAAGGAGGTGTTGGCCTTGTAGGTTTTCAGTTTGTATAATTGTGTTTCGGGAGTTTCTAGAAACTAGCGTACATATTGTAGTTTGAATACATAGTTCTAGTATTGTAACTACTACTAATCAGCTCTATGGTTAATAATGTAATTTGTCCATACTTTTAATTTTTCGTCGTCAAAATTTTACATATGCAGCTTTTAAGTGAAACGTTCATTACCTTATTATTATTATTATTAGTGGTAGTAGTACTAATAGTTAGTAGTATTAAGAATTCTTTTATTAAGAAGTTTATGGAATTGATACTAGTGTTAATTTCAATTTGTGTGAGCTTTACTTCTGGCTTCAACAATATTCGTTAAATAGTTTATCTTTTTATTATCATTATATTTTTGGATGAAAGGGTCCAGTATATTTCAAGCAAAAATTTTCTTGTAGGCCTCATATCTGGAGAACTATACTTAACAAAGTATAATGTGCTTATTCCGTAAAAAATATGAAAACTCGATTTAGGGGCCGTTCAGAAATTTTGTGGCAACTGATTCAATGATAATCACTGGCCAAGATTGCAATCTTTTAATGCACTTCTTTTTGGGGGGAGGGATCATTTCTAAAATTCTTGCCCAAGATCGCTATCTTTTGATCCATTGTTCTGGATTATTCCTAAAATTCTTGTTCAACTATTCTACCAATTTTTTTTGAAGATTTTATTATCCTGAATGAGTAATCCGAAAATGATCATCGATAACACACGTTGACGAAACTGTAAATTGAATCTTCCTACTTTAATAAAGAAATTCGAATTTAAATTTATCTTTTGAGATGTTTAAATAAGCATTTGAACATAGCTGTTTTAATTTTCACGGTCGTTAGTGAAACCTATAAATACTTTTGAGTCTATTATTTCCATACAATATACATTCGTGTAGTTGTGCCGTATTAAAAAAAAAAAGTTAAAAAAGTAGGGTATTTATTAAGCTTCTTGTGGCATAATCTATATTTTCTGCTTGAATTGCAAGAAGTTTTATTTATTTTTAATAAAACAACAGTTATCTGTGACAGACGTATTTGCCTGTAGTTCTATAGTTCTAGCAGTTTGATAAGAAGGTTAAATTATTTTGAACAACGACTTTGTCTTGTAGACTTCCTTAGCAAGGATGCATACATGATACGTGGTGGTCCAATATGTCCGAATCATTTACCCAAACTTGAGAACTGTACACGCATTTGCAGGATTTTGGAATATGGCTATGTACAGATGGATAAGAAGCCTAAAAGTTACATATTGTAGTATACCAAATTTTAAAAACTCCAAATTATTGTAAATATTTAAACTTTTGTAAAAATCTATGTAAATAATTCAAAGCTGGCTTGAGTACAAAATATTAACTGAATGAATTAAGTCAGGGTTGTTTCCAGGATCTAGTCCTCTTTATTGAAATAAGCCCGAAACTTATTTTATTCTATCAGACATAGACGTGGAACTCCCAGAGAAGAAAATATGAAAGGCGTGCGGATTGCATTCCGCACTTTTATATAAAAGGACCACCAATGTTTACTTCACATCACTTCAAGTCTAGACTTCAGTTCTAGACTTGCCATTCGCCTTAGGAGTTACATAAGCTACAGAGGAGGCGGAGTCTTCGAGGTTTCTTACAACTACCTCAAGGATCATAATGTAAGTGCCTTTTCATGTTATCTTATCTGATAGTTTGATTCCCCGATTCATATCTCAAGTACAGCCTTTATTCTCATTATAAGAACGAGTAATGAAATTAAAACCTCTTTATCACTTAATTATCAGTTTCCTATTCTCTTTAATCTATGTTTGTCTCTATAATTAATATTCGCAATATTCTGTGAGAAATCAACGTAAGATTTAGATAGACGGAGAACCTATAGTCAAGGGTTCGATTCTCAATTTACGCCCCAATATTAAGTATTCTTCACAGAATGACATGGTGGAAGCATCCTAATGAACCTGTAGGGTTCTGGGTTCGATTCTGACTAGGATTTTATTTCTTCGACAGTTTTTTTCTTTTTGTTCCGTGTATTTTTTTTTCTGGTCACAATATAGATAACACATTTATTGCTTTATTGCATTAGGCTATAAAAAGTATAGGGTGACACAGAATGACAATATTTTTTCCTTTCTTTCTTTGTTTGAAGTATTAGTCCATACATACCATACATAAAATATACATATAAAACTAACTTCTTGTATGTTCGATATTCTTTATACGAGTATATATATATATATATATATATATATATATATATATATATATATATATTTTCTTACTTCTTTAAACCAATCTTTGTTCTATTGTGAATTGTACTTGGTACCTACTGTATGCACTGTAAAGTCACATGCGCTAATCATCCGAGTACCCCACAGTATAACTATTCCATATTTTGTTTCCCAATATTCGTCTTTAGTATTTTTCTTTTTCAGAACACGTTAAATTATTGAACTAGCTTAAATAAGTTACTATCAACCAATTGAACATGCACTTATGTAGCTGTCATTTAGCTTGTTCTACAACAACTTATAGCTAGAGACGAAACTTTTTCGTTAATGCGATATATGCGAAACGTTAAAAAAAAAAAAAAAAAAAAAAAAAGTGTATATGTTTCAGGAAATCTCAAACGTTTCGTTTTAGAGCCAGAAATCACGTTTATATTATCGCGAATTTTTGCGAAATTGGGTATTATTTGCTATAAATGCGAATGAAAACGAAAAAGTGGAATTCTTGTTAATTATTGCTAATATTAACTAAAAAGCGCATTTCCAATATTATTTAACTTACAAAAACGTTGCATTTACGAAAAAGCTCTGCGAGTTATTTGATCCAGAAACTACTTCAATTCATTAAGATGTAGACTTCAACAAAACTAAACTGTTGTTTCAATCCCTGACTGTTTTGTGGTGAAAATGTTTATGATATGTTGGTTTCTTACCATGAATTTAAAAGTAAGGTTATTGAAGTTCTCAAGAGTGAGGATAAGGAAGTTGACATTGTATCATCATTAAACAGTTTAAAAATTAACCACAAATCTTTTGCTGTCAGCTCGTTACGTTCAATATGGTTGCCATTCTCGAGTGTTGATGCCGAAACATTCTTTTCCAAGTATAATGTGATTGTTACTGACAAGAGAACAAACTTAAATGAAGAATTGGTAATGTCTTGCTGCAGGTTATCCTTTAACTAAGGATGAGGTTAGAGAATGTGTTTAAATATTTGCATTAATTTCTGTATTTCACTGAATACATGAGCTAGAACGCACACCTAAACAAGGCGCTATATCCTGATTTTTTTTATCATACACCTTACTACCAAAAATATACTGTTTGCAAGTTTCATATTTAAAAAAAGTGCTACATTTAATAAAATAAATGCGACATAAATGCAAAAATTTTGATAATTATTGCTACAAAATATCAAAATTGTTACGAAGAAGTTTCGTCTCTAATTATAGCATACAATTCACGATTTTAATGAAACCTAATGAAAACATTTTCTACTAAATAACGCCTATAGGTTGGAGTGGAAATCGATCAGGATAAGGAATAAATTCAATATAAACTTGTGTGTTTCCAAATATACATCATGTGATAACTAAACAATTTTTCAGTGATTTTAGTGACAAAATATGCGAGTTTGAAGCAACATACTTGTTGTTTCTTTGAGGCTTCTTAATCTCTACATTGGTTAGGGTTGATGTCAAGTAGGAACAAGAGGATGAACAAAATACTCAATATATAGATATAGATCATTTAAACATATCCTTCCTACAAATTACCGGAATTTCATGAAACATGGTATGTGTTTCGTTGGACTTGAATCTAAGGAGACAAAATTCCAAAGAGAGTAACAAAATAACGAAATGTAGCTGCATTAAACCAACATTCGCGTAATTTTATGAGTAAATTGCGGTTTTGTAGTATAAATAATGAGCACATTTATTCTTTAGCTTTGTAGCGCCCCGAGCGGTTTGGGCGGCGTCTTTTCTGGCTGGTGATCACTAGTTCGACTCTCGGATAGAGTACAACAATTTTCCAGAGAAATGAAACGTAGATATAAACTTGATAGAAGTCGGAAATTTATTAGGTGAAGACGATGTATATAGTTCAGGTAGTAAATATTCACAGAAAGTACACAGGATGATTGAACGCAGACTCTCACTGAGAGGTATACGTGAGTGATATAGCGTTTGACAGACTATCCAACTAGACACAACAGCAGGTGACCTCTTCTAATGAAGCGAAATTACGAAGTTGACGAGCCGAGAATCGGGGTGAAGATAAGTGACGAAGAAGGATCCTTCTAGAGGTTTTATACTCTCCTATTTGGACATTATTGACGTAAGCCTCATGTAAGAGTCCAGTGTTTGTACTACCATGAGCAAAATAAATGACGCGTCTCTTTATTTTGAAGTTTTTTGAAAATATCTCCGTTTTCTTTATATGTTCGAAATTTCGGAAGGTTTCCCCAGCAGGACAGGTTAATAACAAACCCGTTTTTAATATTTGTGTTAGATATTAGCTTAAAATAAAGAAATTAGAAGCAAAAAACATTAAATCGACAGAAATCTCGAGAATTACCAACTCTGCTAAAGTGGGAAATTTTCAAGAACACGAGGGAATTCTGCAGTTCAACACGAAGCAGCGACATCTATGTCATTGAGAGAAATGTGGATTAAATCTACAAACTAAACTTTTAACGAATATTTCTAGTATGTCTTATTATATGCATTATCTGCAAACTCCAAATATATGAATATATGCTAAGTATTAACATAAAGATAGAGCAAATAGTGGAAATTATCTATGGAAAAGGACGAATTGGTAGGACGATCGTAATGAAATATCGTCTTTACCGGAACAGGCTCAGTTCACGTAAAAAAACAAATAGCTCAGTTAGTTAAAGCAACGAGTCTGTATGCTGAAGGTAGCGGGTTCGATCCCCTGGAAGTACCGTTATCATTTTTATCACTACACTACGGTTATTTTATTTATTTTTTATTTGGGAAAGAATCAAATTGTAACGTATGTGTAAAACTCACGACGATACCAAAAAAAGAAAAAATGCTGTTGTCGCACTTGCAGTAGCGTCCTTAATTTTGTTTGCAAAGTTTCGTAATTATTTCCCCTGTGCTCACTGCTCACCATATGCTCGCTGGCGCATAACGAATGTTTCCCAGTAAATGTTAATTCTAATTTGGAGAATTTTATAGTTTCACAATATTTCTCACTAGATAGTCTTCTATCTACGTGTTTGGATATTTTGATAACAGATTTCCCTATTAAATGTTTAATTTTCCCTAGATGTTTAATTACGGAAAAGTTTTACAATGTATTTGTATTGAATTGAAATTGTTTTGAATTTACTACATAAGGTAAGTAGACCGAAGGAGGAGAACTCAAGTAATTGATATTCTACGTAAAAGCAACCTATTGTAGAATGATGATGCTTCTTACCTTCAGCACATAATCTTTACGTTAGAGAGTCAGACAGAGAAAAATCCTGGTTTTTCTCCTCTATGACCACCCATCTTAAACCTCTACATATCATTGTTCGTCTCACAAAATTTCGGTGCTCCAAAAACATTCAAATAATAATAATAATAATAATAATAATAATAATAATAATAATAATAATAATAATAATAATCCTGAATATGCCATCCTTACATAATGTAGGATATCTTAGTTTCCTAGTTTAAATCTTAAATATCTTAGTTTAAAATGCTTTCTTTAGTACTTATTTGAGCAACCATGTAGGAGGGGGTACGACTTTTTATTTTGCCCCTCTCATTTCAGTAGCCTTCCAACAGAAAGTAATTTTTGATAAGCAGGACAGACAAAATGAATAAGAAATATATTTACAGCATCCTCTCCCCTTTCATGATTGGAATATCACGTAATATTTTTTATTCTACGAAAGATGGCCCTGTGCGGTTAGGGGTAGGTAACTAAAAAAATACCTAATATATAGCGCCCCTTGATTGTAATATTACCGCTTCTTTATTTGTACGAGGGAGCCCCTACACAATCAAGGGTGACAAAAAGAATAGGAAGAGTGTCTATTGATTCCAGTGGTGGATCCAGCACGAACTCCTGGGGGAGGGGAGGGGAAGTGAAACATTCTTTTGATGATGTGAAGCTGTCACAAATTACCACTTAACTAAACTAAACAATAGTGGGGGGAACCGGAACCCAGTCAGTTTAAATTGATGTAAAAGTTTAATTTTTGGCTTCATATTAAAGTTTTGGTTTCAAATGAGAATTTCAGTCCAAGTGGTCAATGATCAAATCTCGTGGGGCTCTTCAGTGTAGGCTAATACGGCCCCCTTATGAGAAAAGGCAAAATTATTAACATGTTTATAACTTTCGAATTTTTCGTCTATTTTAAAGAAATATTTTGCTTCGTACTGGTTGGTTCCAAATGACAAATTCAGTCCGAGTGGACAATGATCAAATCTCCGGGGGGGTCTTCAGTATAGGGGGCTACGGCTCGCTTATGGGAAAAGGCAAAAATATGAAAATGCTTATAACTTCCGAATTTTCCGTCTATTTTAAAGAAATTATTGGCTTCATATTAAAGTCTTGGCTTCAAATGACAATTTCAGTCCGTGTGGACAATGATCAAATCTCGGAGGGCTCTTCGGTGTAGGGGTTTCGGCTTCTTTATGGGACAAGATTCACATAGTTGATATTGCAAAATTGTTTTGTATATATAAGTGGAAACTTGCACCATTTGGTTAATTTTACCTCTTATGTTTTGCAGATTCATATTCCAAGCAATAGTTACTTCGCAGAGCTAAAAGAAGGCACTTGCTAGTTTCATTAAAATGAAATGTCTTTTATGAGAGGAGCAGACGAACGAACAGGCACCCAAACGTTGGTTGAGTCGTACGGTTGAAACTCGTTTAGCTCGCTTCAATTATTATTATTATTATTATTAATAATAATAATAATAATAATAATAATAAAGCATTACAGGGACCTTTGGTGCAGGGGGTTCGTGGCTCGATTCCACTTCGTGCCAAGTGAAATTTGAGGTGGACAAATACCGTGTGCATGGGTATTTGTTTTCTTGAGATTTTCCATTTTCCTCCCACTTTCTTCATTTCACCATTTCATTCATCATCATTCTCCCTTAGCGTAAGTGCATAATCGTCCAACGTTAAACTAGATATTGCAATTTCAATAATAATAATAATAATAATTAATTCAACTGAAAGGACTGTAATTTATGTGGACAGCAATTATCATAAATATGCAACCATTATAAAAACAATGCTTTGAGTAGAAAGATAATCCTTCCCAAGTGTTAACGAATGCGCACGAGATAAGACATGTCTCGAGAAAGAGACAAGACGCGCTTTGTGACATCCAAGATAATACGAGGCAAATGTTTTGGACACGAGATAGCTTGTAAAATGTCTCGTCTTGTCTGGAATGTCTCGAAAACAAAAGTCTAAGTTTTAAAATTATTTTTCAAGATCTATTCTCTCAGAAGTAGTTCTCTGCCTTAAAATTAATAACGACATTTGTGATTTAAAAAAAGATAAACAATGCCTAAAGTTAGTAGTTAACTTTTCGAAAAGAAGCTTCATTAAGGGTGAACCTGAAAGATGTCCACAAACTTCGGGAGGTGATTCGTGACATCAAAAGGAGACAAATGGTCCTCTTGCAGTTTTCGAATTCAGCTTCGTTGTCGAGATACAGGGTTGCCAACTGGTCGTGTTTGAGAAACTCACTGGGAATAAATTCAAGTCCAAGAATAAACTACTACTCATATATTTTTCAGGTCAATTGACTTATACCATGTTGTAAGGTCAAATATTTATTTATGAAGTGTGTACAAAATTCGCCAGGGTCTTTTCTGAGAAAATCGTCGAGAAAAAGTCACCTCCAAGAATAAACTACCCCTCGTAAATTTTTCTAAGAGAAATATCTGATACTGCAATATAGGGTTGTTAATTAAATATTGATTAATGAAAAATAAACAAAATTGTTAAAACCATTTTTGAGAAAATAGCGTTTTTCGATTTTCGGCTGTTTGTAAACCACATTTATTTTAGGTGGTAGGAAAAATGGAAAAGCTCCTGTAAGAATACTAAGTAAACCCTAAGTTTAAAATTTGGTGTAGATAAGTTGAACGGTATGGCCTCTAGGCGAGTGCATATAAAAGTGTGCCGAACGGACGGACCGGAAGGACGGGTGTCGAAAAGTCACATTTTCGATATGTAGACGCCATGAAACATGTAAATCCGTTGAAATCTGAATTTGATATTATTTTCACAATCACTATATTTTCTTCTCTCTTTTGTCGCTCGAAAAAGAAAAGCCTGAGTTTACCACAAAAAGCTAGGGAGTTTCTCAAAAAATATTCAATTACAGGGCCACCGCACTAAACTTTTTCAATTCAATTTCTTAACTGTGTTAGGCCGCAGTTGTTACTGAAGTGTGTATTTGGATAATACGAATAAAATTATCGTATTATTCAAATACATCGAATGTCAGATTATCGAATAAAAAATTTCGATTGAAGAAAATCCATACTACAAAACTAACTCACACTTTGAGCACATTTTCATTAGACATATAATAGACCAATTAATGCAATCATTGTTTATGAAATATGAAAAAAATCAAATGAGTCACTTTGGGAAAGTCATTCAAAAAGAACACTTCAGGAGTAACCTACCTCTTGTGAATTGTTTCGAACAATGAGTTAAGGTATACTTTTGGTTATTAATGAAATATTTATTTGCGAAATTTGAACAAAATCGCCTGTCGTTCGAGAAAATTGTCGGGGAAAAAACTTTGACCCCAAAAATAAACTATCCGTTGTAATTGTTTTTCATAGAAATGACTTATACTAAAATATAGGGTTATTAATGAAATACTTATTTATGAATTATCAATAAAATTGTCCGAGTAATTTTTGAGAAAATCGTGAGGGAAAAATAACTCCCCGAATAAACTATCTCTTGAGGATTCTTTCAGGGTAAGCGAGTTATTCCATATTACTAGGTTTCTAATGAAATATTTATTTCTGAGTACGAACAAAATTGCTTGACTCATTTTTGAGAAAACGGTGGAGGAAAAACACCCACAAGAGTAAACTACCCCTCGCATATTTTTTCAGGACAAACGAGTTTTGCCATATTGTTCGGTTATTAACGAAATATTTATTTTTGAAATATGAATAAACTCTTTTGAGTCGTTTTTGAGAAAATCGCCCAGACAACACTCCACCAAGAATAAACTACCCCTCGCATTTTTTTTGGACAAACGAGTTATGCCATATTGATAAGTTATTAATGAAATCTTTATTTATGAAATATGAACGAAAACATTTGAGTCCATTTTGAGAAAATCACTGAGAAAAAACTCACCCCCTTAGTATAAACTACCCCTTGTAGATTTTTCTCAGATAAATGCCTTATACCACAAAATAGGGTTGCTAATTAAATATTGATTTATAAAAAAAGAAAGAAAACAAGATCGTTAGAGCCAGTTATGAGAAAATATCTTTTTTTTATTTTCATCGTAGAGGAATCTACCCTTGTTTTGGGAGTAGGAGGGAAATAAAAAAAACTATAGGAAATACTATGAAAATCTTAAACTAAAATTTGGTGCAGATAAGTTGAACGGTATGGCTTCTAGGCAAGTGCACAGAAAAGTGTAGCGAACGGACGGACGAACTGATGGACATGTATCGAAAAATAACTTTTTCGGTGTTAGGGGCTATAATACGTGTAAATTCGTTGAAATGTCAAATTTGATTTTTTTTTTTCGAACACCATACTTTCTTCTCTCATTTGTCACTTCAAAGTAAAAGGAACTCAGAACTACAGATAAAAGACACCTACTTTTACACATAGACATTTATTGATTTAAAACTGTTTTAGTTTGTGTCATTTCACTTCCAATTGAAAGGTTTTACAATGGTTAACGGTATACCAATGACGAGACGGAAGTTTTCAGGAAGTAAATGCATTCAGAAGTCTAGACTGCATTACAGCCTGTTTTTATTTCTGCAATTGTTAACAGCTGTAATTTCGTCCAAACGCTACATGAAATAATTTTGGTTGACGTCAATGTATTACTATTTTAGTATTGTTCTCTTCAGACTTGGTTGAAGTTTTGTCTTAACGGTTATACATTTTTTCTTTCTTATTTCATCGTTACACATAAGAACAAAATGTTATGGTGAGTGGATAGATTCGAACCTACGAACATTGAGTTTATATTCTTCCAACACTTTACCAATGGACCAAGCTTTGTCTTCACGTTAACGCCCCGTTACAGGGTTTACTACGATTTAAATAAAATGGCTGGCTGTTAGAATTCCCTGCTCACATATTTCGATAAATAATTTTCATTGCTTCGGAGAAACGTAGAGCAATGTTTAGATACACATTTTAGGAGAGTGAATGTTGGTGTATATAATAATTTCATGCCAGGTAAAAGCTAGATAAGTTTTGATAAAATGTTTCATATGTAGTTCTCAATAATAAGCTTGCTGTTCGGAGTGAAGTTCCAAGGTTCAGCATTGCCTAGCAGTTTTTGCTATTAATATCCCTTCTAACAATATTGGCAGTGAACAAAAGTTAGCCCGTGTTGAAGCTTTTTGCTCCTAATTTAGTTATTTTACTTACTTAAGGAATATATTGAAAATTGTCAGCAGGCACGTATGCAGTAATTTATTTCGGGAGAAGTCCGACTTCAATATTAGGATAAATTATAATAAAATTTAAAAGATAATCCTTAAATTTAGGCTAAATTTACAGAGAAGTTGGGATTTCAGAGGGGAGTCCGGACCACCTGGACCCACCCCTAAATGCGTCCTTGTTTGTCAGTAACGTTTCCTCATTTTGAAACCCTCAAAAACTTCGGATATATAAAGGAAAACGAGTTATTTTCGATAAAATATCACTTCAGAAGACGCGACAGTTTTATTGCACATGGTGGTATCCCAAGTTCACAAGGGCAAGAATTCATTAATTTTGATTCTCTGTCATTGTGCTCTATCGAAAGGTTAGGTTTATAACATATTACTCCTACGAACAAGCATGACTGGCAGATAGGAGTACTGAACACAACTCCAGAGAAATGCATGCTGAACTTACGTTTATAGCTACGCTTTGGTGATTTGCCCTCAAGGTCAATCGAGTGGTAGTTCAGTTCCGTCTCTGTTCTTAAGCCATGTTCGTATTACTTCGAACAGTTTTGATAATGAAAAGCATGCCTCTTAATATAACAGATTTCTTTCTCGTAAGAAATCGAAACTCAGTTGGTCAGAGCAACTAGTCTGTAAGAATTAGGTTGTTAGTTAGTTAGGAGCCCAGTACGAGTAAGGGTTTTTATTACTATTGTTTTTATCTTTTTTATGTGAGGAAAAATCAAATTGTGACATCGCGATATCAAATGTATTTGATTAGGTAGCTTTGTCTTAGCTAAACTTTAAACATCAGTAACAGTCGAAATTATTTCACCAACTGATCACTTACTGAACATTTCAAACACGTCAAACCAGTGGCATAACATGAAGATTAACCTCTCCTCCGCAGTCCTTAGTTATGCGTCCGTACTTTCAAGGGCGGACTAAGGGCCGGGCGACTGCCCGGGGCGCCAGAGAAAAAGGGCACCAAAACGAGCCTCAAAAAGTAAATTTTATAATGTGCTTTCTACTGACGTTTTTGGTTTATATTCTTGTAAAGTAGTGGCAATTATATGATCTTTTTCCATTTCACTATGGAAGAAGAGAGTTTCATAGTACTAAGGGGGCTGTATCGAAAAATTGAGAGATGGCATGTAGAATAAAAAGTGTTAAGTAATAATAATAATAATAATAATAATAATAATAATAATAATAATAATAATAAATATGAATGTCTTTGGAGAGCCGAAATTATGTGAGACGAACAATGATATGTAGAGGTTTAAGATGGGTGGTCATAGAGGAGGAAAAACCAGGATTTTTCTCTCTCTGACTCTCTAACGTTAAGATTATGTGCTGAAGGTAAGAAGCATCATCATTCTACAATAGGTTGCTTTTACGTAGAATATCTATTACTTGAGCTCCCCTCCTTCGGGCAACTTTGCTTATGTAGTAAATTCAAAACAATTTCAATTTAAGACAAATATTTATAGAGAAAATTAAACATTTAATAGGGAAATCTGTTATCAAAATATCCAAACACGTAGATAGAAGACTATGTAGTGAGAAACATTGTGAAACTATAAAATTCTCCAAATTAGAATTAACATTTACTAGAAAACATTCGTTATGCATCAGTGAGCACAGGGGAAATAATTACGAATCTGTTTGCAAACAAAAATTAGACACACTAATGCAAATGCGACGATATTTTCTCTCTCTCTCTCTCTTTTTTTTTTTCTTTGGTATCGTCATGAGTTTTACACATATGTTACAATTTGATTCTTTCCCAAATAAAAAATAAATAAAATAACCTTAGTGATAAAAATGACAACAGTACTTCCACGGGATTCGAACCGTCTATCTTCGGTTTACAAACTCGTTGCTTTACCTAACTGAGCTATTTGCTCTCTTACGTAAGCTGAACCTGTTCTACAGTAAAGACGATTTTTCATTACGATTGGGCTAACAATTCGTCTTTTTCCATAGGTAATTTCCACTATTTGCACTACAGGTATCTATACGTTAATACTTAGCATAGGTTCATATATTTGGAGTTCGCTGATAATGCATATAATAAGACATACTAGAAATATTTCGTTAAAATTTTCGTTTGTAGATCTAGTCCACGCTTCTCTCAATGACATAGATGTCGCTGCTTCGTGTTGAACTGCAGAATTCCCTCGCGTTCTTGAAAATTTCCCACTTTAGCAGAGTTGGTAATTCTCGAGATTTCTGTCGATTTAATGTTTTTTGCTTCTAATTTCTTTATTTTAAGCTAATATCTAACACAAATATTAAAAACGGGTTTGTTATTAACCTGTCCTGCTGGGGAAACCTTCCGAAATTTCGAACATATAAAGAAAACGGAGATATTTTCAAAAAACTTCAAAATAAAGAGACGCGTCATTTATTTTGCTCATGGTAGTACATTACATGGTTATATAATTACAAGATGATACATGTCATTACCATCTTTCTACAAATACTTTTAACAAAGAAATTTCAGAACATTGCACCTCTTATCTCTGAGTATTTCACAACGTCTTCACATGCGTCGGTCAATAATCTTAACCATACATACATCTAGTGTCGTTGCTTCTCAATAATCTGTTTGTTGCTCTATGATGGGATATTTCCTTATCAGTTAATGAGTTTATTACATTCTCCGATGTCTGGGTCATGAAAGTTATTGACATTAGTAGACTTATTTACATCTAATGTACAGAACATTAATCAGTGAAGAGAGAGAGAGAGAGAGAGAAAAAAAAAGAGAACAAAATGAAAGAAAAATGAGACGTAGGTAGGTAAAGGTGCGAAGATACGACAAGCTTATTGTATTAAAGAAAACACGTTCCTGTAGTGATAGCCTATGTTCAACAGGTTCTAATCCTACTATTTCGTACTGTTTGGCCCAGACCGGACTAATCATATACGTTACAAAGCGTGTGCTCATAGTTGTGCATTTTTAAATTTGCGCCAAACCACATTGGTCAAGTTTAATTGGTCAGACTTACATTTGTGTATCATCTGCATGCTTGAGGGTTATAATATAAACTCTTGCTGCTGATTTGCGCAGTGGGTAATTGCACGCCAATTCCTAGCCTAACTTACCGTATGAAACGTGATTACAAATATTCATTTGGAATTAAAATCTTACGACGAAAGACAAAATTTCATACCGGTTAACACCAATGTAGATCTAGTTAGTATTGCTTTCCCTACTTTTTTTTTTAAAGGAAAATAGTCTTAATAATCTTTTGAAAATGAGTGTTTTTGGTGCAAAAAATTATCTGAAAAGTAAACAACATTACGAGGAGTCAATTGCTAATAATCATTTTGAAAACAGCTATTTTTCAAGTGCTGCACTTCTGAAACTGCTAGTGGTACGTAATTACGTCAGAGCTTGTGAGAAATGAATATTCTTAATGAATATTTGTAAGTAAATTTCCTCAGACACTAAATGTCCCTCATTGATTGTGAGCGTAGACAAAACGGGAATATCCTAGCACGCTTGACTTCGGTTCTCGTGGTCCCAGGTTCGCTTGCCGGTGGGGTTAAACTTCAACGACCAAAGTGGTTTGGATTCTACTATAATCAGTAGATCCATGTCTTTAGTCCAGGAGGCATAACCGTGGGTTGTTAAACTAAATCAAACCATATCAGAACGGGAATACGCGTTCCACCCATAACTATGATAGACATAATCAAATAAATTGATAGTTACGTCCGTAGGCGAAACGGGAATAGGCCAAATGGGCATGAGCAGAGAAGACCAAACTGTGTTCAGGGACGATAAAAACAGTAAAATTAATTGTTTGGCAATATAGTGAAACATGCGTAAGTAATGTAATAACTACTTATTTGCGTATCAGTTTGTATCGTATAAATAATATATATATATATATATAATATCTGAACTCTCTTGTGACTATGTAGTTAGCGCATGCAACTTGGGCGAGGAAGACTCAGACTCAATACTCGGTAATAGCTTCATATCCTCTCATCCCTACTGGATTTTGTAAGAACTGTGATTATTTTTCCTTTTTATACTTTGCGACATGAATCCGATCGTCATTTATTATAAATTTCTGGCAAGTTTCCAGTAGGAAAAGACCTCGAACACATAATGAAAGCAAATCGTGTTAGAGCACGTGATAAAAACAACTATCTTAGTCGTTTTGACGTGATGATTCTCAATCTGAATTATTTTTTCGGTAGCCCTTTTGATTTCGGCACAAACATAATAATTGTAAAATGTTATAAAGTAAAAAGTAAAAAATTTCATTTCATTTTATGAATATATACACCTATGAAATTTCCCAGGCTAAAGATCTACTCATAAATGTACCAAGAATATTTAAAATCGCATGAAGGTTTTGCATGATGCTGTTCAAGTTCAATACATATTATTTGAATGTTGCTACTTACACATTCCATTCTTTGTCACCCATCCTACGCACAAAAATACAGGTAAATTTGCCAAGGTTAAAGGAAAACTGTAATGGATCAGATAGTTTTTGTTGGTGCTAAGCTCGAATTTCAGGCCTTCTCTATCTCATATCTCCCATTCTTCACCGCGCTATTATAAATATATTCTTGCTGTACTGTACTGTGGGGTTACAACCACAGTTATTTGTCTCAATTATCAGTTTTTACTAAAAGAGTGTGGGGATAGCACTTCGCATGGCAAGAGAGAAAGTACGTGGGGATCTGAGTAGTACAGCGCTGAAGTAATTAATTGGGGATGAATAAAATGAAATGCATGTTTTTTAATAGAAGAGATCACAGAGACGCAAAGGTTAGGAAAGGAAAGGGTTTTACTGTACCTCAGCCATTTCGATATGATGAGCCTCTTCAAATATCGGGTGAAGCCTTATCCTCCAATCCGTTGAGTGTTTCCGTCTAGTATCGATCCCGGACCTCACGTTCGAGAGTGAAGAACCTCTCGACCTCAGGGCAACAGCTTCCAGATGTCCTGGCCTCTTCGGAATGACACCTCTGTCATGCAGTGGATGGTAAGGGCCTAGGCGTGCCGACCGTCTCTCAATTGCTGTTAGGACGACTGTTCTGAATAGCGGTCCAAAGTGTGTTTCTGGCGGCTTCTGTCACACTTCTCACCTCGAGGGTCCCGTGTCCCCTGGTTTTGTTCTACTTCCCAGCTTTCGCTTCTTCCTGGTGCTTCGCACGTGGGTGACTAGCTCATCAAAATTATCTTGGTCAATAGGAAAGTTTGTTAATTGCTGAAACGGCGTGGCTGAGTTTGTTTTGATGAAGTTACGGAAACTAGGAAGAGAATGGTAAGCATGAATTTGTATTGGGATGAATTTGTATTGGAAAGTCTCTTCTTTATAATTTAATCATTACAATTTCTTGTTTGAAGAATAATAACAACATACAGGGAGAATTCAAAATAGGCGCTAAGCGTGATATCCTCTACAATATATGTAAAGCAACGGTACGTGACGTTTGGGCGCGAGTTAAATTAAAAAGTCGTTATGTTAGACGCTGAATACTAAGTTCGAATCAAGATATCACAAGGTGTGTACTGTAGTGGAAGTCCTTGAATTATAGTGCGTGGGTTTTCTCCGGGTTCTACCGTTTCCTCCCACTTTCTTCATTCCACCATTTCATTCATTACTCATCTTCACTGTCTCCTTTAGCCTAACCGGCATAACCGTGGGACGTAAAACAAAGATTTCATTTAATTTTTTTTTCCTTGAATTATACTGGATTTTGTTTTACATACTGGAAATACTGGAGTTTCAAAATTCTAAAAACTTAGTTAACAATTAAATTTTGTAAATTTAAGTTTCAAGCAAAGTTAATTGTGCTTTTTATTTGATAACTTTTGAAGCCAAAGGTAAGTAGACCAGACTAGATATGATTGACTATATTGCATACATAGTGGGCCTATTCTATTAAAGAGCTTTCAAACACATCTTTAGTGGCTAAATGATCAATATATATACACACTTAACTATTTTTCAGTTTGAAATCGTTCTTTTTTTCCTTTCGCCACTTTCTTTAATGCAGATTAAATGGTTACCATGGGACGAAAAAAGTGTTATGTTTTGAATTTTATATTGGAATGATGTTAAAAAATAGGTGATACCAGAAATACGGTATACTGCAGTTCCTAAACTCAATGTCTTAGACACCCTGTATTAACATCTTTCCCTCAACTCGAGTACGCGGAAATCTTTTATTGGTAATTCTTTATTGGACTTAAGAAAGAGAAGAGTTTGGCAAACGTAATACGAAAGAAAACAAATTTTAATATTCATAATTATGTAATTATTAACTTAAAAAAATACAAAAATTAAATCAATATGTTTTTAATTAACATTAACAAAATTATTAACAGTTCGTCTGATTCCATTCCCTAGCTTTCTTATATAATACAAAAATTAGATCAACATGTTGAAGTACAAGAATCGTGAACAACGAAAAATCAATCCATGACTACGTTTGGGCTAACCCTCTTAAATACTTAATGAATTCAACATTACCAAAATTATTTTCAATTTTTCTGATTCTGTCGTCGGCCTTTATGTATTTCTGTCTCTTTTTGCGTGGCTCTTCACCCCGCACCATTCTTCCAAACACCAAATCTCTTTTCCTTTGAGTACTTCTCAGAGCTTCGATGAGTTTCCAAATCGAAGGATGGTCCATCTGCAACTCAGACTGCAACGCGCGGTGAGCAGCTTCTACCACATTGTTGGTCTTTGTTTGATAATTTTTGACCCTTTCATATACATTCCACATGTGAACAGGAAATATTGGATATCTTCTAGTTCCATTTCGATTTAGTCTGGATTGGTGTCGTAAACCTGACACAACGCATTTTTCTTTTGGAATATGTCAAAACTAGGTCTATATAGAGGCAAACAAACTTGGTGAGTTTAAAATTCAGAATTTCAAAATTTATCTAAGGGTTTCCCATAGTTATACTGGGTCTGGGCATTCGTTTGTCAAAAGATGCCCAAACCAGGCCTAAACAAATGCCACAAACGCTAAAAATAAATAAATAAAAATAACTAACTATAGGCTTACTTTCTTAGTAATCATGAATAGGTTAGGAACGTGCGACGGGCACAACCCACTTATTACTTTTAGTGGCCAGACCAGGCCTAAGCAAACAAATTGTGTAAGCAAATTTTTAAAACTGAAACATGGAAACGAAACTTGAAATTCCAAAATTTTAAAAATGTAGAAGACGGATGCCTAGAGTACCCACGTTCATACTTGGCCTGGACATTTGTCAAAAGGAGGCCAAACTAGGCCTAATCCCAAGCCAGAAAAACGGAAGCACTTAGCTATTTTTTAAAATTAATATTACTTTTCAAAATATTAATAAGGTGAACATTCATTGCACTTTTTTACATTCAAGCGATATCGCAAACTATTTCAATAAATATTATGAACGAATATAATTATTTGTTTATTGATAAATTAGTTAATATTGCAATTCAAATATCGAGTTATATCCTTGAACTATGTATCAATAACATTTACTTACCTGCCCATTTGTAGCGTCTGTGGGAACAGGAGCTGTACACCTTTCCGCCTTTCTTTCACATCGCCAAAAATTTTTTGTTCCATCCACGCTGCCCTAGTCGAAAAACTGAAATCCGTTGTCTACTAATTTAAACCTTTCCCTTTTTGATAACACTTCCATACTTCACACTGCAATCAGACTGAGGAAACCACACTTCATAAGTACACGGACTAGACAAACACTAAAATCCTGCATAAGCCGACTCAAATATATAGGGGGCCTCATTAAAAGTATCGAAAATTAAACAAAACAATGGAAGTGTTTTGATTGGCTGTTTATCACGAACAACGTGTTCTGATTGGTCTTAGAGAGCCAATCAAAGCTTTCTTTGCTTTTCCGTCTTTCACAACTTTTAGTTAGACAGGATGGTGCAGCAAATGCAAATTTTAAAAGATAAAACTACATGATTTTTATTTAAATATTTTTTTTATTTAATTTTGATGAATAAATAAGATAAAGATAGGAAATAGATAGATAAATGAGGTTAGGTAAAGATAGAAGTGTGGGAAATGTATATATATATCTTGATTCGCGCTTAGTTTTCAGTGCCTCGCTTACTTTATATGTCGTAAATTGTGATTTTTACTATGTACCTCGCGCCCGAATGGCTTTGAGCCAAACGTCCGCGCTCAGATTGTAGCGCCCAAACGTCCTGTCCTGGTAAAGAAAGATGTCCAGATCTAGTCTTGTGTCAAGAATGGTTTAGATCAATAATTCCTACATTTTAGGGCGCTATGTTCTTGAAATATTATATTTTGTCTCACAGATCTTTTTAAATGTAATGTTCGGTTGATGAATTCAAGTATAAGCATAATCCTAATATTAATTTGTTCTTTAATCATTTCAAAATAACGTGAGAATCCATTCGCTCGGTATTTTCAGAATTTCATGATTGTCTTAGAATAATCTTAGTATTTATTAGATACTAAAACTACTTACGTAATATATCTTAATAATATGAGAAAATGTCTAATATCTCCCAATAAAGTCCAAAATCTCGTAAAAAAATTAAACAACATGATACAGGTTGTTTGAACCAATTATATAATAATAATAAATACGTCAGACACCCAAGTGGGCTTTAAAGTTTCTTCAAGTGGGTCCTACTCGATATATCCAAGTGGTTTCTATTGGGTTGGGCACACTTGGACAAACTCTGTATATTTGTGGCATTGTCTGCTGTATAGGATTGATCTGGTCTTTCTCCTTGATCGGTGGTTTATCAAACGCTATTTATCTTGAATCCGTATGTTTCATTCCTTCTGTGACACTTTTCAAAGTAATTATACAATTGCAATACAGTACGTTTTTTTCTCTCTTTTTTTTTTTTATTTTATTGATTTACTCAGATATCTTATATTGAGCTTTGCCACCATTTTCCTGCGTGCAGTCCTTCCGACTTCCGAAATTCTCAAGTTTATGGATGATAGAACAGCATTTAATGTTATAATCAGATATCTCTAATAAGGTTTCATGCTTTTAAAGTTCTGATTTTCTTCTTCATGCGTAGTGTTTTTTTTTTTTTTTTCTGTGAACATTACATTAGAGATCCCTTTTCATTTGAGGTTAGCAAATAATTCTAGATAACTTGGGAAAACTATGAGGAGAAATTATATGAAGTAGAATTCTGAATGTTTAAGTAGACTACCATGTAAAATGACAGGTAATTTCATTAAAAATTACAGGCACTGTAACTAAATTGAGATGTTCCTGGTTTATAAATGGTGCTGAAAATTTAAAATGTAACTCTTAATCGGGATATATTCCGGCGGCAAAAAAATTGTGTAACATTTGATCTTAATGATAAATACAACTCAAAATGTAATCGTTGTGAAATTCTCACTCGATGCTTATTGTTGTGAAATGTACACTTCATGTTCTTTATGATGTGTGTGTAAAAGCTTTTTAATTTTAGAATTAATGTAAAATTCTTTCAAGAAATAAATGTAATTATTGATTTAATCAAAAACTGCAATAAGCACAAACCTTAGAAACAGTAAGAATTTCAGCTGCTAATCGTAAAAGGAAAAATATTTTATAAGATAGGCCTACTATTGTGTTTTTAGGTAGAATTAAAAAATATATATATATACTTAAAGTGAAATTTGCTAAAATCAATAGACGCTGTGCTGATCAAAAGCTGTAATAGAAATATACATGAAACTTTGTTTCATTTCCTTTCTTGTTATGACTGCTGGATTGTGAATGAGCTCAAAATCGCGTTCTGATATCCATAAAAGAATAATTCTCTTTGAGTTTTGTGTCAACTAGGACTTTCGAACAAGAAAAGCAGCATGTGGTAATTTTTAAGAATGTGAGCTAATAATAATGTAAGTAGTCTTTTTTGTGTATTAATTTTACTACATAAATCGAGCATATGTTGTCGGAAATTTTGCGAATATCGATGGCGAACTTAGACAAGTCTTATATTTTAAATAAAAAATGAAACAATATTTTAGAAACGTAATTTTGATATTGAAGTATTCATGTGTGTGGTATACTGCTAGCCTGGAAACATTTATTTGATTACATTGAACTTTTAATCTTTCGTGCAACTTATTTCACATAATTATGTATGATGAATCTGTATTAATACAGACAATTTGTAGAATGAAAAATCTGTATTTATGTATTGATATGCTTGAGGATGATATAAAACTTTATTAATATAGACAAATATTAGAAAATTATAAATTTGTATGAATATAGATATAGTTTATTAAACCTTAACTCTTTGCTATTGTAGTCATAGTTTAGTCAATGATAAATCTCGTGTAATTTGTAAGTTACAAATCTGAACTAATACACGTATATTTGTTTTGAAAATTATATATATATATATATATATATATATATATATATATATATATATATATATATATATATATACTATGCTAGAAGCTAACAAAATTGTACGCATTACTAGATAGGTTAGAAAATTATTAATTCCTACTAATATACATTGGTTAGAAAATACTGGAAGAAAGACTGGTACGAACGTAAAAAGTACATTCGAAATTAATTATCTCGAAGTGCTTTCAGAAATCAAAAGATTCAAGTCATACAAAATTGAAAAACATTAGAATATGAAACATGAATGAAGATGATAAAATTATTAATTTTTATACTTACAATATGAAACAGAATTAGCATTTTAATTTTTATGAAAATATATATAATTCATGATTTGTGTTCTCATTATAATGGATATACAAATCTAACGTAAGTATACCATTAGAACAAATCAGAAATCGGAAATAATGTAACACTACTGTTGCAATGTGTAATTGATAATTCTACTATAACTGGTACAGCTAGTGCCAAGGTAGCATAATATGTTAGTGAAGCAGGAATAATACCTTGTATTGATAACTACCTAATTATTCTTGTAACAATAATTGAAACATAAAAAAATAGTGAGAGTGAAACCAACACTTCTCAGAGTTCTCTCGAGTAGATGAACTGTATTGATTGCGTTCCTCCTAATTAGAACCAATAGAATTCTGTTTTGAAGGAGAAGAAGGAGAAATAAAATTTATTCCACAATCTTATAGATCTACTTGTCGATATGAAATACATTAAAATAAAACAGCTTCTTAATATTTGTTAGAAAAATTGTGGAATTCCATATTAATATATAAGTATCAACTGAAAGTATTAAAAGAAAAAAAAAAACTTTTTTTTACCCATTTCCAAAATTGATATAACTAGTCATTTTTCTTGTTCAACTTACTGAGATGCTTTATATAGTCTGGACTTTTGTGTAGTATTTATCTCCAAATATAAATAATTAACAAGAGTTGGTAAAATATGTACTTCCATATCAGAGTAAATATTTGTACTACCATAGTTTATAATGTAAAAAATATGATTAGAAAACTTTTCAGATACACCGTTGTATGCGAACTGAAATGTTTCTCTTTAAAATTACTTTCTGAATTGAATGATAAAGAATTCGGATTGCTAAGTACAATGTTTGTAGAAAAAGTTTCCATTACAATAATTATTATTAAAGATATAGTGTGTGAGAAGGTAACTTAAATTGTCAGGTGTGGAAATTAATCAAAGGGATTTTGTGTTCGGAAAAATAACCTCTACATTAGAAGTGACGAGCATATACTTTTTTTCAGTGATGCATGAGTTATGTACGTTTACGAAAATTATTACGTCGACATATTAGGAAACTTCGAAGATTGTATTTAAGAAAGTGTAATAGGATAAAGAAAAAATGTAGTAGCTATTGAGTAAAATATATAAAACCACGTGATATAAAAGTTTAATATTTAGTCTTCATTAATATAAATGTAACTACCTACATAAGAATCCAGGTTTAACTTTCACCTGTGACAGCTTCATACAACTAAGAACATTTCCTGAATTTATACTTAGATATGAAATTTTTGAATATCATATGTTTCTCTAGGCAGGATAGAACAATCTGGGCTCCAGAGCCGTCAGTTGCGATAGGTACAATTACGTAGTACCATTTTTACCATTTTTCCAAGGGTACCATTTTTCTTTTTTAATCTGAAGGTTTATTTTCTTTGTAGTAAACAAACACGTGCTCGTGGGTTTTCTCGGGGTTCTTCCGTTTCCGCCCACTCTTCATTCCACCATTTCATTCATTTCTCATCATCACCTTCTCCTTTAGTCTAACCGGAATAAGCGTGGGACGTAAAACTGAAAGATTTCATTTCATTTTTGTTCAAGCACTCTCCGTGCGTCAGGAAGACTGGGGAGATGGCAGTTCTGTGGAACTACCATCTTGCCTGATTCCCAATGTATGGACGGGAAGCTCAAAATAATTGAAGCGCTTTAGAGGATAAAGATGTTATGTTACATTTTTTGAAATGTTGCATTCTGGCGGTTCATGCTACGTAACACATTAATTAGTGAGGCCTCGTCTGAGTGCAGATATTTAGAAACGATGAAGCCGGTATGTTAACGGACAAAGTCGTGAAAGTCAATTTTCTCGTCATATTTAATTTGTTACATAACACCTTTACCTCTAAGCACTTCAATTTATTGTACAGTAGATGTCGCCCTGGCATTACAGACAGACTGAAATCCACACACGATTATATTATGTGCTCAACTATACCCGTAGTGTTGTTTGACGATCTAAAAACTATTAGCAGCGTACCCTTTACATACACTGTGGTGGCTGGTATGATGAGGTCTTCAAGCAAACACTCTAAATAGGCACGGTATACTGTATGTCACATTTTTGTTCGAATCTGATAATCCATATGCGTTGTCCTTAAATGCATTTCAGCTGGTTGTAGCGAAATTCGTGTTACAATGTTTCGGAGATAATTCTAATCTAAACTCTTTCACGAACTTCGAAACGCTTAGTCAACCGGATGGTGTCCGGTATGTATGGTATCCAATCCTCCAACGCCCTAACTATACACTCAAATACCGTTCTCTTGATATAAGCAAGGCATGCAGTACCGAACCTGGTCAGAGGAAATTTAGATGTCCGATCGTACTCATCAGATAGTGTTGGCATTGCAGTTTCTACTCAGCGTCCTGAGAAGAGTTGGAGAGTGCTTTTTTGAAAATAAATAGTAATGAATTTTGGTCTAGGAAGTCAACATTAACGGCAAGGTGATCCGATGTGCTGATGCGCATAAGCCCAAAGACATGAGTGTCACAAGCAGCTGGTAGGTCCAAACCCCTAAGGATTGTTGCGCTAGGAGGTTTTCTTTTTTGTAGTATCCAATTGCTAGCCAATCCCCTTTGTTACTGATTTTCCTTGCCATAGTTCACTATCTTTTCAGATGACTCCCGCATTGTTCTTACGACGCTGAACAAGCACCGTACTCTCAAATATCGTCTAGTTATTCTCAGTGATCATAGGAATTACTGAGGGTAGAGTTTTAGACATTGGGATGTGAATTTACTCATAAAAACAAGCCGTATGGGTCTCATAAAATTCCAAAGAAAGTCACAATTCGACTTGTCAGTACTTGTAGTATCTAAAAAATGCACTGTCAAGAGAAATGTACTTTTTTTATGATGTACCGTATTTTCGAGTGTATAAGACGCATATTTCTACCCTTAAAATGGAATGGGTAAATTGAATGTACAGATTATTTTTTAAAGTGGAACAAATGAAATGTGTGCGCCACTGTTTATGAACTGCTTCTGTTGTTGAGTCCGAAGGGTACTTTGAAAGGGCTTACAATAACAGAGGTAAGCGGTGAGATTGACATCCTGGTCAGAGGTCAACGAGACAAACTATCATTAAACATGTGGTATCGATAATGCCCTTGATGGAGGAGTCATTTTCTTGTATACTTATGATGACGATTATTAAGAGGAAGCAATCACGTAGATGGTGGTGATGACGTAAGTAGATGATGATGATTCAGATGGCAGTGATAAGAATTTTACAGGTTTCTATAAGGTCAAGGAACTGTTCAAAGTACGTATTACAGTATTTCGTTGAATATTATACCCTTAAGTCATTTTCATTCAATAAACATTTAATTTTGTGTGTTTTCTTTTAAAGTTAAATCTTGAGGGGCGTGTTACACGAGGTCTTTTTTTTTTTTTTTTTTTTTTTTTAAGTTCGATTGTCCATAGAAGCAAAACTAGTAAATTAGTGCCATACATGTTTGGTTATTTCTCTGTATACATTAAGCTATTTTTGTACGTAGTTACCTTGTTTGTTTAAACATTAATCATAGCATTGGCTTCGGTCCAGTTTTCAACCGTTGTTTTCACTTTTTCATCGGTGCCAAACCCCTGACCGGTGAGATACTGTTTTAGGTAGTGAAACAAATAATAATCGCTCGGCGCAAGGTCTGGGCTGTACGGTTGATTGTCCAGTAGCTCTCATCCAAAAGACCTGATTAACTCCTGAGTTTGAACAGCACAATGAGGATGTGCATTGTCATGCAGCAACAAGACATCACATGATAGTAGGGCATGGCACTTACTCTGTGTAGCGCGTCGAAGAATTTTCAATGTCGCGCAGTACGCAGCTGAGTTGGTTGTTCCTTGTGGTATAAACTCGACTAACCGGACACCAGAATACGATAGGCATAATCTTGTTTGTAGACATTGTCTGTTTGGTTTTCATTCTGACTATAGATGCCGTGTGTCGCCATTCTATTGATTGCCGCGTCGATGATGGAATCATGTGGGAAGCCTATATTTCGTCCCCTGTTATAATGTGATTCAACAATTGATCTCCTTCCTCATTGTATCAGGTCAAAAAAATCAGACCATATGCCAGTCTCGTCTTTTCGTATTCCTCAGTAAGTAGTCTGAGAAACCACTGCGCGCACATTTTTCGGAACTTCAAGGTTTCAGAAAGGACTGTGTACAGGATCAACCAGGAAACGTATGGAAATCCCAGTGACAACGTGGAAATCGTGAAACGCCGGTTTTCAGGGATTTGTGCGTCAACTGCGTCTGTAATTACAGGTCGGCCCGATCACGGTTCATCATGAACATTATCCCGCCCGTCCTTGAACCATCGTACTTATTCACACACCTTGGTGTCACCTTTGCATTCGGACCAAATACCTCACATATGAATATGAATTTCCACTGCTGACACGTTCCTTGCTGTCAAAAATAGAATCATAGACTTTATTTCACACTTTGCGGGATGGTCAATTGGAAAAAACATTTATCTGCCCTAGTGAGCCATACACACTGACGCTGCGACTGCAACGGGTGTTTCCTCATGCCTAAGGCCTGCTGAAAGACAGCGCGCGTGCGCATTTTGACAGAAACAACAAACATAGCCAAAGCCAGTAAAAACACCATTTGAAGATAGGCAATAGCCACAGTGAAAACAACGGTTGAAGATTGGTCTCGAAAAAAAAAATTGTCGAAAGTCATGATAAATGTTTAAGCATGAGAATTATGTATGTAGAAAAATAGCTTAACAGAGGAAATTACCAAAAATGTATGACACTATATTTACCAGTTTTCTTTCTATTGACAATCGGATGTTACTTAAGAAAATATTTCCCGTACAAAGGAAAGTCTTATACACACAAAGAAACAAACAAACAAACAAAATAAATAAATAAATAAATAAATAAATAAACTGTATATTTCAATCTTCCGCGGTAACCCCGAGATCGTATGATACTGTTAATTATTGTTAAAATGGACACTGTATATACCTGTAAAATATTAAAGTAATTTAATGCCATAATCAAGTCGCCGAAATATATATATATATATATATATATATATATATATACTCGTATGAAGTAACATATTTTTTCTGGTATTGTGTGTGTGACAGAAATTTGGTTTAAAATCAATGTTTTTCAAAACACTTTTCTCTGTGCGAACGAGGAAGTGCTGATAAAGATGGTGCCTTACCTTGAAGGACTTGAGCTAGGAAGCTAAACTGACACGCTGTTCTACAGATCTGGGGCTGAGAGGTAAACTATGCCAATGCCAAGTCACTTTTTGGACGAAATTGAGTTATTATATTTTTTCTTACTTACATTAGTACGAGGGATACTATTAAAGTTTTGAGATGTGGACAACTGGAACGAAGAAAGTGAAAAATTTTATCGGAATAAACTATCGACGCAATTCAACAAAATATTGTCTTCAAAACTTTTCTTTTTTATTCTTCTGTGAAATTAATATTTTTACTTACACTACTTTACTTCTCAGCCCCAGATATTTCTTGCGTAAATAAATGCACTTGCAATATCTGACTTGCAGCTTCCGAAATTCCTCCAACTACTGATGTAGTCACCCGATTACAGCATTAATTGCCTCCTGAACACTCCCAAAAACTTTATTCTTCTACGTGTTTCTTGAGATTGGCAAGATATGATAGACAGAGAGTGTCAGATCAAGCAAATAGGATGGATGGGGTAACAATCTAGAACCTAAGGTCAATTTTGCTGGTTTTTGACGTGAAGCACGATGACATCTTTGAAGAGGTATCCCCGAAGTATTTCCTTGATGTTTTCCCTCAACTTCGCCAATAGAGCACATTCATATATTGAATTGATGGTAGTTCAGTAGCAGAACTAGCTTTTCATCTCAAACAATTGTTGCCATTTATATTTGCACTGACCTCTGCCCATGGAACTTTCTTGGCCTAGGCGAAATATTGTGCCACCACTTCTTAAACTGTTTTATCGTCTCAGGATTGTAAGAATGTTTCATGACCAGTTACCCGACACGTTTCTTTTGTTCGTTTTTCCAAGACTTTTGGGATCCATTTTGCTGTAATCTTTCGCATGTCCAAGTCGTGTGGATACTTGCGTAAGCTCGTACGCGATATGCTGAAACATGTAACAATGTTTTGGTTGATATCCGCAGTTCTCGACGATCAAGTTATGGATGGCTTTCTCATTTTCAGGCGCAGACAGAAATAAACCTTGCACTTAGTTTACTTTCAAATGATTAGGTTTAAATTTGACAGCTCACCGTTTGAGTGGTTCCAAATCCTTTTGACTGATGCCACTTTATTGAACGATCACGACTATGAATAATAATACAAATTACAATACTATAAGATTATAAAATCTTCAATGAAGTGGAACTACTGTGCATTCTTGCTGTTGTTGAAGATGTTGCTTTCTACAGCCTGTCCTAAAATTGATTTTTAAGTAATTATATGCTACATGATTTTTAAATTGTAAAATTTCGCGACACATTCTATGAGACTGTGCGAGACAACCGTGTTTCGGGACACACTAATTGGGAACCGCTGGTTTAACTGTTGTGAGGGTAGTTTTCACCCAAACTTTCTGGAATTTCCTTATGAACCTGCTTCTGTCCTTTCTTTTGAAGAAACGGAAAAAAAAAGGAACGAGAAAAAATAAAATGTAAATATAAAAATAAAATAAAAACCTATGACTGAAAGTCTAAATGCAGGGCTGCTGAAGGTAAATTGAGTGCATATTAGCCCGAGCGTTACGAACATCAAATTAGCATAGTAATTAACATAGAAGAAAAGTATGGTTTAACAATAAGTAAATAAATAAATAAAAATAAAAAAGAAGAAAATATTAAAAAATCAGATTTATTGTGTGTAATGTGTTAAAAAAAATATTTTCAGCGTAACCCTTCTTTTTACTTTGCGACATGTCAAGTTCAATATTAATTTGTAATTTCTATCAACCTAACGTTACGATCTTGCGGCAAGAATGTAAATTATCTTAGGAAGAATAACCATCGATTTTATCAACGGATTTGACAGTCAACAGGTAAGGACTTGCTAATACCAAATTGCTATGATGATTTACGAAAATAAGCGAATGCAAATGTATAAGTAAATGGGAGAACTGACTAATACGTTGTTCTTTACTGCATACTCGTATGGACACGGATTCCTCTCATCAAGGATAAACATTTTACCACACCCTATCTCTATAAGTCGACCTCTCATAAAATGTTATAGTTGAGATTTTTTGGAACATTAAGAGCAAACCAAACATTGTTTTAAACAAGCTGATGATATTGGTGCTGAATTAAGTATCATATTGCGTTTCCTTTGTCAAGAAAGAAACAAGTTTGTTTTTGCAGTGGATGATCAAGTGTACAGTGCGCTGATTGGATATTATATATATATATATATATATATATATATATATAATATGTATAAAATATATAATATTGTTGATATGAGATTGTTTTCATTCTAGGTTCTAATTTGGGGGTGTATAGCGAGAGGTACAGTAATTAAATCTCATAAATCAAACTTAAAAAGAGTTTTACTAGAGTTAATTTTGAATGTGAATTTATGTGTCTGTTAATGAATTATCTTATGTACTTAGAAAGCCTAGCACAAACAGATTTCTCTGACACATAGCTGGAAAGCTTTGATAAGAATGAAACTTCCAATTCCATACTTTTGATTACTGCTCAGCTCCGACCCTGATGTAGTTCTAGTTGGTGGTGAATTATTACCTCGGAGATAGAGTATTGATGACTAGTAGTCCATTACTAGTCATATAGTGGTTATATCGAACACTCATTGTTTCGACGATGTTAAACTTGAAATGACTCGTTATGTCCATGATGACGATAGACAAAGATGTGAACCAATTCCATGAACTACCTAAACTGCATGAACTTCCAGATCTGTACGAACTCCTTCTTTCTTGAAATTACCTAATATTTTATATCAGGATCTTTGCTGAGGTTGATAATCTAAAAGCTCGTGGACGTGACGTAAAACCACGTGCAGCAATAAAAGTATTCTGAGTCCGGATTCCAGAGGTTCCAGAACAAATTTCGGAATTTAGATAGAAAGAAGTATATCTGTGCTAGCTATTCGTAATGAGTTCAATTATGTAAGTAAAGCTGTCATAAGCGCATAAGACAAATTCACAGACATGATTGTATAACAGAATCTACATAGTGATCTAATTCTTCAGATACAATTGTCTACAAGTTAACGTATTTCCGTATTTTCTTATTTCATAAATTAAAAATGAGAATCAGATTTAACTTGAAAATAAAATCTAAGATTGGTACTACCACAGTATATATATATATATATATATAGTGAGAAAGAGATTGATTCTCGATAAGCACTTTCACTAAATGCTTCATCAAAGTGAAGGACAAACAAACAAAATAATTTAGCAGTAGAAAATCCGCTGTGAAGCATCGAGGTGGTGGCGTCATCTTGAAATGCACAAGCACACAAGTCTAGTTATATTAAAAGTAGAGAAAATTTAGTGAAGGAAGGTAGAACTAATGAGATAAGGGTTGGTAAGAGTATAGAAAAATGAAGGAATAATGGTAAATGAATAGAAAAAAATATGAACTTAGGTAGAAATTAATAAGAAATAAATTATAATGGATATATTTAGAGATAATGCGAAATGAAAAGTATGTAGGAGAAAACAGTGGCATAAATGAATGGAAATAGATGAAAGATCGGGGTGTAGTAGTGTAGGGTATTTTATACCAAGGGGCAATTTATGGGCAGTTATACTCCACATTTCCTAGAGATATGAAGGAGTCTGAGATAAGGATTTTGAAGACTTACGTAGAAAGTGTAGTCAATGTGCTGTTGTGAAGGTTCTGAGATAGGTAGAAGGGGAGATTTGGCGCTGCAGAAGTATCGATGATCGCTGATGTGCATCAAAAGAGGAAATTATAGACATTAATACGATATGAGTTATTAGTATTTGCTCAATGCAAATTGAATCGAGGACCAAAGGAGAACAATGAGTGTTATCGAATTAGTTTCTTTGTTCACTGAAGCTTAGCGTACCTTTTAAGCAGCGATGCTATATGAAATTGCCCTTCCACTAGAAGTTCGTGCACCAAAAGTCGTGCGCTAGCCACTGGGCCAACAGGGTGGAATATTTGATTGGTATGTCTGAAGGTCTGAACTGGTATTAAATTTAATTTAAACTCGTTTAGGGAAATGAAGTATATTTGTGATATGAGTTGAGGAAATCATAAAACTATGCGTTTTTGAACAGAAGACTATGAACTTATTATCAGAAAGATTGGGGAAAATGTTCATAAACAATGAAAATGTCAGAAAAAGTCTCAGATGAAGATAAGTGATCTCTGAATTTGACATGTACTGTAATATCTCTGATGGCAGTATTCTTAAAATATAACTTAGCAATATTATATTCTTGGATTTGTAACATTCAACATACAGTGTATTGACTATACTATATTTTGTGATAAAAAAAATCAATAGTTGCTCCGATATTTGCTCTGTGTTTTCTAATAAGTTATCATGGCGTAATCAGTAATTTCAAGTAATCTTCTAGATGGTAGATGCTTAAGAAAGGTTTCTTTTAGAAGACATGTTGTAATGTGACTTCCCAGTGGAAGCGCGTCAAGGATTATCTTGATTTTAAGAATGGAACAAATATTTGGATAGAAGAGCGTCAAACCTATGGGGCATTTCTAGGTGTTTCGGACTGACAGTTCGGAACACAAGTTGCACTTCCAATTAATATCTTCGCTGAAATAAAAGCTCCAGGTTGCTGTAACTTTGTTTAGCTATCAGGCATTTCAATACCTTTATTTTCACTAGGATACTATTTCTACAATGACAGTGCTTAAATAGAAATTAATTATTGAAGTTGCTGTTCTGGGCTGACAGTTTTGCAACCTTAGTTTCAATGTGAAATAACTTATCATTTTAATTCTCTGAAAGTACTGACAATCAGATAGTGTCCCATATCACAAATTATAATAGACAAATGTAGTGTTACACTATAATATTTTTGTATGAAGGTAATTTATAATAACAGAGATATTAAATTTACAAGCCATGTTTCGAACTGACATTTCTATGTTCACACTTACTCTTATGAAATAAAACTAGGATACTGCGAATACGAGTGTAATGAGCAATAGTATTATGCACAAACTGACATATATCAGCACTTAAAACTTGTGTGCATAAGCTAATAAGCATTTGACCTCACAAAACTGGCCACAAAAGCTTAAAAAAAAAAAAATAAACTTACACTGCAAAACAATATTGACTATAAATATATATTATTGTATTTTTTTATCATCTTTTTCCAACAGGTTATACTTCTTCTGTACGGTTTCTAATTCTTCCACTTTAAATGGGTCAGCACCAGTTAATTTTAATGGACCATAAAACACAAACTGCCGAGCTACAATTTCAACTCTATCTCTTTTTTTTCTTTCTTCTTCAACGAAAACACTGTCCTATCTGCTCCAATAATATAAATGTAACAACACTATCATCTTTGCTGTAATGGAGAGCTCTGTGGATGTAAAATTTCTGATCGCAAAACAGGGAGTAATAAAAATGTTCTTGAAGGGATACTTTTTCACTCAGGCAATATCCTATTACCTTGAACGAGCGGTTCTCACGCAGTCTTGAAATGGCCACCACATCTTTCCAAAATTTATCTGGATTCTTTTTCTCAGCTTCAATTTCATCCACTGGCACTTCAAAAACATTGATATGCTTAACCTTGTTTTCAACTTGTTTCACGAGATCATGCGCATTCCTAATAGAGTTTCCACTTAACATGCCCTTTACATTACCTCCTATACAATCTATAGTTCCTTTCTCGTGGGAGGTTGTAAAAAATTTCCATTCCACGACATCAGATGTTTCAGCAATTCTTGTTATATCTACTAACATGAACTTCTGCTTAAACTGGCTAAATGCGCCGTAAGAGAAGATTTTCAAAGTTGATGCCACTCCTTCACGGAATACATCTTAATTCTGAAGAGCTTTTTTGTAAACATGCATTGAATATTTTTTGTGTTTAAAATAATCCGAAACAAAACAAAATTCATTTGTGTCGCTTACCATCATTATTCAGGATCCACGACACAACTGTAAAGACTGACACTTGTTTGTTAACCCAGTAAGCTGGCTGGATTTCATTCTGCACTTTACCGGTGAAATTTTCAGCAAAGTTCATCTGTAAAACAATGATTCCACGAGAAACGTCTGCTTTGCTGTTAGCAAAATATGTTGCTTGTTGACGTTTTATGAAATTATGGCTCCAGAAAATCAGGAACATCACCAGTCAGTTCATCCATCAGGTCTTGAATTGTAAAATGCTTGTGTAATTGTAAATTGTCAAAATATAAATAAGAAGCTCTGAAGTACAAGCTAGATGTTTACACGGCAGAATTTCTGATGAGATTGGAGAGCAAAAACAAGTCCAGGACAGGAAAAAGAAAACATCTGTCAGTCTGGAACACACATTTGGTCAGTCCGGGACACAGCTTAATGTCAGTCCGGAACACAGTTTACTCAGTTATGGGAGATGCTACAGTAAAGTCCTATGGCACATTTGGAAGGCGCTTAAAGGAGACAAACAATATGAAATATTTTTTAAATTCATAAACATACAGGCCACATAAAATTAAAAGTAGAAAACGTTCCGGAGTGACATCAATGTAAATAGTACTTATTAATTTGGAATATTATTGAATTAACACACACTATATTAAATCTACTTCTTGATTTATGAAATACTAATCACAGTGCATCAGTGAAATACATTTGGTCAAAATCTTGCTGTCGATCCCTCTGTAAATCAGTTTATAACTCAACATACAATTTTCCTGTTTTAATCACTTGGATAATCTATTATTTAATTAGCATTATTTGACAGTGAAATACAAATTGTATTTAATTAATCTGTTTTGATCTGGATTCTATATGAAATTAGCTTTCAAATGGGATGTATTGTACATTTGCATGCCAGCAGTTTCATTTTTTCGATAACAGGTTGACATTTGTCTGGAAATGCTCTATGATGATAGGCGGTTATATTGATGTTTCTTGTATAGCAGTGTGAAAATGAATGTAGTTAGTGTCATATGAAATATGGTTTTGATGAAAAGAGTGAATTATTATATCCTAGTTATTTTCATTGCTGAACGATATATATATATATATATATATATATATATATATATATATATATATATATATATATATATATATATATATATATATATATATATATATATTTTATTAAAATGTCTCGAACCACATAGGAGGAGAACGTCCTTATTGAAAAGTCAGAGAAGATGTCTTAAAGTTATCTGCATAACGATCTTGACTATGTGACGACTTCCCCTTTGGCAACAGAATTTTTATCATCTTAGTTTGGGAAGTCATCTGCAGTTTGATTTTCCTCTAGGCATGACAACCGTACTATAGGAAATGACTATCAGTTTATTTTACGCCAATTCTTTTTACTGTGCAATTAGCAAAGCTTATGTAATATTTTTCTTGAAATTAATTATTCTATTGTTCATCATTGTTATTTAATTTATTGTCCTTTCTTTTTTTAATTCGCTTCTTCCATACGAATCAATCAAATCACAAATTTATGTTTTGAAGTGCTTTTAAATGTGTAAGATAAAATTATGTAATTACAAGGACTTTTAGACACTGGATTGGCCTGAACTTAAACCATATTTTTTGGGAGGCAGTGACAGTTACCTCTATAATAAAACTATTAATGGGATCGTCATTGTTTCGGAGCTCCTCAGTCTTTACAGAGGAAAAGATTCATCGCTTTGGATAGCATATCATGATCAGAGAGCAGAATAGAATGAAGGAACAAAATACTAAACAACAAATGCGGTTATGTATCATTATAATTCATATTAAATTTTTTGTGTAGTATTATTTTCTTCTTTTTTCTTTGTGTTTCCAATTTTTGATGAAATATTCATCTTAAAACGTAAATGCCTAAGAGAATGGGATATTTTCAGAGAATGCCATTATCATATTGTGGCTCTGAGATATGCCTACATAAATAATTAAAGTAATTAATTTTCAAAGACATCAGGTTTATGTCGATTTTAACAACAGATATTCACTATCATCAGTGACGGTTTTCGAGGGTTGGCACATCGGTAAAAATAAAATTTTATCGTTGCAAGCTAAAGGAAGAAAAACTTACCTAATGTTCTATTTGTTGATACAAGAATTAGGACATTAAGTAAGATTTTCCCCTTAGATTGTAATAATAAAATTTTATTTTTTAAACGATGTGACTTCCTTCAAGAGCCGCCGTAATATCATAAAGGTGCATTGTTTTTGAAAAACTCATAATATGGTGCAAATGACTTTCAAATATCCGATTTTTTTATGTTAAGTCTCAAACGAATGTATGCTATTGAATAAAGAATTGGCACATGCTGATACAATTAACATGGAAAATTTGTTGGTACAGTCCACAGCAAAAAAACATGAACATGAGCCTGTAAGTTTATTGTGAAACTATGCCTAACAGCGCAGGGAATCAACATAGCGTCTAAGTGGCACGAATCACGCCAGGAGGAACCTCGGCGTCCTCCCGTGCACACTTATTTTGGAGCAAAAGATTTCGTCGTTTCACAATAAATTTACATGCTCATGTTGCAGGTTTTTTGCTGCGGACTGTACAATAAGGATACAAAATACGTTATCTGAGGGAGGAAAAGGAAAATATTCACTGGTGCTTTTTCTTTTCTTTCTTTCTTTCTTTCTTTCTTTCATTTTCTTTCTTTCTTTCTTTTTTTCTTTTTCTTTTTTTTTTTTTGAGTTTAAATTTTTCTAACATGTAATATTTTCTGGTAAGGGGTATTAATTCCAAAAATTAATCGTATGGATATATGTAAAGCAAATACGTTTATAATTATTGTATATGAAATAGTATTGTTAACTCATGTACAGTTATGTTAACAGTATTAGGAGAAAATGAATTCATTAAGCTGTGCTTTTAACTTAAGAATTGTATTTTCTAAAAGATCTAATAGCAAAACTGAAATGGACTGCAAATATTTCTCATGTATTTTGTTCCTAGATAATTTTAAATAATAATATTTTTGTAACATCCGCCTTTTTTCTTGTTATCATTACAGAGACAACTGGAGATTTTCACCTAACATTTCCAGAGTTTCTTTTCACTTCTAGGAAGAGGAGGAAAATATTTTCTTTGCTATAACATCACGCGAAGAAATCCTTAGGTTCTAAATCAAGATCGTCATGAACAAAAAATGATTCCATTATATTTAATTCAATCATTCATTCTACACGTATGCGACTCCAAGATTACTAATCAGTCGTCAACAAGTATTATTTGCACGTTACCAAGTGAAAACGTTGTGAACTAACGGACTAGGCAGTAATAAAAGGTATCACGAAATTCCGAAACATGTTTTCTTTCTTTCAACTTCCTTTGTAGATAAGCTTTCCTTTTGTAAAAACAAATTTATACATTTTCTGTATTAGCAAAATAAAATCTTTTTTGAGAAATCAGACTGAAAAATTTTCTTACAGTGACATCTCCAACTTCTGAGCATAATAAACAGTAATAGAGCGTAATAACAATTTTCTTACTGTCTTGCATGTTAAATAAGTTAAATGTATAAAGTTTGTCACATGGAAATAGTTGGAGTGTATAGTATTAGTTTTTTTTTTTAAATAGTAAAATAGAACACGATGAGGAACGAAACACATCTAAAATACAAAATCACATTTTTGAACGCAATGAAAATAGAGTGGAAGATTACCGATATTCATCCTCTAAATTTACAGTGATGTAACTCCTATATGTTAAGTTATTATGTCATAGTGTGTTTTTGTTTTACATTCTTTATACACATTTCAATGTGATGTTAATTTTTCCGTTTTTATACAGTTAATATCTAATCCAACTTAAGATTTCAATCAGTACATTTGGTGTTTGAGAGTAAGGAAAGACCTTTACTAATATATTTAACTTCACTCGTTATATATTTAACTGTTATTTGTTAGTCAAATAATATGAATGTATTCCTCTAGCAATGTAATTTTGACAGTTATTTCTAGAACAGAATTTGACGTTTCTACAATTTGGAAATAATGTAGGGATATCTTACTTAAGTGCAGACATGTGCTCTAACACATCTTTTATCATCAGTAATTGACAATAGATTTGTCAATTCATTAAAAAAAATAAATAAATGAAAGCTGTTAATAGAATATATGGATGGAAATATATAAGTCAAGGCCAGTGTTGGCTTGTGATACGATGATATAGTATTAACCAGAATTGAGAAATGGAGTCACTGTGGATCAATAGTAGAGCGCTTATTTCTGGCGCGGGAAGTCCCTATCTCGATCCCAGGCCATGTGACTTTGTGCTGAACAACATCGTGTCCGTGGATTTTCTCAATGTTTTCAAACTTTCTTCCTCATTCTTATTCCATCAACTCTTTCCTAGTCATTGACTTTCATTAATCATCCGTGACCCTTAATCCAAACGGCATAATCGTAGAATGTAAAACTTCAAGATTTATCTTTCCTTTTACAATTGAATAAATAAAGCTTTCTTTTTGTTTCAATATAACCTTTATATACTTAAAAGCATTTTCTTTATTTTTTAGTTATAGATATACATTTATTTTTAAGTTGGTTCTTGCCTTAATTCCTTATGACGAACAAATTCAATTTAAACCAATTGTAAATAGACCTCTAACAATGCGATCTCACATGGACCAGGCGACCGCGTTATGCAAGATATTCCTTTCTAAGTCTTTTTCCTGTCCTAGACAGAGAAAATCAATATTTATAAGCCATGTTTTCATAAAGTTGTCACTTACGTTATTTTCCTAAATGTGAACTAATTCATCTGTTTTAACTATAAACATATCTTTCTGAACGGCACCGTAAACAGGATTTTTGTAAGGAGAGGTGGAGAAGTACCAAGCAGGCTACCATCTTTTATATTGCGTATGCATATCAATTCATTTCGTCTTGTTTTACATTCTATGCATTAAGAATGAATTAAATTATTGGATTTTCCTTTTGTACGTTCGTTTCAGTGGAAAATGATGATTAGAAAACCACTGTTCTCAGTCTTTCTCGTGCGTAAAAGGAAGAAATTATATGATAAAACTGACGGAATACTATTCTGATATAGTCAACTTAGTTGGTCAATCATGTGAATTAGAACTTTTTATCGTGTTTAATTAATATCATTTTATTCTCTCTAAAATATATTATTTTAGAGAGAATGTCTTCCTTTTAAATTACATAAAAGGATGCAGAAGTTTCAGAGTTTTTATTACTTACTGAAATGATGATTTCGGTAAGCAACCTATACTAAACCTCTAAACTTTATATAAATTTAAAACAACAAAGATTGTTTAAGAGTTAATATATTTAATAAAAGAAATGTCTTTGTATATATTATTATAAAAGTTAAGTAATTTAAAAATAAACAAATAACATTTCATAGGTAACTCAATAGTTGAAAATTTTATCTAAAAATATCAAACAATTCGAAGAAACAAAAGAAAGAAAAAAGTATACAAAATTTGTGGATACCATACAAACTTACATAATTTGTCTTCTCGAAGTTAGAACAAATATTTGTTGTGTTCTTAAAGGCTTACAAGTCGAATCTCTCATTTAAAACAACATTATAGGAAATAGCTCTGGAAATGAAGACAAAGAATTTTTAGTAATAAATTTCATTTTAGTCCAGAAGTTATGAGGGTGTACAGGGCCTTAAATCCGTGATTTGGCTCCGAGCGCAGCTCCAGAACGCACAAGTTTTTATTTAAGACATGATTGGTACTGAATGATCTAGACAATAATACAAATTGACTTCTAGCTTAACCCAAAGTGGATATTTAAGCTTTGCCTTTATAGATCATTCTTAGAGATACATAGACCTAGAAAGGTTTTTTTTTTTTTTTTTACTATATTTTCTTTAACAAAGTCAAAAATTCATATATACATCACAATCATAGGATTTCGAAGTCCGGTGGCCAGGGTTCAAGTGTTTACTAGCCCAGCGAAATTATTGATAGATATCGGTATTACTACACCTAACAGTGATCAAACTGGAAATATGTGTAAATCTCTATCTTGGATGCCCACAACGTCCAGCAACAATATTTTATGCTAGAATGCACATGTAAACAGCATTTTATACATAAAAATAAACTATTTATATACAAAAAATACTGGTTGGATGAAAATATTGTGCTAAGTAATTGAAATATTATTTATATTTTACTAAAGATTTTTTTTAATAACTTTTCCATTAATTTCTTTTTATTGCTTCTCTAAAACATTATAAATTTTCTATCGTATGAAAATCGGACAAGAATTGAAATTATATTACAGAATAGTAATAATATCAATTTTACATACAATTTTTAATGAATATTTAAATATTTATTACTTTATATTGCTAGTTTTTTAATTTTTGCGTTTGCCTTTATAAGAGTATACGAACACGAGGTGAAGATAACGAGTTTCGAGACGGGGACAAAACCCATAAAGATGACAACTGCACACTTGAGTAGCTTTTTATATTCATTGATAAATAACCAGGATCCTTCTTGATGAACTATTCTCCATTGTTGAGTATCGTTACAAATATTATCAACCACACATAATAAAAATTATAACTATGAGAGTCATTTAACTCGAACTGGCAAAACTGCTACAAGTGGAGTGTCGTGTGGGCAGGAGACAAATGACGAACGTAGTGTGTTGTGTGGATGTGTACGAGTCAGTTCAATGCTGTTGCGGTCTCATATTACTGTGTGTGTGGCGAGTAAACATTGTTAAAGTGATTGTTGTGTGAAATACCGTCCTAACGCAATGTTCACGCGTGTAGATCAGCGTGTATTTATCAAATTCTTCGTGGCACGAGGGCGAAATGCTAGGACGATTCACAGAGGATTAGTAGAGGCCTGTGATGAAGCTGCTCTACCGTATCGGACAGTAGCGAGATGGGTTGCAGCATTTCAGGTGGGACGACAGTCAACAGACAAAATGCACGGTGGAGGGCATATGCGAACGGCTACGGACGAAATTCATCTTGCAAAACTATAGACACTGCTTGACGGTGATCGGCGCTGGACTTGTGGTGAATTGGCACAGGAGGTGAACATTTCTTCCGGATCAGTGTTCCGCACGCTAACACAAGATCTTGGCATGCGGAAAATTGCAGCCAGATGGGTACCCCAAGCTCTAACCGAGGTTCAAAAGTGACATAAGTGGGAGTATGCGCGCCTACACCTTCAACGTTACAATGAGGAAGGTGAGGACTTCTTGCACCGCATTATTGCAAGTGACAAAACGTGGGGAAGATCCTGCGGGCCTGAATTGAAACGTCAGTCGAGTGAATAGTTCCACCCAGAATCTCCACGACCAAGAAAGCTTAGGCAAGAGCCAGCAAACGTGAAGATGATGATAATTCATACGACCACGAAGGCATTATCCTGTCACATCAAGTTCCACTGGGCGTTACCGTCAATGCTGCATACTATGCTTCATACCTCAGTCACCATTTGCGACCAGCATTGCGGCGCAAACGTCCACATCTCCTGGAGTCTGTACAAATTCTCATACACGACAATGGCAGATGCCATAAAGCCAATCCAGTACAGACTTTGTTACGACGATGAGGTTGGGAGGCACTGGAGCCCCCGCCATACTCCACGGATATGAGCCCCTGCGATTTTGATTTTTTCCCGAAAATGAAAGAACCTCACAGGGGCAAACGTTTCAGAGACATTCCCAGCATTGTTCGTGCCTTAGGGCGCACTGTCAATACCCTCTCACAAAGTGGGGCTTTCACAGGTATTCAACGGTTACCAGTCATCTGGCGAAGGGTTCAACAGGCTGGCGGAGACTACATCGAAGAACTGTAAGCTTCTTGAGGTGAGTGATTTACTACATTCCATTTCACAACTATGTTGCCACTTCGAGTTAAATGACCTTCGTATTTTATAAATTGAGTTGATGTAGAGTAGTGCCTTTTTATTATTTGTATCCCTTTTTTGCTGGCGGGGACTCAGTGGTAGAGCGTTCACTTCCGGTGCTTGGGGTCCCTGGTTCGATCCCAGCTCGCGCCCTGTAAACTTTGTGGTGAACAAACATCGTGTTCGTGGGTTTTCTCGGGGTTCTCCCGTTTCCTCCCACTTTCATTCCACTATTTCATTCATTTCTCATAATCACCGTCTTCTTTAGCCTAACCGGCATAACCGTGGGACGTAAAACTGAAATATTTCATTTTTCCTTTTTTGCTGGCTTATAACAATAATACTTGTTGCTTTATCTTTATTCGGAACATCTCACCACCAAAATTTAGTATTATAGTCCGCGTTAGCCGAACTAGCAGATAGCGTCAATCTGTTCGTAAATCCCGGGTTAGAAAGCCAGCTTTTACCGGACGAATGTTGCATGTAATCGTTTCAAACTTCTATGTTATAACAACACAAAAATACGGCAATAACATCATAGTATGTGTCTTATTAATAATACTATTTTCTGATACAAATGCGGTATGAATAATATATTTCGTTTGGTTCGGAAATTCACGAGACAAATAAATTAATGTAAATATGTTTTAAATTAGTTGATGCAGGTACGTCACTTGTAATCACATTAAGATTCATGCAAGAACTGAACTTAGAATCTCTCGAACCGAAGGTCAGTGTCCTATGGTTTCATTTATTTTTATATATCTTTCATTTTTCTCTGCATTTTTTGTCCCAGGATAAAAATAATAAATCTCGTACAAGGAAATACTTAGGTGTTGTGCACTAATTCATGAAATATAAATACGGAGTACACGATAGCCCAGTGGTAGAATACTCATCCCTGACTCCACGTTTCGATTCAAACCGTAATAAGCTTGTGGTGGAAACTTGTTCGTTGATTTTCTCGAGGTTTCCCATTTCCTCCCATTATTTTAATTACACTAATTCTTCCATCATTAATTTGAGTTTGCCATCTATCTGCTTTAACCTACAGGCCATAAAAGCGAGAGTTGATTTTTCTTTTTTTCTTTTTAAGTTTAATGTTCCACTTTTATTCAAAGGTTAAAGGAGACGATAATGAAAACAGGTTGTGCAAAGTCCTACTATAAACAATATAAAAAAGGTACAAGGAACTAATTAGAACGACTAAAAAGAACTACTACCAACTTAAACTTGCTTATGCATCGAATAAAACTAAAACCATGTGGAAGAACTAAATGGTGGCAAAGAGACACCATATGTGGATACAATAATACAAAAAGGGAACAGTGTATCAAACCCAAGGGAAAAAGCAGAAATATTTAATTTTTTTTATAAATGTTGTCGCAAAAATTATGGATGATGATAAAGTAAATAAATGTAAACAGAATGGCTACAAAGTAGTTACTGTAAATAATTTTAAACAAAGTTCAAATAAATGTGAAAAAACAATCTTTCTACAGCCAGTATCAGAAGATGAAATAGCAAGTATAATAAAATCTCTCAAAAACAAAAATACAGCTGGAATTGATGAAATCTCAGATAATTTATTGAAAAGATGTTTCAATCAGGTGACAAAGCCACTTTGTCATTTAGCAAATATATCACTTACAAATGGCGAGTATCCAGAAAAGTTAAAAATTGCAAAAGTTAAGCCCTTGTTTAAAAAAGGTGAAAAGCAAAACATAAATAACTACAGACCAATATCTCTTCTACCTGTCGTTGGAAAAGTTTTGGAAAAAAATATGTATAACAGGGTAATTAATTTTTTATTGAAAGAAAATGTTATCTCAACAAAACAACATGGCTTCCTTAAAGGTCGATCTGCAAACACGGCAATATTTAATTTCACTGAGAAAGTAAGAAATATTGTAGATAAGAAAGAAAACTGTATAGGAATCTTTCTTGATTTGTCTAAAGCTTTCGATACAGTACAACACAGTTTACTTTTGAACAAACTGGAGAACTGTGGAATACGTGGTAAAGCAAGGGACTGGTTTGGTTCGTACTTAAAAAATCGTAGGCAGGTCGTAGAAATAACACATAAGAATAATAACATTGTAGAAAGCTATTTATCAGATGAATTATATATAAAACACGGAATTCCACAAGGATCTATTCTAGGGCCATTGCTCTTCCTTTTATATATTAATGATTTTGAAAAAAGCATATCTTCGGCAGATGTTACCCTTTTCGCTGACGATACCACTCTGCTAGTGAGTGGAAAAAATGAAAAATTATTGGAACACTAAATGAAGTATCTCTTTGGATGAAGAAAAATAATCTTTTTGTTAATGTTGAAAAATCCATTGCTATAAATTTTCATAACAGGTGCAGTAAACCAATATACCCTAACCTATATCTGAACCAAAATAAAATTAAATATACAACACACTGTTCGTTTTTAGGTCTTACTATAGATCATAACCTAATATGGGAATTTCATATAGAGTCTGTTATTAATAAATTAAATAGAATATGTTATGCACTAAGGATTATTAGAAAGAAGGTAAATTTAAAATTAGCTAAAACCTTGTACCATTCGTGTTTTAACTCTAGCAATATTGTATCATGTTTTGGGGAAATTCAAGTCAGAAATTTAATGTTTTCAAAATTCAGAAGAAAGCCATAAGAATACTTTGTGATAAGAAGCCGAATTTTTCTTGTAGACATTTGTTTAAGGAGGTCAATATACTTCCTCTGGATAGTTTATATTTGTATCGTCTCTTTTTGTATTTGAAAGAACACTCATCGGCATTCGTAACAAATAAGGATGTACATAATCATAATACGCGAAATAAGAACGATTTTTATTTGTGTAATCACCGGTCAGCAATATATCAAAAAAGTGTAAGTTATGGTGGTGTTAAGTTGTACAACATGTTGCCTATTGATATAAAGCATGAAGAAAATATGAAAAGGTTCAGACAAAAGTTAAAACTATTTCTATTAGAAAATTCTTGTTATACGATTGAGGAGTACGTAAATATCATGACAAGGTAATATTACTTTATTTTACTCATGTAAATTTTTTGTACATATGACGCATGTTACACTTACTTGAGGACATTCCTCGTACTTGTAAGTTCATACAAAAGAAATAAATACAATACAATACAATGAGTTAATGAACGACTTGGTGGAATGAAGAAAGTCGGAGGAAACGGGAGATCCCTGAGTAAACCCACGCACACTATGTTTGTCCACCATAAAGCTCTCTTCACGAGAGCTGGGATCGAAACTGAGAGTTGGGTGTTTGCAGGGACTCAACACACCAGAAGTGAGCGTTATACCACTAAGCAACAGCAGCCCGAATCAAGAATATATTTTAATTTCGTGAAATATAAATAAAACTTCTTTTAGATATTGTATGGTGGTATTTGTTCGTTGCGATTAGACCATCAAGTCTATCATTCTGACTTTCAGACTCAACCGATGTACATTAAAAATGAAAAATACTTGAATTATTATTCTCTGAGTTTATCTCCTTACTTCCCGAGCTTCCATACTGCTTGTGCTAGGTTTGTCCTGCGACATATTTTTTCGTTAAACACACACACTCCAAATTACAAAACACTATAACCCACCCACTCGTTCTCCTCACAATAAACACTTCATAATATAATACATTTTGAGCTTCAAAATACTATAGCAAATTTCACTAAGTTGGCACACGCAAGTGACAAATATAAAAGCCAACTTAGTGGCATTACATGGGGAGAGGGGGGGAGATTTTATTACATAATGAATATGTTATATACAATATATTAACCAGTACTTATTCATCAAATCTCGTATATATAGTTTTTTCAGGAAACTTGTTTATGAACTTGATCATACATGTATTGACATTTGGAACGGTAACTTACCAACGGTGCCCACAATCTATAGGATGAAAAAGGAAATCAAAAATCAGTTTTGATATCAGATTATCTTTAGTTTCTCTTTATATCACTCAATTATTTAGCAGAGAAGATTTTCCCTTTTGCTGCAGGGAAAAGAACTCTAAAAAATTAAACTCCGTAGAGGACCAAGGCCTACCGGCCGGTTTGTGGCAGCCTTTGGAGTGATGTGTGTTCAGCAGATCGGCTTCCCTCGCCGTTAATGCTTAGATTTCTAGACTGGAGTTCGCTAATTCTTTCATTCAATTAGCTCTCCAATTATCATAACGATGCTGGATGGATGCCGCAATGCCAACACCATGTGCTGAGGATGAACGGTCACCCATCTTACACTGGCGAACTGGCGTGTGACCTGATAAGGCACTGTTTGACTTCGCTGATCTCATGAGAATCGTTATTCCAGTGCGGCTACAGCTTGTTAATATTTAAAATTAATTATCCCAATTAATAGTGATCTCCAAGTATCATCTGTGTTTGATGAACCATGAAGAAATGTTGTCTATTAAACAAACGATTGAAATGCTATTTAAAATTATGATGTAGCTAAAATGTATTAATATAACACATATAATTACATCAATGAATATTTTGCGGTGATCCAGAAATTCGCGGTACAAAGTCCAGGAACCGCTGTTATAACCTATAATAATAATAAATAATAATAATTACAATGCAATTTTAAATCCAGTGTTTGAAGTTATTGTTCTTGTATAGTTCTGCATATTATACAGTGTCTGGAAAGCGCGCTTATGCACACTACAGAGTTTGAATAACACTATGTAGTTATAAATTCGTCTTCCTACTTTATGACTTAAATTTAGAACTGATCTTATGCCTGATATGATGATGTACATCATGAAAATTTAGAGTTAGAAACTATTCATAAAATTAATCTAAGAGTTGCTGATTCTCCTTGGTAAAATAAACTTTCATAATGAAGCAATAACCACAATAAGAAATCATAGGAAAATAAAATAATTGTAAAATACGAAAAGCTGAAAATAGAATCATGGTTGTTTCACCAATATTCTCAGAAAAGTTTATTCTAGAACTCTTAATTATTGTTTTAGATCACTAATGTAACGTTTCTATATTGGTTTCGCCCGAAGCAATCTTGCACTTCATTGCGCCTGCAAGTCACTGCAGAACTCTTTCGTAGCTAAGAGGTTAGCTTACGCGCCTTTGGTGTGGGAGACCCGGGTTCGATTCCCGGCAGGAGCTCGTGTGGTTCGGATTCCACGTTAATTAGTAGGTCCCGTCTCATGTAGTCTCGCTGCTGCAAGGGATGTTACTCAAAATCAACTCAACTCAATGTCATTTCAACTGGGTTGGCCGACGTGAGAGCAGCGCTGAAGGTTATAAGCCAGTTTGTTTGCCGCGTATTATAGTGTATGCTTTGTGTGATCAACTGAGCGTGGACGGGAGAGAGTTAGCTTTTAGCACTGTTAGTTTCCCCTAGAAAAATATAAAATAGCATTGCTGTTTTTGTATAAATCGAATTATATGCACATCATTATGCTTAAGCAATATTATATTTCTTCCACCAAAACTCTGTGTTTATATAGGAGATCCATATTTTTCTCGGGAAAACTTTTAGGAGAACCTTGATCACTTCTTGAGTTTCAATTCAACAGGCAATGCGTGGTTCGTATATGGAAAAACTATTAAAAATAATTTCGAAGAATCACAGAAACTGTTTATAAGAAACACAATTTTGTCTTCGTAGCTTGCTGAACTATCCCAAGCCATGTTTGGAGCAAAGAACAGAACAATGGTGTAGCGTTCAATTAACCAAAAATCACTTATAGCAATTTAGTAACATTGTAAAATTCCAAGTTAATTGAAATCTTATGTAAAATATTACAATATTCTCTAGCCGTCATTTATCTTATTTTTCTTTCACTGTGATTAGGATCAAACAACGAATATTACTAGCCATTTCGGGTATTCTAATTTACTGCTTTAAGTGAGGCAAATAACTGCTCCTTGCGTTTCTTTACAAATAGTCTCAAAATCAAATTTCATGTCTTTATCATTCTTTGTAGTAAACTCCAGATGATTGATTGAAATTCTGATCAACCCATTCCATGTATGATGAAACTTTGACGTATAGACCTGGAAAATTCATAGATCAACAGCCAACACATGTTAGCTTATTACTTCAATCCCCCAAGGTGTGAATATTTGCCCTCCGAATAACTAAAGGTTCACGTGAATCATCCTGAAATATATAAGAAATAATTTTTGGAATACTCACATTGAAAGGAAAATACAATGAGAATTTAATCAAAATTGCAAGAGTTCATGATTAATTAACATCGAGTTATTTATTTCACGATATAGACAGTGCATAATTTATTTCCTAGTACAGTTCTGGTCACAGAAACCTAGAGTGCCTTCCATGACACTAAATCCTTTCGAATTACTTGAGGTCTGACTTTTACCATGCACTTTTGTCACTAATAGGAAATTATAGGATAGTTATTTTCATACCTTAATTTTCCTGCCTATACGATGTATAATCAGAACGTAGCTATTACGAGGAAAATACTGTACTTTTGAAACCGCAAATTTGACACATTATTTATATTTTAATTCTAAAACGATTTAAAAAAGGGAGATGGAAGTAACATCGTAACTACAAATAAGCTTTGATGATTATATATGTGTGTGTGTTTTGGTTTTAGTTTCACTGCCAATTTGAATGTCCTCACGACATGCCTATGTTCACTGACCTTCCTTGGGTTCAAAACCAAGGAGTAATTTATCAAAAACCCATCGAAATTAGCGGACTAAAAGTGACCAATATTGGAATTTGCTTAAGTTGGAGGTGTTCTTTTCAGTTCACAATCTGTTCATTAAACATACGTAATTCAGCATTATAAAAAATTCCAAATCTGAAGGGCAAAAAAGGAATATAATTTCTACAATATTAAAATTTCTGGTTTTACAATTGTTGCTCCTTATTCTTTCCGTACGCAGAACGGACACGTCTGTCAGCATTGACATAATTTAACGACAATTTATTTTCGTACACAATGACTCCCGTTGTGCGGAATACTAAAGTTTCTAGGATGAACATCTTTCCTTATTGGATTTTGTTTAAAAGTAAACAAACAGTTTTAACTTAAAGTTTAGCGCCCCTTTCAACAGCGAGGTTACATGAGACCTGGACTTACTGTTAAACGTAGAATTCGAACAATATGAGCTCTTCTCATGAATCTAACAGATCTCCCGCACCAGAGTAAATGTTAGAGATAAGACTAGAATTTGTGGTTTTATTTAATATATATGTAATAAATTCCCTGCTAAGTGCCAAAAATAGAAAAGTTTGTTTTAATGCCAAGATGTAACCTATGTGCCAAGATGTAGCCTATATGTATAATAGAAAAGCTATTCTAGACATGATTCGAACCCATGTTAAAATGAATAATGGTACGTGAATATGCTACGTTATCCACTACACCAAGACTGCATGACTGTTAGCATCTTCTGTTTGTTTCTGTTATTGTTCGCTTGACGGTGTTCCCTCTACTGGCTTGAATCTGGTATCATGCATTATGCCAGTTTTTAACTTTTATCGTTTTTTTTTTTTTTTTTTGGTCATATTTTGTGATTGGTTTCTACATCCCAAAGAATACACATGTTGCTCTAACAAAATGAAGAGTAAAGAGATTCCCGTTGTAAGGAGACCGGAGTGACATAAAGATCCAGGTTCAACTTTTTGGGCTTAGACTCTGGAACGCAGTCTAAGTTTTTGTGACCAAAAGTGTATATTTTAGATGTTATCTGGCAGGGCGTATATATTTGTAAGACTTTATTTTAATCATATCTTTATTAATCCGATTTCGTACATAATCGATCAGAGACCAGTACGTTAGAACCGTCATTAGTATTGAGATATTTGAGAGTATAAATGGTATTACATTAATTTTCCATAGTATCGCTTAAATATTCCTTAACATTGTAATATATTTTTATGGTATAAAATTTGAACAGCTCTTCTTTGAATTTCGGAATGGTTTTAATTTCGTTCAAGTAAGTTGACAGTTTATTGTACAGTTTAGTGGACATAGAAAGGATACTTTTTAAATATAATTATGATCTAACGTATATATATGTTGTTCATTTTTCGTGTATCGTATGAATGTACATATTTTACATGAATAAAGGTGCTTTTATTCCTTTTAACATTTATAGTAATTTTGTATATACAAAAACAAGTGACAATTAAAATTTAATTCGACTGAAAGACATTTTTAAGGAATACTTTTGGTGAAAGATTAAGAATGGTCCTTATTGCCTTCTTCTGTAAACGAAATACAGTAGCACTAACACGTGTAAGATAAGAAGCTCCCCCTTATTCCAAAATTTAATAGAGACTGGAACTTAGCATAGTATAATGAAAGCAAAGTTTGTTTTGAAAGAAAACCACGTAGTCTATATGACAAAATAAATACTGCTTAATTTTTATTTAGATCTACAATATTTTAATCCGAAGTCAGTCTGTCGTTTATTGTAATTCCTAAAAAATTGGTGCAGTGCGAGTAATTTACGGAAATTGTGTTTAACACAATAGTATGTATTATTTGAGGTGTATATATGAGCAGTGAAAATTGAGTGCTTTAGGTTCTTTGTATTTATCATTAGCTGGTTCTGAGACGTTCATTTTGTCAAACAGTCAACAGTGTACAGTATTTCTCCCGGTAAAATTGCTAAAGTACTACAGCTTTCTAATTTTTTTTATTATTATTTCATAGGTAGAATTATTGAACTTTAAAATTTTTTTGATAGTTTTTACATTACTTCACTTAAGTGTACTGTTGCGTATATTAAGGTGCTAGTTACCAAACTAAGGATTAAATAAATTGAGAGTTTAAAGAGTAAATTATGAGCAATAACAGGCAAAATAAATAAATAAATAAATAAATTAGCTAAATTTAAAAATAAAAAGTATTTATTTTTTATTTATTTTCCTTCAATGGTTGAGTATAAATGGACTTTTCCACAAACACTAATTTACATGATATAAATTATGTATACACAAAGAAACACATTAATTACGGTACAATGAGTATAAAAGAAACATATATAAAATTATAGATTCAAATATGGAACACGAATAGTACTACATTAATCTTAGGTCTGTTCTTGAGATTACTGTAAACTTTAATCAGATATACTTTCCAAAGCGTTTTTAGTCGTTTGGTTTAAACAAAGAAAAATCCACTCGTAAGCCCTGTTTGTTTGTAAAGGAGTCAGAGAAATTGTATTTACAGAGTAATGGATCTGATACTTTTGCTATGTATTATATCATAAATAAAGTAATTAAAATATTTCTGAGTGAAAACATTATTAACACGTAATGCTGTTTTATGTTCTTCTCTATTTAAAATATGCTGACATGCTACTAAAAAACAATCTATTTGTCAATTGTAAATAACGACGACATGCATTCTTTGCACTTTCTGCAATTCTTCATTCTATCATTATTTATATTAATATAAGCTACACAATAATCAGTATGTAAAATAACCAGCAATTTTATAAAAAGGATATTTGAAAGGAAACAGAATATTCTTGAAACGAAGAAGAGGGTAATTTGTGTGGTTATAATAAAGCAATTAATGAAATTTACTACAGTTATGTTCTAAGTTAGAATAAAATACAAAGGATTACTTCCCTAATGATGTTAAGAAAGTGCAAAATAAATTATAAATTTCATTCTTTTTCTTTCTTTATTAAGAAAAACTCAATGAAAACACTAAATGCCAAAAACTAATGTCCTACAGGAGCTAACACTGAGCCACAATTTATTAAATTTACATGATGAAAATCATATTATCTACTCGTGATATTCCCTCGAGCACTGTTCCCCACGAATATCACTTACTGTAGTATGAAGAGAAGTTTACATATCTAAAAGTCAAAGGAAGAAACATTAGTATCACAAAGAGAAACGAATACATATATATATTTACCTGGCAAGCATCATTTACCTGATGAGAAAAACGAATTTTTATAGTGCTGGAAAGTACGTGCGTAGCCAATCTAATGCAATTCATAGTTTCTATTGCGCTGTAAAAGAATATTTATTTATTTATGTAGTGCATATGGAAAAATATACACTATTAACTAATGGATTGTATCTATTGTATTTAATCTCCGCTAACAGTAACGCACATACAAATTGACCAATATCTTCACGTAATTGAACCTGCAATACAGTATCAGCAAATTTGGAAGAAGAGGAGGGAAGTATGGCAACTTTCAATATCATGAAGGTATATTGTTTTTTGGAAACTCCTGATATGGTGAAAATGACTGTTAAATATCTGACACTTTAACATTTAGATTTAATATTTAGAAAAGTATAATGTTAAAATTGAGGAGGCGAAGACAGTGTAATATTTTGAATCCATTCATTAACATTGTAAACCAGAATATTTGGCTAGTTCCAGTGAATAACAGGCTAAGTTAAAGTAAATTTTATAGGAGAGCAGTTTAAAGGTAAATTTTACAGCAGTTACTTTGCTAATTTTGACATAACCAAATGCTGTAACTTCGGGGCGATTGCCCCCCCCCCCCCCACTCCCCAGAAGAGGAAAGTTTTTTTTTATTGTATATACTCGTATAAATAAAACCCATCCCAGATTTTGGAGCTCTTAAAAGTAGCTCTAAGTAGCAGTATTACAACCCTCCCCCCCGCCAGAAGTCCGTCCTCAATCCTCTCCTGTGTAGAACTCACCAAAAAAGCTTATACCTGTAAAATCTCAATTTTCAAAAAAATGTCGACTTAGCCGGTTATTCACTGGAACCAGCCATTTAAAGATGTGAGAGCCAAAGTGATCAATTTCCAGTCACAACCGATATTGGATATATATATATATATATATACGGAGAAAGTAAAACTAAAAGTAAGATGTTGAAGTTTGCGTATTGATTACATGCATACGTATATAGCTAGGTGGTGCTGGTGGTAGTGGTACTAGTACTACTACTACTACTACTACTACTACTTAATAATAATAATAATAATAATAATAATAATAATAATAATAATAATAATAATCTTTATTTTAGTGCCGCGAACAGCTTTTGGCAAAAATACAGCACATGGTATCAGAGTATGCGATGAAATAATAATACTACTAAAAATAAATAATAAGTAAGAAAACAATAAAAAGAAGGCTACTAATATAAAACACAGTGTAGATAAAGGTCAGTTAAGCAGAAATAATTCCTTGTCAACGCAGTAAAACTTATCAACTTTTCCATCCATCTAAAACAACAAGAAACTAAGAACAGCAGTCATAAAATTACATTTGGCTTAATGTTTCTAAACGTCATTGATTAAAAAACTATCAGTCAGATCACATAAAACTTTCACATTGTTTAATACAATAGGTCTAAAATGAGCTTAAAGAATATGTCAATCTTTTTAAAATTTCACATTTCCAATTCAGAGGAACTAAAATAATGGTATTTCTTATGCTATGATTTGGCACTTTAAAACCTATGTTTTGTAAACAATATTCACTGATATAAATGTTATCTAGTATTTTTTGCATGCATACTCTGTTAAAATTTTTTCGTCTATTCACAAGGCTTTCCAAACCCCAATAATCAATCCAATATTCATAACTATGTGAGTAATAGCTCATTTTCATTTTAAGACATAGCAGTCGAATAAAACATTTTTGCACAGATTCAATCTTGTTTGTCAAAGTTTTAGAAATGCTATTCCAAATTACCGAACCAAATTCTAATTTTGGTCTTACAAGTAATTTATATAGAAATACATACGTTTTATCTCTTTGAAATACAGGCCACTGTTTAAAAATAAAACCTATTATTACTACTTAATAATAATAATAATAATAATAATAATAATAATAATAATAATAATAATAATAATAATAATAATAATAATAATTCGTCCATGTTCATGTTTCCTTTTCCTATCATTTCGACTTTCTAAAGAAAAATTCGAACCTCTATTTTAATATTTAGGATCATGATGTTCTTTGACAGGTTTTACCATCAATATGTAGAAATAAACTGAAGAAATCTTACGTGTTTTTGTTGTGTTGCTTCGAGGTGATTTGAAACTAGATGCGGAGTGGCGTATGATTTTCGTGTATAACTGGAAAATCTGTTCTTCAGTACAAAACAACACAACAAGAATACCTAAGTCTTTATTTTATTTTTACATATTCAAGATTACACCGGCCAAAGAACATCAAAATATAGAATATTAAAAATAACAATTCGATTTTTTTCTAAATCATCATCCCTGACGAAGACTGTAGCAAGCATATGAAGTCGAAACTATCGGTAAAGGAAAAATTAATACGCACTCTCTGAGTATTTTTTTTTTTTTTTGTAGTGTACGCCATAAGTACTTTCGCTAAATGTATCATCAGATAAGGACGAAAAGAAGTAGTGAGAAAAAAAGCGCCCAGAAAAATGGCGTAATCTAAATTACAACTGTCTTATACACAATTGTCTTATATTGCTTCTGCATCATATTAAAATTAGTCTGCAGCATGTCTGTACAAGTTCAATCAGAGAAATTGTTCGTATTTTCATTCTGGATCTTTACTATATATTGAATATATTGTGCTTCATATTTTAAACTCATAGTTGCATTTAAAGAAGCGCTTGGAGTGACAGTAACATTTAGATCAAGCCTAAATTAAGTGGCAATAAGTATTTTCTCAAGTTTGGTTACGAATGAAAGAGTTGACTTTCAGCCTGTGAAAGTTTAAACCTATATTGAAATTCAAGACTTCTTTGTTTCAACTCATACTCAAGATATTTGTTGACCCAAAAGAGTCGGAGCGGAGTTACGATCCAGACGTGAAAGTTACAGTTGAAAACTATGAGCCTTACTTGTTGGTGTTTAAGGACTCATCTCTGGACTATGTCAGAAGATCGTTTGGATTATTATTGTGCTCTGGTCATAGTCAGCTGGGAGTTTAGAACTTTTCTCTGCTACTTCAAATTAAGTAATTGTCAGAAAAAGAAGGCAGTTAATTAAGGGGGGGAGTAGAACGATAGTCCTTCCACCCCGTCACAGTCTTTAAATTACATATAAATTTACGAAAATAGTTTAAATCATTTGTACTGAATTTGTTCTAGCGTACCAAAGCAAAGTTTCCTCTTGAACCATCTCAGAAAAAAATTATGATTAATTGTGGAGTGGTCGAATGAAATTTCCTAATAATGTTTCCCTAATTTGATTCCAAAAATTTGGGAGAGAGAACTTGGAATAGGAAATATCTTTCTTTGAAATACATCACCAGGGACCTATGTGCTCAAATCATTCAATGTACTATAAGCTAAACTTCAGTTCAGATGAATCATAATATACCTAACCTAAAATATTAGTTTTCACAGTTTTAGGGACATCCGGAAATTTACATTATAGCTCTCTCTTCCGAGGAATTTAGTATTCATTGTACTATAAGCTACAATTCCCAAATCAATGAATAAATCATGACGTACGCTTTCTATTACAATTCTCAAATTAAGGAGTAGATCATATTAATGTACCCATTCCGAATATTATTTCTGGTACACTTTCGGTCATAAAAACCTAGATTGCCTTCCAGAGACTAAGTAGATTTTTACGAATTCCCTTTAGGTCTGAATCATTTTTCCTGCATTTTTGCCTCAGTCAAAAGTGGAAATTGAACGATAATATTTCGGTATTCATAGAAAATTTCGTTGTAGATAAAATGGCTATAATACGGGAAATTACGGTAATTTTAATTCGCATATTTGATTATATATATATATATATATATATATATATTTTTAATCTAGAACGATTTAAAAAGCAATGGAAGTAGGGGAAATATCATAACCTTGCTATACTGCAATAATGAACTATCTGATCACGCGATTTGCTAATTGTTTCACTGCCAATTTGAATATCCCCAAAACATGCCTTTATCCAAAACATATCTTCCTTGGAGCCAAAACTGAAGAGTAATTTAAGAAAAACCCATTGAAGTCAGCAGGGTAAAAGCTGGAATACTTGAAAACATTCTTCTATTTTCTGATATAACATGTGATTCAGCCGACCTGTCATTTGCTTAGGATTTTGAGAGCGGAAACTAGTCTTGAGAGAGGAAACTAGTCTTTGTTTCTAAAAGGATTTGAGATTTAAGAGACAAAGTAAAATCACATTTACTTGCACTCTCAATATTACAACCTAACAAAAAATAAATTAAAACCTCAATAAACTTTGCTGCACATAAGGCAAGACCTTTTTTTTTTAATTTTATTTTAGTTGGATTCTTGAAACATTTTTTTCAGGTAAACATTCAAACACAACGAGAAGTGTTACTTCTGTCTCTTGTACGTGAGGTTCCTGGACTTTGTGGTGGATAAATACCGTGAATGTGAGTGTTCTTGTAGTTGTCTCCTTTCCTCCCACTTTCTTCATTCTACTATTATCAGCCATCTCATTATCACTGTCTCCTTTAGCCTCCTTGCATAATCGTGGGATGTTAAACAGAAATGTTTCTCTATTTTTAAATTAGAGCAAAAAAGAACTATTTTAATCTAAATTTCATAGAACTTTATCTTTGTCAGGAAGAGAAATTTTAATATTTAAAATCCAAGAATAATGCTAATGTTAAATTGTGTTAAAATAATCTTTAGCGCTTTAAATTAATATTACCTGACGGTTGAAAGAAAGATAAAATTCTTCTGAAAGCATTCTTTCATAGAATTTCAGTAACTTACATTTATGTATATTTATGTCACTTTGCACCTAATAACCATCCCACTTATGCAGATAAAAACAAATAAGAAATATTGTACCTTTTGTTTCTCATTCCTTTGCTTTTCTGAATTAGGCTGAAGTCCACAATTGCATTCATATTTAACTTAACAGCTATTTTTGTTTATTTAATTGTCTCGGACTGATGTATCTTCATCATATTTTCATTGTTATACTTCTTAATGTAATGCAGTTTCTTAATGTAATGTAATTGGTAGAGTGATTTCAAAAACATTTTAACATTTTTTCATAATTTCTTTAATCTTTTTCTTTCATAAAATTATCTTTCAAGGTATTGTACTATCGCAACAATAGTATCATAACATGGAATTCCATCTATATGGTTTAAATCTTTAAAAATAGCTTTAAGCAAATGCGAATTGCACATTTCACTCACTGTCTTACTTCATGAACTAGCAAGCAAAGAATGACGCTCAGTGATGAAATAATCGAATGGTAAATAACGTTGAAAATACGAAAATGATAAATTCTAAGATCGGTAGTTTGAATCCACCTATCAACTTGCGATTATTTATTATTTTTTAATAAAATTATGTGAAAAAAGAGGATATTAAAGGTTGATAGTACGTTAGAAAAACCATTTAATAAGACGTAATCTACACTAAGAAACACCTGCATTATGCAAAATAAACCGACAATACATTAACAACCGACAAATTTGATCACTTTTTGGGCTTCGTTGCTCTGTTGTATCGAGCGAAGCTATATCAAAGTGCTGTAGGTGGTGTTGTCAACTGTCGAATGGAGAAACACGCTAAATCATGCCTCTGTATAACAGGTGGAGAGAAAAGTTGTATTATTATTTTTATTTATTTTATTTTTTATGGCTTTTTTTTCTAATATTAAATGTTAAACTTTGTACATATATTGCTTAATGAAGTCACATTTTTAAATATATTTTATTTGTCTGACTAGGTACTATATGAAATTTATAAGTTAAAAATGGATTTAAATAAAACGTTGTTTTATAAAAAAAATAAAGGAGGAAGATCTTAAACGATTGAAATATATTTTAGTTTTAAAATTTTCAGTTATTACATGCATATAGACATTTTGTTTTTATTTTGCCTTATAAACGAACGGATAAATAGCAAATCTAAGTTTTATATAGCAGGCATACATGTGTCCCTAAAGCTTTATAAGAAACCTACTCTAAATGCCCGTTCTTCGCACAGAGAAAATAGGTTTGTGGAAAACATTTGTACCTCATACCCTTTTGGATACGGATTTCAATGAAAATGTAATCCCGTAATGTAAAAACCGTAAGATACACTATTTTTGGCATATATTTTAACCCCCCCCCTATCCCATTGGGACACGCCCCTTAATGTGACATGATAAAATCCTTGAAGCATAAATTGTTTTAAGATTCATTTCAATCGGGTAATTGACGTGATCACAAACAGCAGACAACATCTACTTCAATGTGGTGAAAAAAAAATATAATAGTTGCAATTTTTGCTCTCTTAAAACCATAATTTCCAAAAATTCTAGATTATGTGTCCGCTTATTTGTAACGAGCAGTTTAAATACAGATTTTCATCCTCCTAACTTGATGAGTACATGAAATATTCTATTCACCGCATTGATTTTGAACTCTATACTCTTTTAGGATACACCCTGTAATCAAAGTAGTGATTCACACCTAGCTCGCAGGAAATACTAAGTATGTTGTGAAATTAGTTTCAAAGTTTTCAGCCATTTTCCCGTGATGCGATCACAAACAGCGGACAACATCACTTGCAATGCAGAGGAAAAGAATAGTAGAAAATGGTTCTTCCCTCTTAAAACAGAGTTTTTTGAAAAACACTGAGAGACATGTTTGCTTATTTATAATACGGTGTATATAAGTCAAGTTTCATCTCCTTAACTTCTGAGGTTTAAGTGGTTCTCTATTCTGGATAAAACATTTGAATCTCCTTCACCTTCCTTAGCATATGTGTTTCAAAAAATTCCTCTCTTATTCATTGCTCTCGCAACAAAAGGAGTTTTCTGTCCAAATCTCACGTTACTAGAGAAACTATATCTCACGTTACTCACATTATTGTTGAAATATCAAATAATACTTTCGACAAAGTGGATACTTTCAGATATCTAGAATCAATATTAACAGACCAAAAACATACACACGAAGAAATTAAATGTCTACCGAAAGCAGGAAATTCGTGTTCAGTTCAAAATCTTTTGTCGTTGCGAATTCTGTACAAGAATTTGGAGTTTAAAATATATAAAACGATAATCATGCCTGTTGTGTTGTGCAATTGCGAAATATGGTATCTTACTCTGAGGGAAGTACGCAGACTGAAAGTATTTGAGAATAAAATTATGAGACGAATATTGGGACCCAAGAGGAACGACAATGGGGAATGGCGGAAACTTCATAACAAAAAACTGCATAATTTATACCCTTTACCAAATTGTTAGGGTCATGAAGTCTAGAAGTCTTAGATGACCAGGTCATGTAGGCAGAATGGAAGAAAGCAGGAACACTTTCAAAATTCTAACTGGAAACCAATCGGAAAACGACCATTAGGAAGACCTAGGCGCACATGGGAGAACAATATTAAGATGGATCTCGCAGAAATAGGAATACAAACTAAAAAGTGGATCCAGTTGGCTAAGGATAGAAGTCAGTGGAGAGCTTTTGTGAATGCGTTATTGAGCCTACGGGTTCCATAGGTCATAGGAAGAGTTAGTTAATTAGTTATTTTCTCATTCTTAATGAAGAGTTTCTATGCTGAGTTTCATTGATTCATGTGATACACCTACTTAAAGTGGATATTTTCCAAAATCGTTCTCTATTATATACTTCCGTGACGAGGAGAGTTTTCTCTCCAAATTTCACATGAACATCTATAGAGTACGACCTGGACAATGATGAGTCACCCATTTCTACTCTTCTATATAATAGGAGAAGAATATTATGCAGTTGCCGTTAGTGAACTTGCCGTTAAACTAACTAACCACTGAAATTCCTTTCCAAGATATAATGTTTTAGCCTTTTCAGTTCTGTCTAATATTTTATTAGTAAGTAAATAATAATAAAAGTGATAAAGCACAGGTAGTCTATATCAGATTCTTGAGTCTTAATTTACTTGAACTCAATCTCTGAAGCCCGTAACTTGTTTCGTTTAATATCAGTGTTCGAAGTGGCAAAAAAGCAGAGGTGGTATGTTTTATCAGGATTTTAACTCGGCATACTGGCTATCTAAATGTTGAAATACAGGGACGGTATGTTGCCTAAAAGATTGCATTTCTATATACATAATGAATGACTGAAAACCACTGGAGAGCTTCTCTTTAGTTACGAAAGGGGGGGGGGGGGGAATGGAGAAATCTCGATCCCTCGCCAACAACTTTCTGAAATGAAAATTAAAAATATTCCCTTATAGTATGTTATAGAGAATTATACACGAAAAATGCTCAAAAACCGAGTTCTTATATTAACAATTTCCCACAGGAAGGCTCCCGAACTCCTACTCGACCGAAGGGCATTTCAAACCCCCGGAAGAATCGCCTCCACACCAGACAACCCCTACATCCGCTCATGCTCAAAACACGACATTGATATGAATTAAGACAAGAAGACACACACATATATACGAAAGAAACAACTAAATATGGCACACCAAAATATAAAATAGATTAACTTCTTTGAAGACACCTCATTTTAAAAACGAAATGTAGGAAAAAGATGTCGGTGTTGTCAGCTTAGAAGTTATTTCTTTTTATGTGCAAAGCTATTCATTACTTACTGCGTATAAAAATGGATTTATTAAAGGTATTTAGCATCTACTCTCCCGTGACAATATGTCTTGGTTACTTAAAAAAAAAAAGGCGGTATGCCTTCATCACTGAAAAAAACATTCGGTATGGCATACCACCGCATACCGTCTCACTTCGACCCCTGTTTAATATCCACTTTTCGATTCTTGGGTGAAGCTATTTAAAAGTAGACAAGAGATGATTTATTGAGCGATTAGAGTCACTTGCAGCAGCGAGACTATATGAAACATGGTCCTACAGGCTAATGTGGGATTCAAACCACATATGCTTCCATCGGAAATCGAACCCTGATCTCCCGCGCCAAAGACGTGTACTCTAACCATATAGGCACAAGGGAACTTACTAGATTATATAATGTCAGTAGAAATTTTTCGCCTTTAATACTATTTCAAACCTGTTGATTGATTGTTTGATTTATATTTAACTCTAGCAGTGAGAAGATAGATTATATAGAATGAGACCTGCAGTTTAAGGAGGGAACTGAAGCAGTAGAGTGCGCTTGATGCTCTCCCACCGGGAACTGAGCTTTTTCATGACTTATGATTAGCGTATGTGCCTCTGGTACGGGAGACTCTGGCTTGATTCTAGGCGAAAGCTCATGTAATTTGGATCACATTGTAAGCTGTAGATCCACATTTGCTATATCCTTGCTTCCGGAAGGGACGCTAAGCTCCAATCTAACCGAGAATTGAACTCAGAACCTCGCTCATCGAGAATATGCGTATTAGCCTTTTTCTTTATTATTTTTATTTTTAAGGAAATACTGAAGCACCAAATGTACCTGCCTCTTTCTATCGTTTTTTATTTTAAAGCAATTTCTTCCCAAAGCATCACCTTTGTTCTATTTTTTCATATTATGGTAACGACAAGGACATCGCACAGAAGCTCCGAAGACAGTTACAAAATGCAGATGATTTTCAGTGAGACTAGAACCCAAGATAAACTCCGCCTAGTAATCTGCAACCAAACGCTACAGACCACTCATGTAGGGATAATGACATCCAGATCAACGAGTTTTTTTTTTATTATATTTTTTTTAAAGATGGTATTACCCGTTCGTTGGTATTAAAGATTTAATATCATCTCTGGAGTTTGAACTTTCTTGGCCAATTTAAAGTTTTCTGTTATATTAAATATCCGATAATATTGTTTCCATTTGCAAATAATAATAATAATAATAATAATAATAATAATAATAATAATAATAATAATAATAATAATAATAATAATAATAATAATAATAATAATAATAATAATTTTATTGATAAATCAACTGGTAGCTACTTAACTTTATTTCCCATTATCAGTAAATGAACATAAAAAAACACTACATTATTGCTTCATGTCGAATTTTAGGTCAATAACATACAGCATAGATATAATTTAGCGACTATTTATTTCTTATATATATAATGAAATATTGAAGTACTATTTGCTATACTGAATAAGTAATTTCTTCAAGATTTTTCCATATTACCTGAGCTCCTTCGTGGCTAAGCGGTTAGCGTACGCGCCTTTGGCGTGGGAGACCCGGATTCGATTCCAGGTGGAAGCTCATGTGATTCGGATTCCACAGTAGGTCCGCTCTCATATAGCCTCGCTGCTGAAAGGGACGATAAACCGAAAATCAACTCAACTGAACTCTCTCCATATTGCTTTCTGTTCAGGAATATATATATATATATATATATATATATATATATATATATATATATATATATATATATATATATATATATATATTTAGAAAAATAAGTAAATAAAAAGATAAAGTAACAAATGAAAAGAAACGATTTTTTTTTTAGTTTAACACCCCATGGTTGTATTCTTTATACTAAAGGAGACGGATTATTAATGAAAGTAGCTGATTATAAATTTAATCTTTTATTGTGCTCTCCCACCGAGAATAGAGCTCAGTATTACGTGTCATTAGTGATAATACGAGAAGGATTTCTGCTTTGTTTATGATTTAATTTCCTATTTTACGTAGCTGTGAAATATTTATAGCTTTCTTGATACATAAATGTTTTCTACAGTAAAATGCAGATTCTTAACTTTTAAAAATTTCTAGCAGACAGGATTCGAACCCATGCTGAAATACTCATTTCGACAGAGTTCCGTGACACTAACCGCAAAAGCATGGCTTCAGAAGTGTTCTATCTGTGTATATGTAGCTTTCTTGATGATCCTGTCCCCTACAGGCTTGAATCATTTTGTATCACTCAGTAGCCTCTTTTGTTCCAGATGAGAACAATGAGTCTGTGTATCTCATTCCACATTTTTCTCCCTCCAGGTAAATTTAATTCAGTAGTTATTTATTCTGTACTCGGAGATTTGGGATTATTTAATTTTTTTTTTGTAGCAGTATATGTATAATTATTTTATCAAGTAGTTCGAGCAAGTACGAGAATGCTACAAAAAATAGTACTGCTTTTTCTTATCCTGGAATCTCTTCTCTAGGGATAAAAATAATTTATGTGCTTTATTCCCATTATCCTGGGTTTTTGTCACCACCGTTGGCAATTTTCTTAAAAGTCATACGTAAAAGCATACATGCACATTTTACGAATAATGTACAACATCCATATAGCAAGGTGGTAAATTGCAATAAAGCAGATTTATTATCCCTTGCCTCCTCAGATGATCTTATTGTTAATCGACTTCAGTAAGTTCACCACAAGATCTACTTGGTATATGAGCAGGAATCACAATGAGATATTAGAATCAGGGATAAAATTTTCCAGCATTTCAAAAGTTTTTCCTTCCATCTTTCTACAGTTTTGTGCTGTCATGTTATCAGTATAAAGAATTCAGAGCTATTTGAATAGTTTGAGGGGAAATATCTGTATGCCATTATTATCTGGAAATTTTTAAATCTAAAATATTTAGTTAAGAGTAAGTTTCTAATTCGTTAGGGATTTGGCCATATGGTTCATTACGGGATCCCAAAGGTTTTTTTTTTTTTTAAAAAAAAAAAAAGATAATGTAATGTAAAAAAGCTTCTGTAGAGTTTCTAATACAATTTTGTTTAAGAAAAATTACACTTTTATATCTTTTCTCGAAAAATGATCATATTTACCGTCAGGCCCGTAGCCAGACTGATTGCTTAGAGCGGGCAATGATGAATACTGAGGGGGCAATGGCAGGGACCTCAAGGAACACAAAAACTCTTTTTCTCTCTAATAATATATATATATATATATATATATATATATATATATATATATAGAGAGAGAGAGAGAGAGAGAGAGAGATAGATAGATAGATTTGTCAATGTCTATGTTCATTTATATACACTTTATTATGCTGATAAATATTACAGTACCAAATCCACGACTATCAAGTATCATCATTAACATTTCTTTTTTTTTTTTTTTTTTTGTTAAAATGATGGTACAGTATATAATTCAATATATATTTTAATACACTAAGTAGTACTAAAAGTAAAAAATAATAATAATTTAGTTTAGGAACATTTATTAACTGTTATCTAAATTATAGTATTTTGGAACTAAAATACTTTTATTACAAGTAGATTATGGAATATTTTTATGTATAAAAATTAAGAAACAATCCTGACATAAGTAAAATAAATATTTTTTTACAGTCCTTATGTAAGTAATTACATCGAAAGGACTTTACGTGAGCATTTCGCAAATTCAATTACAAGCTGGTCTACATCTAGTGCACGCAGAATATCTATGTTGTAAGCCAGAAGAACGAGGTCCGATTTTTTTTCATGTCCCATAGACAGTCGTTGAGGTCGAAGGAGAGCTGTCAGATGTGAGAAGCAGTTTTCGACCATGGACGTAGAAGACGGAATAATTAGAGCAGCTTTTGTAAGCATCTTTGGGCCCGGGAAAGCCTCGCCATATTTTCCAATTTGTTTTGTGAGCTCTTCCAGAGATGATGTCTTGTTGATGAGTCGATTTGCTAGATTTATTTCCTGCTTCAAATTCTGAAGCACTTTGCAATGCAGGTCTTTGTACTTTACATCACACAGAGGTTTCAAATTTTCTTCACTTCTTTTCTCGCTCGGTAAGTGGTGAATGGCACCAATCACAGCTGCCCCTGTCTCACTGAATCTGCTCCGAATTTATTCGACGAAGATATCGAGAACTTCGCAGAATAATCTTTCTAGCTCCTTCTCGTCTTCCTTTTCCTTCTCCAAATTTATGCCTTCCAAATCAACAACCGAATCAGCTAAGCGATTGGGGAGTGTGCATTTGCGTTTCAATGGTTGCTAAATCGAAGTGTTTAAGGCATGTGCCTTCATTGCATCGTGAAGGATATTTTCAAATATTCCTTCGTCTTGCCGGCAAAACCTGAGCTGTTCCGTTACCGATCCTATTAACTTCACAGCGGCATCAATGTCCAAATCTCTTCTTTGTAGCAGTGTGTTTGTCGGTTTTAGATATCCAAGAACCCTGAACATGAGCTCAGTAAGGAAACAGAAAGTCTTAGTGGAGATCTGATGTAGTAAACCGGTAGCTTCAACTTTCATTGAGGCGTGTTCTTCACGAGAAGTTTGAATTGCCATCAGTGCACTTAATATGTGAAATCTGTCGCCATGAATTACAGTCACTGTGTCAAGATGTCCAGTCCAACGTTGTTCCAACAATCGCTTTAAACTCCTTCCTACGTAATCTGCTGCAACGCGTCCTTTTCTGAAAAAGTAATATAGTTGTTGACAAATATCAAAGAGCTCTTTCAGTTCAGGAATTGTGTCAATGGCTCTACAAATAGCTAAATGTAATTGGTGATTGAAACAGTGAACAAACAAAATGTTCCTCTTCAAATCCTCAGATAAAAGAGCTTGCACTCCATTTTTCTGTCCACTCATGACAGATGCTCCATCGTAGCACTGTGCTATTAGTCGTATCGGTTTTAAATTCTACTTTTCTTAAACAATCTAAAATGGTGTTCTTAATGCTGGCAGCGTCTTGTTTTTCCAACTTGAGTATAGCTACGCATCTTTCTTGCACTTTAAAATTCACAAGGTACCTAATTGCGACAGACAAATCTTCGTTGCTCCAAGTAGCAAGCCACAGTGTGCCTATGAGTTTCAGAATCGGCGTGACGAGAAAATCCTTATTTTTCTCGGTTGCATGCTTCCAGTCCCTGAAACCATTCTGCACAAATGAGGGATCACTGTTTCTTGACGGATATTTCCGGCATGGGAAGCAAAAGACAGCATATAACATAACAGAATACTCGAGCCAATCCCACGTTTTGTACCATATTGGACGAAATTGTCGAATTGAACCAGAAATATTGGAACTTGGAAAATTTGCAAGATGTGGCTGAGCGGGTTTTGTATCGCTAAGGTCTGATACATGGTGGAAATCAACACCAACATGGTGGAAATCAGATGTTTGACGTTTAGTTTCTTATTGACCTTCTACACATGTTGATACAGATGACCCTGCTTCTGAATTAGTTTCATTTTCGATAACTTTTGCACCAAAAAATGACTTGATGGATGCCTGCTTCATATTTACGGCGTTATAATAGTCAGTAGAGTAATTGGAAACGTCTGGCGAGGTACATTTGTCTGTAGTTCATTTTCTACTGTTTTTGTTTCCTTCTGGAAATTCGCTAAGCACTCTGCTACTTATTATTACACGCAATTATAATGGTGTGTGACAAAATCTTTTTAAAATAATAGGTTCGGTGTTCTGCTGCCGTCTTGATTCTTTCTCTGCGTGAATATAAGGAATTAACGTTCTCTTCATTCCGTATATTTGTAAACAAATCGTAAAACAAATGGTTCGGGGCCACTCAGAAAACACAAAGTGAGCCGATGCAAAAAACATTTTAAATTATTGATTTATTTTTGTGGGTGCTCCCCGCAAAGACTCAAATCACGTGAAAAACAACATTGTTGCCGCTTTTATAATAAACAAAACTTCCAAATTCCCCACTGATTTTTTTGTATCTGATTATTCTAGAGGCGCATGTACGTTTTCTCCAGACATCACAGTTTCGGTACCAGTTTCATATATGAGACATGCGTTTTCCTTGCACTGTAAGGAACATGGACATGTTGCATGTTTTACACGTTATTTATGGGCACACGTGGGGCATGTACTGTCAAGTCGGCAAAACAAATGTTTTTTACCTGCAACGTTACACACGCACAAGCCAGGCACTCACATTCATGTATCATAGCCTGTTTTCGGGTCAATTTTCATATGGGCATTCTTTGGAAGGACATCTTGTCCAACTCCTTGAATGCTTGTCGTGGTTGTGATTCTTCAAACTCTTGGAATGAGGAAAAGTAATACATGGGAGATTATTGAGTATATCTAGCAATAAGAATAACTGTTGTTTTCGTAGAAATATACGCTACGTTCAATTTCATTTGTTAGTAGTAGTAAATGCGCGCTCAGTTCAATTTTATTTAGTAAATAAAATGACAAGATTTTCCTAATTGGGATTAGCTGAAACAATTTGAAACTTCTGGACAACGTCCTTTTTAGAGCGGAAAAATATTTTAGAGCGGGCAAAAAATATTTTAGAGCGGGCATTGCCCGCTCTAGCCCCTCCCTGGCTACGGGCCTGTTTACCGTCAAGGAAAAGTTTTATATCCCTAGTTCACAAACCAATAATAAAATCTTGTGTATTATCTCATACGAAATTTGGTGGCCCCGAATCTTTTTTCTTTCTTACAAAAGATTATTCTTATTAACATATAAACTCAATAAAGAAAACACATTACATTTCGATACACTTTAAATATTCATGGACGCCCGATGGCAGAACTTTCTTTGTCTTTTTGCGATGAGCTTTTGTAAGACAAACATTTTCTGCTGGAATTTTGCAAAAATTTTCTGCAAATGAAACACTTGTGATTGTTAAAAATACGCTTTACGCGACGTAAAAAACAGTTCAAACTATAGATATACCGCATTGACTAGTCATCTAGTCTTCGATTCCAAGCCCTGCTATCGGCTGAAGGAATTCCTCTCCCTTTCGCTAAGGCTCTCTTGCTTACAAGCAACGTATCAGATCCGACTCAAACTTCGCCCAGAGGACACATAATAGAAAAGAAGTGTCTAACGTTATATTTATATGTTACATTCCAGCCCGCAATTCGTGTAATTTTTCAAAATATGTCAACACGGTCAAAATACATTAAACAAGACGCACTACCTTGTAACACTATTAACATTTATTCCTTTTCACTTAACTTCACTAATACTAATTTTTCTTCTCGGTTATCATAGGAACATTTAAATAAACGACTATCTGCTGTTATGAAAATTATAAATGCAGATTATACCTATAAAACCAACATATATTTCAACTATTGAGATTAAATCTTATTTCTTTTTTTTTTTTTCCTTCTACACGACAGATTGTGTACTTTTATGCACCGTTGCTCAAAACCAAGATATAAAAATAGAAGAAATTCACAAAATAGATACGAATGAAAGAATTTTGATGTTGTTGATCCTAAATATAAAGAAATAAGATTGAATATTAATAGTTTTAATATATGTTGGTTTTATACGTATCATCAGCATTTATAATTATCATAACAGCAGATAGTCGTTTATTTAAATGTTGCTATGACAACCGAGAAGAAAAATTAGAAGAAATTCACAAAATAGGTATACAATATCGTTGTAAGAGAAAATGCCAAATAGGAGCTGCCCCCATCCAGAAACACCGGAGATATGCTCCGCAACATAACGCACCACGCGACAATATGATATAAGGTAAACGTCGCAATGTACCCGTTTATGTCGAAAACGGAAAGGATGGGCATTAACAGGATGATATCAAGATATTTGATATGCTATAACACTGACTTGGCGGCCATCTTGAAAGCCGCGATCTTAAGATATAGCGTAAAGCATCGAAATGAGAAGCGCGTGTTTGATACATTAATGTAAGGTAAAATGCAAAAGGAAAATCAATGATGTAACCGCGAAAAACATATGTGTAATGGTAAGGACGGGACGAAATGTGGAAGACTCGGACAAAACAAACGTGTATTCGGACAGAACAATAGGGCATGAGCCCACGACAATAGTATGCGACAAGTAACTGCAACAGTGTCTGTGGATGCAAGTGTATCCGCTTGACAGATTATGCCTTTCGAGGTTATTGGGATTCCGTTTTGGACAGTGAAAACCACAGTTTCGACCCGCGATACGAGCACTCGTTTGGAGACTACATAAACTACAAAGGACTATCTTTTATGGAACAGCAATTCGGCAGCTCGCTTCGGGGTGTAGGAGATATCATCTTCGATTGGTGATCAAAAGCACGACCTGCCTGGGATGAGAGATCCCAGCCATGTTCTAGCTTACATTTCTTTACGAATGTTTCTTTTCCTTTGCGCGGTTTGTTACACTGTTTCGCGATGGTCCCAAACAGTCACAATATCATGGAAAGGCAGCGTTCTGCATTGACTCGATGAATTCCGTGAGTTGTTGCAGTCTCGCACGAGAAGGCTAGTTTACCACACAATGAAATGTGTCTACTGGTTTCTAGAGTCTCATCCAAATTCACTTCTGTTACATCGTGGTTGTTCAAAATCTCCAGCATGTGTTCAGTTGCTTGTCGTTTGTCCACTGCCGGTTCTGTCGATTAGACGTACACTTGTTTTGGAAGTACACTTTGCATCAGTAACACCACTTTGAGAGGATTCGCCATTGCAGGTTTACATTGGTGTTTGTACATGAACGATACTGCGGACACATTCACTACGCAAAATATTGCGCGTTGTGGTTTGCATATGCCACAAACACACTATCATTTCTCAATGGCCAGCCCCTGCTGTCACGTTCACTTCGTTCCATATGTGCCAGTGGAACCACTACACACAATTAGAGTCGTCTCATTATGTGGTAGACTAGCCTTCTAATGGGATACTGCAACAACTAATGGAATTAATCGAGTCAATGCAGAACGCTGCCTTTCCCTGATATTGTGACAGTTTGGGACCGTCGCGAAACAGTGTAGCAAACCAGGCAAAAGAAAACAAACATTCGCAAAGAAATGTAAGCTAGAACATGGCTGGGCCTTCTCATCCGTACACATTTTGTTTCATATAGTGTTGTTTAAACAAACGTGGGCCGAAATGTCCTTTGTCTACACGAAATAGCAAGAAAATTGAACAAGAAACGTACAAAACGTAGTCCAGGAGAGGGCCTCAATCCCAGGTAGGTCGTGCTTTCGATCACCAATCGAAGATGATATCTCCTACACTCCGGAGCGAGCTGCTGAATTGCTGTTCCATAAGAGATAGTCATTTGCAGTTTATGTAGTCTCCAAACGAGTGCTCGTATCGCGGGTTGAAACTGTGGTTTTCACTGTCCCAAACGGAATCCCAATATCCTTGAAAGGCATAATCTGTCAAGGTGGATGCACTTGCATCCACAGACACTGTTGCAGTTACTTGTCGCGTACTATTGTCGTGGGGTCATGCCCTATTATTCTGTCCGAATACACGTTTGTTTTGCCCGAGTCTTCCACATTTCGTCCCGTCCTTACCATTACACATATGTTTTTCGCGGTCACATCATTGGTTTTCCTTTTGCATTTTACCTTACATTAATATATATATTTATTATTTATTTATTTTTATTTATTTAAAGAAGAAAATTAATATATTGGATGTATCCAATATATTAAAGAATATACATATAAAATACATAAACATATTAGATTATAAAATAACAATATACAAAATATTAATGAAATAAAATAAAAAAATAAGAAAAATAACTGCTACAGAAATTAGCAAGTAAATTTTCTACTTATAAGTGCTATTACTTCTCTAAAGGAAATCGGACTTCCTGATTCCCTTTATTGGTAGAGTTTAACGTACCCGGTATTCAGAGATGACAGGACTTCGGACTTCCAGAAGTCATGTCTATCTCACAGTGTCGGGTAACTTAATTCAATGCACTTATTTCAATATTGCGAATTTTTTTTGTATTTTTTATGCAAAGAATAAAAAAGAAAATGGCTCACATAAGCAAATGCTTGTGTGTGAGCCTGATTCTCGTGTTTTATTTATTTTCTTATCGTAACATATGAGGTTTATTCTTACTTTTAACTAACAATATATTTTTTTAAACACTTTTTAATTCTTTTAACCATTGTAAAATTAACCTTTTATATGTTTTGAAATTACTTTCTTCTTTGATTCGGAGTGGGAGTTCATTATAGATCTTCGATGCTCTGTAATATGTTTGGTGTTGAGTTATAGATTTAGTCGTTGCTCTAATTTCTAAATTTTTGTTTGCCACATTTCTGGTTATATACACATGTTTTATTACTTCCCATTTGTTTCCGTTCTTTTTAACATATATTAATACCTTCTGCAAATATCATTTTGAAAGTGGTAATACTGAGAATTGGTCATAGATTCTATCTAGTCTACTTTCAAGTCCCTTTTTTAAACATATTCTTACAATATTATTTTGCTCAACAATCAGAGGTTTTAAATGAGTAGGGTAAGCAGCTCCCCAAATTAATATACCATATGTAAGTATACTATTTACAAGAGCATAATATACAGTTCGTAATATTTTTATGCTTACAATGTTTCGTAATTGAACAAATTTATATAATAATTTTCTTAGTATCGTGGCGATATGTGTAATATGAGAAGACCATTTTAGATGCTTGTCAATAAATATACCTAAGTATTTTACTTTATTTTCACTAATAAGAGGACTACAGTTACATTTTTCAATATTTTGACAATGATGCAATTTAAGTGACATGTTTTCTGGCTGTCCTGTTAAAGTTGGTGAAAACGTTATACCTGGTTTTTTCAGCATTTAATGCTAACTGATTATTATCAAGCCATTGTTTTACTTTCTTCATTTCTGCTTCAGTTTTTTTTAAATACATCTGTCCATGTTTTACCAGTAAATATAAGTGAGGTTGTAGCGCCCCAGAGGATGGCCCGGAACTTTTGAGTGCTACAGAGCGGAAGGCGTCTAACGTACTTAGAACGCAGACTAAAGAAAAATCCAGAAAACTGAGTATCAGAGGGTCGCCAGTCTGTGAAAGATGATATGGCAATGAAGTATAGGGCGCACAGACAACGTCCGACAATACGAGGCTTGCCCACACCAGCTCTACGAGAAGGCATGAACAAACCCCCCTTCCTCTTCTTGCTCCTGCGTATACCATAATTTAGAAATAGCTAACCTTAAATTAAACTTATCTAGCTACTAGGGACTTGCACTTGAACAACAACACTTAAAATGGAAAAGATTGTTTATTGTTTGACCAAAAGTTGGTGTTAGGGCCATGGAAGCTTGATATAGAACAGGTACTTTATAACAGGTACATATACTATCATGCACGAGAACATATATTCGTATATTTATAAAAACAATAAAAAAAAGTCATGCGTGAAAATATTCAGTTACTGATGCATGATTGCATCAAAATTCTTGCAGCTATAAACAATTGAGGAGGGACAACCATCTTCACCTCCCTTGCATAATGATTGAAACTAGGGATGGCCAATTCCGGAATTTTTACTTTCCGGAATCCGGAAAGTAAAATCGGAAAATTCCGGAATTCGGAAAAATTCTGGATTTCGGAAAAAATCCGGAATTCAGAAAAAATCCGGAATTCGGAAAAATTCCGGATTTCGGAAAAAAATCCGGAATTCAGAAAAATTCCGGAATTCGGAAAAATTCCGGATTTCGGAAAAAATCCAGAATTCGGGAAAATTCCGGATTTCGGAAAAATTCCGGAATTCGGAAAAATTATTTTTTCTTTTTGTAATCCTAAGAATTTTGTTCAAATGCAAACGAACAAATTTCCTTTTTGTAATCCTAAGAATGTATGATGCAAGTTAAGCTGAAACTTACATCCTAAAGTATACACTACTCAATCTTCCCATGGTTAATGAGATGTAGTCCAAAAGTACGATGTACTCCTAATATTTAATTTTTGTTTTACTGTGATATTGTCCAGAGGTAAGACATATATCACACTGAGATAAACAACTTGACATAATGAAGATGTTATCATATGTAGTTTTCCAGAAAATCGTGAGAAACGATTTTTTTATGAAGTTAAAATATGCGTCGCTTGTTGCCAGTGTGATGCAATTGATAACTTTTATGCTGGAATAGTCTTATTATTATTATTATTATTATTATTATTATTATTATTATTATTATTATTATTATTATTATTATTATTATTATTATTATTATTATTATTATTATTATTAATCGTTTATGTACTGTAAAAGAAAAATATGAACCGTTAAGTAGTAGATTTTATCTGTTGTTTTTTGATATCTTCTAACAGTAATAACAAATTGCTTGTAAATACGCAATGATTATCAAGGACAATGGCATATTAATGTAAGGACTACTCTGCAGACTAGCAATAAACAATAAACAATAACAGATAAACAATAGTCCCCCCCCCCAAAAAAAAGTAACTAACTTGGGCACGTCAGAATGTTCGCGAGAATATAGGGACGCATTGAGACTAGCAAAAAACGTGGTGTTATTATTACTCAAAGGGCCGTACGATGGAGGCTTTAACGTTAATGTTAATGGCACCAATGAGCACACTTGCTCTAACGGTTAACCTCATTTTTGAGATGATTCTTAGAAGTGGACGTGTTGGCATGCAGTTGGAGTACTAACGATTTGCGTCACTATCGAACACTAACGTAGCACTAGCGACGTTTAAAGTCGAAATTGGAGTCTGACATAAGTGGCTTGTCAACTTCACGGACATTATATTTTCCTTGAATGCGAGAATTTTGCGCCCTACCACAAAAATAGGAAAAAATGCGCTCGCAATATATTTGCACTGGGATGTTTGCGCCCTACCCCAAAAAGAGGGGAAAATACGCCGGCTATATATTTGCACTGGGATGTTAGCGCCCTACAATTCAACTTATTATTGTATTGTGTAAAGTAACTTCCACTCGCACTTGAACTAGGCTTGCCTCTCATCGTCTCAGTGAGTTACTCCATCCGTTATAATATTCCGAACAAATGAAAAAAAAATACAATTTTAGTTCACTAAAGGGCAATCCATACAAATACAATTTTTCATTATACTACAAAATTTACGATAAACGTATAAATGACTGATATATAATTATTTATTAATATAATCAAAGAGTATAATTTAATCTACAAAAGGCTGTTTGGCTCTACCCAGATATCTCTGTTCACAATCCTTGAGAGTTGTTTGGCTTTTCAGGACACAAAATATAGAAAAGAAAATGTAAAGTGAATGTAAAATCAGTTCAGTAATATTATCAAGAAAACTATGTACAGTGTGTTTATTTGCTGGAATTACACTTCAAACACACAATTGCGTTCAGTCGTTCTTTCAGGAAAAATGTTCCGGGGGGCACATTTAGTATTTCGGAGGGGGGTTACTGCTGGTACTATTCTATTTATTATTATATTATAGACGTATTATTTTGGTCTCCTCCGAGGGGGCACTCTGAGAGCTCTGGGGAGGCCAGTGTTCCCCCAAAATCATCTCTGGAAGAAGCAGTGATTGCGTTGATCCGTTGTGTTCTTTTGGCTTATATTGAAGTTTATTCTCCCCTTATATAGCCACAATGAAAATAAATCACAAATGGCATGGTTGTGGGGGGAGGATTGTTTATGCTGTAATGTCAACCCCTCCGAGGAAATGCGTAAGCTCCAATAGGTTATTTTATTTCGCAGGGCTCAAACTTCCCGGTGGAGGTACATCGCAGGCGCAATTTTCCCTGTTCTTGAGGTAGGGCGCAAATTTCCCAGACGCAAAATTCTCGACACCGTTCGAATGACCTCGGAAGACGATATCTTTTTCAATACTTTTTTTATATTCTTTTACTCGAGATTTCTTCATAGCTTCTTATTAAAATACTTACTAATATATCCTCATTTTATTGTCCTAACCAATCAATATGGGTATGTTGTCAGTAAAATATTTAGATTGATCGAGCCTCTGGTGTGTAACCACAGTATTTCATATCATGCCCCCATTAGAAATCTTGGCTAAACGAACCAATATATGTTGCCAATAAAATAGTTTAGAATGATTGAGCCCCTGGTAAATAACCACAGTATTTCGTGAGAGATCCCCCCTTTCTATTACCATATTCTAGCTACGTGCCTGACTCAGCTAATTCTCTACATTCTTTACCAATAGTGCTCTCAACGGGTCGGGTCGGGTTGAAGACCGACCCGACCCGACCCGTGACCCGAATTGACTGACCCGACCCGACTGACCCGAACCGTGATCCGATCTGATTGACCTGACCCGATAACCCGACCCGAGCTGACCCGGTTGACCCGACCCGACAACCCGACCCGAATAACCCGACCCGACAACCCGACCCGAGCTGACCCGATTGACCCGACCCGACAACCCGACCCGAATAACCCGACCCGACAACCCGAACCGAGCTGACCCGATTGACCCGACCCGAATAACCCGACCCGACCACCCGACCCGAGCTGACCCGACTGACCCGACCCGACAACCTGACCCGACAACCCGACCCGAGTTGACCCGACCCGTAACCCGACCCGAACTGACCCGATCCGAGTCGGGTCGGGTCGGGTCAACCGATCCGTTTGAGAGCACTATGGTCACGACACTGGGTGAACGCCAAAATGCACTCACATTGGGAAACTAGTTTTAAAAGCATAATTTTAGAAAATAAAGCATAAAGCATAATTTAAAATATATAGCACAATTCTTGGAAAATTTTCTTTAACTGAAAGCTTAACATACTGTGTTAATATTTTTTAAAGCCGATATTTACAATGCAAAATCATTGAGAACATACCAAACAATGAAGAGCTTATTTTCATTTCTGTAAACTTTCCGGTGCAATCCTTTGATGGGGAGAAAAGAAAGTAAAAGAAGAATTTTTTCCGCCAACAATGAATAGTATGCAAGAACTCCATACTATACTGTTACAGTGACGACGCCCTTTAAGTTCTTAGGAGGGCAAAGGAGGGGTAGATACATTTTCGGGAGGCGGCTATTTGCCATACCAAAAATGACATATTTATTACGTTTGACTTATTTTATATTACATTGTGTATTTCGTTGCTGTTTTTATGTTAGATCTATATGATTATAAATTAAACTTATTTCAAATAAAATTTGTAACTAACAAATAAGTAACGTCTGCACATGAAATATTTTTCAATGAAACTTTTGAAGCCTAAACATAAATTGAATTACTTTCGCGTATGCTACAAGTAACACATTCGTCTATATGCTACGTATCTCTCTCTCTCTCTCTCTCTCTCTCTCTCTCTCTCTCTCTCTCTCTCTATATATATATATATATATATATATATATATATATATATATATATGTAGAGAGAGAGAGAGAGACAGACAGAAAGAGAATTTACGAGGAGCTGCTGAAAATGTCGTAGTCCAATCCAGAAGGAGTGTAGGTACTAGGTAGAAAAATGAAACCGTACTTTAGAAAAACATATCTCTGTATGTACAAATATAAATTTTCATATTAATAATGAAATTCTTATTGTTTCTCAGGCCTCTGAAGTGATTGTGTGTGCCCAAACAGATAATTTCACGAACATCCAGATTCTTACTGTTATAACATTTTTGTTCCACCCAGGAAAGTCACCGAAGTAAATTAATTAGGAAAACAGTGAAACACCGCGGGACTCTCCTCCGTTATATATAGTGTTGAAGAAGTAATTGGCTTAGTGTAAACGTAGCAATTTCTCAACAAATTATGCTTTACATCCAGGATGATTAAAAGCAATGACTCTTCCTGGAATCATGGATGCAATTTGTGACATTATTCTTGAAAATTGCAGCATTTCAGCCAGTGGTGGATATAGCCCGGGGCCGGAGGGCCTAGGCCACCCCAGTTTTTGTGTGACAAAAATAATTTAAGCTATTTATATTTATTATAGTCTGAGGTCTGCACCCCGCTTTCTCAGTTTTTACCTTCTCAGCAAAACTTGTGTCAGGGATTCTGGGGATTTCTTTGGAACTCGTCGGTAGCATAATTCAGAATGGCTTGGGTATGCGCAAGTTCTCGGCATAATGGGTTCCCAAAATATATGTTAGAAGAATAAAAGGGTAACGGCATTAAGAGAAGTATTCTTCCAATTTGACCGTAATGCTGATCAATTTCGCTGACGAATAGTAACCATAGATGAAATATGGTTGTACCACTATGATCCTGAATCGGAACAAAAGTCAATGGAGTAGTAGCACTCATTTCTCCATCGCCCTAAGAAGTTCAAGACACAGAAGTAGGTTGAGAAACTGTTTGGAACATTCTTCTGGTATAAGTATGGAGTGGTAGACTACCTCTTCAATGGTCAGATATTTAATCCAGAATCTCTACATTACTTACAAAACTGAAAGAAAAATTCAAAGTTCAACGCTGCGAAAAATGAAAAGAAAGGAATTCTGTTCCTTCAGGAGAATACACCTGTCCATCAAGCCCCTGCGAACATAACTGACATTGCATAATCTAGGATTTCAATGTCTAGATCATCATTCTTATTCCGCAGATTTAGTTCCGTCTAACTATTACGTGTACTTATTTCCAAACTTAAATAACACTTGAAAGATGCCATTTTAGATCTGATAGGGGTAGTGCTACGAACAGTGGTGCGAGGAAATCTAGATTTTTTTAACTTTTCTGCAAAAGCTGGAGCACTGTACAAGGTAGTATAGAATCCACGTGCACTCCTTCTGGGTTGGGCTACGAATTTTTCAGCAGTTCCTAGTCAATATGGTAGACGTCACGTCAGTACTTTGAAACAAAATAAGTAAGGGAGCACTAGTATAAACCAGTTACTAACTAAAGATCAGCACTCTGACAATACATTTTATTGGGAATCAATTTCATTCCATAATTTTATTATTATCATTTGCAGGAAGGGAAAACACAACTCTTTTTATCTCCTTCAAAAAATTAAGCCCTAATAGTTGCAAACTAGGCTGTTATAAGCACATCCTCTGAATATTGGAAGCCGAGAATAATGTTTCAGAAAAAAGAAGTTTTAAATAAAACAAAATATGAAACTGACAACTTCAAACCTGGACAAATACAAACAAGTTACGTAACTGGTTTTACCTTTCTTTTGTTTCCAATCGAAGTTGATCCAATGAGAAGAAAACAAGTCGACCAAATTTACTATTGTTCGCTAGGCACAATTATTAAAAATCATAAGAAAGAAGTATAACTAAAATTTACCTCAAAAGGGGCTAAATTAGAAAACAGAAATATGCGTGCATACCCAGACGCTCAAAGAAGAAAGCTTGAGGATTAATCTGCCACATAGTAAATTCATGGAAAGTAGACTACAATTTGTCAATGAGATTGGTTATGATACTGATATATAATACTACATGAAGAATATTTAAAGATTGTACGAGTCTGGGGGGCAGTCTAGGCGGCAGTCAGGGGGGCAGAAGTAGCTACTAGGGGGGCGCTCGCCCCCCTTGCCCCCTCTGGCGTCATCACTGTATTATTATGTTTACTTTTTGAACTTAAGCACTTTCTGTACCTCGGTGGCATCTTTTACTTTCCCTTTCTGTATATATGTACCTGTAAGGCGCACACAAATGATAGAAAAAAATTATTCGAGCAAAGCACATCTCTTTAAAATGAATTAAGTAGAAAGTTCATTAAATATGAGAGAAACTAGTTGCAAAAAAATATCAATAAATAGATCAAGATATTTAGAATATTTGATGTATAATAAATATACATTATACACGATTAATGTAAAATAATCATTGAAATTAACAATAAAGCATAATTTAAAAAAAAAAAGCATAATTAAACAAGAAATAAAGCATAATGTGGGTTGCTCTAACAATTAAGTTGTATGAAGACGAGAAGAAAACGAAAGCTGATTCCTTAACGAATTTCGTTGATCATCTTTGTGTCTACAAAAACGCATTCCTAGAAACCTACAAGCTAGGTATCATCTCTGTGATTATATCAGTTTCTAGTGCTACATGTGAAAGGTCATTCTCTTCTTTGAAAAGATTAAAGACTTGTATACGCAAGTCAATGACTCATGATAGGTTGAAAAACTTACAAGGGAACCTTCCGAAAATGATAGTTGCAGTGAAAGATGTGGCCTATGCCAATTGAAAGAGCTGTAACAGAGATGAGCATTCCCAAAAAATTAGCTGCCCATAGCAATAGGTTCAAGAAATATAAGGGGTGGAAGTTCGGGAAACAGCAAGGTTGGACAAGGGGGAAAAGTGCAAATTCCGCAAAAAAAAGGGGGGACACGGCAAAATACAATGCTGGCAAGTGATGTATAGAAAGAGACTTGCCACAATAGGGAACAAATGAAGGCCACCAGTGGGGTTAACAGTGTTGCCAACTGCAATGAAAAGTACATGTTTTGCAAACAGCACTATATGTAGTGAGTGCAATATTCAGTGTCATGTAGAACATAAGATATGACGTGTATAATCAGTGGTACAATCTAACAAAAGAAAATAGAAAAAACAGAAGAACGAAAAATACTGAAAAGACGAAGTTGGCCATAATGCGCCACATTTGATCACGAGCTGTGCATATTAGAATGGACAAAACAAGAAGCACCAACTATGCAGGAAACCGACGTACCTAGAGTCGAAAAGAAAAACGAGTTCCAAAGTTGGCAGCACTGGCCATGATAATCCAGACAATTCTAATATAGTTAGGCCACTCGCTTCACAAAAAGAAAATTCCGGTAAGAGGCATTAGTCTTCGCATCATTTGTACATGCTCGTCCACATTGTACGTGCAATTGTTCGATGAGACAATGGTCCAAACAGAAGATACATTTGCAGTGAGCACAGCGGAATACTGCCAATCCGTCATACATGGTACAATGATCGCCTGTGAATGTCTCGGAACAGTACTCTAGAGGTGTCGGAACCTTTGGTGGTCTTTCTATCACATATCCACAAAAGTAGAAAGCAAACATAATCAAAGGCTTGATCTGCTGTGTGTTGCTGTCTGCAGTACTATCAGCGCCTATATGTGTATCCAGAGTGTCCAACCTAAATCTGCGACTGAAATAGTTTCAAAGCGAAAAAAAAATGTGACACATCCATTTGTGCTGGAATGTACCCATGTCAGCGGGCGAGAAACTTCTGTGAGACGCAAATGCCCCCAAGTCCCCCATCATAGGGTCCCAGGGGCCAACTTCAAACTTTCAAATAGCACAATCGGTCGCGTTATATTTCTTTCGATAAATCATGGAATATGCAACAACGCATATCAGAAATATTTACTATATGGGATTTCAAAATGGCCGCCAAAATATCTGCTCGGTGACAAGAACAACGTGCATTTTTGGCGGCCATTTTGAAACCCGTGCTTCATATGGCAAATGTTTCTTATAGGCGGTGTTGTATCTATCCAGAGAAATATCATCCGCCCCCTGTTCCCATTTGAAATGTTGCGGTTGACCCCTCGAGCCTTATGATGGGGACCCTGGGGACTTGCTTCTTACAAAGTTTTCTTGGCCCTCGACATGAGTACATTCTTGTGCAATTGGATTTGCAACATCTCTTTTCGCTTCGCAGCAATTTGAGATCACAATGTTCGATGCCATGTTAAGACACAACATATTTTTGTGGCGGCCATTTTGAAAAACATGCTTCATATAGCAAATGTTTCCTATATGTGTTGTTGCACATTCTATGATCTATCGAGAGAGGTACTACTCGGTCCCTGTTGCCATTTGAAAGTTTGAAATTGGCTCCTGGGGTCCTATGATGGGGATCCTGGGGGCACTTGCTTCTCACAGACTTTTATCATCCCTGACATTGGTACATTCCTGCACAACTAGATCCGTCACATTTTTGTTCGTTTTCAAATCTTTCAGGTCACAAAGTTTGGTGGGACACCCTGTATATTCCCACATACGACCCAACCATGACATAATGTTTACTTCTATTATAGGTTGTTGGCTCAACCCAACCATTTCATGTTCCCCGACTTGGAATTGCCTCAATCACTCTAGCATTAATGCATTCCGAGTGATGCCTGTTGCCGGAATTTTCTTTTTGTGAAGCGAGTGGCCTAACTATATTAGACTTGTCTGGATGTTCACGGCAAGTGCTGCCAACTTTGGAAGTCGTTTTTCTTTACGACTCTAGGTACGTCGGTTTCCTGCATAGTCGGTGCTTCTTGTTTTGTCCATTCTAATATGCACAGCTCGTGATCAAATGTGGCGCATTATGGCCAACTTCGTCTTTTCAGTATTTTTCGTTCTTCTGTTTTTTCTATTTTCTTTTGTTAGATTGTACCACTGATTATACACGTCATATCTTATGTTCTACATGACACTGAATATTGCACTCACTACATATAGTGCTGTTTGCAAAACATGTACTTTTCATTGCAGTTGGCAACACTGTTAATGCTACTGGTGACCTCCAGTTGTTCCCTATTGTGGCAAGTCTTTTTCTATACATCACTTGCCAGCATTGTATTTTGCCGTGCCCCCCCCTTTTTTTTTGTTGCGGAATTTGCACTTTTGCCCCTTGTCCAACCTTGCTGTTTCCCGAACTTCCAACCCTTATATTTCTTGAACCTATTGCTATGGGCAGCTAATTTTTTGGGAATGCTCATCTCTGTTACAGCCCTTTCAATTGGCATAGGCCACATCTTTCACTGCAACTATCATTTTCGGAAGGTTCCCTTGTTAGTGTTACTTTATATTGAGAAGAAAATTGCTAAATCGTTAGATCTTTAACAAGTTGTGGATATGTTTGCTGCTGCCAACACGAATAGAAAGATCCTCTTCAAGAGGCATGAACCTATAAGTTATTTTCTTTACCTGTAAAAGTGTATTTGCTTCCACTTAAGTCAACCAGCTACACATATTTTAAACGCCATGATTAAATAACTATTTACTTATATTAGAAATCAATTGCATTAATGAATCCTAGTTGTTTGAGGTACTAAATTCTTATATTTTCACTGTTTTCCAAAGAGTAAAATCATGAACAATAAAGATGGAAACATTCACCTTGAATACACACACACACACACACACACACACACATATATATATATATATATATATATATATATATATATATATATATATATATATATATATATAGGGGAAACTATACAGTCGTGGGCACTCCGATAGTGATGGGCACCTATGCCAATTATTTTCAAATAATAAGAGTCTGAGCGCCTGTAGCGAGGTATTGACGATTTTCAAATGTTGGTACGACCTTCTTCTTTACGCTCACAGTTTGTCAATTGTCTTACTTCTTTCGTGTGTGTGTCGGGGTGTAGAAAGGTGCGCGATGTGAAACGTTGTGATGGTTGTTGTTCATTTCTAAAGAATTCTTTTAATCAGATAGGTGTACTGATTAAGGTTTAGTTTCATTATAAATCAATTGGAAATTAAAATTTTGTGTTTGGAGTGATTATTAAATGATAAGAGCACTTCATGCTAATGAGATGTAAGTCTAAATGAGTTTTGCTCTCAAATCATGAGGTGCTCACCACTGTATTTTAATTTAATGGAACATGACAGTGATGGGCACCTAGTGCCCATAACTATATTTTACTATATGATTTTTTTTGTCGTTATTTTAAGCCTAAAGTGCATTTCAGGCTGTTGTGTTTCTTGCTCGAAAATTTCATGAAATTTGAAGGTTATTTAACAGTGATGGGCCCAGTGCCCATTACTGTAAACTCACTATGCCCATCACTGTATGTTTATATTGGATTAAGCCACGGCCTTCTTTGTTATACAAGCCAGGACCTTGAATGTGGCACTGCGCAAATCGGCCTGCCACAGACTATCCACCTTCAACAGTTGGCAGTCCACAGACTATTTCTCTACCATTTTAGCAAGGATTCTCTCTTTCCCTACACATTAATGCAGAGAATTTGGGCAGCCGGCTGTGCTGGGTGGATAGTCTGTGGAAGGCAAAAAGGCGCAGTTTCCATTTCAAGACTGGCCTGTATAACAATAAAGGCGGCCGTGATTAAGCATAACAATAGAACTAGGCTTATTTTATAGAGACCCCTTTCTGGAAAAAAATGTACAAGAGAGTGTATAACTACGATCTCGGTATAGGGCCCATTATAATCAGGGGAAAAGGAGGAAATCTGCACTCTACCAATATGAAAGGAAGGTTTCGACGCTTCGACTCAGCTAGACCTAGATCATGATCCCAAAAAATAACAAGAAGGGGAACCACTTCACAAACGTCAGTGTGCGTTGGAAGTCCGAAGCCTCTTTTTTCATATTGCTAAATGTACAGTTCTTCCCTTGAAAATTAATAACAAGGCCTATTCATATTTGTCACATATGATTACATTTAAAATATAGCTACAGTCCTCGCGCTAGGAGAAACGCCAGTGACTTACGTTGTGGCCATGTACAGTACTTACACGTGAAGTTATGGAGTATGAAATAGGCCTAGTTGCTTTTTAAGCTGAATTCTGTGATGTGATGGCCAGTGTCTATCGGTGATTTTTGCATTGATGCCTCGGATGTGATTACTCAGCACATCATTTGCCACTGCTGTTAATACCGGCTTTTAAGAAACTAATCACAGCGTTTTCACTCAGGTAGCTGCCCAAGTTAGTTTGTGGCGCTGAGTGGGGACTGAATTATTTCCAAGATTATTTAAATACAATTTAAATGCAATCAAGTTTTCGTCATTTGACTTATGAGAAGTTTTGTGATTTACTTCGGCCCGAGAAGTGTAAAAAAAAAAAAAAAAAAAAAAAAAAAAACAGTTTACAGATAAAGCTGCAAATGGTCATGAAGGAAAGTGAGAAGATTTTCGCCTTCTCTGTAAAATATTTGAAGAATTTTCTAAAGATGAAACGCTCATAAAAATCCACACAAATGATGAGTTGCCGTCAGATGAAGCCTCAAACTCACCACGATTACAACAGACTGAAAGTGCTTTAGCAGAACAACTTGAGGAAGCAAGCACTTCTCTACAAGTTGAGGTGACACCAGAAGAGCAAAACGGAACTACTGACCGGGGTAAAATGTATCCAATCAAGAAATCAGATATGCCGCTTTTTAAGGACTGTTTGGTATGGCCAGAAACGCCAAAGCGGAAAGGTCGCAATATTAAAAGATTCCTATTTGTAATAACATCAGATACATGGAAAGAGCTGCACAAAGAGAAAAGAAATACAAAAGAAAAACAAGAGAGGGAGAAAGAGGAAAAGAGAAGTTAAACAGTCAGGTCCAGCTGGGAAAGTAGAAAAAAGACACGAAGATACTCCTAGTGTTAATCTATTTTCTTCTGAACGTACAGGTATAACTGGAGCTGATGTGGAGAAATTACCCTCTGCCCCTCCGGCTAAACGAGTGCTTTTTGGCGAACTGCAAGAGAACAAAAATGAGGGAGTTCATTCTTCTTCAGCATCCAGAAGATTCAAACATATTGAAAGTGAGGGTGTTGGAAAACAGTACGGAACAAATAGATAACCGTAATTTATTTTTCATTTTCTGGATTGTGTAACCAGTGTGGTGAGAGTGTAGGACCTCGTTTTCCAGGAATGAACTGCAAACGCTGTGTACAGGCTTTTCATAAAGCTTGCCTTCTTGTTGTGGAGAAGCCTACGATGATGATGTATGTTATTGTATCCAGTGTTTGCAGATCTTAGACGAAACTGAAAGTGACAGCGATTAGGCAGAGTGCCTAATTTCATAAGTTCTTAATTTTTTATTAAAATTGTTACTATAAAACTACAAAACATCAAAACGAGATGCTGTATTATGCATTTATGTAACAAAGTAATGTATCTTGACATTATTAAATAATTTTAGAAATTTCTGCACAGGTGCCCATAACTGTAATCAAAAGTGCCCAACTCAGTCTCTGTAGGGCCCATCACTATAAAAGTTATAGTACTTTTTAAAAAAAAAATATTACACGTACTTAACGTTACATTTCAGTCCGATATCATATTTATTTTAAAGCCCATACTGTAACAATATTATTTGACAAATATTAGATACATATGGCCAAACGTATAAAAGTTATAAATTAATTACTAAAAAAAATGCCTTAAGGTGCCCACGACTGTATAGTTTCCCCTATATATATATATATATATATATATATATATATATATATATATATTAAAGATGTCCCCCTCAAAATCCTCTTGGGACCTTCATTGCCCCCCTGAAAAAAACTCTAGCTACGCTACTGGACACCATGCACCAGAGATGAATTCTCTACCACTGAGCCACCGCGGCCCTGCTTGGGCTTGGTCGTCCATATCCAATCTCTCTTTTGGCGTTGCTTAAACAACTTCTAGTTTTGTTCTAAATCCAGACTCCATATTGGCGTAGATATTAATATTACAGTCGATTGGTAAAATCAATCTTCCACATTTAAAAATTAAAGTACACACAAGTAGAAAAATAAGTATTTATCATAAAAACACTAGCTGCAAGTGTTCAAAATAGATTTATGGTTTCTATAAAATCAATTGAAAATTGCTATTTTTAATTAGGCAGCTAGTGAAAAACAGCAGCTTTCGACTCCAGCCGAGTTTAAACAACCTAAACTCAGTTGCCCAAAGTGAACTGACCCGACAACCCGACCCGATAACCCGACTGACCCGACCCGACAACCCGACCCGAGTGACCCGACCCGAGTTGACCCGACAACCCGACCCGAGTTGACCCGATTGACCCGACCCGACAACCCGACCCGAATAACCCGACCCGACCCGAGCTGACCCGACCCGACAACCCGACCCGATTAGCCTGAACCGACAACCCGACCCGAGCTGACCCGACCCGATAACCCGACCCGAGTTGACCTGACCCGTTTGAGAGCACTATTTACCAAGCACACATTTTCTAAAGCGGAAAATGCTCTCTAAATACCTAAGCTCATTATTTTCAGCAGATGCACAAACTGGGTAACATTCTATCTACATGAATGTTATATATGTCGATTACTGGAAACCGCTTCTCGCTATCTATTACCATATTTACTATATAATGATTAACGTTAAAACCGGAAATGGTTGATTTTTACCGCTTCCGGTTTGAATATTACATTCATCAGGGAACTCGATTCTTAACTATTGACTCTGTAGATCATGGCCAAAATTGATTGGTAATCCATCAGATAGTTCTTGAGACTGTTTGTTTCACTGACGGACAGAATGAATATATGGCTATAGAGTTTTGATAAACTAAATTCGTTAATGAGTGATGATGGAACAAATATAAGAAAGGGAACCAAGAGTACCACCGGGAAAATTTTCGAACACAAAATTAGCCATCGAAAACCCACATGTCCTGGGTTAGAATACCATAGATGAAAACTCTACCACTGAGTCATCAATCACCCGCTTATTAGTTTTGTTAACTATTATATTCATATAAATTAATGAATGCCTGCTTATGTTAATTATTGAACAATTACATTGTATACTTCGTAAAGTCAAAAATTATAAATTTGTATTTACTGTACATACAGTGAGAGCAGAAAGTGTTCGTACACCTATGCTATTGATACGAGAATGCCTGTGAAAAAGAAACAGAAAATTTAAGAAGTGTAATAACACACAATATGAATAATGAAAACTAAGCTTTATGAATATATCAATAAAGAACCACAAAGACAAGTTTAATGGTCAGAAAGTAAATAAATTCCGTAGAAAATGTATAGAGTAGACGCAAAAAGTGATCGTACACCTGACGTACGAATACGAAACAAAGATACCACAACTGGGGTTCACTAGTATTCACCTGAGTATACACCTCTGTATAGCATGACGAGTAACAGAATGAGTTTAGTTGTGAATAGGAGTGAAAAAACTGCACGGTGGGCTGTCGAAATGGGAAGCAACCGAACAGAAACAAATGAGGAGACAAGAAAAGTAATTATTAAAGTGCATAAGAAGGGTAAGTCTTTGAGAAAGATAGCAAACCTCAGGAGCAGATTCAGAGGGGGGCGATCGGGGCCATCACCCCCCCCCCACAAGAGGAAACTTTCTTATTTTATATATAAATAAACCCATCCATAACAAGTTTGGAGCTCTTAAAAGTAGCAGTATTACTGCCGACCGCCCCTTCCCCAGAAGTCCGTCCTGGATCCGCCCCTGTATAGAGTAGCCACAATCGAGTATTTTCCGCTGTATGTTTGGAGTCGTTGTCTTGCTGAACAATAAATTGTTTTCAAGAACCATCTTCTGCGCACTAGTATGGAGATATTCCTTTAATATGTTAATATACACTTTGTGGATCATCACTCCATCGATAAGGTGGAGACGACCCACTCCTGAGGCACTCATACAACCCCAGACGAGCACGGACCGTCCTCAGTGTCTTACTTTAGGGACGAGATTTTGAGGATTCATCTCTGTATTCACCTTGCGCCATACTATATGCCTCCCATTGGACTCGATAAAATTAAATTTATTTTCGTCCGAAAATATGACCCTATTCCAGAAAGAAGCCTGATCCCTTATCTTTATACTCTTTTTCAAACTTTAGTCTCTTTATACGATTTGTCTTGTTCACCCAGAACATTTTCCTGGCTATCCGACCATGATACCCTGCAAATATTCCGCACTGTACTGGCTGATACTTTAACACCGCGTGTTTCCAGATCCGTTGCCAATTGCACAGCACTACTTTTTGGAACTTTTTTTCTTTCCCTAATAATGTAACGTTTAACTTGTTCACTCAACACTCTTGGTCTTACAGTTCTTTTTATTATTATTATTATTATTTTTATTATTTTTTTATGGTTTCGCACAGTGATAGAAACATTATACATCGCAATTATTGTTTGTACTGTTGAACAAGGCCTGTCTGCAAGGTTTGCCAGGGGCGGATCCAGGACGGACTTCTGGGGGGGGGCGGTCGGCGGTAATACTGCTACTTTTAAGAGCTCCAAACTTGTTATGGATGGGTTTATTTATATATAAAATAAGAGTTTCCTCTTGTGGGGGGGCGATCGCCCCCCTCTGGATCCGCCCCTGACTCTATAATACCTTGAAACAGCTTCGCACACCTCCCCAATCCCCAGACATGAACCCCATAGAACATCTATGATCTGTTCTGGGGACAAGAATCAGAAGGCACAGCTTGTCTACTAAAGAAGGCCTAAGAAAAGCTATTCAAGAAGAATGGGACATAATCAGTCCCGAAGCTACAGAACTACGAACTACTACAGGTGAAATCAATGCCACGAAGACTACAGACAATCATTAACGCACAGGGTAATCCCACAAAATATTAAATAACGTAATATACTTTATAAGCATTAATTCAAGCATAAGTGTACGGTGACTTTTTGCGTTTACAAAAAAGGAATTCTCTCTTTCTTCTGAACAAAACAGTGATTGTTTTTGTTTGGCCTTTCTCTTGTATATAGAAATAAAATGTATGAATGTGTAGTCTTAATTCTGGTTATATATGTATTTTCAACCTCCCGTTCTCATGCTAGCTGTTTCCAATATAAAGTATGCACGGTGTACGAACACTTTCTGCGCTCACTGTGGGTATGTTGACAATAAGCGAATGTTATTAGAATATTTGTTGAGATTTCTTTTCCTTCACTGCCTTTCGCCTGGTTAAAAAGTAGTTTTCAGTGCTTTGGAGCAGCTGCAGGTGGGAACGCGATAATGTTTGAGACATACCGGCGACTTTTTTGTGTGTCAAAATAAGACCTTTCTCATAAAGTAGTAAATAACTGCAGTAGCAATTGTCTACGTAAATGATAAAGACATATCCAACTACAAGAAATTAATACAGTATATATAGCCTATTCATTATTGTGTTTCTCTTTTAACAGCTACTACCTAAGGATGGCCAATTCCAGAATTTTTACTTTCCGGAATCCGGAAAGTAAAATCGGAAAAATTACGGATCTCGGAAAAATTCCGATTTTTTCTAAATTCCGGATTTTTTCCGAAATCCGGAATTTTTCCGAATTCCGGATTTTTTTCTGAATTCCGGAATTTTTCCGAATTCCGGATTTTTTCTGAATTCCGGAATTTTTCCGAATTCCGGATTTTTTCTGAATTCCGGAATTTTTCTGAATTCCGGAATTTTTCCGAAATCCGGAATTTTTCCGAATTCCGGAAAGTAAATTTTCCGATTCCGGAAAACAAAATTTCCGGAATCCGGATTCCGGAAAATTTTGGCCATCCCTAATTGAAACATTAACACACTTCATAATAATATGCACGTTAGATTCTTACCAAATTCCAGAAGAATTGTCACTTCTGAAGATAATGAAAGAAATAGTTTAAATTTATTATGCAAAAGATAATATCGTATCATAATTGTTAATTGTTGTACCCTGCAACTAGACTTCAAGGATAATAATATAGCTATAAGGTACTAGCCAGCGTATACCCACCATCGGGTGCGCGCCTACATGTTCACTATCCAAACATAAGTGCAAAACTCAGTATTAAAATTGTTACCACTAAGAAAAGGTATGCAATAAAATTATACACATTCATCTAATAACCCATTGAGACTGATTACTGTTACTATGAGATTTACATTCCACATATGGGCATTATGTGCCCTTTTCTTGATTGAACTGGCAACATTATGCTCCACCCCGGTGAGAGTGAAGCTGCCATGAACACATGTAGCGTTAAGCTTGTTTATTCAACATTGTGATTCTTAACTAAGAATATGCACAAAGCATACTTACTAATGAATGATGCATGTACTCAGGATTGATGCTCAATAAGATAAGATAAAGACACTTTTGTGTAAACAACACAACTGCACCAAAATGCGAGTGGCCAACATTATATGGAGATTATAAGGGAACACCTAGCACCGGTGAGAACACAAAACAGCTATTCGTGAAGTAGCACTGACAAATAGTAGAGGATACAGCTTACTGCAGCTATGAAGCAACATAAAAACAAGATAATTAAGTAGTGCACCACACTTGTAAACACAGTTCTTCAAAGAACACCATAGAAATGAGCTTGGAGAGATAGCTGGAGGATTCACTATTGTTATGAGAAAGCACTGGCTAATATGCCTCTTTCACTCAACTCAGAGAGCACTGAACATTATAAACACTAAAGAGGGCTTAGAAAAAGTAAGCTTTCGAAGAGCTTAACTGGGCCTGATAAATTAAAGATGAGCTTTAATACGCACAAACATGCTCAAACATAATTGAGCATAACTAAAAACGACATACTCATCAAAAATGACGAATGTGGTTGCTACGAAGGCAACCTTTATCAGGAAAATACCTTTATCCATCTTCATATAAGAAACACTAACACAACAGCATCTCATCTCACTACCAGTTGATCCTGAGCCAAGGCTGGGCGGAGCTAAACCAAAGGGGGCTCCAAGGTAACTCCTCAATAATGGAAAAAGTATGAGAAACTCCAGAGAAATGTATTGTGGTGTAAAATAACATGTCCCAGAACTGCATTGTCGCTAGACTAAACACTGAGCGAGCGGCGGCGAAAATAACGGGTGGATTCTTCATGCTGCTCATTCACCTGGGCTATGGGCCACTGAAATGCCTCTAAGTTACTCCAACTGAATATGCATTTGGCATAAATCCTGCACCACTCTACACGCTGCTTGTTAATAGTCTAATACTGCTCACTTAAGAAACTGCACTGGTTCACAACAACACATATGAAAGGATATTGGTTTGGAATAAACATGTTACTTGCTACTAAAATGCCATAAGTAGCTATAGAATCCAATGCTTGGTACAGTAACAAGTACACTAGAATGTAAAGAAGCCACATTTTGTTGAAGTACATGTTTAAGTTCAAGGAAGTAGTGTTGTAGCAAATATATGAATGGGAATCAGCATTTAAGTCGTTTGTACGTGAAAACCAAGTTACTTCCTAGGAAGGTACATTGCTGATTCGTTACAATCCTTGTAAAGATCTGGACTCTTGATGATTCTGTGCTAGATGTTGAATACATTGCTTCCTTCACTGATATGATACCGGACAGAGCGTGCCTGGGGCGGGTTCCCACAGAAGTTTTTAGTGCTTCATTATGATCTCATACATTATCACAACCAAGAAAAACTTCATGAAAATTGCCATTATCGTATTAAATGGAGAATGTCACTAGGACGAACACAGAACTTGAAATATAATTAATGGAGAGGCACACACTGACAGACAAAAACTTGTAGCTATGACGAAACACGTGGGAGACCACTTGCTTTCCTTTATAAATTGCACACCAAAATTATGATGAAAAAGTAACCGTAAAGCTTCACTTACACTCAATGTTGCTCTGTCAAAACTGTTGATTACTAATAAAAGGAGGATGGCTACGAGAGGCCTAGATTAACTATAATTTTAGGCTTCATTTTTACAGATATCGAGAAGCCATGCGGTACACAATCTCTTTCTTCGTAGTACAACGGAAGTCACCCGCTCGTCTTCCCTCCACAGAAGCGGAAGTATCAATGTTGCCAGATCTTACAAAAGAGAGTTAACAATACTACTTAAAAATATTACTATTATAAAATAACACAATTACTAAGGGCACTACATCCTCGCCCTAGTTGAATAATAAAAAAGAAACTTTGCTGTCAAAGTTTTTTTTTTACAGGTAAGTGTTTACCAGCAATTCCTGTCTTTTCTGTAAAGAACAGTTAAATAATTTTACATTATCTAAGTTTTGAGTACCAACCCATTCATTATTTAAATTTACTAAATCTACGGTATTGTTTTCCACACCAATTACCAAAAAAGGTCCAAGATATTTAACAAAAAACTTACTGATGGTTTTATCTAACAATGAGCTATGTTTACGATCTTTAACAAATACGAGGTCACCGATTTTAATCTCAGTGCCTGTTTGTTTCACCTTGGTTTCATTCTTCTTATGACTTTTCTTAGTATTCAATAACACATGTTGATGCCGAAAGGCATGGTCTACATTACCAAATTCAGGAGGCCAATTTAGCTCCCTTTTAAAATTTTCCAAAGCTGAATGATTTAGAAAAAGTTCTGAAGGTGCGTACCCTGTGGTAAGTGACACAGAGTTGTTCAACAGCGTTTGCACCTCAGTTAAGTGTTGACTCCATTGAGTGTGATCATGACTTATAAGTACCCTTAGTAACCTAGATATCTCTGAATGATAACGTTCCACCGGATTAGCTTTGGGGTTGTACGGACTCAAAAGTAAGTGATGTATACCATTCCTGCGACAAAAACGTCGCCAGAGGGACGAGAGGAACTGGGCGCCTCTGTTAGTTATGATTTCCTGAGGGATTGGAAAATGATAAAAGTATCTCCTAGAGATTATAGAAGTGATTTCCTTGGCGCTAGCATTCCTAACAGGGTATAATACAATAAATTTACTGTAAACATCTAAGATAGATAGTATATAATAATAACCATTACTTTTTGGTAACCTGCCAACGAGGTCCACACTCAGCTTGGCATGTGGGCTGTCAGCATCCACATGGCAAATTTGATGTACAAAGATCTGAGATTTACTTTTAGTTCTAGCACAAGTTTCACAATCATTAATGAACCTAGCTATATCTCGTTTCATGTTCGGCCAGTGAAATAACTTTTTACAATGTAGATAACATTTGCGTGAGCCGAAATGAGCTTCCTTGTGAATTTCATCTATAACAATGTTTACTAGACTCTTAGGAATTATTAATTTCCAAGTATCATCCTGCTTAATATACATTAAATCTAAATGCTTACAAAAGTTAGGATTACCCTTTTCCAATTTAGCAGAACATCTAGCTACAAACTCATCAGAGGTTTGTTCTTCCAATAACAGCTTAACAAAAGAAGATTGACTTAAATTTCGAAATACAGCGTTTACCATGAAAGTAGAATTAATCGTATTCTCCTCGTCAGGAGGATTGCGTGAAATTATGTCTGCAATACGGTTCTCTGCTGAGGAGAGATGTTCAAACTTAAGGTTAAAATCTTGCAACTTTAATAATAGTCTGGTTGTTCTAACATCCAAATTTCTAATAGTTTTCAGATGAGTAATAGCTTTGTTATCTGTGTGAACAATTACCTCTTTTCCTAGAATGTAATCGGCAAAACGCTCGCATAAAAACACTACTGCTAATAGTTCAGTTTGAAAGATGGACAGAGATCTTTCCGTAGGTTAATGCGCCTGCTGGCATACGAGATAACCTGAAAATCATCTCCTTCATACTGCCCTATATAGCCTCCAATGGCAATTATGGAGGAATCTGAGAACAAATGAAATGCCTTATTCATGTCTGGGAGCACTAAAGCTGGCGGAGAAACCAACGCTTTCTTTAACAGTTCAAATGAATGCATTTGTTCAGGACCAAAGTGAAACTTTACGCTCTTACGCAATAAAGTTAGCAAACTTTCGGTGAGGTCTGCGTAATTGTGAATAAATTTCCTTCTCCAATTTGCTAGGCCTAAAAATTGTCTCAATTGCTTACGATTCTTGGGAATTGGAAATCTCTGTATGGTTTCATTAAGTTTAGGATTAACTTTAACTTCTTTACCTGATATAATGTGACCTAAGAACAACAATTCGGAAAACATGAACTTACATTTCTGAAAATTTAAGGAAAAGTTTAAGTTATTCAAGGTATACAACACGAATTCCAAATGCTCAAAATGCTTACCGATAGAATCGGAAAAACAAAGTAAGTCATCTAGATAACAAGAAACAAAATGCTTAGTGCTTAAATCGAAAATGCTATTCATTACAAATTGAAATAGACTAGTGGCAGATTTAAGTCCCATGACTAAATATATGAAACAATATTGCCTACCTTCGAATAAAAATGCTGTTTTTTCATATGAATCTTCCTCTAAAGGCAAACAGTAATAACCGTCTCGGCAATCAAAAGAAGAGAAAACTACTGAACCTTTGAGACGTGCTAATATGTCTTGAATTGGCTCTACCTTAACATTAAAAGATACCACTTTAGTATTTAGATGTCTTAAATCTAAGGTGGGTCTTACTGATTGTTTGTCAGCTTTATAAACACAATGAATTGGATTGAGATAAGGAGATAACCTTTCTTCGATCACTCCCCACTCAAGCCATTTTTGAATGAGCTTTCTGAAAGGTTCCCGCATAGCATATGGTATGGGGTACGGTTTACATACAACAGGTTCGTTGTCTGTTAATTCTATCTTTAAAGGCTTAACCTTAGCAGGCCTAGGGCGTTCAGAAAACAATGATCTATAGCGAAGAAGTAGTTCCACTAATTTACTCTTAACTTCAGATGTTAAATCTGTTCTTTGGAAAATTGTATTTCGAATTTCACTTTCTGATACTAAGTAGTCTTCCTCTTTACTAACTTCCTGTATCAGAGGTTCAGATTCTACCGAGCTAACCCAGAGAGAATTTAAATTTAATTTAACAGGTTTACCATCCAAATCATCCAACATTAAGATTTGCTTTGAAAAATCAACTACACAATTATATTTGGTTAGGGAAGGAGTACCTAACAAGACGTCCGACTTCATTCCTTCTACAATAAAGAAAGGAATTTCTAAAACATGATCTGAAAATTCTAAATACAGTATTTTCTGTCCTTTGACATTATACTTTTCATCACCTACAAAAGATTGCAATGTTACATTTCTAGCCGGAGATAACTTAGCATTAGGCAATGTTTCTACAATTCTTTTCCAAACACCAAAGTTTAATAAATTAGCTTCACAACCACTATCTATTATACATGAAAGAAAAATACCGGCTATTTTACCTGATAAGAATGGGGATTTGATAAAAGAACCAACATCATCATTATCTAAAGATTCACTCTCTTTCAAAATGAAAAACACATTCATGGGCTTTTGGGTATACCAAGTGCCATTACATCTATTGGAAAAATTACCTTCTGGCCGCTGAGTTTCAGTTTGGCGGACTCCAGGCGACCATTCGGGAGCCTGCCTCACTGGTTTAACGCAGTGCTGCATTGATCATAAGGCTCGGAAGAGGTGAAAGTGGTTGCACCAACCTCAGTATAGCTGCTTTTAAGGTTAGGACAATGAGCGCAAGCACAAGGTGCTACTCTGGATTCAAATTGATCACATGAATTAACTAAATGTTGAGCCACAGAGCTATCAGTGTGGTCAGAGTGAACATTATTCTGATTCTGATTTCTTACATTTGCTCGTCTTACATTACCATTATTCGGCCTTCCCCTAGGGCGATTGTTATTATTATTAGCAAAATTATTGGTATTTGGCCTAAAATTACTATTATTGCTTCGTTTGTTAAACCAAAACTTTTTCTTATTACTATTGTAATTGGCATTAGGTTGCTTATTATCAATATAATCTTTAACACTAGGGTAACTAGTTTGAACCCATTTGTCCTTGGTTTGCGCCTTGCCTTGCTTATCATTAACTTGAACTGGACTAACCTGATCATCAACCGGTTCCTTGTCTACGACTGTAGCCAAGTTTACGTCAAAATGAACATTACGTTTCTTATTTTTGCTAGGATAATTATCTGAGTATAATCCAACCTTACGCTTGGTACCTACAGATTCTAGTGAAATCAATGGACAATTCAATAACTTGGACTTGTCAGGAATTTCAAGTCTCATTAACCGTGCAGCTAGTTCTGACACAGAGGAAATATCCACTTGACTCAGAGTAAACTGATATTCCTGAGGTAAGGTATCAATAAGGTAGTCTACCAACTCTTCTTGAGGAATATTCCCTTTAAGCATTCTAATACCTTTGGACAGCTTCCACACGAACTCTGAAGCCTTACCGTGAACATTGGGATTGTACTTTGTAGACAGTAGATATCGCAACTGGGCCCTACACACCTTAGGATTAAGGTACTGTGCAAGAAACAAACGTTTGAAATCATCGTATGAAAAGATTTGATCTTTAACCTGAGAAATCCAGCAAGCAGCTGACTCTTTCATAGACCTAACTGCAACCAAAATCTGGTACTCAGGGGACAAATTGGCTAACTTAAAGTTTTGCTCTAATTGCTGAAGGAAATCTAAAGGCGAAATTTCTAACACATTTCCTGTAAATTCGGGAAAGTGACTAAGATCGGATAATTTTAATGACTTTTGACATTTATTGGACGAATCGGAAACAGCCAGTATGGGACAATTATCAGCCCCTAGAGAGGAACTGGGCATGTTCTCTCTCAACATTCCACAACAACCAGGATTAACATTATTCGCATTAGCAAGTGACACACCAGGAACCTTATTCACACCTACTGTGCACGAGGAGACTACAGGATTCATAGAAAGGCGACTGCTAACTCCAGAGAAGTTCCTATCCCCACTGTCTAACTGACCTCTATTCTGCGAAAAGCATGAATGAGTACAACAAGCGTGGCTTGGAGCATGAGAGAATGAAGTGTGAGTATTATTACCACTATTAATCCTGTACGTATCAGTAACGACATCTAAACAAGAGGATGGAAAACAAGATGTAGTAACAAATGAAGTGGTTCCCATTAATGGAGTGGAAACGACCACCGCGACCTTCGGAATGGTGTCATAGGAGTTACTTCTAGTATGAGAAATTCCCAAAAAACGGTCCACATCTTCAAAATGCCTAGGTTCCACATTTATAACTGAACCAGTCTGTTCACCACTTACTTCTTCTTCATCTTCACCTTGTTCAAATAAACTATCCAATTTCTGTTTCAACACCTCAAGGTCTTCCCTCATATTAAGACATGAATTAGTATTACGCTGAATTTCCTGCATCTGATTAGCCAAACTGTCTAATTGACGCTTACTAACACTGTTGTCCTTCAAGACATTTAGTAATGCTTCTTCTTGAGAGGCTAGATTTTCATTAACAACTTCAATTTGATGGGTAAGTTCTACAATATAATTCTCCAAACGATTACTTAGAGAAGTAATTCTGCCATCCTGTTCCTTGAGATGACGATCAACAGTTTCTTTTAAACTAGACACTTCTTTATTTATAGCTACCTTTACTTGGGAAACCTCTTTATTTACCACCTTAGACATTTCACCAATGACCATTGTTTTTACCTGCGAGACTTCTTCAGTCACGGTGGCTTTCATCACTGAGACTTCTTCAGTTACGGCCACCTTTATTGAGTCTATTTGACTAGAAAGCTGAGACATCAATTCAGCAAAGTTGGAGGTATCACTACCTTTTTCGCTAATGGTATCATCCTGATTCCTAGTAACTACGACTATAACATTTGAATCTCCATTCTCAGTGGAATCATTTATTGACCTACTGGGTTGTGCTACACATTTATTACAATCCCAGAGGACTTCAGGTTTACTTCTCTCACTAAATTCCTCTTCTGTTAACTCGGTGCAATGTCTACAGTACCAAGTGTTACAGGAGGTACACTCTAACAATGTGCCGGCATGGCCACATTGTCGCGTTTTCTTTTTATTCTTGTTCATTGTGACACTAATAGTTCAACACAATAAAAGAAAGAAATAAAGTTCACTATATTAGCACTACACAATACTGTTTATATATATATATATATATATATATATATATATATATATATATATGAACACCAATTCATGAAGATGGGGAACCCGTAACCCTTGCACTCCTGTTCCGTCTCAACAGCGATTTAGCAGCCTTGCTTTGCTTTTTTTTTTTTTTTTTAGGAACCACATTACTACATCAAACCAGAAATGATATTCAAAAGAATCTCAAAGAATATTTAACTATAAAGTGTGACGCGCTGACGTAGAGAATGTTTACCTACTTTCCATGGCCAACACAACTAGATAAACCAACTAATAACACGTGATAATTGACTCATAAACACAAGAAAAGAATCAAGACTTCCAGGCACCTTAACACAAGTTATGACTAACAAGAACCGAAATAGTCAATACCAATGAAAAGAACGATCCAGCAAAGAACCTAGCTAAGGGGAGCCAGAGCAATGGTATGAGAAAGGGATCAGAAGGTCGCCTAAAACTTACACACCCTGTAGCGCCCCAGAGGATGGCCCGGAACTTTTGAGTGCTACAGAGCGGAAGGCGTCTAACGTACTTAGAACGCAGACTAAAGAAAAATCCAGAAAACTGAGTATCAGAGGGTCGCCAGTCTGTGAAAGATGATATGGCAATGAAGTATAGGGCGCACAGACAACGTCCGACAATACGAGGCTTGCCCACACCAGCTCTACGAGAAGGCATGAACAAACCCCCCTTCCTCTTCATGCTCCTGCGTATACCATAATTTAGAAATAGCTAACCTTAAATTAAACTTATCTAGCTACTAGGGACTTGCACTTGAACAACAACACTTAAAATGGAAAAGATTGTTTATTGTTTGACCAAAAGTTGGTGTTAGGGCCATGGAAGCTTGATATAGAACAGGTACTTTATAACAGGTACATATACTATCATGCACGAGAACATATATTCGTATATTTATAAAAACAATAAAAAAAAAGTCATGCGTGAAAATATTCAGTTACTGATGCATGATTGCATCAAAATTCTTGCAGCTATAAACAATTGAGGAGGGACAACCATCTTCACCTCCCTTGCATAATGATTGAAACATTAACACACTTCATAATAATATGCACGTTAGATTCTTACCAAATTCCAGAAGAATTGTCACTTCTGAAGATAATGAAAGAAATAGTTTAAATTTATTATGCAAAAGATAATATCGTATCATAATTGTTAATTGTTGTACCCTGCAACTAGACTTCAAGGATAATAATATAGCTATAAGGTACTAGCCAGCGTATACCCACCATCGGGTGCGCGCCTACATGTTCACTATCCAAACATAAGTGCAAAACTCAGTATTAAAATTGTTACCACTAAGAAAAGGTATGCAATAAAATTATACACATTCATCTAATAACCCATTGAGACTGATTACCTGTTACTATGAGATTTACATTCCACATATGGGCATTATGTGCCCTTTTCTTGATTGAACTGGCAACATTATGCTCCACCCCGGTGAGAGTGAAGCTGCCATGAACACATGTAGCGTTAAGCTTGTTTATTCAACATTGTGATTCTTAACTAAGAATATGCACAAAGCATACTTACTAATGAATGATGCATGTACTCAGGATTGATGCTCAATAAGATAAGATAAAGACACTTTTGTGTAAACAACACAACTGCACCAAAATGCGAGTGGCCAACATTATATGGAGATTATAAGGGAACACCTAGCACCGGTGAGAACACAAAACAGCTATTCGTGAAGTAGCACTGACAAATAGTAGAGGATACAGCTTACTGCAGCTATGAAGCAACATAAAAACAAGATAATTAAGTAGTGCACCACACTTGTAAACACAGTTCTTCAAAGAACACCATAGAAATGAGCTTGGAGAGATAGCTGGAGGATTCACTATTGTTATGAGAAAGCACTGGCTAATATGCCTCTTTCACTCAACTCAGAGAGCACTGAACATTATAAACACTAAAGAGGGCTTAGAAAAAGTAAGCTTTCGAAGAGCTTAACTGGGCCTGATAAATTAAAGATGAGCTTTAATACGCACAAACATGCTCAAACATAATTGAGCATAACTAAAAACGACATACTCATCAAAAATGACGAATGTGGTTGCTACGAAGGCAACCTTTATCAGGAAAACACCTTTATCCATCTTCATATAAGAAACACTAACACAACAGCATCTCATCTCACTACCAGTTGATCCTGAGCCAAGGCTGGGCGGAGCTAAACCAAAGGGGGCTCCAAGGTAACTCCTCAATAATGGAAAAAGTATGAGAAACTCCAGAGAAATGTATTGTGGTGTAAAATAACATGTCCCAGAACTGCATTGTCGCTAGACTAAACACTGAGCGAGCGGCGGCGAAAATAACGGGTGGATTCTTCATGCTGCTCATTCACCTGGGCTATGGGCCACTGAAATGCCTCTAAGTTACTCCAACTGAATATGCATTTGGCATAAATCCTGCACCACTCTACACGCTGCTTGTTAATAGTCTAATACTGCTCACTTAAGAAACTGCACTGGTTCACAACAACACATATGAAAGGATATTGGTTTGGAATAAACATGTTACTTGCTACTAAAATGCCATAAGTAGCTATAGAATCCAATGCTTGGTACAGTAACAAGTACACTAGAATGTAAAGAAGCCACATTTTGTTGAAGTACATGTTTAAGTTCAAGGAAGTAGTGTTGTAGCAAATATATGAATGGGAATCAGCATTTAAGTCGTTTGTACGTGAAAACCAAGTTACTTCCTAGGAAGGTACATTGCTGATTCGTTACAATCCTTGTAAAGATCTGGACTCTTGATGATTCTGTGCTAGATGTTGAATACATTGCTTCCTTCACTGATATGATACCGGACAGAGCGTGCCTGGGGCGGGTTCCCACAGAAGTTTTTAGTGCTTCATTATGATCTCATACATTATCACAACCAAGAAAAACTTCATGAAAATTGCCATTATCGTATTAAATGGAGAATGTCACTAGGACGAACACAGAACTTGAAATATAATTAATGGAGAGGCACACACTGACAGACAAAAACTTGTAGCTATGACGAAACACGTGGGAGACCACTTGCTCTCCTTTATAAATTCCTCTTGGAAATTGCACACCAAAATTATGATGAAAAAGTAACCGTAAAGCTTCACTTACACTCAATGTTGCTCTGTCAAAACTGTTGATTACTAATAAAAGGAGGATGGCTACGAGAGGCCTAGATTAACTATAATTTTAGGCTTCATTTTTACAGATATCGAGAAGCCATGCGGTACACAATCTCTTTCTTCGTAGTACAACGGAAGTCACCCGCTCGTCTTCCCTCCACAGAAGCGGAAGTATCAATGTTGCCAGATCTTACAAAAGAGAGTTAACAATACTACTTAAAAATATTACTATTATAAAATAACACAATTACTAAGGGCACTACAAGGTGTCATCAGCAAATGATTGTATATGCCCGTCCATTTTTAAATTACACAAATCATTTATATAAATTAAAAATAATATTGGGCCTAATACAGTTCCTTGAGGGACTCCTTGTTTTACATATAAATAATTGCTTTGAAAATTACCTATTTGGACGGCCTGTTTTCTGTCTTTCAAATAACTGTTAAACCAAGATAGCGATATATCCCTTATTCCACATCTTTCTAGTTTATTTAAGAGAATTTTGTGTGATATTGTGTCGAATGCTTTAGCTAGGTCTAGGAAAACTGCTTCTCATTTCCCCTGCCTCTCAGGTATATCACACACCCTGCTTCTCATTTCAATACCTTACGCTATATCCAAGATCGCGGCTTTCAAGATGGTCGCCAAGTCAGAATCAGTGTTATAGCATATCAAATATCTTGATATCATCCTGTTGGTGCCCCTCTTGCGACGTTTACCTTATATCATATTGTCGCGTGGTGTGTTATGTTCCGGAGCATATCTCCGGTGTTTCTGGATGGGGACAGCTCCAATTTGGCATTTTTTCTTCTTTTCTATTATGTCCTCTGGGCGAAGTTTGAGTCGGATCGGTGTCCAAACTCGCGAGCCCGACGCTCGTGAGCTCGGCACTCACGCTCAACCGGGCTCAGGCTCAATAATTAAGCGCAAGCCCGAGTGAGCGCGACCCCAGTTAACAGAAGTGATCGCGAGCCCAGTTGGGAGAAGTGATCGCGAGCTCAAGTGAGCGCGAGCCCAGTTAAGAGAAATGAGCGCGAGCCCAGTTGGGAGAATTGATCGCGAGCTCAAGTGAGCGCGAGCCCAGTTGAGGAAAGTGAGCGTGAGCCCGAGTGAGTGCAAGCTCAGTTGAGAGAAGTGAACGTGAGCCCGAGCGAGCGCGAGTTAAATTGAGTGCGAGCCCGCGCTCACTTCACACTCACGTGCACTCATTTGCTTTAGAGTCAAAAAAATAGTAAACTCCATGTGCAGAATCGTAAAGGATGAATGAAACAATTTTACAAAAAGAAAAAAACACATTCTTGAGGTCTGAGCTGTCATTTTATTGTCCAGAGGACTTCAAACACCTTTCGATAGAGAACCGACTTTTTCATGGTTATTATGAGAGGATGGTATTTGTTTGAGGCAGGTATTTGTTTTTGTTCTTTTAGTAACAACTTCCATGACCCGAGCTTTTTTTTTTTTGTGAGATCATAGAGTAAGGTGCGTTCATAGAAAAGTCGAGCGAAATAATTATGTATTATTTAATTGTAGCTTCTTTAAATCCCAATAAACAAGAGTAGCTCTTAAGAATGTTGATAACTTGCACCATAATGGTTATTCAGCTCATTAATTTATATGAGGAAACATTGTTTTAATATTTTGAAATAAAAGAGTTTTAGCCTGTTAATTTTACTGACTACTTCTTCTTGAGATCTTTAAATGTATTCTATGCGAAATTTAACTACTGTATTATGTAATTTTAATATATACCGGTATAAATAAAAATTAAGACAATATTACATTGAATATTTTTAAAGCAAGGAACTCTTAAATAGGCCAGAAGAAGAAATTAGTAAAATTGAATGATTAAAATCTCGTCTATTTAAAAGAAAATACTTCCTCATATAAGTCAGTGGGCTATAAAAAAAGAAAGATAGCAATTCAACATCCAAAAAAATAAGACAGACAGACAGACAGACAGACAAACACACACACACACACATATATATATATATATATATATATATATATATATATATATATATATATATATATATATATATATATATATATAGTCTATATATATATATATATATATATATATATACACACACACACACACACACCTACCTACCTCTACCTCCTTTCATTAAAGTCTTTTTTCGAAAGCTACCCTGAAACGATGGCGTGTTGATTGTTACAACCAGTGATGGTAAATTACTTGTAAAAAGGTAACGCGTTACAAGTTACTTTACTTTCTCTTAAAATGTAACGCGTTACTTGCCTGAAAAAAGTAACTGTTACTTTACTTCGAAAATAACTCGTTATTAACGCGTTACTTTTAGGTCCGAAACTTTGAATATGTGAAAAAAATCTTATTACTTCAGTTTTCCGTACTACTATTACTATCTCTATTATTATTATTATTATTGCACGTTCTGAATCGATTTATGTAAATGTAAGGACAATTTTTACTTGACAGCTATATGAACATTTTAATGTAACATTGACTAAAATGCCATACTGCGTTACTCGTAGGGATGGGTACGAGTGACTTCGAGCAAGTTTTCTTTGAAACTCGATTCGACTAGAAACAGACATCTTTGAGCTCGACCCGAGGACTCGGCTTGAAAAATTTCCTCCAAGTCGACTCGAATTCAGGTCGAGTTTCGAGTCGAATCGAGCCAAATCTGGCGTATAGTTTCGAGTACTCTCTTCAAGTATCTTACATAGACAATATAATTATTATCAATGGTACTACTGCTGCTACAACTTATTATTATAATAATTATTATAACAACACTGTGTATAAATATGAAAGATAGGCGGTTTATATCTGAATACTAAAAAAGTAATTGATTGCCAACCTCGGTAGTCGTGAAGTCTAGGAGTCAAGGACATTGTTCACGAGCTTCTGAATTTGGGTTGAGGGCAAGGGCGCCGATCCTGGGGGGGAGCCCCCCAAAGCTCATGTGGGCCCCCTAATGTATTTATGAATATACAATATTTAGCATAATTTGAATGCAATTTGTCTTAACATCCTCATACATATAACTTCTGCGTTTGAGTGCCCCCCCCCCCCAAATTTACACAGAAATCGGCGCCATTGGTTGAGGGTCTAGGTTGAGTATTCGGGCTCGAGCCAAACATTGTTAAAAGTTATAGGGCACTAGCCAAATATCTTCAAAACTGCTCGACCCGGGTTTAGAATTGTCAACGACTCGAGCAGATCGGCTCATAACTCATTCAATATCGACCCAAACCGAGAAGTGAGCCGAGCCAACAGCTCACCCAACCGAGTCGGCTAGAGCCCTTCGCTCAGTTGAGTCGAACCGAGCAGATGACTCATCCCAACCAAGCCAGCTCGAGCCGATAGTTAACCCCAAGCGAGCCGGCTCGAGTCATCGGCTCAGTTAAGCTTGTTATAAAAAATCACTTGTAGTCTCGCTATCGAGACGAGACGAGATGCGAGCAGTGTCCCCTCTCGTGAGCAACACTAAAAGTATTCCATATTACTGCTTAGCTTACATTTCTCATGGCTTTTGCTTTCCAGTGTAATCAGGTCATGATTTCAAAACGAGTTAAAACGAGCGAGCCATTTATCAAACTCGACTCGACGCTAAAAACAGTGAATCAGCTCGGAACTCGATTCGAGAATGTTACTTTTGACTCGAGTTGGATTCGAGTCTAGTCGAGTCGAGTTTTAGCTTGACTCGTGCCCATCCCTATGCGTTAGAAAAAAATGGTTGCTTATTATTATTCTGCTAAACTAATTATATAATAATAACAATGTTGCTATGTAAAATTAAAAATATAGAATATAGAGAAACATTACACTACAACTGACAAAATGAGAACACATGAACTGGGGGTGAATCAAAACTTGCCAATAACTCTAAAATCGATACATGCTTTTTAAAGCTAGTTGTTTCAAACTCTATAATTAACCGGACTTGAGGATACGCAAACTGATCTAAAAGAAATCTAATATTGCATAACATCAACATTACATCGATAAAGTAGGCTTGCTCATCAGAACACAGTTTATTCATATTAACCCCTTACTGTATGTCGTTAATTATGGCACCCTAGTTATTGATAAATATTTCCCGCCGCGGCACCACTTTACTTTTAAATTCTTTTCACCATCATCTTCAGCTTTTAAGAAAAAGTATTCTTTCAAATGTTCGAGCGATAAAATATTTTCGTTCTCCATCTTTATAAAAACACCACCAATCAAAGTAAAATAGACTACCAGTACCAATGCACTCGTAGTTCACTCACTGAATGTATTGATTTCGAGCTGTCAAAATCTAAGACAAAATCTTCCACGTGCTTGCAATCAGTACACGTGATTTCCGTGAGGCTGCCCTCATCTTCCAAAAAACAGCAATTGGCACTATATTTTGTTATATAAATAAACAAATCAAATTGTATCTGTGAATGTATTTGCAAGCCTACCAACATAAAGTTTGTAAGGCGAAACGGGAAAATGCACATCGAGATTTCGCGTTTCGCCTTACATTAAGATGGAAAGTGATAACAGGTTTCACATGCAAATTTCATTGCTAGAGGTCATAAGGCGAAACGGGAAAAGGCGAACAGTGCAGGAATAGTCGGTCACTGACTTCGTTCACGCTCCATTGTTCCGTTCTGAGAAATTCACTTACAGGAAAGAAAAATTTGTTTCCGAAAAATATACATATATTGTAGTTGCTCATCCGAAATGTAACGCGAAAAAAGTAACGCAAACTAGGTAAGTTACTTAAAAATTTGTAACGCATTACCGTTACAGTTACTTTGAAAAAATGTAACGCGTTACTAGGAAACGTTACTTAAAAAGTAACGCGTTACTTGCGTTACGTTACTTCCCAAGACTGGTTACAACCAGAGTTAAAAGTGAGGGAAAACACGGGGGACGTCATACCCCACTTCCAGAAATATCTATGACGTCCCTCCACTTCCTAAAAAATATAGTGGGCAAAGATAGGCACAGGGGACGGCATGACGTCATACGTTCCCCAATCTTTTCAGATCCATTTTTATCCCTGGTTACAACTCGATTTTGATGTTGTTTGACACAATATTTTCATTGCGGATTTATCAAATCTTATTACCGTGAAGATTAGCACATACCTGACGAAATAGCTAAGGGTTGCCAACACTTATTTATATTGATTCACTGTGAATAAGTGGTAAGTATTCTCATCTTCCAGACGAGCGAGATCTCATATAACCTCACTGATGAAAAAGAATACTAAGCTCCAAACAAACAAACACAAAACATTCTAAATTTCACGATAGCTTCGTAAATTGACATAATTACATTTCCTCTTTTAACGTAGTCCTTAATATTACCTCATTTTATGTAAGTACTATTTTTCCGTTATGTTACGTCATTAAAGAACCGAATTTTAATATACATAAGAAAATGTAAAGATGAATTGAAAACTAGAACCACAATATGCTTACCACTTTCGAAAGTATTACACGTAACTTCTCGACTCAAACTGATGTTATGACGTAAATTTCATTCATAAACATCTTTATTGAGCTTTCATTAACTTCTAATTTTCCTTGGTGTTGTCAACGCATACTTTCAAATTTTCAGTTTTACTCTTAAACTTAGCCTAAATTAAGAAATATTCATATTTAATGTACTTTATCAGGACAATATGCTTTCAAATACATAATTAAAAGTAGAGGTTGCTCATGAGGGAAGTCACAAAGTTTAAAATTAAAGTTTTCTTGCTTCAAAGTAAGGGGAAAAGTAATCTAATGGACTTAGAAGATGCAGGCCCGAATGGGAACACTATTTTGGGGCTCCAGGTTCCAGAAAAACATGTAAAGAAATCGCATTAAGACTATATCATCCCGGTATTCATGGAGATGTCATATCACTTAATAGGCCTATTTTTTCATCAGAAGTTGGAAACGTAAAGAAATAAACAAACTACTGCAGAATTAACTTTAGCAAATATTGCTTGTTTGCTAATACAAACTATTCACTCCCTCAAATTCTAGATAGAAGCCAACAGGCTATACGCTCCCTTGTTTATGTTCATGGATGTATATTACAATATGCTATTGTGAGCATTTCACAAGCCAAGAGTAACAGAGTCATCTAACAGTCTGATGATCACTTGGCCGAGTGTCTCGCGAGCAGAATGTATTAATTACATGTATTATTTGCAGAATTTAGTCATAGGAGCCACACTGGTTTCCACAGGGGAACATTATGCTGCTAAGACGGCACTGGATAAGAGATTACACTCTAGCGCGGGACCCGACTGGGAGCAATTGGTCCAATCCGCTGAAGTCCGGCCCTGATTGTTGTATACGACAATTAATATAGTAGGAAAGTTTTCTTCTTTTAGTTTGAAGCATTTATCCGTGTTACTTCTCTTACAAGACCCCTCCGATTAAAAGTAGGGCTACATTAAAAAAAAAATAGAATATATTTTTTTACATTTCCTTCTCTCTCTATATATAAAAGTTATTGCTCTGGATTTATACACTACCAAAATTTCTCAAAAATCGCTAATTTTTAATGCTTTGATTAGCACGTCCCTGTATGATAGGCCGGAACTCCTGCAAGTATTACTGGAGCCTATGAGACCATTGATATTGCAGTACCCTCTGAAGTACTATTATTGCGCTGTGTCACATTCAAACTGATATAAAGGGGTCAGAGAAAGTTGCCTTTTCCTTTTGGTTTGCTTTTAGCTTCCGCAGAGGTAGCTGTTTTATTATAAAACGGTTTTAAACAACACTTATAGTCACTGACATCAGATCCTGTTACTTCCTTTACCAAACGTTTAGCAGACTTTCGGGAAACGTTTAGCTCTTGTTATTATAAGTTCTGTAATTTCACGAATGTTGAATACCTGTAATGTCTCCTTAAATTTCTACTTCTAATTTTACTTCTAAAGCTGCCTTCTCACATAAATATAAATAAATAAAATTAAAACCTAAGAATCTGTGTGTTAGTTAAAAACAAGAGATAGATATCTATGCGTAATGTGAGTGTCGGACATAAGCTCACCGGACATAAGTTCACAGACAGTCTTATATTACAGGGACGGACAAAAGCTCACCGATAGCAAACATAAGCTCCCTTGAGGGACTTGTAATAAAATTCACCGAATATTGAAATTCAGGTGTTAGTTACTTCCTAAGCAGAAAATGGAGCTACTATCTTATATGACTTATCTATCAGGTATAAAAAAAATAATAAGGACGTTGCGGAGTTGCGTTGTATTAAACGTGGGCAGACCTTGAGGAACTTGTAATAAAATGCCCTGAATATTAAAATCTAGCTTTTGACTACAATTACAAGTAGGCCAAATAACTCGGTAGAAAGTAGAGCTACTAATGTCGTATAGCAGTTATCAGACATCAGAATAAAATAGGGATGTTGCAAATTTAATGTGTGAAGCATAGGCGACAGTAAGCCTAATTTTGGCCCTGGAAATTTTCGAACCAATTTTTTCTTATAAGCCTGACAATTCATCAACTGCATTAAAATAATTTCATGATTAGGCATGAATACATAATAGAATTTGCTTGCTAACAGGACTTTTTTTACGAAATAGCTTAACGTAAAGATTAAATGGCTAGAGCTGGTAAGTACATAGGAAAATAGTCCTATAAAGTTATCATACTCAGATATATTTAGGCCTTGCTTCTTAGTGCTGCCGTCGTGCTTGCAGACCAACACTCAAACAAATCTCTTTCTTATGTACTAAGCTTTTTTTTTGGAGGGGGGGTTCATAAGTTGTTTTGATCTCAGTAAATAAGAAAGAGATTCCTTTGATGAGTATTGGTCTGCAAGTGTGATGACAGCCTTAAGACTTGAACTCTGCAACACACTTAATATTTTATTCTTATGTCTGATAACTCCTATATGACTTTAGTCATATAGCCTATTTTCTATTGAGGAACTAGGCCTGCTAGTAGTCAAAGCCCAGATTTAAATATCAGGAGCATTTTATTTCAAGTTCCTTAAAGTCCGCCCACGTTTAATACATTAAACCCTGCAACATCCTTATTATTTTATTTTTATATCTGACAACTGGTATATAGCATCAATAGCTCTATTTTCTACTGAATTAGGCATACTGGTAGTCAAAGTCTAGATTTTAATACCTCTTTATACCCATCATACGTTTTTCTAAAGCGAAATGAAATATATCTCAGATACTTTCAGCCATAGCGAAAAAAAGAAGATACCCCTTCCCCAAAATCGTTTTTCGATATTTCTGTGCTGGAAACTTTCTTGCACCGAAAGTTTCAGCATAGGGGAGGGGATTGGATTGCTTTCTTCAGTAAAAGGAAGTAGTATTCTTTTGTTTGTCCAAATCCGTTTTCAATTTATATTTTAATATTCAAAATCTACTTCATATTAATATTCAAAGTCTAGTTTTCATTTTTGTCATATTTTCCGTTTGCCATTTTTCCATTGCTTACTTGTATTTATTTTATTCAAGTTTATTTTCCTTTCCAATTAAATTAATTAACCTATAAATGTAGTTAGTTATCATTATTGTATTCTTTATTGCATTAATTATCTTATAACACAATTATATTATTAGTGGTGAGCTTATGTCCGCTTTTGCATTAACATAGGTGAGCTTATGTCCGGTGAGCTTATGTCCGCGAGATTTAAAGAAAGTCGCAAACGATATGCAGGAAACATTCTTCTCTCTTCCTGGCTTGTTTCTTCCCTACTTGACAAATGTTATATTGTTTTGCTTGGTGAATCCGTTTCCTTGAACATTCAGAAAATCAACTTAAACTATTGCTTTGGCAAAACTCCTCTTTCCTTTAATCCCCAAACGGAAACATGACGGCAGAAAGATTCGGAAAGTCTTGCTATTTTCACTGCTAGTTTCTCATTTTAGATAGTGTATATTTACAACGAAGGCGGTGCACGTGCACCGGTTCACCCCCCTAAATCCGGCCCTGTACATATATGTATGTTGTATACGTCCATTTTTATATGAGATCCTAACCGCCCATATTGTTTCATACTGAAAGTACGTAAACGTGGAACACTTACAGAAAGTATTATAAAACATGCGTTTTCAGTTATACGTTTGTAGTACGTTTGCAGTTCAAAAACTACAGGATTAATGTAACATACGATTTTACGTACGACACTTACACTTTTTTCTCAGTGTATGGTTTTGAAGCATGTTCTCAAATACAGCTATTATCTACAGAGCACGACAATGAATGAGCCTCGAGGCTTGGCAATACAATAAAACTTGAAGGTCTGCTTTTAACATACCTGGGATTTACTAATTTTGTTGTACTTACTAATTCATGCAGTTCCTGAGCAAAAAATCATCATCGACCAAGATCATTGAGATAATATATAGACCTAGAGGTGCCCTTCCCTATGTCGCTGTGTTGATTCGAGCGAACTCTCGATTGTAGCGTTCGATTCGAGATATCCCTTCACAAGATGGCGTATTCCGCAATTTACAGTCAGCTGATATATGTAAACAAAGAAAACGCACATATCGAAGTCTATTTGTATACAATGTACAAGGATTAGATAGGTCAAGGTATCGGCCATCTTAAGCCTTCCTTGAGTTCTTTAACAGTATAGTCATTCATTTTCTCGCATGGATTTTGTTGAATGTGGAAGAACAAATATAAAAAAATATTACTTTGCGATGACTAATGATGCGTCAAGACCATTGAGATAATATATAGACCTAGAGGTGCCCTAATGCGAGATCTTTGATGGTATCGAACTCGCAAAAATCGAATCGATCCGCCATATTGTGAAGGGAATAAGAGATAATGATAATGTGTATTTATGTTATGTGTTGATTATCTTTGTTTTGAAGAGAAATTTATGCCGAATGAATAAACTTTCTTTGGAATTTCATAATATTTCAAAGGTAAGTTATTTTCTTTCCTTTAAGGTTTAAATAAATAATAAAACGTGATTGTGTACTTGTAATAATATTGGGTAAATAAGCATATGCATTGCATTTACACTGTCAAGAAGCTCGTAAAGACTACTACTTAGAGAATTGTCAAACTGTTATTAAGTTTGCTTATTTATTAAATTGTATGTTTATGAGTTGTTGGTAATTTTGCCAAAATTATAGAACCTACAAGTGTTCTGTGACTCCTTGGCAAGGAAACTGTATGGTTGTGGAGGTAGTAGGCTTACTTTGCCTATGTTAAAAATTGCTAATGATGTCAATTACTGGATAAAATAATCCTCACTCATTGTTAAAAGCAGCAATAGACATATCTCTCATACAAGTCGCGCGTTATTAATTCTGGACAAAAAAGTTATTTGTAAATGGGTTCACGTTCACTTTAGCAGACGGTTCTACCAAATTTTTACACAAACCTTACATTTTCAGGATAGATTAAAGCTTTGCATTTCTTTTAGCGGAGCATGCACTGAATTAGGAGCTCCATTACTAATTGTAGATTGACTTCAGGAGGGCTCTGTATAACAGGTGTACGTTTGGCATAAACATTGGGCAAGGTTCTAGAATACAGGCCCCCCTCCCATTTAGCTGTAATAAAGACAGAAATCAACGTGCTCTGCGGGGCTCTAACCCGCCTCCACTCGCTGGCGCTCGCTCGGCAATACTCTGTGAATTAAAATTTAAACTTTGGTACAGAAAGGAACCAACCTTGCTACTAACCTATATGGAGGACTTGTGTTCTAGAACTCCCCCTTCCATAGCATTCGTGCCATTTAGTGGCCACCTAGCACAAGTTAGGGCTATTGTTTAAACTTGGGGAGACCAGCTTTTTCACCTACTTTTTTGCGATATTTTATTCCGATTCGGTTTCATTCCGGTCGTTGTATGGTTGCATACCTTAAATTAGGATGCATAGCATATGTAGTAGTAGTAGTAGTAGTAGTAACAGGTTAGAAGGCCCGCAGGGGTTCGTTAGGTTCTGTTCTCGACATGAAATGGGCAATCACTACCACTTACCTTTATAGTTGGAACAGGTCCCATATTGCCTACATAAAATTCTGTACGATACTGTCTTGACTACTTGAACAGCAGTATCAACTCATGTCTCCTGTAAATTATAGAGGTCTCTTGTATTTTGCCATTCTTGGCCCCCCAATACTAAACATTTACCCAAGTTTGTGTTTTATGCACTGCAGTTTTTAGGGAATGTTCTAAAACACAGGTCCCCCCATAAAGATTAATACCTAGGTTGGTTCCTTTCTTTACCAAAGTTTAAATTTTAATTCACAGAGTATTGCCGAGCGAGCGCCAGCGAGTGGAGGCGGGTTAGAGCCCCGCAGGGCACGTTGATTTTTGTCTTTAATACAGCTAAATGGGAGGGGGACCTTTATCCTAGAACCTTGCCGTTATGCAACCGAGTCTGAGCATAAGCGCAGCAAGGGGGCTCGAGAGGCAGCAAGAGGGTGCTTCCGTAGGGAGCAGGCGCGTCAGCGACAGAGGGTTTACGCATAAACGAGGACAGTGGAAGAGGACACTTATACATACAATACTTTCACTATAAGTAAAAATGCATTTCAATATGCTGTGCACTGCCAGTAATTACTTATATTCACACTTCCATTCCTTCACGAAAAATGTTTCACCTATCAATTTTCTATTTGGTAGAACCGTCTGCTTGAATAAAACCTTTATATTTCATGTATACTATTATATATATGTTTGTATTGGTGGTATTTGTTAGTTAAAAATCACAGGATTTACGATTTACCTTCAAAAATAATAATTTCTGATTTAGTGTTGTAAAGCGTAGAACGGATAACGTAAAGGGTTGTTGCATTTGGTATTGTTCAAAAGCTACGGTAATTTTTAGGCACTTGTTCCAAATTTGCCATCCACAGATTTTCTTGACTTCACTTTTCTTTCATCTGCACCATTTGAGGGATTAAACTGAGTTAAATACCTCAAGAGCAGAGCGCTGAAAAATATGACAAGTAATACAATATATGGCAGAGGCGTACATAACTAGCCCATCATATGTGTACCATTAGTAAGTGTAGTATTTTCTAAAATGGAAAGGACCAAAATGTTACTTATTGGCAAGTTTCCCAGGGTTGTTGTGAAGTTCACGCACTTCTCACATACAGCATTGCCTATGGTTTTGTATTACAAATTAGAGAGCTCCCAACTGGGGGGTCCGCATCATTATTTATACATATAAACAATAGTGGGGGTTAAACACGTCTTACTCCGACTACTGTCACCCACTACACGCTTATAAGACATTTGAAGCCCTTCACACTTCGACAGAGTTGACAGTGTAAATCATAATAATGTAGCAGTTTTTTACTGTGTTGGAATATTTTTTCTTGAAGAACACTGGCAACACTAGTCGATCTTAACGCCACTACTGGCTATAAAGCGAAACAGTAGGGCATCGTAGCTCAGTGGTAGAGTACTCTTAAAAGTAGGGTCCCTAGTTCAAATCATGTCCAATTCAAACTTGAGCTTTTAGTGGACAACAACGTGCTCTCAGGTTTCCTCCCACATTCTCATTCCACCAATTCTTTCATCATTCTCATTCACATCCTCAGAAAAAAACACCAGGTTTTTCCGGGTTGGACTCCTTGAAACCCACCTGGATTTTTGATATTTTGGTTAGTATATTATTGATACAACTAAGCCGATCTCATTGAAAGTGATTTTTACTAGATTTTGAGAAAATACATGAGTAAATAAAGCTGCATTTTCGAAAAAAAAAAGTGCTCGTAAAATATCCGTAATTGAACGCACAAAGTATCGGAAGTGAACTTCCAACTATAAAACCATTTATTTTACAAAACATAAATTTAATTTGGTGCTCAAAATCTCATGGCACCTCTATAGACGTAATTATAATTTTTATGTATTGATTTTTTTTTAAATATCAACACTATTGATTTTTGTTACATTGTTTCAGGCAACAAAAAAGTGGAAATCTCCAAACGTCCGATGTGTAGATTTTGAAGATCAGAGCATTCAGCGTGAGATTATTCAATCAAGCAAGTTAATTCCCAGACAAGACAATCGTAATATGGTGCTGGAGTCGTGTAACACAACTTTACCTACCTTAAAGCAGCCTTTTATGGTGTTTCTAATGTTGATACGCAGTCACTTGACCCTTCTTGCAGTGGAACGGAGTTAACACCACGAAAAAAACTTTTCAAAAGGAAGTTGTTTGAAACAGAAACCAAATGTATGGAATCCAGGAAGAAGATGAAAGCCATTGTACTTGAAGAATAAACGTCTTAGAGAAAAATATGCAAGTATTCAGGATATTGTGCACTGTCTTAGAGAGAAGTGTATGATAACAGAAGGTACTTTAGAAATGTTGTTAAAAATCAGTACCCCTCAGTGTTGAAGGTAATGCAGTGGTGAAGTCGCTCTTGAGTCCGTCGGGTAACAAAAAATTTGATCCGGCTCTCCGAAGTTTTGCGTTAACACTTGACTTCTATTCCCCAGCTGCATATGCGTCTGTTCGTAAAACATTTAACTGTGTGTTACCGCATCCACGGACTTTAAAAAAATGGTACTCTTCAGTGAGTGGAAATCCTGGACTATGTGAAGAAGCCTTCAATGCAATGAACGAAAAGGTGCAAATAACGAAACAACAGAACAATGCATTCAAGTGTCATTAGTTGTAGATGATATGGCAATAAAACATGTCGAATTTACTGGAAGAGAATTGTCGGGTTACGTAGATTGCGGTACTGGAGTGAGTGATGAGACTGTGCCAGAAGCAAAAAACGCTGCGGTCTATATGGTTGTGGCTTTGAAGGATTCGTGTTAAATTCCTTGTGCATATTAGTTCATAGATTCTTTGAATTGAAGTGAGCGTGCAAATATTACGCGTAAATGCGTCAACAGATTGTATGAAATAGAAGTTGAAGTTCAAGCATTAACATTTGATGGAGCTTCATCAAATTTCAGTTGTGCTCATGAAAGTAATGAAGCACTAACTGTTTATCCTTGTCATGTATGTACTGATAGAAGTAACGATAGCTATACATTGTAAGTCCTTTATTTTCTTGCTGATATAATATATTATAGGATGTTTGTGCTACTCACGAAATCACAGAAAAAAGAGCTTGTCCTTCACGTATATACCAATAGAAATGCTGGTACCAATGATGATAGCTATGCATTGTATATTCCTTTTTTTTTGCTGATACAGTAAACCCTCGTTAACACGAATTCCAAGGGACTGAAAAATCAGGAGTTCGTGTTAAAAAAATTCGTGTTAACCGGGGCCCCAAATTTTATTATTCGAATACATTTTCTCAATACATACGCACTATAGTATACAGACTATACATACCGCTACAGTATAATATGTATGTCATAGAAAACACCAGAGATGGTATCGAGACGAGACTAAGACTATTCTTCGTCTTGATACCATCCACAGAATTGTATCGAGACGAGACTGAGAGTTTCGGTCTCGTCTCGATTTCGAAAAGCACGGCCCGGTCTCAAATTCGAGTTAAGATCGAGATCGAGACTAGTTTCGGCCTCGGTACCGTCATCTGAAAAGTGAAAACACTACAGTAAGCTTATTATCCTATCTTCGAAGATTAAAAAAAAAGTTTCCACGCAGAAAATCAATGTCAAGTTATAAAATTGACAACTCCGCTAGCAGGTTGGGTACCGCTAGTAACGGAAAAGCATTTATGACTGCTGTCACCAGCTCGTCTGCCAAGCACCTGCATGTTCAGCGCTTGACGGAGGACCGAATCAACACCTCATAAGAGATGAAAGATACCCGTTTCTGGTTTTTCTCTTATTTACTGTACAAGGCAATTTTCGTCTGTATAAATACTGTATGACAAAAACTGATCTGGAGTGAAATCTAAAGTAAGAAATATGGTCTGGAAAAAAAACCTAAGGATTGAAAGTTCGTGTTAAATGAAAACATTTACTGACTCAAGGGACTAAAAATTAGTTCGTAATTCGTGCTAACCGAAATTCGTGTTAACCGATAAAACTTCCTATAAGATAACGTACAGCGATGCCGGGACCGAAATTTTGTTCGTCCTAACCGAGTGTTCGGCTTAAGCGAGTTCGTGTTAACGAGGTTATACTGTATATGAATGCATTGTTTATTGAATGATCTGATTCAATTTCTTATGCTTTTCGAAATGATATTGCTAGTGTAAATTTTTCATTAACTGGTGACCTTGACATGTAGAATTCAAGAAAGGCTAATCAAGAATTTATTTTGGATTGTTAATATTACAAGAACTAACTATTTGTATACTTATTATTTAGCTATTTTCAGTTATTTTTTTCTTTAAATTGAAAGATTGTATGAAGTGTAGGTCAATCTTATGTAAAAAAATCAAGTCTGATAGAAAGGAAGTGAGTAAAAAATTTTTAAAGCCTACTGACTGTCATGAAAACCGAAAGTGTTCATGGAAGCAAATATGTCGTATAAATTCAAAGTTCAAGGGTAAACCTATGTAACTTCTTAGGGCTCGAATTTTGTAAAATCTGTTCATAGTACGCACCTGCATCACAAAATGAACCTACTGATCAAGCGTAATGATTCTAGCTACGGTGGTTTTCGCTGCGCGTTGATCAGTGCGTAAATCCCCCAGGTACCCTTTGAGGCATTGTAAAATCCGTCCTTAATACGTCTGTACATTATAAAAGGAACTTAATACCCAAATTTCATGGTTCTAGCATCAGTGGTTTTCTCTGTTTGTTGATCAGTGTGTAAATTCTGTCCACCCCTCCTTATTTACCTCCTTAGAGTTCGATTTTTTTTAAAAAATCCGTTTTCAGTACGCCCCTACATTATAAAATGAACATACTGTTCACATTTCATGCTTCTAGCTTAAGTACTTTTTGCTGGTGGTTGATCATTGAGTGAATGTGTCAACGAATCTGTATTTCGCTTTTATATGTTTAGATGTATATGGTTTATTGAACGCTTCATACAAAAATTGGTGTAAAGCATTAGAAAACGTCCAAATTGACAAAAGAGAAAAATGCTTTATTTGTGGGGTTCTTTCTGTGACTTTCTACATCATACACAGATGCAATATTTAAAGCTTTAACTTCACATTTATGACATTTGCTTGCTTTTATGAACGCTCATTAATAATCACTTTAATAGGCTAAAAAGGCCGATCTTTACGCATCCCCCTTTAAAGTGGAGAATATGTGACAAGTATAAGACATTATAATCTGTTTTAAGAGCGACGACATTTCTGAATTCTTGTATTTCTAAGGCATTGTATATGTAAATGTACTCAAACCGAGATGAAAAACTTAATAATGAATATAACCATTATGAAAAGTAAATCATGTATTCGTTTATTGACGTATATGAATTACTTCTATGAACCAAGTTTATGGAAATACATTTGCCAATTTAGCTTCATTCTAGTCGTTTTCATAGAAACAAAATGAAATTACAGTGAATCAATTGCTATGACAGTATTTAATCAGTAGTGAGTGTAGTAACTGAAATGAACGAAAAATTTGCGCAGCTTTGCCACTAATATAGTTCTGCTCATGAAAATCCTATGGAATGCATAACGTACTGTAATAGGACTTTAGTCCTTATTCCATCTTCATCTCTGTGCATTCATACTATGATAACTATTTTGAAAGTAAGCATAGAGCAAATATCTGTGATATTGCAGCGCCAAATATTCTAACAAACAATGTGAAGTTTTAATATCGGTTATTGATTATTATATTCTTAAGAAATTTACCACAGTAAATAAACTTCTTTCAGTACATTTGTAACTATTTGTTGTTCGAAATTTTATGTTTTATAACTTCATGCAGAACATACATTGTCGTACAAATCATTGCTACTCACAATGTCCATGCTTGGCTACTCGGCGTCCATATCGTTTCTTTTAATGATTGTCAGACGTTTTCATAGGACGGTAAATGTTCAATACCTTTTCAATATTGTTTTTACTGCAATCAATTGTAAAATCTATTCTTTAAAAAAATGTAAAGTAGGCTTCATTGTAACCAAACGTCACAAACTTTAACATCTTGTTCTTGTGTGCGGCAAAACAAACAATACTGAAATCCGTTGATATTTATTTATTTATTGTACAACATAATGAAACATAAGAAAGGTTGGCAAATGGATGTCAACTCAATACATATTGTAAATTTACAAGGAATCGTTCCTGTATATCATGTGTTCAAAATGTTGAACATTATGTTGCACATATTCTTCAAAGTGGTCCTATGAAGAATATATGCATCGATGAACATGTTAGTGAACACGGTTTGCTAGAATGACAAAGCAAATGGCCGAATCTTTTTTGTCTTAACACCGGTGTAGTGGTAGGAAGTTATATGTTTTGAAAATTGCGTCCTTCAACATGCCCAATCTCGAGTCATGAGGTGAGGGGAGTGGGAAGGATATGGAAAATCCGTTCAACAGGAAATCAAGCGATGTCCAAACTCTTGTGAGCAGAATGGTAAGTGACTCACTTCCAGTGTGGACCTTCCTTTAAATCTAAGAAACTAAATAAGGTAGGAGTGTCTCGGTGCAGTAATTACTCTCCTAAGTAGTTCATACCAAAAAAAAAAAAAAAAAGAAACCTGAACATCTCGGAGAGGGGGTATATTATTGCATGTTTCTGCATTTAATGTTCAAAACTTTCCCTTTTTTTTTTTCAAAGCAAACTCACAGCGTTTAATATTGTGTTCAACACCTCCTTAATGTGTTTTTAATTCAGTCCTCTGATTTTGTGTTCGAATCGTTAATTTATGAAACAAAAACTCCAGAGACAAAGCTTTTTCAGGAGAGAAAAATAATTTTAAACAGATTCAATTTTTTTTAACCAGGATAATGATCTGAAACTCATAACTAACTTTCTGACAAAAATGTAGTTACGTTCTTTCATAAATAAAAGATAGGTTTCTATATGAACGTGCCTGAATATTCTCCCGAAGTCGGTTCATTACATTTAATTGGAAAATCACCTAAATGTGGTCTCTGGAGTTAACGTTGTTCCATAAAATAAACGATTCAAATGCTGAATTAATAAAACATTTCACGTAGAGGACTATTGTACACAACATTAAACGCTATAAAATCTACCCTAATACGTAGTAAGTTTTGAACATTAAATGCATAAACATGCAGTAATTTGCGCCCCCGTGCTAAACATTGAAAGGTTTGAGGACTGAATCCATGGACTACTTACTGGAAGAATTACTGTAGCGAGAGGCGCGTAATACGGTAAGGCCATCTCACTTCAAACAGAGAAAATCATGGACACTCGGATTCAGTGTGAAAAAAAGAAATAGAGTATCGTAAGTCTGTATGCGAAGCGAGCAAAGGTGGTTATTTTCCGATCCGGGATATACAGATGATCAGAAAAATGGAAACACCTGTAGTTGGCAACGCGTCAGATGTATGGGTTGGCAGTGGTGTCGTGGCGCCCGCAGCGCCGGACCGCTGGTGGTGGTTTGTTAGGTCGGTCTCCATACTACGTCAGGCGCAGTGGAACAGCAGTGTACAGTGGCTGCAGCAGACGGAAGTATTGTAAAATGGGAGACCTCTCAGATTTTCAAAGAGCGCAAGTTGTTGGTGCGCGGTTATGTGGAGTGAGTGTGACGGCAGTGGCTACTGTGTTAGGTGTGTCGCGTGGGACAGTGTCGAAGGTGATGACGGCCTACACAACAGACAAGAAAACCACATCGGGGAAGCGGAACAGTGGGCGTAAGAAAATCATGAGCGACAGGTCACGCCGCCTATTAAAGCGCATTGTCACGCAGAACCGTCGTGCCACTGCGGAGCAAGTGACGGAGGAACTCAATCAGCGTTATGGTCCCTGTTTCGACAATCACAGTCCGCCGCGAATTACATGACATGAATTTACGGGATCATGTTGCACGGGCCAAACCGCTCATCAGGGACCATAACGCTTTCGCACGCCGCAAATGGTGCCGCGACCATGCAACTTGGACCGTTAAGGACTGGAAACGTGTGACATAGACGGATGAGTCATCCTTCACCCTATTCCCAACCACGAGCCGTGTTTATGTGTGGAGAACGCCCAAAGAAGCTTATGATCTGCAGTGTCTCCGCCCAACTGTGAAACATGGCGGCGGCTCGGTGATGCTGTGGGCCGCCATGTCATGGTTTTCATTGGGTCCTGTGGTCACACTTAGCGGACGAATCACTGCCAACGATTATGTCGCAATTTTAGGAGACCACTTGCATCCCATGGTCTGGATGTTGTTCCCGGACAATGACGCCATATTCCAGGATGATAATGCACCCATTCACACAGCTGGCGTTGTTGCAGCGTGGTTTGAGGAGCATCGGAATGAAGTTCAACACCTCCCCTGGTCCGCCCAATCCCCAGATCTTAACATAATTGAACATCTGTGGTCCGTCTTGGAAACACGACTCCGACGACCATTTCCACCTTCAACCTCTCTCACAGAACTGGCCGATGCCCTGCACGAGGAATGGTGTAAAATTCAACTTGCTACCATTCACGACCTCTATGCCTCCATCCCACGTCGCATCAAGGCTGTTCTGAAGGTGAAAGGTGGCCCGACACCATATTAATCTGATAAGTTGCAATTTCGTTGAGGTGTTTCCATTTCTCTGATCACCATCTGTATATAAAAACTAAGAAATGAGAAATAATCGCACATTTACATCCGTCGCAGGTAGCCTTTCTCTGAATTCGTTGCTATTTTAAGAATTTCGTAGGCAAAAATCACACTCTCGCTATAAGGTAATACCCTCCTTCCTTTATTGAAATTTCCTATTTTGTATTAGATTGTCTTAGAAAAGGAACTCACGGAGACAACTTCAGCCTTTTTAACTTTACAAACACTACGAAGCCCAATCCCAACATAATGACGTAATAATTGAGAGTGAACACAGGAATTAGGTTCCTCGTAACCATAAGGATTACTCTTAGAAAACTGAATGTTACTTTCACATATTTGAATAACGAACCCAGGATTTACCCGCTGGCAATCAATGCTTATTTTCACACACAATGCAGTAATCTAAATTGAGTACCATACATGATTCTGCAATATCTGTACACTATTACAGTACGTTATGCATTCCATAGGATTTTCATGAGCAGAACTATATTAGTGGCAAAGCTGCGCAAATTTTTCGTTCATTTCAGTTACTACACTCACTACTGATTAAATACTGTCATAGCAATTGATTCACTGTAATTTCATTTTGTTTCTATGAAAACGACTAGAATGAAGCTAAATTGGCAAATGTATTTCCATACACTTGGTTCATAGAAGTAATTCATATACGTCAATAAACGAATACATGATTTACTTTTCATAATGGTTATATTCATTATTAAGTTTTTCATCTCGGTTTGAGTACATTTACATATACAATGCCTTAGAAATACAAGAATTCAGAAATGTCGTCGCTCTTAAAACAGATTATAATGTCTTATACTTGTCACATATTCTCCACTTTAAAGGGGGATGCGTAAAGATCGGCCTTTTTAGCCTATTAAAGTGATTATTAATGAGCGTTCATAAAAGCAAGCAAATGTCATAAATGTGAAGTTAAAGCTTTAAATATTGCATCTGTGTATGATGTAGAAAGTCACAGAAAGAACCCCACAAATAAAGCATTTTTCTCTTTTGTCAATTTGGACGTTTTCTAATGCTTTACACCAATTTTTGTATGAAGCGTTCAATAAACCATATACATCTAAACATATAAAAGCGAAATACAGATTCGTTGACACATTCACTCAATGATCAACCACCAGCAAAAAGTACTTAAGCTAGAAGCATGAAATGTGAACAGTATGTTCATTTTATAATGTAGGGGCGTACTGAAAACGGATTTTTAAAAAAAATCGAACTCTAAGGAGGTAAATAAGGAGGGGTGGACAGAATTTACACACTGATCAACAAACAGAGAAAACCACTGATGCTAGAACCATGAAATTTGGGTATTAAGTTCCTTTTATAATGTACAGACGTATTAAGGACGGATTTTACAATGCCTCAAAGGGTACCTGGGGGATTTACGCACTGATCAACGCGCAGCGAAAACCACCGTAGCTAGAATCATTACGCTTGATCAGTAGGTTCATTTTGTGATGCAGGTGCGTACTATGAACAGATTTTACAAAATTCGAGCCCTAAGAAGTTACATAGGTTTACCCTTGAACTTTGAATTTATACGACATATTTGCTTCCATGAACACTTTCGGTTTTCATGACAGTCAGTAGGCTTTAAAAATTTTTTACTCACTTCCTTTCTATCAGACTTGATTTTTTTACATAAGATTGACCTACACTTCATACAATCTTTCAATTTAAAGAAAAAAATAACTGAAAATAGCTAAATAATAAGTATACAAATAGTTAGTTCTTGTAATATTAACAATCCAAAATAAATTCTTGATTAGCCTTTCTTGAATTCTACATGTCAAGGTCACCAGTTAATGAAAAATTTACACTAGCAATATCATTTCGAAAAGCATAAGAAATTGAATCAGATCATTCAATAAACAATGCATTCATATACAGTATAACCTCGTTAACACGAACTCGCTTAAGCCGAACACTCGGTTAGGACGAACAAAATTTCGGTCCCGGCATCGCTGTACGTTATCTTATAGGAAGTTTTATCGGTTAACACGAATTTCGGTTAGCACGAATTACGAACTAATTTTTAGTCCCTTGAGTCAGTAAATGTTTTCATTTAACACGAACTTTCAATCCTTAGGTTTTTTTTCCAGACCATATTTCTTACTTTAGATTTCACTCCAGATCAGTTTTTGTCATACAGTATTTATACAGACGAAAATTGCCTTGTACAGTAAATAAGAGAAAAACCAGAAACGGGTATCTTTCATCTCTTATGAGGTGTTGATTCGGTCCTCCGTCAAGCGCTGAACATGCAGGTGCTTGGCAGACGAGCTGGTGACAGCAGTCATAAATGCTTTTCCGTTACTAGCGGTACCCAACCTGCTAGCGGAGTTGTCAATTTTATAACTTGACATTGATTTTCTGCGTGGAAACTTTTTTTTTAATCTTCGAAGATAGGATAATAAGCTTACTGTAGTGTTTTCACTTTTCAGATGACGGTACCGAGGCCGAAACTAGTCTCGATCTCGATCTTAACTCGAATTTGAGACCGGGCCGTGCTTTTCGAAATCGAGACGAGACCGAAACTCTCGGTCTCGTCTCGATACAATTCTGTGGATGGTATCAAGACGAAGAATAGTCTTAGTCTCGTCTCGATACCATCTCTGGTGTTTTCTATGACATACATATTATACTGTAGCGGTATGTATAGTCTGTATACTATAGTGCGTATGTATTGAGAAAATGTATTCGAATAATAAAATTTGGGGCCCCGGTTAACACGAATTTTTTTAACACGAACTCCTGATTTTTCAGTCCCTTGGAATTCGTGTTAACGAGGGTTTACTGTATCAGCAAAAAAAAAGGAATATACAATGCATAGCTATCATCATTGGTACCAGCATTTCTATTGGTATATACGTGAAGGACAAGCTCTTTTTTCTGTGATTTCGTGAGTAGCACAAACATCCTATAATATATTATATCAGCAAGAAAATAAAGGACTTACAATGTATAGCTATCGTTACTTCTATCAGTACATACATGACAAGGATAAACAGTTAGTGCTTCATTACTTTCATGAGCACAACTGAAATTTGATGAAGCTCCATCAAATGTTAATGCTTGAACTTCAACTTCTATTTCATACAATCTGTTGACGCATTTACGCGTAATATTTGCACGCTCACTTCAATTCAAAGAATCTATGAACTAATATGCACAAGGAATTTAACACGAATCCTTCAAAGCCACAACCATATAGACCGCAGCGTTTTTTGCTTCTGGCACAGTCTCATCACTCACTCCAGTACCGCAATCTACGTAACCCGACAATTCTCTTCCAGTAAATTCGACATGTTTTATTGCCATATCATCTACAACTAATGACACTTGAATGCATTTGTTCTGTTGTTTCGTTATTTGCACCTTTTCGTTCATTGCATTGAAGGCTTCTTCACATAGTCCAGGATTTCCACTCACTGAAGAGTACCATTTTTTTAAAGTCCGTGGATGCGGTAACACACAGTTAAATGTTTTACGAACAGACGCATATGCAGCTGGGGAATAGAAGTCAAGTGTTAACGCAAAACTTCGGAGAGCCGGATCAAATTTTTTGTTACCCGACGGACTCAAGAGCGACTTCACCACTGCATTACCTTCAACACTGAGGGGTACTGATTTTAACAACATTTCTAAAGTACCTTCTGTTATCATACACTTCTCTCTAAGACAGTGCACAATATCCTGAATACTTGCATATTTTTCTCTAAGACGTTTATTCTTCAAGTACAATGCTTTCATCTTCTTCCTGGATTCCATACATTTGGTTTCTGTTTCAAACAACTTCCTTTTGAAAAGTTTTTTTCGTGGTGTTAACTCCGTTCCACTGCAAGAAGGGTCAAGTGACTGCGTATCAACATTAGAAACACCATGGAAAGGCTGCTTTAAGGTAGGTAAAGTTGTGTTACACGACTCCAGCACCATATTACGATTGTCTTGTCTGGGAATTAACTTGCTTGATTGAATAATCTCACGCTGAATGCTCTGATCTTCAAAATCTACACATCGGACGTTTGGAGATTTCCACTTTTTTGTTGCCTGAAACAATGTAACAAAAATCAATAGTGTTGATATTTAAAAAAAAATCAATACATAAAAATTATAATTACGTCTATAGAGGTGCCATGAGATTTTGAGCACCAAATTAAATTTATGTTTTGTAAAATAAATGGTTTTATAGTTGGAAGTTCACTTCCGATACTTTGTGCGTTCAATTACGGATATTTTACGAGCACTTTTTTTTTCGAAAATGCAGCTTTATTTACTCATGTATTTTCTCAAAATCTAGTAAAAATCACTTTCAATGAGATCAGCTTAGTTGTATCAATAATATACTAACCAAAATATCAAAAATCCAGGTGGGTTTCAAGGAGTCCAACCCGGAAAAACCTGGTGTTTTTTTCTGAGGATGTGAATGAGAATGATGAAAGAATTGGTGGAATGAGAATGTGGGAGGAAACCTGAGAGCACGTTGTTGTCCACTAAAAGCTCAAGTTTGAATTGGACATGATTTGAACTAGGGACCCTACTTTTAAGAGTACTCTACCACTGAGCTACGATGCCCTACTGTTTCGCTTTATAGCCAGTAGTGGCGTTAAGATCGACTAGTGTTGCCAGTGTTCTTCAAGAAAAAATATTCCAACACAGTAAAAAACTGCTACATTATTATGATTTACACTGTCAACTCTGTCGAAGTGTGAAGGGCTTCAAATGTCTTATAAGCGTGTAGTGGGTGACAGTAGTCGGAGTAAGACGTGTTTAACCCCCACTATTGTTTATATGTATAAATAATGATGCGGACCCCCCAGTTGGGAGCTCTCTAATTTGTAATACAAAACCATAGGCAATGCTGTATGTGAGAAGTGCGTGAACTTCACAACAACCCTGGGAAACTTGCCAATAAGTAACATTTTGGTCCTTTCCATTTTAGAAAATACTACACTTACTAATGGTACACATATGATGGGCTAGTTATGTACGCCTCTGCCATATATTGTATTACTTGTCATATTTTTCAGCGCTCTGCTCTTGAGGTATTTAACTCAGTTTAATCCCTCAAATGGTGCAGATGAAAGAAAAGTGAAGTCAAGAAAATCTGTGGATGGCAAATTTGGAACAAGTGCCTAAAAATTACCGTAGCTTTTGAACAATACCAAATGCAACAACCCTTTACGTTATCCGTTCTACGCTTTACAACACTAAATCAGAAATTATTATTTTTGAAGGTAAATCGTAAATCCTGTGATTTTTAACTAACAAATACCACCAATACAAACATATATATAATAGTATACATGAAATATAAAGGTTTTATTCAAGCAGACGGTTCTACCAAATAGAAAATTGATAGGTGAAACATTTTTCGTGAAGGAATGGAAGTGTGAATATAAGTAATTACTGGCAGTGCACAGCATATTGAAATGCATTTTTACTTATAGTGAAAGTATTGTATGTATAAGTGTCCTCTTCCACTGTCCTCGTTTATGCGTAAACCCTCTGTCGCTGACGCGCCTGCTCCCTACGGAAGCACCCTCTTGCTGCCTCTCGAGCCCCCTTGCTGCGCTTATGCTCAGACTCGGTTGCATAACGGCAAGGTTCTAGGATAAAGGTCCCCCTCCCATTTAGCTGTATTAAAGACAAAAATCAACGTGCCCTGCGGGGCTCTAACCCGCCTCCACTCGCTGGCGCTCGCTCGGCAATACTCTGTGAATTAAAATTTAAACTTTGGTAAAGAAAGGAACCAACCTAGGTATTAATCTTTATGGGGGGACCTGTGTTTTAGAACATTCCCTAAAAACTGCAGTGCATAAAACACAAACTTGGGTAAATGTTTAGTATTGGGGGGCCAAGAATGGCAAAATACAAGAGACCTCTATAATTTACAGGAGACATGAGTTGATACTGCTGTTCAAGTAGTCAAGACAGTATCGTACAGAATTTTATGTAGGCAATATGGGACCTGTTCCAACTATAAAGGTAAGTGGTAGTGATTGCCCATTTCATGTCGAGAACAGAACCTAACGAACCCCTGCGGGCCTTCTAACCTGTTACTACTACTACTACTACTACTACATATGCTATGCATCCTAATTTAAGGTATGCAACCATACAACGACCGGAATGAAACCGAATCGGAATAAAATATCGCAAAAAAAGTAGGTGAAAAAGCTGGTCTCCCCAAGTTTAAACAATAGCCCTAACTTGTGCTAGGTGGCCACTAAATGGCACGAATGCTATGGAAGGGGGAGTTCTAGAACACAAGTCCTCCATATAGGTTAGTAGCAAGGTTGGTTCCTTTCTGTACCAAAGTTTAAATTTTAATTCACAGAGTATTGCCGAGCGAGCGCCAGCGAGTGGAGGCGGGTTAGAGCCCCGCAGAGCACGTTGATTTCTGTCTTTATTACAGCTAAATGGGAGGGGGGCCTGTATTCTAGAACCTTGCCCAATGTTTATGCCAAACGTACACCTGTTATACAGAGCCCTCCTGAAGTCAATCTACAATTAGTAATGGAGCTCCTAATTCAGTGCATGCTCCGCTAAAAGAAATGCAAAGCTTTAATCTATCCTGAAAATGTAAGGTTTGTGTAAAAATTTGGTAGAACCGTCTGCTAAAGTGAACGTGAACCCATTTACAAATAACTTTTTTGTCCAGAATTAATAACGCGCGACTTGTATGAGAGATATGTCTATTGCTGCTTTTAACAATGAGTGAGGATTATTTTATCCAGTAATTGACATCATTAGCAATTTTTAACATAGGCAAAGTAAGCCTACTACCTCCACAACCATACAGTTTCCTTGCCAAGGAGTCACAGAACACTTGTAGGTTCTATAATTTTGGCAAAATTACCAACAACTCATAAACATACAATTTAATAAATAAGCAAACTTAATAACAGTTTGAAAATTCTCTAAGTAGTAGTCTTTACGAGCTTCTTGACAGTGTAAATGCAATGCATGTGCTTATTTACCCAATATTATTACAAGTACACAATCACGTTTTATTATTTATTTAAACCTTAAAGGAAAGAAAATAACTTACCTTTGAAATATTATGAAATTCCAAAGAAAGTTTATTCATTCGGCATAAATTTCTTTTCAAAACAAAGATAATCAACACATAACATAAATACACATTATCATTATCTCTTATTCCCTTCACAATATGGCGGATCGATTCGATTTTTGCGAGTTCGATACCATCAAAGATCTCGCATTAGGGCACCTCTAGGTCTATATATTATCTCAATGACCAAGATCGATTTCTGCTTCACTGACTCGGGGTTGGATAGTTGGTTAATGGAGATGGGACGGGGGAGGGTTAACACTCTTCAGAGCACTAACACTTTCACTTTAAATGCCTTGGTGACAGGAGTTCAAAAGGTGTATACTGGTTTGTGGCCCATACAATGGTTCAATACTTGCACTTTTACATTCACAATCAGTATATCATACTGTAATTTGGACATCTTCGTTACGCTGACTAAACGATAAAAAATCACCTATAATTTATTCCTAATAAAAAATCATTGAACAACAGTATTACAAGTCCTCCCACTGGTCTAGTGGCTAGCACGCGTGACTTTGATGATCGATTCCCCTGCGGGAAAGTATTGAACGGCAGTGATTCAGATTCCACGTTAAAACTATAAGTCCATGTCTCATATAGCCTCGCTGATGAAAGAGGACGGTGAAAGATAATCAATTAATCAATCAACAGTATTTCAAATTTCAGCTGCATAAACAACCTATGACTTGTAGGACTAGTTCATTTTGTTAAAGCAGCTGTTTTAACGAAGTTTAGTATTAACGTGTCAGGTATTTCTATGAAATAAGAAAAAAACTATTTTGTAACTAAATGATAGCTCTATCCACGTAAATTATGCAAACATAAACAATGAAAATCGATATAAAAGTGACTCACATTATTTTAACAAAAATCGATTTAGATAATAGTTTGGACTGCAGCAAAAATAAGAAAAGTTAGAAAACTCCGATTAATTGTAACAACTCCATCAGGGGTTGAAATTGGAGGGGGGATACGCCATTAATCGGCCCATTAGGGTGTACAAGCTCGCTGGCATGGCTCTTGCGCTCAACTGGGCTCGGGTTTAATAATTGAACCCGAGACGTAATGAAACAAGTCAGTGCGAGCCCAACTCAGAGAAGTGAGCCCGAGTGCAAGTGAGCTCGAGCCCCAATGCAATACGTGAGTGCAAGCCCAATTGAGGGAACTGAGTCCGAGCACGAATGAGCGCAAGCGCAATTGACAGAAATGAGCCCGAGCGCGAGCGCAGTCGAGAGAAGAGAGCGTGAGCCCAAGTGAGCGAGAGCCCAGTTGAGACAAGTGACCGTAAGCCCGAGTGAGTGCTTGCCTAGTGGAGAGAAGTGAGCGCGAGCCCGAGTGAGCGCGAGCCCAGTTGGGAGAAATGATCGCGAGCGCTAGTGATCGCGAGTCCAGTTGAAAAAAGTGAGCGCGAGCCCAGATAAGATTAGTGAGTGTGAGCGCAAGTGAGCGCGAGCCCAGTTGGAAGAAGTGATCGCAAGTCCAGTTGAGACAGGTGAGCGCGAGCCCAGTTGGGAAAGGTGATCGCGAGTCCAGTTGAGCGCGAGCCCGAGTGAGTGCGAGCCCAATCCAGAGAGATGAGCACGAGCCCGAGTGAGTGCGAGCTCAGATAAGATTAGTGAGTGCGAGCGCGAGTGAGCGCGAGCCCGGGTGAGTGCAAGCCAAGTGGATAGAAGTGAGCGCGAGCCCGAGTGAGTGCGAGCCCAGATAAGATTAGTGAGTGCGAGCGCAAGTGAGCGCGAGCCCAGTTGGAAGAAGTGATCGCGAGTCCAATTGAGACAGGTGAGCGCGAGCCCGAGTGAGTGCGAGCCTAGTCCAGAGAGATGAGCGCGAGCCCAGTTGGGAGAAGTGATCGCGAGCCCGAGTGAGTGCGAACCCAGTTGAGACAGGTGAGCGCGAGCCCAGGGGAAAATGGCCATCTCTGATCCTGCCTTGTTCTGTACGTTGCTGGCTAGCAACAGCTGAACCCTCATTGGCTTAACGCGTGAGTGTGTAGCGGGTGAGAGCTTTAGTTCACATTTTTGCCACGGCTCAATACATTTCGGAAGCACTGTATATTTATGCTAGTCGTCCGTGCATTTAAGACATCTACACATAGCAGGCATGTTTTATACTTTTCTGTTGGCTATTTTTTCTCTGGTAATTTTTCTGCACAGGTGCGGCAAATTTTCAGCGATCACTTTGTAGATCGCGGCATGTTCTGCAATGGGGCATGACTACATCAAATACTTTATTATAATTAAATACTGAATTAAAAATTATTCTTCAGGATTGGATGAGTTATATAGAAGTAAGAAATTAAATAATGTTCAGACTTATTCAAGCATCTTTCATTAAAGAACAGAATTTTTTTCGAAGAGAAGATAGTGAATAAGTTCTGCTTTATTTCACTAGCATATATATACGTGACTTCCGTAAAGTAACCGACGAATTATGCTTGTTTTCACATAGTGAGCTAGAGTTTCTTCGTAGCTATATGTTTAGCATACGAACTTTGGCCCAGGAGACCCGGGTTCAATTCCCAATGAGAGCTCAAGTGGTTTGGCTCTTACGTTACGCTGTAGGTCAAGGTCTCGTATAGTCTCGCTGCTGAAAGGCAGATGAACTCAATACAAACCATAGTGAACTTCTTAAAATTATCGGCTTTGTGAAATATAAATTTTATTTTTATTATTAAAGATAAGCATATAACGGAAGATAAATAATGTATAATAATAAATAAATAACGACAATTAAAATATATAATAAGAACTTACGCACAGTAATTTACTGTAATGTAATGATTTGTAATTTACTGTAATGATGTCTCCTTTTTCTTTATTTTAAACATTAATTATCTAGTTTCAAGGGCGCCCATTATGAGGGCAAGGGGAGAAGCGCTCGCCTAGGTACCACCCCGGTATTTGCCTGGTGTGAATGAGGAAAAGCCAGGAAAACATCATTCAGGATGGCTGGACTGAAAAAAGCTTTTTACACTTTCTCGACCGCGTGCCTGCACCGGCAATCGAACCCGGGACCGCTCACACCGAGGGCGAGAGCGTTAGCGACTACACTACGTGAAGGCAATCATCGGTGGTCAAGTCCACAATATACTTATTATAAGGGGTACGTTAACCAGATTACACTTACAGGATCATTAGCACTTTCTGTGACCCCGGGAAGTGATGAGTACGTTACGTATATTATTAGCATAACATTTATTATAATCCTAATTAAGTAATTCTGCATGTAATGTGAACAATAATAAAAGTAGTATATCATCTTGCGATTGTACGATAACTATATTAAGTGATATGTTTTCTACGGGATATAATTGTCGCTTGTATTACAATAACTACAAAGTTCATATACTGACAAAATGTTACATTAGCTTTCGTAATTAATTTCCTATTATATTACTTCTACGCTAACTTACATCAACTAAGTAAGAGCGAGTCAGTGGGGGAGGGGAGGATGGAGGAAGAGTGAACTAAGTAGTTTAGAATTTCTAGTCAAATTAATTAATAGGGATAAGATGGTAGTTTTCTAATATCACAGCCTCCATCACCTCCTCTAATCTACATTCTTGCCAACAAGACTTTAATACGTAAGCTTACATCTTCGATATACCTAAGTTTGTCTTCAGAATGGTAGGTTCAACTGGCAGCAATTTGACATAAACCTAACAGCACGATGACCACACTACGACGGACAAGCAGGGCATTTCCTATCCCGTTTTATATTAGCTGTTGCGATGTAATAATTTCTCACCTTGGGAGTGATAGGAAATTGAGTCTATAGAAAATTCTAAATATTAGATGAAACTATGAAGCTTTATCTTACCTGTCCTTGGGATGATGACGCAAACCATGAATAGTCTGACGGAATATTTTCTCGGATCTATGGAAACTGCTGTTATTTACAATCTTCATAGTATTCTTCATTATAAGAATTGCTTTCTTATTTGTCAATATTCGATCCTTTTCGCAGCATAAACTGTCATTAGAAGCATTGTTATTGAAGAATCATATCAATGTCTCGGCAGTTAACGAAACCGCTTTAAAACCAAGCATGTTAGCCCGCATTCCTGGCTATCAACAACACCATGATTATCACGTTCACCTGGCCCGTATGCAAGCCGAAGTTGTAATAGGCTTTTCTCCAAAATATCCAGTTAGATCGTATAAGCTGTCATCTTTAGTACCTTTCCGGAATCTCTTTTACTCCATATATTTTCCGTACATAATCATCAATTTTAGTACGAACTAAATTCGATCAGGTCAACCTATCTCGCTATAATATTTCCGATACATGGCCAATTATTTTCAAAACATTATTATCATGGCGGACATTAATATCCATAGTCATAGCGATCGTGAAAAGCAGATTTTCAACAGCATTTAACTGACAATCTCTAACTCCATCTTTATGTTCTTCTTTCGCACTCCAGACCTATAAGACAGACAACATCTAATGCCATTACATCTCTAAATGTTATTGCTGACTACCAGCTAGCACTATAATAACCTACCCTCTAATTGCCGACGGCACTCCTCTCTTCTCTAACGCAGAAAAAACAAACACATTTGCTGCTCAGTTACAGGTCATTTTACATCAATAGCTGCTTCCAAATGTTGTGAACGGATACATATCTCTTGTCGTCCTGCCCTATAGCCTTCCACGAAGCATACCATTGATCTGGATTATCTTTTTACTTCACCCATCACTATCGATGAACATCACACTGCACTTAAACGGAAAACAAATACATCACCTGGGATCAATACGATATCTTTCCGACATATCAAAGAACCCCCACTATTACTCTTGCTACTCCTAGTAACAATATCACTTTTATATTTAAAACTAGTTTCTACACTTCAGATTGAAAAGTCTCCAAAATGTGCATGCTTCTAAAACCGAATAAATATGTACATTCAGTAACCTCTTACAGACCATCCAGTTAACCTCAGTATTCAGTAAGATACTGAAAAAAAAAATCTTGTTTGTCGACTCCATAAGTATCTTGACGCAACTTCTCTGCTATCTATCCATCAATAAGGCTTTTGCTCTGGATTTTCCATAAATGACCAGCTACTTTGTCTCAGCTTAATAATTACCAGCGGCGGCTGGTACTATATGTTGCATGGTTGTGCAACCGGATATTTTTTAATACTAAAACTATTTTTAAGTATTAAAGTAGTGTATCAGTAAAAAATAAACCTCTGCTCTTGAGCGCAAAACAGTATTGATGCATTTCTGAAAAAAGTCAATTAAAAAACGGAAAGAAAGAGAGAGATTTACCTTTCCAGTGGCAGCGAACGTTGCCACTGGAAGCAGTAACATTGAGCATATGGCAGCGAGCTCCTATCTCTTAACATGGGGAAGTGGATTTATTCTTGCATCGCTCCTATCTTCCCCTATTGGTCTCATGCGGTTGCCTTTCTTACCGCAACTGGTCAGCTTCTGTAATAGTTACGAATTCCTCCGCTTACCAGCGCTGGACTCAATTGATAGGGTGAGCGAGATACAGACGCTTGGAAGAAAGAAGTTATTCACAAAACAAACTCGCAAAGAACAAATATAAGTCTGGTGGTAGCAGGGACGGATCCAGGCTGAAAGTTTGGGGGGCGGTCGTTCGAAGTCAATAGATTTTATTTAACATTTATAATACAAAGGTGAAAATTCTTGGGATAAGGTTTATTTTTTTAAAAATCCTATTCTGGGGGGTCGATTGAGTCTCGAAGAAGAAAATGTCTTACTACTGGTCTAATTCCTAGCTCTGTGTCTTTCGTGCACATGATTCTGTGTTCGATTTCCGGCGGAGAGCATAAATTAATATCAAATCATTCACTTCCAATACTCATCTGTCTTCTTTAGCCTAATTTGCTGGAATGTTAAACTACTTTATTATTATTTTTTTTTTTCCATTTTCGAAGGAAAACATCTTAGATTTCATGCTTGTTTACAGACAAAAATACGTGGTTTCTGAAAATGGACTTTTTGTACCGTATATTTATACAAAGAAATGCTAACAAAATGCATATTGTCGGAGGAGAGAGGTGTTTCTGGACCCTAAAGAAAATAAAGCGAAAAATATTTGCGGTAGCGATGCTTTCTATTCAGAGAAACTTGGCGAGCAGCATTTCAGATTTCAATAAAGTAATAGAAAAATGTGAAGCCCAAAAGATGGAAGAAAGACCTTCCATTCTAAAATAATGCATAGTTTATATAATTAAATACTTTTGTTTAACTGCGTGCATACAATTTTCTTGCTTTTTTTCTTCTTTTCGGATTAACGCCATCATCCATGGTTTACAGCACATACTATATATTTGATTTATCTCGTGTTCAATAACATGAGTGTAGAGGTTTTGTATGTAAATAGTGTATAAACGTACATTGATAGTGGTTGTTTGAAAAAAAGGAAATAGCTTATATATTAAATCAATATTAGAGAAATAATTTAATCAATAACATACAAATAGAGCTTAAAAGACTTTCCTCTTCATATTTCCTGAATATTTTTTGGATAAGACTCAAGAATGCTGGGGGAGGGGAACACTTGCGCGTACCTACATACCTTTATATTGCAACATTGCAACCGGTGCTTGTACAGACTACGAGCCGCTACTGATAATTACTAATCAATATAACAAAGCGCTCCCATCCTGTCTCATCTCATGGATTTAGAAAAGGCGTTTGATAAGGTTTGGCATTATAGCCTCACTAAAAAAAACTGCAGTCGTTCAAACTTCCCCTGTGTTGTTTCCTGTTCTATTCTTTCATTTCAAATACCATTGCTTATATTACAGTTTGTACGCCACTCTCCTAGACTATTTCCACTCTTACTGGAGTATCACAGGAATCAGGCTCTCAGCCCTTTATTATACGAGTAAATTCTTTATGCTTCCAACATCCCTTCTGTGCCATTCAATGTCTTTAGTTTTCAATATGCTGATGACACAGCTTTTCTTGTTCTCGGCAAAACTGTGTATTAACTTAACATTACTCTACAAGAAACAGTCGATAATGTTGTCATGTGGTGCAAGAAATGACAGTTAATGGATCAACTCATTGAAAAGGCAAGCTCTAGTATTCCTACCGCTTAAGCGACGTTCCAAAGTCGATAGAAACTCAACTCGCTTACAACTAACTGTTGATGGGTACCATGTACGCCCTTCCACTACTGTTATCTACCTAGGCGTGATCTTCAATTCGAAGCTCAACCGAAATGCCCACCTCAAAAAGCTAATGGATAAGGCTAATAGATTAAATCTTTTGCAACATCTTACAGAAACAACTTGGGGACCCTAAAAGCCGTTGGTTTGCTTCATACTTATAAGCCGTTTCTCTGTTCCATTCTTAGGCCGTGTCCAAAAGATACAAGTGCACATTTGAAGTGCGCTTATTTCCGGAAGTGACGTCACCTAGTGTGCGTCAAAAGGTCCAAGTTCACAAGTGTGCGAGTGCATAGTGCGTAGTGTGCGAGGATGTACACTATGTTAGTATACTTGTGTGCTTAATATGGCGATTTGTCGTAGAATGACCTAATAAAATTTTAAAAGGCATATTCTTAATATTTTTGTTTAAGTAAATATATTTGTGGACTGATTTTATAATAATTTACTTGATAAACATACAAGTTAGTGATTTTACAAGTCGAATATAAAAATATTACGCAAATAACAAATGTATTTACGCTATGTTCTTTGAGTATGCAATAAAATTTAAAATAGTATAGGGAAAACAAACAAATAGTTTCTTTAATAATGCTATAAAGACATTTGTGCTTAAATATTACATGGTTTATGTAGCTTAATTGAAATAATTGCACTACCGGTAATGCGGCTATTTCACGTAAATGACAAATTTTAATGGTGTATGAATTAAAATATTAAGTTCTAGCATAGTACACATAGATTATTCATTTCTCTATAGCTACAGCTAGAGCCACAGCCGCAAATGTTAATTCATAGACACATAAGCCTAATTTTATAGTTTTGATTCTAAACGAATTCCTTTCAACGCTACCATATTTCCTTGCACTTGAGAGAGACTGTAATATACCAATTACCGTACATTGTGTATTTTTGACAGGTACCGAAAAGTGAAATACAGATCAAAAATTCCTTTCTCCACATTTATCAAAGATTTCACAAATTACTCCTGGTAAGTCTTTACTATGGCCATTTCATTTATTATTTTTTTTATTCTTCGATTCAGCGATTTGATCTCTCGGTTCCGGTTTTAAGAACTTGCCTCTTCACCCATATACTGTATATAAGGTAGTAGCTAGGTTGGTTCCTTTTTGCACCAAAGTATAATATTTAATTCACATAATATTGCCGAGCGAGTGTTAGCGAGTGAAGGCTGGTTGGAACCCCGCAGAGCACTTTCTTTTCCGTCTTCGTTACGAATCGGTTCATTGAACGATTCATTGAAAGAAATGTCCAAAGTAAAGACTTGACTTCATCTTAATTCATATAATCCCATTACTGTACCCAGTATTAAACGATTATGAACAAATAATTTCTTCCGTATAGTTGAACAATGAGAGCCATTACATTACATACTGTATTTTTTCATAAAACCGTCTCTTAATTTTCATAAAATTCTTATTATATTTTTAGTAGTTTATTTTACGTTTATATTTGGACGAGGGGATTTGTTTCGTTACTGAATAACCATTTTCGCAGTGGGAAGCATGTAGGAGAGAGTATATTTCAAGAGAGATGTAGGGCGCCGAAAGCGTAGTAAAATGCACGTAAATGTTGAAGTGTATACAATATACAGAACTCCATTCAAGCGGGCTTATAAGATAGTAAACTCACTTTTTTTTTGTTATTTTTACCATACTACTTTAATTAGGGTTATCCGCCTTGAGTATGCATTATCCTTATAAATTGGTATTTCATAGCGACATAATAGCTTTTTCCTGTAATTTTGGTCCTCATGTTGTTCAACTTTACCATTTCTTTCCTTGTCATCCTTCTATGTGTTAAATTTTCCTGTAGATTAAGAATACGGAGACACTATTTCGATGATTTCCAGGTAAAATCAATAAATTCACAGTGAAAGAATATCATGTAAGGAATTTCAATATTAGCGCAATGTGGTAGAAACAGTTCAATCAGTATGCCTGAACTGAAAGAATACAGTAGAACTACAACAATTATACTGTCATTGTTGTGTAATCTACCGTACAGGAAGCAATTATACCGTACTCAGTATCAACCCTCTCCCAAAGTAGTTTTGTGCCACATTATTGTAAATACCGCTCCCCTCGGTGTCCTAACGCTCTTGTACGTTGCCTACTTTCAGTTGCAATAAAATTCCTAAACTAATTCGCAAAAGTGTCTTCAGCGCCCTAATCACCAGTGCTACTCTTCTTTCGGGAGATTATTAAATATTCCCTCCGCAAGCATGCCTAATAAAGTAGAATATCGCCAATAGTTTAGTGTTTTTTATGCTGTTACGAGTTTATTGTGCACATAAGACAACGCACACACATATTATATATGTATTGCATTTATGCTCCGCTCTTGTTAATCTGCGCGTGAAATACCCAAAATGACAAATATTTGCAGGCACGGCAAAGCTGAAGCTGTTGGCATACATGAAAAAAACTCTTAAGTCATTTTATGGTTACCCCATATAGTCAATCTGTACGGTTTATTTATCTTTAATATAACTGGAAAGTCATTCATCTAAACAAAAAAAAAGGCATGCTAATTTTTTCTAGTACGCGAAATTCTCCCTTCTTTTGTTATCAATGTTCCAAATTCCACCACAACGAGGCGCTGTAACCAAGTGCTGATCAAAAGCTAATTTTACGAAGTGTACACTATTTAGTGTGCACTCCATTTGTAGACTTCGAGTGTGCATCCTCGAAGTGTGCACTATGCACTTTTGGACACGGCCTTACTTTCGGACATACCGCTTAGCGCGATGCTTCTGTTGCTTACTATGAAAAACTCAAGATACTGGAACAACATACTATGCGACTTGCATATCCCCTTAAACTTCCATATTCTAGGATCCCATTTGAATACATAGACTTGCTAAAGATCACCGATCATGTCGCAAAACTTCGTCTTAGGCCGCGCCTTCATTGCTTCAGAATGCATTTGCGAATGCGAGCTGCGAATTCATGTGCCTCTACTAGATCCAAAGTTTTGCGAATGAACCAAGTTGCAATGTCTCTTTCAAAGTTTCAATATGAAATATTTTTGCTTGAAAATTGAGTTGAGTCGAGTTGATTTTGAGTTTAACGTCCCGTTCACCAGCGAGGCTATATGAGTCGTGGACCTACTGATTAACGTGGAATCCGAACCACATGAGCTCCCGCCGGGAATCAAACCCGGGTCTCCCACGCCAAAGGCGCGTACGCTAACCGCTTAGCCAGAAAGGAGCTCTGTTTGAAAATTCGTACCTTAAAGTCTTGAGAGCACGAAGAAGACGAATGTGAATAAATGACATATTTTTATCAAGAAATGAGGAGGGAGAATCTAACTTATTGCCTCAGCTAGAATAAAAAGTTGCGGTTCGTGTATTAACTAAATCTTCATATTTTAAAGAAAAAACAAAGAAAAATATACATACCTTTCACTCCAAGTTCTTTGCTTACATCTGCCCATAATTTGTTCACGACGTGTCGTTTGTGGTAATCTGGATGAGCTTTGTTCCTCAATGGAACTTCCTCAAAGACATAATTTATTAAAGAATCAAAATCTATTTCCATCTTTATTTTTTATTATTTTTTTTATCTCCGCACCTCGCAACGACGTCTGCTTTTACGCAAAACAAACTTTCTTCTCTCACGTAGCGCTCAATTTCCCTGAAGACGACTTTCCATTTGCACGAATAACCCCAGCAGCTTGGGATCGTTCGCATTCGCATCTTTTCGTCGGTTTTTGCAATTCGCAACTAGTCGCAGCACTCCAACTTATACGTACTGGCAAATTCGCATTCGGTTCCAATGAAAGCGCAGCGTGAAGTACATAATCCCTCACATCCAAAGAAGTCATCCGCTAGATATTCTACACACCGATGGAGCATATCGATACAAACTTGTTAATACATATCGATTTGTTAATACTTAATTTCAGCTGTTTTATTCCATTTAATAGTTCAGGCATTTATTTTCAAGTCTACAAAACTTATTTTACTCGTTCTCAAATGAACTAATTAAGATGATAACCAAGAAAATTAAGATTTTCCGAAAGGTGTGTAAAATGGACAAGAGACGTTTTGGAAATGGGCAAAACATATGTGAAATACGCGCATCTACCTGCGGCTGAAAGGGAAATATATGACATATCTGTTATTGATAGCCATATTCCTAATCTTTTTCCATATTAGCACAGAGATTAACAAGAGCTTCCCCATGTGTTCATTAATCCCAAGCCGCCCCGGGATAGAAGATTCAGCCCTGCATCTGTCTCGCTAATCAAAATCTGTTTGTGACATGTTAGCACTTCACCTCATTCATTGTGATCATCATTGTTTTTAATTTTGTTACATATATTATGTATTGTCTTTTCTATCAACCCTTAGCATCTCAAACATATATCTGCACTTATTTCTTATATTATTCTCCAGAAGCAATATATGGCTTTATTGCATTTTTACTAATCCACATGTTTATAATTTCTGCATTTAGCCCAACTTACAGTATCTTGTAACAATATAAATACTTTAAACTCCATGCCGAAGAGAGGACGTAACTCTCTAATGACTGGGAGTAGATTTCTTTCCAGGACCAAGTGGCGAGGTTTGAGGCTAGACAAGGTAGACAACGTCTATCTGTTAGAATTTTAGTACATTAAATTTAGATCCTTCCTAACTTAATATTTCTTATAATTTTTCTTTTTCTTTCTTTCTTTTTTTTTTTCAAGTTGAAAGTAGATCCTTAATTTGACCATGCTTCCATGTTGGTAGACAGATCTTCCGGCGTCTAGCGAAACCTTGAACATTTTCCCTGTGTTGGATCCGTATCCTTTGCATCAACCTATGGGTAGGCAGTCTAGTATATTTTAAGCTAGATTTGTAGGTGCAGGGACACACTACTTTCTTGTTGTTTATTTTAAATCACCTTTCGAGTTCCTTTTTAAAATAAAATGTTAAATTGTTATAACGGACCGTTGAAAAATGATTTCTTTCTACTCATTTTCTCGTTTTTTGTCTAATATCCGCAAAAAGAAACCTAGTGGAAAGTTCAGATGTTGCATTGGCAACTCTACCAATACTGTGTATTTCGCAAGAGTCACAAGTAGAAGTGAGGTAATTATGGCGTTTTTCTTCTCTCTCTCTCTCTCTCTCTCTCTCTCTCTGAATGAGTGTTTACATTACACCATAATGAAATCGCTAACGTAAATACTTCAAAAATTTCTGTGAAGTTTAGCGTCCCTTTTTAGCAACAAAGCTATGTAAGACGTGGAACTACAGATTAAGGTGGAATTGGAACCGTCGTAATGTGTTGAAATGTTTAACGCTCACCGAATGGAAATCGAACTCGGAACTATGTGTATCAATGTTCCACACACTAACCACTATACCAGGCGGAAGAGCTGCTTTGGTTAACAGATCATTTAAAGAAACTATTCTCACTATTGTATGCAAGTCACTGAATGGATTTTAATGGCTTATGATAAAATATTTTTCAGCGAACTTTAATGCTTGCGAACAAGATTCTTTTCCCCTTAATTGCTTCTACATCAAAACAACCTGAACTACGATTGGAAAACAACCTTATTTTGTTTTACGCCGCTTTCTTGTTGCAGAAACTTATCGCTTTCGTAAGGCTTCTCAGAAAGTACGAATTGAATTTTACAATCCTACCCATCTACCGACAAGGACATTACAGGATAAGTTGAGGGACAACGGGATTCACTAATACACTGAATATATACGTAGATGGAGGACAGTGGCGCATGTAGGTATTTTGCGGTCTAGGCAACTTACAGTCGAAGACCTTTCGCCCGTCACTACACCCCCTGATACTCTATCCACTAATAAGATTGTTCCAAATGTTGATTTTTACTTTTGCGACCCATCTGAGCTCTGCGGCCCTAGACAGTTTGCCTAGTCGGAAATCCCACACTGATAGATGGAATACTTCTATTCATGCTGCATGTTCTGGTGCCCTGTAGATAAGCTACTTTCAGAACTGTAGTGAGGTCGATTAGTAAACTTCGTAATTTTATTGATTGACGCACTTGATGTTTTAAAAATTTAAGAGTAGTGCTTGCAGAAGTCCGGGCATTTGCCCGGATCGCCCTTTGTAAAGGCCGTGGCTGATGATCCGTGATCATTCATATCTTTGTTTTCAATCCTGTTATATATATATATATATATATATATATATATATATATATATATATATATATATATATATATATAAGGGACATCATTCTCCCATATCGTCTGTAGGAACGATCATAAGAGATTTATAAAATTTACCCTACCTTTAAAAAAAGTACCGGCTAGTTACTAGTACTAACAAAGGATTTCGAAAACGCTATGAACTACGAAACACACCAAAAAATTCGACATACTTTAATATCTTCATTATGATATATTAAACTAGGATAAACTATTAATTCAAAGGTGAAACTGTACATCAAAATGACTCCTCAAAAGCCAAATTTTTGTTTCGTTGGTGTCGATTCTTCTGTTGAAGTTAATGTGAATATGTAGACGTGAATATGTACAATTTGCAAAAGTTTTTGTTACTTGTTTAGTTCTATATTAAGACCAGTGGCGTATTTTGTGGACTACCGGGCCTACCGTCGATAGCCCTGGAATATTACAAAATGAAGCAAATATAAGGTAACCGCAGGTATATACGCCAGTGCAGCTAAATACGCCAAGTGTTCAGTGCTAGGACGTTTCTGACGAGATCCACTAAAATGCACCTCAAATATGTGCCACGGTCTTGGACAAGTCCAATTTGACAAAAAAAAAAATCCGGGAGACAGCACTGAGACCGCCACGTCGTGCAATGTTGTTTGCTTCTGGATGTTTCCGTGGAAGGACGTTATTATTTCCATAGAGGTAAGAATCCGTTATAGTACCGTGCTAACTCAGAACATTGCCGACTGTTTACAGCAATGTATAGGTACCTTATTTCTTGTCCACCTAGGAACACTTTGTTTTGTAAGTTTAATTTCAATATTTGTGATTCCATGGCTACTAAATCAATACCATGGTGCACCAAAAATACGCCAGGGCTTGTGCCGGACTGACTGCAGAAGACAAAGATGTTTTTATTTTTCCCACATGTCCCATGTAATATCGATGTAGTTTCTTTTTTTAAGTCACAGTACAGTGACACTGTTTATCTTTATGGTCTAAAGCTTTTTAGTTTGGAATTTCATTTCATCTTTGGAGATTATCGTTTTTACATTTTATCTTGTTATCTTCATCTTGCACTTTGGTTATTCTATTTTTTGTTTCAGCCATCTTGTGTAGTAACATTTGAGTTCGTATAATACAGACTGTGTGACCAGTTGCAAAATTTATTACAGATTTCTAGTAGTATTCTAGACTTGGCGTAATTATCTGCACGTGTTGGTAAATACTCCACTTTGTTACACTTTTTTCTTTTACCTAGGGTACAAAATAGAAGGGAGTCGCATTATAGCCACATTCATTTCTACACGCGGAAAAGGCTACTCAGGCTCGCACATGTCTTCCTTATTGTGTTCCATGAAAATTAAGACCATAGAAAATTCAACACCCTTGGCATGGCGTGTTTACCTGCACTTACCTTAGTATAAACTAACTTATATTGATAATATTATACTTTAGTATCTTCTATCAATGTTAAAAGTTCCTGCTAAATGTATGAATTTAGAAACAATTACTAACTTCTTTCACGCACTCTGTCTCACTTCCTTAAGAGATTTTCAATCTGGCAATGTTCCTGCGAAATGTATGAATTTAGAAACATCCACTAGCTTCTTTCACGCACTCTGTCTCACTTCCTTAAGAGATTTTAAATCTGGCAGGAAACCTCCTCGTTACTCAACTTCAAGAAGAATAGTGTAGTTATCAGCGCATTTACCCTCCCTCCACACCCGCTCGCAGTGTACGAACGGGTAGCAGTAACACCAGTTACCTCTAGAGTAATCTGTTTCTTGGGCGTGAACCAAATTAGAGAGAAGTTATACAGGAATAACAGCGCATTTTGGGAGTCTTTAGGAATTGTCTCGGACATCTTGAGCCTCTTTCCGTATCGGTTTGCGTCAACGCAATGCATATTTTGTGTTTTACAGTATTTTGCGATAGTCGGCATAATTATAATTACTTATTTCATTATTTACGTTACGTTGCGAAGACTCTTACAGACTGAGGCTCCTTTGTTGCTAATCGTCTATTTCAGCGTTCTTTATAACTCACACGCAGTGGCGTACCTATGGGTTGTCGAACGGGTCCTGATCCCACAAAACATCCTAACTCAATATATTTGTACACTTTCTCAAAAAAAATATACTTGTTTAACAGGAAAATAATTGATGTAGTATAAAAATTTGATTTTACACTTCATTTGTACTCTTTCTCTCATAAGAGGCTAATGTGGCTCAGTGGTTGAGTGTTCAGTTCTGGTGCATGGGGCCCCTGGTTCGATCCCGCTCACGCCAAGTGAACTTTGTGATGGACAAACACCATCTGTGTAGGTTTTCTCGGGTTTCACCCGTTTCCTCCTACTTTCTTCATTCCACCATTTCATTCATTTCTCATCACCGTCTCATTTAGCCTAACCGGCATAAACGTGGGACGTACAACTGAAAAATTTAATTTATTTTCTTCATTATTATTATTATTATTATTATTATTATTATTATTATTATTATTATTATTATTATTATTATTATTATTATTATTATTTGCTTCTTTCTTTGTTCGATAGAAGTGTTCTTTGCAGCACCGAGGCTACATGAGACATGATCTGACAGGCTAAGATAGAATCTAAACAATCATAATGTGTTCAACACTCTCCCACCGAAAATTGTCCCGAGACCACGTCCTTCAAAGGCGCACGCTGTAGCGATTAAACCAGCAGGAAGCATATAGGCGTTACTAAAGAGGAACGAGGCCCAACTAGCAATTAGGCCCCCTCACTACTCCAAAGGGTGAGGGAGCACCTTCGTGGCTAAGCAGTTAGCGTACGCGCCTTTGGCGTGGGAGACCTGGGTTCAATTCCCGGAGGGAGCTCACGTAGTTCGGATTCCACGTTAATCAGTAGGTTCCGTCTCATATAGCCTGGCTGCTGAAAGGGACGTTAAACTCAAAATCAAGTCAACTCCAAAGAGGGAGAGCTATTGTATTAATGTACAATTGTTATAAAGGTTAGTATAAGCCCAAGCCATCAAACCAGTATACGCCACTGATTAAAACTAGCACGCAACAAACTACTACAATCAACTGTAAAACACCCTTTTACCAAACAGAAAAAAAAAAGATTTGCCGACATCTGGGGTATCATTCCGCATGAATTAGCTTCAACGCAATACAAAACGTGCGTTTTAGTTTTCGTTAGTCGCCATAGCATTTACATTTCTTATTCCACCTTTTGTGTTTCTGTCCGTCAAAATTTACGAAGACTTACGGAATAAGCCCTTATATTTGCTATAGAAAAAAATTGAATTAATGTATTGTTCCAGATTTTGCCTATGTAACGAAATAATTTGCTTTTATGGTCAATTGAAGCATTAGAAAACGTTCCTAGAGATGAGCTTGCAGCGCTTTCATATTAGTAACGGATCTGTAAATAGTAACTTTTATTTATATAAAATTATTTGGATTGTGAGCAGGAACGGCGCCAAATTAAAGATAGTGGGGGCTAAGTTCTGTGGCTTCAATTTTCATGGGGGTGACTACCAAAACAGATATTATTAATTGCCTATACGAATATTCAAATAAAGAGGTAATTTGATCAAGTCGGTGCTGAGATTCTAATTTGAATAAACCAGTAATTCAAAGTGTAACATTTAAGATAGGAGGTCATTCAATGACAATATTTGATATAGTTCATTTATTTTCTCTTAATGGAACTGAAGATACTACCAAAATATAAATGAATGAAATATTTACAATTGAATGTGGTCCATTGCTGAATATTTTTTGAATAAATTGGATTTTAAAATATAAAAATGTGTAAAAACTTTGAGGGAGAACTGTAACTTATCCGTATGTTCTGAACTCTGACTAAACCAATAATGGGCAGAGAGCATAGGCGTGCAGCTGCACTTACATTAACTTTGTAGTACGCCCCCCCCCCGTTGGCGCGAATGACTCATTGTGACGTCATAGGTCAAAGGTCAATGACCTTGGCCCGGGGTCAATGACCTAGGGGTACCTAGGACAACCCCTCTAAATTTTGGCAGGGGTACCTTGGCCCACCCCCTAAATTTTGGCAGGGGTATCTAGGACCACCCCCTTAAATTTTAGAAATTGCCAAATCTAAAAATTTGGTATGGTAGCCTAGGACTATAGTATGTACCTCTATCAGTATTGGGGGTCTATGTCGTTCCCTTTCATGGGTAAAAAATTGCCAAAATTTGAAATTTCGGGTTTTTTTGACCTAATTTATCCCCTTTGATGAGGTGTTTTTACCTTATATAGTTATATGGGCGTATACAGGGGTCTATTACCTTTCATAAGACATGGGTATATTAATGCACCCCTTGAAAAATTTGGGAGGGGTACCTTGGCCCACCCCTTAAATTTTGGAAATTGCCCAATTTAAACATTTGGTATTATAGTATAGGACCCTAATATGTATTATGATAAATTTGGATGGTCCACCTCGTTCCCTTTTAGGGGTACCAAATTGCCAAAATATAAACGTAAGCAATACGTAGTACCACGTGTTTGGTTTTGACCTAAGTTATCCCCTTGGATGAGGTCCTATTATCTTATATGTTTATATGAGCGTATACAGGAGTCTATTACGTTTCATAAGACATGGGTATATTGGTGCACCCTTTAAAAATTTGGGAGGGGTACCTTGGCCCACCCCTTCATTTTTAGAAATTGCCCAATTTAAACATTTGGTATAATAGTATGGAACCCTAGTATGTATCACTATAAATTTGGGTGGTCCACCTCGTTCCCTTTCATGGGTACAAAATTACCAAATTTTAGTACAACCACGTGTTTGGTCTTTTGACCTAATTTATCACCTTTGATGAGGTGTTATTATCCTATATGGTTATATGGGCGTATACAGGGGTTCATTACCTTTCATAAAACATGGGTATATTAATGCACCCTTGAAAAATTTGGGAGGGGTACCTTGGCCCACCCCTTAAATTTTGGAAATTGCCCAATTTAAACATTTGTTATAATATTATAGGACCCTAATATATATTACTATAACCTCGCTCCCTTTTAGGGGTACAAAATTGCCAAAATATAAAGTAAGCAATACGTTGTACTACGTGTTTCGTTTTTTACCTAATTTATTCCATTGGATGAGGTCCTATTACTTTATATCGTTATATGGTCATGTATGAGGATTCATTTCCTATCATAAGACATAGGTACATTTGTGCACCCGTTTAAATTTTTTGGGAGGAGTACTTTGGCCCACCCTTTAATTTTGGAAATTGCCCCTTTTTCATGTTTGGTATAGTATAGGACCCTAATATAGATTAGTATAAATTTGGGTGGTTCACCTCGTTTCCTTTCATGGGTACGAAATTGCCAAATTTTAGTACAACCACGTGTTTGGTTTTGGCTCAATTTATTCCCTTGTGTGCCGGTGCTGTGTCATCAGTTATAGCTCAGAATACGAAATAAATAAATGTAACCAAATGGGGATGGAACTGATGCACAACACGGTACTTAACTGTAAAATTGTGGTTGAATTTAAATAAAATTCAAATGCTTCTAATTTAGAAAATGACTAGTTGAGGGAAAGGGTGAGAGAAAGAGAAAGGTTATGACTAAAAGATAAGGGATGAGCACTAGCCTGACATATCCAACGAAGCTGGGGTCGTCCTGGTCATCTGGAATGAATATCTGGAGAAGTCTGGATTAGCTGGTGACAGTCAACATCTGGATCTTAATCCTGTTGAACTGCAAGGGGCGTCGATGATGCGTCTTTGCGATGTTGTCCTTTTACATTCCCATTCTACTAATCGTAACTAACAAATGTATCTGCGGCGTTGAACCGGCAGAATTGTATTCTTTGAACTTGGAGTCGGTGGTCCTCCAACGGTGGGATCCGCTTCTCTCCGATGATCCTACACCTGTCCCAATCGTGTGTTGAATACCCCCTGTTGTTCTGTTCCTCGTGGTTTTGATCAATTCAAGAATGATGACCTAATCGGGAAGTATCAGGCTGTGCTTCAAGGTATGCGGAAGGGAAAGAAGGAAGCTAGTCGAGTTTATTTAACAAATGTGCATTTACAACAAGTGTCTGAGAATGTACACTTCTAGTCAAAGTTTTCTTTCATAAGTTTTCAAAAGTTCATGCTTCTTTATATCAAATACACAGTCACTTCATTTCCAATAGACAGATACTTCACACCCCCTCCTCGAAATCAAATTACACGAAAATTTTAATTTTCCGTAGTAGAAAAAGAAAGAATAAAATATTGAAGAAAGTCCAAAAAAAAAAAAATTGTTCGTTAAAGGTAAGAGAGTTCTTTGTGTAACATATGTATGTTTTGAATTAATCCTTGACCACAAACTGCAAAATGCTGAGTGTGCGTTGCTGAAACATTTCATATAGTTCACTGGGTAACCTGAAGATATGACGACAGCGTCTCTGGGAAGATGGAAAGTAAGAAAAAGAAAAATAAACATTAGTGCTTGCATAATATCATTGTGAATGACATGTGTTTCAAAACGTTAGTGTTGAGTTCCGTTAGTGCTCAGGGAAGGGAAATGAAAGGTAGGAATAATACTAAATTTAATTATCACTCACACAGATTATCAAAACTTAGATACGTATAATAAAAAAGTCATAATCAAATAAATAAATATTTCATAATCCAATGTAGACCTCTATATGTATGTGTATGTTCCTCTAATGCAAAAAATAACTTCAATATCAAACGTGACTAATACGCGAAAAGAAAAAACGGTGTAATACTATCTAGCTAACCAAAGATAGTAAAGTTAGACTGCACAATTAGGGTACTGATTTCAGTTTGAGAAAAATGAGCTTTAAGTTATTTAGGCTTAAAGCGTCCGTAGACTGGAAAAGAATTCCAAGATATGGTTATAGCCCCATATACTGACTGTAATCAAACTATATGAAATCAGCACGAGAGAACTATTCACCACATATAACCTACAACCCTAACTAACATATAAATTCTTCTTATCTTCATCTTCTTTCTTCTTTAATCTTGTCCTCTTCTGGCATCGAATGCTGGACATCAATCATGGCATCGAATCTTAGACATCTGAAGGGATGGAGCATGGTTCTTGCAATCTTGTCTTCAATCTTCTTACATCTTCTTAATATATCCATCGAAGTATCTATCCATACGCGTGTCGTTGATTTTCTTCATTCTTCACATACTCACATTTAAAAAAATCAAAGTAAGAAACTTCTGTAGTGATACGCTGTCCATTCAAACGAAATGGTACAATTCTTGAAGATACCAACGTGTTCCAAAATTCGAAGTATTCCAAGTTTCAAAGTGTTCTAAATTTTCGAAGTGTTCTACCGGTAGATTTGGATGCACAAATCAAAACCAAGATAAACTAACTTCTAAGCGTGGCCAGTGCTAAAAGAAAGTTCATCATCCGTCTACAAGGTGTTCCTATCCACAATCTAATCTTCAAGAAAAGTAATCCACATACAAGTTACGTGCGGACAGACGGACTAACAGATTCTTCATCAATGGGAAAATATATGGGGAGTAATCGCTGATAAATGTTCCAATTCTCTCTATCATAAACACAAAATACGACACGGTTTACGTCATCTAGATGTTCCTCTAAAATATTCTTGTTGTAGCCAAGGCAATTTTAGCAGCTTCTAACTTCGGAAACTTAAATGCTCCAGTCGAAATGTTAGGTAGTACAATTGTAGAAAGATCATTCTCCAACATTACTTTAAAACAATTTTTATATGTCTCTCGTAAAATCTTCTTGTCTGAATTCCGTGGTCCACATGTCATAGTTACATAATTAGCTGGTAAACGATAACCATTGGCAATTTTCGCTTCTCCTGGCTTCAATGATGATATGGTCAAACATTCTTCTAAAAATTCAGATCCAGCTGCGTCTTGAATGGCTTTATCTGCACCACCTAAAGGAGTTAAGGTTTCATTCGTTGGATTTACTAAGGCATCTGCTTTTATATCCACTATGTTACCTTTATAAATACTAATCTTCTGATTGATGGCAGTATTACAGGCAAATTTCGGTTTTTCTTCTGTGGAATTCTTCCCTATAGTTGCCCAAGTTGGTAGATTTTCGGCAATCACAACATCCTTAATATGAAGAGAAGGGATGAAAACTTCTTCTTCTAAACATTGTTTCCTGGGGTTGAAAATCTCTTCAGTTGGTGGTCCTTGATGGTCTTCGCATCTCGTCTTCTTCTTTTTCATCGTATGGTCTTCCGTGCAGACGTTGATAGGCATCTCTTCGTCAGAGTCTTCAAGGTGGTCTCCCTCTTCCGGGTTTTCCTTCTCATAAAACTTCTTCAATCTCTGGACTGCTATGCTGTCTATCTTGTAAGATCCTCGGGCGGTCTTATACTTAACAAAATATGAATTTGGATTTTCCACACGTTCAATTATGCCTGGACCAATAAACTTTCCGCTGAATGCTTTGGCGTGACCTTTTTCTCTTGTGGTGTCTAAAATCCAAACTTTTTCTCCTTCTTTAAAAGTAGGTTTCGTATGTCTCTTGTCAAAAAATTTTGTCGCCGTTTTATGACGTTTGTAAAGATTTTCTTGCGCTTTATCTCTAATCTCTTGTAATTGCTGTAAACGAACGGCATTTTCTTCGTATTGACACGGGGTATTTAAAATTGCCTGATGAAGTAACCTAGGTTTGAAGCCAAAAAGAAAAATGGTGAAAATTGAGATGATAAGTTCTTGGTGCGTTAAGCGAAAAAACTATGGGTTGTAATAAGTCAATCCATTCTCCTAAATCTTTGTCACATAAAGCTGATTTCAATCGTTGTTCTATGTTCCTAATACTAATTTCACAAACACCATTACTGTAATGCCCATGTACATTTACAAAACGCATGTTAGCACCAATCATAGCACATAATTCTTTAAATAGTCCACTAGTGAAGGCACTGCCTTTGTCTAAAACAATTTCATAGAAAATTCCAAACTTTAAAATTACTTTGTGATAAAGAAATGAAGCCAAAGTACTTGCTGTTACATCAGGAAGGGAATCTGCAATTATGTATCTAGTACAACTGTCTACTACAACTATCATATATTTGTGATTTAACATATTATTGGGGGAATAATTCCCAGCTACATCTATGTTGATGCGATAGAAGGGGGGAACGGAGGGATAAGTAAGCAATGTACCATACGGAGAACCAATTTTCGATTTCGATACTTGACATATCGTACATTCTTTACACTTCTGATATATATATTTCTTCATGTTGGGAAAATACACTGTTTTTTCTAACATATCATAGGTTTCAGAATAGCCAGAATGAGATGATCCCAATGCTGACGTATGACAAGCATTAAAAACTTTAAAACGCAAAGAAGTAGGAACTGCAACTAAAAATTTTATACCTTGAGAAGTTTTTTGCTTTCTATACAAAATTCCATCCTTAATAGTAAAATATAATGCTTGGCGTTCTATCTTAGGATTTCTATTTTCTTTCTGTTCCAACCAAGAAAAAATATCTTTAAAAACGGATTTTTACGCTGTTCTGTTGCCAGATTTGGCTCATTTAAAATTGAAAATGAATTTGTGGTCTGAGTAAACAAAATTTTAGGATCTTCTTGATTCTTTTTCTAGTCTTCCAAATCTCTAGGGGGGTTAGAAAAACGTGAAATGGCGTCTGCCTCTACGTTACTGGAGCCACTGATATGTGAAATAGTGAAATTGTACGATTCGATTTCATTCAACCATCTAGAAATCTTACTTACATTCTTTGTTTGCTTCAAATAAATTAAACTATGACAATCTGTCTTCAAATAAAAATGACGACCCAAAAGAAAATACCTAAATGAACGTAATGAGTACAATAATGCTAGTAATTCAAGCTGATAAGGGTGTAATTTTCTTTCGCTAGGAGACGTTGCACGACTACAATAACTAATAGGAACTAGATTTGTATCGTCAGGTGAATTTTGAGGTTGTTTGATTAGTCCAGAAAGAGCGAGTTTGCTAGCATCAAAGTAGAGATACAGAGGATAATCAGGCTTGTACCTCATGAGACAAGGTGCTGAAATGATGGCTTGTTTGATATTATTGAATGCTGTCTCCTGTGCGTCCTTCCAACGAAAAGGAGCGTCTTTTTTCAACAAAGAAAGTAACGCTTCTGCTAATTGACTAAAATTAGGTAAATACGAACGAACGAAAGAAGCAAATCCTAAAAAACTTTTAACCTGTTTCTTTGTTTTGGGACGTTGATTGAGTTAATTATTCGTTTAGGATTCGTTTAGGATTCGGTTGGGATTGAGTTAATTATTCGTTTCGAAATAGACAAACCATCTTTACTAACAGTGTGACCTAAAACATCTAATGAAAAATATCCCAATTTTGTTTTTTCTGGGGAAAGCTTTAAACCAATTTCTTTTATTCTTTGAAACAACATACGAGTTAACTGCACAATTTCATCAAAGCTATCACTAGACCAAAAATAATCGTCAACATAGGCAAATATTTTATCTTGTGGAAGACCTTCTAAGGTGAGTTTCACTAATCTGTTCATACCACTAGTAGATGTCTTGACACCCTGAGGCAAAAAATTAAAATGGTACGATCCCACGCCTGGAATCGAAAAAGCTGTAATAGGTTTAGATTCTTCAGTGAGCGGAATATTAAAGAAAGCTCCAAAAACGTCGCTAGAACATAGATATTTGCGTCCTGCCAAATTAGTCAAAATATCCTGGTTAGGAGGGACCGGAAAACTGTCAGGAAATATTTTTTTGTTCAAAAATCTCGCGTCTTGTACAAATCTATACTGTCCATTCTTCTTTTTAACAAGCATTACCGGAGAATTATACGGACTAATACTAGGTTCAATGATCTTACTTTTCAATAAAATATCTACTTGTTTTTTGATCTCATCTCGTAGATGAAATGGTATCGAAAGTTGGGGTCGATTTACTGGGATATTGTCTACTAATTCAATTTTATGTTTATATCCCTTAGCACAACCATAATCAAATTCATTCCAAGAAAAACTAGAATAAAATTCTTCTACTAAATCATATAATTGCTGCTGTTGATGTGGCAACAATTCAGGGTTAACATTTACTCTATATTTATCATAACCTTCAGGAAAAGCTTTCGTATCTACTGCATTAACTTGATGAACCTTATTGTTAGTGCTATTTTGATTCTTGAAGTTGGTATCACTGATAACATGTTCGGCAGAACCCAAAACAACATCCTTTTTCAAGTAAAGTTTACTTTTGGTAGGATTAATCACAGATATTACCGGATGAATTTCGTCTACGACTGATTTACGCACAAAAATTTCTGCTTGCGTATCTATTAACTCATTGGGAACTAATAAATTGCGATTTCCTGCAAGATCATTTACTTTTTTTAATGTAACTTGAACACTTGAATTTGGAGGCAAAACAACAGAGCGAGCCACTAAAAATTGAGGTTTATATAATTTTGCTATATGGTTAGAAATTTCTTCAAAAGAAACGTATGGCGGCAATTCAATTCTTGGAGGAATACCAAATTTAACAAAACTAAAAGAATTCTTATTGTGATCAACCATTGCAAGATGACTTTTTAAAAAATCTTGGCCAATTATGCTATTATACGGAAAATTATTATACACTCGAAAAGGATGAGTAAAATACTGTCCTCCTAATTTAAATTTCACTAAAGCGATTTGATCACTTCCTTGAGAATTTCCAGTGATACCACGAATAAAAGTAGTTCCTTTGAGTATTTTATGCTTCTTACTTAAACTATTACCAGAAATTAAGCTAACAGTGCTGCCTGAATCCAATAGAAATAAATGCGGCTTATTATCTATATATGCATTAACATGAGGCAAATCAGCTTCATATTGAATAGGAACATAATATCGCTTACTATTTCTAACATTATTACAGATATTATTGTCTACTTTATTCCTATTATTCGATTTAACATTCTCATTTACATTGACTGCATTGACAGAAACACGAGCCAACGAATGAGCAAAGGATGGAGAGGATGCATGAATGGGATTTCTTCGCTCGAAACGCGAACGCTCATAAGATTGTATACACACAGATTTTTCTTTGTGTGCGTGAGAAACTTTTGCGGCCGCTGTTCGTTGCACGAGATCTTGTAACTGGACTTTGATACCGTCTAACTGAGCTATCAAGCTATTTCTTTCAGGCTGACTTACAATTTCATTTTCGTTCTGAATATTAACATCTAAAGTATTTTCTTTTTGCTGTATAGCATTCTTACTAACAGGATGTATATTGTATTCGTTTGTTATTGCCAAGGACTTCAATTGCTGACTACGCATGCTGACAAGAAAATTAACTCTTTCCTCGAGACCTAAGGACTTTGCTAACTCAATAACAGACTTATACGATTTTCTTACAACTACAGAATAAAATGAAGGCAATAACCCATCGATTATCAAGTTAATTTGTTCGGTCACTGGCATCTTCGGATCGTACTCGAGTATTAATTTCCACTTATGAAAAATGTAATCTAAAACAGATTCAGAATCTGTTCTCTATTTCTCATTTCTTGCTCTAAAACTTGCAAAACTATATTATCTTCATAAGCCTCTATTAATTTCTTCTTAATCTGTACATACATGAAATTATCATATTCTGCGGTTGATTGTAAAGCTAGCAGATAAGCACGAGCCCCATTTTCTAAACAATACGGCAACAAATGACGTTTCTGTACATCACGTAGGTTATGAAGGACAGAAAAATCCTCAAAATGACTAAAAATGACTGTACTGACTCGTTCAATTTGCCGGAAAATTTGGGGGGTTCTACTAAACGATCTATAGCAGAAGACATAACACTAGTATTCTCCATTATATCTATTTTCAAAATCACACTTGAAATAAATATCTTACACTACTATGTATATATATCCAACACCAAAATGTAAATAACATAAAGAAAAACAAAATATAATAACTTAGCAAAATTTTCTCTTCTCACCCACTTATCATTCGATTAAGAAACAATAAAATAAAAATTACTCTAACAGAGCAAATGAATAAAGTAGCGAGGGTGGGCGGGTGGGTTAAAAGTAACTCTACTCAATTTCTCTCGACAAACTAAAATTATACAGTACAAATTACTCAAAATTTGGGATCTTAAAGCATCTACTGAGTATTTAGAATCTTAATTTATCGAAATTTTAGGATCGTAACAAAGGCGTAAGCCTCATAGCATCTCCATCATGTGCCGGTGCTGTGTCATCAGTTATAGCTCAGAATACGAAATAAATAAATGTAACCAAATGGGGATGGAACTGATGCACAACACGGTACTTAACTGTAAAATTGTGGTTGAATTTAAATATTAATTCAAATGCTTCTAATTTAGAAAATGACTAGTTGAGGGAAAGGGTGAGAGAAAGAGAAAGGTTATGACTAAAAGATAAGGGATGAGCACTAGCCTGACATATCCAACGAAGCTGGGGTCGTCCTGGTCATCTGGAATGAATATCTGGAGAAGTCTGGATTAGCTGGTGACAGTCAACATCTGGATCTTAATCCTGTTGAACTGCAAGGGGCGTCGATGATGCGTCTTTGCGATGTTGTCCTTTTACATTCCCATTCTACTAATCGTAACTAACAAATGTATCTGCGGCGTTGAACCGGCAGAATGGTATTCTTTGAACTTGGAGTCGGTGGTCCTCCAACGGTGGGATCCGCTTCTCTCCGATGATCCTACACCTGTCCCAATCGTGTGTTGAATACCCCCTGTTGTTCTGTTCCTCGTGGTTTTGATCAATTCAAGAATGATGATCTAATCGGGAAGTATCAGGCTGTGCTTCAAGGTATGCGGAAGGGAAAGAAGGAAGCTAGTCGAGTTTATTTAACAAATGTGCATTTACAACAAGTGTCTGAGAATGTACACTTCTAGTCAAAGTTTTCTTTCATAAGTTTTCAAAAGATCATGCTTCTTTATATCAAATACACAGTCACTTCATTTCCAATAGACAGATACTTCACACTTGGATGAGGTCCTATTACCTTATATGGTTATATGGTCATGTATATATTGGTCCATTTCCTATTATAAGACATGGGTACATTGATGCACCCCGGGAGGGGATTCGGTATCATAGTACATGCCTCAACATGTATCATGATAAATTTGGGTGGTCCATCTTGTTCCCTTTCATGGGTAAAAATTGCTAAAATATAAACATAAGCAATATGTTGTACCATGTGTTTGGTTTTTGGCCAAATTTCTCCCCTTTGATGAGGTTCTATTACCTTATATGGTTATATGATCATGTATATGGGTTCATTTTCTATCATAAGACATGGGTACATTGACGCACGCTTTAAAAATTTGGGAGGGGTATCTTGGCTCATCCACTCGGTTTTAGAAATTGTTTAATATAAGCATTTGGTATCATAGTACAGGACTTCAATATGTACCACTATAAATTTGGATGGTCCACATCGTTCCCTTTCATGGGTAAAGAACTACCAAAAATCAAATTTCGGAGGTTATTGACCCCTTTGATAAGTATTTAGCACGTTATATGGGTATGTACAGAGGTTTATTACCTTTATATGTTTATGTTCCCTTTTAAATTTGGGAATTATCAAATAACAAAAGTCGGTAAACGTTTTCTAGGACCCATTGTAGATGTTGGTGTTCTTCTTATGACCAAATATTCAAACTTTAAAGGTTATTGACCGGCTTTATTATTGAATGAGTAGAGGATTTATTACTTTTTCATAAGACACAGGTGTATTTGTGTACCAATCTTAAATTTTGGAAGGGGGTACATTTCTTATTGTCATATCAATAATTGGTAATTGTTCTTAAAATTGGATAGTATTTCATTCATTGGGTAAATCATTGTCAAATATGAGTATGATCACGTGATCAGTTATTGACCTATGATGGAATTAGGAGTCCAGGACATTGGTATATTGAAACTTTGTAGGATAATTTGAGAATTGTCAAATGAAATTACGTCATTGGTTTTGATTATTCCCGCCAAATATAAACGTAAGCAAGACGTTGTACCACGTGATTGTCCTTAATGAGGTAGTGTACAGGGATTCATTTCCTTTGTTGTGGTACTTCTTAAGTTTGAGTACACACTTCTAGAAAACAGTTGGTTCTACTCTGGTAAACAATTGACGGACATTATTGACCTTATTGAACATATAATGATATGATTAACTCTAAGACTTAGGTATATCAAGAGAAGTATTCTTTAAATTTGGGAATGGTGATAAACAGAATTTTAACATAAGGCGCGAAATTTGAAACAATACATTGAACTTTAGTCACAGCTCATAGTCTAAGATCATTGGTGGTGATTGATTTGACCTTGAGCTTTAGAAATCTGATAGCTAACCTTATTGAATCTTATGACTCATAGACGAAAGGCAATACATGCTACAACAGTTTGAAATTTAATCATAAGGTGATGTAATCTGACACTAGCAAAGTTATTGTTAATGCAATTTGATTGGCTGATCACTATCTTTCCTGCAGTCTGATTGGTTGATCACTATCTTTCGTGCAATCTGATTGATTGATGATTTTCAAATCTTTGCTGCATTCAGTTTTAAGTTGTGTTTAACATTTAAAAATCTTGGTTTCGTTCAACATTTTGCACTCACTGATAAATATGATCAAAACCGTTTATTTGTTAATCGAATAGTTAAAAAACCGGATAAAGTTTGACGGTTAATTGTGAAACGTAAGATTTTTGAAATTTTTTTGTTTGAAACTTTTTGTTTGAAAATTATTGCTTTCAAATTTTTGTTTTAATTTTTTGTTTCAGAATTTTGTTTGAAATTTTTTGACAACTTTTGTTTCAAAATTTTTTTGTTTAAAAATTTTTCGTTTGAAATTTTTAAAAAATTTTTCGTTTCAAAATTTTGTTTAAAATTTTTTGTTTGAAATTTTTGTTTAAAATTTTTTGTTTGAAATTTTTGTTTGAAACTTTTTTGTTTCAAAATTTTGTTTGAATTTTTTTTCGTTTCAAAATTTTGTTTGAATTTTTTCGTTTGAAATTTTTTGTTTGAAATTTTTCCTTTCCAAGTTTTTTCGTTTCGAAATTTTTTTTTCAAAATTTTGTTTCAAAGATTTTTGTTCGAAATTTTTGTTTGTAAACTTTTTTGTTTGACATTATTGTTTGGAAAATTTTGGTTTGACATTTTTTAAGTTTGTGCACTCATTAGTAAAGAACCGGAACTGTTTAGAACAAAAACCTTTGACAACATTGTTTTTTCATGATGCAATAGTACACGTCAGAACATGGGGCTGTACTTGAAATGAAAAAAACACAAATCATTGAAATGGATCATTTTATTACATTGAACTGGTTAATTACATACATCCATACCAGATATAGGATCTTGATATTGTCGATACAATGTATTTTGAACTTCTTGCACTAGTTTGTCTTTAGCGTATAATTTTAATTCCAGTTGAAGTCTTTTAAGGTCTATTGCAATATCAATTGGTGGAAACTCAATGTCCATTTGATCACAAATAAACTGTTTATCAATACAGGTTGTTATGTTCACAACAAAATCCTTGCACAGTTCTTTCTGCAATACAATTAAATTATTTCTTTTTATGAAGATTTTTTCATTTTACTTTGTATGAATGTGATTTTCTTTTAATAAAGTATTGATAATATCATTGCTTCTTGTAATCATTGGGCATCATATAGTTTGTTTATAGTATACACTTAAGATTACGATTACATATGTTGCGAATATTCATTACAGTAACTTATCCATAACTTTGGATCTAGGTTTGAACCAGTTTCTCTTGCGTTTAAGTCAGCCGTGTTACCTACTGAGCTTGAAGAGCCCCAACTTATTTTTATAGTACCAGTATTCTTTACTTTATCTCAGCACAGTCCTTTATGACAGTGTTCACAAACTATTTTGACTAAAAGGAAATCCATCAAAAAATATCGAGACTCTCCGGAAAACATACAACACAGCCTGTCATTAATATGCACCAGTAGAAGTATGTAGAAATGTAAACAAAGGAAGACGACACTGTAGTATTTTGGTAGCTTTCCCTTGTAGAAGCTTTTCTTTTAGTTGATGTGTTAGTTATATACCTGTATGGTTATGACAGATCTTTGTAGACCAATTTCCTCAGGGTTTGGAGGTTGGAGTGTCCTTTGTGGAGGTAAATGACATTTCTTTGATTGTTGTGACGTGTAGAGCATGGTCCCTGAGTTCGATTCTTGCTCATGGTCCCTAGTAAAACCTGTTCTCACAGCTTTTTTCTCAGGGTTCCTGTTTTTCACAAGACCCCACGCTTGTCCCATGCAATATTTATTGAATTGTATCTATAAGGGATCACTTTTGAAAGAAGTTCGTTATTAAATTTAAATACTAAAATTTTTAGTATACTGCATAAAATAATTGTTAGCAACGAATAAAAAGAGAAAATGATTAATTCTAGCCCCCGAGCTTTTCTCAGACTTTTCATACCATAGCTCACAGCTTTTCTTATGGATTATAGAGTTCAGAAGAGCGAAAGAACATTAATTTATTTGATGTTTTATGTAAAAATAATGATAATAAAAATAGGTTTGAAAAATGTTGAGGTGGACAATCTTATTTCACTTGTAATATTACTCGAAGAACACTTAGATTGTGACGCATCAAATGATTGTTGGGAAAGAATAAAATTGAGTTTGGAGGTGGGTGTTTATTTATTCACTGGATATGCATTTTTAACATCTTGTGATTGAGAACACTAAGTGTGATTAATTTTTTGGCTCCTTTCATAGAAACTCATTATTAAACTTAATTGATTCCTTTGGGAAGTCTTTATTTATTGGATGCAGGTTCTTTATTCATTGATTTTATATTTATTGAAACATAATTTGATCATCACCATTGATCATCATGATCATTCCAACACCATCACAATTTTGCTGCCATTTCAGTATCGAAGACAGTTGGTTTCATCACGAGGCCAGGAGTTAGCGGAAATCCTTGAAACAATCCGACGCCTCGAACTAATTCACGACATGGAAAGCAAGACGGAAGATAGGAAGAGATGGAACTAGAAGATGGGAGGACAGAGAAGAGTTTATTACTCGTAAAGCTAAAGTAGAAGCTATATCGAAGGATCAGGAAGGTAAGAAGCCAGAACATGTAAACCCAAAGGAAGAATCGCCGGATGTCGGACGAGATGGTATACGAGAGCTCGAGAACTATCGGCGCGGTAGACAAGGTGGTCGTGCACGTGCATGCAGATGAAGACGACCCGGAAGGAAAGGGTACACACACGAAGAATATGAAAGAGATGACCCGAGATCATCCCAGGAGGATATTCAACGCCGTGGGGATCGTCGGTAACTCCAGATTCAAAAAATAAATATAAACTATTCCCCTTGCGGGTCGGAGGTAGATACGACTTAAGTGATGATAAGACCCATGATAAAGATAGGAGTGATGGTATGCCTGAGGAAGTATATGATGGTGTGTATAGTCATTTGTGTGTATGTGAGTATGAGTGTAAGAATGAGATAAATATTTTTCGAGTTAAACTTCAATGAATAGCTGGACAAAAGTGGAGTATAGCACGGATTGGAAGAGTATCGATGACGTAAAGACTGACATTGATCGAATAAAAGAATAGTCTGGTATCATGCAAGTAAATGTGTTGGACGAAGTTTTGCAAGCACTCGTTGAAAGTGGTTCGGAGGTAACATTGTGCAGTCTAGAGATATTGAAAAAGGTTACAAGGATAATTTCACATTAGAAATTGAATCCAGCACTCCCGTAATTCTTGTTTATACTGGAACGAGAAAGAAAATGGTGAAGGGAGAAATATATCTTCCTGCGACAATTAAGGAAATACAGACGGATGTTCGAGCTTTTGTGGTCGATGGTCTCAACCAAGCTCTTCTACTGGGTCGTGATCACATGAGCAAGTTTCAAGTAAGAATGAATTTCGGGAATGGCATGATAACTATTCAAACTGGGGAGCAAGAAGTAGTAGTTCGGTACCCATGGTTGAACCGAAAGAGGAAAAAATACGACGTGCAATAATGTAATTAATGAGTTAAGTATGGATGAAAATCTTTCTGCGGACCGGGAACGTATCCAGGAGGGTCTATGGGGGGCCGGGAACCCTAAATTTTTGCTGCCCCCATAAAATTTTCAGGGTAGGCTTACAAATGAACTATAATATGGTGATTACCTATAATATGGTTGCATCGGTCCCCCCTACATTTTTAGGCTGGCTACCGGCCTGCTGGGGACGTCATAGATGGAGAATGCAGTCCAGAGGAAGCATGCGACACAGGCGGATGTGGCTATGAATATCTGAATGAAGTCGAATCAGTGGAGCAGCGTATTGATGCAACAAGAAGATTCGTATAATGAAGCTAGTTCATGGCAAAGTGATGATTGCAACCTAAGAGGGATTACGCTGGCACAAATAAAGGATCAAGCTCTTGTGGAGTCTTTGTTTGACCCGCTTGTACAGGAAATTCAATCTTCGACTTGCTGTCCGAAGAGAGAGGAAGTCAGGCAAAAAGCGACTGAAGCAAGTTTATAGACTATTCCAGAAGACGTGAGAGAAGTGGTGAAGAAAACTCCTATTGCTCCGGGACACAATGAAATCTTGTTCAACGTGCTGATGAAGAGAAGAAAAGTTTCCATCCATTTTCCAGGAAAATGCAACAAATTCAAGTACACAATTCAGGTTACTACTGATGAGCCTATTATCAAACGACCTTATCCAATTTCGTTGTATTACCGAGGTAAGGCGAAGGAGCAGATCCAAAAATGGTTGCGTAAAGGTATCATTGAGCCTGTAGTGTTAAAACATCACCAACCACTGGTAGTGGTCATAAAGAACTCAGATGAGGTTAGAGTCTGTCTTGATTTGGTCCAATTTTGAACCTGGTCCGTATCATTGACAAATTTGAAGATCAAACGCCTGGATGACCTCTTTGCAAGATTTAATTTGATGACCTGCGCAACGTCCCTCGATCTGGTGCATTCCTACTGCCAACTCGAGTTAACCGAAGATTGTAGGGATCTAGTAGCATTCTCTTTTGAAGGCCAGATGTACCGGCATTGCAGAGTACCTTTCGGTTACAAGAATCGTGGAGCTTCTTTAATGGCAGCGTTGGAGAGTGTTGGGAGTTGCTACTCTTGAAAAGACCTTACTCTATATAGATGACATTTTAATTCCAGGGACTGATCCAGTAGCTCATATTGAGCTGTTTGACCAAGTATTGAGGAAGTTAGAGGAAGCAAATATGACAGTCAATTTGAAGAAATGTACATTTGTGGTGTCTCAGGCAAATTTCTTATGTTTTGTGGTAACACCTGTGGGAATAGCGAAAAATCCAGAATACGTGGAACTAGTAGTCATTGCCAAGACAAACAATTATCAACATATTCAAAGGACCTTAGGATTTTTTCAGTGGTGCTCCAGGTTTATACATGATTTTGCTTTAAGTCAGCACCTTTATATCAGCTGCTTAAACAGAAGAAATGGACCTGTTTGACTGAACATAAGAAATAAAGGAATTTTTGAGGAAATAAAACACGAGATATGTAAAAATATTCTTTTGGTGCATCCTGTTATGTCAAAAGATCTTATTATCGTAGTCGACGGATCGACTATTGGGATTGCCGCTATTTTGACACAAGATTATGAAGATGGGAAACGAGTTATTGGTTTCACTGGACATATTCTTAAGCCTTGCGAATCTCGCTATTCTATTACCAAGATAGATGTTGGATATTGTAAAACCTATAAGGAAATGGCGCAATCTATTGATAGGACATCATGTGGTTGTACAAACTGACCATCAGACTTCAGTACATTTTAATAGTATAAAATATTCCAATACCAGGCTTTATCGATGGTGTATTGAGATGCAAGATGTAGAGTTGGAAATCCAACCCATACCTGGAGTTTGTCACAATTCTCGGTATCGCGGTCAGAATGTTTCCTGTATCTATTAGCTGAAATAGTTAAAAAGGAAACTAAATGTGACCCCGAGTGACTTAACCACACCTGATTGGACAAATCCTGTAAAAAAGATATTATTATAGCAAGTAATTTATAACCAGGTATCATTCACACCAGCACACAATCTTAATACCTAAAGTGAGTGAAGGTGGGTGATTAGAATTACAGATTTTATTTAATGAAATTCCAGAAGTGTTAAATTAAAATATTTAATGCAATTCAGATTCCTTCAGAGCAATTATAACAATTAAACAAATACTTAATAGGTCCTGAATTCGAAGGTGGTGTTCAGAATTTTAATTGAAAAACTTTTACTCTAACAATTACAGTTAATTTTTGCAAGGCAGAGATCATTTACAGAAATTTAGATCTTGAATGAAGATAATACTATCACAACTCTCAATCCATTAAATATTTAATACTAAATTGAATTCTATAATTCATAAACAGCAAAGGTAACAACCACGTCAATTAATTTATCTAACTGTAAAAAAAAGGTATCGTGACTTTCGAAGTAGCCTCGTATATTTATTAACAATTTATCTTTGAACTATTTATCTCTTTATTTCTCTCAGTAATTCTTATTTAAGGAATGTACGCAGTGATTGTGCAACTAAGAAACTATTTAACTAACTACAATACTTTTAACTAGCATTAATACTTCACACTTACCGTAATACAGCAGGAAATAATAGTGTCAGTAAAGCAGAGGTAGTTACCATTTCTCATTTCCAGATCCTCTTGGGTTTAGAGACTGTTCCTTACAATACCATTCCATACAGTACAGTGCACGCGAATATTTCAAGCATTTAAACATTAAGCAAAAACTTATTCGGACGGACAGCATGTTCTAATTTTAATCAAATTATTCATTTTACTTCAAATTTACATTTGAAACCTAGCCGAGAAATCCAAGAGAGCTAAAATAGCAGTATATGCATTTAACAGCAGTTTATTAATGAATTAGGTAACTAGTGACGTTTTCATTAACAGCACTGTAAATTAGTTAACCTATTTCCACAGCAGGAAACACCAATTTATATTTTACTTTAGTTCTTCAAAACTTTAAGCACGTTATTAGAGACTGTTTTAGATTTTAAAATTTAATAGAACGAAAACAAAAGAATCAGGAATTTAAATTACCATTAATTACCGACAAAGTTTAATAATGAATGAAAAGAAGTTATGGAAATCCTTCTCATATTAGTTACCACACGAGTATACAATTTAAAAGTGGAAATTTAATACTTGATTTTACATTTTATTTTTCTTCCCCCATTTATAGTTACCCAGTTAAATTTCTCACTCGACCTTCAATGGCACAACGAAAGCAAGAAAAGCACTAGACACGTTGACGTATCACACGTGTTCCGTCTCTCACAAAACAGCGTTAGGAATTTAACGTAGTTTTCAGCTTTTAAAAGGGTTTATCACGGAAGTATTATTAAAAGGAATTAGACCTTTTTAATTTCATTCACTTGCAATATACGTCTTCTTTAAAACTACTTCACACACTAGAAACACAAGTAACCTTTTCACTTTCAAACTAACTCAGCTTTACAGAACTTATTTAGACACAATTTAATTTTAAATTTCTGAAACTCTTAGTAATTTAACACTAAGTTTTAGAATCACAGTTGTAATTAAGACACACTTCACAAAGTTAAACGAGGCACAGCTATATCGAACTCTCGACCACGTTTTCTAAAAAAGAACAAATTTCGGCGCGAAGTAATGAAGTCTAATACTTGAGTCCAACCCGTGTTGGCTCAATAAACTACGAAACAGTTATGAGGCGCAGCGGATCAGAATGGCATATATAACAGCTAGACTCTTGCTACTGCGCAGAGCCCAACTCATTACATACGTCACTCTAGAATACTGCGCTAAACTGAAGTGGTTGTGAATGTTAAAAAAAAAAAAAAAAAAGAATTGATTCTCTGCCGTATTACAAGTATTACTAGGTTAACATATAGACATATATATATCAATTTAAAGCTTTTTTAACGATCTTTGCAATGAAAATATTCCCATTTCAATACAACAAAGTATAACAAAATAATTCTTCAAAAACAAAAATTTTTAAACTTTTACTTTTTCAAAAAAAGAAAACAAAACAAAGTAATTTTCATAATGAAGCTATGAACAAAAATGTAACGATTTTGCAATCGTTACAAGTTACCAATGTAGCAGCGGATACTTTGTCTCGTATTACCGTATGTCAATCGCCTAAAGTTTTTACAAGTTTCAATTTTCATGTCCTTCAAGGAGATTTAGCAAATATGACCAGTGAGGATTGGAAGCAATACCAGCGTGAAGATCCACAGTTAATGAAGTATATTGAGCTCTAGAGCGAGATCAGACCAAAGATATGTTGGGGTAAATGAGTACGACTGTATTATAAGATCCAACAAGGTGTGCTGTTAAAATGTGAACTGATTTCGTTATATATATATATATATATATATATATATATATATATATATATATATATATATATATATATATATAGATAGATAGATAGATAGATAGATATAAAATTAAATAAAAGAACAAGCCTATATAAAACAATTCTTTATAGATATATAAGATAAAATGCAGTTAGCTATTGCAGTGTGGACTTTCATTTATTCTGCAGAGACTATTTTTAGTACAGTATTGGAACATTACTGCATGCATTATTAATTTTGTTGTATAATATATTTTTATGTCTTGTTGTTTTATATATTTTGTCTACATTATCAAATCATTACTGAAGTGATTTTCTGTCAAAATATCGTTCATTTGTAGTGAACATTACCAGTTGTGTATATTAATACAATTTTGTGGCACATTGTGGTATTATAGGAATAAATATTGTGAATAATTATATATAGTTTTTAATAGCATGTTTATTAAAGCAATACATTGACGCATTCTGAGTGAATACTGGAAGTTCTGATTCTAGGTTGCTTGCGTCATCTCAGTGAACAGTCTACGCTACGTCTGACAACGTCGTGAATGACATCGGTGTGGAGATTCCCATTGAAGGCTTGAATGGTAAGTTGTTGATTACAATCCAAGAGTGTTTTAGTATTAATATTGGTATTTTACTATTGGTAGCAAAATACAGCAACGAATCATAAAACCATTTTCTTATTCACTTTGAGTTCAATATTTACTAATACATTTTGTTTTCGGAGCGTACGTTCCTGCTACCGAGATTCCGACTAACGAGAGGTTGTTGAAAACTTTTTCTATTTTTAATCACTAATAACCTCAACCATTACGGTGTCTCCCTGCGTTTTCCCGCACTTTTATCCCTGTACAAGACTCAATAAACACCAAAGGTGCTGTAAGGGTCAGGAAAGAGAACCTGAAATTTCGAAGAAAGAAAATAAAGGGAAAAACTTTGATGTGACACCATTTTTTGTATTAAGTTTTGCAAAATTCATGCTTAATTACTGCAAATTTCAACTACAAACTAAAACAGCAAGTTTAGGTATAGTAAAGTAGGGTTGTTGTCAAGGGCGCCAGTCCTGGAGGGCCCGGGCCTCTCCAAAGCTCATGTGGGGCCCCTCTTGTATTTATGAATTTGCAATGTTTGGCATAATTTGAATGAAATTTGTCTTAAAATCCTCATATATATATACCTTCTGCATCTGAATGCCCCCCAAATTTACAGAGAAATCGGCGCCCTTGGTAGTTGTATATTTGCAAGTAACTGTATGTAACTTCAATTAACAAGTAAAAGAAGCTAGACCTGATTGACACAATTACGTATGTAGTATAAAAGTGACAGTTTTGAGGCTTATAAGAAATCGATAATAGCATCTAGTAAGCAAAAAACAATAAATGTTAGATTTCAAAATGTTAGGAGGTTTTTGTACGTAAGGTGTACCAGTTTCATTTATGAGCATAATCTTATCAAATATTTTACATCATATAGTCCTAGTACAAATATTGTTATCATTAGGCAGTATAATTATGTAAAGAATGTATAACAAGATACTAGTAGCAGTGAATTCAGGTCCGCAACTAGGGTTTCTGTCACCCGGGGCAAACACACAATTCGGCGCCCCCCCCCCCAAGGTTTAGTCGAAAAGTATCACTTATGGATTGTAACTGTAAATAACATTCTTAATGAAACCAGTTATATCGATTTTTAAGTACTTTAACCCTCGAATACGCGCGCGGGCTACCATTGTAGCCCAGCGTTTTTATTTTCCTTGCCGCAAAGTAATTCGAGATGATAACTCAAAGGATGTCTGTGTACCTTTCTATCAACTATCATTCTGCGTGTTTTGGGTGTGGTCAAACGTAAAATCGAAAGGATCTCATTGTTATTCTGCTTGAAAGTTTCATGGGCTACATCTGTAGCCCGCGCAACTATTGATGTCACGGGTGTTCCAAAGCGTCAAAGTTTTTTCATTATAGTTTAAGTGTTGATCAGATGGTCAATGAGTTTGCAAAATGCCAATTCTGATGAGAAATGTTTTTGAAACCAATATTTACGATCCAAAATCATTGAGAACATAACAATGCAACAATGAAAAGCTTATTTTTATTTCTGTAAATTTTTCGGTGTAATCCTTTGATGTGGTGATAAGAAGAAAACTTTCCATCAACAATGAAGCACACAAGAACTCCACACTATATTGTTATGTGTACCTCTCGAACTTGAGCACTTTCTGTACCTTTTGTATTTTTTCTCTTTCTGTATACATGCACCTCTATAAGGTGCACACAAGTGATAGAAAAAACTGATTCGAGCAAAGCATCTCTCTTTACAGTGCATTCACTAGAAAGTTCATTAAATATGAAAGAAATTGCTTCATAAAATATTAATAAATAGATCAAGATATTTAGATTATTTAATGTGTAGTAGATAAATATTATACATTATACACGATTAATGTAAGAAAATGATTGAAATTAACAATAAAGCATAATAAAGCATAAGTTGGACTGATAGATCTTAACAATTCAAAATGCCTCGAAAAGCTCTCAAGCAAAACTAATAGATAAAGCTTCATACAGCCTTCACTCGCAAGATCTCTTGGTAGGCGTACAAGAAACAATTAAATACACCGAGGCGTGTAAATTATCCTTTCCGCCACAAAACTGCCCTCTAGTTTAAAAACATTACAGCAATTGCGTAACATTACAGGGGGCGCGTCTGAGCTAAACTCTTCAACCACCAGCAAGCAACAAAAATCGGGAACTTTTCGCCCCCGCCCCTATTGATAACAGCGTTTTAAACTTCAGAGCTGTTCTCAATGGAATTATACAAACAGCTCCTTGTGGTAGGAAAAGGAAATGGGGGCGGATTCTCTGTGGTCGCCCAAGGGAACAAATGCATGCAATATTAGGTTGTTAATGTATGACATTACACCTATTTAGATGAGATTCTCTCTCTCTCTCTCTGTATATATATATATATATATATATATATATATATATATATATATATATATATATATATATATATATATACAACGAAAATAGGTCCCATGGAAAAGGCCAAGTAAACTTTTGATTTCTTTTAACCTCTAGAATAAGTTCCTCAAGGGAAAGGGTGCGATTTTTAAAACAATTGATATATCTTCTTTCCGGCGCCCCCTCCAACCACGCGCCCGGGGCACGTGCCCCCTCTGCCCCCCCCCTAGTTGCGGCCCTGAGTGAATTCAAAAGTAAGTGGCTAAGAATCGAAACCTAAAAGAAAATTTTGTGATCTGTACATAACCTAAGATGTACTGGTTGAAAAAATATGTTACATTATGCTCGGCATAACGTAACATGGCCCGGTGCTTTTGGGCACCTTGTATATTGAAAGGGAATTTTAATTTTATTTAGAATGTCAGGAAAACATGTTTTATTTTGTAGTAGGAAACTGTAGGTCGCAAATTTTGCGTAATTTCAGTTAAGTAAATCGTTTCAACGAGTATTAAATGAAAAATACGTGATTAGTAATTATATTTTGTATATTTTTACGTATTTAGCCAAAAATATAACATTATTTTAGAAAATAAGTGTATATTTTAGCTTTTTAATGGTTTTCAGTTTATTTTTATAGATATTTCGGCATAGGGAATCTTCACAAGAAAACTAAAATTTTAATTTCGTAAATTTTCTTCAAAATTCCAAATTAAGAAAGTCAGCCATAATTTCTTCTTGGTGCATCTCTTTGTTTTCGGAGTAAATTATTTGATTGGATAATCCGCAATCGCAGCTGTGGCAGAGATTTTCGGCTTTCTTTGATCTCAGCACCGAAGCCGATAGTTACGTCACAATTATCCGATAGTTACGTCACAATTATCTTCCAATTAGGGATCATCTTCTCATTGTTCTTTGTCTTACATCTTCAGCCATTACAGGAGACAGGCGTGCAGTGATCGTCGTCTATAACAAAATTGTGAAATTAACTAATATTTCTAAAACTGTGAATTGTTCTTCGTTTTGTATCAGTTAGTACTTGTATGGAATGGTGCTTCCAGTAAGTTTTAAGTTCTTCAACAGCGAGGAATTGCAGTAAAGACGGTGGCAAAGACTCTTGTCTTGATTTTGGTGAGTGGTGACGAGAAGAAGAGGTGAGTTTAGTAAGCCAGATCTGCAGAAGGAGAATTCGTTTGGATATCTCGCAGCTATGTCAATTTTTGAAACCACCGTAAATGATTCTTTCTAGAATCAGGTGGAAAGATATTATGGTAAAATACTCTGGTTAATAGGTTTCGGCTCATCGTTGGATAATCAAGTAAGTGGGGGGGGATGAAAGCTAGGGGGGGGGGAAGAAAGCTAGAATTATCTCAACGCAGAGCGATTGTCATAACAACAAGAAAATGTGTGTACCACACACACATTTTCCCCCAGTGAAAGAAATGTTTAGATTCCCTACAACCTCCAAATTGTTCATTTTCGGTAGTACTGCTCGAAATTAATTTGTATAATTTGGCATGATGTTTTTCTTTGGTTTTCTTTTAAACAATCCTAAACATTATAGTAATTTTGGAAGTGTCAGAAGTCACGGCTAGACTTTAGTACAAGGATACATCAAATTTGCGTACCGATAGCAGGATACTATCGTCAATAGGCTGAATATCTGTCATGTTACTCTGATACCCATCGAGGAAGTTTTAAATATACAGTTGAATGCTAGTAGAAATGTTTAAAAAAAATTGAAGGAAATTAGAATTTCAGAGCGACACTAAAGAAAATAGCCACTACGTCTTTGGTCATAATATGGTAGAAAATCAACATAAATACATAAATGAGAATGGTGCTTCATGAATATGTGTATGACTTTTTTTTCTTTTCTTAGGTTAAGTTAGTATAGTGTAGCTAGGTTAGGATAGGGATTTTAGGTTTAAGTTGTGACAATATTTTCTATGAGTGTTTACCTGTGCTAGTTTGTTCAGTGGGTCCGAGCCTCAAGAGAGGTAGCGAAAAGCGTAAATCCTCTATGCCGGCCACAATTTCAATGCACAGAAGGTTTGAACACCAAAATGAAAAGAAGGAAGTAAAATAGCCAACCACAATATTATGTAGTGAAGTTTTAATAGTATGAGGTGTTTATATTTTGTTGATTTTCATTTGTTCTGTGTCGATCTGATGCGAATATTTATAAATGTGAAGAATATAAAAGAATATGAATATTTCAGGAATATTTGTGAAACTAAACAAAAGTAAATAATGTTTCGGCTCTGAAAGTTAGAAAATCTTTAATGTTAGTTTCTTTCAGCTCAATTCAGATGGGTATGTCAGAATATGCATGTGTAAAGATCCTTTTTATAAAAATTTTCTTGTTCAAATCCACTTACATAAAGAATGTCAAATAAAATTTACTAGCCGTGAAAACCTCTTTCTTTTCAAGAACAGAATAAAACTATCTTGTAGTTTTAAGTAATAGAAATCTTGAGTTACAGTTATGTTTTGGTATGTAAGTGAAGCATGATCAAAGCAAAGAGCAGTACGTACAGAATAACTTTAATGGGAAAATGAGAATAGCTGTGAATTGAGGGAAGAGACTTTCCTTAGTGCGACCGGGGTTGGAAACAACCGAATCTGTAGAAATCTCTTATTTTATCAGTTTTAAATCAAAATCTCAGTTTGGATTTTTTTTTTTTTTGTTGCACGACAAAATTCTGTTTTGGGATTTGTAAGATTTTTTTTTTATTTAGATAGGGCTTTTACAGACAACATCAAGATCTTCATTGTGCTCATTGCCAGCTCCACTCGTAGGTCGATGTCCTGTGTCTGTAGCTGTGGTTCACAACCTATTTTCGGATGGGATGTGGATAATGAACTGCAGGCCTGGGTACCGGACTGTGAGTTGAGATGGAGGAGACTTTGGAATCTTTACATTTTTGGGCAAGATTTGAGTTCTATTTTCCGTAGATGATTGGCTTGGTGAGTGTATCAGTGACTGTTGATGACGAGCCCATACGGGCCCAGTAGGTTCGGTGTCACTAGTCAGTGATACATTCAGCATAGCCTGTAGTCTCAAGGAAAGGGAACATCATACAAAACACAATATCAACATCATCATCATTTTAATTCTTTTATTTTTATTTTTTTTTAAAATCATTTTAATTTATTTTATAATACTTTTTTTAAGTAAAAAATATAAATATATGATAATTTATAATGCATTTTTGTATAGACGTTTTTAATTATTTACAAAATATATTGCAATTGCAATTAAGGATTTAGGCCAGACAATACGTATTTTTGAAGCCCAAAACAGAAGTTGACCTTCTGAACTCCAACTCGTTATGATTGAACTACTGTAAAATATACAGTCTAGCGTTTACGTATTTTTCTTTGTTTCTTATGATATTATAATTTAGTACCTGCCATCATCGAAATAACAGAACAGAAACAGGATTTCACTTATTTTACTTTAAATTAATTCACTGCAGAGTTTGATTTAAACCAACGACTTTTAAGTAAAAATCAAGTGATTTAAATCTTGACATCAATCGCAATTTAAATTAGGCTAATTTAAATTATTCCACTCTGGTGGAAAGAAGTGGGTTTTGGCTATGATACAAGTTTCAATAGCACTTGTCGTGGTTCCACATTAGCAACGCTTCATCTGTAAATATAAAACACAGGTTCTGTACACTGTGCAGAAATGTGCCACCGGTGAAAAAAACACCTAACTAATAGAGGCATTTTCCATATGCACTCACTTATTATATCCGTCGTAAAGCACTTGTAATGATTTTAGACAAGTAACCTTACACTTGTAAACCCAAAATACAGCTGTATTAGATTGTATTTAATTGTGTAGCCTGCAGAAATTTGTTCCTTATAGACATGTGTTTCCATGCAAAGTATTGAATTTTACCTGTATATCTTCCAAAATATGGTGCGCCAAAACTACACCTGGACCTGAAATTGATCATATATATATATATATATATATTGTATTTCAAGTGAAATTATTGTTAATTACATATGATTCTTGCAATTACGTTTTTGTATTTCGTCTTTCCGTATATACAAACGTATAAAGACGAAATTCCATGAATAATTTCTTAGCGACATTTCACCCAAAACTGGAGTTATTTCATCTCATATTTTGCGACATTTTGTATCAACTTGTTAACAACACTGGCTATAGTCCGCTGTGTACGAACGTGGCAGCGTTGCCAGATCTAGCATAATGATGCTAGATCTAGCATAATTTGCATGTCTTTAGCATCTAGCATCTTGCTTTTAGCATCTTGTCCAAATCTAGCATAATTTCAGCAAGTTTATCAAAAAGCCATAAAACTTGGAGATGAGAAAGAAGTTGGTCGTTGGAAGAAAAAGAACGGCAGAAATGTATCATCTTCCATTGATTCATACAGTCGGTAAACCATACAGGCAGTCTTATTTTCCGAAGTAATTTAGAAAAGGCTTTGGGCTTTTCTTGTTGTTCCACCCAGGGTTTTCTAATTCTTTAACTACGACGCATGGGTGGAGCTATGGGGGCCATTCCCCTCAACTTTTTGACAACTTCACTACCTTTATTTCTGATTTCATGACCGCCCCCAGCAGACAATTCCCAACTCCGCTTATGCTGCGAGGTAATTTTCTTTCAAAATATGTAAACAAACACTTTGCATTCATTTATACGATATATACGCCATTGAGGGCCAATCCTGATATCTGTCTGATATAGATAAATATCCTCCTGACTTCTTTCTGATAAGTGTTCTAGAATGTCCTGATAACAATCAGGTGGCTGATAAACCCTAACAGCTGGTTGCTGCTTTGACAGGAAGTTCAATTGTCTGTTAACAGCTATCAGCTACTTGTTAGTTGTCGTGTAGTGAATCATGGGCAAAATCGAAGAATTGTTGATGCTGTCAGAGGACGATGAGGAGATTGTTCAATATATAGCGAGGCCTAGAAGAACTGATCATCAAATTAATCGATCACTTTGATAAATGGGCTGAAGAAGAGTTTTTTGATCGATTTCGATTGACAAACGACAGTTATCGTCACCTGCATGAGGAAATTGCTGACAAGATAAGAACTCAAACTGATAGATAAGTTTTAGTTCGAATATATGCTAATTTATAACGATAAGTAGTACCCGTTGGCTACAAATGCCCGCATATAAGCGCCATGTAATTTATGCAGTTAGAAGATGAAGAAATATATTCTATATAAAAATATAGAGTTTAATTATTGAAATTGAATGATAATGTAAAAACATACCTAAATTATTAATCTAATTTACATATGTTTAGAGGTGGAATATCAAATAAATGAATTAATTAAAAGCTCAGATTGTGTTATCATGTGCAGTATTGTAAAAGGGAGTACATAACGAAATTAACGTTATAAATTTTAGTATTGCTTCTTAGGTTGTAAGGACGAACAACAATATTTCTATGTATAGTGTAACCTAAAAAGGGCTTGTGTATAGCCCGCTCCCCCCAGTTCTTTGTCACCGGAACTGGAAGAGCCACTACTACTACTACTGCTACTACTACTACTACTATTACTACTACTGCTACTTATATCGAGAACAGAACCCAACCAGCCCCTGCGGGGCTTCTAACCCGTTCCTACTACTACTATTGCTACTAACTACCACTACCACTATTACTGTTGATACTTACTACTACTACTTCTGCTACTAGTACTACTACCGCTACTACTACTACTACTACTACTACTACTATTTATACTTAAAGAGCTTCCTTACCGGAAGATTTACATCTTAAATCTTTATAACATGCGATTCCGATTCATTATGAACTAGTATGAATCGTTAGAATCACTATGATTCGTTAAAAATCACTGGGGGGAGCGGGCTATACTCAATCCCTAAAAAGTGTTCATTACTTAAGTTTGTGTTTGCCTTTACGATAGTGTACCCCTAGACTATAACGTGCATCACTGGTGTCTCTGGCATGTAAAATTTGGGGGGACATCGAAGAAAGTTTATTTGTTATTCTGTCGTTAGTAAATAAATTAAATTAGAATGAAATATTGAATATTTTGTACTTCAAAATCTTGGGGGGGACGTTACCCCCTCGTCCACCCCGCCAGAGACGCCTATGACGTGCGTAACAAAAAATACCGGTACTCATTTCTGTTTCCCATGTTTTCAATAGGATAATTTAAACCAACACACTGAAAATGCACTTGACTTTTCAAGTGTTTTCAGTATGAACAACAGAAAACCAACCAATCAAATGGTCCGTTATAACCTTGCTTCGGGTCTGACAGAGTATATATCAGGCACAGTAAATTGTAGAACGAACCACGGGTTAAAGTAACTGGCAACTTCCTGATATCTAATCTTGACTGATAGTAATCAGAAAGAATATCAGGATATTGTAGGACTGGCCCTGAGTCTGGCAACGACTGCACTATTCTCTTTCCAGCCTTAGAAAAAAGTAGATGTAAACAAACCCACCTGACTACCAGTTTGTCGATTACCAGTGATTGGTTGTTGGTCTCAGTGCACTAGTATCCTATCGCAATATAATCCGTACTAAAATAATAATTTCAAATAAAAATACCTGAATTTATCCTACATTTTGTGATAATAAGCGCAATATATATAATATTTAAGAACAGATATAGCTTTATTTCAACCTCACCGATATTTGAACATATAATATTTATTGCGCATGCGTATGCGTTCACGCACCTTCCCCACTTATTTAAAATTATTGTAGAATGCATAGTTTCATGGCGACGATGTGTGACAATAATACATTTTCGTCTCGTGTTATAAAACACAAAAGAGGACAACAGGAACAGAGGCAATCTCGTTTATATAACGATTTAAGAAAATATATATCTCCAACATAGCAGTAGTCAGTGTCAGTCCGTTAATTATAGGGATGGTATCGAGACGAGACGAGACGAGATTTTATATAGTCTCGGTCTCGTCTCGGTTGATAAGTAGCGGTCTCGATCTCGTCTCGAGTCAAAAATCGCCGTCTCGGTCAACAGATGCCTGTCTCGATCTCGGTCTCGGTCTCGAAGACCAAGTCTCGGTCTCGTCTCGAAATATATAGTGTGAAATTAAAATCGTGAAAGTATTATTATCGTACAGTCTGTCGTTTCCGCTTTTTATTTTTTGCCTTCATTCTTGACTTAGAATTATGGTATGATGTACACTACTCATGTCCAAAATGATTGTCGCACATCTATAACTGTCTTCTTGTAAGAATATAATTTGATAATGATTTTGCATGGTACTTTTAATACTGATACTATGTGTATAATCGGGAACTGTATATTTGTGGTGAATTTTATAGGAAAAGAATTATAAATATGAAAATTAGAATGAGTTAAACAAAATGTAGCTAAATGGACAAGAAAGTTTTATTTTCGTTTTATTCTTATTTACTGCTCTTTTGACATGAAATTTGCCACATACATGTCTTTGCCGATTATTCACATACTAACATTATAAGAAATACCAGGCGAATTCGTTATCAAATTATATCCCCACAACAACAAATTTATAGACATGCGACAATAATTTTGGACATGATTGTACCTCTTCGTAGCTAATTTGCTAGCGCTAATGCTTTCCATGTGTGTGTTCCAGGTTCAATCATCTATGGGTATAACATACCCGGGATAAAACCCTTATAGTAACTCATATTTCACTTTCAGCAATAGACTTTCTCTCGAATAGCTTCAGTACTGCCTATACAACTAAACTCTATTAAATTAACTCCAGTACTATACAGTAGTTTATTTCCTTCCTTTGAATCAAAATTGTTCAATACCTCCTAAGGGATAACGCAACACATAGGAGCACGAATGTATTTAATCGCGCCGAAATTGAAATTTACAATTTTCCAGTTATTATCCAATACATTCTAGTTTGACTGTCATTTTAAAAACAGAATATAATATTCATTATCTTAACAAATAGAGTAAATTATTACTACATTATATTTCGTTTCAAATTGATCAAATGCTTTATTACCGTTTCACATCTCAGTGTTTAATTGACACTTTAAAACAGGAACTTCCTTAACCTTGTGGTGGGAGCTACGGCACTCATCTTTGCTATCTGTGGTCTCGGGTTGGATCACCAAACAAGTTAGATTGAAAGTACGATGTTTCGTATAGTTCGCGTCTCACTTTAAGTACATTCTGTTTCTTATACAAGTTCATAATGTCGTAATGTATTACATAAGCATATATCCAGTGCCGTAACATAGATTAAGCTTATTCCTGAGCTCTCAGCGGTGCATATGATCTTTATTTGAGAAAACTAATCGTGCGTTCATTATGTTGAAATTTTATATTGATTGAAAATTACTTGCGAAACATGAACATACACATTATATAAGTATATAGGTAATTCGAGCTATATGTATGTATTTTCTCTGTCCCGGCAATTCGAGTGATTCTTAACTTTTTAGTGTTCTTTTCTATTAATTTTCGTAGTTTTGCTGCAATATGGAGAGTCGAAAATATTTTTTTTCGCTGTACGAATTTCGTTAAATTTTGGATCCGTTTTTACCCTACCTTACCCAGTAAAAGTTATATATATATATATATATATAAACTTTAGAGGTAGAGTATGCTAAGTCACTTTTTGGTCAAAATTGATTTAACAATACTTTTTTTATAATAGACTATGTTCTTTCTAATGGTGTAATAATATAAGTCTAAAAGCATCCTATTGCTTTGTAACTACTTAGTATAGTTTGAAAAACAGTACTATAAGTCTTACTCAAGGAACCGGTTTTTCGCTTCTCCTGTAAAATTACGAAATTATAACTTGGTTTAGTTTATATCTGAGGTCCAGATATAATAAAATCATAACCGTAATCATAATCAACTACTATCAACCCACTGCTGGATGAAGGTCTTCTCTACAACTATTTATCTTGAGCAATTCTTTCTCAGGTTACTCCTCAGTTGTTCTTGATTTCGTCAAACCTTTTTGTACAAGAACCTTTTGTAGGCTGTTTTTCTCTCGTGGTACCCTGTCTAGAATTGTTTTTGTTCATCGATTAAAATTTCTTGCAATATGCCCATCACATTTTCCAGTCCATATTAAAAATCATTTCATTAGTGCCAGTCATAAGTTACCAAATAATTCATTTCTAATTCAAATCCGCTACTTTTGGAGCACAGGCAGCCTAGTTTTTGATCTTCGAATCTGACAAAACTGAAAACCAAACCAAAAATCAACACAATGTGTATTACTAACTGTAAGTCCTTGAATAACTGCATACAACTATGGTATGGATTGAGTTTGAGGTGGTCGGTGGTCAAACTGAAACAAGTGAAATGTAGCTAGGGTGTAATTAGAACTTTTAATTAACCATGGTTTTGTGTACATAACGATTAAGGCTTGGGGGAACAACTACGGTTACTGAAAAGTCATCAGTTACATTTAATTTCAGTTACAATTTGCATTTACATACAGATGGTGATCAGAAAAATCGAAACACCTGTAGTTGGCAACACGTCAAATGCATGGGTTGGCAGTGGTGTCGTGGCGCCCGCAGCGCCGGACCGCTGGTGGTGGTGTGTTAGGTCGGTCTCCATACTACGTCAGGCGCAGTGGAACAACAGTGTCCAGTGGCTGCAGCAGACGGAGGGAGTGTAAAATGGGAGACCTCTCAGATTTTCAAAGAGGGCAAATTGTGGGTACGCGGTTATGTGGAGTGAGTGTGATGGCAGTGGCTACTGTGTTACGTGTGTCGCGTGGGACAGTGTCGAAGGTGATGACGGCCTACACAACACACCGGAAAACCACATCGGGGAAGCGGAACAGTGGGCGGAAGAAAATCATTAGTGACAGGTCACGCCGGGTATTAAAGCGCATTGTCACGCAGAACCGTCGTGACACTGCGGAGCAAGTGACGGAGGAACTCAATCAGCACCTCCCCCACCCTGTTTAGACAATCACAGTCCGCCGCGAATTACATGACATGAACTTACGGGGTCGTGTTGCACGGGCCAAACCGCTCATCAGGGACCATAACGCTTTCGCACGCCGCAAATGGTGCCGCGACCATGAAACTTGGACCGTTGAGGATTGGAAACGTGTGATATGGTCGGATGAGTCATCCTTCACTCTATTCCCAACCACGGGCCGTTTTTATGTGTGGAGAACGCCCAAAGAAGCTTATGATCTGCAGTGTCTCCGTCCAACTGTGAAACATGGCGGCGGCTCGGTGATGCTGTGGGCCGCCATATCATGGTTTTAATTGGATCCTGTGGTCACACTTAGCGGACGAATCACTGCCAACGATTATGTCGCAATTTTACGAGACCACTTGCATCCTATAGTCCGGATGTTGTTCCCGGACAATGACGCCATCTTCCAGGATGATAATGTTCCCTTTCACACAGCTGGCGTTGTTGCAGCGTGGTTTGAGGAACATCAGGATGAAGTTCAACACCTCCCCTGGCCCGCCCAATCCCCAGATCTCAACATAATTGAACATCTGTGGTCCGTCTTGGAAACACGACTCCGGCAACGATTTCCACCTCCATCCTCTCTCACAGAACTGGTCGATGCCCTGCACGAGGAATGGTGTAAAATTCCACTTTCTACCATTCACAATCTCTATGCCTCCATCCCACGTCGCATCAAGGCTGTTCTGAAGGAAAAAGATGGCCCGACATCATATTAATCTGGTAAGTTGCAATTTCGTTCAGGTGTTTCCATTTTTCTGATCACCATCTGTATATTGCTGGAACCAAAACTTTGACATTAACATTAACATTATAAAGACTACGAAAACATTCTTGCACCATAAAACAAATTAAGAGTAATTTAAAAATATTGTGCAGTTTAGATATGTTATTTGCACTATATTTAGAATAATATTTAGCAATTTATTTAAGTTGGCAACACTACTTAAAATAATGGAACTGCGACTTGTAATTAAAACCACTAAAAACTATTGTCGTAATGTTATAGAAGCAAACTAAAGCAACAATCATTATAAAAATTTAACACGAATGCGTTATTTTAAGCAGTACAACAATCACTATCCATGTGTTTGGTATCTCTGAAACGGTTTGAAATAACAATTGTTGTAAATGACATTTGATCACAAGTCTTCTGGAAGCATCTACATGATGAGAAGTGATATGTCAGTACGTTTTCGAAGTGGTCTTTAGACAAAGTTAAATCTTTCATTTCTTGTAACTTTGATCCTTCATTCATTCGAAATACATTATACCATGTTCATAGTATTTGACGCTAAGATACAAATGATGCGCATTGCACCGTCTATGCCATTAGAGATCTCCAAAATGTTGACGTTGGTGATACAGTATTGTGTTTTGTTAGACTGAATAATGTATGTGGTATTGTGGTTTTATTTAATATCTAAATTAGAAAGAGATAATACCTTACATAGTGCAATTTGAGAAAATACAACTTTATTTCGCGTTGGGAAACACTGCTTGTTTATCTAGTGGTATTGCAGAGTATCTAGAAGAATTTTCCCTTCAATATTTCACACAACATGGTACAAATTTTCAGCACTATATATATATATATATATATATATATATATATATATATATATATATATATATATATATATAGAGAGAGAGAGAGAGAGAGAGAGAGAGAGAGAGGATTATATACAACATCAGTGGATTTTGTTTCGGGAGAAGCTTGAGGAACGGGTAAGAAACATTTGTGTTGTACGTGCAATGCGAAAAAATGATCACAAATTTATTTCGGGATGGGCTTGAGCCCGACACCTACCTCCTAAACACGCCACTGTACATCAGTCAACCGTTCCCATATTATCTCACACAGCAGCGAAACAAATTTTGAGTAAAGGCAAAATAGCTGTCAATATTCGAGACGAGACCGAGACTGACCAAGGTTTCGTCTCGATTTATAGAGGTCTGTCTCGGTCTCGGTATGTAAAAGCCCGTCCCGGTCTTGGTCTCGTCTCGGTATATAAAAGTGCGTCTCGGTCTCGGTCTCGGTACCATCCCTAGTTAATTATTTACCAACAAACTGTAGCCTCATAGTCTGGAAATTATGCGACGACAGTGAGTAAGCAGGCGATCTTGCTGTTCACGTCTCTCGCTGCCGAAGCACGTGTGAGCCGCGGAGTAATTCATTTCGCTTTGTTTACGTCTACTTTGTTCTAAGGCTGGAAAGACTTTAGTTTAGTTGAGTTAAAGCTTTGGTGCGTGAAGTATTGAGTTCTATCCACGCATTCTTGTGCTCTGCGTATTTTAAGTTACGTTATCGTATCTCAACTTTGTTTTTTTTTTCTTTCTTTTAAAACTCCTGAATTAGTAATTATGAGGATCTAGCATAAGGCCGCGCCTCCATTGCATCCGAATGCTATTGCGAACGCGAATGCGAATGCGAACTGCGAATTCATGTGCTTCTACTACATCCGAAGTTTTGTGAATGCGAATCAAGTTGCAATGTCTCTTTCAAACCTTCAATGTGAAATATTTTTGCTTGAAAATTCATATCTTTCAGAGCAATAATAATAATAATAATAATAATAATAATAATAATAATAATAATAATAATAATAATAATAATAATAATAATAATAACTGTTAATTTCCTTTGTGTGCAAAATAGAACGAATGCTTCTCCTATTATTATTATTATGCTTCTGTGGCAACCGCTATTTTCACTTTAAAATAAATTAACTAAATAAAATTAGAGATTGCAAAATCAACCAACTTTCTAAGAAAATTTTCTCCATGAGTAAAAAACCCATTTTTGCTATTTCAAACATATTAGTCAATAATTACAAGTATTCGTAAAATCATTATTTGAGGAACAAAGAAGAAATATAAATTGAATAAAAAGTTGCGGTTCGTGTATTAGTTACATCTTCATATTTTAAAGAGAAAACAAAGAAAATTATACATATCTTCCACTCCAACTTCTTTACTTACATCTGCCCATAATTTGTTCACGCTGTGTCGTTTTTGGTAATCTGGATGAGCTTGGATCCACAATGGATCTTTATCAAAAACACAATATATTAAAGCATCAACATCTATTTCCATTTTTATTTGTATTTTATCTCTGCACCTCGCAACATCGTCTGCTTTCACGCAAAACAAACTTTCTTCTCTCACTTAGCGCTCAATTTCTCTGCAGACGACTCTCCATTCGGACGAATTCGGACGAACAATCCCAACATGTTGTGATCGTTCGCATTCGCATCTTTTCGTCGGTTTTCGCGTTTCGCAGGTCGGATCTAGTCGAGGCACTCCAATTTATTTACACGTGCTGGGAAATTCGCATTCGCAATCGCATTCGGAAGCAATGAAGGAACGGCCTAATTTGACCGAATCTAGCATAATTTCGATTAGGTTTCGGTATAATTCCGAGCTGTGAGTCTGGCAACGATGGAACGTGGTAGCTTTGAGTCTAGCGAAAAGTGAAAATCTATCACACTTTAGTGAGCAGAATATACGAAGTGTTCTTTAGTTATTGAGTATTTTTAAAAGAATCATTCGCTGCTGTTGAGAAAGACAGTCAAATAATCCATCTTATTTGTAGTTCGACATACAGTTTGTTAGTATGCCGACATATAAGCTATGTGTCACTTGCCAAAAGTACATCGAAGGGGAATTAGAACATAACCAGTTAACTTGTGTATGCACTGTTGAATCTCAGCAAGCGCAGGTGACTGTTAGTTATCCATGTATAGGAGAAAAGTACAAATGTGATTTCTGTTTACGGGAATTTGATGCTGAGGACCAATGCAATATACATATCGCACAATGTAAAATAGAACTTGTTGAATGTATTGTATGCTCTTCAAAAATACAACGTTGCATGATGTCTGAACATGAAAAGAAACACTCTCCGACATATTCAGAATGTTCGTATTGTGGAAACAAGATGTCACAGGAAGAGCTAGAAATCCATCTCCAAAGCTGTGAGCTTTCTTCAGTCCCTTGTGAGCAATGTAATGTGGTGGTTCAAAAGTTCGCTTTGTGTTACCACATGGAAAACTTCTGTAAGAAAAGGATTGTGAAGTGTGAGTATTGTTTGTGTGATGTTGTGGCAGATGTTCTCCAGGATCATTTTATGGTGTGTGATTTGATACCTATTTATTGTGAGAACAAATGTGGAAAAGAAATGCCGCGAAACAAAATCAAACATCACCTATTCGAGGAATGTCCTAATAGAATAGTTGTTTGTGAATATTGTAGTGAAGAACTGGAAGCCACGGCGTTGGAAGACCATCACTCAAAGTGCATAGAATTCCGTATTGATTGTCCAAACAAATGTGGGGTAGGAGTTGAGAGGAAAAATTTAGACATACATTTGGATGAAGCATGTGAGAAGCTCTTTGCTAAGTGTAGCTTTAACAGTGTAGGTTGTAATTTTGAGGGATTTCCTATCGCGTTACGTAGCCATATGCAAGAAAACAATATTTGTCATGCAGAACTTATGAAAGATGTTATAGAGGAACTTCATACGAAAGAGAGTGCAATCGAGAAGTTAGAAGAAAAGTTAAACACAATGGAAATTGAAGTAAACAAGTTAAGGGGACTAAGATTAGAAGAAAAGTTAAAGACATTGGAAGTTCAACTAAGAGCGAAAGAGACTGCAATCAATAAGTTACAAAACCAATTGAAGGCAGCGGAAGTCCAGCTAGGCAAAGCAAGAGGAATGAGGTGTGGGAAACTTTTGTGGAGAATTTCTGATATTTCTGAGAAATTAATATCATGTAAGTTTGGCGAGTGCCTTTGGAGTGATGAATTTTACGAATCTCAATATGGGTATAAATTGCATGCGAGTCTATACGTAAATGGTAGTGAATCTAGCGATGGTACAAAATACAGGAATACTGTATCTGTATATGTTACAATCACTTCTGGAGAATATGATTCTCTTCTCGAATGGCCCTTCAAGAAGAAAATAATCATCAAATTAATTAACTTAAAGCGGAAACGTAAGAATGTGGTTCGGGTTTTCGTAGGTGACGAAAGTTCTACTTTTCAAAAACCTTTGAGAGGTGAAACTAATCTTGGGTGTGGCTTTCCAGAATTCATCTCTCATGAGATGTTAAAAAATGGAAATTATATTTCTGATAATGATGAAATATTTTTGGAAGTGACAGTGAATTAGCAAGCATGTAAACCAGATTAGGACGTGGGTAAAATAATGGCATTACTGCTGTATTGCCGGTCCACACTAAAATCGATTAGAAAGGGTAGAGTTCACTCGAGCATACGGTTCTAGCAAGTAGAAATTTTATAGGTAAAAATACGACGTGAGACATCTTTTATGAAGGAATGAGAGTATCAATGTAAGTAATTACTGCCAGTGCACAGCATATTGAAATGCATTTTGAGTGATATTGAGGGTATTATATATGTGTTCTCTTCCACTATGCGTATACATTCCGTCGCTTACGCGCTTGCTCCCTACGTACGCATCCCGTCGGGTCTCCCTACTGCGTTCTTGCCCAGACTCGGTTAGTCAGCATTCGTATTTTTTAGTGGCCACCTAGTTCAAGTTGGTTCGTGTTTTATGCACTGTAGTTTTTATACCGTGCATCCACACGGTATTTATAGAGAGCCCTGAAGTCGATCTGCAAGTAGTAATGGAGCTGCTCATTTAGTGCATGCTATGCTAAAAGAAATACAAAGCTATAACCTAACCTGAAAATATAAGAAATGTCTTGATTTGATAGAATCGTCTGCTCGAGTAATGCGGAATATTGTTTAGTTTCTTCCTCCAGCACTGCCCCCCCTCCCCCAAACACACATCCTGGCTACGCTACTGACTTTATGTATCATAAACTGCACAGCTTATGCGATGCACAGCTTCTAGGGAGATAATAAATGCCATCGAAAAAGGTACCAAAATATACTAAATTAGGTTAGAGGTTTCTCATCTTTTCTGTATTTCAATTTGTTCCGACACTATGAACTGTTCGGCTGTTTAGTAGTATACAGGGTGTCTACTGGTACTGGAAGTACGTGAAAAACTGAAATTATACTGGAACTTAATTTTGATACTGAAAATATGCTGGAATTTTGATCCACATACTGGAAAAATTATGAAATATACCAATACTATTATTCTTTATAATCTACTTTGTATTTTTGAACTTCAAAAGTCCAGGGTAATAGCAATCTTATATTTTGCATTATAACTAGGATAGAATAATACACAATTATTTATACAAATTATAACTTAATAATACATTTATGAACAAACTCCATAGCTCTGGATAAGTAACTTAACAAATAAAACACAGTTCTGACCAGAGCAGAATGAAATATATTAAAAACTATACTTACAATGTGTTACAGTTTCAAGGACCTAACGTCCTCTTCATCAGACACCACAAGAGTGTTGGTGTCTGATGAGAAACTGTAACACATTGTAAGTATAGTTTTTAATATATTTCATTCTGCTCTGGTCAGAACTGTGTTTTATTTGTTAATACATTTATATATTACAAATAATGCTCTTGGCTCACTGTATGAGCCCTCCGAGCAGGATGTATACGGTCCATGAAAGTTATGAATTAAGGTTGTCAGTCAAAGTAGTGAAATCGAGCAGATCATGAGAAAAGTGATTTTATAGAACAACAATACTTATTAATACAGTACAGTTACTGAAATAATAAATTGTAATTTTTCCTAATGATCCGGCGTTAAGAGGTGACGCCATCTCTCTTGGGGTTGCAGATAGTCAGTAACTTCCCCCTTTCTACTAATACTGTTTTCAGTTTCCGCGTTTTTTCAATACCCCACGTATAATAACGATGGATGCATTATATTATATGCAATGCTTCAAGTAGAGTATACAGGCTGCAAACTAGTCAGTAAGGTCAGTAAAAGTATGTCCAATGATGGGAAACTGAGGGCCAGTTTTAATGCTTGGTATGGATGTGGCACATTGCTTGTGTAAAGATTTCAGCACTTTCATTAACAGCCACATATACCTAATCATATGTGTTTCAAAGAAATCAAGGCTAACTAAATTTATTAAAAATAAAATATTCTTTTGATGGTAAAACAATTACAAACCTGAAATAATCAAGAGTGTGATTATTCCTAAAGAACTTTAAAAAAAAATCATTGTATTGTTACTGGAATTTTGCTGAGAGTTATACTGAATATACTGGAAATATACTGAAATTTTGAAATTGAACCTCAGCAGACACCCTGGTATAACTCGATAAAACTCAAACACGATATGTCTTGACATTTACGTACCATATCCACACTGCTTTTCCCATAAATCATAAGGAGTGTACTTCTCTGCCAAATAGTCCCTTCTGCCTCCTTATATAGTCATTATCATCAAAACAGCTAAGAACAACAAGTATTTTCTTCACGTCAACTATTCCCCTCACTCTTCCTCACAAACCAAATTAAATTCTCCAATTCTTCTAGTAAATTCTCTAAAATTGGTCCGGCCATACAGTAGTTAACACAAAATAATGCTACTTGTGGCTTGATGAAACAATATATATTTGCTTTGCTAGTTTGTAATATAAAGACTAAATATAATAAACCTTACATAATTCCTTATGTATAAAGCCTTTTAGGTTTAAAATAATTTAAGCTAAGATTGTCTTGTTCTTATAGTAGTACTACCATTTATTTCAAATTAGCTTATATTTAGATTGTGTTGAAAATACCACGTTGCGATAATCATGTTTTCATTTTATCGGAACCATTGAGAAAATTAAAGTTATTTGCTTTCTTTCAAAAATGTAATTATTACATACATTGTTGTCAGAAAGTTACGAAGGCTCTTTTCTTTTCAACCTCCGCTAAGTACCAGAGGAGAACCACATGAGACGACGAGTCGGGATAGAAAAAAGTGTTCATTGGAAGTCGCTTTCCCTTCTCCACCCGATAGACAATTTCTTGCGTTCAATCATTGTGGAATATCTAGTTGGAAAATATATCGAGGACAATCGAGTCAAATATGAGCTATGATGTCATTCGATTCCTTCAGGTGGAAGTACAATATAGCCACGATTCATCATCGAATGCGTAAGGATTACTGCGAGAATGTTATATAAGTGATGGCTATGTGTAAAACTGCTCCAAAATAAGAAAAATAAACACACTGCTGAACAAGACTGCACTTATTTAATATAAAAACACATTTACACGTGACGTTTCGATCTTCTAGCCATGTACACTCTTATCAAATTGTTTCTGAAGAGTGTACGTCCGATGAGGATCTTGGCTAGAAGATCGAAACGTCACGTGTAAATGTGTTTTTATATTAAATAAGTGCAGTCTTGTTCAGCAGTGTGTTTATTTTTCTGATTTTATTCGCAAGACGTTGACTATGATTGTGTGTTACTCCAAAATAATTTACAAAAGGACCTATCGATATACACGACGAGGGCGGTCAAAGGGGAAAAACTGTCGCGACAGATGATCTTGCTGAACGTGTGAATCATGGCGTTTGTGAAGGGCATAGATTAGGATTTCTGGACTGGGTTCACTGAAATTTCAAGATCATGGTCGAATTACATTTGATGGGCGCTTCGATTAAGCTAGCTTCTTTACAACAATCGAACAACTGAGTCCACCTATTGGTGTGTGTGTTTAGGGAAGGCATGAGGTGGCATCCAATTACAGTGTAGTCTTGTTCTCGATTCATCTCATATCGTTCTCCTCTGATGAAATAGCGGACGCTTAAAAAAGAAAGAAAGAAAAAAAAAAGTTCATCGCACTCTAATATGCAACAGTATGTTTTTGTATGTAACCGTAATCTCGACAGCTAAAATTGCGACATCTAAAAATAATAAATAAATAAAATAAACAGCAATACAAAGTGGAAATGTGAAACAAAACAAGTGTTTGTGTAATTGAAAAAGCGATAAAGCAGTATTATATAATGAACATATATTACAATAAATTTAATCCCGTTAATGGAGCTACGATGACGACGCTGAATCTGAGATAGCTTATACAGATGCGCCTAATAAAAAGGTTTCTACGTCCTCGGAAAATGCGGCTAGAAACGCAGTCTTCTATATCTATGCTCGGTAAGGCCCACCTATCCGACAGATAAAGAACACCTCCGTAGTAACTATTGAGGATAGTTTGCATTAAAGAGGTTAGTTATGGTGTTTGTAGTGGCCAAAAAAAAAAGTGCCTAAATATTCTCTAAAAAGTACAGAGACAATGCTCTGTGCCCTCAAAACGGGACAGTTCCTATTGGTCAGGACTGCAGTCACTCTATATATAATTAGTATAATAAGTGAACGATCCTGGTCGAATTGAAAGACTCAATGCGAATGCGTTATAAATCAATTATTATTGACGTTGAATGATAGTCAAATATTGATAGAATATATGAGAGTATTTTACATTCAAAAATGTACATCATCTTTAAGTTGGCTTTAGAAGAAGAAAGTGACTTTAAACTCAAATGTCGCAGTAAATGGTCTTTTTCTTTGAATTATGTACGCTTTTGTTGTATATAAACTGATATCTTAAACGAGGCGTTAGTCCTCGAGGTTTTTTATTCGTATAATAGTATTTCGGGAATTTCTAGAAAGTAGTTTAAATATTGTAGTTTGAATTCAGTTCTAGTACGGTATTTAACTCCTTTTAATCAGCTGTATGATTAATAATTTAATTAGTTCATACTTTCAATTTTTCATCATCAAAATTTTACATGTGTAGTTTTTAAGTGAAACGTTCAGCAGCGTATTATTATTATTATTATTTAGTAGTATTTGGTCTAGGAATTAATTCGTGCGGTTGGTACGCACACATTGAAGCTGTAGTACAAACACAAAATACATAAACACCTTAAGAAAAATATTGTCCATCGCTAGCCACCACTTTCGCCCATCTGTCAGGCAATGTACGGATTCCGTGGCGAAAGAAGTCCTCATCCTTGGAAGCGATCCAGTCAGAGACCCATGTTTCGATATCTTCTGAAGAAGTAAACCGCTGTCCAATCAAATCGTTGTTCATGCAATCGAACAAGTAGTAGTACGAAGGAGCAACGTCTGGTGAATACGGCGGGTGGGGTAAAACTTCCCATCCGACATTTTCTAAATAGGTTTTGACCGGTTTTGCGACATGTGGGCGAGCGTTATCATGTTGAACAATAAGTTTATCATATCTGTTCTCCCATTCTGGTCGTGTTCTGGCCAGAGCTTGCTTCAAACGCATTAATTGTCGTCGATAACGTTCTCCATTCATAGTTTCACCCGGTTGCAGCAGCTCATAGTACACCACACCTTTCATATCCCACCATATGCACAGCATAACCTTTGCACAGTGAATATCTCGTTTTGGTTGTGATGGACCTGGTTCACCTGGTTTCACACAGGCCTTTTTTCGTTTAGGGTTCTCGTAATGGATCCACTTCTCATCACCCGTAATAATTCGATGCAGAAACCCCTTTCTGCTCTGTCGTTGAAGCAGCAATTCGCAAATGGTTTTTCGTCTTTCAACGTCTCTGTCTTTCAATTCATGTGGAACCCAATGTGACATCTTTTGAATCATTCCCATGGCTTTCAAGCGTTTGGAGACTGTTGTTTGATCAACGCCTAATGCTGCTGCAAGTTGTTCCTGCGTTTGACACGAATCCTGCTCGAGCAATGCTGTCAATTCTTCGTCTTGAAATTTTTTTGGCTGTCCAGCTCGCTCTTGGTCTGCCAAGCCGAAATCATCACTTCTAAACCGTGCAAACCACTTCTGACACGTTCGCTCAGCTAGAGCATGGTCACCATTCACTTCCACCAAAATACGATGACTTTCAGTCGCACTTTTCTGCATGTTAAAGTAATGCAGCAGGACACCCCGCAAAAACACTTTATCAGGCACAAATTGCGCCATGTTCACTTAACTACAAACTGGTGTCGTTGACGTTTTAATCCACTGCCCTATACTACGAACGATACGCGATGACAGGGGTTTGCAACACATGTGTGGATACACGGAACTGTGGGACGCTCCGTTCGTTGCGCCATCTCTTGTCCACCCGCACAAATTAATTCCTAGACCAAATAGTACTAGTAAAAATCTTTTATTAAGAAATTTATGGAATTCATAATTGTGGTAATTTCAATTTGTGTAACGTTTACCTCCGGCTGCAACAATATTCATTAAACAGTTTATTCTTTTTTTAACTATTCTACAAAATTTTTGAAGATTCATGAGTAATCCGAAGATGATCAGAGAGAACACACATTGACGAAACTGTAAACTGAATCTCGCCCACTTGAATTTAAATTCACCTTTTTAGATGTTTAAATAAGCATTTGAACATAGCTATTTTAATTTTCACAGTCGATAGTAAAACCTATAAGTAGTTTTGGGTAGTGTATTTTGTGTAGTTGTGCTGTATTTTTTTTTTTTTTTAAGTGAAATTAGTAGTGTATTTATTAAGCTTTTTATGACAAACTTTTTTTTTTTGCTTAAATTGCGTTTTATTTACTTTTAATAAAACAGCAGCTATCTGTGATAGCAGACGTATTTGGCTGTGGTTTGATAATAAGGTTAAGTTACATTGAAAACGACTTTATCTTCTAGGCTTCTTTAGCAAGAATGCATACATGGTAAATAGTGGTCCAATATGTCCGAACCATCTACCCAAACGTGAGAACTGTACACTCATGTGCAGGATTTTCGAATAATATGCTTATACAGAAGAATAATAAACCTAAAAGTTAAAAATAGTTTGTTTCTTTTTTTTTTTGTTTGTTTGTTTGTTTGTTTGTTTGAAGTATTAGTCCATACATAGAATGTATATAAAACTTACTCTTTGTATTTTCAATATTGAGGATATACGTAGGTTTTCGCGCTGTTTTTTTTTTTTTTAATTAATTTAAGCATAATATAATTTTCTTACTCCTTTAAACCAATTTCTGTTTTGTTGTGAATTGTGACTGGCACCTGTTGTATGCACTAAAGTCACGTGCGCTAATCATCCGAGTACCGGCAGTTTAATTGTACCTTTTGTTTCTCAATATTACTCGTTAGTATTTGTCTTTAAAACACGTAAAATTATTGAACTAGCTTTAATGAGTTTCTAGCAGCCAATTGAACATGCACTTATGTAGCTGTCTTTTAGCCTGTTCTACATTATAGCGTACAATTCACGATTTTAATGAAATCTAATGAGAAATTTTTCTAGTAAATAACGCCTATAGGTCGGAGTAGAAATCAGTCAAGGATAAGGGATAAGTTAGCCTTAACTTTTATGTTTCCAAATATACATCATGTGATAACTAAGTAATTTTTCAGAGACTTTAGTGACAAAATATGCGAATCTGAAGCAACATGCTTGTTCTTTGAACCTTCCTAATCTCAACATTGCTTAGGGTTGATCTCAAGTAAGGACAAGAGGGTGAACAAATTACTAAATATATATAGATCATTTAAACATATCCCTCCTACAAATTACCGAAATTTTATGAAACCTGGTATGTTTCGGTGGTGTTGACTCTAAGGAGAGGTTTCCATGTGATATGCCATAGACATTGTCGGCAACTATGAGTACAAAATTCCAAGAACAGTATCAAACTGACGAAACGTAGCTGCATTAAACGGATATTCGCGTAATTTTATGAGTAAATTGCGGTTTTGTAGTATAAATAATAAACAAATTCATTCTTTAGCATCTTGTATTAAAGAGGGCACGTTCTTGTAGTGATAGGCAATGCTCAGCTGGTCCCAATCGTACTATTTCGTACTGCTTGGCTCAGATCTGTTTAATATATTACAAATCGTGTGCTCATAATTGTGCATTTTCAATTTGCGCCAAATCACATTGGTCAAGTTTAATTGATCCGACTTATATTTGTGTATCATCTACATGCTTGAGGGCTGTAATATTAACTCTTTAATACTGAATTATGTTACGAACTGTTGCGCAATGGATAATTCCACTTCAACTCCTAACCCAACATACCGTACGAAACTATGAAACGTGAATACATATATTCATGTGGAATCAAAATCTTATGACGAAAGATAAAATTTCATATCAGTTAACCACAATGTAGGACTAGTTAGTATTACTTACCTACGAAGAGTTGATTGCTAATAACGAGAACTACTTTGAAAAAAGCTACAGTATTTTTTAAGTGATGCAGTTTTGAAAGTGCTAGTGGTACTTGATTAGGTCAAAGCTTGTGAGAAATGAATATTCTTAATTAATCTTTGTAAGAAAATTCCCTCAGATGATATAAATGTCCTTCGTCGAGTGAACGTAGGCAGAACAGGAATACCCGTTCCACCTACAGATAAGATTAAGATAATGAGATAAATTCGTAGTTAAGTCAAAATGTGAAACTGCTAGGCCAAATGGGCATGAACCGAGAAGACCAAACTGTTCAGGAACAATAAAAGCAGTAAACTAGTTTCCGTCTGGTAATATAGTGAAACGCGTCTAGCGTAAGTAATAATTACTTATTACTTGGTTATCAAATTGGATCGTATAAATTATATTTGAACTCCCGTGTGGCAATGTAGTTTGCAAATGCAACTTGGGCGCGAAGATCCAAATTCAGTACCTGGTAACAGGTCCATGCCCTCTCTTCCCTATTGGATCTTAGTTATGGATTCACAGATTCATTCTGTTACTGATTTTTGACCACCAGGGAGTGGGCCAGAGCTGTGGTAATTTTTCTTTCTTACTTCGCGACATTAATCCGATCGTTATTTGTTATAAATTTCTTGCAGGAAAAACTTCGAACATGTGATAAAAGCAAATCTTGCTTGTCATTTTGACGATAGCCCTTTTGGTTCCCACACTAACATAAGTATATGCATGCCCTCCCCACTGGTCTAATGGCTAGCACGTATGCTTTGTGTGCACGCAGTCCCAGGTTTGACTTTCACGAATCAGTCTACGTGAGCATGAAGGTCATAACCATGGAACGTTAAAGTAAAAGAAGTCATGAAGAAAAAAAAAAATCATACACGTATGTACTTTCCCAGGGTAAAGGTCTATTCATGTACCAAGAATGTTCAAAATCACGTAAAGTTTTTGCTCGATACTGTTCAATTTAAATTTTAAGCAGCCTTAATCGCGTGTCTACTTTGTTTCTCGCCGCTGGTGAATATTTATATATCGTATTATTTGAATGTTGCTACTTCATATCCCACTTGTCATGTAATTACATTATAATGTCCACTAGTGTGATTCTAATAACATTACAATGTTATAACGTCCACTAGAGTGATTGTAATAACATTACAATGTCATCCTATGCGCAAAAATAAATACACAGGTAAATTTGACAAGGTTCAAGAATTAACCTTGCAAGAAAAATGTAAGTAATCAGATCGTTTTCGCGTGGAGCGAAGCTCGAATTTCGAGTCTTCTCCATCGCATATCTCCGTTTCTTCACCACACCATTATAAATACATGTAAAGAAACATTGTGCCAAGAATGATGATTCAGATCAATAATTCCTATTTTCTAGGCCGCTTTGTTCTTGAAACAATGATGTTCCATTTTGTTTCACAGGTCATTTCAAATGTAATATTGGGTTTGTCATTTGAAATATATGCATAATTAATGTATTACTTTGTTCTTTAATCATCTCAAAACAAGGTGAGAATTCATTCACTCCGTATATTCAGAATTTCACGATAGTCTCAGAATAATCTTAATATTTATTAAATACTAAGACCACTTACGTAATATATTTTAATATGAGAGAGTGTCTAATACTGCAAATAAAGTCCAAAATCGTAAATAATAATAATAATAATAAATAAATAAATAAATAATAAATAAAATTTAAAAAAAAAACAGTATGGTTGTACCAACAATATACTAAGAAAAAACTCAGGTGTTTTTTTTTTTCAGATGGTTTTTTTTTGGCTGGGCTGGGCTCACTAGGACACATCCTGTGTACTTGTGGTATTGTCTGCTGTCTGGGGTTAGTCTTTCAGCTTGATCAGTGGTTTATCAAACGCTATTTATCTAGTATTCCTATGTTTCATTCTTTCTGTGACACTTTTCTAAGTAATTATGCAATTGCAATACTGTAGTAGGTTTATGTCTTTTATTGATTTACCCAGATATATCGAGCTTTGCCACATTTTGATCCATGCAACCCTTTCGTCTTCTGAAATTCTCAAATTTTTGGATGATAGAATAGGATTGAATTTCATCTTCAGATCTAACAAGATTTCATGCTTCTCTTAAAGTTCTGAATTTCTTCTTCTGTGTATCGTAGATTTTATCAGTACATTACTTTAGGGACCTCTTCTGTTTGAGAATACCAAATAATTCTGGATAGCTTGTGAAAACTGTGAGAAACAATATATAAATCAGATTTCTAGTAAACTGACGGATCATTTTATTAAAAAGTACAGGTAATGTATAATTGAATTAAAAGTTCCAGGTTTATAATGGTGCTGGAAACTTAAAATGTAGCACTTAATCTGGTTATGTTCCGAGACCAAACTTTGTGATGCTATTTATGATCTGTGTGTAAAGGCTTTTTAATATCACATTTATGTAGAATTCCTTCAATTAATACATGTAGTTCTTGGTTTCATCAAAACTTGCAATAAGCGCAGAGCTTAGAAACTGTAAGGCTTTCTGGTACTGATGGTAAAAGAAAAAGACTATTGTGATTTTAGGTAAATGAATTAAAAAAAACAAAAGAAAAAAATAAAGTGAAGTTTGCTAAAATCAATATACGTTGTGCTGATCAAAAGCCCTAATAGGAAAATACATCAGAAACTATAATCTTTTTGTTTAATATCCTTTTTTCTTACGGGCTGTGGATTATGAATGAACTCAAAATTGCGTTCTGGTAATCGTAATAGGGAAATTCCCAGTTTTGTGCCAATTAGGACTTTCGAACAAATCTACAAATGTACAACGTATGTTAGTTTTTAGAAATTTTAGCTAATAATTGTGTAAATCTTTTTCAGATTTTACTACATAATCGCGCGTAAGTTTTCAAAAATTTTGTGAATATTCAATTAACTTAAACAAGTCAATATTTTAAATAGGATATGAAACTATATTTCAAACACGTGTAATGTTGATATTCATGTGTGTGGTGAACTGTTAACGTGAAAACACTTATTTGATTACATTGAACTTACAATCTTTCATGCAACTTATTGCATTTAATTATGTATGATAAATCTGTATTAATACAGACAGTTTAGAAAAGAAAACCTCTGTAGTTACGTATTCATATGCTTGAGGATGATATAAATCTTTATTAATACAGACGAATCTTAGAAGATTATAAATTTGTATGAATATAGATAAAGGTTATAAAATCATAAATATTTACTATTGCTTAATTATTCTTGTAACAGTAACAAAATATAAAAAGCAGTGAGTTAGAATGTGACCAACACTTCTCAGAGTTCTCGAGAAGTGGACGAACAGTATTGATTTCGTTCCTTCTAGTTAGAACCAATAGAATGTCGTTACGTTAAAATAAAACAGCTTCTTAATACTTGTCAGAAAAATTGTGTAATTCATATTGTTTTACAAATAACAACTGAAAGTAAGTAAAAGTCAGAGTGAGATATTTATGTCTATTTCCAAAATTGATATATCTAGTTATTTGTCTTGTCAACTTACTGAAATGTCATATAGTCTGGACTTTTATGTAGTATTAATCTTCAAATATAAATAATTAACAAATATTGATAAAATATGTACTTCCACATGAGTTAATATTAGTACTACCACAGTTTATTACGTGACAACTGTGATTAGAAAACTTTATACAGAACTTTATACTAACATTTTACTGCATGCAAACTGAAATATTTCTCTTCAAAATTACCAACTGACTTGAATGATAAATAATTTGGTTGCTCAATACGATGTTTCTAGAAAACGTTTGCGTTACAATATTTATTATTAAAGATATAGTTAATGTGTGACAAGGTAATGGTCAGGTGTGGAAATTAATCAAAGGTCTTTTGTGTTTGGAAGAATAATTTTTCTGCATCACAAGAAGTAACATGGGTATACTTCTTGTCAGAGAAGCATGAGTTTATTTGTATGTGTAAGGAAATTTTAACTGTTTCACTAAGACTGTAAGTTGACATTTTAGAGAACTTCCAAGGTTATATTTAAGAAAATGTAATAGGATAAAAAATGTAGCAGCTATTGGGTAAAATATATAAAACATTGTGTTAAAGAGTTTAATATTTACTCTTCATTAGTGCAAATGTAACTACCTACATAAGTATCTAGCCTTAACTTTACAACTAAGAACATTTACTGGTTTTATACTGATATGAAATTTTCGAATATCAGATATTCCTCCAGGCAAAATAGCTCAATCTGGCTCCAGACCCGTCAGTTGTGATAGGAACAATTCTGTAATACATAACAAAGGGTAGCGAAGATTCATTTCTAAAAAGATCAGATTTATTTTCTTTGGTTCCTTCAATGATTGTACATCTGCTTCTCCAAATGGATATTATATGCAACTATATAGTAATTGAGAATAAATGTTTTTCTTGTATTATTTCATACATGTTTAATAAATACGTTATAATCAGCTTATAAAATATCTTTGTTTCGTAAGATTTATGTCAATAGTCCCAAATCAATTGTTCTTTGGTATTTGTATAAGGACAAATTCAGAGGGAGTGAAGGTAAGAAAGCCTCGTTTTTCTCCAAGAGTACTTAGTGAAAACACTATGCCCTCGTGGCACATTCTTATATACTGGTCGAAACGCATTTAAGCACAGAAGATACTCATGATCAGTGTGTTCAAAAGGGGAACTCGGCAGATTGAACTGCAGTGGGAACTCTGTCTCTCATAATGATAATGGATTACAAAAACGTCACGATTTATGTAAGCAGCATGCCCTTTGCAGACATCGTTGTGGCCGGTGTGGTGAGGTCTTCAGCCATAGTATCTAATTACGCACGGGCTATGGCGCACTTCTGTTCGAGTCTGATAATCCATATTCATTGCCCTTGAATGCATGTCCGCTGGTAGTAGTGTAATTCGGGTTACAATATTTCGGAGATAATTCTAATCTGAACTCTCTCTCAAACTCGGGGGATGCGGTGGCTCAGTGGTAGGGCGTTCACTTCCGGTGCTTGGAGTCCCTGGTTCGATCCCAGCTCGCCCCGTGTGGACTGTGGTGGACAAACACCGTGTTCGTGGGTTTTCCCGTTTCCTCCCACTTTCTTCATTCCACCATTTCACTCATCTCTCATCATCACCGTCTCCTTTAGCCTAACCGGCATAAACGTGGGACGTAAAACTTAATTTCATTTCAGATTTTCTCTCAAACTCTGAAAATCTTAGTCAACCGGATGGTGATCGAATATTAAGGAATGTATGGTATTCAATTCTCCAGCGCCTTAACCACACACTGAAATACAGTTTTTCCTGATATCAGCAAGGCATACAGTGCCGGATTTGATCAGAGGAAATATGAGAGTCCGTTTGTATTCATTAGAGTGCGTTGGGATTGCGGTGTCAACTCCGTCGTGAGATCAATCGGGGAGTGCTTTAAAAAAATTAGTAGTAGTGACACACCCATTAGCCCAAAGGTGAGTGCCACAAGCAGCTGATAGGTCCATATCCCTAAGAATTGTTGCATCATGAGATTTTTTTAATAGTATCCAACAGGGTTGGCTGGTTTAAACCGAAAAAAGAAAGAAGAAGAAAAAGGGACGAAAAATGCTTTAAATCGTATGAACTTCCTGGTGACGTTTCCACATATCAGACCATCTCCACTAGTTTTATCTCCTTTTCACATTTTAATCAAGGCGTCCCATGTTCAATTCTCGGTCGCTTTCAAGTGTAAATCGATAGCGGTTCGGATGTCACTTTACGCAAGTCTTCTTGACAACCTCGATATTACGTCAGGAGGTTAAGCATAAACATACGAAACGAAACCAAATTGTATATTTCTGCTTGCCTGAATGCCTGTTATAAAGAAGCCAAGGTTGCTTAAATATATTGATAGAAATGGGCAAAATTTATCGGCTGCCTACGTAGTTTCCAACATTAGCTTGGATTGGATTTGTTTTAATTTTATTGAACGATATCTACATACTAAATTTGTAATTTAATACCTCAGTTTTAGCATACTGATTATGATACGTTGACGTTAAAATTTTACATGCAAAGCAATAACGGGATGCTTTGCATTTAAAGTAATAACAGGATTTTCCAAAGGCCAAGGCGGGAGTTTCCCGATTTATCTATAATTCTGTATAGTGTTTTCACTTGTGTAACTTTTTGTCCTTCTAAAATGACTCTTAACAATTATATTAACAAGTACGTAAAGATCAGTACAACGTATTTTTATCAGGAGTCCTTCGTGAGTGAGTCGGCAGACTCCTCGCATTTGTGGCCAATTAGTCCCGGTTTCGAGTCCAAATGGAGAACAATTTCTCTTGGATGTAAGCCGAGAAGCGGTTTTGATTCCGCTTTAAACTTATGTGACCCCTTCCAGCATAACCCTGTTGTTGCATAGTAACACCAAGGTGAAGGAAACATATTTCTGTCCATATGTAATATAAATACATAGAGCAAATTATTTAACCCCCCCCCAAAAAAAACTTGTTTTGGTTTTTTCAATAAAAACCCTTTTTTTTTCAATAAAAACCCTGGTTTTTGCCAACTCTGGTATCCAATTGGTAGCCAACCCCGCTGTTAGTTTTTCCTTGCCATAATCCACTCTCTCTTTCATGTGGCTCCTGAATTGTTCTCACCACGCTGAATGAGCGCCGCGCTCTTAATACCATGTAGTTTTCCTCAGTGATCATGAGAACTGCTGAGGCTAGGGCTTTTGGCATGGGGTATGAGTTTACTCACGAAAACAAGCCGAATGCGGCTTATAAAGTTTTAAAGGAGGTCCAATTAAACTGGTCAGTACTCGTAGCATCTAAAATATGCTGTTCAGAGAAATCTTTTTATGATGTACCGTGTTTTCGAGTGTAGAAGACGCATAGTTTCACCTCTACAAACTGAGGTCTTAAATGGAATGTGTAATTTTTTTTTTTTTTTTTTTTTTTTAAGTAGAATAAATGAACGATGTACGCTAGTGTTGATGAGCTGACGCCGAAGGATACTTTCAAAGGGCTTAAAATTACACAGATGTGCGAGAAGATTTAAGGCATCCTGGTCAAAGGTTAACGAATAAACTATAATAAAATATTTTCTTTAGTATCGATAATGCCAATGATGAAGACGAGAGTCATTTTCTTGTATAAATAAGACGACAGTGATGTAAGAGAAAATAATCACGTCGACAACGTGAATGGGGAAGAAGATTCAGATGGCATGATTAAAATTTTACATGTTTTTGTAAGGTCAGTGAACTGTTCAAAATGTTACAGTATTTTGTTAAATACTGTATTCTTAAAGAATTTTCATCGAATAAACATTTAATTTTGTGTTTTCCTTTTGTTTTTTTTTTTAAAAAAGTAAAATTTTGAGGTGCGTCTTATATGAGGACTATTTTTTAAGTAAAGTCCGATTATCAGGAGAAACAAAAGTAGTAGAGACTGCTATGCATGCTCGGTTGTTTCCCCTGTACACAATAAGCTAGTTTTCTACATAGTTACCATGTTTGTTTAAAAATTTATCATAGTCTTCGACAAGTTTTTGTATACCCGCGTCCTAGAAATCACCTGCATGTGACCGAAGTCAATCTTCAACGTTGTTTCTACCTCTTCATTGGCTTCAAACATCTGACCAGCCGCAAACTGTTTCAGGTAGGGGAACAGATAACAATCACTGGGCGCAGAGTCCAGGTTGTATGGGGAGTGGCCCAGTAGCTCCCATACGAATGATCGATTAAGTCTTGAACTTGAGCAGCAGAATGAGATCGTGAATTGCCATGCAACAACACCAAATGACAGTAAACCACTGCGTTATTTATGTATAGCACGTCGAAGCTTTAAGGTCGCGCAGTACACAGCTGATTTGACAGTTGTTCCTCGTGGTGCACTCGACTAATAATCACAGACTTTATTTCACGCTTGCAGGATTCTCAGTTTGACGAAACGTTTGAACTGCCCATTCTGAGCCATTACCCACTAACCGCGACTGCAATTGGTGTCATCTCATGCCTAAGTCATACTGAGAGACAGGACCCGTGCGCATTTTGGCAGAAACAATAAACATAGCCAAAAGCCTCGGTGAAAACAACGGTTGAAGTTTGGCTTCGGTAACAGTGGATAATGTGTACGAAGTGGGCATACGAAAACTTGTCAAAAGCTATGATAAATGTTTAAACAAACATAGTAAGTATGTATGTAGAAAAATAGCTTAATAACAGAGGAAATAATAAAATTATATTTATTATCTTTACTAGTTTCTATTGACAATTGTGTGTACATTAGCACGAACGTTGGGAACTTTCAAATTAGTGTGGTAAGGGGACTTCCTATAGAAGAAAAGTATGGCTTAACAAAACATAAATAAATAAAAATGAAAAAAAAAATCCATTAATTTTTAATGTGTGTAATGTGTGCTAAAATATTTTCAGCATAACACCCTTCTTTATACTTTGGGAGATGTCAAGTTCAATATTAATTTATAATTTCTATTAACCTAACTTTACTATCTTGCGGCAGGAATGGGAATCGTCTTCATTAAGAATAACCATCGATTTTATCAACGGATTCGACAGTCAACAGGTAACGATACAGTAATACCACAATTGCTTTGGTAATTTGTGAAAAGAAAGCGAATTCTTATATATACCACGATTAATGATGCTCCGTTTAAATTAATAATCGAGAGATAATTGGTGAGATGTGAATGTGGAAGTAAATGGGAGAATTGAACAACACGTTGTTCTCCACTGTATACTCATATGGACACGGATCTTTCGCATCAGGGATGAACACTACCACGCCCCATCTCTATAAGTCCTCCTTTTATGAAGTGTTGAGATGTTTTGGAACGAAAAGACAAAACACTGTTTTAAATGGAGCCTTGTGATACTGGATGCTGAATCAAGCTTCATATCTCCTTTCCTTTGTCAAGAAACAATAATTGCTCTTTCCCTTGAGGCGTGGTCGATATTACCCCGGATGAATTTAAACCAGTAAACATAGTCCCATAAATCTCCCATCCTTCCTTGATCATTTACCACAAACCACATGAAAATTGGGCTTCAGTTAAAAATTCTAGACCAAAATCCGTGAGTTTTTAAAAAATCACTAATATATATATATATATATATATATATATATATATGATTCACAATAAGCACTTCCGCTAAATGCTTCATCAAATAGGACAAACAAAACAAGAATTTAACAACAGAAAAGCAATCATGAAGCTTCAAGGTGGTGGCGTCATCTTGGGATGCAGGGTCAGACAAGTCTAGTTAGATTAAAAGTAGAGAGAATTCAGTGAAGAAAGTAGAACTAATGGGATGTGGGTCAGAAAGAGTAGAAAAATGAAGGAATACTGGTAAATCAATGGAAAATATGAACTTACGTGCAAGGTGTAGTCAATGTGCTGTTGTGAAGGGTTCTGAGCCAGGTAAATGGGGAGATTTGGCGCTGCAGAAGTATCGGTGATGGTTGATGCGGATCAAAAGAAATTATACACATTAATACGATACGAGTTAGAAGTACTTGCTCACTGCCAATTGAATCTAAGACCAATGAAGAATGATTGTTATATTTATTTCTTTGTTCATTGAAGTGTCCTTTATCAGCTATCTGATATTACTTTTCCACTAGAATTTCGTGTATCAAAGGTTCGCGTGCTTGCCAATGGGCCACCCTGTAGGGCTACTAACGTATTTGATTGCTATATCTGAACTGGTATTAAATATGATTTGGGCTGGTTTAGGGGGGTCAAGAAGTTTGTAGTATGATTTGAGAGGAAATCATAAAACTATGCATTTTTGAACAGAGGACTATGGAATTTAATATCAGGAAGATTGGGATAAATGTTCAAAAATATGGAAGATAAGCCAGAAAAATATCGTAAGATAAATGATCCCTGAATTTAATGTGTAATATATGTCTGATGACAGTATTCTTAGAATATAACTTAGCGATTATATTCTTGGGTTTGCAACATTCTACGTATAATATAGCCTACATGTTGTGATAAAAAAAAAAATCAGTTATTGCTCCGATATTTGTTCTGTGGACTGTAGTAAGTTATCATGGCGTAATAAATTATTACGAGTGATTTTGTAGATAATGGATATTCAAGAAAAGTTTCGTTTAGAAGAAAGGCTGTAATATGACTTTCCAGTAGAAGCGCCTCAAAGATTATCTTGATTTTGAGAATGGAACAAATATTTGGATAGAAGAGAGTCAAATCTATGATGATCGAGGGTTATATAGATGTTTCTTTTATAGCTGTGTGAAAATGAATGTGGTTAGTATGTGATATGAAAATAAGTTTTCAATGGAAAGAGTGAACTATTACATCATATTTATTTTCATGGCTTAACGATTATATTTTTTTAATTAAAATATCTCAAACCATATTGAAGAAGCAGCAGATGAAGAAATTTAGAGACCGAATGTGAAGATTTTTTATAGTGGTTTTGATGATAACTGTAAGAGCGTATTGCTTGTAGTTATTAATATGAAAACGTAATTTAGGCGTCCTTATTGAAAAGCCAAAGATGATGTGTCCTAAGGCTATCTTCATAACGATATTGACTAAGTGACGACTTCATCCTTCGGCAGCAGAATTTTTATCATCTGCTTTGGAAAACCATCTTCCGCAATTTGAGTTTTTCTCTGAACGTGATAACCTTGCAATAGGAATGACGATCAGTTTATTTTACATCAATTCCTTTACTTTGCAATTAGTAACCCTTATGTAATATTTTTCTTGAAATTAATTGTTCTGTTGTTTGTCATTTTTATTTAACTTATTGCCCTTTGCTTTTTCAATTCAGTTGTTCCATAAGAATTAATCATAAATTTACATTTTGAAATGCTTTTTAAATATGTGATATAAAATGTATATTTTGTTTTGAGAACTGTGAGTGGGTGTTATATTCTCTTTCGAGAACAATTATTCGTATTCTTTTTTGAGAACTGAGTGGGTGTTGGTAATTTTCTTTTTCAGAGTTGGAAATTCTAGACCAGACACAGTTTCTTATATAGTTTATGTAGACCAAAAGTTAAATGCCGTAAAAACGATCTTGATTGGATGTTATCCTATGCTAAGAAAGTCCAGTCTTAATTGTTGTTACCCATTTCTTAGCGTCTACTTCATATTATCATTGAATTTAATCTTAGTTTTTCAAGATCTCTTTCTCAGCCTTTTTGACTTATATTCTGTGCACAACACATATTTCTCATCTGAACTAGATATCTCGATCTCCGTAGAAGTCTCAATTTCATTACTCTTAGGACATTTGGTGAACGGTAGCCTGTGGAGTCATTCAAACCATTTAACAAACGGTTCTGTGATCAGTATGGTAAGTTGACTTAGTATTAATATTATTACCATATTATTGTTGTTATTATTTATTTCAATGATACTAGTAATGATGACTAGGATTAAACCGTATAGCATCTGATCTTTACGTTGATATTTTGAATATTGATTTTTAAAAATACTACAACAAATTTAATTTTCGTCCGTAAATATTGGATCTAGAGGGAAGAGATAATTCTAACAACCGGTTTCAGAGTTTGAGACGTTTTAACAACCGTCTGAGCGACACTATAGCTTGTAGCTATTACATGGACGGTGTTATTTTCACTCTTACCCTTCCATACTCTATAATTTCGGAACCACTATCTACGTTCTTGTGTTAGCATATATTTTCTTTTTACACTAGTCAATCAGCAGTAATTTTTTATTTGCCTTCCCTTGTAATCGGTTAAGTGGATGGAGCCTGGTTAACCTTATACCCTCAGCTACTTTGTAATTTCGAGGCGAATTACTTCGTTCCAATAATAGCTCCCATTTTACTTTTGTAATACTCATTTAACAATAATCTTTGATAGCTCCACATCTTAGTCGATTGATTGGATGGGGCTGTCCTCAACCTACAACTTAACATCAGATATCCTTCTCGAAAAATACAAAAAGGGAAGTTTGGTATTGAATTCATTCTTAATTGATTTATTTTGTATGCAATTGACAACGATTTTGTTTATATTTTATTAATTTAGCACTACTAACTCTACTATGTAGCATTTCCCTCGGAGAAACGTAGAAAGAGTAGCTTATTAATGTCATGAGTTTAATTCGAAGAGTTTTTCGAAAAACACCGATAACAACATTGTTTGTATTGCATAAGAGAATTATTTCTGTAGTAATCCTATAATATTGATATCAGGGTAAGTAGTCATTGTTTTATTTTCGTGATAGATGTTAATTTTAATGTTGTGTTGTCATATGTAACATTCAAGCATTTTTTGTTTTGTGATAAAAACATTTCCTATTCTTTCCTATTTATGTAAGTTCCTTATTTTCTTTCCTAATGCTATAATATGCTGAAAAGTTCCCTAGATTGATATCATGTGAGGGTAGATGTATGAAAAGCGTTCTAGATGTTCTTTGATAGTAAAACCGTACTCGTTGTTTTTATTGAATGAAATGTTGGTTTCTGATTCACATTAAATCTTAAGAAATAGAAGGTATTTTATGTTGTCTTATTGAGATGGTGGGAACGTTTCTGACACGGCAGACTGGTTTGTCGTTGAATCAAAAGGGGTAATGCATAGCATTCCTAGTTTCCGTAATTCGCATTTTCATAATTTTCCACAATAATAAATTTTCCAAAATACATACTGCTTGTGATGTAAACTTACAACGACTTGCCTCACGAACTAAAGCAATTCATCAAAGTCAATCAGCGAGTATATATTTATGATTTATCTTTTCCTAATTTTAGCGCTCTCTCAATCTCTCAACACTAACTGATTGAAGACAGATTCAACATCCCTTTGTCTCTTATTTATTTCATTTCTGATGTTATAACAAGCATTTGTTAACGGGTAGAGAGATTTTTAAAGGCATTTTAATATTCGTTTATCATCGTACCATTTTTACTCCTCTAACCTATACCTACTGGCTCATAAATTTATATATTTCACCTCCTTTGTTTGCATTACCCATTATAGATATTAACTCATAAGTATACAATTTATGTACAAATATACAGAAATATCATTTTTGTTTCAAGACGTTCCTTCTTAATTTTTATGGGTTGGGTCCTGCCCTATATTTTCTACTTATTACTTAAGTTACAATGCTAATTATTTAATTCTTTTTCCGCGCCAAGGGAACTTTGTGGTGGACAAACACCGTGTGCGTGGGTCTTTTCGGGGTTCTCCCTTTTCCTCCCACTATCTTCATTCTACCATTTCATTTGTTTCTCATCATCACCGTCTCCTTTAGCCTTGCCGGCATAACCAAGGGACGTAAAACTCAAAAAATTTCATTTCATTTTTTTCAATTCTTTTTCCGTGTTTTTAATTTTGATATTTCCGTCTATTAACATAAAACAAATATATTCTCACTTTTAACAGTTCTTTCTTGATATAAAATGATTTCATGAGAGCAGCAGAGGTCTAGTTTCATAAGGAATACCAAATTTGATCTTAAACTACTTTTTGTTAGTTCACCGAGATTATTTTTTAAGTATTTGCTAACGGTGTCATTCAGAAAAGAAAAATATTATTAGCTATAGTCTGTTTGTTTCAGTGTAACCCACTGTTTACGTGTAGGAACTGGTTTCTTGCTTCTAAATAGATACGTCTATGTGCACAATACGTTCAGTAAAGAGAGATGCAGGCATAAGGGCTGAAAATAATACAATCTTTCCATTTCATTAATAATATTTTTGTTCAGAAACTTTCTAATTAATGTAATTATTGAAGATTATATTTCTGGAATTTCGAATATTTAATATTTCTGACTTATATAGTCTGACTTTCCAATAATCAATTTCTTCTTACTTATTTTATATTAATATGTATCAGACTCACATTTGACTAGGATGTTAGGATTATTTATAGTTGGCATCACTGTACTTGGTTTCCTATCATTTATATAATTTCAGGTATAGATGTTTATATATATATATTTGGTCTAGGAATTAATTCGTGCGGTTGGTACGCACACATTGAAGCTGTAGTACAAACACAAAATACATAAATACCTTAAGAAAAATATTGTTCATCGCTAGCCACCACTTTTGCCCATCTGTCAGGCAATGTACGGATTCCGTGGCGAAAGAAGTCCTCATCCTTGGAAGCGATCCAGTCAGAGACCCATGTTTCGATATCTTCTGAAGAAGTAAACCGCTGTCCAATCAAACGTTGTTCATGCAATCGAACAAGTAGTAGTACGAAGGAGCAACGTCTGGTGAATACGGCGGGTGGGGTAAAACTTCCCATCCGACATTTTCTAAATAGGTTTTGACCGGTTTTGCGACATGTGGGCGAGCGTTATCATGTTGAACAATAAGTTTATCATGTCTGTTCTCCCATTCTGGTCGTGTTCTGGCCAGAGCTTGCTTCAAACGCATTAATTGTCGTCGATAACGTTCTCCATTCATAGTTTCACCCGGTTGCAGCAGCTCATAGTACACCACACCTTTCATATCCCACCATATGCACAGCATAACCTTTGCACAGTGAATATCTCGTTTTGGTTGTGATGGACCTGGTTCACCTGGTTTCACCCAGGCCTTTTTTCGTTTAGGGTTCTCGTAATGGATCCACTTCTCATCACCCGTAATAATTCGATGCAGAAACCCCTTTCTGCTCTGTCATTGAAGCAGCAATTCGCAAATGGTTTTTCGTCTTTCAACGTCTCTGTCTTTCAATTCATGTGGAACCCAATGTGACATCTTTTGAATCATTCCCATGGCTTTCAAGCGTTTGGAGACTGTTGTTTGATCAACGCCTAATGCTGCTGCAAGTTGTTCCTGCGTTTGACACGAATCCTGCTCGAGCAATGCTGTCAATTCTTCGTCTTGAAATTTTTTTGGCTGTCCAGCTCGCTCTTGGTCTGCCAAGCCGAAATCACCACTTCTAAATCGTGCAAACCACTTCTGACACGTTCGCTCAGCTAGAGCATGGTCACCATACACTTCCACCAAAATACGATGACTTTCAGTCGCACTTTTCTGCATGTTAAAGTAATGCAGCAGGACACCCCGCCAAAACACTTTATCAGGCACAAATTGCGCCATGTTCACTTAACTACAAACTGGTGTTGTTGACGCTTTAATCCACTGCCCTATACTACGAACGATACGCGATGACAGGGGTTTGCAACACATGTGTGGATACACGGAACTGTGGGACGCTCCGTTCGTTGCGCCATCTCTTGTCCACCCGCACGAATTAATTCCTAGACCAAAATATATATATATATATATATATATATATATATATATATATATATATATATATATATATATATATATATATATATATATATATATAAATATAATATAAATTTTTAATATTTTTTATATTTTGTGATATCAAATTTAAGTACCACCAAAAAGGCAGCTAAACTATTTGGGCGAAATTTGAGAAGCAACGTGTCCAATTGTACGAAGTTACTCTCTCATTTTTGTATTTTTGGGAGATTAATATTGGAAGTTTTAAATATTTTAAAGAATAAATACTTCTTATGTGGATACAGTTAAAGAAGACTTACGTTGATGATCTTATATATTTCGAGTAGATTCGCCGCTCATACATCTTTTGGTGTGATTTATAAGAAGTAATTGAGGAAAGGAATAATAAGTAATATTTTTTGCATACACTGCCATGCCATTTTATTTTGAAAGCATAGGGGAAAATCTTTCTTATTGTGTAGTGTAGACAATGAGAAAGAAGAAATTGAATAACATGGCATTAGCATTAGCAAACTACAGGGTGACCCAATAAAAGATTCTACGTTTTAAAGGTTAATAAAACTAAAGGTATTGGAGATAGACACTTGTTTATTCAAAAATATAAAATGGTATTGAAAACAGTTTGTAATTATTCTGTTCTACTGTGTTAAAATTACACAGCAATTGACAATACAATTATTGCAGGTAACACCTAATGAAACCACCTACTTTTTGATTGGCTGTAGCGCTTTCAGAAGAGGGACGAGAGGAGTATAGGTCATAGTTTCCGCTTACCTTTCTTGCCGTTTTCAGTCTTCATTATGGTTTGGCTCTCCGTGCTTATCGTGCGTATGCAGTCGATTTTTTTTTCTTCAGAAACAGCAATTCTTTGATTACAGTGCAAAGAGCTGTTTCCTTAAAGTTTGCTGTTCCACGTAGTGAAAATTTTCCTGATCCGAAGGCTGTCTTGCACTGGGTCGAGAACTTCCGAATAGCAGGTCCACCGTTGGAATATCGAAACTGTGAGACAGTCTATTTTGCAGTACCCAGAACGTTTCGCAAGGAACCATACTGCAGTTGTTGGGCTTCCTAGGGAGAGTGTAAGAACAGAAGAAATCAGAACAAAATAATTACAAACTGTTTTCAATACCATCTTATATTTTTCATAAACTACTTTCAATCTGCAATACTTTATCTGCAACAATCTGCAATTTATTTTATTAGCCGTTAAATGTGAGAGGCTTTATTGCATCATCCTATATAAGGTATCCACATACTTGGTTTTAGTGTATGAATATTTTATTTTCTATTAAAATAGCTGATTTTAGGTATAATTAACATGTAATGTTATTTTTTTCTCTTGTTAAATGTTTGTAGAAATTTATTCTACAACTACTATATTTATGTATGAGTTTATAACGGTATTAACGTTATATACCCCATGAAACATTTTATTGAACCCTCATATATATGAAGAAAATTCTTAGAATTAAAACTTCTGGCAGCCGAAATTCTTGGAAGTGCAGCTAGGGGCTTCAACCGAGCATATACGTACTGGAACAATGGGTGGGAGCCTCAACTAATGTTATTTACTCCTCAAAGGGTGCCTCTGTCTTCGAGCAAGCCCAACGTTTCCCGTCAGACCAAATTCGGTATGGAATTTGTGTGTAGCATTCTCTCATCCTCCCACACACAACTTGTCGCTCAAGGTGTAAATTCAATCGACTTAATATGCATAATTATTAGTGATCAATTTTTGATGCAGTGACATATATAAATGCATTAACCATGTCATAAAATAGTCTTGTGCCTATAAGGAGATTATACGTTCCAAAAATATGGCATTCCAGTGGGAATAAATTAAGCGGAAGCTCATATCCTTCCGCGCTCGCAGGAGCAGCGACGCTCAATTTTGCGCGAACAGTTGCCAGCAAGAAGTGTTGTAAAAACTTCAAGCTCGTTCGTAATATTTCAAACTACAATATCAAATCCAAAAATTAATTGAATGTTGATATCTTATTAGTGACTGTGAAAATGTGTACTATACAAAAGGAAGAAAAACAGCCGCTGCAACTCAAATTAACTACAGGTAACGCCTCGAATCAGAAGAAATGGATCGCAAAAACAAAACACGTGAATTTTCGTACTTCGTGTCCGTGCGTGAACACGTAAATTCTGCTCTATACTTTCAATTTTTCGATGTTTACGACGCTCGTAGAGTTACTAATAATTACGTTTATTTAATGTATTTTATGTAAATAACAAAATTAACTATTAAAGAATTATTAATAGCTGAAATGCCCTCTCTTCGCACGGGAAGGATAGTCTTATGGAAAAAATTTGAAAGGTATATTTGAACCTCTTTCCCTCTTTGTAATGTGTATTTGAATTGGAATTAAATGAAATAAATTCAACTGATATTTATGTTAAAAATTATTACCTCTGGTGCGTAGGGTCCCTGGTTCGAACCACGACCAAGTAAGTTTGTGGTGAGCATCGTATCCGTGGGTTTTCTCGGGTACTCCTGTTTCCTCTCACTTTCACATTTCAACAATTTTCCCCATAATTCACTTGCTTTAATCATCGTCTCCCTTAGACTAAAGGTCATAATCATGGGATGTTAAACTGAAAGATTTTTATTTCATTTTCATTCTTTACGAAAAATTTAAATCTCCCCTCCGTCTCTCTTTAGGATATGCATTTCAATCAAAGTGAAATGATAAAAGACCCAGTCAATCCAAGTGCTATATGTGTTGAAATATTCATTTTAAACGGTTCAAACAATTCCTCACCTTAGCCATTTTATGAATACAAAAATGGAGCTTCCTTGTTTAGCGGTAGGCGTACACGCCTGTGGCGTAGGAGACCCGGGTTCGATTCCCGACAGGAGCTTATGTGGTTCGGATCCTTCATTAAGCTGCAGGTCCACGTCTCATATAGCCTCGTTACTGAAAAGGGCGCTAAACTTAAAACCAAATCAAATAAATCCATGAATACATAAATGGGGAAATTAAAATATAACATATTTTAATCGGCTTCCGTAAACCCCTCTAGAAACAAAATTTCCGAAAACGCTGGAACACGTGTCAGCTTACATTTTATAAGTTTATATACTGTGTTACATGCCTAACTTAACAGATTCGTGAGATGCTTTTTTTGTGTCATAAATATTGAACCCCGTCACTTCCCTTAGGATACATATTTCACTAAATATAACATCATACATTTTAAGTTTCCCAGTAGTTTGTCTTTCGGTCCAAGAACGGAGGAAACGAAGATGAAATACAATTAAGAAAAAGTAGAAAATGCTAAGTTGTGTTTAATATATAATCGGCTGGATAAAGAGTAATGGTAATACTATTCTAATATCAGAACAGTCTCTGCTCTGCAAGAGTTCCATAACTAATAAGGAAATGAGAGACGATGAAGTGTGGCGAGTGGTAACGACTATGTATTATTCAGTCAACTACAGTAGTACCGGTACCATAAAGTAGAGGAGAAAACTGGAAGCGGCAGAAAAATTATTTTCAGAAAGACGAACGTGCGCGGATAAAAAAAAAAAAAAAAAAAAAAAATGAAGTGACATGTAGGCGAAGGGCACAACGTTTTCAAAAACTTCACAAAATACATTGGTATATTCAGTTTTTTACAATCATGTGATTTTTACTGCACATCTTTAATAAAAATTGTGATAGTGAATATGGATAGAACTAAAATATCCTATTGGACATAACATATCCTCTCCTTTCCCTCTTAAAAACAAAATAAAATAAAAATAACGTGGAAATCCAAATTAACATATTGATGGATTAAAACAATCTCTTCCTAAGTTAGCTAACATACATTGTTTTCCACATACTCGCACCGATCTTCCTACTATCTACATGCAGCAACATGATTGGCCATAACATGGTATACACATATTCTAATAGCAAAGGGGAAAGATCACAACCCTACCAAGGGACTAAAGAACCTGAATAAAAGTGTTTTTTTTTTAATTATGACATAACGTATGATCATCAGAGGACAGAATAGAATGAAATAATAAAATACTAGATAAATAATACGGTCATGTATTATTGTAGTTCATATTTAATTTTTTGTGTAGTATTATTTTCTTCTTTTCTTCAGTGTTTCTTTTTCTTTTTAACACTTTGGTGACGATACATTCGACTTGAAACGTAAATGCCTAAGAGAATGAGATGTTTTCACACAATGCTATCATCATATTGTGGCTGTGAGACATGCCTACATAAAAAATAAATTATTAATGTAATTACTATTTTAAAGAAAACAGGTCTATGTCGGTTTTAAAGTACAAAAATAAAAAGATGTCCTCTATCATCAGTGACGGTTTCCGAGGGATGACACATCGGTAAAAAATAAAATTTTACGAACTAAAGGAATAAAATTTACCTAATGTCCTCTTTATTGATACAAGAGTTAATTATTTAATTTATTTACGAACATAATTTCAGATACAGTTGAACACTAGTTTACACTGAAGTATGTAGGAAATCTAACCAGGAACCCCTCTGAGTGCGAGGTCGGGAAAGCAAGAAATCGTTGGTGGCATTAAAAGGATATATATATATATATATATATATATATATATATATATATATATATATATATATATATATATATATATATATATATATATATATATATATATATATATATATTAGAACCGGTTGTTAAAAAGTTAGAATAACACCACTGGGCAGAAGGGGAGAGGGGGACATTGGTACACGGGGCACATATGTAGCTACGAGGTAAATATTTTTTCACTGTGAAGAGGTAAATGGACAACAGTTTGGTGTTGGCAACATTGGTGAAAAACGAACATCATGAGGCACAGTTGTTGGATGGACGCAGCGTTCTTTTCTCTGTGCAGAAAAAGCTTGAGTTCTTAGATCAAAAGTAAGTTTTCACTTTTGTCTTTGTAAGCTTATATTTGTAATAAGCACTGGACTTTTGGAAACTTATGTATGTTGCATGAAAGAGTAATTCTTTACAAATAATTTCATTTATGTTCAATTGCCCTGCGTGGAGTAGATTCTGAAGTTCGGTTGGGGCACATTAGTACACATATGTATGTGGGGTGGATTGGTACGGATCAATGTACCCCCACCTCTCTGTACCAATTTACCTCTTCCATTTGTAGTTATAAAGGTAGACTACTCTTTGTGCATTTCCCACGTATCACAGTTTTCATTATGATTAATATCAAGTAGAAAAAGTTACTAATAATAGGCCTATGGGCTATGTCATGTGTGGTCGCTTGATTTCCGTAATCAAAGCATAAAAATAAATTAACCAAAATAATGGGGAAAACTTTCCTCTCATTATACTGTCTGGCGATAGCTACAAACTTTGCAATTGAAAATTGTTTAACCATTAAGAGCTATGATAGCAAAAATGTGAAGATTCCCCCCCCCCCCCCGCAGATCAAAACATGCGAGTGATTTTAAAAGGCATATGTCTATCAAAATCAACCTCAAACATATATTTGTACTTGGACGCTAAAAGCCAGCGTATAGTAAGCGTCATATTTATTCGACTTTCAGCAACCTATCTGAAAGTTATTCGGCGAAGTTCTTGAAACTTTAATATTATAAAGGTAACCAAGAAAGTTCTATCGCGTTTTGTGGAGGTCTGTGTTCAATTCGCCCTCATACCGTGAGTTGAATGCGAATGGAGATCAGGCGAAGGTCAGTTGTTGGTGTGGATATACCCAATATACTACCTGATAGTGGCAGTTCAGTTACACAGTGAACTTGCGTAAGGACAGAGTGAACATGAGACCTCCACAGAGAGTCCTAAGGGCGAGTTTGGTGTACACGTTCAAACTGGGGTCAAACGCCGCTCTAGCAAGGCAGAAGATATATCAGGCATTTGGTGAGGGTCTCGTGACTACACGGACAGTGCAACGGCGGTTTAACAAGTTTAAAAACGGTGACGAAACACTGGAAGACGCACCGCGTGCCGGGAGACCAATATATGTACAAAATGAAGATCTTCAGGCAGCAATTAAGGGCAGACATGTGAGGAACTGAGACTACAATTCAGTGTGAGTGATGAAACCATTCAGCAACACCTTTATCAACTTGGGAAGCACTACAAGTTGGGTCGATGGGTACGACATGATAAGATCCGGGCCAGAAGACAACGCGAGCAGATACCTGTGTTTCTTTACTGTCTTGTCTGAGAAAAAAGCCATTTCTGGACAGGATGTTGACATATGATGGGAAGTGGGTCCTGTACGAAGCTGCGCGAAGCGCCGTCATCATTGGTTAGCATCCCATGAGTCGGTTCCAAAACAGCCTAAACTAGCACTGCACCAGAAGGTCCTCCTATGTGTTTGGTGGAATGGTCGTGGATTTGTGCATCGGGAACTGCTACCAGCTGGTCAGAGCATCAATGCAACTGTGTACTGTCAGCAGTTGGTTTGTATTAAAAAACAACTCAAAACTCTGGAGCCAGGATATTTGAATCGCAAAGGGGTCCTCCTGTTACAGGACAACGCTAAACCCCACGTGGCTAGGTTGATCCGTGACACCATTCTATGCCTTGGATGGAGAACACTACTGCATCCACCATACTCTCCAGACATTGTGCCACCCGATTATCACCTGTTCTACCGCGATGGAATCCATGGCCCTCCAGAATGTTGGCAGAAGGTCATCGATGCTGATGGGACTGTTTTTGATATTCTACGTACGTCTTAGGTGACATATTGATGTTCGAAGGTTATGGATGAAAGAGCGACAGAACTTTCTTGGGACGTAAAACTCAACAATTTCATTTCATTTTTTCACATTACTAATATAGGAGAACCGACTAAATTCTCCCAAAATCCCACCTGATGCATACGAATGAAAGTTTGAGCTTAACATCCTTAGCTATTTTCATACCTTGCAGCATGGAGGCAAGTCTTGCTAAATAATAATAAATATAACAAAAATAAAAATTAAGGAAAAAGTGGCATCCTCTTTGTTGTATGTGGTTAGCTGTAGGAGTTTGTAATTAAACTTGAGAGTTAAAGAAAAATTGATTGAAAGAAATATTGAAATGCTGAACTCTCGCGTTGTGATGCCCACAGATTGGAGCAGCTGTAAAACAAGCAATTGATAAATTCAATCTAAATTTAAAGCAGTTGGAGTAAACTGTAGGAACATAGCTAGTATATGTATTTGCCATTCTATTCACCTTCCAGTATCTGCTGTAACAAGTGAGTGTCTATCAGGTTCTTTTAATTTATAGTAAGTTAATATATAGGTATATACATGTTTTTTGCGGTTTGCATTACGCCAACAATTGTATCAGGTTGTTTACATTGCAATTAAAATCGCAACAAACCAAGGAGTCTGTCCTAGGAATTTACCATTTTAGCTTTTTATTTCCATTTCTAGTGGGACTCCTAGGGGTGATTCCGTACGAATCTTCCCCAAATTCTGGGTACAGAAAACCTAAGTCAAAAATGCAAATAGTCATTATAACTGGTATGTAGTATCACAACCTAAATAGAAAGATTACGTTGCTTTGACGAAAACCATCGCGGTAATGCCTGCTAGTATTGTCCGTTTACTGTAGCTTGGCGCTGTGTTTTGACACAAAACCTGGCTAGCGAATCTTAACAGTCCTTCCCCTTCTTTCCCCTTATCGCAGTGGTAACAGTGGCACTAACTCATCAACTTTAGCAGTACTAGGGTTTGGTATTTGCAAGTTGCGTAAATTTCGAAACAGTTTACTTCTTCTCTAATCAGGGCCCGTAACTTGTGGGGGGCAGTGGTGGGGCAACTGCCCTTCAGGGAGATTCCCTGCCGTTCGAAGGGGCCCATTTTGAGGCAAAATTTTCTTAATCCATATACGATACGAACATGAAATTATAAATGAAGCATCAGTTTCACTACATTACATAAAGCAGCGCACAGAAGGTAAATAAAACAAAAGTGAGTCGTGGGCCCACTTCAGTAAAAAAACGTCTACTATTAGGGGCCCTAGAAATAACATTTATTCGTATGGTTTTGAGATTTGTCAATATTGTCCCCTGAATTAATTTGTTATGTATGGAAGGGGCCCAGGGGCGTAAGTAACGGGCCCGCAGACCTTGCCGTAAGGGAGGGCCCACAGGCTCCGGGGGGACATAAATAGTAAGGGAAAGATAGAAAGAGGAGGGCCCAAGAATGGGAAAAAAACTTTTTCTAGGAGGCCCAAATACACGTATTAATGCTTGCCCCCCAGAAAAAATCTAAGTTACGGCGCTGTCTCTAATGTGAATTTATTGGTATAGTTCTGCTAATAGTTAACTATATCAGGTTGGTCTCTTTAAACCTTGATCCGTGGAGAGAAACGATCTTACAAGAGGATGTATTCAAATTTTAAGAAGGTGGGGAAAGAGAGCGAGGATGAGAAAGATGAGAAAAAAGAAAGAAAGAGAATGAAAGAAACACTTCTACTTTTACTTCATAATGAATTTAAACACATATAAACGAAAAAGGGATATCGGAACCCACCACCATAATATTTGTGGAAATGTTGGCAACAATATTCTGGCGTAATATATTTCCCCCCAATTCTGGGGCCTCAGTGTTCGGTCCAATTCTGGCCTTACAGCAGTGACGGATCCAGGGGGCGATCGGGGAGATTGCCCCCCCCCCCGGAGAGGAAACTTTCTTATTTTATATATTTAAATAAAACCCATCCCGGAGTTTGGAACTCTTAAAAGTAGCTCTAAGTAGCAGTATTAAAACCCATCGCCCCCAGAAGTCCGTCCTGGATCCACCCCTGCCTTACAGAAGCTATCGTCTAGGCATTCACCTCGTGGAACTGAAGAAAACCTTAATAAGGAATACCAGCCAGAGTTGGGTTCATGCCCACGCTCGATCTACCTATTTTAATGCCTTGTTTGGTGTTGGACAGTGTTTGGTAAGGGCACCCAAACAGGGTAAATGCGTACTGCTTTAAAATGTTTACATATTAAAATTCGCTTCATACTGTACTTTGAACACGTAATACAATGTGTATTATATTATTCTTACAGCAGCATGCTTTATTTCCTAATACTTTAACTCTATGGTTGTTAGTATTTATAATTATTGCATCATACTAATCCTTCTCAAAGCTCGTTCAATTAGTATGAAATTCTAGACTTGGCAGTTTGCAACATTGCAAACCTTCACCAACAGGCAATAATGTAGCGAGAATATTTCCACCTATACTCGCATCGAAATTCCCAGCCCCTGTTTACAATCAGTACAATATGTTTCTGTCGCCTTATCATGAAAACAATGCTGTCCAGCGAACCTAACGGTCTTAGCTCCATCTGTTTACCGTTTACAATACAAAATATATGCTTCCAATATTGCCAGGCGTACAAGGTTTTCGCACACTTTCAAACAATAACACTTGTACAAAATTGAGTGTGCATTATATGTAAGATTGTATTACATAATAACTAACTCGACTTGTCATAACGTTAATATCTCAGTCATCTCAAAAGCAGCAATTTATGTAGTACACCTAATAATAATTGTTCTATGACTGTGCAGAAGTAGGTACATTCGGTTCGGCGATTCACGTGCCTGGCAACCATGAATTAACCATGTAGGGGTGAGAAGCAAGGTGTTGAGGCTCGCACTACAATTGTTTGTAAACAATCTTCCATCCTAGAGTGAACAGACAATAGTTAATATACGCTTTCGATGAAAATTTGGCGGTTTTAATCTTGGTCTTTAAGTCTTTGATCATATGGGAAAATGTTTTAAATCTTGACAACACTGGTAGGTACCCTGGGAAAAAATTGCATTTTGTGGAATTTTTTAACGAGAAAAGGGAATTTTCGGCGCAATAAGCTGCATATATAACGACCCGCTCGGGAGAGTAATATTCCCGCACGTACGTTTTTTCGCGCGCTACTCTAGCCACCTCTTTTACTCGCTATCCTAGTCAGTTGTTTTAAGTTGGTCACAAAATATATATAATTTAGTACAAGGGGAACAAAACGAGCCTTATATAATGGAGTACAAGGGCAACAAAACGAGCCCTGCGGGGCTTCTATCCCGTTCCTACTACTACTACTACTTAACTGCACAAAAGTAAGTAAATCACATTTTTGAGTATTATTTTAATTTAAAAAGTGTTATAGAAATGTAAAAAAAATATATATTAAAAAACTCCTCGGGCCGGGTTTGAACTCACGCCAAAAGAGATTTTCGTTATTAGCATATAACGCTAACCAACTCGGCTACGAAGACCGACAACAAGAATCGTCTGAATTCTGCTATTTGAATGCAACGTGGCAAGACATAGATAACGCCAACCAATCAGAACTGTGTTTTTCGTTCCTACTCCTGAGCTAGTCCTCATATATATGGTATTTTTCATACATGTATTCCATCAACAGCAACAAAATAATCTATGAACGGGAAGTAGATTAATGAGTATCAAAAATCTCGAATGAAGAGCTAACTGTAAAATTTTGTAACTGGACGGAAAATGCATCCATGCTAGAACAGTAGTACGGTAACTTGCAATTAATAAAACGAACTCCAAGAAGCGGGATTTATGTTCTGGTATTTTTTAAAAGAAAATAATTAACGGAAAAAAGTAAAATACGAAATGAGAAAAAAAACAATTTGGGAAACATTGCGTACAAAGTGATCGGAGAATAAAGTTTTCATAGTGCTGTTATGTTCATTAAAAGATGGTAGCTCAAAGACATAATGCAAATACTAAATCCTGACAACAACATGTTTTGTTTTCATTAACATTTTATAAACAAAGAAGATTGAAATTAACGCATAATTCACTGACATAATATTGAAGAAAGTGAGTGATACACAGTAGTTTTTATTTTTTATATATAATTTACATAAATTTTGTAATTAGTATGAGGTCCTGGTGGCTCACTGATAGAGCGCTTACTTCTGGTGCGTGGGGTCCCTGGTTCCATCCCCAGCCAAGTAAGTTTGTAGTGCACAACATCGTGTCCGTAAGTTCTCCTGGAATATTCCCGTTTCATCCCACATTCTTATTCCACCAAATTTCTTATCATTGCGCTCTTTCCTTAAGCATTAGTCTCCCTTAGCCTACAGGCATAAGCTCGGAATGTTAAACTGAAATATTTCATTTTTTAAAATTAGTATAAAAGGGGAAATTCAAGACCAAAATGGGAATTTCTGCCTCTCGAGATGAGATTTTATTCTCATTAGTGCGTATGACAGTGCTATCGTTAAACATTGAAGTAGGTTTTGCTTACAACCCCTGGGAAAAAATTCCATTCCATAGTAGAGATATTCAACACATATGGGATTTTTCATTATATGTATGATCCACGGTAACAAAATTTTTTTACGAGCGGGTAGTAGATGTAACGGTCATCATTAAGCGCGTCAATGCTGTCAACTTCTAATCTAAAGTATTTCTTTGGCATCGGTAAAGTCGATGCGAGTGGAAAGCTAGTTAATCATGTGATTCTTAACCCTTAACTACTGTTGTCAAATTGTGTTACACTGACACTGTTGTCAAATTGTGTTGTTGGGTCTATTAGACCCAGCACTATTTTATGTTTATAAATTATACTAGCTTGATTCAATAATACAAATATCTGTATTTTCTGACGTTTTTCAGTTCTCGGAATATTTCACAGTAGCAAATACCAAAAAGAATAGGAATTTTTTGTGAAAAATTAAATTAAATGAAATGGCTCTCTTTTTTGTTTGTAATAAAGTAGTTAAACAATTAATTTTTTTCTGTGCATAACAATGCTGGTTGTGACACAACAATCGTATTATTTTGTCGGAATAGTGTTCAAAAAAAGAAATATTACAATACCTACACAATTCACTCCCAAATAACTAAAACTTGAGGAGGTAAACATGTCTGTACTTTTTTGTTCATTTTTTCACAAGATTCAGACATGGAATGCACATTGTATTGGCGCATTCTAAGCAAAGAGGTCTGAAACATCACACACACGGGTATTGTGTTTTCCTGTCTTTTGCTGAACCACAAAATTGACATCTCTTCCTTTTTCCCAATCTGCTTCCTTCCCTGGCTTGTTGGTGTGATTCTTGTTCGATAATACCAAAAACTCTCGACATGGATGTTCGTAACTCCAGGCTCATGTGAGGTTTGACAGTCTGTTTTTGATGTTGGGTTGGACAAGTTCACGAGCAACAGCTTTCATAAAGTCTAATCTGGAAAGTGTCTTAGTTTGTGGGAATGCAGAGAACAAAATAAAAGCATTCACCCTTGCAATATCCAGGAAGCGAAAAAATATATCCATGGTCCATCTTTGTGTTCGGCGACTAGTTGAATAGACACTGCATTTTTCATCTAAAGAGTCCACTCCACCTTTCGTCATGTTGTAATAACTTATCATTTCTGGTAGTTCGTCCACATTCCCCTGGTATGGTGCATAGATGATACCAAAATTACTGCTTTACCTTTCTTTCGGACATGTGAGTTAACTGGATCATTATCAGAAATATCACCATCACTAACTTCGTCTATAACAGATTGAATGTACGATTGAAATCGTGGATCTGTCACTGAAATACTTCGTGCGTTTGCTTCCCTCTCGATTGCATAAATAGCAAATAATATCACTAAAATAGATTGCACAGCAAAACGAAAAAAGTTACGCTGCCACTGTTGTGGGTCACACAGACCCACCCACAACGTGTAGATCTAACTGCAAACGTTAAACAATCACAACTGTTCAGCCAGCAGTCTCAGTTCACAGTGATATGCAGCTACTCGGAAGACAACAGCGCTCACGTGTTAGAAAGTACTACTGCGCAACGTAAAATTTTCTTCATGGGTCTGTGAGACCCACAACAGCAGTTACGGGTTAAAAACTAAGAGGCTTATGCAGAGTCGTTTTGAGGTATGATTAGCTTCATTCTAAAGGCCTGACTACTGCAGGAAACATATGTTAATCGAACTATTTAGTATAATAACGCTTCAGAACGACTCTACATAAATCCGTAAGTATTAATAAATTAAAATTGTTTTCTTGTATTTTTTTAAAAAACAGAAAGAAAAAATGTGAACAAATAAAAGGAACAATATAAAATATTAAACGAGAAATAATACTTTTCCAAACTTTCCACATAAAATATGTGGAAAACAAAATTTTCACTATCAGTAAAAGGTGATGGAATCATTGCATTTGTGACATAAAAAATACACTTTTTCTTGATTAAGGAAAATAGTCATTCACAAATGTATTTTATAAAGGTGAAAGATCGAAATTTATTGGCAATTCACCCAGAAATTGGAAAGAAGTAACACACGGCATACTGTATGTAAGTATCATTTTCAGATTTTGTTGTTATTGTTATTATTATTATCCTTGTTACGATTATTATTAATAATGGTACAGTGAGAAATTCACACGCAAAGTAGGATTTTTGGCATCTCAAGATGGGATTTTATAGCGTTCCGAGCTGGCATCACTGCTTGAGTTTGCGGTGACTGCATTTTCATGGCTTTTTAAAATAGTTTGCTAGTGACTATGCCCACATATAAATTTTGTAGCAATTGCCAAAAGTACGTCGAAGGAGGATTAGAAAGCCACCAGTTAACTTGTGTATTTGATGTTGATGAATCAGAGCAATCACATGTAATTTTTAGTGATCAATGTACAGGGGAGAAATACAAATGCGATTTCTGCGTACGGGAATTTGATACTGAGGACCAATGGAATGCACATACCACACAATGTGAAACAGAACTTGTAGAATGTGTTGTATGTTCTTTAAAAACACCACGGTCCGAGATGGCTACACACGAAAAGGAACACTCTTCGACGTATTCAAAATGTTATTGTGGCAAGAAAATAACACAAGAAGTATTACATATGCATGACCAACACTGTGATTTTTCTTTGGTATCTTGTGAGCGGTGTAATGTAGTGGTTCAAAAGTTTTCTTTGAGTCATCATATAGAAAACTTTTGCGGGAAAAGAATTGTGAAGTGTGAATATTGTGCATGTGGTATTGTGGCAGATGTTCTTCAAGATCATTTCATTGTTTGTGATTTGATACCTATTTACTGTGACAATAAATGCGGGAAAGAAATGCAGCGTTATCTGATCAAGCATCACCTATTGGTAGAATGCCCCAGAAGAATGGTCACTTGTGAATATTGTAGTGAAGAATTGGAAATCAAAGTGTTAGACAATCACCACTCAAAGTGCATAAAATTCCCTATTGATTGTCCACAGAATTGTGGGAAAACTATTGAGAGAAGGAACTTAAACACACACCTGGATGAAGAATGTATGAAACTTTTTGCTAAGTGTAGTTTTAATAATGTTGGTTGCAATTTCGAAGGGTTTCCTATCGCGTTACGTAGCCATATGCAAGAATACAATATTTATCATGCAGAACGTATGAAAGATGTTATAGAACAACTTCGTATAAAGGAAACTACAATCATAAAATTAGAAGGAAAGTTGAAGGCGATGGAAATTGAAATGATGGAGCAACTTCATGCAAAAGAAACCAAAATCGTAAATTTAGAAGAAAAATTAAAGGCAATGGAGCTTCGTCTGGATAAAACAAGAGGTATGAAGGACGGGAAGCTTTTGTGGAGAATTTCGAACATTTCTAAAAAATTAAAAACAATTAAATTTGATCAATGCCTTTGGAGTGATGAATTTTACGAGTCTCTGTATGGGTATAAATTACGTGTGCAACTATTCGTGAACGGTAATGTATGTGGTGATGGTTCAGAACGCAGAAATATTATGTCTGTTTATATTGCGATAGTTTCTGGAGAATATGATTCTCTTCTGGAGTGGCCCTTCAAGAAAGAGGTAGTAGTGAAATTGATTAATTTACAAGACAGAGCTAACGACATTGTTGATTTTTTCGTGGGTTTTGAAGATTCATGCTTTCAAAAACCTTTAAATGGTCCACTTAATGATGGTTGGGGCTTCGAAGAGTTTGTCACTCATGAGAAATTGAAAAGCGGAAACTTTATTTCTGATAATGATGAAATATTTTTGGAAGTAACCGTCAATTAGAAGGCGGATAAAGAATATTTGCAAAAATTTCGCTGAACTCTTCACTTTGGGCAAGGCAGTGATGTCCTGTCAATAAATAGTATTGCCGAGCGAGTTTAAGCGGGTTAGAGCCCCGCAGGGCACGTAGTTTTCTGTCTTTCGTTCTTGGGAACTGCAACTCTAACTGTGGGAAGCGGTTCAGATGAATTGTTATTGTCACTGCCTTGCCTAAAGTAAAAACTTGCTTTTTTTCGCTTTAGGAGGGTATAAAAAGAGTCAACTTTTTGATAAGTAGCCACTAAAAAGCACTGGTTAAGTGCTGTATCGCTGCCTATCGCCGGACCAATTTTTGGAAATTTACTGGGTAAATTGGAGAATTTGTTTTGGTTCGTGAGGAAGATTGAGTGAAAATCAAGTGAAGGGAATAGTTAAAAAAAAAAAAAAAAAGTGGTTGTTGTAGGCTCTGTCTGGGGGCGGAAGGAACTATGCGGCAGAGATGTAAACTAATAATGATTTAGTGGCGTGAAAGGCAGTGTAAAAGTGGTAGAGATATATCGAGATTGTAACATATCGTGTTTGAGTTTTATAGAATTATACAAAGATGACGAGCGTCAATTCTTGAAATTATGTGAAATACACGGTGTACTGTTTTACAAGTGGAGCGTTACTAGTATGAAACCATAAGTGCTATTGAAATTCGTACCATTGCAAAAATCATCTGTTTTCACTACCGTTGCTCACGCGCATACCCACAATCGCTAACACGCCTTCTTGGAACACTATCCCATGCTATAGAACAGTCCCTCCAGCTTCGCCATGCTCTGAGTAGGTCAGTCAGCGTTCGTGCTTGTTAGTGACCATCTAGCACAGGTTGGTTTGTTTTTAGCACTAGTTTTTATGTTGTACATCCGAACGCCGTATTTGTGCGCAGGTAGTAACTTTCGGCATTATTCTAGCATACGGTCCTTCCTTTTTTTTTTTTTGGCTTGCATTTTCATGTTTAGAGCTTTGTATTTCTTTTAGGAGAGCATACACCAAATAAGGAGCTCCAATTACCACTTGGACATTGACTTCAAGAGGGCTCAGCATAAGTACAGTGTGGACGTATGACACAAAAGATTACAGTGCGTAAGTCACAAACCAACTTGTACTAGGTGGCCACCAAAAAGCATGAATATAACCTAGTCAAGGCGGGAGTGCAGCACGGGGGCACGAGCAGTAGCGAGGGAATGCGTCCGTAGGCAGCAGGCGCATCAGCGACGGGGGTCTTCACATAAACGAGAATATGGCAAGAGCAAACTTACACGTCAATAGTTTCACTATCATTCAAAATTCATTTCAGTTTGCTGTGCGCTAATAGTAATTACTTATATTCACACACTCATTTCTTCATGAGAAATGTTTCGCGTCGTATTTTACCGATAAATTTTCTGTTTGGTAGAAGAGTCTGTTCGAGTGAACCATAGTTTTCTGTTCCAAATTGTAAACGTTTACATGCCTCTGTTTTGAAGGTAACTGACTTCTAACTGAACCTTACTTAGGTTAATGTAACATGACTGAACATAATGTAGTGTAATCCTACAAATGTACATTTTATTATTGTTATTATTTTCGTGTGGTCCTGCGATACAACAGGAATACTATTTAACTGAATTAAGGCTTTAAGTTTTACGTTCCACAATTATGATGGTTAGGCTAAAGGATATGGTGATTACGAGAAATGAATGAAATGGTGGAATAAAGAAAGTGGAAGGAACGGGAGAACCCCGAGGAACTCCACGAGCACGGTGTTTGTCCACCACAAAGTCCACACGGCACGAGCTGGGATCGAACCAGGGATCCCGAGCACCGAAGGTTAACGCTCTACCACTGAGCCCCCGCGCCCCTACTATTTAATTGAGTCAGCGCAACAGGGAATTGCGAGCAAGAGAGAATGCTATCTAACCTAGCCAGGGCGGGAGTGCAGCACGGGGCACGAGCAGTAGGGAGCAGGCGTATCTGCGATGTTGGGTATGCCCTTAAACTACATATGACAAAGCAAGTAGTTGGTTCTTTTCATAAATCCTTTCGACATTGCTCGAGCAGACGGTTCTACCAAATGTTTACATATTTCTTACATTTTCGGTTACAGTAGAGCTTTCAGGTGATTCTACTATTTTGACATATTTTTTTCATATTTAGGTAGGGTTAGATCTTCGAAGATACTGGTAATAATTCTGACTTTCAAAACGGTTTTATTGCTTTCCCGTGTACAAATGGCCCGCTGCGAGGTGAAATTCATGGACAGCTGTCGACTTTGTTGTAGATGGCTTGAAAATATATTCGGTTAACATACGTTGTAGATGGCTTGAAAACATAACCTTTGAAATGATCTTTTTTGTTTTATAACGGTGGAATTGAGTAATGAACTTTCCTCCACTTGGATTCTGTACACTTTGTATGCACTGAAATTTGGTTTTGTAGCATCAGCAGTGCATTCTTCTGATGAACCACACCACTTATAACTGTTGACACTTATTCCAAAGAATGGTTCACTCTCAGATGTATGAATCCTTCGTCATTAGTTCAATCGTATGATTTCCAACAATTGAAAATTATTGTTGTACCAAGTTTTATTTTCTGTTTTATCACAGACAGCAATGATTTCTTCGTTCAAGTCTCTAGAGGTACCAAAAAGAATTTACTTGTATCGTCTCTCTCCACACCACTAAATACCTACTGTCCTTCCACGCGCTTACCTATGTTAAAATTCCCTTTCCCAAACTTTGCTTCGTCTATTTCCACTACTTTTTCGTTTCCACCTATTACCTGCGAATTTCGCAATTGGGGCATTCTATCTCAAATCAACCAAAGTAAAAGCATTTTAAAAATTCATTGTCTCAGATTTTGATTATTTTTTGTACATTGAAAGACATGTTTGAGAACATTTATTTCCCAAAATAATACTTTTCAAGCCCTTATAGTTAATTAGTAATTAATTACGCAGTTAGCTTCAAGGTTACGACTCAACAACGTCTGATTTTGCATTTTATTGTTTATCTCAATAACCATAAGAACTATGAATTAAAATTTTTGCATGCAGTTTTACCTGTAGATTTTAAATTGCAATCAAAATGAATATTACATAGGTGTAGAGTTATAGCAGCATTTATGGTCCAAAGTTCATGCCCTTGAATAGGCATGTGGTGAAAGTTGTACATGTGTGAAATTTTAGCACGAAGTTAAGATATACCTATTTTGTGTGAACCAAATTTGGTTTTGGGTATTTGAACCTAAGGCCCCATCAAAATCTGAATGTCTTTTTTGCCGCCCCCCTGGCTCATAAAAATGTGTATGTAATGTAGCAAACCACGTATATTAACTACCGGACTAATATAGCAACCATAAATGATCCCCACTAGGAAATTTTCTTTGGGCGCCCCTGCCTACAATTATAGCAAATGTAACAGTTGCCTTATCTACTATTGCACAATGTATCGATGTTTACTTAAATTCTTAATACATCACTCGTTAATTTTATTAAGTCTCATGTGACCCACTATGTGATCTTCCACTAGCTGTGGTAGAAATGTCATCTGCTGCGTCAATAAGAATGTGATCGGCTGGCACCCATACGATATTGGTTCCAGGCCAGTGAAAAGTGGAAGCGGGCTCTGCAGGGCGTAAGAACTTTGTGTTGTAGTCCTGATATTTCTCAGAATATTCCAATCCACCATTTGCAGTCATATCTATACGCTACAAATTTTCCTGGATCCGAGGCTTTTAATTCTGATGTCTTCTGTTTGTATTTTTTATCTACGCAAACTCCACGTAGGTGTTCTATTGATGTAGAGGGAATTAGTCCAATTTTTAAACTTCATTCACTCAGGAATGAAAGCATGATTATTTCGTGTTCCAGATATTGTTTTCACAGGGATAAACCTATTTCCTTGAGTCGTGCGATGCTGCTGAACATTTTCAGTTGATACAAAAAATATCTAATGGAAATGATAGTATCCACAGCCAATACCGTGCCATGAGGGGGGCGAGTGGGGCAATGACCCCGGGCTCCGAAGTAAGAGGGCGCAAAATTCGGGAGGAAGCAAATATATATTAAATGGAAGGAAAAAAGTAATAAATAGTGCTGAAAATCGAGGAAAAGCATGGTTTAGTTTTGAAAATTTTCTGTCATGTTTCAAATGGTCACTGATTACGCGATCGCCTTCCAAGGCTGTTCTGGGTGATTTCCGTGGTTCATTAACCTGAAATAGCCATTTAAAGAATGTATTAATTCCTTGCAAATTCATTACTACTGAAAAATTTACTACATATTAGAATTTTTGTTTTGGCGCCTGTTCTTTACGGACGCATTCCCGCGCCGATGCGGCCCCTCTACCGCGCCCCTGCCTTGGCTCGGTTAGAAGGATTCGTACCTTTTAGTGTCTGACTAGCGCAAGTTAGTTTGTGTCTTTTGAAGAATACTTCTCATCATGTACGTACACAGAAGCCCTCCTAAAGTGAATCTTCACAAAGAACTGCAAGTCTACATTCCAAAATTGATTGTTTAAGATGCAGTAAGTCGATTTATTGAAAAAAAAAAATAGCTATATATTCAGTGAATTTATATATGCATCCATCATAACGATATTGAGACGAAGAAATTTGTGGGAACTCAGAGAAATAATACAATATTTGCTTTGGTGCTATCCTAGTATGTGGAACTAGAAGTTTAACATTTATAGAAGAATACGTAATGTTATTCCAAAAGAGGTACACACGAGTGACCAAAGAGTCTAGCTCGCTAGTTGGTATTCTGAGGCTGTTTTTTTTTCAAAAGTAGTACAATGACGTTGAGAGTTGTCTTTTTTTTTTTTTTTTTTTTTTGAAAAATGTTAAACGTATTTAATATTTATTACAGTATAATTATTATTGTTAGTTTGTGTTAGGGGGAGTTTGCAACCCACTCTCGCCCCTATGTCTAAGCTACTTCCTTGTATTAATTCTTATCTTACCTTGTCATCGGTGTCTACTGTTTCACTTACTCCTATTTTTTAAGTTAGTGACTACACGCTTCGAGAGAGTAACTTTTTAAGTTTGTCTTTCGTCAACTTGTTCGTGTTAAAAGAAATTTAATTTAAAGGTTAGTTTGTGTGTTTATTCATTGATTTGTATTGTTTTCCTCATTTCACTGGGAATAGTGGTGTTTTAATTGTATTTTTGGAAGGAGATCAATGAAAATTGAACTAGGAAGGATTACGCCATTGCCATATTACAACATTTTGCATTACGCTAGTGGGTCTAGTTCATTTGTTTTTATAGATTTCTTTTCATTCTAGATTCAATTTTTGCGATTTTCTTTTAAAAATGTAAATAAACGATCGCTTTTTCACTATTCACGTAACTCGTTTGAAATTTTATTTATTTTAGCGGGATACCGACTAATAAACTTTACCTTAATTTATATATATGGAGATCTTATTTCTGACATCTCTTATATTAAAAGACATAAGACATAACTTTATCCTTTTAAACATGGTATAGTTCATAAAGGAGCAATGATCAAATTAATTTCTATGTGATGTTGTGTGTTGTCACAATCGGAAATAAAAAACCTGTCCGACAGCTAAAGACATCTAGTAACATGATGTACACAGTGTGTTTAGACGCATACCCACCATAGCTGAACCGGCTAGTCCTACAGACGCTGTGCCGCTTGGGCCCAACATCATCAACTTGCCCTTATTCAGGTTAGTTGCCATTCTATCTTTTAGTGGCCACATAGTACGAGTTGGTACATTTTGCATTGTCGTTTTAATAGAATATATCGCGATATTACATTTTCTGGTCTGATGTGTCGAGAAATGAAAGTGACGTTACAATATGATGCCATGGCCATGAAGATAGAAAGTAGCAGTTGAAAAACAAATAACAACATGAAATGTAAGTAAAACACGAAATTAAGATTATTATTATTATTTGGAAGATTTTGCATTTATTTCCAATAAATCAGGATACGGAAATAAGTTACCTTTCATTCGCGTGATAGGTAATAAACCTACATGTTGTGGTTATGAATGTACCGAAAAAATGAAATATAAGTTTTACGTGCAACTGTTATGCCGGCGAGGCTAAAGGAGACGGTGATGAGAAATGAACGAATTCCGCGGCCCCATATGAATGTACAGAGGTTTTTCGATCCCAGTTATTCAGTTACCGTACTGAATCAAATGAGGGAGGAAGCAATTTGTACCAGCAAATCATCTTAACACTCCTGCTCAGTTTACTTCCTGTGTATACTTATATATATTAATGATAATATGCTAAAGCTTAAGAAAAGAATCAATCAAGTGAAATCAAAAGCAGCAATGTAGCGGTTGTATATACATTTATGGATATTGTATTGTCTAAGTTTAAGAAGTGAGGGTTAACTTATCAAACCATTTTCAAATTCCTAATGCAAACACATTACAACCCGGCATAAATCGTTATAAATCCCCACCAGCTTACAAAATGTGCGTTAGGTGAAGCTTAGCCAGATTAGGTCAGTTTTTATTATGCTATGTTTGGTTTACCATGATATAAGGGATTGCGGTGTGGTTTAACGGAATTTAACTCGCATGTTATTAACGGGTAGCTTCCGCCTTGACCTAGAGGGTTGTGAGCACGTATTTGATGCGCAAGGTCCTAGGTTCGATTCCTGGAGGAGGAAAATTCGAACGCATTGCAGTCATTCAGATTCCACCTTAAATTGGAAATTCACGTCTTATATGGCCTCGAAGCTGAAAGGCACGCTAAACTCCAAACAACCGACCAGTATCAACGAATATCACCTTGTACTTTTACCGGTACTGCAGAGCAGTCTATGATTTGACTAGACGGCCAAATCTCGTATTGCATTCAATGTTATTTTCGTAATACTTTTCACCTCCAGTGTATTGAAATTGCCCGCTGGAGGAAACTTTCCCAAATCGTAACTGCTACAGAGATTATGAACGTAGTTTCATTCTTAAAATGGCAGGTTACAGTTATCCTTACTCCCTATAATCGTGTTCGCTTTTTGTAATAACGAAATTGCAGTCGTTTGGAAGTTGAACTGAACAATCACTTCATGTTTGAAAGTATACGTTGTTTTCAGTATTAGGTAAGTGCGCTTTGATTTCTTTCCCGATTGTAATATTTCACCTTCGCCACCAAATATATATGAACCACTAAACGACTGGTCTAGTCGATATCCCGGTTTCGATTCCCTCTGGGGAACAAAAATAAATTCCACAATCATTCACTTTTATTTATTAATCATTCTTCTCCATTAGCCTAAAGAGCAATAGCTGTGGGACGTTAAGTCCAGAATATATTGAGCCTTATGCAGAGTCGTTTTGACGTATGATTAGCGTCATATTAAAGACCTGGCTACTGCAACAAACGTGTTGGTCGAACGCTTTAGTATGACGCTAATCACTCCTCATAACGACTAGTCAATTCATTTATTTTATTCTATATGGCCCTTATGGAGAGTCGTTCTGACGCGTGATACGAGGCGGGCTGATAAGTTCTCGGCCCGATCCAGGACGACTTGAGCTGCAGGCATGAACGTGTGAGGCTATTCAACATAGTCCCGTCGAAGGCCAACACACTTCGCACTTCGATGCTGCAACTTCTCCAACCCCTAAAAAAAGAAAAAAATGCAAAAAAAACTTCCGCAGCTATCACCTCTTCATCACTGTGAAATTTCTGTCCTTTCAGTGCTGTTTTGAGTTTTGGAAAGATAATAATCAGAAGGGGCAAGATCTGGCGAGTAAGATGGGTGGTCAATGCACTGAAACCCTAGGTCCGTCAGAGAACCCATTGTTCTGCCAGCCTTGTGGACGGGAGCATTGTTCTGCAAGGAAAAGACACCTCGTGTCAACTTTCCCCGGCGCTTTTCTTTAATATCCTCCTTTACCTTAGCCAGCAGACTGCAGTAATACTCTGCAGTTATGGTTGGGCCGTTTGGAAGGTAGTCTGAGAGCAAAACATCATCCTTATCCCAGAATATTGAGGCAAGCACCTTCCCTGTGGACTTGTGTCCTTTGAATTTTTTGGTCCTTGGAGATCCTGAGTGGTGCCACTCGCATGACTGCTGTTTAGTTTCCGGATCAAAGTAATGCAACCACGTTTCATCCTGGGTAGCAAGCCGATTCAAGAAATCGTCCTTGGAGTTCCCAAAATGCCGTAAAATCACCTGCGATGATCTCACAAGTTCACGTTTCTGATCCGCGTTCAAACATTTCGGAAGCCATTTCGCAGAAAGGTTGCACATGTTCAACTGATCATGGATTATTTACCCAACACGTTCTTTGGATATGTGCACTTTGTCAGCTATCTCCTGAAGCGAAATTCGTCTGTTGCTCGAAATCAGGTCATGGATCTGGTCAACTTTTTCCGGAGTTGACACTGACACTGGCCTGCCACACATGTCACCATCTTCTGTTGAAAATTCACCACGCTTGAATTTCGCACACCGTTTCCTCACAGTGGAGTATTAAGGGCACTGTCCACCCAATGTGTCTAGCATGCAACCATGGATTTCCTTTGGCGATTTCTGTTGCAGAAAGAACTTCATTACAACTCATAACTCCTCTTTGGTGAATTTGACATCTGCCTCCGCCATGGTTTATTCAATTACCTGTAAAATAAAAACCGTTCATGGTAGAATCGTGAAGTTTGGTACTTAAACATATAAAAGATCAACATTCCACATGACATGAATTACATCAGGGTAGTACATTCGGAAGGGGGTCGGGCCGAGAACTTATCAGCCGACCCTCGTAGTGTTATACTAAAGAGTTCGACTAACATGTTTCCTGCAGTAGTCAGGCCTTTAGTATGACGCTAATCACACGTCAAAACGACTCTGCATAAGGTCCTATATCTAAGAATAAAATGACTGTTCAACTCACTTTTTTTTTTTTTTAATAGAAAATTTTGAATTATTGGGTAGTTCATTTCTTTTGTTTATAAGAAACTAACAGAATTGTGGAAAGTTAGTAAGAATAATTGAAAACCTGCGAAGTATAATTCTAAGGGCTATATGTTTAACATACACACCTTTAGTACTGGAGGGTCCTATTCGTTTTGTGGTGAGTTCATGTGATTCAGATCCTACGTTAAACAATAGGTCCACGTCTTATATAAGCTCGGTGCTGAACGGGACGATAAATTTCAATTCAACCAACCTCTATAAGGGTGAAACTGTTTTCTTCATCTGTATGCATTATGATAATATTGCATGCTTTCCATCACGATAAGAAGTTTGCAAATATGAAGTTTATAGCCTCAGAGAAAGGCAAAGTTTGAGTTCCGTTGTTGCTATACATACTTAGCGTGTTCACATTTGTTGTGGGAGTCCCGGGTGCGAAATCTGATGAGGGTTATGTTGCTTTGAATCCCACATTATGCTGTAGAAACATATCTCATATAGCCTGAAGGTTGGAAAGGGACCTAAAAGTGGAATTAACCAACCATAGTACATGTATGGACATCACATTTATTAGTAGAAAGCAAAATACTCGAAAGTATTCAGTGCGTTGTTGCCAGAGGCATGCGCAATGGGAGATGTTTCTGGGTTTAATCCCCAACCAAAATATGGGAAAAGAAACATTTACTATATTAAGACAGTAGTTCCTAACCTTTTTTTGAGTAACGAAACACATTTCAGTGAACTATCACAACGCTTACGTCCCACGGTTATGCCGGCTAGGCTAAAGGAGACGGTGATGATGAGAAATGAATGAAATGGTGGAATGAAGAAAGTGGGAGAACCCCGAGGAATCCCGCGCACACGGTGTTCGTCCTCCATAAAGTTCACTTGGCGCGGCTGGGATCGAACCAAGGACCCCATGCACCACAGGTGAACGCTCTACCACTGAGCCACCGCAGCCCCTAGATATTTCATTAATAATAATACTGTAAGATACACTACTCTCTTACAGTAGTGTTAAACTATAAGTTTCTATGAAGTAGTGACTCTATGTTGTATTGAGCATTGTTGGTGTTGCTGGAGTCGACTTGTACAGTCTATCTGAAAAATTAATTTTAAGTAATTATTAAATGCTTCTTGATTTCTAAATTTTCGTGACACACCCTATAGGTTTGAGTAACACACAAGTGTGTCGCGACAGAAACATTGTATTAAGATATGCATTAAAAATCATGCTTGTCCTGAAACGTTTTGAGATTAAGTGCTTTTACACACACACACATTATATATATATATATATATATATATATATATATATATATATATATATATATATATATATATATATATATATATTACGTATTCACTTTTGTATGGGCGCCCTTTGGTAGACTTGTCCACCGCCCTCATTACTGTCCCAGCACAGGCCTAGCTTCAAGTACACTAACCCCTCTGTATTTGATAAAACGAGAAGATACCTTATGTAGACACTAGGTTGTCAAGCACAATCGTAGTTGTAGCACAGGCCGTGTTGCTTGAGTGAGTGAGAATCTACATCAAGAATGGAGCAATGCATAGCAGTTCAGGGAACAGACTGGGTAGTGTAATGGGTAACGCATCGGCATGATAAGTCGAAGACCGAGTTCAAATCTCAGTCCGATCGTGCAATTTTACTTTTGCTATACACTTAAATTCTCATCTATAAAGAAAATTGTGTGATACCAATCGGTTATTTGCTCAATTTATCAAATATGATGCAGCTTCAACTGTCGGGAGTGCTCTGTAATGCACTTACCGAGTGGTCAAAGCACAACTGAGATATTTTTAAATTTAATGGCCTACCGAGTCTGAGGGAGAAGGTAATGATGATTAGCCGAATGGAAATTGGAAGGAAACGGGAGAACCCCGAAAAAACTACACATGGTGTTTGACCACCACTAAGCCGATTTAAGAGGTGGGATCGATCCAAGGACCCTACTCACTAGAAGTATACGATCCATCACTGAACCACCACCACCAGCTCCTTCAACCAAATTACCCAAACTATTTTTATGAAGTGAAGCATTGGAAAAAAATGTTTTTTTGGAGGGAAGGGAATAAGTAGAAGCCTACAATGAGAAATTGGAATGCTTCGAGACATGCCCAAGAAATTCTCAATTTCTTTGCTACTTGTAGCTCTTGTTTGTTATAATACAAAAGACTTATTGTACTCGAATGCTGAACTTTTAAGCATTTTTTTTTTATCTTGACAGGCGTGACAACAATTCAATTCCCCCTGAATCTTGGAAGATTGCCCCTTCTATCCGAATAATTATCTTAGAAAAGTATAGTAGTAAATTTACACTGTAAGTTCGAGATTGTACCCAAGAAAAGTATTATGAGTTAATATGAAGTACGCCTCCCAGCTCGGTTCTTGTAATTATTATCGTAATATGAATAGAAGTAACAGCATAGCCGTTATTCAAATAAATAAATAAATAAATAAAACTTTGAAGCTTCGTGAGTGTATGTATCATCTGAAAATTTATGATTTTTGTCGGTCGCAATTTAGGACAAGAAACACCAAATAAAATTCACTTTTCTACTGTTCAAAATTAAATGCCCAGATTTTACAACTTCGTCATACGAAAACAAGGAAACTTCAGTTTTATATCGGTGTTAGATTTTCCCCCGTAAGTTGACTGTCAAAGGGAGAACAAAATTCCTGAAAATGTGCATAACCGTGTTCCTGGGATTTTCCCTACTGTTTTTCTTTTTTTTTTCTTTTTCTTTTTTTAACTTTGAATGCTTTCTGTTTCTTGGAACTGGAAAGCAGTGTATAGCCCCTAGATTTCGACATAATTCCAATAAAGAGTATTAAAACAAAGCAAACAGAACAAATCTTATATCCCCTCCCTCCCAAAACATCTCTCCAAAAATATAGGGCTACTTCAAATTTGAATTGAAGTAATGTGATTATTATAATTACTTTCTTCAATTGTGTTTCTTCATACATGCCCAGTTTCAGAATTACTTAAAATATGTATTTATCGTAAGATCATAGTATATTGTAGTATATGTTAGTATATTGTAGCATGGTTAGTGTATTGTAGCAAAGTTTTCTTCCCATAGAAAAAAAACTTAAACGTATTTGTGCCAAATAACAGACACTGAACCCTAAATAATCGTTGTAGACCTCAAAAGGATTGGCGCAAATAAAAGAGAGTTCAAGCTTATTGCTGATGATGTCTACATCAACCAGACGATATAGTTAAGATCATTTTGAACCCTTCTTGTGATGTAGACTGCGATAGGAATATATATTATGTCTTTCCTGTGGATGTCCAAGTGATTGAAGTTTAAAGTTTTTTGTTCACTTTTCTTATTTCTTCTTCTTTTGTTTGCCATTTTCTGTGTTACGTACTTTGAGCGAGGAGCCAAATCAGTAGATGGAATTATAAGCAATGTGAACATCTCACCCAGTAGCGTCATTTAGGGGGGGGGGAGAGGCAATTGCTCCCCCCTGAGTTTGAGATTTTCTTAGATTTTATCAATAGAATAGTAGCGTCAGTAAAAAACGCCGAATTTTACTCATATCAAGAGGTTTTGCCCCCCCCAAAGCAAAATCTGAAATGACGCTCCTGATCTCCACGTTCTTTTCCCCCCACGTTTCACTGTTAGTATCGTTATATGTTTCTAGCTCTCGAATCATCCAATGTGCCATATTGCACCTACATTCTCACTATAAAAAGTGTATACCTATTTGCAAGGTCATTTACTTTATTTACTACCTCCATCTCTTACATATGAATCTACGATATACTAACGGACATTTCCTTTTCTTTTTCTAGCTTTTACGATGGTATTTCTTTGATATTGCATGATAAAATCAAGAATGATCAATGTATCCCCACACCAAGTATAACTTTGATCATACACATTTCCTTTCTTTTCTCGGCAAGTACAAGAAAATTTACAATTACAGAATATGTAGACGCAGCAAGACCGATTTGTCACGATTTTTAATTTTCTTTCTAATGTAGAAAGGTACAAAGATAATGACTTTTACAGATGAAATTTGATCAAGTATCCCCATTAACCAATCATCAATTGCTACCGTTCCGATTAATATAATACTAGTTCTCTCCTCAAATCTTTAGCTGAGAAAGGTCATTGGAACTTTCTATATCGATTTTCTTAATCGAGAATGAAACTAAAAACTTGATATAAGTTTTGGTTTGGAGGTTTTCTATGGTAAATTTTAGGCGACTGGAAATACGTGTATGCACAAGAGAGAAAACGTTCTAATCAATAACGGATGTTGATTTCCGGTCGTAGTTCCTGATAAAACGAAGTCGTGATTTCTTGTTCAGTCTTCCATTATCTTTCATTTAACATCATGTTTTGAGTTATGAGAAGTGGGATTTTCAGCACCAGGGCCATACAAGACCTGTGCTCTCACCAACCGAACATGCAGTTCCAATTCGGAATTGGGTTTAGGTTTCCCTCAGTGTGCAACCCAGTCTCATAAGATACTCTAGCCATCCGAATTTCTTGGAGACGGATCAACGTGGTGGGGAACAGTTGTCCTTTTACTTTTTAATGTGAGCCTAAATTCGGGATATGAACACTGCACAAGGTTCGTTTGTAAATCGATCACACTCCATTCCACTCCTCACGTTCACTTCCATTTTCTGTGTTTCCCAGACAGATTTGCCGCAAATATGCATTCTATGTATAATGAGATAACGGACCGTAGATTTTAGGACAGAATTGGCTAACTAACGAATCATTGGTTCTTAGTCGCTCTTAGAGGCTTTGTCAGATACGGGGATCGGTTATCTTCCGGCTTCGCCACTGCTTGGTAGGGACTACGTTTCTTTTTCTCTTTTTAAGTGTGTTTTTAAAGAAATATATCCCTCGGATCTCCTTCTTATTTGTGCTGTAAATCCCATACATGCATAGTTGCGGGCAGTAATTAGAGTTACATTTCGACCTCTGCACCCTGTTTAAGGTAGGGGTTTTCCCTTATAATACTTTAGTGTTTATTGTCATATATTCGTCTCTCCGCGTCTTTTGATATTAATTCATATCTTCGTTATTCAGGAATTAGTTATATGATAATTCACAAGTTGCTATACATATTCCGATACTCGGCCCCTTATAGGTTGTAACCTTATTACATTATTAATACATTACTGTTTTCCATATCAACTACCGAAGATATAATAGTCGCAATGTTCACTAATTATAGTGAATAATACATTTTACTAAAGGTTCCATTATGCTATAAGTTACAACTAATTTTATTCCATTAAGCATACAAACTTTAGAAAGTATAGATTGGAGGTATAAGAAATAATAGCTTTTTCCTATAGCAGAATAGTTGCACTGTATGTCTGATAGTTGGACAACCAACATGACAACAAATACATGCTCAAAAAACATGACATGCCAGGATATTCCTCCATTTGGAGCAAGAAAGTATTAGTTGTTCAGTATCACTTAGAAAAAAAGCCACGAGATAAATATGCAGAAATTCCATTCACTTTAAGTTTTAAGAGATAGGAATTAATGCAAAGAAAAGGATAATAATAATATGCACCACTCAGAGACCGTAAAAGTATGGAAAGCGGAAGAAAATGAGAAAAGAAGGAAAGTGGGAAAGACATGGAAATAAATGAAATTTTAACGCTTAAGAATAAATAGTCTGCATCTTTCCCCCCTTCTCCTTGTCTTGGATTTTTCTCCCTTTGTGGGATGAATCTTTTCCAGTAGCAATCACGAACCTCATTTACAATGCTTAATTCCTTGGAAAAAGTAACTGTAAATCCAGACTGGGAATCGAACCAAGAACGTTTAGAACAACAGTTACACACGCTGTCCACTTTGCTACACAGACCATAACAGGCGTATTGTTAAATCAGATATTAAAGAGGAAATTGAACTTTTACGACCTTTAGGCGTTTATTCCTCTGCCTCTTCTGATTTCATAAAAAAAGCATTTGATCAAGCAAGAATTAATTCACAATATTGAGAACTTATTGTTTCACCAACATACACCTCGTATTGAAAGAGTGATTTCGTAAATCTACGAAATAAGTTCTGGTCCTTCAAGGTGCCAGTAGCAACAGTAATTCACGCGCGAATGACATTTCTTAATGTTATTAAGTAATATACAGGGTGCGGCAGCTATTTGAGAAGAAAATAACATCCGCGGAAAAAGGAGCAGAGACGGAAGATAGAGCATTTAATGACCATTGGACATTATGTACACGTGAAGACAGACCTAATATAGGATATCATTCTATGAAACCGCCATCTGCCGCAATAAGAGCCTCTTAACGGTGTCGAAACCGTCGGCAGGCATGATTGAGGTGGGTCCTGGGAATGTTCGTCATGGCATCCGCAATGGCTGCTCTGAGAACCGTAACGGTGTTTTGTGGATGCTTATTAGAGGCCCTGTCAACCACGCCCCAGACGTAAAAGTCCAAAGGGTTGACATCAGGGGAGCTGGGGGGCCACATGTGGGGGGAGTGACGTGGTCGTGAATACGTGGTCAACCATTCTTGGATTGAATGGGGCGAATGGACGGGAGCGGAGTCTTGCTGAAAAACATATGGCCTGTCACGTGCTATAGCAGTAATCCAGGGCTGCACAACCATCTTTAACACATCGGTGTAAGCAACGGCATTGACTCTGGCACCTTGGCTAAAGAAATGTAGAGGCATCACGTCGCCCTCACTGCTTACGACCCCCAGAACCATCACGGAGGCGGGGAACTTGGTGTGCATGGCAGTCGGAACCTCCTCGGGTGTTCTACACAGCCACTGATTATTTCTGCGTTTTGTGAGATGCAGGTAGCCAGAGCCGAAACTAAGGTTACCAAGAAACACTAACATAAATAAAATTAAAAATATATAAGGTGGAGTGGCTGGGAATATTTAAAATAACTGAGAAATTTACATAAAATGCAAATTTCAGACATTTACATATTTTTTTTGGAGATAATGGTATTTTCCTGTAAGAGCCGCCACTGCCATAAGTGAGTTGGTAGAGCATAAAAATTTTATTAAATGAGAACAATAGATTTTAGGGTTATTTGTGCAACAGTTATGGTTAAGATGTTACTATAGTGAGTTCTTTATAGAAATACTAAAAAGGTTAAAAAAAATTATATTTTAACTTAACAGGTAGCAGCCTGTTCTAGAACTCACTATACTCATGACTGTTCATTAATGGTTTTTTGGGCATTAATACTTTTTTTGGGCCCCATTTAGAGAGCCGGTTAGATATACATATAATAAGGGAAAATGCTTTTTTGTTTTACATTTTTGAAAAACAAACATTTTTATTAGTAGTAGGTACTTACCCTGCAGCAAATTGAGTTTAAGACAAATTTTGGTTAGAGATGTTGGTTTATTTTTAAGATACTTGAACATTAAGATGAGTGCTGTAGATGTATATTTACACTTTAATACACTGAGACTTTACTTTCATCTGTAGTGCACTACTAAAAACACGCTTACACTATGATATATATTTATATCGATTTATATATATATATATATATATATATATATATATATATATATATATATATAGGTATAACACTTTTTTTACTATCTAAGATAACAAACAAAAGAGGGGAGGATGAGAACGTGATAATTTAGGTTTGGTTGACCTTTAAAAAAATATTATATAAACATTTTTTTAACTCCTCCTTTCGATGAGTTCATGGTCTCTGACAGTTTTAGAGGAGTAAATAATATTACACAAATTTTTATATTTAACTAAACACGTTAAAAAGAAAAAAAACAAAATTAAACTGATCAAATATCTTAGTTATTTTGTTGCACAGTTTCTGTAGTTGACCAATTATTTACGCACACAGTTTTAATGCAATTCACCAAGTTTTTCCACATTTTCATTTCACTGCCGAGGGTAAATGTTTTTTACAATGTTTAATAGGCTCGTTACTGAAGTTACTTGAAGTACATCTATGGTTTGTTCATGGAAGCAAGCAATTACAAATGCTTGTAACCTTGTTTAAAAGTTCAAGGAAGGCACTGTGTTAAAAGACGTTACAGGCCTTTTCAATATCTCAACTAGAGATATTTCATTTTACGTGTTTTACTGCCATATTGGAAGTGTAAAATGCTTCCCCATATTAACTGGTGGGGTTTTTGATAAGATGTTTACTTAGTTTATTTTATATGAGCGATGGTTAGCACTTTGTTGAAAAAAAAAACAACTAAAAGATTTCAATTTTTAATTTTCATTATCAATTGTAGTTAATTTGTACGACTTAGTTTCAAACACTGTAGATATGTGCACGGTTTAACACATTCTGTAATGTACACTCGAAGGTGATATTTAAAAGTAAAGTTTACTACACACTCGAGTTTCCGGTATTTTACAGGAATCTCCACGGGGACCGATATCCACACGTCTCCTGGGTTATCAGTAATTGATAGGTAAGAGAAGTCAAGACGACTTCCTTACGACGATATTTAACGTGTTTTTACTTTTAGACACAAGAACGAACTTTTTTTTTGTTTACCACTCAAACAAGTATATCTACCGCACAAAAACCAAGAAAGGAAGAAACTCGCTTCCTTTCGAGTCTTTAACAAAAGGTTTTGTGCCTTCCGGCAATCTTCCGGGTGGTTTTCTCTGCAAATACCACCAGTTCAGCTGTTTTTAGTTGCAAATTTAACCCGCACCCCTTTGACAGGTGCTGCTCCTTGTAAATGACGGTGAACTTGGAACCTTCTGCTACCAGCAGAAGTTTATGAGAGTTTTTAAAACAATATAATTATCTTCACTTATAACAACACTTATGAATAGGAAAAATACATGTTATGATACACAGAAATAAAGAAAAATATTCATAAAATATATTGTTATGCTATACATAAACTGTCATCTCTTTCAGAAGCAGAAGTAAGCCCAATTTCCTGCGGCTGTTCTTCAAGTTGTCTGCTACCAATGGCATCCATGTTTGTATGGAGAGGGATAGAGGAAACATCTTTGTTTATTATTACTTTTGACAATTACAAGAGCCAAATGTCTTGTACGAAAAGGGATACACGCTGATAAAATAAATCAGTAATTTTGTACGGTATTTCCAAGAACGATTTGAGCGTAATACGTTAATATTAATATTTTACATAGAAAATGAGTTAAAATAAAGTAAAACATTTCAAACTGGCTTTGCATCTTGGGAAAAAAAGTATAGGTCCGCTCGCAGACCGTACCGGTCATGGGTGAAGGGGGGGCGGAAGAGACGCTTGAGCTAGCTGCACACAAAATCACACCTATAGAAATCCAAAAACTCACATGTAGAAGCTAAAATTTTTACAACTTTTTAAACAATAGAAGTTGTGTGTCTATACCCACTGTTTCCAAATCAGTGTTGTTTCACTAAGGAAGTGTGTAGGATCCTTCCTGGGTATAATGAGTCTTATTTAGTCCCTCATCTAGTGATTTCTTTACATGGTGAGTCGTGAGGACCTCACATATTGAAGTCTAGGCGACGAGAAGTCGTGAGAAAAAAAAACTGTCAGTGCTCGCTCCGTCTTCCAGTGTTCTAAAATCAATGCATGATTCCCATAGAATCTGCCTATTTCTTTAATAATTAATCCATCGTAGAGGCTTTTAATATCATTTTCCCTTCATCCCCATGTATGTTATACATTATACAATAACCCAGAATTAGATGCAGGCGGTAAATACAATATAACTAGCCTATAAAGGGAATAACACAAATGAATAAATACAATATAATACAATATTGTATTAATATTTCCGTACTACGCTCGGTGTTTTAAACATCTTTAATATAATACCTAGATAATATTCAATAAGTATGCTAATATTCAAGCAATAAATTGAGTCACAAAATAATCTATTTACATATTGATATGTAAATGTGCCCCTCATCTGCATTCTGATATGCAGATGATGGAGAAGGACATTGGCCTTCTACAGTATTTTCCTCCCTATGATTCTAGGTGCTGTACTTGCTAGTACAGACGTAGATCATAAAGAGGGCACATTTTTGTTTCTGAAAAAAATAATCCCACAAAAACAGTAAAAAAAAAACATACATGGTAAATTAAAAGTAAACACAATACACAGCAATACCAATAAACAAAGCTAAATATAGAATTCAGTATTCCTTAACTTTACATAAACCTGAATAACATAAATTCCCATACATACACAAATACACTAATACACTAGTTCACTAAAATAACACTATAGCACTAACACTATGTACACTTGTGTTCAGTCCTGGGTTCGATGCATCAATGTGCGATACTATTGCGACTTTATTGCACCAGTACCACTGTGATTTGCTTTTTTTTTTTTTTAGCAATGTACGGCTTTAAGAGAAAGGCATTTCCTGGTCATTTTGACCTCTTTTGTTGCTGGATTTGCTAGTGTGTACATATTTCGGCCGGTGGTAGCGACAATTTGCCACGGCCCCGAGTATAAGAGTAAGAGTTTTTTTGACACACCTGCTAGAGCATTTGACTTGGGGAACACTTTAGATAGGACAAGGTCACCCACATTGTACTTTACCGTACGGTGTGACTTGTTAAAGTTTTGCTTTTGTGCAGCAGCATTTTTTTGTGGTACTTTCTTGCAATTTCAATGTAATACTGCACGTCATGGCGCTGGTTTACTTCTGGGATTTTAAATAGCCTGGCTATGTCTCTAGACATAGACTGTCCAAAGTGACATTCAAAGGCTGACACGCCAGTGGTCAGGTGTTTCGCTGAATTTAAACACTTTTTAATTTTATCTAAGTATTTGGGCCACAATCTTTGGTTATCATGGCACAATTTACGTAGTAAACGTACTGTCGCCTTGACAGCCACTTCTGTCATTTCACCCTGGGGATAATATGGAGTAGAAGTGATGTGCCTGATATCAAGGTTTGCTAACTTATTTTTCCAGCGGTTAGACTGGAAAGGTGACTTTTTGTCTGTTAAGATTAGTTTTACACTAGGGTTTACTTTTAAGTACTCTTTAAGTTTTCTAATTGCAGTGGTAGTGTTGGCTTTCTTACACGCATACAAACCAATGAGTTTCGAAAATGCGTAGTAGAATACTAAAATGTAGTGGACTCCCCCAATTTCCTTGGTTAGGGGTTCTAACCAATCAGCGCAGGCCAAGTAGCCTGGCTTCTCAACGACGACGGGATTCAGTGGTCCCGGACGATAATATTGGGGAGGGTTGCTTTTTTGGCATAATTCGCAGGAAGCACAAAATTTCCTCATGCTTGCTTTCATCTTCGGCCATACGAAGAATTTTGATAGAAGTGGTAGTAATTTACTAGCCGACATGTGCCCTTGATCTGTATGGTAGTAATCGAGCAGTGGAATTACTAGCACTTCTGGGATGCATATCCGGACTCCTTTCCGGTCACGCTTGCATAAGCGTCTGTTCAACACTTTAAAACGGTGACAAGCACCATTCACCTTTGGTGAGTCCGTCTTTTTTTTTACATCTTTCTTGATCTTGCCGTAGACAGGATCTGAAGACTGCATTTCCGATAGTATGGCAATCATCTTCCTCAACTCACAAGGAATTTCCGTCAGGATGGACATCAGCGACTCCTGGAGGATAGGCTTCCGTGCAACACTGAGGTCTTTTTTTTGTGTGAGGAGGGTACCTAGAGTGATAATTACTCAAATTTTTGTTGGACTTAACAAACTGAAATTTAAAATTGAAATTGGAGAGCAGCATCGCCCACCTGGTGATGCGCTGGTTTGTAAGCCTACAGTATAGAATGAACTTAAGAGCAAGGTGGTTACTGCGAATTATGAATTTAGTTTTTACTAAATATTGTTTAAATTTAACAACCCCATCTATCAGTCCAAAAAATTCCTTTTTAGTCACAGAGTAGTTCTTCTGTGCCGCATTAAACACACGTGATGTGAATGCGATGACCCTAATGTCATCATTATCATCACGCTGGTACAATAGAGATGAACACGCAATGTTACACGCATTCGACTCTAAAATCAGCTGTTAGTCAGGCAGGACGGTTTTTAGCACTATTTCTTCCTGGAAGATCTGCTTGATCTTCTCCATCGCTGCCTGATGTTCTGGTTCCCACTTGAACCTCACGTTCTTCTTCAGTAGTTGGAACAACGGATGGAGAACTTCCGAGTATTTCCTACTGAAGTATCTGTAATACTGGCAGTAGCCAATGAAGGAACGCAGTTCCTTTACGTTCCGGGGTGTTTTAAAATCCAACACCGACTTCACTTTTTCCGGATCTTTACCGATACCGGATTGAGAAAGATGAAAACCAAGTATGTTTAAGCTTTTCCTTGCGAAATTGCACTTTTTCAGCCTGAGAGTTAGGCCGCCCGCAGTGAGTAAATCCAACATTTTGTTGAGGTGTACAATAAGATTATTGAAGCTCCTGTTGGCCAAAATTAGGTTGTTAACATATGCGCCGCAGTACTCTCTAGCTTTAGTTTCTATCAGCATATCTAAAGCTCTGATGCAAGAAGCAAGGCTTTGTTTTGTCCCAAACGGAAGTTTCTGAAAGACATAAGATATGCCTTCATGTAGGAATCCTAAGTATTTTTGGTCGCTTTTTTTAACTTTGATTTGTAAAAACATTTTGGTTGCATTGACATAGCTAAACCAAGAATTATTACAACTGTCCTGGAGAACTGATAGGGGTGGCATTGGTTTGTTAGAAAGATTACCAGATATTTTGGCCAAAGCTCGGCCATCGATACAGACTTGAATACGTTTGTCACTTTTCGGTGTCACTACCAGAGGATTTATATACGCCGTAGGCTGTTTTTTAATCACACCCCATGCTTCCCATTTTGAAATTTTATTGGATATTAAGTTTTTAAATCTCTTAGGGTAAGGATAGAGTTTTGTTTTGATTGGACGTTTGTCCGTTACTCCAATCTCATGCTCGTAGTTAGCTATGCAACCTGGCTTGACATTAAAAAGTGCTTGATGTTTGAGAAGCACAGCTTTCAAACTTTCTCTTTTGGGAGGCTGAGAGATCTGAGTAGTTTGATACAATTTTTTTTATTTTTGAAATGGAGGCGCGAGTTTTCACTTTCATCCACTCTTTTGGTGGGAATATGTGAACTGCCATTTTTTGGGCACTTGGGAATTTTCCATTGTCCAAGTTTGGGGCACGAGCTGCCTTATCTTTGCAGGTCTTAGGCTTATTTTCTGCACTTACCCGTATGGCCTTTCGTTTTTTGTTTGACGGGGAAAAATTATAATCAAAATTATTTACCTTATCCATAATACTAAAAGGTTTTTGGCACTTTCCATTTAACTTTAAACAACGAACTACTAGATCCTCAGTCTCGCAATTTACTGATCTAAATGCAACTTCTACATCATGAGGATGTTTGACATGTAGAAGGCCGGTGTCATAGTCTAACACGGTACGAGATTTGGTAAAAAAGTTGGATCCTAATATCAAAGATTTGTTTAGACCTGAAATTATTATACCTAAAGTATGATATTCCTTCCCTTGTATCTCAATGACTAACAGAGTTTGGCCAATGATTGTTGCTGATTTACTACCAAAAGCGGATGTTACCCGTATATTCTTCGCAATTAGAAATGCGGGTGGGGGGTGGCTATTTGAGACGGTGTCCCAAATTTCTTTTGAAATTGCAGAGCAAGTAGCCCCAGTGTCCAATAAACAATTTACGTCTTTTCCAAATAAACACACTTGTATCTCTGGTAGTGAGATGACGTTATTAGAAGGTAATGCATTATTACATGAGTCAAACAAATTTTTAAATATGCCATTTGCTTTTTCATAGATTTCCCTATCTAGATCAATATGTTCTCCGTTCCTACTAAGTAATGTTAATTTATTTTCAAACATGCCTTCATTGAAATGCTTCTTTGATTTTATCTCTAAACATAAATTACAATTTTCTTTTTTTTTCTTTTTCAGTTACAAAAATTTCTTTCACTGCGGTTTTGCAAGAGTTATCATCATGTTTATTTTTTACGTTATCTTTAAAATGTCGCACATACTTGGAATGTAATTTAGTCAACTTGGTTGGACAAGTTTTCACCGTGTCCTTCCTACCGCCGTCGCAAGTATATGCGGACAATCCTCATTCCCTGGAAGAAGGAGATGAGGATTGGTTACTCCTGGTATTGTTTGTATTTTGAGTGGGAGGAGGGGGCGCACGGTTATAGCGTTCGAGAAGTTGTATTTCCTCCTCTTTTCGACGGAAGGAATTCCCTCGCTGTTCATCCGCACTGCGCATTCCGCCCCTCCTACCGCGGGCCACACGACCGTTGTTGTGGGTGGAGTGGGAGTTCCCCCCACGTGACCAGCCAGCTGACCCACTTTTGCTGCTCTGATTTCGAGGCGGGGAGCGCTGGTGGTTGTTTTGGTTTGTGTTGTGTTTACGTTTCTGGTAAGGACGCTGGTTATTTCGTGTTTTGTTTTTCTTACGAGCCACGTGCTTACCGCTAAGGCCTGAGGGGTTATTATCCTCGCCGTCTATGCTCACTTGGAGCATGTTGACCCCTTTCCTCGGGTTTTGCTGATAGAATTGGTCGCGATTCGTCATTGACGACTGCAGTTTTTGGACCAAATTCAGAAGTTTAGCAATGGTTTTAGGGCGAGACGAGACTATTGCCCTAAATAGCCAATTGGGAAAGTGCCGTGGGAGTACCTTCAATAACGTTGCATCTGACATGCGTGGCTCCAAAATGCTGTTTTTGTGCAGCAAATCTAACAGATATTTTGCAGGGGATTTGTGCACACGACTGTCGAAGTGAGAAGTCAGAATGTTAGCCCTTAAGTTAGCCAACCGCTCTTTACTTAGGTAGCATTTCCTAAATTCACTCACAAAATCTTCATAAGTTTGAATTTTGCTTCGGTTTACCTGGAACCATTGGTAACAGGTATTCCGGACTGCTCGAGGAATGTAGCTTAGTCTCATCTCGTCCGGTACCCCAGTGACCTCGAAGTACCGGTCGAGATCTTGAAGAAAATTATAGGTCTCGGTTTTCGTCTCGTTTCCTATATACACAGGCAACGTCACATTTCTGTGTATGAGACCTAATGCAGTAGCGATATTTTGTCTCGTCTCATGATTACATGAGCGAGACGTTGACGGAACAGGGTCTGTTTCGTGGGCAGTAGCGAGGTTCCCAGGTTGAGAACCGGGCAAGTCGCGACTCGAGGTGTTGTTTGGTGATGGAGGACGTTTTTGGGTAGCGGAGACAGAGATGTTCGCGAGTCTCCTCTCGATTACCTCGCTCGTTTTCTTCTGTATGGAGTTCTTCCATTCCTCCATTTTTTTCTTTAGTTGTGTACACACATCCTGTACGGTATCTTGCCTCTGCTGGATGCTACCGTTACACTCAGATTGAATTTCCTCAAGTGGCGTTTCCTGCTTGATTTCCCCCCTGAGCCTGGCTAGTTGGGAAGCGAAACTCACTTCCACTCTCCTGACCTGATTATTTAGTTGGATAGTGGTCTGCTCGACACGAGACGAGACCTGTTGTATACTTTCTGAAAGATTGGTGTAATTTTCTTCTAGCTGTCTTGCAACACTGCTAGCATTCTCCTGCACTTTGTCTAGCCTACTTGATGTTTTGGCTACACGATTTGACAGGTCTTCACGGGTACTATTTATCTCCCCCCTAAGCTTTGCAGTAGTGAGCTTTAACGCTCCGTCAGCTGACGCTTACTTTGCTTAAGTTTCGAACTCACGGACTCCAGCTGGAGTTCAAGACGAGCGTTACTAGACTTTATCGCATGTTCTAGCCTTTCACTATTTTGTCTCGTTTCATTACGGACTTGTTCTAAACTTCTGTCTAATTTCTCAGCATTCTCATCAACTTTTGACCCTAGTTTTGCCTTAAGATTTTTTCCTAAATTCTTCGAATTTTCTTCTAATTTCTTATTTAATATCTCCAAATTCCGCTGTCCCTGCAATATTTTTTCTAAAATGGCCGCAAAATTAAACCCACTAGTGTTTTCCATAGTGCTACTTAAGTTCTCGGCTGGGCTAACCATATGTTCCAGAGTTTTAGTAGTTTCTTCCCTTTCCTCCCGTAACGGCACTTCCGGTTCCCTACCGGTGACTGGCGGAACCATTTCCACCACGTCAGCGTCTCCCACTACGCTGTCCGTGCGCTCGTTAGCGTTCTGTTCTACTATACTACTCTCTTCTGAGAGCTCGCCAGCTCTCTGAGCGAAATCTTCATTTACGAACTCCTTGTCCACGTTCACTAATTTTCGAGCCTGTGCTCTTGTTACGACCATTTACAATAGAAAAATTGTTACAAAAGTTACTTCCCCCCTAACTTCAAAAGCCTGAATTCTCTAACACAATGTTATACTGCGAAACATTCAAAACACTTAATAAATTCAAACACAAGACACCGCCGTTCTTGGAAATTTCAGGGAATAAACATAACATATACCGAAATATTACATAAAATTGTACTCTGACCAGTGAGTATATGAAGTATACTCTATTGCCTCACGTTGGGCGCCACGTTTTTGTGTGAGATGCAGGTAGCCAGAGCCGAAACTAAGGTTACCAAGAAACACTAACATAAATAAAATTAAAATTATATAAGGTGGAGTGGCTGGGTATATTTAAAATAACTGAGAAATTTACATAAAATGCAAATTTCAGACATTTACATATTTTTTTTGGAGATAATGGTATTTTCCTGTAAGAGCCGCCACTGCCATAAGTGAGTTGGTAGAGCATAAAAATTTTATTAAATGAGAACAATAGATTTTAGGGTTATTTGTGCAACAGTTATGGTTAAGATGTTACTATAGTGAGTTGTTTATAGAAATACCAAAAAGGTTAAAAAAAAAATTATATTTTAACTTAACAGGTAGCAGCCTGTTCTAGAACTCACTATACTCATGACTGTTCATTAATGGTTTTTTGGGCATTAATACTTTTTTTGGGCCCCATTTAGAGAGCCGGTTAGATATACATATAATAAGGGAAAATGCTTTTTTGTTTTACATTTTTGAAAAACAAACATTTTTATTAGTAGTAGGTACTTACCCTGCAGCAAATTGAGTTTAAGACAAATTTTGGTTAGAGATGTTGGTTTATTTTTAAGATACTTGAACATTAAGATGAGTGCTGTAGATGTATATTTACACTTTAATACACTGAGACTTTACTTTCATCTGTAGTGCACTACTAAAAACACGCTTACACTATGATATATATTTATATCGATTTATATATATATATATATATATATATATATATATATATATATATATATATAGGTATAACACTTTTTTTACTATCTAAGATAACAAACAAAAGAGGGGAGGATGAGAACGTGATAATTTAGGTTTGGTTGACCTTTAAAAAAATATTATATAAACATTTCTTTAACTCCTCCTTTCGATGAGTTCATGGTCTCTGACAGTTTCAGAGAGGAGTAAATAATATTACACAAATTTTTATATTTAACTAAACACGTTAAAAAGAAAAAAAACAAAATTAAACTGATCAAATATCTTAGTTATTTTGTTGCACAGTTTCTGTAGTTGACCAATTGTTTACGCACACAGTTTTAATGCAATTCACCAAGTTTTTCCACATTTTCATTTCACTGCGGAGGGTAAATGTTTTTTACAATGTTTAATAGGCTCGTTACTGAAGTTACTTGAAGTAGACCTATGGTTTGTTCATGGAAGCAAGCAATTACAAATGCTTGTAACCTTGTTTAAAAGTCCAAGGAAGGCACTGTGCTAAAAGACGTTACAGGCCTTTTCAATATCTCAACTAGAGATATTTCATTTTACGTGTTTTACTGCCATACTGGAAGTGTAAAATGCTTCCCCATATTAACTGGTGGGGTTTTTGATAAGATGTCCACTTAGTTTATTTCATATGAGCGATGGTTAGCACTTTGTTGAAAAAAAAAAACAACTAAAAGATTTCAATTTTTAATTTCCATTATCAATTGTAGTTAATTTGTACGACTTAGTTTCAAACACTGTAGATATGTGCACGGTTTAACACATTCTGTAATGTACACTCGAAGGTGATATTTAAAAGTAAAGTTTACTACACACTCGAGTTTCCGGTATTTTACAGGAATCTCCACGGGGACCGATGTCCACACGTCTCCTGGGTTATCAGTAACTGATAGGTAAGAGAAGTCAAGACGACTTCCTTACGACGATATTTAACGTGTTTTTACTTCCAGACACAAGAACGAACTTTTTTTTGTTTACCACTCAAACAAGTATATCTACCGCACAAAAACCAAGAAAGGAAGAAACTCGCTTCCTTTCGAGTCTTTAACAAAAGGTTTTGTGCTTTCCGGCAATCTTCCGGGTGGTCCTCTCTGCAAATACCACCAGTTCAGCTGTTTTTAGTTGCAAATTTAACCCGCACCCCTTTGACAGGTGCTGCTCCTTGTAAATGACGGTGAACTTGGAACCTTCTGCTACCAGCAGAAGTTTATGAGAGTTTTTAAAACAATATAATTATCTTCACTTATAACAACACTTATGAATAGGAAAAATACATGTTATGATACACAGAAATAAAGAAAAATATTCATAAAATATATTGTTATGCTATACATAAACTGTCATCTCTTTCAGAAGCAGAAGTAAGCCCAATTTCCTGCGGCTGTTCTTCAAGTTGTCTGCTACCAATGGCATCCATGTTTGTATGGAGAGGGATAGAGGAAACATCTTTGTTTATTATTACTTTTGACAATTACAAGAGCCAAATGTCTTGTACGAAAAGGGATACACGCTGATAAAATAAATCAGTAATTTTGTACGGTATTTCCAAGAACGATTTGAGCGTAATACGTTAATATTAATATTTTACATAGAAAATGAGTTAAAATAGAGTAAAACATTTCAAACTGGCTTTGCATCTTGGGAAAAAAGTATAGGTCCGCTCGCAGACCGTACCGGTCATGGGTGAAGGGGGGGCGGAAGAGACGCTTGAGCTAGCTGCACACAAAATCACACCTATAGAAATCCAAAAACTCACATGTAGAAGCTAAAATTTTTACAACTTTTTAAACAATAGAAGTTGTGTGTCTATACCCACTGTTTCCAAATCAGTGTTGTTTCACTAAGGAAGTGTGTAGGATCCTTCCTGGGTATAATGAGTCTTATTTAGTCCCTCATCTAGTGATTTCTTTACATGGTGAGTCGTGAGGACCTCACATATTGAAGTCTAGGCGACGAGAAGTCGTGAGAAAAAAAAACTGTCAGTGCTCGCTCCGTCTTCCAGCGTTCTAAAATCAATGCATGATTCCCATAGAATCTGCCTATTTCTTTAATAATTAATCCATCGTAGAGGCTTTTAATATCATTTTCCCTTCATCCCCATGTATGTTATACATTATACAATAACCCAGAATTAGATGCAGGCGGTAAATACAATATAACTAGCCTATAAAGGGAATAACACAAATGAATAAATACAATATAATACAATATTGTATTAATATTTCCGTACTACGCTCGGTGTTTTAAACATCTTTAATATAATACCTAGATAATATTCAATAAGTATGCTAATATTCAAGCAATAAATTGAGTCACAAAATAATCTATTTACATATTGATATGTAAATGTGCCCCTCATCTGCATTTTAATATGCAGATGATGGAGAAGGACATTGGCCTTCTACAGTTTGCCTTCTGGTCCTGGACGAAGATTTTCTCATCCGAGAGGAACATTATTAATTCAGCGTTATTTGTTGATTTTTCTTGCTTATACATATCAACTCTACCAAAACACACTGTGAAATATAGTAACTGTCTACGTTCTTAATGTATATAGTCGGTATTTAATGTTCACTTGTGAAATATCTAGTCGCCTATTACCCTAATTAAGTTAACTTTGGTGGGCTTTTGTCCTACTTTTGGAAAGTTTGTGGTCTTTTGTCTTACTCTTAATAAAAGGCACTCCGCAGAGTATATATATTGCAATTTTGAATGCTTGCTTGGTTTCAGAAAAGTCTGGTAAAATATGTTGTTTAAACATTTTTATTTTATTCTTTCTTAGAAATTTGTTATGGAATTCTCGTATCTCCATTTGAAAGAAACGAATTTCTTAACTAATTATATAATTAATTCTTAGAATAAAATAGGTTATATAATGTAATTCATGTATTCTTATTTAATGTATTCAAGACATGTATTCAAGTCTTATTCGTGGACGAAAGTAAATTTGAGGTGTTTGGTTTAGAGGTTTTCTCACCAATCAGCCGACTTACACACATGTTCTCGTGCAAAATTAAATCTTTTCTTCTATTGATTTTACTTACGTACGGTTTCTTACTTGGTACCCTACCATGAAACGGAGTGTCTCAACACTCTGCTGATTGTTTCTGCGATAATGTTCTTGCCTAACTCGGTGTTTAGGGATGCCGCAATACTCACTGCACTTAGCCTGGGATTGTTCTTAATGTTGCCAAGAATAGCATTTTCCCCATTATCTGACAATTTCCTGGGCTCTCCAATTTCTGGTATGGGTTCTATTCTATTTTCGTTTTTATACATCCTGACAATGTCTCTAACGATACTCTTGGGGATGCGTCATACGAGGGTCACTACGAAGGTTTTGAGATGTGAAATAACTTACATACTTAAAATCAATTTAACACTTACATTCTCTCAAAGTATTCACCATTACACTGTACGCACTTTTGCATCCTCGAAAATCACTTTTGGAAGCAGTGTTGGCAGTCTTTTTCTTCAAGTGTTGAAAGTTCATTCTCGTAAGCCAATACAGCTTCTTCAGGGCTGCAAAATCTCTTCCCACGCATGCGATCTTTGATCCTGGGGAACAGAAAAAAATAACACGGAGCCAGGTCAGAGCTATACGGCGGATGTCAAGTTTGACTTCCGTAGATTCTAAAAACTGAATTGTGATGTTGGCCGTGTGTGCGGACGCGTTGTCATGATGAAGCAAGATCCCACGCAATCCAGGTCTTGGACGCCGTTCCCGAAGCTTCTGGAATACTTTTGTTAGGCAAACAGTGGTACTACTGAGCAGTAACAGTCCTTTGTTCTTCAAGTGGAACAGTTGCAACATGGCCAGATTTGGAGAAGAAAGTTGCGACCATCTTCTTCCCTACACTTCGCGGTCTCTTCACTTTCGTGGGTGGATTTTCGTCTGGAAACATTCAAACTGTAGACTGGCGTTTATTTTCAGGGTCAAATTGATAGATCCAAGTCTCATCACCAGTAACAATGTCAGAGACGCGTCGAGAATTACCTCCATCAAATCTTGCAAGCATTTCTTCACACCATTCCACACGCATGCGCTTGTGCTGTTCAGTCAAAGTGTGAGGCACCCAACGAGATGAAACCTTCCTGAGCCGAAGATGATCATGAAGAATTTCTGTTACTGCTGGCGATCCAATATTCATTGTAGATTGAATGTCCTTGAAAGTTGTTCGAGGATTTTCTCGAATAATTTGTTCCACAGCGGCAATGTTTTCATCTGACACAGCTGTTGCCATACGTCCAGCTCTCTCTCTTCATCTTTAAGCGATGTCCGGCCTCTTCTGAATTCACCAAACCACCGAAATTGTAGCACGGGAAGGAGCAAGGTACCCAAATGCCCCCTGCAAACGGTCAAGACTTTGTGTTTCATTCAAACCACTTTTGAAATCGTAAAGGATCATTGCCCGAAAATGTTCCCTTTTGAGCTCCATTCTGGGCAGCCGAATACTGCTCACATCAACAAACAAGTGAAGGCGATACGGCCACGCCGATAAGCGAGGCGAGTTGAAACTTGCTTCGCTTCTTCGCTCTGGATACCACTACGGATCGCAATTGTTGGAATTCAAATACTGTGCCACAACAATGCGTATCTCAAAACTTTCGTAGTGATCCTCGTATTTCAGCTCTTTTAGCATATTTACGCCCTTTTGCATGATGACAGATCACAAATTGCCACTGCTCGAAACTTGTATTTTTTACCTTTTCTACCCATATTCATCACAGCCCATGTTACCTGTTTTATTCACAACGTTCAGTGCTGCTTATGCACCTTTGCTATTATCTCTCTTCTGCTGTCATCTACAGTACATGTCTTGTCACCATACCATGCCCTCTACATAGTACAGAAACGAGTAAATACCGTTGGTATTATCGAAACCGAATATTAATGGAAGGTATTTTTGGTTCAGTATCTGTTTCACATCCTGTTACTAAGCATTGGTTAGCATATTGTCACTTTTGTTTCATTCAGAGTTCAATATTTATCCACGTGTCTTTTTACCTTAAAAATTACGTTTACTTGACCTATTATTATCCAAATCCAACAGGATAAGCAGTCAGCATCTACCAAGTGTCAACGGCCTTCTCGGAGAGCGAATGAGCGGGTGGAGGTCAGGGCACCTTCTTGTCCGTAGGAGGGGAAACTGTCCTAAAAGGCGGATGAACCACTAGATGGTCAACGGCATGGAGATGTAGAAAGGAAATGGGAATACTACCACATTATCTTTTTCTCAGAAGGGACGAAGGAGGAGAATAAATAAATATGATGGTTCTTCCTGAAATAAAAAAATTCCGGAGGTAAAATAGTCCCCCGTTCGGATCTCCGGGTGGGGACTCCTCCGGGAAGAATCATCAGAAGAGAAAATAATAATAACTTTAATTTCAGCATAGGAACCTGGAACGTACGAAGTGGACATAGTGGGCTTGAGTGAAGTGAGATGGCCAGGGAAAGATGAGATAATATCGGGAAATAACAGAATATACTATTCGGGTAGCGATAAGGGCGAGAATGGTGTCGCGATAGCAATGAAGAACGAAGTAGCAAGAAGTGTAACCAAAGTGGAATACTGCAGTGATCGCTTGGTGTTTGTAAAACTACGTGCAAAACCAGTGGATATTGTGATAATACAAGTGTATATGCCAACAACCGGCCATGATGATAATGAAGTAGAAGTAATGTATGATCAGATTAGTGACATATTGCATCAGGAAGGAAGAGGTATGGTCAACGCCGTAATAATGAGAGACTTCAAGCAGAGGACAGATAACAGTAGGAGAAGGAGCTGAGAATAAGGTAGTGAGACCGTTTGGACTAGGTAGAAGAAACAAACGAGGTCAAATGCTTATCGATTTCTGTAGGCAACATGATCTGGTAGTCATGAACACGTGGTTTAAGAAAAGAAAAACCAAGCTGTAGAAGTGGAAAAGTCCAGGAGATACGAAACGCTACCAAATCGATTACATTCTTGTGAAGCAACATTTAAGGAATAGTGTACGAGATGTGAAGACACTGCCAGCAGCGGACATTGATTCGGATCACAATCTCCTGGTGGCGGAAGTGCAAACCTGGTTAAAGTCGATCAAGAAAAATGGGAAGAGAAATCGAAAATGGAACTTGGAGCGACTAAGAAATATCGATGATGATGTGAAAGAAGAAATTGCAGAAACATTCTGTGCAATGGGCGATGTGGTTGACAATATAGAGAATAGTTGGGGAAAAGTTTAACAGATTCTATTGACACACTCCACAATAACATTGACAGGATGAAAGAGCACCGAGAAAACCATGGATAACTGAAGCAATGCTTTAGAAGATGGAAGGACGCAGAAGGGCGAAAAACACGAACATCAAAAAATACAGAAGGTTGAATAATGAATTAAGAAGAGACACAGACAAAGCCAAAGAAAAGTACATGGAACAGATATGTGAAGAAATAATGGAACTTCAACGGTACGGCAGATATGATCTGATGTACCAGAAAGCACAAGAATTAGGAGGGAAAGCTACAAAAATATACTAACGTTCAGCATCGAAGATCAAGAAGGTAATGTAACCACTGATCATCAAAGAATGCTTAGAATTTGGGAGGAATACATAAAAGATCTGTATGATCAGAAGAACCACCCCAAAGATGTTGCGATTGAAGCAGAGAAAGAGGTGAATGATGAAGAAAAAGGACCCAGTATATTGAAAAGTGAAGTAGTACAAGTAATCAAGGACATGCGAAAGAGAAAGGCCACTGGAGAAGACGACATACCAGTAGATTTGCTCAAGGGATTAGGAGACAACGCAATGAAAGTACTGACTTCACTTATTAACAAGATCTACCCGAGTGGAGAATGGCCAAAAGATTTTCTTGATGTTACAATGATTGCATTGCCTAAGAAAAACCAAGCAAAGAAGTGCAGCGATCACAGAACCATTAGCCTGATTTCCTATACTGGAAAGAACATTGCACGCATACTGAATAGGCGGCTGGCTGGAAAGTAAGATAGATGAGAAGTTAGAAGAAGATCAATTTGGATTCCGGATAGGAAAAGGCACCAGAGATGCTATTGGATTGATGAGAATTATATCAGAAAGAATTCTTGATGTAAAGGAAGAGTTGTGTTTGTGCTTTATCGACTGGCGAAAAGCTTCCGACCGGGTCAATTGGACGAAACTTCTGAAAATACTTAAAGAAATTTGAGTCAACTGGAGAGATCGACGACTCATTCAAAACCTGTACACAGGACAACGAGTGAAGCTGCGCTTGAATGAAGGAGAAACCAATAGTGTGGAGATTGGAAGAGGAGTCAGACAAGGATGTAGTTTGTCGCCCCAATTATTCAACATTTACAGTGAATGTTTAATGAAGGAAGCATTAATGGGAATTGGAGATTTCAAGATGGGAGGGCAGATCATTAACAAGATCAGGTATGCAGATGATACGATTATAATAGCTAAAACCGAAGGAGGACTACAAGAGATGATTGACAAAATAGTTGACACTGGAAAACTGTATGGAATGGAAATTAACGTCGAAAAGTCGAAAGTCATGAGAATATCCCGTGGAAACACGCCCTTACGGATCAAAGTAGAACAAAGAGAACTTGAAGAGGTCGATAATTTGAAGTATCTGGGAAGTATTTTGACGAGAGACGCTTACTGCACCAAAGAGATCAGGCCAAAAATTTCAATAGTTAAAGAAACATTCAACAAGAAAAGATCACTCTTAACTAGCAGGCTCAATATTGGACTTAAGAAGAAGTTGGTCAAGTGCTATATATGGGGCATTGGACTGTATGGTTCAGAGACTTGGATATTACGGGAGTTAGAGAGGATATATTTAGAGAGCTTCGCAATGTGGTGTTGGAGGAAGATGGAGAAGATAAAATGGACAGAGAGAGCAACAAACGAAGATGTTTTAAAACGGATAGAAAAAAAGAGGACACTTCTAGCCATCATCCTTCGTAGAAAGGCCAATTGGATTGGACACATCTTGCGAAGAAATTGTCCTCCTCAAACCACCATAGAAGGAAAGATGGAAGGGAAGCGAGAAATAGGAAGAAGAGCACAGCTGATGGATGATTTGAAAGATAGAACATATTGGGAGTTAAAAGAGGAAGCTGAAGATCGACAAAAGTGGAAAAAACATTTTCAGGCCAAAATCTAAAGTTGGAAAAAAAAAATTCTCATTAGTCCCTGGACCTGCCGAAAGGCAGAATACTTAATAATAATAATTTGTTTTTGGCAATTCCTAACAAAAACCGAATATTAATGTGAGGGACTATATATAGTCTGGTGGCAGAGCAAGAGAACCTTGCATTTTGGGGTGACCAAGGTTTTTTGATGTTTTCTTATAGATTTTGATGTGCTGAATCCAAAACTGCCGGGTGCAACGCTGGCACCCTTGAGCATTTTCCACAAAACTCACTAACGATTTCCCCTCCCCCTTTTTATTGAAAAATCGTTGACTTCGAGAAAATTATATGTACCTTCTACAGTAGTTAACGTAGAATAAAAATTCAAACCTTGTTCGGCTTCTAATGAAACTGTCTTTCCAACTATGTTAATCACTTGGGGCTGCGACGAACAGGGAAGGGAAATAGAATGGGAAATTCTGGAAAATTCCCTTCTAAAGCATCTTTCAGCTCTTAATATCCAAGAGCCGTACCTCGAATGTCCATCCGGAAAGAAAATATTTTTATATTTTCATGAACTTTCAACACTAGCAAACAATACTAGGAATAGTACTGCTCTGGCACCCTTGAACATTTCCCACAAAACTCATAATTTTGCAATCATTTGTATTTTACCAAAAAAATTATTAACTTCTGGGAAATTATCAGTAACTTCTACAGTAATAAACGTAGAATAACAGTTCAGACCTTGTTTTGCTTCTATTGGAACAGTCTTTCCCACAATGTTAATCACTTGGGCTGCGACGAACATGAAAGGGAAATAAAATGAGAAATTCTGGAAGATTCCCTCCCAAAGCATCTTTCAGCTCTTAAAGTACAAAAGGGATGGGGTGTATGTCCTTCCGATAGAAATATTTTTATATTTTTATGAACTTTCTACACTAGTAAACAATATTAGAAAGGTTGCCACCTTGGCCATTTCCCATTAAACTCATGATTTCCCATCATCTATATTAAAAATAGTTCATTGCGGGAAATGTAACTTGAACTTCTATACAAATTAACAAAGAATAATGTTTCATCCCTTTCTGCTTCTGTTCGAATAATCTTTCGAACATCAGGCCTTAGGGCAACATTTGCAATTTCGAGACATTTTTATTAAGCACGATTTTAATGTATTTAGACTGTTGCAAAATTTTCTATTATCAGTAAAGTGTATTAATAAATCGTACGTTAAAAATATTTTTATAACTTTCTTCGATTTTTATGATTTTGATTAAAATGTAGCACCTGTAATTCGAGAGGTTTCGCACATTTAGAAAATGTATATTCTAGTGGTTTCCTAAAAGCCACACTTATTTGTAAAAAATGGTTATTCAAGATAAACTTACATAATGACTTAAGTATGTCATGTTTATTTGTAATATAATTCCTTACCACTTTCTTCACTCTCGTCAGCGTCGTTATGTGAGTACGTGTTTAGTTTTTTGTAGACAGAACACTGTACAAGGTAGTTTACCTACACTACTACATCATCTTGTTGAACAAGGTTTTTCTGACGAACAGGAACATTTGATGAGATGAAGTACATCGGCAGGAGCTGGCTGAACATTTGGAGGAAGCATAACTGGCCTTAACGATTTGTTTGTTTCATCACGTGTCCATCCATAAAAAGTTGGATCAACATTTGGTGGCTTTGCCCTATCTGCACTCAGCCAAATTAGCATTTGTAGATGTGCGCGCTTTACATTTAGTTTAAAAGCTTCCGACGTGGGTGGAAGAGAGCAAAGTAGTGGGGCTCTGGTGTGAGCAGATGCACTTTTTTCTTCCAAACGTTAATACGAACTTCTATCATAGACTTCACACTTGCTACACCATAGCACGCAGCTACAGTCAGTTGCTTCTTGCTCTATATCACTGGTTATATCTTCCTGAGATCCCATTTTTTCAAGCTAACTCCTTTTAACACTTGTTTAATGGCTGTTGATTTTCTTGTATTATAGCCACCATATTCAGGAGTGACTTCAGGACTCCTAATGATCGACTTTAAAAACTCGAAATCTATTCTCTGAGCTCTGTACACTGAATAAACTTGAGATGCAAGTAATGCTAGAGTTGGCACTTCTTTTACTGAGAAATGTTGGGGCATTGGTGGCTTTTTTGGCCCTGTGTACCGGTGTACAGGCACTCCACTAGTCACACGTTCCTTCATTTCTTCCTTTGTAATGCGACAAATTTTGTTACTGTTGCAACTCCATGACTTCTCCACTTGAGTTATCAGCAGAGCCATACTGTGAGTTTGACGTAGGCCATTTTGAGATGAAATAAATGTGTCGAAGTTGTCACAAACAGCTTGCACGAATCCGTCTGTTGAGGGATTAAGTTCTTGCAAAGTTGGTGCTTTGCTGGCTTCTGCTGCAGCTGACGCTTTAAATCTTAGGGTCTCACTGTAACTAGAAGTGATTCCAAACTTATGGAATTCGTCAGTGAGACGTTTGCTGTTCAGAAGCATAGCAAGAGCAATATGGAGAGTAGTTGGCTGCTTTGTCAATGCTGCAGTTACGATATTGCAGGTAGTTTCCAATGAGTATTGCAGGTAGCTCAGTAATTCCAAACATCTCTAATAGGAAAAGTAAAGTTTCACTAACATTATTTTTAATATTGTCTTCAGAGAGGGTAGTTTCGTAACTTTTCAATCTATCATCATGCTTCTTCACTTCATTCATTATCTTTGTACTTAAATCTTTTATTGTTTCTCCATCATCGTCGTCATCTTCGGTAATATTCGTGGCAAGAGCAGCTTGATTTTTAAAGGCAAGAATGCTGGATACACCAGGAGAGGACAATGAAGGCTTTACCTATTCTTTCCTGAACATCTCTTATAATTGCAAGACGATCAGTTCTAGATCCACCGTTCTGTTGATAAAGATGGTAAACTTTGATGGAGTTCCAAATACGAGAGGTGTCCTCTTTTAAAGCTGTCGTGACTGCGTTGATTCCATCTCCGTCACTTCCTTTATTTAGGATGCGTTTCAGTGAACAAATTTTAGTTGACTTACTGTGCAAGAATTGATTGTAACAGTCTTTGTAGTAACGAGCAACTGCCGTATGTAGATCTCCAACAGCTCCATTTACAAGCACTCGAACAGCTTCGGATAGTTCGTCATTTCTAACATCACATATTTTGAGGATAGCTTCTTGAATAGTCGGTTGCCCTGGACGATCAACCGTTCTAAGAAGGTGATATCTGCGCCATCGACTTGGATTTCCTGGATCAGGATCGGAACAGATCTCTCCACAGAATAGACATCAGTACGATAATTGAAAGGTTTTGCGTCTGATCTTCTAATCCGTTTCACCTGCGGTTCAGAGGAGGTTGAAGTTGACTGCTCTTTGGCTCTCTTGATATGCCACTGCGAAGTATATGTTGATACGCAGTCCTTATGAAAGTATACTGGCACATTTTCCTCAAAAGAAATAAACCGTCCGTCACGTCTAAGACTACTTGTCAACATAATTGATCGAACTCGAGCTGGTCCTCCAGTTATAAGCCGCTCTTGTGTTTTATGACATATGAAAATGGACTTCTTTTCATGATTTTAAAAAGTGCACTATGATACACTACTTTGAAACGTGTTAACACACATAAAACAGTAACAGTTTAAGTCACTTGGCACTAGTCAGTTGTAAACTCACCCACCTGTTCACTAAAAACTGTTATGTCTATGTGATGGCTGCTACCTGTAGATATATAAAAAGGTTGAATTAATACATGGAGGAACGTTAGAATTAATAACGATGAAAAGATAAAAGGAAATTTAAACATTAAGATCCATGAACTTTTAGCCAGGAATCGTAAACTGAACTTAAAAACAACAATACAAGTACTAAATATATCCTGCCCAAATTATATGAGGCCAATCTATTGTGCTATTTACCAATTTTATAAACGTAAATTCCTTTTAAATTTTAATTATTCAAGTGTGTATTGCACGGTTACGGTTCACATGTGTACGGTTATTTTCAAATGTAGAAAGTTCATGAAAATATAAAAATATTTCTTTCGGTAGGAGATACACCCCATCCCTTTTGTACTTTAAGAGCTGAAAGATACTTTGGAAGGGAATTATCCGAAATTTCCCATTTTATCTTAGTTTCCTGTTTATTACAGCCCCAAGTAATTAACATTGTTGGAAAAACTGTTCCAATAGAATCATAACAAGGTCTGAACCGTTATTCTATGTTAATTACTGTAGAACTTCCCAGAAGTCAATTTTTTTTTTTTTTTGGTAAAAATACAAATGATGGGAAATTGTGAGTTTTGTGGGAAATGTTCAAGGGTGCCAGAACAGTACCATTCCTAATATTGTTTGCTAGTGTCGAAAGTTCATGAAAATATAAAAATATTTTCTTTCCGGATGGAGATTCGAGGTACGGCTCTTGGATATTAAGAGCTGAAAGCAGTAGCGGTTTCTGACGTAGGGCTACCGGGCTACAGCACGCTTCCTATGTTTGTGTATTTGTGTTAGACTAATTTTAGTTCACAAAATTTTCATCTATTCATTTGTGTAAACTGTTCGTTAATTAACAAAATACAGAACTTTCCCATGACGATCTTTTTCGAGCGTGGAGCGCGATTATCAGCGCCTTCAGCAGTGTGAAAGTTGTACTAACGAACCGAGCGGGCTGTACTGAATGGAGCCCGCTTGAACTATACAAGCCTACTCAACAAATATATCTCTAGCATGGAACAAAGATCTCAATATGCCTTGTCCACTTTCCTTTTTTTACACCCAGAATAGCTTCCACCGTGCTGAGCTAGGTTGAGCCCGAAGACATTCTGCGCAAGCGCCAAGTACTCCTCTTTCTCGTTTGTTTCTTCTGCTTACTGGCGGCGCTCGCCGCTCGGTTCTCTCTTTTCTCCTCTTTTTTATTTTCTTTAATCCTAAAGGTCCGGGAGCCCAGAATTGTCGGGAGTGTATATTAAATGAATTGAACATTTTTTACACAGATTCAGATCTTACTTAGCAAAAGTATAGCACATACATTTAATGGGGCATCGGTAATAAGGGATCAATTAATGACGTACAATCTAAACACTTTCCTTTGGCACACTACGTCCATTGTTAACCAATTAAATTCGATAATGGAAAGAACTCCATCTCAAAATCAATCGACAATGGTTTTTTCCTATAGTCTTTCAGGATTTTCCACATTTTTCCTCCTGCTCCCCACAGCGTGTATCTGTTTTGGAAAAAGTGGCTGTATGACGTATTCCGAGTGGGTCAGCTACTCGATGGAATTTCAAGTCACGAACTGTCTATTCCGTCTATGAAAATTAAAATGTTTCGAAAGAGTGCTCTTCAGAGCTAGAGAAATCCAACACAGGGAATTCATGTTTTGGTTAGAATTCTTTCACTAAACAATGCCGCATGTGAATATTTTCTATAATCAAATTCAGTGCAGGCCTACCATTAAAGTACAAACAGCACTTAAATATTTCATTGAAGCCATTGAGAAAATTCGGAATGACACAGACAATATTAGAACAAGTGATATGTTTCTTCCAACAGTTGGTGAAAACAAATGTGGGCGGATTATATCTTGCAGAGTACCCAATGCCAAAGAAGTATGTGCTCGCATTTGTGCGTATGCGCGAAATTGATTTGAGAAAACAAGCCATTTGGATGCCGCCAAACTTCTGGATTCTTCAAATTTTAGTGATTTTTCGAAGAAATTTCCGGAACATATTCTGGACACTGCGGTTGAAAGCTACCCAATGTTAGGTAAGCAGTGACTTCGCACTGAGCTTTTGGTTGTCAGCTTATCTTTAAGAACAACTTACAGGACAATTTTAAAGAAATAACAACCCTTTTGCAAATAATAGTGACCATACCAATGTCCACAGCAGAGCCTGAGAGATGCTTTTCGTCTCTAAAGAGAATTAAGACATTCGTGAGGAATTTCCGTAGGTCAGGAAGGTTAACTGCACTTGCCATGCTCTCGATAGAAAAATGTTTGATCAACAACATGCTAGATTTCAACTCCAGGGTGATAGAAAAGTTTGCCAGCGTTAAGAATCGAAGGATGGATATCAAGTTCCGCCTTCAGTGGGTAAATACACGTATATATATATATATATATATATATATATATATATATATATATATATATATATATATATATATATATATATATATATATATATTTAAGCACGCTTTGTTAATGACAGTACGAGCCGCCACTGGCTGAAAGATGCTTTGGAAGGGAATTTTCCAGAATTTCCCATTCTATTTCCCTTCCCTGTTCGTCGCAGTCCAAGTGATTAACATAGTTGGAAAGACTGTTCCAATAGAAGCAAAACAAGGTCAGAACCGTTATTCTACGTTTATTACTGTAGAAGTTACTGATAATTTCCCAGAAGTCAATAATTTTTTGGTAAAATACAAATGATTGCAAAATTATGAGTTTTGTGAGAAATGTTCAAGGGTGTCAGGGCGTCCTAATTTGTTTGCTAGTGTCGAAAGTTCATGAAAATATAAAAATATTTTCTTTCCGGATGGACATTCGAGGTACGGCTCTTGGATATTAAGAGCTGAAAGATGCTTTAGAAGGGAATTTTCCAGAATTTCCCATTCTATTTCCCTTCCCTGTTCGTCGCAGCCCCAAGTGATTAACATAGTTGGAAAGACAGTTTCATTAGAAGCCGAACAAGGTTTGAATTTTTATTCTACGTTAACTAGTGTAGAAGGTACATATAATTTTCCCGAAGTCAACGATTTTTTAATAAAAAGGGGGAGGGGAAATCGTTAGTGAGTTTTGTGGGAAATGCTTAAGGGTGCCAACGTTGCACCCGGTAGTTTTGGATTCAGCACATCAAAATCTATAAGAAAACATCAAAAAACCTTGGTCACCCCAAGATGCAAGGTACTCTGCAAATCTTATGGACTGGCTGCCAGACTATATATATATATATATATATATATATATATATATATATATATATATATATATATATATATATATATATATATATGTATATATATATATAATATATCCCATCATGAGTTCAAGTTTCATCGTTATAGTGTCGCAGTTCAGTTACAAATAATCCCTATGATTCCTGAAACTTCATGTACACTCATGTCGAAAATTATTGTCGCATGTCTATAAATATGTTGTAGGAATACAATTTGATAACGAATTCGCCCGGTATTTCTTATAATGTTAGAAATCCGGTGTTCTTTTGTATAATCGGCAAAGACATGTATGTGGCAAATTTCATGTCAAAAGAGCAGTAAATAAGATCAATAAAACGAAAATAAAACTTTCTTGTCCATTTAGCAACATTTTGTTTTACTCATTCTAATTTTCGTTTGTATAATTCTTTTCCTATGAAATTACCACAAACATATATTTCCCGATGATACACATAGTATCAGTTTTAAAAGTACCCTGCAAAATCATTATCAAATTACATTCTTAGAAGAAGACAATTATAGATATGCGACAATCATTTTGGACATGAGTGTACATCAAATATTACTACTATATAATTACATATTTCAAAAGTACTGTGCATAAGGATATTCTGTGCATAAGTAGAAGGAAACAATAGTTCGTATTCCTAGAAAGTTATTCTTAATAATATGATTATTCAGTAGTACTGTACGCTTATATCTAAAATATATAATTTTAATTGTAATACGAATATATGAATTTCAAGAGTATCTAGTCAATACATCATCAGTCCTATATTTACTAATTATGTAACAAACATAAATATTTCAATTTTTTTTTTAGCTATGTACAATTTATTTAACTTATCAGATTTCTTCTTGCTGAGTCCTGTATTTGCATTCTTCAGTTGATAATACCAAATGTTGATATAAATAGAACAGTAAATGTCGTATAAAGTTATGTAAAGTGAAACAATATAATGTAAATCCTAAGAATTAATTATTAACCCTTTCGGGCCCATTTTTGCGTTTTCCTACATTGCTCAGAAACTATTTACCCGATTGATTTGGTTAAGGCTTTGTTTTTTTCCAAGAGAGATTTTTTTGTAAGTTATAATGCAGTGTTGCAAACAGGAGGTAAATTATTGAGAGAAATGTAGGGGTGAAAATTTACAAAAAAAAAATCCCTAACCGATTTTTCAGATGTTTTGTAATTGGTACCACCGTTGCCACATAGGTTCAAGTCACCTAAAAAAATCTTTTGTTTGTTGATAAGGTAGAGTGAAAACCTGAAGTCGCTGGCTGCTATACAAAGAGAGAAATAAAATATTCTCTCTCCTCGTACACGAAATTTTGACACTTTTTACGCCTCAGAAGCAAAAATTAACAAATATGTCGGGGCTCCCTAATTATCCTATTGAAACTTTTTATGGTGCGTTCTGTAGGCCAAAGAGGAGGCCTCTAGATAGTCGTATGTTTGTTCCATTGTAGCCAGCAAGAGGGAAAAATAGAGGGGGGAAGTAATTTTTCCGATTTTTTCACCTAAAGTCGGTAATTAATTTTTTGGGGTGGAAACACTGCTACCAGACAGACGCAAACTATCTGAAAATAAATACCCTACTAATATATCCTACAAGTATCGTGGCGATATCTAACAAAGTAAGCATGAAATTATAAAAATATCTCATTCTACTTCAGAAATTCACATTTTCTTACCATTTGCAGAACATGGTTTATCATAAACCTCAACTATACTTCCCCTAATTATCCTACTGAAACTTTATATTTTGTGTTATGTAGGCTAAGGACGAAGCTTTCAGATTTGGTACGTTTGTTCGAATGTAGCCAAAGAAAGAGACATAAGATACAAAAGAGGCATTTAATAGATCAGACAGTTTAAAAGTTGTCACTGGCTGTACTGTCCCATATTTATCAACAATAGATGTCGTTAGCATAGTAATCGTTTGCCGACCAGTGGTATGTAACCAAGTATGTCTTATTATAAAAGCAAAACCTAACACTGTGTCACTCACGTCAATAATAGTTTATATATGTTTACAGTTGTCATTAGTATGTCTCCCTCTATCTATCTATCAACACTAGGTATCGCTAATATGCTCTTTAGTTGACGATCCAAAGGATTGTAAACCATGTAGCTCTTATTATAAATGCAAGACATAGCAGTCTGTCAGTCACGAACTTGATAATTCGTAATCTTGGCAATACTCAATGTTAACTGTAATTACACGTATCTGACGCTAATAGAGCTCTCTATCTTGCAATCTCGTTGATGTCGAACTAATATCTTAGAAATTTCTAGTCAATATTATAAACAATCGTTTTAACTTATCAAATATAAAAGTTGATAGTTGGCGTTAATTACTCTGTCTCAGATCCATCAATGTAAATGTAAATAATGTGTATGTCATTTGAAGTTTATCAAAAGACACTATATAACCGAATATTTATAAAATAACCTTTTCAATCTGATGTTTGTGTTTCAAATAATTTATAGATAGTTTATAATTAGCGCTAGGTGGGTTTCTCCCACCTAACGCGGGTATATGACGCTATTATGTAAATCATTTGCCTGCAATCTTGAGACTTATCAAAAAAGTGTTTCTTAAGTAAGAGATAACTAATGTTTTTAGTCGAACAAAATTTAGTCTGAAAGACGAATTTCTAATAGTTGATGGTCAAGTATTATTTATATCATAGTTCTTACTTGCTAATGCAATATATTTGAATGTCGGGTAAATTATAATCGAACCGAAATATGAAAATAACAAATAATAAAATTTTAATTTATCCCACAATATATGCTACATAAGTTACAATAAATGTATGAAATCCACAACAATGTAATATCGCATTGCTTAAAATTTCAATCAATACAATAAGCAAATATTGGGGATAGCTAAATTCAAACATAAATACTCTGCCCTCATTCTCATTTGAAATATATCCACCTGCTCTGTTAAAATATTTCTTTTAATGTAAAACAGGATATAATAAAGTAAATTTATTTGTTGTTCGCGCAATTCTTGCTTTTCTACTATACAATACTAGCTTTCTACCTTAATTAGAACATTTATGATTCAGCATGTTAAATCAAAATCCAACGTAAACCAATTAACACCTGACTTATTCTATTCTACATCCACCACTCTGAAAATCTTGAATTCGTAAAGTATATAGTTTTCTATGAATCCTTTTCTCTACAAAACATATTACAGTGAGAATACTTTTCTCTATCATACAACATCTTCCTGTCCTATAACAAAACACTCCGAATTCTAGTAAATACTCTTCCGCAAGGTCTAAAACATTAAATTCGTTTGCCCGAATCCGAGAAAAATTCATATAATGCTCCCAGAAGATAATTCTTCTTGCTTACAACTATAATTAAACTATGTTAAGCAGTGAAATTTTAGTATGTAGCTATCTTGATGGATATCCCTATGCATTGTAATTTTAAATATGCTTATACTCATGCAGTGATAGCATTATATACATCTCTCGAGTGGAAGTTGTCATCAACTACAATTCAACTGTGCCGAATAGTCTAGCAACATTGTCATATTCTAACCCTAAACATCATATTATCTTATAGTTCACTAGACAATATTTTACGCCAATCGAAACAAGACAAAAAGTATAAAATTTTCGAGACAAGTCGAAACAATTGGTATAAAGTTTTAGAGACACGATGAGCTTTGTTACCTGCATTTATGTCTGAGACAAAAGGACACATAAAAAGGTATAGGATAATACTGTAATCTCCTGAGAATAAATACCTATTTATAAGATTTGACATACCAATCTTCTAACACATTAATTTAAATGTTATCTAGCATGACAATACTTGTCTACAACAACAACGAAGTCGAGACGAAAATTCTACAAATTTTCGAGTCGATATGTCATAATCAACGAGAGTACACAACCGTGTACATAATAATTTTACCAATGACAACTTTCAATTAAATCCAATTTATTTTCCAACGTCAATCTTACGCGAAGTGCGTTGTTATGATTTTTTAAAAATGACAAATATTTATACGAGACAAGCATATGCTTTACCGTACCATCATTCCAAATGAAACTATATATTTCAAGACGAGACAAACAATTAGTAGAAAACGTACATTTTCAATAATGTTATTCAACATATGTTTTCGCGAGAGACAACGATGGTGGAACGTTTATTGTACATAAGTTGTCCTTATATTGCTAACCTGAAAATAAGAAGTTCGATACACAAAATTACACGAGATAGAAAAATCGACATAAATTTTCGAGACCAATTTTTACATTACCATTTTGTTATCCACGTATTTTTTCTCATCATGATGCCAAGATACATCTGTTTCTACATTTTTCGAGACATGATTTTTTTAAACCTGATATCTAATTTTACCATGGAGACCTTATTTTCACAATGACATATTTCAGATGGATCTAATAAAAGTATCATATTCGAACTTTAACAATATGTAAATATACAAAGTTCTAAGACCTGACAATCGAGATCTTATTAAGCAAACGTATACATTGTGTATACGTTCCACAAAAATAGGAGCCCCTGTCGACCGAGTTTTAAAAATACTATGTTATATGATATACGTATTAGGTAAATCAATGATCTTTTTCAGGTTTTATCGAAGTGACCAATTTTACCAGTGTGGCCATGTTGATCGTTCCAATAATAAAAATTAAAAGACTAATTTTGCTGGGATAGATCGTACCGCAAGGAAGTGTTCTAACCATTAGGCTACAGTGTTCACTTATGTGGGTCTTGCCATTTCTTATTTCCCATACGAATTTCATTTAAGGAACGAATTAATGACAAATTTGTCTTTAAACAACGAACTTCAGCAAGAATTTTCATATAATCCAAGAAGATCCTCTGAGAAATATTAAACAACCTTTACTTTATTTGTTCATACTGTATATTTGTTCTGAATTTGTAATTATTTAGCATTTTACAACAAAGATGTTCCTTTTTAAACGAATAATTACGAGAGAAATAAGATAGAGACGATCCGGCTATATATTTCTAGTAGATCCAGTTTATTTATTATTATTATTTTTTTTAGCAGATCCGAAACAAATATGTCTGTTAAACGAGGGAAAAAATGTTCTACACTGTACTAAGCTATGCATTTCCGGTAATCGAATAATTCAATAACTGTTAATAGAACGTTCTTCGTGCATATAACGATGTGTTCATCATAATACTATCCAGTTTCATATTATTAAAGATCCGTTTCGTTGAAATCCCTTCATTAAAAAAATGTGAACTTGACGTTTTATCATATCAATGAGTTGCGGTAAGGAGGAAAAGCATTTTCATTAAGTTCAATTCTGTATTTCGTAAAATTCTTCAAGAACAGTTGTAGTATCAGGTAATACATGTATTTTTTGCCGCCAAATAAGTTATTTCAGCACATTTTCTAAAGTTATTCACCTTTTCCCATGGTCAAAAACCCACATGCAATCGTATCATATCCGGCAATAGTTGTACAACAATGTCTACCTAGTTCCATTTTTCCTCAGGAGGCGGCGATAGTTGTAATAATTTCGTTTCACGCACAACAGATAGATGGCTACATGAGTTACTCGTCTCAGTAAGGTCAGTGCTTAACGTTCAATAAGATAAATTGTAACACAATCCAAATTTGTGTATGATGACATAACATCTTAACACCTTGAAACTTAGGCGTGTTATACACTACGAGAACAATCCTAGGATTCAGTGGCGGATAATGTTAGTGTTGCAGCGTTGCGCAACGACCAAAGTATTTCAAGAAAAAATATTATAAATAGTAGTAAAGAACAGAAAAAATACTTTTTAATACTCGCATATATACACTTTAAATAACATATTTTTTTTACCTCTGTAACTGTCCGTTCCGTTAATCCGTTTTAAAAAGCGAAAAATAATCCGTCATAGAGTCTCTAATTTATATTGTGTTGCAGCGAGCATGCAACGACCAGATTCCTTCAGCGCGGCAATTGGAGCAAATGTTAAGTCTCCTTTCCCCTATCTCAGAAGTTAAAGGGACTGGTCGTTGCAGTGCTTCTGCAACACAGCAGGGTTTCCAGTGAACGATAAGGTTTTTCGCGCTAAATAAGATTTCTGAATTTTCTTTCACTAGCAATTAACAAATGGAATTTGTTTTTATGCATTCATATTTTTAAATTACGGGACCATACTGAAGCAAATCAATATAATGACAATTAAAAAAAAAGTGATAGCAGAATTACAAAATAAGAAAGAAAATATCTAGTAGAGGAAAAAACAAATGAAAGTAGACCCGCATTTATGAGTTAATTCTTAGCTTATAATGATAATGAAGGCTTCTTCTACAGTAATTTGTGAATCAAATATTAATAAGTCAGTATGTAGAATCGCTCCTTCCCCCCTCTGTGGATAGTATTTTAGTATAAACATATTATTTCTTTTATAAAATAAGTATATTTTATACTCTTGATAATTTCCACATAAAACTGTATGATGGGGAACGCCACATTGAATTTGGGACTAGTTAGCAATGCTCAGGGGCGTAGCCACGAGGGGGGTCCACCGGGTCCGGACCTCCCAAAAATTTCGAAACTTGTCTAACATTTGTAGACTTTCTTAACGAACTATACTTGTTTAACAGAGAAACGATTGATGTAGGCTAAATATTTTAATTTACGCCTCATCATGTAATCTTATTTTCTTATTAAAATAATCGTTCTATCGTTTTTTTTCTAAAAATGTAGGTGACAGTAATTAAGCATTACTTATTGTCTTTTCGGGTGCAGTATAAGACAGGTTCCATATTACGTAGACGTATTGGACCTCCCTCAAATACTTTGGACCCCTCCCAGTTAACATTTCTGGGTGTAGAACTGCCAGTGCTGTTTGTTTTATTTTCTTTGATTTTTGGCTTCTGTTACATGCTGATCCTTCATCTGGCGGGTTTCGAGGTTTCCTTTCCAGAATATATCACATTGGTAAGCGTTGTTTCGTCTCATGTGGAAGTATATTGTGTTCATCGTGTATTGCGTAACAACCAAGACGGATGATTTGGAATGTAGTTTTTTTCTTTTACGCATATATGTGTGTGTGTTGATATATGAATATGTGACATTCGGAATTCATATACCAGTACCTCTTTTGTATCAGCTGGTTTGTTTTTTAATTATTAGGGTTAATTTTATTGTGTCTGCTTTAATTCTATAAATAACTTACAATTTCTAAATGAATTGTATACCATGACTTCTGTAAATACAAATTCTGAATGAATTGTATACCATGACTTCTGTAAATAATTTACAAAAAAAAAAAAAAAGACCAGCTTTCAACTGAGGAAAAATTTGCAATCAAGGCTTAGACAAAACAAGCAAAGGGCAATTCAGGAGAGTGTTCGAAAAAAATCCAGTTTAAATTTACAGGATATCTTATGGGATTAGTGTTGTTTGCACCAGATACTGCCGAGGAATTCGGATCAGTCAGGGACTGAGTCTGCTAGTAGGAATCGTTCGCAATAATCTAGAAAAAATATTTAGTGAATCTACAAAGCTTCTGAAATTAATATTAACTGTACCTATGGTGTCAGCAAAAGACGAAAAGTTTTTTCCACATGAGAAAGAGTTGACGCTTTCAAGGAATTGAATGTCCCAAGAAAGGTTATCACCATTGGTTATGCTTTCCATCGAAAAAGACCTGACAATAAGAATACCAGAGTTATACCTGCATGTATTAGACAGATTTGTTCATAATGAACTTACTAATTAATTAAGGTGATTAATCGGATTAAATGTTCTGCATTTTTATTTTTTAAAAACACAATTTTATTTAATTTAACATGTCACATAGCATTTGCCTCTAAAGTTATGCTGATTAGTCAATGAGTCAACTTTATATATTCTCTTATCGTTCGTACTGCAACACCCGAAACCACAATCCACCGGCCGCCACTGCTAGGATTTATCTTCGGAAAAATGTTATGATATATCTTGTAGGAAATTCTACCGTTTTTGTGCCATACACGTGAAGAGTTTTCCTGTCTGACCGAATGACGTTTAACAACATTGTGAAATAGTTCTATTTAATAAAAGTACAAAGTTGAAGAATTACTATGCTAACCACACTACACACCCCACTGATATTAATACCAGGCGCTATATTTTTAAATTGGATCCCTCTTTCAAAAAAAAAAAAAAAAAAAAACATAGTCAGAAGGGTGCTGGTATACATTTGGCGCACCACATTTTAGAAGATTTACAAGTAAAATTTAACACTTTGCATGAAAAGACATATTTATAAGGAACAAATATCTGCAAGCAACAGAATTAAATACAAAGTAATACACGTGTATTTTATGTTTATAACTGCAGGGTTATTAGAGTAAAATCATTATAAATGTTTTAACGACGGATAAAATAGGTGAGAGACAATGTTTATCAGAAAGGGTACAGCTAATTTTTCCAAGAAATGTTACAATTTCGATAGTTTCTATTCACATTAGCTTAATTTAGGTTGGTTCAGCTTGGTTGCGCTTATGCTACGTTAGATTATATTAGTATATGGGTCCAGCACAATTTTTAAAAAGTGATAGAATTTAACTTACTTCTATTAATATTAGGTTAGTTTAAGTTAGTTAATTTCATTAGCTTAAATTTGGTTAGGTCGTGTTAGGTCTAAGCACTTCCATTTATCACGTTAATTTTGTTTGTTTTGTCTACTTCTGGACCCCTTCTGTGAAACATTTACCTAAGTGAGTGCATATGAAAGATGACCGGTGATACTATTTTCCACCACCGGTGTATTTCTGCATAGTTTACAGAAGCTATAATTTATGTTTACAAGTGGAGCGCTACTGCCACGATACCATGACAAGTGCTATTCAAACTCGTATAATTGCCAAAAACCACTTGTTTTCACTACATTCACTGACGCGCCTGCTTCCTTCGCTTGCACCCCTGGCTGAGTTCGGTCCCCGCTTCGCCCTGCCCTGACTCGGTTAGACAGCATTTGTACTTTCCAGAGGCCATCTAGCACAACTTGGTTTGCGTTTTGTGCAGTATAGTTTTTATACTATATATCCGGAACCCGTATTTGTACGCAAATCGTAAAAGAATTGTAGTTTATCAACAATTTCTTCTGATGTTCCCCTTGAGGTATTTTATCTACGCTATGTGAGATATTTTCAACGCAAATCATTTAGGAAACAGTGACAAATTATAATTTTTCAACAATTATTTCGAGTGGTACACCTAAAGGAAAACCTGCACGATCAGAAGATACCTCATCAGTTGTGTTTTCACTTGTTTTGTTTTCACTTTCTCATACCTGATGTTGCTTAAATCGAAATCTTACGAATTTTCTTTCCGAAATAGAGCGTGCTCTAAACATTAGAAATCTCTTAGGATCGTTCGAAACACAGGAAATGACATGTGATCTGATGCCATACACGTTGAAATTTTGACTCTAGGACAAATCGTAAGAGATTTCCTAGGATCTATCCTATAGTGTAAAGCGTGGCTTACTTCCAGTAAGTCACAATAGCGCAGGTGGTAGAGACAGAGCTTAGTGATCCAAAGGACCTGAGTTCAGGGTGTATAAAAATTTATTTTCATAATTCAAATAATAATAATAATAATAATAATAATAATAATAATAAATTGTAATAAATGAGAATATGTGGTAAAATAGAAATTCCAATTCAAAGTGCATTTAGATCGTACAATGAGAAATGTGTAGAATTGTTCATGAAAGAACATAACTGATGCTTGCAAGTACTGACATACATCCCAAATCCAGTACCCATGTTTCAATAAAAAATATAGATGAAAAAAATCAGCACTTCCTATTCATGCATACTCTGAACCTCCGTGGCGCGCTTCACAATGTAGCACAAATAAGTTTGTGAATGCAATGTTAAACATAAGATTTCTATTCTATATCCCCAACATTAAAGTGACAAAAATATATTTACACTCTAACAATGTTATGTTTTATCTTATTTTTTTTTAAAAAAAATCTTCAATGTGTTAAAGCACATTATTTTTACCATTCTTAATATTACAATATCAAATCCATACGATGTTTCATTAAATCATTATTTTACTAAAATAACTGATATTCTGGACACAAGAGTATACCTCGTTTATATATATATCCCTGAAACCCCATTTCTTGACCGCACAAAAGGCGCAACCTTCTAACGGTTCCTGGGTTTTCGCTGGGATAAGGAACAAAAACCTTATTTCCTGTTGCAAAACAAGGAATTCCTACGTTAAAAAAACGCACATGGAAGAACTTCTGTCCTTTATATAATATATTCATTCGATTATTATTTGACTCAAAATTGATGTGGAAGCTTGGAATAATTTAGTAGAGATTATATTTTTGGGGAATAATATCTTTATTTGATAATATCTTGTATATGAGTATTTCAAATTGAAACCATCACCTTAATGCTATACAAAAACATAAGCCCGCTATTGGGCAGAAATTCTTGGAAATAACCACCAATCTGATTTTTGGCAGAATAATTTAGACTCCCTTCGTCCCTCTTCAGATGCCCATACCCATACAAAATCCGGTTATATCCATATTTTACCATTTCCTATTCGTTTTATATTCTTGGCCGCTAAAACTCTTTGTTTTGATTGGGACTATATCTGATGCTCTGATATCAAGGCACAAGAAAGATAATTCTCGACCTGGGAAAGCAGGAAGCAACAGCTTTGACCAAGTGGTACAGTAATACTTATAAAAAGACTGAAATTCCAGTAAATACTCCGGTAACATTAGTTTTAATCCATACATAAATTTGCTGGAAACCGAAGAGAACCATGAACAGTTAATTTTTTCAGTGAAAACAGTCAAAAATTGGTGAAATAGGGAATCCGATTCAGGGACGCCATGTTTGCAGATATAACTAGTAATGGACAGGTTTTCCAAAGTGAAGTGCATCAATTTGTCAGTTATTCTTAAGAGATTCCTGAACAGTTTTGGAAGAATAGCGTTTTCTCATAAAGTCCTTTTATCCTGAAAATTATTCCAGTTAGGGTTACGTGAGGCCTGTCCCTATATAGATTTATTCGTGTATGTAGTAAGTGTGATTTTTTAAATTAGTAACATAGCGGTACGTTTAGATTTCGTTGTAGTTCGGATGATGTTTATGATGTCAGAGTAAACGTAAAAAGGGGCTCTCATTTACTCCTGACCTGAGTACAGCCTCCAGCAGAAATGGGTTGAACAAAAGACCCTATGGGTTCTTTTCCCCTCAGGAAAGGGACCTCTTCAATTAATAGTTTCAATCTGTCCCTACCGGGGCACTAGAAATACTTTTTTAAAAATTAAAGAACCGTGATTTAATGTGTAGAAGGGCCACTGGGCTCATCCCGTTCCCATCTTCTATACGTTACACAGCCGATTTAAAATGGTAAAACTGGATATTGTTTAAATTATAATATAACTGAATTGAATAGTAATATTTGGTTAGAATGTGTAGTGATATGTACTATAAATAGTATTTGTTTCTTAGTTTATCTGAGATGTAGCATAGTATTTTTAGCATAGTATGTAACATAGTATTTTAATACTAGAAGTAGCACATGTGTGAAAAATGTGGTATATTTAAGTATGTACAGTGTATTGTTTGTTATTTACCGGTAATTCTTCATATCTGGTCCGTCATAATACATGTCTAAAGTTATAACGAAAATTAATAGTAATTCCGTATTGTGATTTAGTGTACAAAGGTATATTCAGTCGTGCACAGGTTGTTTAGATACTACTAACACCATCTCCGGCACGTTTAAGAACTAATGTTTTGATGCTGCAAACCGTAATGATTTAGTCAAATTGAAAATGACCCTTTCTACCTGATTAATTATAAATAAAAACTAGTTCTGGCTCATATAATTAGATATTTAGCTAAATTGATTCAAAATTGAATATTCCGGAAAACCATAATGTTCTACCTAGTCCAGTAACCGAAATATTAACAAAATTAAACTTTGCGTCTTTTCTTAAGTAGAAGTTAGCCTATATGATGCTATTTATCCGCTGCCAGATTGTCGTGTCAATTTTTTCCTATTCGTTACTGACGAGAATAAACCCCATTATTGTTATTGGAATATAAACCAATTTAAATAAAATTATTGTTGATAATATTGCTTTCTTTTGAACGTATATGCAATGTTTAAACTGCGAAGTTAAATATTGTATATCTTTTGTGGCAAGAGGGTCTTGGTTCGTGCGCCTTCTTATGTACTGGTCAGTACGCGATATTTTTATAGTGGCCTATAGGTTTCGAAATATATAATGAGACTTCTGTATAGTCTTGGCCATAAGTATAAGATATAGGGTGTCTAAAAAAGTCGACGTCGCAGAAAAGAAATAAATATATAAATGAGAAATGATAATAGTAATTTTATATATATATATATATATATATATATATATATATATATATATATATATATATATATATATATATATATATTAACAACCTCCTCGCGTCGTGCCTATAGTTTTCGGGGATGAATGCGTTGTGACGCTGAGAAGTTGCTTCTACCCATTATCTGAAATGAGTAGGTTTTGTTAAATCTAGTTACCAGCGAGAGGATAATTGAGTAAATCAAGAAACCTTCATCTAAAATTTCATGTACCGTATTTGATTAATTCGAAAGTGTAATGTGTAATAGCGTTGTGATAGCGGATATGACGTAATGCTTTCAGATCACAGTACTCAAATGTCTGAAATTTTGACCACAAGTAACACTTATAATTGAGGTACACATGCCTTTAGATGTTTAGGCTTCTTAGGATGACAAATGTCCACTCCTGGGCTTCTTTCTGGACGACGTTGACGGATCTTGGGACAATCGGATGTCTTTAATCCTAGGTTATGACCATAGAAACTATTGCTCTCACGTTGATCAAACTGAAACTAGTATAGTCGGCTTCCGCTTTATCACGACTGGCCGACTAAAAGTCAACCATCATAAGATGGTAGTTTGTAATACTCGTAACCGCTGAATCTTAGAGCTGTGACTTCTCGTATCAAACTCTGATATCGAACTCCGACTTCTGTTCTCCGACTTCTGATCCTGATCCAATCTAGACTTGGTTTATTATTCTCCTCTCCAGACGATGGAATTCGCCGTTTCATGACTCGACGTGGATTACCTCAATTATTGGTCAAACTTTCGTTGCAAACCTTGTTACATCGTGACCGAATTCCCAGACTGTCAATCTTGCGAATCTGAATATTATGCCATATAAGAATTGCGGTGGTGTTAACAAATGGTTTCATTACATCTTTCTGAAATTTAGGCTTACATTCATTTTTCTTAATTTCTGTTTACACCATACTGCGAGCTAGCGTCTCGACAGTATTTCATTAACATCAAAACACAAGCATGCGTAACTGATTACATAAACAAACAAGCAATCACAAACAATAACAATAACACGTGCTATTCCAACATATCACAATTTCACATCTTTGTAGTTTCTTAACTTAGACTTGACTTTATTTAACTTATAATTGTTCCAATCACCAATAAATAAAATATTATTATCCATGTATTTACAATATATATATATATATATATATATATATATATATATATATATATATATATATATTGTAGATACATGGATATATATCTATATCTATCTATCTGTATATAGATAGATAGATAGATAGATAGATAGATAGATAGATAGATAGATAGGTAGATGTTGTAGTAAGGGTAAATAGATAATAGGACACCCATGCGTATATTCGCCCAGTGTATTTTCTTAGTCACGCGTTAATGTATTGAAAGTTTATGTATAATAATAAATGGTTCGAGTACTAACCCTTACATCAGAATGTCATATGAGGAAGTGTATTTTGGGTAATCGACAGACTATATTTACATTTCGTAGCCTATCATTTTTCGTTGTAATAGTGCATACTTGTTGACCATGTAGTCTGACAGCGCGAATGGTATTTAGGTGGCAAACGGTTTTTGATATTTTCCAAGTAATTACAGAACATACCGGTTATCTACACAATCTAAATATATGCGTTTGGCTCGCACTTATGACAGTACCCGGCAACTTTAAAAAAATTCCACGTCATCCATTCTGGCTAAGTTACGATTGTTTGCAGACGTGATGGAGTGGATAGGATCAAATAATCACATAAATTTATTACAGTAAACCTTTGTACTACCGTGCCAGGCCATCAGAAAATCCCCAATGTCTATGAATTTTCATATCTTCTACTTCTAGTAGACTTAGTGTTTTGAAGTTAGTTGACGCCTCAAGGTTCGCACCCTTGCGTACTGGTAGCGACTGGTGATGTTTTGACTCTATTAACTCACCAAAAAAAAAAAAAAAAAAAAATGAAATGAAATCTTTAGTTTTACGTCCCACGGTTATGCCGGTTAGGCTAAAGGAGACGGTGATGATGAAATAATGAATGAAATGGTGGAATGAAGAAAGTGGGAGGAAACGGGAGAACCCCGAGGAAACCCACGCACACGGTGTTTGTCCACCACAAAGTTCACTTGGCGGGGGCTGGGATCGAACCCGGGACCCCAAGCACCAGAGGTGAACGCTCTACCACTGAGCCACCGCGGCCCCTATTAACTCACCAATACAAAGTAAATTAATTAATTTATTTTATTTCGGCAGATCCTCAATTAGGATTTCTTCTTTTCCATTGACTTTAGTCTAGTTTTCTATACTTTCTTCGGAACTCTCCTTAGTTTCTGAGGGGTTCTGATATTTTTTTTTAAATTTAGAAATCACAGTGATTTCCCGGTAGTGCCGGAGTCTCCAAGGTCTCAGTCGGACTACAGCGAGGAGGGGAATTTCCCTAAAGCTTTTGCCTTTGGGAAAATCCCCTTGAGGGCACAGACTTACTGTTGCTTTGGAGATATTTATTTTAGGCTACGTATTTAGTAGGCCAACCAATTTTCGGCATATGAAAGTATATTTGGCTATGGATTGTTGTATGTTGAAATTCGACCACATCTTTGTAGTTTTAGTGTCCTAGTTTATTCCTTTGGCGACGCTTTTTTCTCTCTTCCTTATCTATTCCTCTATTGTCTTCTTCTAGATCTTTTTTAATTTTAACTCTCCCCTCAAGTTTTGAACTTTCTAAATATTGGTCATTCAGTATATAGCTTTTGAACCTAAATTACCAATTGAGACGTCGTAAGACATGATTCGTGAGGGTATTCATTGACATAGAGTATCAAGGGACTGGTTTTCCATCGTATTTGACCCACTGCCGAAGTGAGTGATGGTTCGGTATACTACGACGTTTTACTCTTGTTATTTTATTATCTGTGTAGAGTCTCCTTTGAACTATCGGCTATTTGTATTTTCTTTTCCGTTGAGTCTCATAAATGTAGTAGTAGTTTGGGCCCAGAAGTAGGATGAACATTTTAGATTCATACATTTATATATACATTCTGTGTTTACGTGCCTGCCTCGTATATTAAAGGTCTACTTTTAAATACCATAATTGGAATTATGAATTTTATGGATATGCACGGATAATCAGTTGTTTATATAAAATGTCGGAAGATTTTATTCGTTAAAATGTTGCAACCTAATAGTAAATTATTTGTCGGGGTCATTAAGTCGAATGTGTAAATATTTATTGAATATATGTGTATTGTGAGATATAAATATATGTGAAACGTAAATATGATATTGAAGCGAAATGTAGAATATAAAGTTGAGAAAATGAATATGTGTAAAGTGCTCAGTACCTACCCCGAATGATCAGTGATTGCTATAGTTCGAAATATCCGACAAGTGTAAGAAGTAGATTTTGAAATACCGCCGTATACTAAATAATTTTTCGTTGTGTTCTGTAGTCTTACTAAATAACTTTGTAAGTAATATATGTAACTTTTAACTTCGTTGCCATAATAAACTGCATGTAATATGAGACGAAGGCAGGTCGTACTCGTAACCCTAAGTTACCAACAAATCTACTCCTGAGTTTATAAACATGAAATCCTCGTATGCGAAACCTCAAATCAGATCAGTGTTTTATACCCTAACATCTATGTGTCAATATAAACGAAATTCCCTTTAAACGAAAAATTTCTCATATCTCAAAATGTGATATAAACAGTCTTGGGAAGTAACGTAACGCAAGTAACGCATTACTTGTAACGCGTTACTCTTTAAGTAACGTTTCCTAGTAACGCGTTACATTTTTTCCAAAGTAACTGTAACGGTAAAGCGTTACAAATTTTTAAGTAACGTACCTAGTCTGCGTTCTTTTTTTTTTGCGTTATATTTCGGATGAGTAACTACAATATATGTATATATTTTTTCGGAAACAAATGTTTCTTTCCTGTAAGTGAATTTCTCAGAATGAAACAATCGAGCATGAACTACGTATGTCAGAGACCGACAGTCACCGACACACAGAGGAACAGATAAGTTCATAATGTCACTTGCTGTCATTGGAAGATGACAGCCTCAGGGAAATCATATGTACTGATTGCAAGCACCTGGAAGATTTTGTCGTAGATTTTGAGAGCTCCACATCAATACATTCAGTGAGTGAACTAGGAGTGCAATGATACCGGTAGTCTATTTTACTTTGGTGTTGTTTTTATAAAGATGGAGAACGAAAATATTTTACCGTTCGAACATTTGAAAGAATACTTTCTTCTTAAGAACTGAGGATGATGGTGGATAGAATTTAAAAGTAAAGTGTCTGAAGTGCCCCGGCGTAAAATATCAACAACTAGGGTGCCAAATTAACGATATAGAGTAAGGGGTTAAACTGTTCTGATGAGAAGGCCTACTTTATTACTAGAAAATAATTTGCTGATGGTATGTAATATTGGAATTCTTTCAGATCAGTTTACTTATCCTAGAGTCCCGTTGATTATAGAGTTTGAAACTAGCTTTAAAAAGCATGTATCGATTTTAGAGTTACCGGCAAGTTTTGATTCACTCCCAGTTCATGTGTTCTCATTTTATTAGTTTTAGTGTAATGTTTCTCTATATTCTGTATTTTTAATTTTACATAACAACATTGTTATTATTATATAATTAGTTCAGCAGAATAATAATAAGCAACTATTCTTTTCTTACGCATAAGGATGAGCACGAGTGAAGATAAAACTCGACTCGACTTGAATTCAAGTCGGGTTTAAAGTCAAGTCAAAAGTAATATTCTCGAATCGAGTTCCGAGCCGATTCAGTTTTTCGCGTCGAGTTCAGTCGAGTTTGATAAATGGTTCGTTCGTTTATAACTCGTCTTGAAATCATGGCCTGATTACACTGGAAAGCGAAAGCCATAAGAAATGTAAGCTAAGCAGTAATATGGAATACTTTTAGTGCTGCTCATGAGAGGGGACACTGCTCGCATCTTGTCTCGTCTCGATAGCGAGACCACAAGAGATTTTTTATAATAAGCTCAGCTCCGCTCGGCTCAACTGAGAAGATGGCTCGAGCCGGCTCGCTTGCGGTGAACCATTGACTCGAGCTGGCTTGGTTGGGATGAGCCATCTGCTCAGTTCGGCTCAACTGAGCCGAGCACTCTAGCCGAGTCGGTTCGGTGAGTTGTTGGCTCGGCTCACTTCTTGGTTCGGGTCGATAGTGAATGAGCTGTGAGCCGAGCTGCTCGAGTCGTTGACAATTCTAAACCCGGGCCGAGCAGTTTTGAAGATATTTGGCCAGTGCATTATAACTTTTAACAGTGTTTGGCTCGAGCTCGAACACTCAACCTAGACCCTCAACCCAAATTCATAATCTCGTGGACAATGTCCTTGACTCCTAGACTTCACGACTATCGAGGTTGGCAATCAACTAGTTTTTTAGTATTCAAATACAAACCGCCTATCTTTCATGTTTATATACAGTGTTGTTAAAATTATTATTATTAATGATAATAATAATCATAATAATAATAAAAAGTTGTAGTAATAGTAGTGTCATTGATAATAATTATATTGTCTGTGTAATATACTTGACGAGAGTACTCGAAACTACATACCGGATTTGGCTCGACTCGACTCGAACCTCGACCCCAATTTGAGTCGAGCTGGAGGAAATTTTTCGAGCCGAATTCTCAGGTCAAGCTCAAAGATGTATGTTTCTAGACGAATCGAGTTTCAAAGAAAACTCGCTCGAACTCGCTCGTGCCCATCCCTACGAGTAACGCAGTATGGCATTTTATCAATGTTACATTATATAAAAATGTTCATATAACAAGTAAAAATTTGTCCTTGCATTTACATAAAGTGATTCAGAAGTGCAATAATAATAATAATAATAATAATAATAATAATAATAATAACAATAATAATAATAATAATAATTAGTACGGAAAATTGAAGTAATTTTTTCACATATTTAAAGTTTCGGACCTAAAAGTAACAGTTACTTTTTTGGGGCAAGTAACACGTTACTAATGCGTTAGATTTTAAGAGAAAGTAAAGTAACTTGTAACGCGTTACATTCTTACAAGTAACTTACCCAACACTGGATATAAATAATTACTAGATGGTGTGTTCAGTTAATAAACGAGTGACCTAGAGCTGGTCAAGAAACTAGTTAGTAATTAGAATAACCAAAGGAGAAAGATATTCTCCGTGATTATAGAGACAAAACTTCGTTCTTATTTTGGAATCCAAAAGTGGGTAAACATTTAATTTGTGAGTGCGTCTACAAAAGAAATTTGTGTCAAATACTGTTGGAGGACCATCTGCTGCTTGTACAGAAAATATTGTTTTGTTTACCATAGACGCTGATTGATAATAAGTGAATCAAACTGTGTTGTAATTTGTATTTGAACTGCACTAAACTACAAGTATCTTCACTATTTCTACAAATACACATAAGACACTTCTGCCTTTGAAAGAGTCACACAATAGCTATACCACAACACTGGCGTATTAGCATGAATATTATAGTTTAATGTTTCTGAAATGTATATTAAACACTACTGTTTAATGAGTAAAAAGAAGCACACGGAAGGAACTACATCAGGTAGTTCATGTTCCACATGGCCAACAACACTGCCATCTATCTGACAAACATAAATTCTGCTATGACGTAAGCAAAAACAAAAGAAGATAATAATGCAACAAAAATGAAATATACAAACATTAAATGATTATCAAACATACTCCCCCCCGTTGGAATACAAAGTATCCAACCAAGCATGAATTATAAAAGAAAATTAACTGTTCACAGTGTCTTCATTCGGAAGAGGAACTAACTTTGATAATGACCTCTTATAAGTCCCAGTCTTTGTACGAACTGATACTACACGCACTAATCCATCCTTGCCTGGAAATACTTCTTCAACAATTCCTAACTTCCAAGAAAGTGGAGGTAAGTTGTCTTCTTTCAACAGGACGAGAGTTCCAGGTTTGATATTGGGTTGAACTGATGTCCATTTTTGACGCTGCTGTAAACTATGAAGATAATCTTATGACCATTTCTTCCAAATATGCTGTTGGTACCTCTGGATTCGTTGCCAATGACTCAATCGATTTTCAACAGTACTAGTTAAATCTGGTGCAAAAAAAAGATGTAATAGGGCCACCAACTAAAAAATGGCCTGGAGTAAGATAACTGAAGGTCTCGTACGAATCTGGTAAAGCTATGAGAGGGCGAGAATTAAGACAAGCTTCTATCTGACAGAGAAGCGTTAAGAATTCTTCGTATGTTAAAACGGCATTGCCAGCTACTCTTCGAAGATGGTACTTCATAGACTTGACAGCACTCTCCCATACTCCACCAAATGAAGGACTGCACGCAGGTGAAAACTTCCATTCGAAATTTTCCTCTGCTGCAAAAGCCTGAATCCTGTCGCTGAATTCCTTTCCTTGGAATAGAAGATATAATTCTCTGAGCTCATTTTTCGCTCCCTGAAATGTAGTGGCATTGTCACTGGTGATTGTTACGCATTTTCCTCTTCTGGATGTGAATCGACGAAGAGCTGCTATGAAAGCCTCTGATGTGAGATCAGTAACTAATTCCAAATGAATAGCTCTTGTAGACAAACATGTGAAAACTGCGACGTAGCATTTTCTTGTGTTCTTGCTTCTTGAAGAGCCCAATTTAATGTGGAAAGGTCCGACATAGTCAACGCCAATATGAGTAAATGCCTTATTTGGACGCACTCTTGTGGATGGTAATTGTCCCATTAATTGTTGTGCTACTGAGACCTTAAAACGGTAGCACGGATTGCAATGATGTATTACATGCTTTATAGTTTGTCGGATTTTAGGTATCCAATATCTTTCTCGAATTGAAGACATAAGCAATTGAGGACCTGCGTGCATTAATCTTCTATGCTCGTGTTCAATTAAAAGACGAGTGAAATGGCTTTTAGGATGTAAAATTATTTGATGCTTATTATTAAATTCAAGATCACTATTTTCTAATCTACCACTTACTCGAACAATATTTTCCTTATCTAAAAAAGGATGCAATGTTCGCAACGAACTCTGCTTAGAAACTTGCTTCTCACGTTGAAGATCCTTGATATCTTGTGAAAAGTATGACTGCTGTGTCATCCTAACACAGGTCTGTGTAGCATCTTGAATATCAGACGCTAAGAGTGATCCACAGTATTTGTTTTTGGGATTTCTTGCGTTGTGAATAAATCTTTTACATAATGCTAAGACTCTTAACAGACGAGTGAGTTTTGAAAATCTTAAGAGAATTTCTTCAGTTTTAACTTGAGAGAGTAATGTATTAGTAAATGATTTTTGACATTCTTCTGGAATATCTTCAAAATCCTGAGTGTCGTCTGGCAACGAAGAAGGCCAATGAGTAGCTTCTTGCTGCAACCAAACTGGTCCATGCCACCAAAGTTGATTCTGCTGAATGACTTTAGAGTCAATTCCTCTTGAAATGAGATCTGCGGGATTATCTCGCGATAGAACATGTTTCCAATCGCTTACATGTGTTAGTTCTTGAATCTGTGATACACGGTTTGCTACAAACGGTTTCCAACGATGGGCTGGCGATGCTAACCAAGCTAAAACTATTTGAGAATCTGTCCACAGATGAATGCTAGATACTGTTAGTCTCAATGTTGCTAAAGTTTTGTTTATAAGTTTCGCAAGAAGAACTGCAGCACATAACTCTAATCTTGGCAAAGTAGTCCTTTTAATAGGTGCAACCTTTGACTTTGAACATAACAAATGACTGACAGTGGATCCGTTGGTATTAGTAGATCTAACATACACACAACAACCATAAGCCTTTTTTGAGGAATCTGCAAAACCATGGATTTGAATTTCTTTAACGTTTCCTGGCACTAATACAAATCTTGGAATTTTCACATCACTGAGCAATGGCAGTTGCAAATAAAGTTTGTTCCACTGATAAGTTAATTCCATGGGAAGAAGATCGTCCCATGCTATGTTGACTAACCATAATTGCTGAAGAAATAATTTATACTTAATAACTACTGGAGACAACCATCCAGCAGGGTCAAATATTTTTGCAATGATACTGGCAACACTGCGTTTCGTAATTTGTTGGGAGGAAGGATTCTCACTCGTGTTAACTAAGCTAACATTAATGAAAAATGTGTCAAAGGTGGGATTCCATGAAATTCCTAACGTCTTGATACCTTCCGTGTGAAAGTGAATAAGTCTCTGAGTTTCTTTTAACGTTTCAGGAATGGAGTTTAACACTGTGATGTCATTGGAGCACCATTTCCTCAAAACGAATCCTCCCTTTTGTAGTAACCTTGTCAAGTCACTGTACATCTGAAGTGCACCTTGAACACTATCAGATCCCCCTACATAATCGTCAATGTAGAAATCACGTTCTAGTGCTTCACAAGCACTGGGAAAGTTAACTGCTTCATCTTGTGCTAACTGCCGCAAGCACCTTGTAGCAAGAAACGAACTTGAAGATAACCCATACGTTACTGTATCAAGACTGTAAACGAATATGGGATCATGATTAGATTTCCTCCATAAAATGGATTGAAGAGGTTGATCATTTGGATGCATAGCTACTGCCCGATACATTTTAGCAATATCAGCAACAAGAGCCACTTGATGAGTACGAAATCGAAGTACAATTGAAACCAAATCTTCTTGTACTGTAGGACCTACCATTTGTATGCTATTCAGTGATTCTCCACTTGTAGAGGGGCAAGATCCATCAAATACAACACGTAATTTAGTTGTGCTTGAATCCTTAAATACACAATGATGAGGTATGAAGTATCTAACTACACTGTCCTTAGCCACTTCACTTAACGTACCAATAGGATGCATGTGTCCTAAGTGTTCATACTCATCCATAAAGGCTATGTAGTCTTGTTTCACTTGAGGTTCACGATTCAATTTCCGTTCAAGTTGACGAAACCGTGTCAGAGCTGTCTGTAATGAATCACCTAGCGTGGCCTTGTCCTTCTTTAACGGGAGACGAACCACATAACGTCCGCTTGAGTCACGAGTAGTGTTATTCTTAAAATGCTGTTCACAAGCTACTTCTTCAGGGGACAATAACTTCGCATGGAATTCCTCCAATTCCCAAAAACGCTGAAGTTGTTGGCTGAGATTGTCTTCGGATCTGATAAAGAACGTTAACGCTGAGTTACTGGCTTGTGTACTGGGAATTTTCCCTGCTATCACCCATCCTAGTTCAGTATTTTGAAGTACTGGATAAGAGCCAGGTCTAGTCCTTCTTTCTGGTTTTAGAATGTTAAAAAATACATCACACCCTAACAAAATATCTATTTTTGAAGGTGTATTAAAGCTTGGGTCTGCTAGATTAATGTCTGTAGGGATGCCCCATGTCTTGCAATCAATCTTCTCCGTTGGCATCAAGTTAGTTATGTTTGGAAGAACCGAACACGTAACTTGAATGGTGAAGTCATTTATTGTTGACTTCATTTGAATGTTAACACAAAAGTTTGCTGCTGATGTTGAGTTATTTACTCCTTGAATGGGCACGTGATGTTTGATTTTCTTCAAACGATGACGCTGAACAAAATCTTCAGTAATAAAACTCGTTTGGGAAGCTGCATCTAAAAGTGCCCGACAGTTGACCCAATTTCCCGCACTGTCTTTGACCTTCACAATTGCCGTAGCAAGTAAAGTCTGTGACGAACTCTGTTGCTTGACCGAACAATACGATGCTTGAGGTGTACCGTAACTATTGCTAGGGGATGAAATTCCGGTATCTGGAGACACCATACCACTGCTGGTACTATTTGAATGCTGAGTATGTACTGACGCTTCGTCACCCTTCGATACAGTTCTGTCTGTATGAAGCAAAGTATTATGTTTAGCATTGCAATGTCTACATGTTCCAGACTTGCACTGAGATGAATTATGATCTTCACTACGCAAACAGTTAAAACAAATGTTTTCTTTACGCAAATATTTATACTTCTGATTGATTGGAGCACTTTTGAATAACTCACAAGTAAACAGAGGATGTTTACCAGCTTTACAAAATTTACAATCAGTCTTAACGGTGGCTAAATAAGATTTGAACACAGGTGAATGCTTGTCACTATACTTTTTAACACTAACATATAATTTGGTCTGTTTATTACTTTCACTTAGTAACGGTTTAGCTTTCTCGAGCGCTTGAAGTCTATGTTCTAGAAAATTAAATAACTCACTAACAGTACTAAAATCTGAACCCTTGCACTGTAACTCAAATGCTCTCCTAGTTTCCTGATCAAGATTACCTAAGAAATGTTGTACTAATATTACGTCACTGAGATTAACATTTTCAACAAGTGCATTAAGCGCTGACACTGACGTCATAGCTGTATTCAAGAAATTACGCAACTCGTGAGCATTTTCTTTCGTTACTGAACGAATGTAAAGAATTTCATTAACATGAGATGCAGCTAATAACCTTTTATTATCATACCTTTCATTTAATTGTTCCCAAGCTATAGGGTAATTAGCTTCAGTAATTGGTAAGCTTTGGATAAGGTTTAATGCTTCATTACGAAGTGAAGCACGTAAGTATTGATATTTTTGAATAGCTGATATATCAGAATTATTGTGAATCAATGAAAGAAAGGTATCCCTAAATGATATCCACTTTGTATAATCACCGTGAAATACCGGTAAATCAATAGTCGGTAACTTTACACTGGATGTGATACGTGAATTACATTTCGGATCTTTAGGTTCGGTTGTATTATGAGCATTAATGATAGCTTGCTGCGAGATTTTACATCGAAATAAGTTTCTTCAATTGCTGCACGCGCATCTTCCTGTTCACTATCACCTGATAGTAACTCAATGTCATTTAAAATAATTTCTAATTTAGACCACACAGTTTGCAGCTGTTCTAGGCGAGTGTTAATTGTTTCAATACTATGTTTCTGACTGTCAAATTGATTGACAAACGAGCATATTCGTGTTAACTGACCTTTGTAAACTGCTCTTTGTTTTACAAGCTGAGATAATTCAGCCATGATGCCAACTACTTACAATTAAAATAAACAAAATAATAGAAGCAAATGAAACAAAATAAAGTTACACACACAGTAAATTTTAACTTGGAGTTGGCAACCCTGTTACCTTACGATGTTGAATGCAAGCATGACATTCATGCATTGATATCAAAGTATAAATTTTGAGCTTCTTGCTAGGCCCAAATGCATTAACTTCAACACGTCGTCCAGCTGGACTTGAAACGCATAAACATTGTACATTGCACCCGAAGCACTTTAAAAAAGAAGAAAAAAAATACGTATAAAACAAATCAGCTGATGCACGTACTGCTGAGTAGCACGATTGTTGAAATGTAGAGCAGGAGGGTGAACAATAGCTGCTTTCTCACTCACACAACACAACTGCTGCACAGGTCGAATGAAGGGGGAGGGGAAAATGTTTCTGGTTCCTTTGCTTGCTTCACTCACACAATAGGAATGTTTGTAGCTACTGCCTATTGCTACGTAAATGTAGTAAGAATAACCTTTTTTCTTTCTTTTTAGAATGCTGTACAAGAAAATAACAATTTAACGAGTATTTTACTTTGAAACCTTGATGGGGACACAATACACTTCCACTATTAAGTTGCACTATGGGTAAGGGCTGACACCAACATGTCTGACTTGAGACTTAAATTGAGCTTATAACACAGTTTTTCTTTCACTAAATTATCCCGGCCTGGTGGACCAATATGTTGGAGGACCATCTGCTGCTTGTACAGAAAATATTGTTTTGTTTACCATAGACGCTAATTGATAATAAGTGAATCAAACTGTGTTGTAATTTGTATTTGAACTGCACTAAACTACAAGTATCTTCACTATTTCTACAAATACACATAAGACACTTCTGCCTTTGAAAGAGTCACACAATAGCTATACCACAACACTGGCGTATTAGCATGAATATTATAGTTTAATGTTTCTGAAATGTATATTAAACACTACTGTTTAATGAGTAAAAAGAAGCACACGGAAGGAACTACATCAGGTAGTTCATGTTCCACATGGCCAACAACACTGCCATCTATCTGACAAACATAAATTCTGCTATGACGTAAGCAAAAACAAAAGAAGATAATAATGCAACAAAAATGAAATATACAAACATTAAATGATTATCAAACAAATACATTTAGTGACTTAATCCCATGAATGTGCATATGAAAATACCACAGAGCGAAATAAATGGACACTATAAAGAGTGCCTAGTAGTTGTGTGATATTAACGCTCATCTCAACTCACGAGATAGATTTCAAACCTAAACTCTCGTTCATGAGAAATGGCGCAAAATCGGAATTGCGGGATTAATTTATTTCTCAAGAATGGCTCGTCGATTTTGTTCAAACTTGGATGTATGTATAAGTGCATACAAGGGCTTTGTCTGAAAAAAAAAACAGTTTCTCCCGACTATTTTCCCCCTCAAAAAATTCAATTCAATGTTTTGAGCCCCTTTTGACATATGATGGTTTGCGAGTATAATTATGAAAAAATAAATTTTAGATGTGGCTTTAACCCTACAATCACATATACTTTTTCCAAAATTGTATCACGGGTCCACCATGGTCAAAATTAGCCAAAACCAACCGTACCAAATCTATAAGGGAGCAATTGCAAAAAGAACGGCTTTTCATGTAGCTTTAGCACATTTTAACGTGAATGAATGAAAAATCACATCTGAAAAGCGCCAAACTTACTGAGGCTCCATTCGATGGCCTGTAGCGTCCCCATCCCCATTTGAGCCAAAGTGAAACTGTTGATATTGCTGTTTATTTCATATGAATCAATTAGCCTGAACAGGAATGTGAGGTTAATATTGCCACTAGATCCCCGTAAATATCCTATTTGAGGATGCCTGAAGTTTCAGTGTGAATGTTCATATAAAAAATCCTATACCTATACCTATACCTACAGTGTCAAATGAAAGTGAAATAACCTCAGATGGAAAGAGAATAACCATCAACAACAACATAATGTATTGCAACTTTGTTGTAGTGCCTTCCATAGATCCTGAGAAGAGGGATGGGGATAAGAAGTAGAGTACTGGAAAACTGCAACATTTGAATAAAAGGTACATTTCATCCAAGAAATAGAAGAAAATATAATGCAAATGGAAAGTAAGTTGCATGTAAGAAGTACAAGTATTTCAATGTGTGAAATAAATAGCAATTAAAACAACATTGTAGTACGTATTTCAGTCCTTGTCACTGTTCTCATTTATCAGTACAAAATGTTGTTGTGATCGAATAATTTGCTCAATATTTGTGCTGGTTTTCAGATTCTCCGCAAATATCTTCCATAGCTTAGGTAACAAATAATGGCTGGAACATGGGAGCAAGAGTCAACTGTTCGCAATCCATTTGCACAGTCGCAACAATACCTAATGACACTTTTGTAAACTTCTGTATTTGGTTTTAGATAAAGCGTATATATGTCGTGTTTTGCGTATGTCTTGAATGCAATGTCGTTTTCAATATCTTGTCGTCTTTAATGTACTGCATATTGACATTACCTCTTTCATCCAACATTTCAGCCAAATAACATATTGCCTGTTTATATTAAAAGGATCCACAAAACAATCCTTTCAAATATTTTTCGGTTATTTGAGGAAAATACTCAAGATCCTGTGAATAAATAGATGTAAACGGAAGTTCTCTTGTTCGCAATTTCTTCAACAAAGGCTGCAAAGGTGTTTTCTTTTCCTGAAGGTTTCGCAGATTTCATGCGGATTTCGCAGATTTCGCAGATTGCGGAGTGGTTTTTACCTGGTGTCATACGTATGGAGAATTTATTGTGTAGAGAACTAGCAATTCTATCATCCGGGCGGATACTAGCTATCATTTCATTGTCAAATATTTCATCCAACAGACGATACTTTTCTTTCAGCATTCCGTGAGTAGCTTCAACTGCACAACGAATTCCTGTAACAAACCTAGTATCATTTGTTTCCGTAGTGGACTCTTGTGATTTTTTTTTTTTTTTTTTGCGTTTAAATGCAGACATAGAAACTTCATAACCTTTGTCCTTAATATAAGTTTTACAGGGTCTATATTTTAATTCATTAACTAACTTACTAACATAAAACGTACAATTCTTATGTAGATGGGGTTCTTGCCCCCCAAGAAAAATCGCAACAGACGCTCTGGCTGTCAGTATTCCTTTTTTCGCGACAAATTCACACACTCAGAAAGATTCATTGTTTCGTGTTTGTTTTAAAGTGACAAGGGTGTTCATTCCCAAATAAATTGTTAAATATCAACAGTTTCACTATATCCCAAACTAGGGATGGGGGCGCCACAGCCATAAAATGGAGCCTCAATGAATTTGGAACTTCAGGTGTGATTTCTCATTCGTTCACTTTACAAATATGCTAAAGCTACACCCAAAACTGCTCTTTTTGCATTTGCTCCCTTATAGGTGTGGTATGGTTGGTTTCGGCTAATTTTGACCATGGTGTACCCGTGATACAATGTTGGAAAAAATATATATGATTGTACGGTTAAAGCCATAACTAAATTTTTTTTCATAATTGTGCTCGCCGACCATCATAGGTCAAAAGTAGCTCAAAATATTGAATCGAATTTTTTGAGGGGAGAAAATGGTCGAGGAAAGCTGTTAATTTCTTTCAAACAAAGCCCTTGTATGCTCCTATACATACATCCAAGTTTGAACAAAATCGATCGAGCCATTCTTGAAATAAATTAATAAAAAAATAAATTAATCGCACTCTCCGATTTTGCGCCATTTCTCATGAACCAATGAGAGTTTAGGTTTGAAACGTGAGGGATTAATGTATCCTGAGGGTCCCTACATACCACTCGTCACAAGATTCATCTGAGTCCATTTCACTATACTTATGCACTCACGCCCTTTGTAAGTACATAATATTTTTTAAATGCTGTAACTAGTGTTTTAAAAATCTGAATGGAACATTTTTATCTCATGGAAAATTTGGTGAAAAACAACGTTTTTATTCAGATTTTTAGTTTGGATTTCATTCGCTTTCTTTAAATGCTACTTGGTGTAAGACATGAAGTGAGATATAACTGTTAATAAAATAATCATGTCTTTTTAGTCACGAATAATAAATAAACATTTTTGTCAGAAAATCTTAAATAAATTAAGTGCAATTTCAAAGAAAATCAGTCTTATGTATAAAGGTCACCAAGAAAGTTCTGTCGCTTTTTGCGGAGGTCTGTGTTCAATTGGCACCCACACAATGAGTTGAATGCGAATGGACATAAGGCGAAGGTTAGTTGTTCGTGTGGATAGCGTATATCCAACATACTACTTGGTTGTGGCAGTTAACTTACACCGAGAACTTGCGTAAAGACAGAGTGAACATGGAACCTCCACAGAGAGTCATAATGCGTGATTGATGTACAAGTTCAAATTGGGATCAAACGCCACTGCAGCGGGACGGAAGATATTCCAAGCCTTTGGTGAGGGTGCCGTGACTACGCGGACACTGCAGCCAGTGGCGGCGATTGGACGTTAAAAGTGAGGGGGCAAGACATGAGGTGAATATTTGTATATCAATTTTAGTCTCCCTGGTTGTTTCTAACACTTTTGACGAAATGTTTAACTAATAGGATACTATTTTTTTCGGTTAAAATGCCGTATCGTACTTCATATTTTATTAAGTAAATTGACAAGAACAACGGAAGTAAGCTCTAGCCCTTTGTACTAGACGTAGGCCTACATGTACTAGTCTCTTGTAATATTAAACAACTAAGATGTATGAAGAGATTTGATTCATTTGACATGAACATCTTAAAAATCTGTCTGGAAAACTGTGTGTTCAGACTATTTAATAACAAATTTTAAAAACAAATAAGTGGAAAGAATAATATTAATCATACCAATGAATAATGAGGCTTGTTTTATAGAAGTTAAGTCGAAACTGGGGATTGATGAACAACCTAATTTTTAATTCCACACGTGCTATTAAATGTATATCATTTCTCTTAGAAAATAAAAGACAGTAAATACAAGCATATGCTACGTTTTGCAGTTTCCCGAACATGTTCGTTGCCATTAGGCGGTTTTCACTTTCATGGAACCAGTAGCGTAGCGTTAAGTTTCGCAATGGGTAGACGAGAGAGACAGTGCTCCACGATTATGCTCTGAAACTAAGGCAAATGGTGATGAGTTGGATGATAGTGGTGGAGTGACGAAAGTGGGAGACAACGGGAGAGAATCTCGAGAAAATCTACACACACAGTATATGTCCCGTATAAAAACAACTTGGTGGCATTTGGAATCTAACCAGGGACCCTACGCGTCAGAGGTGACTGCTCTACCACTGAGCTACCGAGGCTTCTGTTTAAATACTTGTTACAAAAATTTTCCATTTATATTATATCATAATAGCAATAGCTTTAAACTTTTCGATTTAACTCGACCATTTTCTTTATTTTGGAATTATTTAGTTTAAAACTTCATATCAGTATTGAGACGTCTCTAGTAACCTGAAATACACATGTTTATACTCCACATATATCCAAATATATGAAAATTATCAATTAAGGGCGCGGTGGCTCAGAGGTGCATGTGGTCTTTGGTTCAATCCCAGTTCGCGTCAAGTGAATTTTGTGGTGGACAAACACCGTGTGTGGGGTTTTCTTGGGGCTCTGCCGTTTTCTCCCACTTTCTTCATTCATTTATCATAATCACCGTCTCCTTTAGCCTAGCTGACATAAACATGAGACATAAAACTCAAAGATTTCATTTCATTTCATTTTTAATCTATTACTAAAAAGAGCAGACACGGTGCAAAATATCGCATCGATATCCAGAACATAATAAAATTATGAGTTTAAGGTTTCTACTTCCTGATGAAAACCTCCGAGTGAATAAAATTATAGGAATTCTGTTTTCATAATAATTTCCGAAGGGAACATTGTCAGTGTACCAAGTTTTGCATTTTCATGTATATATATATATATATATATATATATATATATATATATATATATATATATATATATATATATATATATATATATGTGTGTGTGTGTGTGTGTGTGTGTGTGTGTTTGTTTGTAGTTAGGTAGTACAATTGTAGAAAGATCATTCTCCAACATTACTTTAAAACAATTTTTATATGTCTCTCGTAAAATCTTCTTGTCTGAATTCCGTGGTCCACATGTCATAATTACATAATTACAATGGTAAACGATAACCATTGGCAATTTTCGCTTCTCCTGGCTTCAATGATGATATGGTCAAACATCCTTCTAAAAATTCAGATCCAGCTGCATCTTGAATGGCTTTATCTGCACCACCTAAAGGAGTTAAGGTTTCATTCGTCGAATTTACTAAGGCATCTGCTTTTATGTCCACTATCTTACCTTTATAAATACTAATCTTCTGATTGATGGCAGTATTGCAAGCAAATTTCGGTTTTTCTTCTGTGGAATTCTTCCCTATAGTTGCCCACGTTGGAAGATTTTCGGGAATCACAACATCCTTGATATGAAGAGAGGGGATGAAAACTTGTTCTTCTAAACATTGTTTCCTGGGGTTGAAAATCTCTTCAGTTGGTGGTCCTTGATGGTCTTCGCGTCTCGTCTTCTTTTTCATCGTATGGTCTTCCGTGCAGACGTTGATAGGCATCTCTTCGTCAGTCTTCAAGGTGGTCTTCCTCTTCCGGGTTTTCCTTCTCATAAAACTTCTTCAATCTCTGGACTGCTATGCTGTCTATATTGTAAGATCCTCGGGCGGTCTTATACTTAACAAAATACGAATTTGGATTTTCCATTCGTTCAATTATGCCTGGATCAATGAACTTTCCGCTGAATGCTTTGGCGTGAACTTTTCTTCTTGTGGTGCCCAATATCCAAACTTTTTCTCCTTTAAAAACAGGTTTCGTATGTCTCTTGTCAAGAAAATTTTGTCGCCGTTTTATGACGTTTATAAAGATTTTCTTGCCCTCTATCTCTAATCTCTTGTAATTGCTGTCAACGAATGGCATTATCCTCATATTGACACGGGGTATTTAAAATTGCCTGATGAAGTAACCTAGGTTTGAAGCCAAAAAGACATTCAAATGGTGAAATTTGAGACGATAAGTTCTTGGTGACGTTGAGCGAAAAAACTATAGGTTGTAATAAGTCAATCCATTCTCCTAAATCTTTGTCACATAGAGCTGATTTCAATCGTTGTTCTATGTTCCTAATACTAATTTCACAAACACCATTAATATAATGCCCAAGTACATTTACAAAACGCATGGTAGCACCAATCATAGCACATAATTCTTTAAATAGTCCACTAGTGAAGGCACTGCCTTTGTCTGACAATTTCATAAAAAAATCCAAACTTTAAAATTACTTTATGATAAAGAAATGAAGCTAAAGTACTTGCTGTAACATCAGGAAGGGAATCTGCAATATGTATCTGGTACAACTGTCTACTACTACTACCAAATATTTGTGATTTAACATATTATTGGGGGAATAATTCCCAGCTACATCTATGTGGTTCGATAGAATGGGGGAACTGAGGGATAAGTAAGCAATGTTCCATACGGAGGACCAATTTTCGATTTCGCTATTTGACAAGTCGTACATTCACTACACTTCTGATATATATATTTCTTCATGTTGGGAAAATACACTGTTTTTACTAACATATCATATGTTTTAAATAACCAGAATAAGATGATCCCAATGCAGACGTATGACAAGCATTAAAAACTTTATAACGCAAAGAAGTAGGAATTGCAACTAAAATTTTTATACCTTGAGAAGTTTTTTGTTTTCTATACAAAATTCCATCCTTAATAGTAAAATATAACGCTTGGCGTTCTATTTTAGGATTTCAATTTTCTTTCTGTTCCAACCAAAAAAAATATTTTTTAAAAACATATCTTTACTCTGTTCTGTTGCCAGATTTGGCTCACCTAAAATTGAAAATGTATTTGTTCTGAGTAAACAATATTTTCGGATCTTCTTGATTCTTTTTCTCATCTGGGGGTTAGAAAAACGTGAAATGGCGTCTGCCTCTATGTTACTGGAGCCACTAATATGTGAAATAGTAAAATTATACGATTCAGTTTCACTCAACCATCTGGAAATTTTACTTACATTCTTTGTTTGCTTCAAATAAAGTAAACTATCTGTCTTCAACTAAAAATGACATCCCAAGAGAAAATATCTGAATGAACGTAAAGAATACAACAATACTAGTAATTCAAGCTGATATGGGTGTAATTTTCTCTCACTAGGAGACGTTGCACGACTACAATAACTAATGGGAACTAGATTTGTGTCGTCAGGTGAATTTTGAGGTTTAATTAGTCCAGAAAGAGCTACCTTGCTGGCATCAAAATAGAGATACAGAGGATAATCAGGCTTGTATCTCATTAAGATGGTGCTGAAATGATGGCTTGTTTGATATTATTGAATTCTGTCTCCTGTGGTTCATTCCAACGAAAGGGAGCGTCTTTTTCAACAAAGAAAGTAACACTTCTGCCAATTGACTAAAATTAGGTAAATATGAACGAACAAAAGAAGCCAATCCTAAAAAACTTTTAACTTGTTTCTTTGTTTTGGGACGTTGATAGTTGGAAATTGAGTTAATTATCCGTTTCGAAATAGAAACGCCATCTTTACTAACAGTGTGACCTAAAACATCTAATGAAAAATAACCCAAATTTGTTTTTTTCTGGGGAGAGCTTTAAACCAATTTCTTTTATTCTTGAAGCAACATACGAGTCAACTGCACAATTTCATCAAAACTATCACTAGACCAAAAATAATCGTCAACATAGGCAAATATTTTATCTTGTGGAAGACCTTCTAAGGTGAGTTTCACTAATCTATTCATACCACTAGTAGATGTCTTAACACCCCGAGGCAAAAAATTAAAATGCAAGATTCGGAATCGAAAAAGCTGTAATAGGTTTGATTCTTCAGTGAGGGGAATATAAAAGAAAGCTCCGAAAACATCGCTAGAACATAGATATTTGCGTCCTGCCAAATTAGTCAAAATATCCTGGATAGGAGGAACCGGAAAACTGACAGGAACCATTTTTTATTTATGTGCCTCCCATCTTCTATAAATCTATACTGTCCATTCTTCTTTTTAACAAGCATTACCGGAGAATTATACGAACTAATACTAGGCTCTATGATCTTACTTTTCAATAAAATATCTACTTGTTTTATGATCTCATCCCGTAGATGAAACGGTATTGAAAATTGGGGTCTATTTACTGGGATATTGTCTACTAATTCAATTTTATGCTTATATCCCTTAGCACAACCATAATCAAATTCATTCCAAAAAACACTAGAATAAAATTCCTCTACTAAGTCATATAATTGCTGTTGTTGATGTGGCATCAATTCAGGGTTAACATTTACTCGATATTTATCATAACCTTCAGGAAAAGATTTTGTATCTACTTCATTGACTTGATGGACCTTATTGTTAGTGATATTTTGTTTCTTGAAGTTGGTATCACTGGTAACATATTCGGAAAAACCCAAAACAACATCTTTTTTCAAATAATGTTTACTTTTGGTGGGACTAACTACAGAAATTACTGGATGAATTTCGTCTACAACTGATTTACGCACAAAAATTTCTGCCTGCGTATCTATTAACTCATTGGGAACTAATAAATTGCCAGTACGTGCAAGATCATTTACTTTTTCCAACGTAATCTGAACACTTGAATTTGGAGGCAAAACGACAGAGCGGGCAACTAAAAATTGAGGTTTATATGATTTCGCTATATGGTTAGAAATTTCATCAAAAGATATGTATGGCGGCGATTCAACTCTGGGAGGAATACCAAATTTAACAAAACTGAAAGAATTCTTATTGTGATCAACCATCGCAAGATGATTTTTCAAAAAATTCTGGCCAATTATACTATTATACGGAAAATCTTTATACACTCTAAAAGGATGCGTAAAATACTGTCCTCTTAATTTAAATTTCACTAAAGCGATTTGATCACTTTCTTGAGAATTTCCAGTGACACCACGAATAAAAGTCGTTCCTTTGAGTATTTTATGCCTATTACTTAAACTATTACCAGAAATTATGCTAATAGTGCTGCCTGAATCCAATAGAAATAAATGCGGCTTATTATCAATATATACTTTAACATGAGGCAAATTAGCTTCATATTGAATAGGCACATAATATCGCTTAATATTTCTAACATTATTACACATATTATTATCTACTTTATTCCTATTATCGACTTCACAATCTCATTCATATGCACTGTGTTGTCAGAAGCAAGAGGCTGCGAATAAGCGAAGGATGGAGAGGATGCATGAATGGGATTTCTTCGCTCCAAACGCGAATGCTCATAAGATTGTATACACACAGATTTTCGTTTGTGTGCGTGAGAAACTTTTGCGAGCGCAGTTCGTTGCACGAGATCTTGTAACTGGACTTCGATACCGTCTAACTGAGCTATCAAGGTTACAGTTTCATTTGCGTTCTGAATATTAACATCTAAAGTGTTTTCTTTTTGCTGTACAGCATTATTACCAACAGGATGTATATTGTATTCGTTTGTTATTGCCAAGGACTTCAATCGCTGAGTACGCATGCTGACAAGAAAATTAACTCTTTCCTCTAAACCTAAGGACTTTGCTAACTCAATAACAGTCTTCTATGATTTTCTTACGAGTACAGAATAGAACGAAGGCAATAACCCATCGATTATCAAGTTAATTTGTTCGGTCACTGGCATCTTCGGATGGTACTCGAGTATTAATTTCCAATTATGAAAAATGTAATCTAAGGCCGGTTCAGAGTCAGACTGATGAAAAATGTAATCTAAGACAGGTTCAGAATCTGACTGTTCCCTATATCTCATTTCTTGCTCTAAAACTTGCGAAATTATGTTATCTTCATAAGCCTCTATTAATTTCTTCTTAATCTGAACATACATGAGATTATCATATTCTGCGGTTGATTGCAAAGCTAACTGATAAGCACGAGCCCCATTTTCTAAACAATATGGCAACAAGTGACGTTTCTGTACATCACGTAGGTTATCAAGGACAGAAAAATCCTCAAAATGACTAAAATATGACTGAACTGACTCGTTCACTTTGCCAGAAAATTTGGGGGTTCTACTAAACGATCTAAGACAGAAGATATAGCACTAGTATTCTCCATTATTGTTATTTTCAAAATCACACTTATAATAAATGTGTTACAGCACTATATATATCTATATATAACAGCTACTAGGTTATAGAAGTACTTTTTGTGGACGCCCTGTATATTTCGTAAAGACAGTGACTGTTTTTCCGATTTATACTTTATTCTGCGACGCATATAAGTTCTTTCTTCGGTGGGAATTGTTTCCTTCCCACACAATTGGCCAAAGAAGTCTCTCATTGTTTTTTCATTTATATATTTAAAACATTGCTTTTGCTGAGAACATTTCAGTTAGAGACAAACCATTTCAGTGTTTCTCCCTGCCTTATTTTGTGCACAGTATATATTCTATAGTTATTGGGAACTGAATTAAGTGTTTTCTTTAATCGCTTATGAAACATTGCCATAGATTGGAGGAATACGGGCTGACCAGATGTTCCAGTGACCAAAGCGGCACCAATTGCGTTGTTTTGCAGCTCGTTATCTGTACTTTCTCACGCCAGAGTTATCGCCGTGTCTAGTGCATTGCAGGCAGTTGACTAAAATTAACATAATTTTTTTTCGGTATTCTGTTTGTATGTGCATACAAGTGAGTTAACTGAGTGATTTTTGAAATGAACTACCAACACTCTTGAGTCGACCATTGCAGCCCGTACCTTGAGGTTTGGTGCTCAGGGAGTTTGACTCCGGTTTTGTACGCAGCCACCACGCACGTTGCGTCAGGAACCAAGTACGATTGTGTGTTAAGGGGCACAAGCTATTAGCCGGCGAAGGACATTTTCTTACGGCTAGCCCCCAACTAGTGAAGTCCCAGGTCCGCAGACTTTGTGCGTTTAAAACGTTATACACCCGCCCTCCAACACCAGCATTCTACTTTGGAGAATTTCTTGTTTAATTTGCTGAAGATTCATCTTTTTGCTTCAGGATTGTTTGGCGCAGCAACTGGATCCCTCGTGGAATTGTCCTAACAACTTTTCCCCAGTGCTAATCCCCCAAGTGCGTCAATGGTGTGAGAAGAAATCTGAATTATAATATATATACATATATATATATATATATATATATATATATATATATATATATATATATATATATATATATATATATAAAGGACTACATTGCATAAAAAGGCAAAGTGTGATTTTAGTGATGAAAATCATTATTAATATTCTGTGTTCAGTGTTGTGTTACTTCCTCTTCGTTATTTTTTATATAATATTGTTCTAATAAATAAGTATAGTGTTATTTAATCCAGTGTGTTTTCGTTGTTTGTCTGAGTGATGTTTGTGTGCGTTGTGGTCTGGATGACCGTCTGATCGTCCGTGAGTTTTTCGAGACGAAACACCCGAACCTCTCGGCGCCTAATGCTCATCTCATCATTGAGACCGACGAGCGATTTGGAAACAATTTGTAACTCCTCTTGGAGAGGTCCTTCATCGTCCTGTCCAGGTAAGTTCCAGTCTCAGGAAAATACTTATTGGTAGGACCACGAACCACGAATAGCGACCAGATCACACGAGTTGGTTACAAATAAATGTTCACCCAAATAGAGACCTCGAATTCAATTGGTTATATATATATATATATATATATATATATATATATATATATATATATATATATATATATATATATATATATATTCAACACCAAAATGTAAATAACACTTCTTATATACTAACAAAAAGAAAAACAAAATATAATAACTTGGCAAAATTTTCTCTTCTCACCCACTTAATCATTCAACTAAGAAACAATAAAACAAAAATTACTCTAACAGAGCAAATGAATAAATGTAGCGAGGCTGGGGGTACGCTAAAAATTACTGTACTCAATTTCTCTCAAAAAAATATAAATTATACTGTACTTATTACTAAAAATGCTCCGGTGGGTTAAAGAAAATATTTGAAAATTGGGATCATTAAGCATCTACCACCATGTGCCGTGGCTGTGCCATCAGTTGTAGCTCAAAGAAATCTCAAATATACTCATAGAATAATTCAACAATTGGGGATGGAACTGATGCACAACACGGTACTTAATAACTAAATTATGATTGAATTTAAATAAAATTCAAATGTTTCTAATTTTGAAGAGTGATTAGTTCTGGGAAAGGTAAGAGAAAGAGAAAGGTTGTAATTAAGAAATAGGAATGAGCACTAGCCTGATAGATCCAACGAGACTGGTGTCGTCCTAGTCATCTGGAATGATGAACGTTTTCCCTTGGAGCAGCCTGGATAGCTGGTGACAGTCAACATCTGGATCTCTATCCTGTTGATCTGCAAGGGGCGTCGATAATGCGTCTTTACGATGATGTTCTCCTACACCTTCATTCCACTACTCTGCTGACAAACTCAAAGCTCTCTGCGGCGATGAACCGACAGAATGGTACACTCCGCATCAAAAAAATTGCGAGAGCTAACGCCGTGCAGCTAGGCCACCCAGTATACACCTTCTTATCCCATAATCGTGTCTGGTAAAGAGACTCCCTCTCACTCCTCCTTTCTTCTTTCCCATACTAAAATTAGCTAACAACATGAAAGCAATTTTAATTTCAAATTACACATGTATTAGTATCGATAAAATGAAATAACAAAACCGAGACGAAACAAGATACATAAGTTTATTTACGGAGAAACTGAAACACACAAAATGAAAAATTGAAAAAAATGGATGTCTATTACACAGAGGTTCAGAAATAAGGCAGAGAGAGAGAGAGAGAGAAGGCGAGAGATGAAGAAAAAGAAAAGGGAGAACATATAAAAATGTGGAATTTTAAACTTAATAAGAAAAGAACCTAACATTATAAAGTTCCGTTACCAGAAATCCAACAGTAATATAGAAATAACGTTTTTATATTTTTTTCGGACTATTCGAATATATAGAGGATGCTTTAAACATTCATTAAGTCACTTTCAAAAACTATAGTATACTCAATTTCCAGTAGAATTGTAGATCTCACAGACACATCTAAGATAATGTTAACAGTTTAACACATACTTTGTTTTCGCGTAGTTCGGTTGTAAATTCGGTAGTGTTCAATGGACGAACTGATGCAAACTACATTCTAGTAAACCCAGTAGGTAGCGTAGGTCATATCTTCCATTCCAGACTACTAATGCAAAGTGAACAAAAAAAAAAAAAAAAAACGAAAACGAAAAGGAAGAAAGAGAGAAAGATGAAATCGAGCGAGTGCTATTTTACTGGTAAATTATCAGAAATATCCTATATTAAAAGTCCAAACTGTATCATAATGAAAAGTTACAAATGTTCAAATGGAAAATTGGATGCTCCCTATAGATGTAGCAGACCTCGCATGTTTCAAATTTCAACGTGAATAAATCACATGGAATTATAACATGGAAACAAATTTGTGTCAAACTAGTTTAAATAAAATTTTGTTTTCAAATAACCAAAGAGGTTGCCATTTTCTAGTCTTTTCCAAAGATTTATCTGTTCTGAACATCCAGCATTACTTTCGTCTCTTGCGAATATAACGTAATTTGCACAGATAGAATATACACGCTAGAGCTTAAACGGATGATGTTGGTTAGCTTATGGACCACCACTGGGTCGAAGATTCAAAACGGTAGTGATCCGGTAATTCGACTGAGACTCGGTAACCCAGATGATAAAAAAGATATTTTGCTTATTCCCTTGCGTTTAAACAGTATTTCTTTCAGAGATGACCAGGATTGGAGATGTAATGTCCAGAGCACGAAAACTCGACGCTGAAGTTGCCAGTTAATTACATTTTCCTGACCAGGTCTATCGGTCTCTTGCTCCGTTTTAACTTTGGAACATGCACACGCATATGAAGTTCGAGTGTACTAGAGAGAGAGGGGGAAAAGTGAAAGATTCAACGACAGGATAGGGAAACGTCAAGAAAGAAAGAATGTAAGAGAGAGAGGGGGGGCCGAATATAAATATGAAACATACTTATCATTACAGCGTATGATGAAGAACGCACACACTCTTTATTCGAATTCTCGCCAGTGATGCTTTGTAAGTTCTCCAACAGAAGATAAATCTCAGTTTGCAGCCATTATTTTATGCGAAAAAGTTATAATACCTGGTAGGGAATCGAACCCAGATTTTCCGGTTGGAAGTTTGGTACTTTGCCACTATACCATCGATTTCTTTACCCAAACTTTGTTCAACAAATGCTGTAATATTTCTTTCTGAGAAGGAATCACAGAAAGTGTTTACTGCAGATCAATGAAGTGTTTCGAATGTCCTGGTAAAACCCTTGCCCTTTTCCAACCAACATTCGTAAATCGTCTATATCATGATAAAGGTGTTTACTTCCACATTCTTAAGCATTGCATGTCCAATATGAGACATCGATTCTTCACTATCACTTTGTAAAAAATGCAACTTTGTCGTGAGCAGGATTTGAATCTGTGCTGGACAGCTTTATTAATCGTAAGTCCAGTAAGTTCTTCATCATACGCTGTAATGATAAGTATGTTTCATATTTATATTCGTCCCCCCCTCTCTCTCTTACATTCTTTCTTTCTTGACGTTTCCCTATCCTGTCGTTGCAACTTTCACTTCTCCTCCTGTCTCTCTAGTACACTCGAACTTCATGTTTTCCAAAGTTAAAACGGAGCAAGAGACCGATAGACCTAGTCAGGAAAATTGTAATTAACTGGCAACTTCAGCGTCGAGTTTTTCGTGCTCTGGGCATAACATCTCCAGTCCTGGTCATCTCTGAAAGAAATACTGTTTAAACGCAAGGGAATAAGCAAAATATCTTTTTTATCATCTGGGTTACTGAGTCTCAGTCGAATTACCGGGTCGAACTACCGGTTTGAATCTTCGACCCAATGGTGGTCCATAAGCTAACCAACATCATCCGTTTGAGCTCTAGCGTGTATATTCTATCTGTGCAAACTACGTTATATTCGTAAGAGATGAAAGTGATGATGGATGTTCGGAACAGATAAATCTTTGGAAAAGACTAGAAAATGGCAACCTCTTTGGTTATTTGAAAACAAAATTTTATTTAAACTAGTTTGACACAAATTTGTTTCCATATTATAATTCCATGTGATTTATTCAGGTTGAAATTTGAAACATGCAAGGTCTGCTACATCTATAGGGAGCATCCAATTTTCCATTTGAACATTTGTAACTTTTCATTATGATAAAGTTTGGACTTTTAATATAGGATATTTCTGATAATTTACCAGTAAAATAGCACTCGCTCGATTTCATCTTTCTCTCTTTCTTCCTTTTCGTTTTCGTTTTTTTTTTTTTTTTTTTGTTCACTTTGCATTAGTAGTCTGGAATGGAAGATATGACCTACGCTACCTACTGGGTTTAATAGAATGTAGTTTGCATCGGTACGTCCAATGAACACTATCGAATTATAACCGAGCCACGCGGAAACAAAGTATGTGTGTTAAACTTTTACATTATCTTAGATTTGTCTGTGAGATCTACAATTCTACTGGAAATTGAGTATACTATAGTTTATGAAAGTGACTTAATGAATGTTTAAAGTATCCTCTATACATTCGAATAGTCCTGAGAAAAATATGAAAACGTTATTTCTCTATTACTGTGGATTTCTGGTAACGGAACTTTATAATGTTAGGTTCTTTTCTTACTAAGTTTAAAATTCCACATTTTTATATGTTCTCCCTTTTCTTTTTCTTCATCTCTCGCCTTCTCTCTCTCTCTCTGTCTCTCTCTCTGCCTTATTTCTGAACCTCTGTGTATTAGACATCAATTGGTTTCAATTTTTCATTTTATGTGTTTCAGTTTCTCCGTAAATAAACTTATGTATCTTGTTTCGTCTCGGTTTTGTTATTTCATTTTATCGATACTAATACATGTGTAGTTTGAAATTAGAATTGCCTTCATATTGTTAGCTAATTTTAGTATGGGAAAGAAGAAAGGAGGAGTGAGAGGGAGTCTCTTTACCAGACACGATTATGGGATAAGAAGGTGTATATTGGGTGGTCTAGCTGCACGACGTTAGCTCTCGCAATTTTTTTGATGCGGAGTGTACTCTTGACTTATGGAGGTGGTTATTCTCCAACGGTGCGATCCGCTTCTCTCCGATGATCCTGCAATTATCATAATCGTGTGTCGAATATCCCTTTGTTCTTGTGTCCCTCGTGGTTTGGATCGGATGAAGAAATGGTGACTTAAGCGCCCAATGAATCGGGAAGTATCAGATTATGCTTGAAGGTATGCGGAAAGGTAAAGAGGAAGCTAGTCGAGTTTATGGACAAAATGTGTTATTACAATAGGTGTCTGAGAATGTATACACGACTCCAAAAGTGCATTACCACCTGCAATTCTCGTTTTCCTGCAATAGCAGGCAACCCAAAAAGCTCGGCGGTTGGGTTGGTTCCGAATTCGAAAGGCGTTGGACCAAACCTCAATTTTGTTAAAAATATATCAGTGTGGCAAACTGAAAAATAAGGAAATAAAACAAATTGTTAAGAATGACAATTTTATTATCGTGACGGAGTTGGATGACATCAAAAGTTACAAAACGATCTTACTTAAGCAGTTCAAAAAAGATGAATGGCAAAAGACACATATCAGAAAAAACATTTCTCTCTTTCTCCCCCCCAAAAAAAAAGAATTTAAAAAAAGAAAAAGTTACATAAAGTAAAGGTTTAATATAAAAGACTCACCCAATATTTTGAAAATTGACACGCGAAAGGCAAGAATAACTGAACCCAAGTGAATAAAATTGTGCACGGATATTGCAGACGTAAAATGTGGGAATACAGGCTTCATATTTTCCTGAAAAAAAAACGGTAGGGTGGGGCACGGACCCCTCCAAACCCTTGATCACTAGATATCAAAATTGCTTGTAACAGTATGTTAGATATGTGTAAAGGACATGAAGAATTGTAACGAAACTTTTTCTATGGACAACACGTAAAAAATAAAGGAATACGAGGTTTTAATGTTCTGCGGAAAACAGTTTTAGGGGGCAAAAGCCCCCACGAAAAATTTTGAAATTTGACGTCCGAAAGGTAAGAAGAAATGAACCGAACTGAATGAAATTCTGCACAGATATTATAAACATAAAATGAGGGAATACGGGTTTCTTATTTTCCTTTAAAAAACGGCTGGGTAGGGCGCGGACTCCTCCAAACATTTGATCATGAACTATCAAAAGTACTAGTAACAAATGTCAGATGGGTGTAAAGGACATGAAGAATTACAACGAAACTTTTTGTATGGACAATACGCAGAAAATAAAGGAATACGTTTTTTTTATTATTTTCTGCGGAAAGACAGTTTTATAGGGTAAAAGAACCCACCCCAAAATTTAAAAGTTGACGCGAGAAAGATAAGAAGAAGTGAACCGAAGTGAGTGAAATATTGCATAGATGTCGTAGGTTTAAAATGAGGAAATACGGGTTTCGTATTTTCCTGCAAAAAAAGGTTCGGTGAGGCACGGACCCCTCCAAACATTTGATCACGAAATATCAAAAGTGCTAGTAACAGTATGTGAGATGTGTCTAAAGAACATGAAGAATTGCAACGAAACTTAATGTATGGATAATATGCGAAAAACATACGAATACTGTTTTTTTTTTTTATTTTCTGCGTAAAAATGGTTTTACGGGGAAAAGCACCCACCCAAAATTTTGAAAGTTGACGAACGAAAAGCAAGGACAAGTGAATCGAAATGAATGAACTTGTGCACACATATTGTAAACGTAAAATGAGTGAATACGGGTTTCGTATTTTCCTGGAAAAAACTGTTGGAAAGGGCACGAACCTTTCCAAAGTTTTGATCGCGAAATATCAAAAGTACTAGTAACAGTGAGGTATGTGTAAAGGAAATGAAGAATTGCAACGAAACATTTTGAATGGAAAATAACCATAAAATAAATCAATACGAGTTTCTTATTTCCTGCGGAAAAACTGTTTTAGGGGTCAAAGGCTCCTACCCAAAATTTTGAAAGTTGACACCCGAAAGACAAGAAGAAATGAGCCGAAGTGAATGAAATTTGCACAAGTACTGCGGACGTAAAATGAGGATAAGGGTTTTATATTTTCTTAGAGAAAACAGTTAGGTGGGGCGCTGACCCTCCCAAACGTTTGATAACAAAAAATCAAAAATAATATTAATAGTATGTGAGATGTGTGTAAAGGAAATGAAGACTCAACGAAACTTTTTGTGTGGGAAATGTGCTGAAAACAAAAAAATACGGGTTTTTCATTTTTGCGGAAAAATGGTTTTATGGGCAAAAGGGCCCACCCCAAAATTTTGAAATTTGGCACCGAAAGGGAAGAAAAAGTAAACCGAAGTGAATAAAATTTTGCGCAGATATTGTAGATATAAAATGAGGATATACGGGTTTCGCATTTACCTAAAAAAAAAAAAAAAAAAAACGGTTGAGTGTGGCACGGACTCTTCCGAATCTTTGATCACGAAATTTCATAAGCGCTAGTAACAGTATGTCAGATGTCTGTAAAGGACATGAAGAATTGCAACGAAACATTGTGTATGGAGAATACGCAAAAAGAAAATGAATACTTGTTTCTTATTTTATGCGGAAAAATTATTTTGTGGGCAAAAGAACCCACCCCAAAATTTTGAAAGTTGATGCCCGAAAGGTAAGAAGAATTGAGCCGAAGTGAACGAAATTGTGCACAGATATTGTAGGCATAAAATGGGGGAGTATGGGTTTCGTATTTTCCTTGAGAAAACGGAAGCGTGGGGTGCCGACCCCTCCAAACCTTTGATCACGAAATATCGAAAGTACTATTAATAGTATGTCAGATGTGTGTAAAGGACATGAAGAATTCCAAAGAAACATTTCGTATCGACAATACGCAAAAAATAAAGGAATACGGGTTTTTTATGTTCTGTGGGAAAACGGTTTTAAAGGCTATAGCCCCACCCAAACTTTTGAAAGTTGAAGCCCGAAAGGCAAGAAGAAGTGAGCCTAAGTGAATTAAATTGTGCACAGATACTGCAGACGTAAAATGAGGATACGGGTTTCGTATTGTCCTGGGGAAAACGGTTCCGTAGTGCGCCAACCCCTCCAAACCTTTGATCACCAAATATCAAAAGTACTAATAACAGTATCTAAGATGTGTGTAAAGGACATGAAGAATTGCAACATATCTTTTTGTATGGACAATACGCAAAAAATAAAGGAATATGAGTTTCTAATGTTCTGCGAGAAACGGTTTTAAGGGGCAAAAGACCCCATCTAAAATTTTAAAAGTTGACGCCCGAAAGGTAAAAAGACATTAGCCGAGGTAAATGAAATTCTGCACAGATATTACAGACGTAAAATGAGGATATGAGTTTCGTATTTTGCTGAAGAAAAAGGTTGGGTGAGGCACCGACCCCTCCAAACCTTTGATCACGAAATATCAAAAGCGCTAGTAACAGTATGTCAGATGTGTGTAAAGAACATGAAGAATTGCAACGAAACATTGTGTATGCAAAATAACCAAAAAAATAAATGAATACTGGTTTCTTATTTTCTGCGGAAAACTGTTTTAGGGATCAAAATCTCTCACCCAAAATTTTGAAGTTGACACCCGAAAGAAAAGAAGAAATGAGCCGAAGTAAATGAAATTTGCACAGATATTGCAGACAGAAAATGAGGTTACGGGTTTCGTATTTTTCTAGAGAAAACAGTCGGGTGGAGCGCCGACCCCTCCAAACGTTTGATAACGAAAAATCAAAAGTGCTACTAACAGTATGTCAAATGTGTGTATAGGACATGAAGAATTGCACCGAAAATTTTGTATGGACAATGCACTGAAAACAAAGGAATACGGGTTTTTTATTTTTGCGGAAAAACGGTTTTATGGGGCAAAAGACCCCATCCCAAAATTTTGAAATTTGACGCCAAAAAGTAAGAAAAAGTAAACGGAAGTGAATGAAATTTTGCACAAATATTGTAGACATAAAACGAGGGAATACGAGTTTCCTATTTACCTAAAAAAAAAAAAAAAAACGGTTAGTTGGGGCCCGGACTCTTCTGAACCTTTGATCACGAAATATCAAGAGTGCTAGTAACAGATTGTCAGGTGTGTGTAAAGCTCACCAAGAATTCCAAAGAAACTTTCTGTATGGACAATACGCAAAAAATAAAGGAATACGTTTTTTTTATTTTCTGCGGAGAAACAGTTGTAGGGGGCAAAAGAACCCACCCAAAATTTTGAAAGTTGATGCCCGAAAGGCAAGAAGAAGTGAGACGAAGTGAATTAAATTGTGCACAGATATTGTAGACATAAAATGAGGGAATACGAGTTTCGTATTTTCCTGGGGAAAACGGAAGCGTGGGGCGCCGACTCCTCCAAACCTTTGATCACGAAATATGAAAAGTGCTAGTATGTCAGATGTGTGTAAAGGACATGAAGAATTGCAACACAACCTTTTGTATGGACAATACGCAAAAAATAAAGGAATACGGGTTTTTTATGATCTGCGGGAAAACGGTTTTAGGCGGCAAGAGACCCACCCAAAATTTTAAAAGTTGACGCCCGAAAGACGCGAAGAAGTGAACCAAATTGAATCAAATATTGCACAGATATTGTAGGTTTAAATTGACGGCAAACGGGTTTCGTATTTTTCTGAGAAAAACGGTTAGGGGACTCGGACCCCTCCAAACCTTTGATCACGAAATATAAAAAATGCTGGTAACAGTATGTCATATGTGTGTAAAGGCCACGAAGAATTCCAACGAAACTTTTTGTATGGACAAATACGCAAAAAAATAAAGGAATGCTTTTTTTATTTTCTGCAGAATAACAGTTTTATGGGGCAAAAGAACCCACACCAAACTTTTGAAAGTTGACTCCCGAAAGGTACATGTTGTCTCAAAGGTCGAGGGCATTCTTTATTGCTATTTTAAGGAAAAAAATTTCTAAGTCCAGCTTCGGGTATCTTCGGGAAAAAGTAAATCAGGTTCGAACCTCGAAGTCAACCTTTGCAATCGGGAGAAATTTTGCAGATGTGTTTTTCTTCTTTTAAATATAATAAGACTTGTTATTAATTGTATAAAAAAGCAACATTGATTGAAATACTTAATAATTCAATATTTCGAAACTTTGTATTAATATCAGCAGATGCCTGTTTGTCATTTAGCTCTCCATACGTAATGAAACATTTAGATACGTAAACGAATCTTTCCATATGTGAAAGAATGCAGAAAATTAAGACATAGAACACAATTCTCGTCTGAGTACTAAAATAAAAGTCAAAATGGAACAAAAACAGCGTTTGCAGTGGATATGAATCAGAGCCCTGCACCAGAGCCCTGCACGGGCCGGGCGCGCCCGATTCGGCCCGGTGCCCGGCCCGGCCCGACCCGTTTCAAGTAATATCAAACTGGACCGGGCCCTAACCGGGCCGAGCACATATCGGGCCGAACCGGGCCGGCCCGGCTTGGCCCTATAGTCTGAAAGACGGTTCGGAAACTAATGTTGTCAGCCTACTTGTTTTTTTAATGTCCTCCACTACCTCTATTTTTGCCGTGTTTGGTCTTACTGTCAGCCTATGTTAATCGTAATGTGTTTGGGAAACTGACTCTTTATTCAAGACTGTGATGTACTGGTAATACTATTACTATTACTACTTCTACTACTACTATTACTACTTCTACTATTACTACTACGACCACTGCTAATACTACTACAAGTGCTACGACTTCGCGTCAGAGTTGACATGTCTGATGGTACCGAATTTACCTTCTAAGTACAGAATAAAATTGAGAAATGCTAGTTATTATGGCCGGTCTGCGTAGAATGTGAACCGATGCTTGATCTACGAGGGAGAATAGTGGCTCAATAGAAAAAACACATCTGGTGCTAGAGGTCGTCGGATCAATCCCTGCTCATGCTATGTGAGCTTTGTTGTGGACAAACATCGTGTGCATGGGAGTTTCTGGGGTGGTCCCGCTTCCTCCTACTGTTTTCTTTCCACCAATTCATCCCATGATCATCCATTCAGCCTGAGCCGTAGTTACCTAAAGAACGTATGGTAAAGTCAAGTACTTGACCTAGTAAGTAGAATTTGGTACGCTACCATTGGACCACGGAGGGCAAAACCATAAACTGGCGTGCTCATAAGATCAGTGCAATTTGTAGTAATGTTCAACTAGCAAGGCAAATATCGAATGGTGTTACATGTTCATGTATTGTTTATAGTATGATGCTACAAATATAACAAAATATAATGATCAAATAAATCACCAAATCGCCAGGGTCGATTAGGTGTTCCTGGAACGGTGGCTCAGCGGTTGAGCGTTCACCTCTGGTGTATGGGGTCCCTGGTTTGATCCGAGCTCTCGCCAAGTGAACTTTGTGGTGGACAAACACCGTGTGGGGGGTTCGCGGCGTTCTCCTGTTTCCTTCCACTTTATTTACTCCACTATTTCATTTATTTCTCACCATCGTCTCCTTTAGGCTAGTTGGCATAACTTGGAACCACCTACCAAGAAGAATAAACTAATGGATTGGGAAGATAGACATTCAGTCTCTGGTGAATTTGATGATGAAGTAGACATCTACCTCAACATGTCATCATGTATAAGAGAACTAGATATACTGCAGTGGTGGAAGCAACAAGAACAAACATTACCAAAATTGTGTAAATTAACGCGTCAGTATCTCGTCATCCCTGCTTCTAGTGCGTCTACTGAAAGAGATTTTAGTACTCAGGAACGGAGAAATGCTCTAAAGCCTGAAACTGTTGAATCTGTTTCCGTGCTATTCGATGCGTACAAGGACATACAGTAAAGCGATGTTCATTTTGCACTATTCGTTTCTTAGGAAACCTTATATTTTCATTTTCTTAATATCAACTATCCCTTCTATTATATGTGATGTTAAGAGGCATTTTTGATAGCTGATATCTATACATTTTTCATTCAGGGGACTTTTGAGGTATTTTTTGATCAACAATGATATGTGTGGATTTTGTTTTGATTTACTGCCTCGCATTCCGTCATATAGCTCTGTTATTTACTTGTTACGCACCGTTCCAGGAACACTTCATCGATCCTGGGATCTGGGTGATTTATTTGATCATTGTTTTTTGTTATTATTATTGTAGCATCGAATTATAAAGAATACAGGAACATGTAATATGATTTGGAATCTGCCGTGCTAATTGAACATTACTACAAATTGCGCTAATCTTATGAACACACCAGTTCATGGTTTCGGCCTCCGTGGTCTAATGTAGCGGAACAAATTCTAATTAGTAGGTCAAGGACTTGACTTTCTCATATGTTCTTTAGGCAATTACGGCTCAAGACGTATGAATGATGATGGATGAATTGGTGGAATGAAGACAGTGGACGAAAACGGTCTAATCCAAAAACTCCCACGCTCACAATTTTTGTCCACAACAAAGCTCACATAACACGAGGAGGGATCGATCCGACGACCTCTAGCACCAGATGTGAATGCATTCTACTGGCCAGACTACGCAGACTGGCCATAATAACTAGTATTTCTTCGATTTTTTCTGTACTTAGATTGTAAAGTATGTACCACCAGACATGTCAACTCTGACGCTCGTAGCAGTTGTAGTAGTAGAAGTAATAATAATAATAATAGTAATAATAATAATAATAATAATAATAATAATAATAATAGCAGTAGTAGTAGTAATAAGAGTAGTAGAAGTACAGTACTTTACAGTCTTGAATAAAGAGTTAATTTCCCAAACACCAGTGGCGGCGGTTGGACGTTAAAAATGAGGGGGCAAGACATGATCTGAATATTTGTATATAAATGTTAGTTTTCCTGGTTGTTTCTAACATTTTGTTTGACGAAAGGTTGTATAACTAATAGGATACTATATTTTCAGTTAAAATACCGTATATCGTATATAATAGTTTATTAAGTAAATTGAGAAGAACAACGCAAGTAGATACTAGCCCTTTGTACTCTTAAACAACGAAAGTGTAAGAAGAGATTTGATTCCTTGCTCATGAACATCTTAAAATTCTGTCTGGAAAATTGTGTGATCAGATTATTTAATAAATTTGCAAAACAAATAAATAGAAAGGATAATATTAATCATAGTAATGAATAATGATGCTTGTTTTGCAAAAGTTATATTGAAACTGAGGATTACTGAAAAACTTAATATTTAATTCCACACATGATATTAAATGTATGTTATTACTCTTAGAAAATGATAGACAGTAAATACTACAAGCATATGCTACGACATTTAAAGAAATATTTGCTTTTGCAACTTCTTGAAATATGTTCGTTGCCATTAGGTGCAGATTTCACTTTCTTGGAACACATCAAAACACAACAATACTTACAATCCACACTTCAGTTATACAAAATAAACTTAAAACCTAGAATTATGTTCAATTTACTAAATTTTATTGTATATACACTCGTACATCCTTAAACACAACACTTCACTCGTATATTACACTACAAAACAATGGAAAAGGTAGAAGTTGTTTCTTATCACGCTCTTTTTAATCGATATTCCTTACTTTAGAAAGAAGAAAAGACATTTTAGGAACTGTCAATTTTTGTGCAATTAAAGAATAACTTGTGAAATAGGCCCTACTTTTTTGCATAATGTTCTTTCGATTAGCTTCAAAGCGGCTCACTAACATATCGAGCTCTTGTAAGAAGAAATGAAAGTATGCTGAAATTGTGCTCCAATAGGTTATTTTTTGGGGTTACTTTCTGTGGCGATTAAAACGCAATTACTGTAGCTTTCTTTACTCCACGGGAAGACAACCAATACGTATTCACGCAACAGCAAATATTATATGGCAGCATTTTTTCCTATTAATCAGTAACACATACAAAATCGTTACATTTCCAAATGAAACTATATACATTAATTGGTTACTTAAAAAAAGTGCGGGGGCAACTGCCCCCTTTGCCCCCCCTAATCGCCGCCCATGCCAAACACATTACGATTAACACAGGCTGCCAACATTAGTTTCCGATCCGTCTTTCACAGTGTTCGGGCCGAGTCGCGCCGGCCCGTTTCGGCCCGATTTGTGCTCGGCCCGTTTCGGCCCGATTTGTGCCCGGCCCGTTTCGGCCCGGCTCGGCCCGAAATGTGCCCGCCCCGTTTAGAGCCCGGCTCGAGATTCGGGGCGGGCCGGGCCGGGCCGGGTCGAGCCGGGCACAGAATTCAGATCCATTCGGGTCGGGCCGGGCCGTTTTCGGGCCTGGGTTTGCAAGGCTCTGCCCTGCACGGGCTGGGCGTGTCCTGTTCGCCCCGGACACAAATGCTATAGGGCCGAACCGGGCGCACGTATTTCCGGGTTGGAACCGGGCACTCAAGGACGGATTGGAAACTAATGTTGTCATTTTTTCCCTTAAATGTCCTCCACTACCCCTGCCTTTGCCGTGTTCGTACGGTCTTACTGTCAGTCTATGTTAATCGTAGTGTGTTTGGGAAACTGACTCTTTATTCAAGACTGCAAAGTACTGTAATACTACTAATATTACTACTACTTCTATTATTACTACTACGACCAAAGTTAATACTACTATAACTGCTACGATTTCGCGTCAGAGTTGACATGTCTGGTGGTACAGAATTTACCTTCTAAGTACAGTATTTTATAACAAGACTTGTCAAACAGGGTGAAATATCCCTATTTTCATTTTCCAACCATTTTTGACCATAAATCGACTTTTGCGAGGTGAGAAAGGAAGATACGACAGAAGGAAAACAAAGTTATTGTAGAAGCATTATCATCAATATTTTGCATTCCAAAATACGGAATGTTACTTAAAAAACATAACTTTAAAAGAAATATCTACTGAAATGAAAGAACAATCATGGCATTTTAGGCGTGTGCGTAACAGTAATATACAAAATAAATATTACAATATTTTTGAGGGTCTAGATTATTTAGATTAGATATTGGTATTCCAAAGGTAAACAAATGAAATATTATTTTTTGACTGAAAACGTGATTTTGAATTTTATATATATATATATATATATATATATATATATATATATATATATATATATATATATATATATACAGACTGTTATACAATTCGTGTAATTTTCTACAGCACTGGGAGAAGATGAAGTTTTCACACCATTAATATAAAATTTGGCACTCTTATTGAGAAATATCTGAATTTTTCGAATTTCTAAAGGAAATAGAAGAAAATTAATGTTTAGCCTCCCTTTTGGAAGTGTAAAAACAGAAGTTCATTTACCTTATGGGAGGTTCAATGTTAAATTTTGGAAGCAGTTTTCTCCAATAATTATTCGTAAAGATTTTGGGGCAAATGAGTTGTATTTGTTACGAAATGCAAAAACACTCATTCACAAAACTAGTAAAGCCGTCTCAAACATTATTTTGGGAAGGCCCCCCTTCGGGGGGCAAGGGCCGTAAAAAGCTGGTGGGTGATGTGTTACCAAATCCCAAAATTTATTTTCGGAGTGCCAGTAAACGTCAGATTAATCACGAATGTCACATAATTAATGCTCCAATGCTCCTTACATGTAAGAGTGACTGATAATGGGGCTACAGCCCCCTTTCAAAAGTAAGAAAATCACCAGAAATATCCTTAGTAGGGACATACGAGAAGAAGGTGTTTTTGTTAATTAGTGTGAAATTTGGCGTCATTGTAACAAAAGAGTATGCATTTTTGAAATATGGAATGCTATTTTGGTAACGCACCGCCTTAGGGGGGCACAGGGGACGAAGCATTAGATGATGTACCTTTATAAAAATTCAAAATTTTGTTCCGGAAATGTCAGTGAGCGTCAGATTTTTCACAAATGTCACAGAATTAATATTCTAATGCTTCTTGCATGTGCCAGTAACCCTTTCATAAAATATCCCCATAATTCTTCAATTTATTTGAGATGACCTTTGTGCTGCCTCTGTACCATATCGGGTTGTGCATTAATGGAAGCCATGGCTAAAAATAATATACATTTCCTTTCCCCCGACTTCGATCCGACATTTTGTTCTCGAGTTACGGCTGTTTTGGGCATTTTTCCGACTGGTTTTTGGCTGGTCATAGCGCCAAAAGGAAGCATTGTGCACCCAGGTTGTCTTATCACGGTGTCAGGAATGAGCTCTCAAACGTTGTAAGTGTTGTTTTGAAACACCCTCTATATTTCTATCCTGTTTCTGATTAGCTTCTCTTTGCCAATCAATTTCCAGTATTCCCAAAATAAACCAAAAGTGAACTAAATTCACTAAATCGCCTTCCCCCTATGCTTTCTTCTTGTATAGTACTTATTATATATTTATATTGTAATTGACAGAGATTGCCAATATTGATTGAAATATCTGGTTAAAATTCTATTAGAGGAATTCCCTCTTCAGTACAGAAATTCCCTCCTTGCATCCTACCGCCATTTTAGGCGAGATGGAATTAAGTAAGATGGAAATTCCCATCTCGCCTAAAATGGTAGACATTCTTATTTTGGAGATATAAGTGGCTGATAAATCGTTAGGCGAGGTGGGATTAGGCTAGATGGGATGGAATCATCTGAAAAGGTAGGGGTACGGTAGGTAGCGGCATGACGTCACGCCGTCCCCCATGCCTATCTTTGCCCATTGTAATTGCTTAGGAAGTGGGAGGACGCCGTACACAGGTTTTTAGAGGTGGGGATAGGGTCCCCCGCGTTCCCACGCACTTTAACCCCTGCTGCTAAGTATTAATTGCTGTGAGGACTAACGAAAAATATTATGTGATAATAATAATAATAATAATAATAATAATAATAATAATAATAATAATAATAATAATAATAATAATAATAATAATAAAGTATCTGAATGATACAGATATTTTTTCAACTTTTATTACAATTGCTGTGGGTTCCCATGAATCTGGTTATGTTGTTTTTGAAAGGAATAGTGAGGCTTCAAACAACAATATGATTTGTATAAAAGAAAAAAAGCCTTATCAGTTGCACGAACTGACAAGTGGCCTTGTGTCTCTTTTTTTTAAACGCAATGTTACGAGGCACAGAAGCCACCACGCCTGCGGTGTGCTTGCTTTTTTGCCTCAGGCAGCTTGAGTACTAAAATTAAAACTTTGCTTCAGGCAGACAGTACTAAAATTCTGTCAATTTATGTGTAGCTATCAGCAACCACACAGGTTCTTTGAAACGCAGAATTTTACAAGAAAGGTTTTGTCCATCGGATAGGAAGCGAACGAAGCCCATCGTACGTTGTAATCCCTCCCCCCTTTTGCACACTGTGTGAAATTTAACTTGTATACTGTAGTAAGTTACAGAAAAGAGAATGCTATTTTTTAAAAAATGACATTATCGAATAAGATTGACCATTATTACAATATATTCAAGATGAAAAATATTCTTTTAACAGTCGTCGTACTTAGTTGTCTGCACTGAAATTCCCATAATGTGCTTTCTTCTTTTCTAATATGAGCTCCGAGCTTCTTCGTGTCTAAGTGGTTAGCGTACGTGCCTTTGGCGTGAGAGACCCGGGTTCGATTCCGGTGAGAGCTCATGTAGTTCGGGTTTGTCAATTAATCAGTAGGTCCCGTCTTATATAGCCTCGCTGCTGAAAGGGACGACAAAATCAACTCAACTCATATTGAGCACCATAGGAGATATAACTCCGAGGTGAATTTTGTCCCTGGAAAACCTACCAAAATCACCAACGGTACGAAATATGTCTGCAATGCAACGTGTCCATCATTTCCAACTCTATGCTCTGTGATCTAGTTTGCTTTTCATGTTTTCAGTAAACTAGACAGATAAAAGGAAGAATAGAGGCTTTCTTCCAGAAAATTGTGTTCGAGGGTGGGGGGTCACACAGGCTCGTATCCACAGGGAGTCTAGGGGGCCGGGCTCACCAAAAATTTTTACATTAGAATGATTTATGAGCATTAAAGTAGTCAGTCATTAGGATTTTTTTTTGTTTTAGGATGATACCAGATTCGACTCCTGGTGTAAGCTCAACTTTCAGTATTGTGTCATCTGCAGGTCTCGTCTCATACAGATTCGTTGAAAAACCTCTAAACATGTGCTATGACTAGTATGCGAACTAAATTTTTTTAGCAAAAGAGAGAGAAATTTCTTGCTTTAGACTCTGCTCTGTAATCCAGTTTTTCTGGAAGCGAGATAGTATGGTTGGGAACGACCTATCAGATTCAAGTTCCGAACCCACATATAAAAGACCTTCCTTTATAACCTTGGTGTTGTATAAAGACGAAAAACAAAAAATATACTGATAGCTCCAGTAATAGATATTATAGCAAAGAGATTTAAAAAATAGGTGGTTTTGAAATAGAGAAAGGACAGTACCTGAGCTTTATTAGTATTACTAGTATATATTACCCGCTTTGCTAAGTTAAAATGAAAATTTTAAAGCACAACTCCGTATTTCATGTGTTTAGTACCCGTGAAATATGCTGTTTTCGTTTTTAATGGCATCGATTTAAACAGCATCGGAAAGATCATTGATCAACTCGGCGACCCCAAAAATCATGGATTCGACACCAATATTGGTCATTTTCGGTCATTTATATATATATTTCCTCCTCCCCTATGTTGCGGGCCATTGCAACGAAAGTGTCACTGTTCATCTCAGCGACCCCCCCCCCACAAATGTGGATTCAGCACTAATTAACGGTCATTTTCCATTATCTTTAAATATCTCTTCCTCCCTTTCCCCCAAGTTGTGCGGTTGAATTTGAATTTAAACATGATCGAAAGTACCACTGCTCATCTAAGCGATCCAGAAAACTATAAATTTGACACTGATAGTGGCCATTATCGATCATTTTATATATCACTTTCTCCCCTTCCCGCAAGTGGCGGAGCTGATTTTGCATTTAAACCGGATCGAAGATGTCACAATTCATCAGAATGATCCCGAAAACTATGGATTAGGCACTAATATTGGTTATTTTCGATTATTATTATTATAAATAGCTCCCCCTCCCCCGTGCTGCGGCACACGAAATCAGAATTGTCACTGTTAATCTCAGCTACTCCTAAAACTATTGATTCGACACTAATATTACTCAGTTTCGATCATTTTTAAACGTTTATCCCCCTCTCCTCCATTGTACCCTCCACCTTCCCAACTATTAGGGCTGAACTTGGATTGAAACAGCATCAGAAGTGTTACTGTTTGTCTCATCGGGCCCGAAAACTATGGATTCAACATTAATATCGGTCATTTTTGATCATTTTTAAATTTCTCTCCCTCTCGCCCTCCCCTACGTTGTTTCGTCAAAGTAAATAGCCTAAAGTAATCCCTGCCCCTATACTCATATATATTGAAAATTTGATTTAGATCGGTCGCGTGGTTCAAGAGTGATGAAGTCACAGAGACAGGCATTTTTTATTTTTATTTTTTTTACATATATCTGCCCCCTCTCCCTCCCCTACGTTGGCTCGTCAAAGTGAAATGATAAAAAACACCCAAGGCCCGACCCTCATATTTGTTGAAAATTAGATCGAGATTGGTTGGGTGGTTCAAAAGTTATTAGGTTTTATTAGTTTCTATTTATACGTTCCCCCCTCCCCCCTAGGATGTACCGTTAAAGTAAAATTACAAAAATGTTTCCAGATCCAAACCTCATACATCTTGAAAATTTGATTGCGATCGGTCGGATATTCAAGATATAGTTCAAGAGTTATTAAGTTACAAAAATAGTGGCTTTCAGTCTTATATAAATTGATTTTTATATATATCTCTCCTCCTTCTCCGCCCCCACGTTACTTCGTCAAATTTAAATAACACGATCCCAGGCCTGAGCCTCATCTATGTTGAAAATTTGATCAAGATTGGCCGAGTGGTTCAGGAATTATTAAATTTTATTTATTTTTACACCCCCCCCCCTAAGTTGTACCATCAAAGTGAATAGCCTAAAACCAGCCCAGCCGTAAAACTCATCCATGTTTCAAATTTGATTAAGATCAGTGGGGCGGTTCGGGAGATTTATAGTCACAAACATAGTGTTTCTCAATTATATATATATATATATATTAGTAGTGTCGAATCTAGATTTTTTCCTATGGGGGCAACGTAAAATTTTACGGCACATTCCACCAGCCCACCTTCCAACAGAACGGCGAATATGCATCGTCTTTACCACTACCACTCTACATTGAGACTTTTCCCAAATAGGCAGTACTGGCTTCGATAGAAGGAAAAAAAAGTTTGAAGGGCCGGATCGGGACAGTGAAGAGAAGAGTGGCAGTGTTGGGCAAATTTCAATTGAATTGACAATTAACAATTAATCTGTAAATGTAATTGTTAATTGCAATTGACAACGGAAGTAAGTAATGGTTAATTGTTAATTGCAGTTGCCCATTAATAAAGGAGAATCAATTGCAATTAATCAATCGATTGAAAGTAATTGCAATTGAAATTAATTAGCAATTAATTCAATTGCAATTTTTGATTTCCACAGCAATTACTTTCAATTGATTGATCAATTGCAATTGATTTTCACTGATTAATTTTCAACACTGTAGTTCAGAGAGAGTGTGGGGCAATGAAAACTTTAGCCACGACCAACTGACCCACCACCCATCGTGACCCATGACCCACCGTGACCCACTCTGTCCCACCACCCACCATGAACCACTGTCACACACTGTGACCCAAGACCCACCGAAACCCATTGTCATCAACTCTGACCCACGAATCATGCCCTCTTCTCTACTGACTAAAGAGTTAAAACTTGTAATAAAACAAGGCTATGAAATTATCACTCATTGGATTTTAAATTTCTACGATCAATCACTCAAGCACCGCTCTATTACAATAACGGTGGATCTGACCTTTCTAATATAAATAAAATAGAGTTTGCCTGAGTGTCTGTCTCTCTATCTGTGTGCGGCCCGTGGACCAGACGACTGGACGAAAGTTTTTAAAATTTGGTTGCGGGTAGCTTGGTCTAGGCCACAGATCAAGACGAAGAGTTTTTTTTTTCAACTGGGACCGGCCTGGGAACCAGACAAGTTGGCCGAGAGTTACCAAATTTTGGACACGGATACCTTGGTTCAGGTCCCAGACCAAGGTGAAGCGTTTTTGACTAAATTCGAACCAGGGGGGTCTCAGGAGGGCGTTAACCCAGACATGTAAAAGTAGTAGAAAATGACCGATATTAGTGTCGATTTCATAGTTTTCGCGGTCGCTGAGATCAATGGTGATACTTTCGTTAGCGATGATTTTCTAATTCAGCCACCATTGTATGTGGGCCGGGAGTCACCGGGGTGGAGAATTGCGAGACATGTAAAAATAATGGAAAATGACCGATATTAGTCTCAAATCAATAGTTTTCACTGTCGCTGAGATGAATGGTGATACTCACACAGGCGTTGACTTCCAAATACTGACCCCATCGGCTGCTGGCCAGAGGCATGGTTTTTTTCAAAATTGGAACCAGAGGATCATAGGGGCTTTTATCGGAATATGTAAAAGTAGTAGAAAATGGCAGATTTTAGTGTCACATTCATAGTTTTCGCGGTATCGGCTGGAGGCCAGAGGCGATTTTTTCACAATTCGAACCAAGGGGGTCTCAGGGGGCGTTTACCGGGACATGTAAAAGTAGTAGAAAATGACCAATATTTGTGTCGAATCCATATTTATCGGGATTGCTCAGATGTATAGTGACAACCCCGATAGTGTTTACGTTCAAATTCAGCCCCCATCGGCCTTCCCAATGAAAACACATGTATATATATTATTTTGTTTTCCATGTAGTTAACATTAATGTCATAGTAGATTAAATGATAAAATTCGAATTAGTAATTTTGGTTTACATTGCTCGATACATACACTGGAGCAAATCCCGGGGGGATGAAGGGGACATGTCCCCTCCAATCTTGGAACTGGGGAGATTGTCCTCCCCAATAATCCGATTTGAAATGTGTTTTTTGGGAGAGAAATTTGATTATTTGTGTCCGATTGCTAGAAAGGAAAGTGAGATGAAATTAATGTCCACTCAGAATAAGCATCAAATCTGCCCGCCTCCCAATGTTGAAGACAATTCTGCTCCCCTGATCCTCTACAGCATTGTTTCTCGGCTACAGAAATATTTTGAACATAGCTATATATGTATATATATAATATGGGAACGATCTTACCCGTCCCCCCCCCCCCCGTCCTAATGTTGAAGACAAATTTGCGCTTTTGCATACATACCTGTCGTTTCTCGTTTCTTTTTGTCCATGAACTGAAAATCCTGGACAAGGCTTGCATAAATTTCTCGCCGTGCTTTTTGCTTTTCAATCCTGTCCTTGAAAGAGTCTGTTATCTTATCCCATATGCAAAGTCTACATTCCACAAGTTCAATAACGGTTAAAATATCGAATGGAAAAATTCCTGCCATCTCTAAAAATCTAAGCAAAACTAGAAAGGTAAGAATGCAATAATACACAACCTTTTGATCCAGTCACTGTAGCTAAAATGCAGAACTCTATCAGGGGGTCGATCCCGGTACAAAGGGGAGAGCGAAAACTTGGATACATAGCTTTGGTCTTTGTTTTCAATTGCCATTCTACACATTATTTTTTTAAAATGGGAGATTTGGGATAGTTTTGGAAGTGAGAGAAAAAATCTGTAACAAGTGAAGCATGAAGTCACATCCCTATTGTTGAGATCACAATCAAGAAAATGCCAAGTGAGTAACTTGTCCTTGGAGCTTGGGAAAGAGTGTTTGATTGTGTTGGTTTCGTTTCAAAATAATAATTCTACTTTGACTTGTCAAAAAATATTGTAGTCAATCACTGCTTATTGAGTGGGACCGGGAAAAGTGATCTGCACACAATTCTAATGAAAATAAAAGGAAGTAATAATAATCAGGATTTTTTCCATATGCTTATGTTCACAGTGTATCAAAATTTGAAAATTACGCTTAAATTAATTTCCAGAATGTATTGAAATTTAAATGCATTAATAGATTAAAAAATATACCATCAAAGAGTGTGTGTGAGAGAGAGAGAGAGAGAGACAGAGAGAGAAAGAACAAAAATTAAAAATTAGTGGAAAATAATCAAGAACTTGGTTATCTAAATTTTCTATATTCTATTTGGTAATAGCTATTTAGAGGGAAGCCAGTACTCTTCAAACTTCCCACATTTTATACTTATTTAATAAAGGGAATTAGCTACTCCAAAAGAGAGACTGTAAAAAAATAATAAGCTGTTCCGAAGTTGTTTATAGGACAAGATAATAATAATATTATTATACAATTATAATAGAAAAAAATGGAAACAACAAAATTCCAAAGACAAGAAACGAAACAAAAATATACAGCGCCTTGTCACTCACTCTCTTCATTTAACCCACTGGCCGGCCGACATTATCGGCCACATGTGCATCCAATCATAAGAAAACATTGCCACCGACAAAATCGGTGTCGGCGATACCGCCGACATTATCTGGGGCTTGGCCGACAGCATCTGCGTGTCGGAGGATCGGCCGATAATATCGGTGGCGTGTGTAAGCTACGATTTGAGTACATTGAAGTCGATTTCACCGCCGACATTATTGATGCTTCCACCGATATTATCGTTGCCGTGTGCAAACGCACTAAGACTTCTCTTTGATCTGTATGTAAACTTTTGTCAGTTAATGCAAAAAATAAGTGAGTTTGTTCTACGCTCTACATTTCGAAACTGATTTTATAAGATGAACAGACTCCCCACACTTGAAAACAACATAGACAGATTTTCTGAAACTTTCGTACGTTGTTAGCTGCAATATTCCTGTACAGGTAATTATTCGCGGAGATGTTTACATAGAATCAAGGAAATCTTTACGATCTATGAAGAGAAAGAAAACAGACTTTGTTCTTATTTGCTGTCAATCTGCATTCCATCGGTTTCTTTTTCTCCGCGGACAATCCTAAGTTCACGCACGTGACCTAGCGAGGGAAGAGAGAGAAAGAAATCTACCTGGTTAGATTCCTATCTGCTGTTCTGCACTGTTGCAAAATGCAGCCAATATCTTAAACAGCTTTTAAATGGAAGAAAATTAATTTTTAATTAACGCGCTATAATATTACCTTAGCAAGAAAAAGTAAAAGTGAACATGCAATATTAATACTAATAAACATTTGGCCGAATTTTGAACTCTATAAAATAAATAGTTTTTATAAAATTTTGGAAAGAAATATGCTATGTTATTATATATATTAGGGATGACCAAAAAATTTCGGATCAGGATATCCCGGATCCAGTGAGATCCGGATCCGGATCTTGCCGGATCCGGACCTAGATCCGGATCTCGGATCCGAATCGCAGATCCGGGTCTCGGATCTTGGTCCGGATCTCGGATCTGGATCCGAAATTCGAATCTCAGATCTTGATTCGTATCCAAACCTACATCTGAAATTGTGATCTTATAAAATTGATATCTAAAATTCGTTAAAACTTTTTTCGGATTCACTGATATAGTAGGTTGCTGTGCTTTTAAATGTTTCCGTAACACGTTTGTGCTACCTTTGTTCTTTATTTTATTTTAACCTTGCAATATTTAAATGTTGCACTTTCTGTCGAAGTCGCTTTAGTAAAATGTTTCTAAGTTTGATTTCTTCCCATTTCAGAGTATAGTGAACTGTCTGAAAACTGATGTAAATGGTAACAAATTCTTCTGTTTAGCTCCTCTTCGAAACTTAATGTTAACTTCACATTGATAATATTTATTTTATTCTTAGAAAATAAACTTTCTCCTTTTCTCAGATACAAATGAAATATCTTTTAGATAAGGCCCTTTTAATCGCAGGAATACTAGACAAAACAAACTCTTTATTAATAGTAGTTTCTGACTCACTAGAGTCAACCATCAACAAATGTAATAATGAATATCTTTCACTTCGAAGGTATATACAACAAAAAATATAGACTGGTTGGAGTGAGAATTTCAGGAGAGCGATATGGTTGTGTTCGTTGTATGACTTTATTACCTAACTTATGGCTTGCCCTTCTGAGGTCGGTCGTTTGTTGAAGGAGTAAATATAAAAGAGATTTCTATTATTTTTTCTTCACCCTCCATGTTTCTTTAAACATACATTGCAGGAGGTAACCAAAACATATCCATGCGTCGTATCATTGAAGCGTTTTGTGTTTTGTATATTAAAGTGTTCAAAAATATTTAACATATTCGCATTTGTTCATGTGATCTCAGGTTCAATTCTCGGTGGGAACATACATGAGAAAATTGAAAGCTGAAACAATATGAAAATAGTATTTAAAGGTCAGGAAATTGATATTAAAACTTTAGCTATATATTGATACTGTAAGGCTGTAGTTAAATTAACCCACACGGTTCGTGAAGATATATTACGTCGTTATTGTTTTTTCACTATAAGCTACCAGATGCATCCTCAGAGGCTACTTTACACTGTAGTAATCAACAGATGAAAACATTGGAAAAGGAATGGAAGGAAGGTCTCCAGAGCCTTAGATCAAGGTACTAACCTAGCATTTGCCCAGTATAACTGAGAAACAACCCTGGAAAATCCTCAGTCAGGATGGCTGGTCTCCGAATTCGAATCCGGTATTATCCAATTGCGAAGCAAGAATCATAACAAGTAGCCTGAGCTCGCTCCGTATTATTATTATTATTATTTAATTAATGTAATGTTTTAAAATTAGTGCAAATTAAACCTATTTTATTTATTGCTGATGTTATAGTTAATAAGTCTACATGAGACATCAATCCGCTATCAAGAAAGAATACTAGAACTGGAATTCAGGAAGCGGGGGTAAAGAGATTAATGAGGATGAGGAAACTATGTACGATGCAAAAACTGAGTAATTATGACTTCGTCACAGATATATTCGCTTACATACGTCAATTAATATTTCTCTGATACAGTGCACTCTTACTTTCTATAGTGGCAGGAAAATGGCCCGCTTTTGTAAACGAACACACTAAGCACGTGGGTATAGGTGCAATGTCCGTCCAAAGAAATATAGGTAAAACTAGAAAAAAAATAGGGAAAGCGAGGGGAAATGATAAACCGCCCTTCAACTTAAAAAAAAAAACTAAAAATAACTAAACTTAGAGCTACGAAAGACGCGAGACGAATTTTATTGAAAAGATTGTTTTTCCTTAGTGATTAGTTCTTCTAACTATGAACATGAATTAAAAAGAAAACAAGTAGCTAGCTCCGAGTTTCGCAAACTAGTTGAAAAGAAAATATTGGATAAAATTTAATAATAAAGAAGGCATTTATGATAATTAAAACAAACTAAATTCTTGGCACGACAGTCCTTTGGTTCCTACCAGCGGCCTTACGTTCAAAGTGGGGATGTGTAGTCAACGCATCGACACCCGAAGTTCTTATGCCGGCTTTCTAGACTGGAGTCCGCTACCTCTTACTTAAGATAACTCCCCCACGATGCTGGGTCAACATCGAAATTGTTGAGTGCCTCTCCGGAAATTGAACCCATGACCACGGGCACCGAAAACAGGCTTTCAGTCTTCTATAGACGAAAAGCTATCGTTACCCACATTATCTAATACAAAAATAAGTTCTGATTCTCTAATAGCTGCTGATGGTGATAGTCAAGGTTCACCGAAGCATGAACCCAAACCCAAACTGAGATATTGATGTCACTGTAACGCCTGAAAAGTCATTGTGGGTAAGTGAATTGCCCGGATGTCCGGAACTGTCAGGATGAAGGGCGATGGTGATGTGAAACGCGGGGCTGTCAGAGGTACTACTTATGATAATTGGATTTATAATCTATGTTGCCATAAACCCTCTTCAAGAACATAACTGTTAATCTTAGCTTTGAAAATGTTACATAAGGAGTTTTATTGCTATTATTAGGTTGCATTAGGAATTATCGGATTTATTTTAACGCTTAATTTTTACATCTCTTCTAATTTACGAATATTTAAATCGCAATTATACCCTTAAGGTCAATTAGTGATATTTTAAATCATGAAATGAAATGAAATCTTTAAGTTTAACGTCCCGCGGTTATGCCGATTAGGCTAAAGGAGACGGTGATAATGAGAAATGAGTGAAATGGTGGAATGAAGGAAGTGGGAGGAAACGAGAGAACCCCGAGAATACCCACGAGCACGATGTTTGTCCACCACAAAGTCCACACGGAGCGTGCTGTGATCGAACCAGGAACCCCAATCACCGGAGGTGAACGCTCTACCACGGAGCCACCGCACCCTTCATTTTAAATCATTTCGAACCAACTTTATATACGGTTAGTCTTACTATATTTGAATAATTGAGACCAGAAGCAGTCTACACGCTAAGTCCAAAAGAATCTTGGCCGACCTCCTGATAAACCACGTCTTTCAGAAAGGTGAATTGTGGCAATCCGATACCCACATGAAGAAATCTTCGGTTCAGTGTGAAAGCTTCCATAAGAACCAGCACTCTCATCAGTGAAATGTGCTTTGGTAATTTTTATTCAATGTGAAAGTACCTAACTTTATTGCTAAAAAAATGGCATTTATTTCAAACAAGTCGCTATTACAGTTTTCGTATTTAAACACAACACTCATGAAAAGTCATGTTAAAGCGCGACTTGCCCCTGAAAAAGAATATATATCTGTTTTTAGTTCCTCGTGTTCCCCAAAGTACACCCGGACTTAGTGCAAGTGCCTTCCGCTCGCACTACCTAGGTACAAACGGCTACGATCTTGGTACTAGCACTTGTTTCGGTTTCCAGATCTCAAATATTTATCTTTCAGCCTGATTCTATGTATGAATCCGAAATTTCAAATCTAGATAAGAGGCACCAAAATTCATAGTTTATTCTCGGTGCTCATATTGTGATTTATTAAATAATTATTAAATCTAATTGTAAGTTATACATTTGATATTTTGAGCAGATTGAGCAAGATAAATATACGTAAAAACTAGTCAATACTTTTCTTAACTGTTTATGTTTTCTCAACTGTCAATGAAATAGGTGTATTGAGGAATTTTAAATATTCGTGTTTTGTATTCCGGTTTCAAATATAAATATGTATGTATTTCATCTCGGTCCTGCAACCGGGTGGACTTAGATTCGACATTCGAACTCTCATCCGGATCAAATCAGATTATTTTTTGTTAGGCAAGCATTTAATCGTTAGTGTAGATTGAAGGAGACAAATAGACTTGCCAGTATTCTTCTTAATTTTCTGTTTTCTTCTTCACTGTCAGGACTTCGTGAAATTTCTTTCGGCGAATTTTTGATATTCAAATTTATCACAATTTGGGTGGGATGTGGGTTTGGATAAGAATCAAGATCTGAGATCCGAATTTCCAACCCAGATCCGAATTTCGAATCCAGATCCGAGATTCGAGATAACGGACCCAGATCCGAGATCCGGATCCAGATCCGAGATCCGGACCCAGATCCGGATCTTCGAATCCGACCAGATCCGGATCCGGCCATCCCTAATATATATAACGTTACCCTCGCGTTCCCCCTCAGTTTTACCCCTACTATATATGAGAATTAACATTTCCCTTTATACTTATTATGGACATAACAAAATGGATACTCAGAACAGTTTTGGTTTTCAAACACTAATGCCAAGAAGCAAGCATATCTCCATGAAACAAGCATATCGTTTTGTTTATTTCTTTCTTTCTTGACTCTTCGATCTAGTCGATCGCCTGAAGGCAAAACATCGCACAGCAAACAAGCTGCTTCGACACGTGCCAACGACAGAACGAAAGTCTTGATTTAGTACTGAAACTACACTCAGGCAAAAAAAAGCATAATGCCCGCACGCTTCTGTGCCTTGTAACATTGTGTTAAAAAACAAACAAACACAAGGTCAGCTGTCAGACACCTGATAAGACTTTTATACAAATCGTCGTTGTTTGAAGCCTCTTTATTCCTCATAAAAACAATATATCCAGATTCGCGAAAGCCCACAGAGATTGTATTAGAAAGTTAAAAAAATATCTTTATCATTCAGATCATTTATTATTATTATTATTATTATTATTATTATTAGTAGTAGTAGTAGTAGTAGTAGTAGTAGTAGTAGAATTACCACATAATATTTTTCGTTAGTCCTTAAAGCAATTAATACTTAGCAGCAGAGGTAAAAGTGCTTGGGAATGCAGGGGACGCCGTCCACCACCTCCAAAAAATGTGTACGGCGTCCCCCCAGTTCCTAAGAAATTACAATGGGCAAAGATAGGCATGGGGGACGGCGTGATGTCATGCCGCTACCTACCGTTCCCCTACCTTTTCAGATTCACTTTATCTTTGCTTAGCAGGAAATCGATACAAGAGTTAGTAGGACAGCCACTCTTTATTGATAAAAATCGTAATTTGGCGTTATTAAAAAACAAAATTTCTGTGTCTAGAGGTAGAAGAGAGGGGACCAGGGAAGTTACTATTGTCACGTACAAAAATGAAACCTGTATTCAACACTGACTACGTATAATTCAAGGATTTTTTTAAAGCAAAATGCTTACACCTTTTCAAAAGTAAAATTAAAATAATTACTAAGAAATACATTCATTGAAAAACTCAGAGGTGGCAAGTCCACCGTTTTAAATCTGCTGCAGAGCGATCGAGTCCAAATTCAAGTAAAGTTAACGCATGGAAGACCCAGGTTCGATTCCCGGTGGGAGTTCATGTGATTCGGATTCGACGTTAATTAGTAGGTCCACGTTTTATATAGCTTCGCTGCTGAAAGGGACGTTAAGTTCAAAATCAACTCAAGAAAAGTTAAAACAATGAGAATGTTTTCTACTGTTTTGTCGTATGCAATTCTATGTTAAATAAAACTACATACACTATTTGATAATGGAAGCATCGTCAGAAATACAGTATCCAATAAATAAAACTTTTCAAGGAGGGTTTATCTGAAGATACATACAAATATTGAAAATAGTTTAAAAAGGTGCATAATGCGGAAATACTATTTTATCGCGTATTAACTTAAGGCTTCTAGAACAGCAAGTTCTGACTAGATATTAACACCGCAGAACCAGAATATGATCAAGGGATGGACTAAACCAGCGTTTCCCAACCGGTGTGCCGCGGCACAGTGGTGTGCCGCGAAGAGTCGCTGGTGTGCCGCGAGGAAATCGGAACAAAATTATTAATTCTATAGCAATCAAATTGCAAGACATACAGAAAAAGGTATATTTGTATTTCAAATTACTACTATGAATCTAAAATTTAAAGTTTCATACTGTGTTACTTTTCTGTAGAACATTTTTCTGTACATTTCTAATTTTGAAAAAAAAGTATTTGTTATCATTGTTATGACCATTATTGCTTCTTTATTGTTGCAGACTATTTCGTAACTTGAAATTTTAAAATATTATTCAATCCTTCCGGCAAAGTAAACATGCATACGAATTACCTATATTTGTGTTTTAAAAGTAAAAGAGATTCGTTTGTTCGTTCGTTATTTAGTGATCCTCCTTCTTAATGAAAGGTTGGATACAGTTTTCGAAAAAAAAAAAGTGTATTTTTAACAACTTGAGCCCTATATCTGATTGTAATTGTTTTCTATTTTTAAATTAAAATGAAAAATAAGCATAATGATTTACCACGGGGAAAAAACAGTGGTCTAGCTTTCTTCTCTGTGAGAAGGATGTCAGTAATCAGAAAAAAATACTACAGTATTTTATATTTTCAAATAATAATAATAATAATAATAATAATAATAATAATAATAATAATAATAATAATAATAATAATAATAATAATAATAATAATATGTGTGCCGCGAGAATTCAAGTTACCCTGAAGTGTGCCGCAAGTTGAAAAAGGTTGGGAAACGCTGGACTAAACCATAGTTTCCAACTTTACCCAGTGTAAATAAAGTAGGATTGAAACCCACTCTATCCAGTGTACACCTGAGCGTCATGGGGGGGCTGTATCCCTATCCCCTATAAAATTCCTCTTGGATTCGCGCCTGTTGAAACCAATTCATATTTCATAACTTCATACACGGCACGATCAAGCACTGAATCTATTGAAATCTTACTACATAAAATAATTATCGAGTGTCTACACTTTTTCTATTAAAGCTCATAGTATATTCTATCATAATATAAATTGTCACTCATGTAGTGTGTGCTAATATAACTAGGGATGCGCACGAGACAAGATTTGTGGCTGTCTCGTCTCGAAAATGTGCTGTAAAAGTGATGTCTCGACTCGAAAAATGTATATTTCTCTATTGGAAGTGCCATGTCTCGACTCGAATTTTGTCAGGAAAATCCTGTCTCGATTCGTCTCGTGCGCATCCCTAAATGTAACTCATGACAAAAATGTTTTGTTTTAAAACAAAATTAAACGGTTGAGGTGGACTCTGCCGAGTAGAAGACATCCAATTTATTAAACCGCCTCGCAACTCACTTGGCAGCACACTTGGGTTACACTCTTCACCTTTTTCCCATGCTATCTAAAGTATCGGCTAATCTTAAATTCGCATTGCCGATTCGGGTTTTCTAACAAGAATGATTATGTTGCAACTTAATTTGGATGTGAAATCCTGACTTAATTAGCATTTAAGAACTTCGAAGTCTGCATTAAAATTATGACAGAAATATAGTTAAATCTCAGTTCTAAATTTTATGTCTACCTTGCATCTAAATACTTGTGCTGTGATTTCTTTCAATGTTGGTAGGAGCCGAAGTTCCAATTGATCCCAATTTTTCGCTTTAATTCCCTCTATTTGTTCATAAAATTTTAGAGAAATATTATTATTAACAAGCAACACTTCTGAAGTGTAACACTCCGATCTTGATAAAATTTGGAAGGTAGATACTATACATGAAATAAACGAATACGTGTTTCTTATTTTCTGAGGAGAAAAGGGTTTTAAGGGGCAAGAGACCCCACCCACAATTTTGAAAGTTGACGCCCCAAAGGCAAAAACCAAGGAAACCGAAGTAAACGAAATTTTACACACATATTGCAGATATAAAATGAGGGAACACGTGTTTCGTATTTTCCTGGAAAAAACGGTTAGGTGGGGACCGGATCCCTCCAAAACTTTCATCACGAAATATCGAAAGTGATAATAGCAATATGACAAATGTGTGTAAAGGACACAAAGAATTGCAACGAAACTTTGTGTATGAACAACATACCAAAAAATAAAGGCAAACGGTTTTTTTTTATTTTGTGCTGAGAAACGATTTCAGGGGGCAAAAGCTATCACCCAAAATTTTGAAAGTTAAGGCCCGGAAGGCCAGAGGAAGTGAACCGAACTGAATGAAATTGTGCACAGATATTGTCGACATAAAATGAGGGAATACGTTTTTCTCATTTTCCTGAGAAAAAAAAGAAAACCGTTTAGGTGGGACACACACACCTCCAGAACTTTGATCATGAAATATCAAAACTGCTAATAACAGAAGTGTTTGAAGGACATGACGAATTGGAACGACACATTGTGTAGGGACAATACACAAAAAATAAACGAATACGGTTTTTCTTTTATTTTCTGCGGAAAAACGGTTTTAGGGGCAAAAGCCCCCATCCCAAATTTTGAAATTTGAGGCCCAAAATGCAAGAAGAAGTGCACCGAATTAAATGAAATTGTGCGCAGATATTGTAGACGAAAAACGAGATAATTGGGTTTCGTATTTTCCTGGGAAAAGCGGTTGAGTGAGGCACGGACCTTCTAAACCGTTGATTACGGAATATCAAAAGTGCAAATAAGCATACGCAAAAGTTCCTAAAGAATATGGAGAATTGGAACGAAACTTCGTAAATGGACTATTTGCAAAACAGTATATGAAACGTGTTTTAATTTTTGCGGAAAAACAGTGTTGGGGCCTAGGTCCCATCCCCCCCCAAAAAAAGGAAATATTACCGTAATAGCTCAGAAAGGAGTGGACCCAAGCAAATCAAATTGTGTGTAGACATTATATGTAAAATAAGGGCTCTCGTGTTTCTCAAGTGTTCCTATCCGTTTTGCTTCAAATTTGGCATACCAATAGCAAACTGGAAATAAATCGACACGTGTTTTTCTTTATGCTGAAAAAACATTGCAAGGGTTAAAGGTGCCTCCTGAAATACTATAAAATACGAGTAGTATGGGCGTGACTTGAGGAAACTTTTTGGCCCCTGGGTCCCTGCCTCAGGACCCATGGTCCCTGGCCGGGGTCAATGACCTAGGGGTACATAGGACCACCCCCTCTAAATTTTGGCAGGGGTACCTTGGCCCACCCCCTAAATTTTGGCAGGGGTACATAGGACCACCCCCCTTAAATTTTGGAAATTGCCAAATCTAAAAATTTGGTATGGTAGCCTAGGACCATAGTATGTACCTCTATTAGTATTGGGTGTCTATGTCGTTCCCTTTCATGAGTAAAAAATTACCAAAAATTCAAATTTCGGAGGTTTTTGACCTAATTTATCCCCTTTGATGAGGTGTTATTACCCTATATAGTTATATGGGCGTATACAGGGGTCCATTACCTTTCATAAGACATGGGTATATTAATGCACCCCTTTAAATTTTTGGGAGGGGTACCTTGGCCCACCCCTTCAATTTTGGAAATTGCCCAATTTCAACATTGGGTATTATAGTATAGGACCCTAATATGTACTATGATAAATTTGGGTGGTCCACCTCATTCCCTTTTAGGGGTACATAGGACCACCCCCCTTAAATTTTGGAAATTGCCAAATCTAAAAATTTGGTGTGGTAGCCTAGGACCATAGTATGTACCTCTATCAGTATTGGGTGTCTATGTCGTTCCCTTTCATGGGTAAAAAATTGCCAAAAATTTAAATTTCGGGGTTTTTTGACCTAATTTATCCCCTTTGATGAGGTATTATTACCCTATATAGTTATATGAACGTATACAGGGGTCCATTACTTTTCATAACATATGGGTATATTAATGCACCCCTTGAAAAATTTGGGAGGGGTACCTTGGCCCACCCCTTAAATTTTGGAAATTGACCAATTTAAACATTGGATATTACAGTACAGGACCCTAATATGTATCATGATAAATTTGGGCGGTCCACCTCGTTTCCTTCCAGGGCCACAAAATTGCCAAAATATAAACGTAAGCAATACGTTATACCACGTGTTTGATTTTTGGTCGATTTTATCCCCTTTGATGAGATGTTATTACCTTATATGGTTATATGGTCATGTATAGGGGTCCATTACCTTTCATAAGATATCGGTATATTTGTACACTCCTTTAAAAATTTGGGAGGGGTACTTTGGCACACCCCTTAAATTTTGGAAATTGCCCAATTTAAACATTTGGTATTATAGTACCGGACCTTAACATGTATTATGATAAATTTGGGTGTTCCACCTCGTTCCCTTTTAGGGGTACAAAATTGTCAAAATATAAACGTAAGCAATACGTTGTACCACGTGTTTGGTCTTTTGGCCCAATTTATCCTCTTGGATGAGGTTCTATTACCTTATATGGTTATATGGTTATGTATAGGGGTCTATTCCTATCATAAGACATAGGTACATTTGTACACCCCCGGGAGGGGTACTTTGGCCCACCCCTTAAATTTTGGAAATTGACCAATTTAAACATTTGGTATTATAGTACCGGACCTTAACATGTATTATTATGATAAATTTGGGTGTTCCACCTCGTTCCCTTTTAGGGGTACAAAATTGTCAAAATATAAACGTAAGCAATACGTTGTACCACGTGTTTGGTCTTTTGACCCAATTTATCCTCTTGGATGAGGTTCTATTACCTTATATGGTTATATGGTTATGTATAGGGGTCTATTCCCTATCATAAGACATAGGTACATTTGTGCACTCCTTTAAAATTTTTGGGAGGGGTACTTTGGCCCACCCCTTAAATTTTGGAAATTGCCCAATTTAAACATTTGGTATTATAGTACCGGACCTTAACATGTATTATTATGATAAATTTGGGTGTTCCACCTCGTTCCCTTTTAGGGGTACGAAATTGCCAAATTTTAGTACAACCACGTGTTTGGTCTTTTGGCCCAATTTATCCTCTTGGATGAGGTCCTATTACCTTATATGGTTATATGGTCATGTATAGGGGTCCATTACTTATCATAAGACATAGGTACATTTGTGCACTCTTTAAATTTTTTGGGAGGGGTACTTTGGCCCACCCCTTAAATTTTGGAAATTGCTCATTTTATATATTTGGTATTATAGTACTGGACCCTAACATGTATTATGAGAAATTTGGGTAGTTCACCTTGTTCTCTTTCATGCGTAAAAAAAAATTGCCAAATTTTACTACAACCACGTGTTTGGTATTTTGGTTCACCCCTTGGATGAGGTCCTATTACCTTATATGATTATATGGTTATGTATATTGGTCCATTCCCTATTATAAGACATGGGTATATTGATGCACCCTTTAAAAAATTTGGGAGGGGTATCTTGACTCATCCACTCAGTTTTAGAAATTGATTAATATAAGCATTTGGTATCTTCGTACAGGTCTTCAATATGTACCACTATAAATTTGGATGGTCCACATCGTTCCCTTTCATGGGTAAAGAACTACCAAAAATCAAATTTCGGATGTTATTGACCCTATTTAATACGTTATATGGTTTATTACCTCTATATGTTTATGTTCTCTTTTAAATTTGGGAATTATCAAATAACAAAATTCGGTAAACGTTTTCTAGGACCCATTGGTATTCCTCTTATGGCCAAATATTCAAAATTTAAAGGTTATTGACCGGCTTTATTATTGAATAAGTACAGGATTTATTACTTTTTCATAAGACACAGGTGTATTTGTGTACCAATCTTAAATTTTGGGAGGGGTACATTTCTTATTGTCATATCAATAATTGGTAATTGTTCTTTGGGTAAATCATTGTGAAATATGAGTATGATCACGTGATCAGTTATTGACCTATGATGGGATTAGGAGTCAAGGACATTGGTACATTTAAACTTTGTAGGATAATTTGAGAATGCGTCATTGGTATTGATTATTCCCCGCCAAATATAAACGTAAGCAATACGATGTACCACGTGATTGACCTTGATGAGGTAGTGTACAGGGATACATAGCTATCCTTATTGAATCTTATGACTCATAGTCTTAAGGGAATACATGCTACAACACTGGCAAAGTTATTGTTGATGCAATTTCATTGGTTGATCACTATCTTTCGTGCAATCTGATTGGTTGATCACTATCTTTCGTGCAATCTGATTGGTTGCTGATTTTCAAATCTTTGCTGTATTCAGTTTTAAGTTTTGTTTAACATTTAAAAATCTTGGTTTCGTTCAACATTTTGCACTCACTGATAAATATGATCAAAACCGTTTATTTGTTAATCGAATAGTTAAAAAACCGGATAAAGTTTGACGGTTAACCGTGAAACGTAAAATTTTTTAGTTTGAAAATTTTTTGTTTGAAAGTTTTTGTTTGAAAACTCTTGTTTCAAATTTGTTTGAATTTTTTGTTTCAGAATTTTGTTTGAAATTTGTTTCAAATTTTTTTGTTTGAAAATTTTTTGTTTGAAATTTTTTTGTTGCAAAATTTTGTTTGAAAATTTTTTGTTCGAAATTTTTTGTTTTGAAATTTTTCGTTTCCAAATTTTTTTTTGTTTCGAAAGTTTTGTTTGAAATTTTTTGTTTGAAACTTTGGTTTGACATTTTTAAAAGTTTGTGCACTCGTTAGTAAAGAACCGGAACTGTTAGAACTAAAACCTCTGGCAACATTGTGGTGCAATAGTACGTCAGAACATGGTGCAATAGTACACGTCAGAACACGATAATGCAACGTCATCAGTTTTGCATCATATATAAGTATCGTTGGAGTTAGTATTCATAATAACGTCATCATGGCTACTTGTCTGCAGTTTCTAAACACACGTGATGTGATGAAATCATTTACCAAGATTACTGATTTACAACAGAATGTACCTCATAGAATCTTAGCTAGCCAAATGATACCTACAAAGTTTGGATTAAGAATCGTAGTGAAGCTTGAAAATGATAAGAATATAATTTTACCAGCAAGATATTTTCCCATGGAGGCATCAAAACAAGAAGAACTGCTGCGTTTCTTAAATACTGGATCTGTATCTTTATGTTACAAAGGATTCTTGGGTCGAAGTCATCAATTTGAATTTAGTACATAGCCGGATTCGTCAGCAATTGTGATGAAATCATGAATTCAAACGTCAGCACATCAGACATAGTTGTATGAATTTGGTTGGTCAGCATGACGTCAGCAACTGTGATGAAACCATGAATTCAAACGTCAGCACATTCCTTCCTATGACGTCAGCCGTAGTTCTATAAATTAACCAATACAGTGAAATCATTTGAGCAAGTGCTTTTCAGGAGGAAAGATGTGTACTTCTAACGATAAAGAGTTCATCTTCGCAAGCTATTATCCAATAAATATATTTCAAACAAAACATGTGATGATTGGTATCAGTGCTAGAACATTTGAACCAGTGATTCGATTGGGCAAAGCAGAACAATTTGGTGTACAACTGACCTGTGAAGAATGGCAAATATTATGTTCACGAATCGACCAAATGAACGATTATTTTCATGATGAGCTAAATGTGACCATAGTCAAATCATTAGGCTCAAATCATGAAGTGGTGCTGCGTACAGTCCTCGAAGAGAAGATGGTGCTGTTACGTAAAAAGAGTATATTTCATGTCCATCGCAATATGGTGTATCTAACGCAAACAGAATGGAACAAATTCATCAGCGTATTTCAGTGTGTGAAACATGCAGTGGAAGTGTGCAACAAAACAAGTATATTCCTGAAAAAGTACTATTTTGAAAAATGTGTTATGCATATTGTACAACATGTATCTAGATATTGTGATGGTTGTCAACATCGTTCGTGGGTGCATACCTGTATTGATAAACAGTTTATTTGTGATCAAATGGACATTGAGTTTCCACCAATTGATATTGCATTAGACCTTAAAAGACTTCAATTGGAATTAAAATTATATGCTAAAGACAAACTAGTGCAAGAAGTTCAAAATACATTGTATCGACAATATCCAGAACCACTATCTGGTATGGATGTATGTGGAGTGTAATAAAATGATCCATTTCAATGAATTGTGTTTTTTTCATTTCAAGTACAACCCTATGTTCTGACGTGTACTATTGCACCACAATGTTGCCAGAGGTTTAGTTCTAACAGTTCCGGTTCTTTACTAACGAGTGCACAAACTTTTAAAAATGTCAAACCAAAGTTTCAAACAAAAAATTTCAAACAAAACTTTCGAAACAAAAAAAATTTGGAAACGAAAAATTTCGAAACAAATTTTCAAAGAAAAAAATTCAAACCAAATTTTCTTCTAAGCAGTTCCGGTTCTTCACTAATGAGTGCATAAACTTAAAAATTTGAAACAAAAATTTCGAAACAAAAATGTTCAAACAAAAAATTTTAAACAGAAAAAAATTCGAACATTTTTAAAACTAAAATTTCAAACAAATATTCTTTAGTTTTGAAACAAAAAAAATTTCAAACAAAATTTTGAAACAAAAAATTTCAAAACAAAAAATTTCAAAACAAAAAATTTTTAAACAAAAAAATTTGAAACAAAAATTTCAAACAAAAATTTTTTTAAACAAAACTAGAAACAAAATTTTCAAACTAAAAATTTCAAACGAAAAAATTTCAAACCAAAGTTTCAAACAAAAAATTTCGAAACAAAAAATTTTCAAACAACAAAACTTAAAACTGAATACAGCAAAGATTTGAAAATCAGCAACCAATCAGATTGTACGAAAGATAGTGATCAACCAATCAGATTGCACGAAAGATAGTGATCAACCAATGAAATTGCATCAACAATAACTTTGCCAGTGTTGTAGCATGTATTCCCTTAAGACTATGAGTCATAAGATTCAATAAGGATAGCTATGTATCCCTGTACACTACCTCATCAAGGTCAATCACGTGGTACATCGTATTGCTTACGTTTATATTTGGCGGGGAATAATCAATACCAATGACGCATTCTCAAATTATCCTACAAAGTTTAAATGTACCAATGTCCTGGACTCCTAATCCCATCATAGGTCAATAACTGATCACGTGATCATACTCATATTTCACAATGATTTACCCAAAGAACAATTACCAATTATTGATATGACAATAAGAAATGTACCCCTCCCAAAATTTAAGATTGGTACACAAATACACCTGTGTCTTATGAAAAAGTAATAAATCCTGTACTTATTCAATAATAAAGCCGGTCAATAACCTTTAAATTTTGAATATTTGGCCATAAGAGGAATACCAATGGGTCCTAGAAAACGTTTACCGAATTTTGTTATTTGATAATTCCCAAATTTAAAAGAGAACATAAACATATAGAGGTAATAAACCATATAACGTATTAAATAGGGTCAATAACATCCGAAATTTGATTTTTGGTAGTTCTTTACCCATGAAAGGGAACGATGTGGACCATCCAAATTTATAGTGGTACATATTGAAGACCTGTACGAAGATACCAAATGCTTATATTAATCAATTTCTAAAACTGAGTGGATGAGTCAAGATACCCCTCCCAAATTTTTTAAAGGGTGCATCAATATACCCATGTCTTATAATAGGGAATGGACCAATATACATAACCATATAATCATATAAGGTAATAGGACCTCATCCAAGGGGTGAACCAAAATACCAAACACGTGGTTGTAGTAAAATTTGGCAATTTTCTTTACGCATGAAAGAGAACAAGGTGAACTACCCAAATTTATCATAATACATGTTAGGGTCCAGTACTATAATACCAAATATATAAAATGAGCAATTTCCAAAATTTAAGGGGTGGGCCAAAGTACCCCTCCCAAAAAATTTAAAGAGTGCACAAATGTACCTATGTCTTATGATAGGTAATGGACCCCTATACATGACCATATAACCATATAAGGTAATAGGACCTCATCCAAGAGGATAAATTGGGCCAAAAGACCAAACACGTGGTTGTACTAAAATTTGGCAATTTCGTACCCCTAAAAGGGAACGAGGTGGAACACCCAAATTTATCATAATAATACATGTTAAGGTCCGGTACTATAATACCAAATGTTTAAATTGGGCAATTTCCAAAATTTAAGGGGTGGGCCAAAGTACCCCTCCCAAAAATTTTAAAGGAGTGCACAAATGTACCTATGTCTTATGATAGGGAATAGACCCCTATACATAACCATATAACCATATAAGGTAATAGAACCTCATCCAAGAGGATAAATTGGGTCAAAAGACCAAACACGTGGTACAACGTATTGCTTACGTTTATATTTTGACAATTTTGTACCCCTAAAAGGGAACGAGGTGGAACACCCAAATTTATCATAATAATACATGTTAAGGTCCGGTACTATAATACCAAATGTTTAAATTGGTCAATTTCCAAAATTTAAGGGGTGGGCCAAAGTACCCCTCCCGGGGGTGTACAAATGTACCTATGTCTTATGATAGGAATAGACCCCTATACATAACCATATAACCATATAAGGTAATAGAACCTCATCCAAGAGGATAAATTGGGCCAAAAGACCAAACACGTGGTACAACGTATTGCTTACGTTTATATTTTGACAATTTTGTACCCCTAAAAGGGAACGAGGTGGAACACCCAAATTTATCATAATACATGTTAAGGTCCGGTACTATAATACCAAATGTTTAAATTGGGCAATTTCCAAAATTTAAGGGGTGGGCCAAAGTACCCCTCCCAAATTTTTAAAGGAGTGTACAAATATACCGATATCTTATGAAAGGTAATGAACCCCTATACATGACCATATAACCATATAAGGTAATAACATCTCATCAAAGGGGATAAAATCGACCAAAAATCAAACACGTGGTATAACGTATTGCTTACGTTTATATTTTGGCAATTTTGTGCCCCTGGAAGGAAACGAGGTGGACCGCCCAAATTTATCATGATACATATTAGGGTCCTGTACTATAATATCCAATGTTTAAATTGGTCAATTTCCAAAATTTAAGGGGTGGGCCAAGGTACCCCTCCCAAATTTTTCAAGGGGTGCATTAATATACCCATATGTTATGAAAAGTAATGGACCCCTGTATACGTCCATATAACTATATAGGGTAATAATACCTCATCAAAGGGGATAAATTAGGTCAAAAAACCCCGAAATTTAAATTTTTGGCAATTTTTTACCCATGAAAGGGAACGACATAGACACCCAATACTGATAGAGGTACATACTATGGTCCTAGGCTACCACACCAAATTTTTAGATTTGGCAATTTCCAAAATTTAAGGGGGGTGGTCCTATGTACCCCTAAAAGGGAATGAGGTGGACCACCCAAATTTATCATAGTACATATTAGGGTCCTATACTATAATACCCAATGTTGAAATTGGGCAATTTCCAAAATTGAAGGGGTGGGCCAAGGTACCCCTCCCAAAAATTTAAAGGGGTGCATTAATATACCCATGTCTTATGAAAGGTAATGGACCCCTGTATACGCCCATATAACTATATAGGGTAATAACACCTCATCAAAGGGGAAAAATTAGGTCAAAAACCCCCGAAATTTGAATTTTTGGCAATTTTTTACTCATGAAAGGGAACGACATAGACACCCAATACTAATAGAGGTACATACTATGGTCCTAGGCTATCATACCAAATTTTTAGATTTGGCAATTTCCAAAATTTAAGGGGGTGGTCCTATGTACCCCTGCCAAAATTTAGGGGGTGGGCCAAGGTACCCCTGCCAAAATTTAGAGGGGGTGGTCCTATGTACCCCTAGGTCATTGATCCCGGCCAGGGACCATGGGTCCTGAGGCAGGGACCCAGGGGCCAAAAAGTTTCCTCAAGTCACGCCCATACTACTATACGCTATACTGTTTGTGTTTGCTGTTACTTGATCTGCCAAATTTGAAGAAATCGGATGGAGACACGACACTTGTGAAACACGAGAGGCCATATTTTACATATCCAATATCTACATAGAATTGCTTTCGCTTCGGTCCACTTCTCCCGCGACTCAACGACTCGGTTCACTCACAATTTTTTTTTCTTTCAGGAAAATACGAAACACGTATTCCCTCACCTTACCTCTACAATATTAGTGGACATTTCATTCACTTCGGTCCACTTCTTCTTGTCTTTTGGGGTCAAATTCCAAAATTGTAGACGGGGGCTTTTGCCAACCAAAACCGTTTTTAACCAAAATTAAAAAATGTATTCGTTTATTTTTTGCGTATTGCCCATACTCGCAGAGCTCCTCCGTGGCTAAGCGGTTAGCGTACACGCCTTTGGCGTGGGAGACCCGGGTTCGATTCCCGGCGGGAGCTCATGTGGTTCGGATTCCACGTTAATCAGTAGGTCCACGTCTCATATAGCCTCGCTGCTGAAAGGGACGCTAAACTAAAATCAACTCAACTCAACCCATACACGCAGTTTGATGCAATTCTTCATGTTCGTTACACGCATCTGATATACGGTTACTAGATATTTTGATATTTCGTGATGAAGGGTTTGGAGGGATCCATGTTCCACCTGGTCGTTTTTTCCAGGAAAATAAGGAAACTTATTCCCTAATTTTGTGTCTACAATATCTGTCCATATTTCATTCACTTCAGTTCACTTCTTCTTACCTTTCGCGCGTCAACTTTCAAAATTTTGGTTTTGGGTTCTTTTGCCCCTAAAACCGTCTTTCCGTAGAAAAGAAAAACATATTCTTTATTTTTTGTCCACAGAAAGTTTTGTTGGAATTCTTCATGTCTTTTACACACATCTAACATATTGTTACTAGCATTTTTCATTTTTTGTGATCAAAGCTTTGGAGGGGTCGGTGCCCCACCCAACCGATTTCTAAAGGAAAATACGAAACCCGTATTCACTCACTTTATGTCTACAACATCTGTACACAAATTCACTCCCTTCGGTTCACTTCTTTTTGCCTTTCGGGAGTCAACATTCAAAATTTTGTTTGGGAGGTTTTGTCCCCCAAAAACCGTTTTCCCGCAGAACACAGCAAAACCCGTATTCATTTAGTTTCTGCGTATTGTCCATACATACACTGCGCATACATACACAAAGTTATGTTGCAATTCTTTATTTCCTTTACACACATCTGACATACTGTTATTATTACTTTTGATTTTTCGGGATCAAAGGTTTGGAGGGGTCTGTGCACCACCCTACTGTTTTTCCCAGGAAAGTACGAAACTCGTACCCTCATTTCACGTCTGCAATATCTGTGCACAATTTCATTCACTTCGGCTCACTTCTTCTTGCCTTTCGGAAGTCAACTTTCAAAATTTCGGGTGGTGGCTTTTGCCCCTCAAACCGTATTTTTTCCGCAGAACAAAAAAAAAAGTATTCATTTTTCTGCGCATTGTTAATACACAAAGTTATGTTGGAATTCTTCAAGTTGTTTGCACACATCTGACATACTGTTGGTAGCACTTTTAATATTTCGTGACCACAGGTTTGGAGGGGTCCATGCAGCACCCAACCCTGTTTTCCAGGAAAATAGAAAACCGTATTCCCTCATTTTACGTCTACAATATCTGTGTAGAAATTCATTCACTTCGGTTCACTTCTTTTTGCCTTTCGGGAGTCAACATTCAAAATTTTGTGTGGGAGCTTTTGGCCCCTAATACCATTTTTCAACAGAACATAAAAGAACCCGTATTGCTTTATTTCTGGCGTATTATCCATACAAAAAGTTTCATTGCAATTCTTCATGTCCCTTATACACTTTCTACATACTGTTATTAGCATTTTAATTTTTTGTGATCAAAGGTTTGGAGGGGTCCGTGCCCCACACGACTATTTTCTCCAGGAAAATATGAAACCCGTATCCTTATTTTATGTCTACAATATATGTTCACATTTGCACTCACTTCGATTCGCTTCTTGGGGCCGCGGTGGCACAGTGGTAGAGCGTTCACCTCTGGTGCTTGGGGTCCCGGGTTTGATCCCAGCCCCCGCCAAGTGAACTTTGTGGTGGACAAACACCGTGTGCGTGGGTTTTCTCGGGGTTCTCCCGTTTCCTCCCACTTTCTTCATTCCACCATTTCATTCATTACTCATCATCACCGTCTGCTTTAGCCTAACCGGCATAACCGTGGGACGTAAAACTTAAAGATTTCATTTAATTTTTTTTTCGATTTACTTGTGTTTGCCTTTCGAGTTCAACTTTCAAAATTTAGGGTGGGAGCTTTGGCCCCCTAAAACCGTTTTCCCGCAGAACTTAGAAAAACCCGTATTCGTTTACTTTTTGCGTATTGTCCATACACAAAGTTATGTTGCAATTTTTCATGTCCTTGACACACATCTGACATACTAGCACTTTTGATATTTTGTAATCAAACGTTAGGGAGGGTCCCTGCCGCACCCACTCCTTTTTTCCAGGAAAATAGCAAACCCATATTCCCTCATTTTATGTCTACAATGTCCGTGCACAATTTGATTCACTTCGGTTCACTTCTTTTTGCCTTCCCGGCGTCAACTTTCATAATTTTGTGTGAGAGCTTTTGCCCCTAAAACCGTTTTTCCGCAGAAAAACCCTTCTCCATTTTTTTTTTTTTGCGTATTGCCCGTACATAAAGTTTCATTGGAATTCTTCATGTTCTTTACACAAATCTGATATACTGTTACTAGCACTTTTGATATTTCCTGAGCAAATGTTTGGAGTGGTCCGTGCCCCACCTAACAGTTTTTTCAGGAAATACGGAACTAGAATTCCCACATTTTATTTTCACAATATGTGTGAAAAATTTCATTCACTTCGGTTCACTTCTTCTTGCTTTTTCGGCGTCAAATTTCAAACTTTTGGGGTGGGTTCATTTGCCCCCCTAAAACCGTTTTCCTGAAGAACATTAAGAAAACGTATTCTTTCATTTTTTGCCTATTGTTCATACACAAAGTTTCGTTGCAATTCTTCATGTCCTATACACACATTTGACATATTATTACAAGAACTTTTATTTTTCGTGGTCAAATGTTTGGAGGGGTCCGCGCCCCACGCGGCCGTTTTTTCCAGGGAAATACGACATTCGTATCCTCATTTTACGTATTCAATATCTGTGAAAATTTTTATTCACTTCGGTTTACTTCTGCTTTTCAGGGGCCGCCGTGGCTCAGTGGTAGAGCATTCACCTCTGGTGCTTGGGGTCCTGGGTTCGATCCCAGCCCCCGCCAAGTGAACTTTGTGGTGGACAAACACCGTGTGCGTGGGTTTTCTAGAGGTTCTCCGTTTCCTCCCACTTTCTTCATTCCACCATTTCATTCATTACTCATCATCAACGTCTGTCTCCTATAGCCTAACCGGCATAACCGTGAGACGTAAAACTGAAAGATTTCATTTTTTCTTCTGCCTTTCGGGCATCAACTTCCAAAATTTTGTGTGGGAATTTTTCCCTCTAAAACCGTTTTTCCGCGGAAAATAAAAAAAAAACAATGTTCATTTATTTTTTTGTCCACATAAAGTTTCGTTGCAATTCTTCATGTCCTTTACACACATCTCAGATACGGTTACTAGCACTTTTGATATTTCGTGATCAAAGGTTTGGAGGGGTTAGTGCCCCATCGAACCGTTACTTCCAGAAAAATACTAAAACCGTATTCCCCCATTTTATATCTACAATATCTGTGCACAATTTCATTCACTTCGGTTCACTTCCTTTTGCCTTTCGGGCATCAACTTTCAAAATTTTTGGTTTGAGCTTTTTTCCCTTAAAACTGTTTTTTTTCACAGAAAATTTAAATAAATGTTTTCCTTTATTTTTTGCGTATTGTCCATAGACGCAGTTTGATTAAATTCTTCATGTCCTTTACACACATCTGACATGCTGTTACCAGCACATTTAATTTTCCGTGCCACGTTCCGTGCCCCACCTAACCGTTTTTTCGAGGAAAATACGAAACTCGTATCCTCATGTTACGTTTGCAATATCTGCGCTTAATTTCGTTCACTTCGGTTCACTTCTTGCCTTTCGGACATCAAGTTTCAACATTTTGGGTGGGAGCTTTTGCCCCTAAATCCGTTTTTCCGCAGAAAATTTAAAAAGGCCGTATTCCTTTAGTTTTCGCGTATTTTCAATACAAAATGTTCCGTTGCAATTATTCATGTCTTTTACACACTTCTAACATACTGTTACTAGCAGTTTTGATATTTCGTGATAAAAGGTTTGGAGGGGTCTGTGCCCCACCCAACCGTTTTTTCCAGGAAAATACGAAACTCGTATTCCCTCCTTATACGTCTACAATATCTGTGCACAATTTTATTGACTTTGGTTCAGTTGTTCTTGCCTTTCGGGTGTCAACTTTCACAATATAGAGTGGGGCTTTTATATTAAAACTTACGTAACTTTATGTAACTTTTTCTTTTTTATGAGATTCTTTTTTTGGGAGGTGAGGAGAGAAATGTTTTCCTCTGATATGTGTCTTTTGCCATTCATCTTTTTTGAACTGCTTAAGTAAGATCATTTTGTAACTTTTGATGTCATCCATCTCCGTCATGATAATATTATTGTCATTTTTAACAATTTGTTTTATTCCCTCATTTGCAGTCTGCCACACTGATATATTTATTACAAAATATAGGTTTGGTCCAGCGCCTTTCGAATTCGGAACCAACCCAACCTCCGAGCTTTTTGGGTTGCCTGCTATTGCAGGAAAACGAGAATTGCAGGTGGTAATGCACTTTTGGAGTCGTGTATACAATCCTGATCAAAGTTTTCTTCCGATGAATTTTCAAAAGTTCATGATTCTTCATATCCAATACACAGTTACTTCACAATATATATATATATATATATATGTGTGTGTGTGTGTGTGTGTGTGTGTGTGTGTTTGTGTTTGTTTGTTTGTGGGAAACTCCTAACAAAATTTTGTTAGAAACTTATTTTGCGAGATTGCACTACTATATCTATATATATCCCTATATCTATCTATCTATTTTTGTATCTATCTATCTATCTATCTATCTATCTATCTATCTATCTATCTATCTATCTATATATATATATATATATATATATATATATATATATATATATATATATATATATATATATATATATATGTGTGTGTGTGTGTGTGTGTGTGTAATATACGGAAAACTAATTTCGATAAACACATTCCGTAGCGATTAAATTAAACCAATATATTGATATAAATTTATTGACAAATCTCGGTGCTCGGTGTATATACACTAAATACATTAAGTGGAATTAATAATTTACTTTTATGTATAATCTTCCTATTAGCTTTGCGGGATTCCTGATTCAGAAGGTAAACTCATAAATTGGCTATTTTTAAAGTTAATACTAATTTTTATATAAGAGCTTAGAGATGTCATTTAATAACAACTGGTGCAGTAACTCTATTACCAATCATTTGATTTGCACATAATAAATAACTAATTCAGACAGACCAAAATACAAATTTACCTAACGATTTTAAAAGCAACAACAAAATAGCATACTACAAAACCTCCTGCCCTTGCTTTTGCCTTTCCCAGTGTTGACGCACTCTTAGTATTGCGATTAAACAGAAGCTGAACCCAAATCGTGAAAGATTTATATGAATTACTGTATCCATAAAGCCTTCTTAAGGTAGTTATTAATTTAGGTTTTTATTTCCTTCTATTTCTTATTAATATTCCTTGAAATATGATTGAATATCTAAAAGGAAAAATGAAAAGTATACTGGATTAAAAATGCTAAGTATGGTATCACTGCTACTGAGACATTTTGCCCGATGTCTCTTTGCTAGGTTGTTTCAGCGAGTGAGAAGCCTACAGCCACATGCGCGCACCGCTTTCTCAAGTGTATTTGTTTCAGTCGCGTTGAGACATATTTCTTGTTGTCTCTCTGCAGCCTGTTTGACGGAAATAAAACTTTTTTTCCCGAGCTTTGAAAAGTAAAATTATTTAGAAAGACTCTATTACTATTCTTATCAACCAAACTATCGCTGGCCCTAGTATTTCTATATTTTTCTTCAACATGAAATGTATATTAGTTCTTATTAATAAGGAAATTCTAAAGCTACAGTATGTTCTTTTGATTTGAAAGGGTAGACAGTGTCTCAATGTCTCATAGCACTCTACGCTACTGCTTGGAACACATCTTAGACTCACTACATATTCTAATTATACAAACTAAACCTAAAACCTAGAATTATGATGAATTCACTAAATTTAATTGTATAGACACTTGTACACTCCTAAACACACCACTTCACTCGCATATTACACTACAAAACAATGGAAAAGGAGAAGTTGTTTCTTATTGCTATCTTTTTAATCAACATCCCTTAATGTTATAAAGGTAACCAGTGGCGGCGATTGGACGTTAAAAGTGGGGGGGCAAGACATGATCTGAATATTTGTATATCAATGTTAGTTTGCCTGGTTGATGTTAACACTTTGTTTGACGAAAGGTTGTATAACTAATAGGATAATATCTTTTTCAGTTAAAATACCGTATATCGTATTTCATATTTTATTAACTAAATTGAGAAAAGCAACGCAAGTAGGTACTAGTTCTTTGTGCCCTTAAACAACGAAGGTGTAAGAAGAGATTTGATTCCTTGCTCATGAACATCTTACAATTCAGTCTAGAAAATTGTGTGATTAGATTATTTAATAAAAAATTTGAAAAATAAATAAATAGAAGGTATAATATTACTCATAGTAATGAATAATGAGGTTTGTATTACTCTTACAAAGATAGTAAATACTATAAGCAATGCTACGACATTTTTAAAAATACTTTTCAAGCTTCCCGAAACATGTTCGCTGCTATTAGGTTCAGTTTTCACTTTCTTGGAATACATCTAAACTCAACAATACTTAGAATCACTCCACACTCCGGTTATACAAAATAATTCTGAAACCTAAAATTATGTTGAATTCACTAAATTTAATTGCATATACAATAGTGCACCCCTGAACACACTATTTCACTTATAATAAGAAACAATGGAAAAGGTAGAAGTTGTTTCTTATTACTCTGTTTTTTTATCAATATTCCTTGCTATTAGAAAAAAGAAAATTCATTTTAGTAACTGTCAATTTTTATGCAATTAAAGAATAACTTGTGAAAGACTTTTTTTTTTTCGAAGTGTTATCTCAATTAGTTTCAAAGCGGATGACTACCATTGTACGAAGAAATGAAAGTACGCTGGAATTATTGAACTCCAATAGGTTAAATTTTGGACCATTTTCGGTGGCAATTAAAACTAAATTCCTGTACCTTTCTTAACACCACAAGAAGAGAAATAACCAATACGTACTCTCGCAACGGCAAATATGTGGCATCATTCTTTTCTATGAACCAATAATATATACAATAACTTTACATTTCCAAATTAAACTATATTATATATCAATGAGTCACTTCAAAAAAGTGGGGGGGGACAACTGCCCCCCTAATCGCCGCCCATAAAGGTAACCAAGAAAGTACTGTCACTTTTTCACTCACCACCTTCGAAAAGCGATATGTCACCTAAGACTCACCTGGAAGATTAAAAATAGTCCCCACCAGCATCGACGACGTTCTGCCAACGTTCTGGAAGGCCATGGATTATATCGCGATAGAATTTGGTGGGCCGTGAAGCGAAGAAGGTATCAAGTTCCTTTTCCATCTTTACTAGGGATTTGAACTGGCGTCCTCTAAAGTGATTGTCCAAGGAATGGAACAGCTGATAATCGGACGGTGCAATGTCCGGAGAGTATAGTGGAACCAATACTGTTTCTATCCAAGGCGTAGAATGGTGTCCCGGCACATCCGGGGCTCAGCGGGTCCTGTAACAGGACAACTTTGCGATTCAGAAGTGCTGGCTCCAGAGTTTTTTTTCTTGAACACGTCTCAACTGCTGATAGTACACAGTCACATTGATACTCTGACCAGCTGGTAGCAATTCTCGATGCACGATGCCGCGAGGAGTCCACCAAACACACAGGAGGACCTTCTTCAGGACCTTTCGGCTGTTTTGGAATTGGCCCATTCGATGCTAACGAATGATGACAGCACCGTGGAGCTTCGTACAGGACCCACTTTTCATCACATGTCAACACTGTCCAGAAATGGCTCCTTCCTCAGACGAGACAGCAAAGAAACACAGGTGTCTGCTCGCGTTGCCTTCTGGCCAGAGTAAAATCATGTGGGACCCATCGACCCAACTAGTAGTGCTCCCCAAGTTGTAGTGCTGCCAAACGGTTTCTCCACTCACACCCAATTGTAGTCCCATTTCATCACATGCCTGGCCACTGTTCGTCTCAATTGTTGCCTGAAGATCTTCATTTTGTACTTGTGTTGGTCTTCCGAAACGTGGTGCGTCTTCGAGTCTTTCATCACTAATGTCTGGATTTGTATGTAATTACATATTTTTTCCTTCATATGTAGGTTCGTCAAATTCTTAAATGTTTGTGATTCACGCCTATAGAGTGCTTCAACTCAAGTTTCATATTACACATTTTTACATATTTTGACCAATATTACATACTTCTATGGTTTCTACATATATTTACATAAAACTGTCTTAAAATTTTGCGTTTACTGAAATTTCAATTTAAAATTAAAAAAATAAACTCTGCAACTATGCAAGGCTTGCATCTAGATTCAATTTTGTAGTGTCTATCTTTTCGTTTCTTTAACGAAAGAGAAATATCTCTCTCTTTTTTTATTTTTCAAACCATGTTTTCCAGAATTTTCGTCGATAACAAAAGAAATATAAGAAGAAACAAGTAACAATCCTCCCTCAAGGTACATTAGCAGCGCCCTTTATTCTCAACTCTGGAGGAAGACAGATCACGTGCCTGACAGGCGACTGGCCAGGAAATTCCTAAAATGAAGTCTATTTGATTGCTATCGGAGGTCGGACGGGAAAAAGATGAATGCAAATCCTGCAATTCAAGTTAAAACTGTATGCTAGTGAGCTTCCAGGAATTTACTGCAAGAGTTCGTTCCAAGAAGCTGGTGACAATGACAATATCATAGCAGGTAACCTAAGCTTTCAAAGAACTTCGCTTGTTCAACTGAATAACAGGAGGACAGTACTCTAGTATTGAAGTTGCAAAACGCACGTGTTCTGTACTGACCGTCGAAGTTAGAAATGGCTCCGGTTGCCTCAACTTTACCCGCAAAATTACGGTCGTGGTCAACTATCGATGATGCGATTACTGCGGACGGTAAAGTGGTGTTGTGCCAAGTGTGTGATTTAAAAAATTGGATGTTCAATGAAATCTCAGTTAGTACAACATGTACGAAGTGCACTCCATGCAAGAAATAAAAATTTGCGAACTGCAAAAAGAAAAAAAAAAGTGAAGAACTCTTGACACAAATGCATCAAGATACTTCAGTGAGTGAGTTTTTCAAAGACTTGTGCCAAGCAATGATAGCAGCAAACATTCCTTGGAACAAAGTTCAAGTGCCAAAATACCGTGCTTTTCTAGAGAAGTACTGCGGGCGTCGAATTCCTGACGAACCCACTCTTCGAAAGTGTTACCTCGAAGTTTGTTATAGGGAAGCTATAGATATCATTAGGACAAAAATAGGTAGTTCATATATTTGGATTTCTGTGGACGAAACAACAGACGTTTTGGGGCGTTATGTAGCAAATTTAGTGATTGGAAAGTTAAGTAAAGATGCTCCATCTAAATCCTGTTTTATTGCGAGTAAATTGCTGGAACGCACGAATCATTCCATGATTCCTCGCATTGTAAACGATAGTCTTAAAGTGTTGTGACCGGGAGGAGTTCAGAAAGAAAAAGTCCTTGTTCTCTATACAGACAGTGCAGCGTACATGTTAAAAGCGGCTAGAGCACTTAACAGTTTTTTTACCCTCATTTAATTTATTTCACCTGCATGGCCCATGCTCTTCAGTGTGTTGCTGAAGAGGTGAGAGACAACTTTTGCGAAATAAATCAACTAGTTTCTTCCACGAAAAAAATGTTTGTTAAGGCGCCACAATGTGTTCAAGTTTACAGAGATCAACTGCCAGACGTGCCACTTCCTCCGGAGCCTGTGCTAACGCGATGGGGCACTTGGTTCCAGGCAGTACATTTCTATAATGAAAATTTTCAAAAAATTAAGCCTGTTGTTTATTCATTTCCATCGGAGTCTGCTGTGTCAGTTGGCATTGTTCAGATACTGTTTAATGACTCAAAAGTAGCGTATGATATCGCATACATAGACAGCAATTTTTGTTGGCTACCTACAAGCATTAAAAAGTTAGAGACTGTTGAGCGGCCTCTTCCGGACTCCATGGAAATCATAGAGGATGCAAAGAGACTGCTGCAAGGTGTGTGTGGAGATGTAGGAGAAAAAGGTCGAAAGAAACTAAACGCAGTGCTGGAAAGAAACCAGGGTTACGACAGCCTATTGGCAGTGTGTGATTCTCAGTGGTGAAACAAGAACCCCCTGAAGATATTTCCCCCAACTACATCCCCCTGTTGAAATACGCTCCTGTTAGTGCACGTGATGTGGAGAGATCATTCTCTTATTTGAAGAATATTTCATCCGATCGCCGACAAAATTTTACTTCTGATCATTTGGAAATGTACCTTGTAACCCATTGTGCAACAACACACAGTTGAACTGCAGACACATTTTTTGTAAGTACTTTATTTCAAATTAAAAATGTTCATTAGTGGAAATATTCTTCAATCTTAGTTCAGCTGGTATTGTGTAAAAGATATAGGACTGCTTTTCCCTGCGTGAAATAAATATATATAAAACAATACATTTCGTCTTAAGTTGCTGCAAGGTGTGTGTATTTAAATTTGTATATTGCGTATAATTCATTTCATGATTGGACCGTGGTGACGGATGCGCATTTAGCGTAAAAGGTTCTAGATTTGAAATGGGATCACACCACACCAAATGAGATTTCTGACGTACAAATCATGCCGTATGCATTGCTTTTCCCGGGGCTTTCCTGTTTCTCTCTAGCCGATTCACATCTTCCTTCATTCGCGTCTGATTTTTATTATCCTGCAATCAGTCACGTCAGTGACGTATGGCTGTCTCAGCTGTTCAAGCATTTCACTTCATTGGGGGACTTGCATTAATAGTTTAAATCAAAGGGAAAATTGGATCAGAAAAGGTAGGAGGACGGTAGGTAGCGGCATGATCTCACCCTGTTTCCCCTGCATATCTTTGCCCATTGTATTTTTTAGGAACTGGGGGGGACGCCATACATATTTTCTGGAGCCCGCTTTCCCCTTAACTTTTATCCCTGGTTAGAATATGACAAAGACAGTGTTAGCGTAAGCGATTACGATGTAGATGTGTAATTTGCCTCCCGAAGTTTTTTTGTCTTCCCTTTCTTTTGCTTAAGCATTTTTTATATGTAGGTAAAATGTTTCTGAAAACCGTATTGTCTTGTACACTGTATTATGGTAATGCATTCTTCAGCTAATGGATTGCATTTCGTTTTACTTATTGAAATAAATGAACGTGAATTTTCAATTACCGCTTCTTAATAATTTGCTATTACTTCACTTTTACTTGGAAAGGGCAAAACAACTAAAAATGTCAAACTGTTTGTAAAAAAAAAAAAAAAAAAAAAAAAAAAAGTTCTGGATGGCAGTATATGTGGAATTGTTGCCATAATGATAAAAAAATGTCACATTTTCACTCAAAAAAAGCAAAAGCGTGAAAATTTGGTGTTTCCCTGTTGAGATTTTGTCGGATTTTGGACATTTTCATCAGGTGAGGTACCTAAACAACAACCAAAAAAAAAAAAAAAACTGTAGGTTGTAAAATTGAAGTTTTAAATTTTGCCCGGGTCAAACCATGTTTTGACTGCCTATGAGTTGATTTGATTCGGGGAGACTCTTAAATTAAGCTGTTGGTGTCTAGGCTTTCATAATGTGAGCTATGAGCTGAGGAAGGAGGTAAAAATACATTCTGTAAATATATAAAGGTCAATTTGGCTCTGAAAGAATGTGAGCTATTTGATAAAAATATACATTTTTGCGTTACCTTCTATGTTATATCACAATGAATAAGAATCTATGTGGCTACCCGTCCCCCATAATGAGACATGTTAAACCATAGAACTTTATTAACAATATCTTAATAAATAAAACATTTCTAATTTTACCATATTAATTTGTTAACGAAAATGCAGTTAGTACGTAAAAACACTCAATAACGAAAAGATTCTCTGTGTTCAACATGTCTGATTATGTATTACCTACTCGATGGTAGGGGTTTCACGCTTGCCAAAGGCGCTCTTTGTGGCGGGCTTTGGGAAAGCGATGATACAGGTGACCCACTCGAAGGATTTTTTAAAGTGAACACAGAAGAGGAAATGAAACATATATATGTCAAATCTGTAGACATAAGAAATGAAGCTGTCACAGGAGGTTGGTACTGTCCTCCCGGAGCATCCAGATACAAGTAAAAACGACGTTAAGAATTTCTGAAACTGAGTGCCAGAATGTTTGCTTTGGCCTCCTGGATCTCGCGTCGAATATCAACCCGTAGCCTCATTTTGTTGATCACCCAGTATGAGTTCCTGATCTCTCAACTATTTCACAAACTCCGGAAAATGTGAACACAATCTTTTAAATATTTACAAGAGCAAATTATTACTATCGTGGTACCTTCGAATGGGGCATCCATTACTTTCTAAACGAATATTACTACTTGAACATATACAAGTATATATGTATCTATTAGTCATATTAGATAAGTTATAATAAGATAAGCATATAAAATAGAGTTGGAAATACTATAAGTTGAGGGATATACTTTTTAGCAAAATATTTTACAATTTTCGGTTTCTTAAAGGAAATTATTATTACCTAGAACAAAAGTATCCAATCTTTGTTACCGGATTACAATAAAGTTTTCTGCTATATGTAGATGTCTACTTAGTCTACAATCGAAGACAATTTAAAATTCACATGCTGCATTAGAAAAAGTTATGCCTCGTCCAACTCGTGGTTGGATAGGATTTTAATTGAATATGAACGTAAACGTTTATGCGTACATCCTACAAATATATGAACTTGGGACCTTAAACCTTTTAATGAAATTCTGTGTACTCCACTGATATAATCTTATGACAAATATTCTAACTATAAATACATACAAGAACGTAACAATGCCTGGTCCGATGATATTGGGGTTGACACCACACGTTTTGAAACACTATGGCTCTGTCCAACTGGCGCCACATCTATAGAGGCGACAATGAATTAAGTTCCTTTGTCACTTGTACGTATACCCTATATGGTCTTTTTACCTCAAACGGGAATGTGTTCCTAATGAGGCTTTGAAAAGCTACTAGGCTGTGGAATAAATCTTATCCACATTCCGCACAAAAAAATTCTACTCCACATTCTTTTGGATAATGAACTACTTTAAGTAAGGATTCGGCTATATTTGCCGTGTAAAAAGGTATTTGGGGATAGCGGCTTTAGAGACCCTAATTGTAAAACCTTGTAGTCCATTCCTCACCTCTGGCGCTCGGGTTGCTTGAATCTAAAATCAGTATTCGTGTATAATAATTTTGGGATTATCATGTTACAGGTAAATAGACATGCTGACAAGACGCATATGGTAAAGTAGCATCATTTCTAGATACATTATTCATCACTAAAACTGCAAAATGTCAAGAAGAGATAGCAGCCACAAATACAGTAGACAGTTCTCGGTCCGTGGTATGACCCAGAGCGTTGGTCAGCTTTATCTTCCGGAACTCATCGATTGGATACCATACTTTCATCTTTATGGTTGCATAATTTTCAACATGAATACAAATATCGCGGAAAATTAATATTCAGACAATTTGTCTGCTACCAAAGACGGAAATGTGGTAGAATTGCTGCTGAATTTGACGATAAACCTTGTTAGATTGCCCAGACCCACTCATGTCACACAAACACTCGCTCTATACTGAACTGTGACTCTATGTCAGTCCACGTCAGCGTTGCCAACCTCGGAGAACAAAATTATCGATTTTCCTCCTTAAAATTATCGTATATTACAAAAGATTATCGTATATTGGTTATAGGCGTGATAATTTATAAACAAGTATAATACTACTAATAATAGCAATAATATATAATAAACTTATCTAGTAATCTTCAGTTTCGAACTCCACATCAGTGCCACTATCCTTATCATACCTAATTACGCAAAGTAATTACGCGATACGTAACTTCACTTGCCACAGAACGATTCTAACTTCTTTGTTTTTCACATCCAAACAAAGGCGCTAACATTCATGTGAGCGAATAATAGAGCCATCTATCATGAACAAATAATATTGCCACCTCCACGTAAATGTGATGGATGCAGGATTACCATTTCTCAAATCGTTATTTATTTTGGCGAGAATGACTGTTAAAAATGTGTGTTTTATAATTGTTTATTGCACACCTACAATTTATTTGTACATTCAAAAACTGCTAAAAAGTGTACGTTCTAAAATTATCGTATATTCACCTATTATCGCAAGGGCATTATCGTATATCGTATTAAGGCTTAAATTATCGTAGATCACGATAAATTATCGTATGGTTGGCAACCCTGGTCCACGTTGTCTCGGGGTCATGGGTGCTTCACGTGATACATCGTGTGGTAACATTGCTAACAGTAAGCATTTTATTAACCTTCCATCCTCTACACGTTCTTCCAATGGGAAGTCAATTCGTGAGGTTTGCATTATTAATGTCCAGTATTGTACGAGTACTATGTAATGAACTATCTTTGAATCAAAGTTCAGTTGTAGCTACTAGATGTCAGCTAAAGTTTTGAGAACCATTCATCACCATTTTCGTTTAATTTTGCTCTGAAATTAAAAATAGCTTGATCTAATTATACCTTCTAACACATTGGTTTAAATTAAAGCTATAAAAATGTAAATGAGATCTTATATTATCACATAAATCATATATTGATATAAAATCCTTTTTATAGAGTTATTGAATCTTAACATATTAAGTGAGAAATCTTCATGTTAGTCTGATGTGCACTGCTCTGATATTGTTTTGTTTCTACCCTGCCTGTAGAATAGTACATAAAACCTTTCTTGTGTGCTGACTAAATACGGATATGATTATACTACAAATATTTGTTTGTTTTATAATTGATGGTAAAGATCACTCTCCGCATATTTCCACTCGGCTGTTCCACCTTCTGTCATCCTATCATCAGTTTTTTTCCTTTAAATACTGAAATAAATACAGTGTATCGACACAATTATTTGCAGAGCCAAGCAAGAAGAGGACTTTTGGGAGGGATATAGTGCATGGTGGAGATAAATTCGTCACATTGGCGTTCGAATTTTAAATAAACAAGTCATCGTTTGAAGAATCATATGTCTCCTTTCGATTGTTTATCTCCCATAATTATGTTAGTGTGTTTCGAGAAATTTGATGTACAGCATTTAAAAAGAGGGGGAAACATGAATGTTGAACTCAATAAGCTTATTTTCAGGAATAGTCTGTATTCTAGTGAAAATAGCAATGAATAACAGTCAGTGACTACGGTACTACATTAAAAAAAATGTAACAGGAGCGCGCCCGATCTTCGTACCTCAACAGATATTTCTACAGTTTCTTAAGAAAACAGTGTTGCTCTAAAATTTAAATGGTTGATGCGTCTTAAAAATTTGATCTTTCACTACATCGTACTCTTTCTTTTCTTATAAAAACAATTTAGTTTAATTATTTTCGCTGAGAATATAGGTGGCCGTACTTTAAAATTACGTGTCATTTTATGGAGTGTAGAATAATACAAGTTGAATATTACCTAGACATAGTGACTACTACTGGTGGAACCCTTCCCCCCCCCAAACTTCGGGCATTCCTAACACAAATTTTTTGTGTGTGCGGTCTGTAATAAGAATAATTTCGCTAAATATATAGTGTTCCTCACATGTCCATTACTAAACGGCGTGACAAACATCTTGGCATTTGAAGGCGGCGCTCCAAGTTCCCTTTAAATTCTGCTAGCAAATGAGAGGCCAGCGGTATTGCCACGTTTATTTTGTACACATCCACGTCTATCCCCTGACACCCGATCGCGCTGTAGTTTTTCTGCTTAGCCAAAGCCACACCCCTTTACCACTTGGCAACGTCGCGTCACACGTGTGGAGGATGACGTCCCTGGTCAATCCCAATGACCGGGAAATTGGAGAGGAAGAAAGAAAAAGTTGTTAGTTAGGTACCGTACCATCCCGACATTACGCTTTTTCGATCGAGTGACCTCACCGCGAATTGAACCAAAAGCAAAAGCGTTAGCAAGTGCGCTACGCATAGACCGTGAGTGTATTGTAGAGGTAGTTACTTAGAGAGGTAATAAGAATAATTGGCTAGCACAGATAGAATAAGATAGAAAGATAATATTTTCGCGGTAGCAAGCTTTGGAACTCGTAAATAATAGAACTAATTAGGATAAAGGTACCAGTTTCTCAGTGAGGATATCCCATTGACCCTCGGGCAGTTTGTAACTAATGCTTCATATTTTTTTGCACTTTGATACAAACTATAGTAATGCAGTCAGTACCAAGCTCTGGTGCGCATGGCAAGATCCCCCGATAAAGCAGTAGTTGAAACCCTGAGTACAACAATGGTAAAATAATGATTAAAAATGCCCCCAATATAGAACCCGGGCCGTTGTACCACCTAAGCCACAATAGGTCTTTAGGGTCTTTTTAGTAAACGAAAACACTGCTTGAAAATAAATTTCTCAATTCTACACAGGCAGGTAATAATCATTCCTTCATGCCTTCCAACATGAAGGGTTGATAGAAAAGTTGACCATCTCTTTTATGATAACGGAGAAAGCGAACACTGAAAAATCTACACATATAATGGCGTTTAATACGTATATCAACAGGAAATTCTCATTACTGTGTAAAATATCTGAAAATAATAAACATATCAGAATACACCAGCAAACTAAAATTATCTTAGTTTTCGTCGCGAGTTAAGATGGTCATTCCATACGGCCACTCAAACCTTCATATAACGTAGCACATTTTTGTGCTAAAGTTTTGCTTAAAACTAATAAGGCAGTCAGGGCTTTTTGTTAAACCTATCAGAAAGTAAATCTATAAGGCAGTCAGAGCTTTTTGTTAAACCTATCAGAAAGTAAATCTATAAGGCAGTCAGAGCTTTTTGTTAAACCTATCAGAAAGTAAATCTATAAGGCAGTCAGGGCTTTTTGTTAAACCTATCAGAAAGTAAATCTATAAGGCAGTCAGGGCTTTTTGTTAAACCTATCAGAAAGTAAATCTATAAGGCAGTCAGGGCTTTTTGTTAAACTTATCAGAAAGTAAATCTATAAGGCAGTCAGGGCTTTTTGTTAAACTTATCAGAAAGTAAATCTATAAGGCAGTCAGGGCTTTTTGTTAAACCTATCAGAAAGTAAATCTATAAGGCAGTCAGGGCTTTTTGTTAAACCTATCAGAAAGTAAATCTATAAGGCAGTCAGGGCTTTTTGTTAAACCTATCAGAAAGTAAATCTATAAGGCAGTCAGGGCTTTTTGTTAAACCTATCAGAAAGTAAATCTATAAGGCAGTCAGGGCTTTTTGTTAAACCTATCAGAAAGTAAATCTATAAGGCAGTCAGGGCTTTTTGTTAAACCTATCAGAAAGTAAATCTATAAGGCAGTCAGGGCTTTTTGTTGAACCTATCAAAAAGTAAATCTATAAGGCATCCAGGGTTTTTTCTTAAATCTATCAGAAAATAAATCTACGAGCACTCATGGTGTATCTTAAAATTAAATTTCCGCTAATGAAGCCCCGAAGGACTTTATCCTACTAATCGGTGATTTGAATGTGTGGACTCGTCACTGGCAATGCCATCTACGTTTTCACCAACAGTCTGCTATCCAAGTATTCGACAGAACCATAATGTTGGGTATTGACATCTCATTGGATTCTCTTACACGGTGGCTGGAGCGTTGATAAGAGCACATCTTTAACCTAGCAAAAAATGCACACATATGGTAGTATTAACATGTGAGATTACTCTCCGTGGTAAAAAAAAAAAAAAATTGACAGTTGTTTCTATAGAAAATGAATTGTGGAAATGTTTCGCTCAACTTTCAACTAAATTATTATATAACAAAACATTTGATCGTGTAAATGATTATCAAAAGGTCAGCAAACCCTTTGGTTAACAAAACGTTTTTAAGTTGTCGTGAAAAACTTGACGCTAAATGTGTTGTAAGTCCACAATATAAATATATTCTATTCCTCTTCTATTTCTCAATACTTTTTATTAGGTCCTTATGGTTGTTCCTATAATTCCTATGTTTTAATCCATTTTTAAATAATACGTATCATGAAACTAGTTACTGAATTCTGAAAGCTCCATCAGAATATAAAGTTTTCTTCATTTGTTAGATCGAAATAGACATCAATAAGAACAAACACTTTCAAATGCGTTTGGTATACATATACTTAAATATACTTTAATTTTACTATTTCTAGATGATCCAGTGTGTGTTAAATTGGCACTGCAAGAACTCGTGGTTCGCGAAAGCAATGCATCATCGAGCAGCCACTGATAATCACATTTTTGTCTTCCATCATCTACACATTGTGCATATGTGGGGTCAATCTGATGTCTCGTTCTTGAAGATTCATTGTTAATATCCGGGTGTGTGTTTTGTGAGGTAGTTAGTAAATTCTTACGGGAAAGAGGCATAAAATGATTCATGTGGAGATAGGAAATAAATGTATTGTACTATACAGAAAAAAACGTAGAAACGTTAAGAAAGAGATATTAAAAACAACTGAACTGGTGTTCATGAAATGTTGATAGGGAGAAGAACTAGAAAATATACCTAGATTTAGCGAAAAGCCAATGAGAAAATATTAAGGAGAGTTTGATAAGTAAACGTAACACTCAGGGGCGTAAATAAGGGCCCCGCAGACCCCGCATTGCAGGAAGCCCCAAGCTATCAGAGGGCCAATAAATCGTGAAGTGGGACGTAGAGAAGAGGCCCCGCTCTACGCTGTCTGCGGGGAGGCCCCCAAGCCTTTAGTTACGCTACTGGTAACACTGGAAGTAGTAGTTGGAAAGAGGAAATAAACTATTGCAGTTGTTTGAATAAAATGGTTGTATCGTTAGGCATGGTGATTATCCGTGAGTAGGGTTCCCATAACTTTAGACTAAAAATTTGAGCATGAAAACGTACAGCGTATTCCTAGTTTCTTTTTCTATTCTGTTTTACTGAAATTAGCTAACTAACTAACTAACTCTATGGCGTATGGAACCCGGAGGTTCAATGCCGCATTCACAAAAGCTCTCCACTGACTTCTATCCTTAGCTAACTGCATCCAGTTTCTACTGAAATTAGCTAAATAACACAATCATGCATGAAAGTTAGGACTCATATACAGGGTGGTCGTGTATCAATGACGGAAAATTCGGGAGATGAATCTACAGGTAAAATCAAGCAAGAAATGTCATATGAATATTGGGTGAATGCGGCTTCGTTTAGACGCTAGAGGCGTCTGAAATGTCACATTCCGAGGCGGCAATTTGCAATATCTCAAGAACGGATAGAAATACGAATGTGGGGTCAAAACATATCAAAGGAAACCCCATCCAGAGAATCCAATTATGCATAAGTGATGGTGAAACAGTGGCGGCGCTAGAGGGGGCACAAAGAAAGTGAATGAAACATGGAGAAAAGTGAACAATTTACACTGAAAAATTGTAGGAGGGGATGTTACATGGAACATCAGCAAGAAATGTTAATGAACAAAGGCAACAATGTTTACGCTGTAGGGACACTATGGGAGGCGGAATGTAGGCATAAAGTATCTTTGTAACGGAGAAAAATAGAAATGTCGGGTCAAAAGATATCAAAGGAAATCCCATCCCAAGAATCCAATTATGAACACGTACTGCGGAACAGTGGCGGCGCATGGGAGCTACAAAGAAACTGTTAAACACTCTTAGTGATGATACGTGCAAATCGTACAAAACACGTACGGAAGATGAGGCCCAGTGTACTGTAAAAACAAGAGGTATTGTACTTGCTGTGGTCAACATAATCCTGTCTTAAAGGTGTTCAATATATCCTCCTTGTTCTTCGAGACAGACAGTTATACGATGGTGTACGGATTCCCTGACTTTTAGCAATAACGCTGGAGTTTGCCGTAGTGTGGCAAATGCAGGTCATACACGCTAGCGAAGATCTTCAATGCCATGCACGGGCCGTGTATACACGAGACTCTTCACGTAACCCCACAGGAAAAAGTCTAGGATTTTCAGAACAGGTGAACATGGGGGCCATACTCCTTTGCTTCCACGATCTATCTACCTGCTTGGAGATTTTTCGTTCAGATATGCACGAATAGCGGGACATGAATGAGAAGGGACGCCATCATGCATAAACCACATACACTGTCGTGTGCTCAGTGGCACATCTTTAAGTAGAATAGGTAGGCCCTAGGTCAGAAACTGGAGATACGATATTGCTTGCGTCCAATCGCTGTGGTAAGAAGTGTTGTTTCACAACGTCGCCATCAGTAATACCAGCCAACACATGGAGTTGGAAACGCTGATCATGCTTCGTCTCTACAATTGCATGCGGGTTGTTGGGTGTCCATCGATGGTCATTGCGGACATTTGTGATGCCATTCCGTATGAATGCCTCATCCGAGAACAGCATCTGTGCTAGAACTTTCTCCGCGTTTCATTCACTTTCTTTGTGCCCCCTCTAGCGCCGCCACTGTTTCGCCATTACTTATGTAAATTGGATTCTTCGGATGGGGTTTCCTTTGATATCTTTTGACCCGACATTCGTATTTCTCTCAGTTCTTGAGATATTGCAAATTGCCGCCTCGGAATGTGACATTTCAGACGCCTCTAGCGTCCAAACGAAGCCGCATTCACCCAATTCATATAACATTTTTTGCTTGTTTTTACCTGTAGATTCATCTCCCGAATTTTCCGTCATTGATGCACGACCTGTTTCTGGTGCCATTTTTCTACTTGAATTCAAATACGTAATCCGTTTTCCCCTAGCAATCAGGTTTCTCTACAATTTGAAAATAAATTTTCACGAATAAAAAAAAAAAAAAAAAAAAGTAATGTTTGGTGCACACAAAACATACATTTAGCAACCGCGTAAAATGCGGCATCGTCGAGACGTTCATGAAAGGAATGTAGCAGTTAGTTATATTGTAAGTCGAGTGAGGAAATGTTTTTGTCTGTTCTGCTGCGGTTTAGATTCTTGCTTTCAGTTGTTAGAATAGAACATGTTGTTATTATGGCGAATCGAGGTTGCGTAAATCACCCAGATTCATTTTGTTATATTTGTGGCAGGTTTGTTCTTGAAAACCAGCGACTGAAGATAAGTAAATTTTTGAAGAGTAGCATACCGGACGTACTTTGGTATAGATATCGGTGACCAAGACAAGAGTTCCGCGCCTCACACTGTGTGTTGGTCTTGTGTTGAAGAACTACGACTGTGGATGGCCGGTGTTAAGAAATCTATGCCGTTTGCTACATCTTTGGCTTGGAGACATCAGAGGGGCCACAGCACGGACTGTTACTTTTGTCTTGTGAAAGTTAAAGTACACAGCACAAAAACTAACAAGAACATTATGTGTCCCAACCTTCCGTCAGCAATTAGACCTGATCCACATCACGAATATGTATCCATCCCTGTTCTACCTGATAAATGTGACAGTAGCTCAGATATGGAAGATGAAGGTCAAACATCATCCGATGTGTATCTACTGGTAGGAACCAATGAAAACAGTCATCAGTTTACACAGAGTGAACTCAACAATCTTGTCAGGAATCTTAATTTAACGAAAGGAAAGGGACCATTTCTTGGCTCTACTTTCAAGTCAAAGAATTTGCTCGCGCCGGGAACAAATTTTGCATGGTACAGGAGTCGTGAACAGGACTTCTTTTCAGAGTCAGAGTGTATGGTATACTGTTCAAACGTAAATGGTTTAATGCATCGCCTTGGAATAGAATACAACGCTGGTGAATGGAGATTGTTTATAGATTCCAATAAAACAAGTCTAAGAGGAGTTCTTCTCAACTGAAACACATTTCTATCTACCTATGCCTGTGGCACATTCGGTAGTAATGAAGGAAAAACTATGAGGGTATTCAGTGTTTGTTGGAGAATGTGAAGTATGATGAACACAAATGGCTTTTTATGTGGTGATTTCAATGTTATTGTTCTATTTCTCGGGCTAAAGACTGGTTACACAAAAATGCCTTGTCTCCTATGTGAATGGGACAGCAGGGCAAAATACCTTCACTGCGGTGAGAAAAATGTTTTCCATGTACCGCTAGTGGAACTGTCTAGTGTCCTACTTCCGCCTTTACACATAAGTTGGGATAATGAAACAATTCGTGAAGGCTTTGGACAAAAATGGTACATGCTTCAAATACGTTAGTGACAAGTTTCCAAAACTAACCCAAAAGAAACTGAAGAAAGGAGTATTTACGGAAGTTGATGATGAATCCAGGTTTTAAGAATACGATGGGTGAAGTTGAACTGCTTGCTTGGACAAGGTTTAGAAATGTAGTCAATAACTTCTTGGGTAATAACAAGGCTGAGAACTACAAATAGCTGATCAGTGGTACACTGATTACTACACTTCCGACGATTGGGATGTAACCTGAGTGTGAAACTACACTTTCTGCATAGTCACTTAGAGCCTTATGCAGAGTCGTTCTGACGCGTGATTAGTGCCATACTAAAGAGTTCGCCTAACATAAGTTTCCTGCAGTAGTCAGGCCTTTAGTATAAATCTAATTATATGTCAAAATGACTCTGCATAAGCCCTTTAGTTACTTCCCAAGTAACTTAAAACAGTTCAGTGAGGAACATGGGGAGAGATTCCACCAGGCAATTAAACTCATAAAGAAAAGATATCAGGAAAGGTTGAATATTAACATGCTTGCTGATTTTTATTTGCTTCTGAAAATAGAATGAGGTTTTGCACTATTTTGTTTCTGAACTAGTTTCATTTATTGTTTTGTGTTTCATGTGTATGTTTGAGTAGCCATTGTTATTGCTTCTATACGTGTTACAAGCCATAGAACTACTTTCATTTATGCATCTGTGTTATATATATATTTGCTGCTATACTAATTACCAAATGTTTTAACGTAATGGGTATAGTATATATAAGTATCACTACTGCTACTATAAATACTGCAAGCAACGCCAATAGCGATGAAAGTATTGCAAAAATATGTTTAGATATTTGACATAAAAATATAAATATCCATGGCTAAAATTGAAGTATTGATACGTAGGGGTTTCCATTTTTTTTGTTTATGCAATAAATATATGTATGTAGATGTTAACATTTATATATCTAATTTAGTTGTAGACTAAAAAGTACTACAGAGAAAAGTAATTATATTTTGGAAATCTACGCAAATTTCCGATTTCAAATCACCGTGAACATTCCATTTATGTGGAGTTTCAAATTTTCTATTTTTTTTTAAAAAAAAAAATACACAAATTTCATAATTGTGTACGAGCCCTTAGGTATTGTGGAATGAACACCAGGAACGGAATGAAGAAGAATTTAATTTATGAACAAAAGCAAAATTAGCAATTTTTAACACCAAAGCAAAAATATCAGCGACGGATGTAATGAATTACAAACAAATTACATCCAATTACAACTAATGAGACCTACTATAAATTGTTAAATGCTAATGATGAAAGCTGCCTGACATTTTGCGGACATACTAAGGAAATGATCCTTTCAAATATGTTCAATATTGCTATTAATAACAATAATAATAATAATAATAAAACATATTTAGTAATCCAATAGATTGATATAAGATAAACTAGGAATACAGCATAAAGATAGTTTTGTGTTACCATACTAAGAGTTCAGAAATTATACTATTATCTTTATTATTATACGTATTAACTGAAATGCCCGTTCTTCGCAGGGGAAGAATAGATTTATGGAAAATGCTTAAAAAGTACTTTTCAATCTTTGCTTCCTGCGATATGTATTTGAATCAAAGTGAGAAAAAAAGAGAAAAACAGCTCGACTTAAATGATAATCACATGTATCTCGTAGAACTCTTTTTATAATCAAGTGAATTTAATGAATTGATATTAAAAAAAAGTGCACCAAAGTGCTAATGATATTCAAGATTTCATTGTCAGCATTTGAAAAGTTTCTTTGCTTTCGTCATTTTCTGAATAAAAAATAAGAAATTAAAATATAACAGAAATTGCCTCCTAACTACCTTTACAAGCTGAATTCTGGAAATGCTGGAGCACATTTTCACTTATTTTTAGTAAAGAGTTTATGTACTGAATTTTATCTTCCTAAGATCACAGGTTCGCAGTGGCGTATTTACGATTTTCTTTCGGGGGGACTTTGCTAACTTTCGGGGAGGGCTTTGCCTGAAAATGTGAAAATTCTGCAAGATATTTCATATACTTTACTATAGTAAGTAAGATTTCGGGGGGGGGCTTAAGCCCGGAAGCCCCCCCTAAATACGCCACTGCAGGTTCGTAACACTAATTTTTTGTGTACGTGTTCAACTCTGACTCTTTACTTAGGAAATACTTTTTTATGATCGTAACATGATAAAAATCCAGTTTGATCCAAATGCTAACTATAAATCCATCCGGCCATATAGGCTGGTATGTAAACTAATTTTTTGTATAGGCCTGATAATAATTCTCTGGAGTACCGGAGAATTTCCGGCCTAAAAATAGATATACTATTTGTGTGTGCAGTGTGTGTGTCCATTATGTCTGTATTGTTACTTGTATAAATAAATAAATAAATAAAAATAAAAAAAATAAAATAAATATGGGCTCGTAATATACTATATTTTTAGCGTATATTTTAAACAATTCACTTATACTTAAAATATATGTTTTAATAAAAGCGACAAGATGTAAACCTAGCTCTAGAATAACTTAATTCTATAATTCCTTTCCAACGGTTCATGCATTTTCCCGTAATAATGAGACAGATATTGTCAACTTGAATTAAGAGAACAAAATTAAGGATATTTTTCTCTCTACCTCTTAAAAGAGAATTTTTAAATTGAAATACGTATTTAATTATTTTAAACTAAATAGGCCTATCCTAGTATGAAAGGAATTCCTCACCTGAAGCTTAGGCGAATTCTTCCAACTGAAATTTTCTGAGTAAATAAGGGATGATTCTAATATCACATTGGCACCTTTTCCCCACGCAGAACCGAAATTTTCGAGTGCAGGTTCCATTACTTCTAGTTAAGAGTTCAGATTAATCTCACACCTTGAACTTAAGCAAATCCTTGCATACGGTATTTTCTGAACAAATAGTGGGAAATTTTAATGTTATAGAAATTGGCCCCTATTCTACCTTACAGGTGGAATCTAATATACACGAAAGCATACACGTAATCGTTCTAGTATCGCACGAACCTAGTATTACAATATTGAAGCTAAATAATTTTGAATTCGCAATAGGTCTCTATCACAATTAGGCCCATTAATAGTAGATAATTAAAAACAATCAATGAATAGTAATAAAAATCTTCATAGTGTTTGTGCCACATTTAATCTTTCATCTCCTGATCTTTCAGTTTAATGTCCCACGATTATGCCCGTAGACTAAGGGAGATGATGATTAAGGCAAGTGAATGATTAAGGCAAGTGAATGATTAAGGCAAGTGAATGATTAAAGCAAGTGAGTGATTAAGGCAAGTGGATGATTAAGGCAAGTGAATGATTAAGGCAAGTGAATGATTAAGGCAAGTAAGTGATTAAGGCAAGTGAGTGATTAAGGCAAGTGAATGATTAAGGTAAGTAAGTGATTAAGGCAAGTGAGTGGTTAAGGCAAGTGAATGATTAAGGCAAGTGAGTGATTAAGGCAAGTGAATGATTAAGGCAAATACCCCGAGAAAACCTACAGACAAGATTTTGTCCACCATAAACTTACTTATCGAACCGTGAATCGAACCGGGGACCCCACGCACCAGAGGTAAGCTCTCTAACACCGAGCTACCATCCCCTCCCCACGCCATATTTTGTATTGAAATTATTATAACTTTAGAGAAAAGCAAACAGCAAAATTACGCAATAGAAAAATCATTTATATTATTCCATAACTTTCCAAGCTTAAATAAATACTGTATAATTAACAGACAAAAAAAAATATTACTTCAAAACAAAATGTAAAGAGTTGTTAGAAAAAATAAACCATGTTTACAATTCTTGGACTCTAATACATAAGAGAAACTTAATACCGAAAATAAAAATGTCTTTGCTTCTTTACGATATGTATTTCAAGCGAAAACTCTGAGTTATCATACCTTGAATAATTGTGGGAGTATAGTCTTTTAAAATAAGGTAATATAGTCCTTTTTTTACCAAAAAAAAAAAACGTAATTGTACATACATTACAATACTGATCGCTTTAGATATCTACAGAGTGTCTCACAGAAGTCCTCTGACAGGGTAATTCTGTTATTATCAGAGCTACAACAAAATGTAAGAGAGAAAACCGTCTCTAAATATGATGTTTTTAATCTAAAGTGAGGGATTTTTTTTTTAATCGGACAAGCCGTTTGGGCTGTACACTCTTTGTGCGCACAATGTAAAATAAAAATGCAACTTTTCCATTTATCTTGACCCACAACGTAAGTGAATGAAGTTACTTCTTTTACGCTAACGTGTCGATGGCTAGCCCCCATTTCAAACATACCCCCATTCACTTTACGTTGTGGGTCCAGGTAAATGGCAACGTTGCATTTTCATTTAACATTAGGCGCATAAAGGGTGTACAGCCCAAACGGCTAGTCCCATTTAAAAAAAAAAATCCTTCATTTTAGATTGAAAACATCATATTTGGAGATCGTGTCGCCTCTTACATTTTGTCTAACTCTAATAATGAGAGTTACCCTGTGTTAGGGGGCTTTTGAAACACCCTATATAAGCAGGCAATCAGCAATTATAATTTTAGCGAGTAGTTAAAATGGTTAACAAAAACGAACTACTAATATTCTATAAACAAAACATATACGAGAAAATACCTTATTAAATTGTCACTTTAAGAAACATTGTATAAAAACAGGACAGATGCACCAATGACTGCGTTCAACAATGATCTGCGAAATTTATTCACATCTATAATTACTGAGGAAACAGAACTATTATTTTAAATCTCAAACAATATACTTTTAAAATATACTTGGATTTTGCTCGTATTGTTTTAACTGACAATCTGTACATTGTAGGATGGCTCAATTTCTACAAGATCATTAGCATTTAACGGAAAACATTTCGTCCAAAGATGAAACATAAAATCGATAGAGCTTATTGACCTACACAAAATTATATATGTGAATGTAAAAGCAAAAAGGGGTAAATTCTTATGTATAATTATGAAGAAAATAATAATAATAATAACTTTTGATAGCCTTCGCTGCCAATAACATAAAACTTAGAAACGCTAAGCGCTCGAACTCCAGTAGTTCCCACACATTGTGGTGCTAGCGTAGTTATGTCCGAACGAAATGGTAAGAAAATCTATGTAGCTACTCGCTTCAATTATTATGGCAATTTTATTTGATATTCTTAGACATTTTATGAATATAAAACATTATAGATCTTTATTTTTCTCCTCGACTTCGTGGGCAATCTTCACTTCATTTCCCTGGTAATTTGCTGGGATTGAAAATTAAAGTGCAAGTTAATATGAGAATTATTAATACGTATTTATAAATGTATTATGAGAATTATTAATATGTATTAGTAAATATCTTAACAAGTGTTTCTCAGAGCAACTCAAGTTTGGAATTACTGGAAGTTCATGTGTTATCCCGCTCCCTAAAATACATAATTGGCGTTTAGCTCTTTGCCTTTGACGGAGTCAACATATTTAACCAATGGTAGAAGTGAGGGATAACGTTGCGAAACGCCGTTTCCCCACTTACAGAAAATATCTATGGCGTCCCTCCACTGTTCCTAAAAATTACAGTGGGCAAAGATAGGCACAGGGGATAGAATAACATCATGAATCCTATTATCTTTTCTTATCAAGTTTTACCCTGTATTTGACTACGAAAAAGCGAAGGAGGAGTACTTTGAAAAATGTAATTGTGAGAAGTCAACTGATGAAGGATAGTCGTCACAACCTTATACCGCTGTGTCTTTAAGCAGAACTCTAGTTAAATTTCGCAATGAGAACATGGATGAAATCATTTACGTGCTTCTTGGTTTCACCCGCAGATAGGGATGCGCTCGAGTCGAGTCGAGTCGAGTCGAAATTTAAGCCTGTCTCGACTCGACTCGAGAAAATGTTGTCTCGACTCGTGTCTCGACTCGAAAATATGTTTCTGTCTCGACTCGACAGTCTCTGTCTCGACTCGACTCGAATTCGAGTCGAGACGTCTCGAAATTCGAGTCGAGACAAAATGTACGAGTTAAAATATACGCACATATCAGCCAGACCATTATGACTACCTACCTAATTGTCAGTATGTCGACTTTTGGCATGGATAAAAACGGCGACACGTCTTGGTATACACGCAATGATCCTTGATAGGTCGCTGGAGAGAGCTGACACCACATGTGCACACTCAGGTCACCTAATTCCCGTAAATTCCGGAAAGGGGGGCGATGCGTTCTGACGTCACGTTCAATCACATTCCACAAGGGACATCACTCAAATGTCCGGCTATGCATTACTTGTGATGACAAATTTTTGCCATGGTGCATGTTTTTCTTTTTTTATATAACTTTTAAGAGTTGTGATGTGGTTATTAGAGATTACTACAGAAGTCCCTTACTACCCTTTGTAAACGGAGCGTTAATGAAGAAAAGTGAAGAACAACCATGTGGATACATATAAGTCCTGGGGGGAAGTCGTATGGTAGGTATGACCTTGAAGGCAGCCATCTTGAAATCCGCCATTTTGAATTAAGGTCAAGTTTTCAAAATGGGAATAGGGTAATATGATACATAATTTCGGGCTAGAATTTAATTAGGAAAACAATGGTGAGGTTAGTTTTAAGATACCAATTGTACCATTCGGGAGGCAAGCGTCAGGTTGTGAACCAGAGTTTAGAAAATGTTTCTGAGGGTTAGGTCAAATTTAGTACTAAATTTTGAGAAAGATTGGGGCTCGAGCTATTTTTTTAAAAAAAATTATCGGGCCGGGGTCGGGCCAAAAACTTTTAAAATTTATCGAGCCCGGGCCGGGCTTGGGCCAAGAATTTTAAAAACTTATCGGGCCGGGCTGGGCTCGGGCCGAAAAATCTCCACGGGCTGGATTGGGCTCGGGCCGAAATATTCGGCCCGTGCAAGTCTCTAATGCAAGAGGCAACAGCTGTAATGCTTTGATGTGAATAACACAACACCTTCTTGCAGTCATTGAACAAGAAAGAGAGATATTCTCAAACGTTGATCGTCTTTAGTATAATATATAAAAACAGTTTATAATTTGTCGAATTTGCTCGAGAATTTAATGGTGCATCAACTTGAAGACGATTCACGGATATTGATTTTCTATCGATGTGGAAAACGCTCTATTACCGTTGAGAATTAAGAGTGTTCAATGAACACTTATCACTATAACAGATAAGACTCACTGATATAAAATTGAAGAATTGCATTTGATGGAGCTGAGAGAATGTACACTCATGTCCAAAATAATTGTCGCATATCTATAACGGTCTTCTTATAAGAATATGATTTGATAATGATTTTGCAGGGTACTTTTAATACTGATACTAAATTCGGAAATGTATATTTGTGGTAAATTTCATAGGAAAAGAATTACAAATACGAAAATTAGAATGAGTAAAACGAAATGTTGCTAAATTGACAAGGAAGTTTTATTTTAGTTTTATTGTTCTTATTTACTGCTCTTTTGTATGAAATTTTCCACATATACGTCTTCCGGACGAATTCGTTATCAAATTATATTCCTACAACAACATATTTATAGACATGCGTCAATCATTTTGGAGATGAGTGTACCTAAGATATTGTTAGACAAGCCATCAACTATATGGCACCAGGGAAGAAGAAATAGAGATAAGATTATGAAATACCACTATATCTATTTTGTTTTGTGTTGTTTTTGCGGTAGTCGTGAAAACTAGTTCTGTAGAGATAGCAGAAAACATCGTAATATCGCTGTTAAAATTGTGAAAATACTACAAATAAATAAATAAATGTACTGTGAAGACTTCAGAAACTTCGACAAGCATGTCTTCATTAATTAATTTTAATGAATGTGCTTTATGTTTAATGATTTGTGCAATTTTAGTCTAATACAAGGACTAGTGCTAAACTTCAAAGCAATGACAACAAGGGCGCCCATATTTTGGTTTCCAAGGGGAAGGGGCAAATATAAGCGACGTTTCAAATATAGTTTCAAATTTTGCTGTAACTAATGTAAAAATTCTATTGGGTTTGCGATATTCCCAAGTACAATTTCCTCTAGGAGGGGGCGAGCGCCCCACCTTGCCCTCCCTGATGGGCGCCCTTGAATGACAACTATACGTGTTCTTTTTCGAAACTTGTCTGCGTCACACAAGAAAATTATAAAAATAAAAATACCTGTGGAAGGAAATCACGAACCTTTTCATTTCGCAGATATTCAATAATTCTAACTCATGGACTCTGAAGAACTCCTATGAGGAGAAGCTTCCCATGAGGAGAAAAACACTACTTCACAGCATTCCCATCACTTAATAATGAAATACATGAATGAATATTTTGCTGCAGTGTAGCTAATGAATATTTTGCTGCAGTAACTTTTTTAAAGAAGATGGAGTTAAAATGTAAGTACATTATGTTTAGTAAAATTTGTAGCCTCTTGTTCTGGTTGTGTGACTGAAGCTTATAACCGACCACATGTAATCCTGAATGCCTTCTTTGCCATTCAATGTCTTCTTTGAAGAATGTCGGGTACTACTTGAACCCTGACCTATCACCTGACATTTCACTAATCAAATACGTGTTGGATACGGTTGGTCGTCATCAGGAGCGCCGGGTTTCGAAAATCAGAGAGGGTACTCCAATTCACTGTCCAATGACCCCACGTAGAGTAGTCGCAAACGGTCTCGCCTTTGGTACGAGGTGTCTCGGGTACGATTTCCGGTGGGGACACTTTGTCGAAAAAGTGTAACAGGCCAGTCATTCTGAGTGATGTATTTCGTGGGTTTTCCTCGTTAACACCAAGCAAATACCGGGATGTTACCTAACACTCAGGTACCAAGCCGCTTTCTTCCGGTTAGTGTGCTCACCAGGGACATCATTCCTCACACGTGAAGGGCTTAAAGCCAAAGATGCCCATAGTGCCCAGAATTATTTATTAATAAATAATATAAAATAATTCACATTCCACTACTGGGTACAAGGGACATGTAATAAGCCAAGCCTTAGCGGGAGTCCTTCCGAGGAAATTTTAGAAAATTGATCACCTTGAAAATGCAGTTTTATGTATTTTTGAATGAAAATATGTCTCCTTTTTGCATCGTGGAAAATATTCTTGAATGAGGGTATGACAACGAAACCACGAAGGATTAGGATTCTAAGCCCGTACCTTTGTTCTCGCTAAGCTGCTCTGAGAGCTAATATTCGGATTTACAGACTTTAAAAGGAAAGAAAGCAAATGAAGTTAGTTAATTAGAATGCAATTGGATTAAAGAACGAATTAACAATTACTTATTTTTGTGTAATGATGAAGTACCCAATGCAGCAAATTTAAATATTCTTCTTCCAGTATTTTGCTTCTCTTTTTTGTGTGATGACTGAACACTCTGACAAAACTTCTGGGAGCATCAGAACACTACTGGTAAGTATCTTCTTTGTTACAGTCTGCAATAAACAACGCTGACTTTTTTCTTTGAACTGACACAAGTAGCGTAAGCGATTCTTCGGGAACACCTGCCCAGGCCGGTATCCAGCCCAAAAATGTAGGAGGGGGGGTCCGGTAGAAATAAGGGGGGCCCGATCCAACCATATTATAGTTCATTTGCAAGCCTACCGTAAAAGTTTTAGGAGGGACCACCCCCTAGACCCCTCTGGATACGAGCTTGCACCTTCCTCCTTTAATGCACTGAGAGAAAAAAATGTAGGTGGCATACTTAAAAACGTAGGTTACATTCGTAATTCCTGTAGTTTCTGGACTTAACGTACAACCGTATATAACATCCTTCAGCAAACGTATAGCTGAAAAAGTATGTATTATACGTACTGTCTGCATAAGTGCAATGACGTCATTCGTGTGACGTCATCTGCAGTAACAAGTATATACGGAGATGATATCTAGCTTTGTGACGTCAGGATCGTATGTAGCATGTGGGTTAATAATGACGACACACACTGACTATCAGGACGGAGCATAATTTCAAGAAGTATGCAATATACGTTCTGTACGTATGTTTCTTGCGTTCAACCCCGAGACAGCATCTATATCGTACTTGTGCCCCCTACGTACGACTAGATACAATATACGTATTGTACGTATATATTACACAGATTTTCCTTATGTCGCACACAGCTTGTCCAGATACAGCATACAGAATATCCGTATGCACCATACAGAGTGCACATATGTAGCTTACAGACTGTCTGCATGCAGCATATAGATTATACGTATGTCGCGTACAGGTTGGCCATATGTAATGTATGGATTGGATGTATATAGCTAATAGGTTGTCCATATGAAATATACGGATTTTACCTGTATCGCATACGTATTGCCTTCTTGTTAAATATGGATTGGACATATGAAATATACGGATTTTACCTGTATCGCATACGTATTGCCTTCTTGTTAAATATGGATTGGACATATGCAGGATCGAGATTGTACGTATAGTGCACCATTATTAAAGTGCTGCAACATACTGCAAAGTGCATGATACATTCTTACTGTAATGTTGTCAAATATTATTTTACTCTGTATGAAAACAAAAATAGCTTAAAATATGGTTGATCTCCTTTGTGCCAATAATAATAAAATTAACAATACTACACTTTTCAAATCTTAGTTTGGAGCAGTGAAACTGTCCAAAGGAATGTATTTACCTGCAGGGTGTCCTATAAGTTTGGGCTTCCTGCTAATTCGTTGGAAAGCTACTGCAAAACCAAGTGTTGAAAAGTGACACAAGCGTTAATTTTAAAATTATGGGCACAAAGGAGGTTAACCATATGTTAAACTATTTTCGTTTTCATACAGAGTAAATCAATATGTGATATATTACTGTAAGAATTTATCATATGGTTTGCAGTTAGTTAGTTGCAGCACTTCAATAATAATGCAAAATGCACAGCCGTATACAATCCTATATTCAAACTCAAACAAGATTTACGTACAATCATTTATTAAGCTGTTATCATCCATTGCTTGTACGATATAAAGATTATTTTACCTCATTCTTTTCCTTAATAGTATATTCTACTAAAGTGCAGTTGTTACCACAAGAGGCCTGAATAGAATTTTCCAGAAATAACTTCTCTGTACATTTTAATTAACAGGTATGTTTTTTTTAATGTCGTAATAATTAAAAGTATGGTGTCAGCCGAAAACGTATTCGCTCACAAGATGATTCCTACTCAGTACTCGCCATTAAAAATGCAACACCAAGAAGGAGACATGGTAGCTGCGCCAAAGTTCCAAGGCCGATACCTAATAGTAAGTGCAGAACACTCTTAAACGTCCGCTGTATTCGCTGTGTGACAGCGGAGGCGTTGTGCAGCCACCGACTAAACATATTTATCCTTCCCTGCTCTAGACATTCTGCAAATTTGGACTTTACTGGATGCATCCTTCTTAGTTTTAAGCAACGAGCAGTTTAACAGTCTCATACATTGCTTAAAGAAAGAGCAATGATTATCAGAATTACTCGGAAGATATATATACAATAATTTAAAACTGTTATCTCAAACTTTGCAATTCAGAGCACGAAAATAACTATAGCTAAAGGAACACTGATTTTAGGCAGATAGTAACTAGTAAACTCAATCACACTCAGTACCATTAGTTGCTTGGTGTTATCCGTAAGTCAGAGATCATGGTATCTCATTTCGTGTAGATTTTTGCATTTGTTTAATGCTAAAAATGTATTTTATCGCTAATTGAACCCAGTATCATATATATACCGACAGGACGTACCTTAGTCACAAGGTGACATGAGTGAAACACTAAACTATTCGATTCACACCTGCGACCTTGTCAACACTAGAGAAAGTTACAAAGTGATTAAGTAAATACGGAACATAGTTCATACAAAGTATAGCGATGTATGAAGTATCCGTTTCACACGACTTGGATAAAGGATACATCTGAAATAGCAACAAAGAAATATATAATGATTTCTCTGGATAATTTGGATTAGTCCAGAATTCGAACACATATACGTTGGTAAGTCCAACATTTTTTTAAAACTTTTTTCTTTGGATTCCCAATAAAGTTGACTACTGAAAAGCTGAGTTATAGATTCTGTATTAAAACAACACCTTCGCTAGACATGTTCAGTATACACATTGTCTTACATATAGAACAATACATTAGTTATTAATTCATGTCTGAAATAATAGTACTTCGTATAGAATTTTACTTCATCCAATCGTAATAGCACAAAGATAAAAAATATTGCGAGGAATTATGTTCTTATTACAGAGAAAAAGAGTTGAAATGACTTAACATTAACAAACATCTTTTTTAAACAGAGATAATATTTTATTCTAATTTATGGAAGAAAGAAATAATTTGTAGTACAGTATCTTTATTAGGGTTATACAGTATATTCGTACAAAAGAATGTAAGTACAATTGGGTCTGTCTTCAGAAAGGACGTACTTTTAGCCACAACCTACACTGCTTCTTTTGACTGTCTTTCAAGCAGAATTCTGGTTTGATGCACGAAATACCTGCAACAAAAATCACAAAATATTTAAAATGTTACATTCAGTGTGCTTAATTTGGTTGTACTTAACAATACAAAGTATCTTAACATTTTTGAGATTAAATGGACAAAATCTGTTTGGTCAGGTATGGACTTTTGGGTTGCACGTAGAAAAACTATGAAGTGTTTATTGATGCTGAACAACTCAAAATGTATTACTATTCAAAAGTAAGTGGGTACCCCAATGGTGTTCGGGGTACCATGGGGCACCTAATGTCTGTATTTTTTAGATATATGGAAATGTATGTCTCTAAAATGTAAAGAACTGACATCTGTTTACCGAAAACCTCAACTCGGTAAGCCTTATGGATATCGAGATATGGGAAAATAAAGAATGACACCATAGAAGTGTGGGGTTTGCGTACTAGATGGTGCAGTTTCGGAAACGTAATTACGAGGGCTTACAACAACCTCAAAAGTACTTTCAATTAAATACACTACACACACGCCCTGATGAGGGTTTTCGGGTACCATGATATTCGCAGAACTCTCATTTCTAAACATTCTAAAATATGTCTTAACGTTTTAAAGAACGTTAGAGGTGTGTGTTTACCGAAACCGCAAGTCGGTACGCCTAACAGTTACCGAAATATGGTGAAATAAAAAGCGACACCGTAGGTACGTGGAGCTTGCATATTAGACAGTACAATTTAGAAAATTAATTAAAATATGACTATCAAGATATTGTCAAATAAAGGGAGGATCCATACAGTTATGGGGTTTTCGTGTTAGGTGGTAAAATTTCCGAAACCGGTTATGGAAAGTTAATAATCATCAGTAGCAATTTCATCTTAAAGTAATTAGGTATTTCCATGGAGTTTAAGAACATCATGGGATCTACCAAGATTAAATTTTAAAAGCTTTGGAAAATATATTTTGACATTTGTAAAAAGTATTAGAAATATGTATTTACCTAAAAGTTCCAGCTAGTACATTTAGCAGCTAGAGATACACCACACCATACAATAAAAGCGTATTAGATCTTGAAATTTCACAAAACAATTATTGATCCTAACAAAAGTTAAATAAGATGGTACTTCTATGGGTTAAGTGAGTACCTCAGACTCGTCAGTACAATTTCGATCGAAAGGTTAATTCAGCTCTAAATTTTCTTTGGGCAATTCCAAGCGTTTATCGGGCTCTGAAATAAAGTGAACATTTTTTGTCTATATCTAATTTAGCAAGCGAGATATAAGGAATTGTGTATTTTATGACGTCGTAAAAATAGAGACCCACATGGATTTGTACTTTTGAGTGTTTGCTGTAAGAAGAAGAAAGTTCAGAAAACAACCGTATATATTTGGTCTAGGAATTAATTCGTGCGGGTGGACAAGAGATGGCGCAACGAACGGGGCGTCCCACAGTTCCGTGTATCCACACATGTGTTGCAAACCCCTGTCATCGCGTATCGTTCGTAGTATAGGGCAGTGGATTAAAGCGTCAACAACACCAGTTTGTAGTTAAGTGAACATGGCGCAATTTGTGCCTGATAAAGTGTTTTTTGCGGGGTGTCCTGCTGCATTACTTTAACATGCAGAAAAGTGCGACTGAAAGTCATCGTATTTTGGTGGAAGTGTATGGTGACCATGCTCTAGCTGAGCGAACGTGTCAGAAGTGGTTTGCACGGTTTAGAAGTGGTGATTTCGGCTTGGCAGACCAAGAGCGAGCTGGACAGCCCAAAAAAATTCAAGACGAAGAATTGACAGCATTGCTCGAGCAGGATTCGTGTCAAACGCTGGAACAACATGCAGCAACATTAGGCGTTGATCAAACAACAGTCTCCAACGCTTGAAAGCCATGGGAATGATTCAAAAGATGTCACATTGGGTTCCACATGAATTGAAAGACAGAGACGTTGAAAGACGAAAAACCATTTGCGAATTGCTGCTTCAACGACAGAGCAGAAAGGGGTTTCTGCATCGAATTATTACGGGTGATGAGAAGTGGATCCATTACGAGAACCCTACACTGAGAAAAAAAAATGTAGGTGGCATACTTAAAAACGTAGGTTACATTCGTAATTCCTGTAGTTTCTGGACTTAACGTACAACCGTATATAGCATCCTGCAGCAAACGTATAGCTGAAAAAGTATGTATTATACGTACTGTCTACATAAGTGCAATGACGTCATTCATGTGACGTCATCTACAGTAACAAGTATATACGGAGGTAATATCTAGCTTTGTGACGTCAGGATCGTATGTAGCATGTGGGTTAATAATGACGACACTCACTGACTATCAGGACGGAGCGTAATTTCAAGAAGTATGCAATATACGTTCTGTACGTGTGTTTCTTGCGTTCAATCCCGAGACAGCATCTATATTGTACTTGTGCCCCGTACGTACGACTAGATACAGTGTACGTATTGTACCTATGTATTATACAGATTTTCCTTATGTCGCACACAGCTTGTCCCGATACAGCATACAGAATATCCGTATGCACCATACAGAGTGCACATATGCAGCTTACAGACTGTCTGCATGCGGCATATAGATTACACGTATGTCGCGTACAGGCTGGCCATATGTAATGTATGGACTGGATGTATGTAGCTTGTAGATTGTCCATATGAAATATACGGATTTTACCTGTATCGCATACGTATTGCCTTGTTGTAATATATGAATTGGACATATTCAGGATCTAGATTGTACGTATAGTGCACCATTATTGAAGTGCTGCAACATACTGAGAAATGCATGATACATTCTTACTGTAATGTTGCCACATATTGTTTTTCTCTGTATGGAAACAAAAATAGCTTAAAATATGGTTGATCTCCTTTGTGCCAATAATAATAAAATTAAAAATACTACACTTTTCAAATTTTAGTTTGGAGCAGTGAAACTGTCCAGAGAAATGTATTTATCTGCAGGGTGTAAGTTTGGACTTCCTGCTAATTCTTTGGAAAGCTACTGCAAAGCCAAGTGTTGAAAAGTGGCACAAGAGTTAATTTTAAAATTATTGGCACAAAGGAGGGTAACCATATGTTAAACTATTTTAGTTTTCATACAGAGTAAATCAATATGTGACAATATTACTGTAAGAATTTATCATACCTTTTGCAATAACTTAGTTGCAGCACTTCAATAATAATGCAAAATTCACAGCCATGTACAATCCTATGTTCAAACTCAAAAAAGACTTACGTACAGTCATTTATTAAGCCGTTATCATCCATTGCTTGTACAGTCACGAAAGAAAATATTCTTCAGTTGACAAAATTTGTTTTCCTAAAAACTCAACAATAAATTAACCTATCAGAGTACCGACTTTGGCAGGTTGTCAAGTTATAACTATTCGAAGAATAACAACAAAAAGATCCAAATTAATTAATTTGTTGCCGACCTATTGGCAAAAGAAAATTTGTCAACTGTCAAATACTTTCTTTTCCGTGTGTACTATATACAGACGACTTTACCTCATTCTTTTCCTTAATAATATCCTCTTCCAAAATGCAGTTGTTACCACAAGAGGCGTGAATAGGATTTTCCAGAAATAACTTCTATGAACATTTTAATTAACAGATAAGTTATTTTTTAAATGAAGCTATAATTAAAAACATGGTGTCAGCTGAAAACTTTTTCCCTCACAAGATGATTCCTAAACAGTACTCCCCATTAAAAATGCAACTTCAAGGAGACAGGGTAGCTACGCCAAAGTTCCCAAGCCGATATCTAATAGTAAGTGTCGAATATGCTTAACCCTTAACATACCAAGCGGGGTACTCTAGGAACCCCAGAGAGTGATATTTGGTGATACTGCCGCAATTATAAGAATCAATTTATTCTCGATTTTTATATGTATCCTGCAACCCTTTGAGATATCAATTACATGATTAGATCAACGATGCGTTTCTTTAAAAAATACAAAAAATAAAAACACACTTCAAAATGTAAAAACTTCATTGTTAAACCTGTGTTTCAGATTTACGAACACACAAGTATGAAATTGTATGAAGAACTGAATAGTGTTCAAATATACATAATATTTGACGTCAACAATGTTCATTTAACTTAAGTATGCTTCTAGACATCCAAAAAATAATAGTTGGAGTAACCCTCTGCAATACTATGTTGAGAAATTAAAATAATACTTGGGGTCCCCAGAAGACTCCAGCTTGGTAAACAACTTTGACGACTTAGGCTTGCTACGTTAAGGGTTAAACTTACCGCTGTATTCGCTGTGTGACAACGTGGTGATAGCAGAGCAGAACTGACCCAACATTGACAACCAGAACGACTGTAACACAGCGAGACATCGAGAGGATGTTCTCTTCTGGTATGGTAAGCCATGCGTCTTACGATCCAATGCCACAGCTCATCAACTGTAGCTGGCGGAGTTCACAGGTATGAGAAGCTGTGCAGCCATCGACCAAACATATTTATCCTTCCCTGCTCTACACATTCTGCAAATTTGGACTTTCCTGGATGTATCCTTCTTAGTTCAACATTTTAAGTAACGAGCAGTGTAATAGTCTCATACATTATTTAAAGAAAGAGCGATGATTCTCAGAATTACTCGGAAGTTTCTAGTTTACAATTATATACATATTATATATACATATTATATATACATATTATATATACATATTATATATATATATATATATATATATATATATATATATATATATATATATATAGATAGATAGATAGATAGATAGATATAGATATAGCTATATAGATAGATAGATGTACAATAATTTAAAACGGTTATATCAAAGTTTGCATTCAGAGCACAAAAAGAAGTATAGCTCTCGGAACATTGATTTTAGCCAGATAATACCACTAGTAAACTCAACCACACTCAGTACCGTTAGTTGCTTGGTATTGTCTATGAGGCAGAGATCATCGTATCTCATTGCGTGTAGATTTTTGTATTTGTTTAACACTAAAAATTGTTTGTCGCTAACCGAACCCAGTAACATATATATACCGACAGGACGTACGTTAGTCACAAGGTTACATGAGTGAAACACTAAATTATTCGATTGACACTTGCGGCCTTGTCAACACTAGAGAAAGGTACAAAGTGATTAAATAAATACGAAACATAGTACATACAAAATATAGCGATGTATGAAGTCTCCTTTTCATACGATTTGGAGAAAGGATACATCTGTAGAGAGCAACATAAATGATTTCTCTGGATAATTTGGATTAGTCCAGAATTCGAACAAAAATAATTTTGAAATTCGTTAAGTCCAACATTTTTTCTTTCTTTCTTCGGATTCTCAATAAAGTTGACTACTGAAAAGCTGAGTTACAGATTTTATGTTAAAACATATTCACTATACCATTGCCTTATTCACAGAACAATACATTAGTTATTAATGTATGACTGAAATAATAGTGCTTCGTGCAGATTTACTTTATCCAATCGGAATTGCACAATGATAAAAAAAAATGTTGCAAGGTATAATGTTCTTATTTACAGAGAAAAAGAGTTGAAAAGACCTTTAACTAACAAACATTTTCTTTAAACAGACATACATTTATTCTAATTTATGGAAGAAAGAAATAATTTGCGGAGCAGTATATTTATTAAGGTTACATATTTGTACAAAAGAATGTAAATACAATCGGGTCTGTCTTCAGAAAGGACGTGCTTTTAGCCACAAATTACACTGCTTCTTTTCGCTGTCTTTCATGCAGAATCCTGGTTTTGTTTTGATACATGAAATACCTGAAACAAAAATCCAAAAATATTTAAAATGTTACATTTTAAAATATTTAACATTTTTTAGATTAAATGGACAAAATCTGTTCGGTCAGGTATGGACTTTTGGGTTTCTGGTAGAAAAATGATGAATTAAAAAAAAAGTGTTTGTTGATGCTGAACAACTCGAAATGTATTACTATGCAAAAGTAAGTGGGTACCCACTGGCGTTCGAGGTACCATGGGGTACCTAATATGTCTGCATTTTTAGATATGTGGAAATATATGTCTCTAAAATGTAAAGAACTGATATCTGTTTAGTACAGAAAACCGCAACTCGGTAAGCCTTATGGATACCGAGGTATGGGAAAATAAAGGACAACACCATAGAAGTGTGAGTTTTGCGTACTAGATTGTGCAGTTTCGAAAACGTAATTACTGAGGGCTATCAACAACCTCAAAAGTAGTTTCAATTCAATACACTACACACACGTCCTTATGGGGGTTTTCGGGTACTATGGCATTCGCAGACCTCCCATTTCTAAACATTCTAAAATATATCTTAATAAACTTATAAAGAACGTTACAGGTGTGTGTTTACCGAAACCGCAAGTCGGTATGTTTAACAGTTACCGAAATATGGTGAAATAAATAGGAACACCATAGATATGTGGGGATTCCATACTTGACAGTAGTTTAGAAAATTAATGAAAATATGACTAATGGCTATCAAGATATTGTCAAATAAAGGGAGGACCCACACAGTTATGGGGTTTTCGTGTTAGGTGGTGAAATTTCCGAAATCGATCATGAAATCTGAATAAGCACCAGTAGCAATTTCATCCTAAAGTAACGGGGAATTTCCATGGGGTTTTAGAACATCATGGGTCTAAAAAGATTAAGTTTTAAAAGCTTTGGAAAATATAATTTGACATTTGTAAAGAGTATTAGAAAAGAGAATAGAGTTACCCAAAACTTCCAGCCAGTACATCTTACAGCTAGAGAGACACCGTGAAATAAAAGAGTATTAGATCTTGAAATTTCATAAAACAACTTTTGATCTTAATAAAAGTTAAATAAGATGGTACTTATATGGGTTAAGTGAGTACCTCACACTCGTCAGGGCAATTCCGATCGAAAGATTAATTCAGCTCGAAGTTTTCTTCGGGTAAATCCAAGCGTGATAATTCCTAGCGTACAAAAAGAATGAAAATTCTTTGTCAATATCTAATATAGCAACCGAGATATAAGTAATTATGTATTTTACGAGGTCGTAAAAATGGAGACCCACATGGATTTGTACTGTTGAGTCTTTGCTGTAAGAAGAAGAAATTTCAGAAAACTACCGTATACACCTTAATAGACAATTAAATGGGTGGAGGCACGGTGGCTTAGTGGTAGAGTGCGTACCTTTGGTGTATTGGGTCCCTGGTTTGATCCGTGTCCAAGTCAGTTTGTAGTCGACATTGTATTCGTGGGTATTCTCGGTGTACTCCTTTCCTCCCACCTTTACACTCCATCAATTCTATCATCAACATTCACTTGCCTTAATTTCATTTTAAAATTAAATGGGCAGTTAAGTGTGATCGTATCTCTGTGGATTAAGAGAATACTCCAGTGTAGTTTCTGCAAAACATACTAGGTACACACCCCACCACTAAGTTACTGTGTCCTCACTGATTTAATTGCATATTAAGGTATATACAGTAGGTTTTTGAATTTCTTTCTTATAGCAAAGACCCAGAAGTACAAATCCTTAAAGATCTCTATTTTTACGTCATAAAATAAATGACTCGTTATATTTTGGTTACTATATTAGATATTCACAGGGAATTTTCACTCTTTTACACAGCTCGATGAACCTTTGGAACTGCCTGAAGAAAACCTAGAACTAATCTTTCCATCGAAATTGTACTGAGGTACTTACTTAACCCATAGAAATACCATCTTATTTAATTTTGTTGGGACCAATAATTTTTCCGAAGTTTCAACATCTCATACTCTTTTATTTCACGGTGTTTCTCTATATGTTAGATGTACTAGCTGCAAGTTTTAGGTAAATACATATTTCTAATACTCTTTACAAATGTCAAGTTATATTTTCAAAAGCTTTTAAAATTTAATCTTGGTAGACTCTAAGATGTTCTAACACCCCATGGAAATATCTAATTACTTGAAGATGGAATTGCTACTGGTGTTTATTAACTTTCCATGACCGGTTTCGGAAATTTTATCATCTAATACGAAAATCCCATACCTGTATTGGTCCTCTCTTTATTTGACAATATCTTGATAGCCGTTAGTCATATTTGAATTCATTTTCCAAATTGTACCTTCAAGTATGCAAGCCCCACATACATATCGTGTCGCTCTTTATTTTCCCATGTCTCGGTATCCGTAAGGCTTACCGAGTTGCAGTTTTCGGTAAACAAATATCAGTTCTTTACATTTTAGACACATGTATTTCCATATATCTAAAATGCAGAAATTAGGTACCGCATAGTACCCCTCTACCCCATTGGGGTACCCACTTACTTTTGCATACCAGGGTAAAAACACCAGTGGTCGTTACTTTAAGGTTGAAAACATACTCTTTTGTCTCTTCTGTGAGCACCGTGAATCGGTCGGAGCTGTACCATAGTTGGAAAGAGACACTGATCCTTCCTATATATGACCATGTAGTCAGAATTCAAAATCGAATAGCCGTTGAAGGAAAAACAATATTTTAAAATCCCTTGTATTGCACCGGTAGTAGTCATCTCAAAATCGAAATGTTCCAGTGGTAGTTAGGGTTTTGTACCAGTGTTCGTCACTCAAATAACTTGACATAATTTATTCAGAAACGCACTGTTTATCAGTTTAAAATTAAGAATAGAGTATAAAGTACTAATCTTAATAACTGTGCATCACTTTTGGCACTCAAGAAAGAAAATAAAAAAGTTTTTACATACTTTTTAAAGCAATTTCAGTAAGAAAAATGTTAACTGAATTCAAAAGTTAACAGTATATTATTTTAACGTTAAGAGTACAATATTAATTACTATGTTTAATAACTATAGTGACTTTAAGCACTCAAGAATGAAAATAAACATGTTTGTACATACATTTTTAATACAATTTGAGAAACAAAATAAGTTAACCGAATTCAAAACTTAATTATATATCACCTTAAGATTAAGAATGGACAATAAAATACTGAGGTTAATAATAATGCATTAGTGAAGAATGAAAACAAAAATGTTTTTAACTACCTATATTGTATTTACATGTTGTTATTTCTCATTAACATGCTTTTTGATAACGCACGATATGGGCTAGGGGTACGCACGAGAAATGATTTGAGACTGTCACCTCTCGCAAAGGTGTCGCGAAAGTTGTCTCGTCTCGAAAACTGTATCTGTTTCTATTGGAAGAGCTATGTCTCGTCTCGAATTTCGTAACAAAAATTCGTTACACATGCAGTTTTGTGTAAAAAGTGAAATGTATAAATACAGGAGAGAAAACATTGCAGACAAACATTATGTTAGTATATTGAACATACTTTTTTGTATGTGGTGCAAAATATCTTCATCTATGGGGTTACTTTGCACCAAAGTTTATATGAAATGAAATCTTTGAGTTTTACGTTCCACGATTTTGCCGGGTATGCTAAAGGAGACTATAATCATGAGAATGAATGAAATAGTAGAAGGAAAACTGTGAGAGAAAACGGGAAAACCCCGAGAAAACCACACACAGTGTTTGTCCAACACAAAGCCCATTTGGCACGTGCTGGGATCGATCCAGGAACTCCACGCAGGAGAGGTGAACGCTCCATCACTGAGCTACCACGTCCCCAAAAACACAACCTCAGAATATACTTCATATAGAGTAGAAATGAAATGAAATCTTTGAGTTTTACGTCCCACGATTATGCCGGTTAGGCTAAAGGAGACGGTGATGATGAGTAATGAATGAAATGGTGGAATGAAGAAAGTGGGAGGAAACGGGACAACCCCGAGAAAACCCACGCACACGGTGTTTGTCCACCACAAAGTTCACTTGGCGGGGATTGGGATCGAACCCAGGACCCCAAGCACCAGAGGTGAACGCTCCACCACTGAGCTACCGCGACCCCTCATATAGAGTAGAAGTAACAAGATGTAAAAAAAAAAAAAAAAAAAAAAATGGCCCGTCTGGAGGACATGTAAGCTAAACACCAATACAATTGTTACAGATTTATTTACTTGCACTGTTTAGGCTGAACATCGCAACACCAATATCATTATGTCACATCCTTTCAAAAGTATGCTAACTGCAACGTAGACCTGCTTTGCTTCGTAATGTCCAAATAGTTGATTACTGTGCTCGAAAGCAGGCAAGTAGCATACAAATTTATGATGTTGAAGTCGTTATTTTTCACAGCTATGGAGAAAAGACATGAAAACGAAAAATAAAAATAAATCTTTGTTTTACTTCCTACGGTTATGCTATGTATGCTGACAGTCACAAATGAGTACTGAAAATTGATGATCTTGGAATACGATTTGGTGGAATAATGAGGGGGGGGGGAAATAGACATTGATTAAATATAAAATTGAAAAGAAATAAGGGCCTGACGCTCAAATATTTATCTATCTGGCAGCCATCTTGATCCCTCTAAAATATCATGAAGTACTTGATTGATTCTAAACCCAATAATAGTAATAGTAATTATAACAATAAACACAGAATATACCTAGATATAATTTACGCACCTTGAAGTGTAGAAATTAATGATTGCAATCCTCAGCATTCCAATAGTTCTTTGGTTTCTCCAAATGAAGATTCGGACATCGGTTTTCTTCTCAAGCAATAATGGGGTACAATAATCAGTTGCAGTCCAAAGCCAAGTCACTAAGTTAAGCATGAATATAAAAGATTTTGTGTTAAATATTTCAATGTAAATTTCATGAAATAGAATTCATTAGTTAGTTACATACAAACTCTTACGCATGTAAGTCAGAATCTACTTGTAATAACTTGTAAATTTAAACAAACTAAATTATACTACAGTTATAGGGACATCAAACATATATTCCATAAGATATATAGGGTGTCTCAAAAGTCCCCTGACATTAAGTAACTCGATTATTATCAGAGTTACAACAAAATGTAATTGGGAAACCGTCTCCAAATATGATGTTTCCAATGTAAGTTGAAGGAATTTTCAAAATCGGATGAGCCGTTTGGCTGTACACTCTTTATGCGTCCAATGTTAAATGAAAATGCAACGTTGCCATTTACCTGGACCCACAACATAAGTGAATGAAGTTACTGATTTTTACGCTAACATGTCGATGGCTAGCCCCCATTTCAAACAGTAACTTCATTCACATATGTTGTGGGTCCAGGTAAATGGTAACATTGCATTTTCATTCCACATTGGGCGCATAAAGAGTACAGCCCAAACGGCTCCTCCGATTTAAAAAGTGTTCACTTTAGAATGAAAACAACATATTTAGAAATGGTTTTTCCTCTTACGTTTTGTTGTAACGTCAGAGGACTTTCGAAACACCCTGTATACATCATACGAAGTTCCTTTCTAAATTCTACACGGGTGTAGTTTAATTGAATGTGAGATGGGTGATACACATTAGGCCGTTTGGAAATACTCTCACAGACGGCCGCCATTTTGGATTAAATTTGTTTGTTATAAACTGGTGGGTAATGTGATATATATATGGCCACAGGCTAGAATTTTCTCAGTATGTCAAATATGCAATCAGATTCCATGGAGCTTAATTTGGTGAAAAGTTATTGCCAATTGAACGTTGTATTTACCTCTTTCTTCTAGATGTAGAACCATACCGTTAGCACGTGAGGAATGCATCGAAATATTCAAACTGTGGAGCGGGAGGAGTGCCTGTACAGTGGTTACCGATTGCAAACAGAATCATCCACAATGTGACTGTGTTACATGTTGCAGTGTCACAGTAATTAACTAAATTTGAGGAGACGGGCACATTCGTGAACATACGTCGTAGCGGACGATCGTCGAGAGCTACAGATGAAGCAACGCCTACGGCAGTGCTGACTTCTTTCTCGATGTGGCCCCAGAGGAGCACACGTCATTTATTAATGCAATGTGGGTTGAGTCATAGGGTCTGCGCGTGTATAAGTGCATCCGTACAAGGTGCAAATGAAGCAACATCTCCACGAGAACGATGTTGATCGCCAAGTGCAGTGAGTAATTATGGTTAACATTTTTATGCAAATACTCTTTTCAGATGAAGCTGACCTCTACGTAAATGGGAAGGTTAATAGGCAGAACATGCACAATTGGTCACCTGACAACCCCGCGTGCAAGACCCCTCCAACATGACCAGCGCAAAGAAAATTAATTATGTTGTTGGCAGACAAATGAGGAATACGTCTAATCAGTCACTTTTTCATTCCATAAAATTAACTGCGGAATAATACCTCACGCTCGTACAGGGATAGATATTGCGAGCTGCGATGCCCGAGGATGGTACATTCTCGCAGTTTTTTCAACACCATGGCGCTTTCTTCATTATGGATTCGTATTGCGTCACTACTTGAACAATTTTCTAGAACATGGGTTGATCGACGAGAGGCAGTTGAATGGCTGCTCGATCACCGGACCTAACGCTGTTCAATTTCTAGCTAAGTGGAAAAGTTAAGGCTATGGTTTGTGCAGTAAATATTCATAATTTTTATCATCTAGAACAAAGTATCGCCATCGTCTGTGCACAAATTTGACCCTATATCCTACTTTGTGTCCACAGCAATTGGAAGAAGCTTCTGCAAATGTTTATTGCTCAGTAGGAACATGTAGAACATATACTATAACCAGGGGTAAAAGTGGACCTGAAAAGGTGGGGGGACGGTAGGTAGCGGCATCACTCCACGCCGTTCCTCCTGCCTATCTCTGCCCATTGTACCATTTTAGGATCTGGGGAACGTCCTACATATTTTTCGAGGTGGGGAACTGCGTCCCCCGCGTTCCCCCTCGCTTTTACCCCTGACTATAACAGGGAAATGTGTTCGAAGTGGGAAAAATCAGAGGCGGTGTGTTTTATTACGATTTTGACTCGACATATCGGCTATCTAAATGTTCAAATGCAGTGAGGTGTGAAGCCTACAAGATTGCATTTCTATTTACATAATGTCTGAAAACCACTGGAAAGCTTCTTTTAGTTACGGAGAAAAAACGGAGAGACTGATCCATCCATCGTGAACAACTTTCTGGAAAAAAATAAATAAAAATAGCCCTTACCTTGTATCAGAGAATTATACACGAAAGTGCTCAAAAACCGACTTTCAATATTAACAATTTCCAGCGGGAAAACTCCTGGACCACACACTCGAATGAGGGGTATTTCAAACTCCCGTAAGATCTGCCCCCACAGCAATCCCCTAAATCCGCCCATGCTCAAAATACGACGCTTATAAGAATTCAGACAAGACGACACATACATACATACGAAAGAAACAATTCAATACGGCACATCAAAATATAAACTAGATGAACTTCTTTGAAAACACCTCATTTTACAAACAAAAGGTAGAAAAAGGTAAAAATGTCAGTATTGTCAACTTAGAATCTACATAAGAAATAAAATCTTTTTATGTGCAAAGCTATTCGTCAATACGTATAAAAAAGGGATTTATTAATGGTATTTAGCATTTATTCTTCCGTGAAGGTTTATCTTGATCACTAAAAAACCAGAAACGGTATGTCTCTATCACTGGAAAAAAAAAAAAAAAGAAGGGTATGACATACCACTAGGCTACATATAGTCTCACTTGGTTCACTGCCAATAACATTTCACCAGAATAAGTTACATGATATCTGATTGCATATTTGACATCCTCAGAACATTTTAGTGCATGGCCATGTATCACACTACCCACTTATCGTCCGTATTACAATTTCGAATCTAAGATGGCGACCGTCCGCGTGATGTAATCCGAAAGTATCCCTCTGGGCCTAATGTGTATCTCTTATCTCGCAATCAATGTAACTACATCCCTGTAGTTTTCAGAAAGGATGACAAGGGACTTCTGATGCATCCTGTATATAATAGTTGTATCAATAATGACGGGTATACCGGCTAGGCTAAAGGAGACGCTGATGATGATATAATGAATGAAATGGTGGAATGAAGAAAGTGGGAGGAAACGGGAGAACCCCGAGAAAACCCACTCACACGGTGTTTGTCCACCACAAAGTTTACTTGGCGCGAGCTGGGATCAAACCAAAGACCCCAAACACCAGAGGTGAACGCTCTACCACTGAGCCATCGAGGCCCGACAGGAATATTTGTTGAAGTCTACTGTCTTCTTCAGTACCAAGGTTACACAAAAATGAGCCTATGGTTTTGATGGAATTCGAACCAACATTATATGTATACTCTCTCAGCGAGAATCAAAGCTGGCACCAAGTTTACATATGCGCGCGCATTGTATTTTACTTATATAGCTCACAGAGCTATGGGCGAGCAAGCAAGGCACGTGCCCCGGGCGTGTGGTTGGAGTGGCTACTAAAAGAGAGGTTATATATTAGTACTTTTCCATTTTGGTGTTTAATACTTTTCATCAGAGTGCGAAATCATGAAATCAAAGTGGGGGAGACTGAAGGACTGAAGAGAGCGAGAGAGAGGGGAAAAAAAAGCTGCGCAGTCTTACACTTCAAAGAATTGTAGTGAAATGAGGTCAGAATTCAAGATGACATTCGGATGCTTGGCACGAAGAAAAACATTGCAAGCAATTTTGAAAAAAAAAAAAAAGAAAGAAAAAAACTTAAATAATGTGATATATTTTGTAGGCTTTGGATATGTATGTTTTAGTTGGCATCAACAATTATTGGTGTGTTTTGTCACAATTGACAGTTTAGCGAGAGACTAGGCTAACTGACAATTTTAACTTTCTGAAAGAAAAGGAAACAAATGAAAACAGCACGTTTCAAAGGATACGACTGATATTCATAGTTTGGTTTAGTATACAACAGGGGTGGATCCAGGATGGACTACTGGGGGGCGGTGGGTTGTAATGCCACTACTTACAAGATAGAGCTACTTTTAAGAGATTCAACTCTGGGTGGGTTTTATTTTATATTAAAATACACAAAGTTTCCTCTTCTTGGGGGAGATAGACCCTCCCTGGATCCGCCCCTGTCTCAGGACAAGCCACACAGACAAGTGGTTGAGGCAAAGGTCAATTAATGACATTAGTATGCTGTTCCGTCAAAATCTCAATCTTGACCTGGATGTAAGTTAGCCTGGTCTCTCACTGAACCCCTCAATTGAATGTTTAATATGTAAATTAGGCACTTCTACATCACAAACAGTAAATATAACCTACCTTATTCTACGTTTTTAAATGCATTTCTACAACTGATTGTAACTTTAAAGGTTCTCGTGAAGATTAGCTGGCGGAGGTTACCTAACATAGCCATGAGTTATCAAATTAACAGTTGTGCTTCGTGGGTGATGATAATGATCCTGAGGTTAGATGTTAAATTGGACTCGAGAGCGGAACAAGGGCTGATCTTATTCGTGTCTCAGACGGGGGGCATGGAATGGAACGAATATGAAAATAAGGTTGCTGTAATAGTTTTTCATAGGGTTTGTAAGATTTTCGAAACACTTGGCATTTTTTTTTTTATCAAGACTTGACATTTTTTTAAGATAAAAATCAAGACTTGGCAATTTCAAGTTTCATCCCCCTCCCAATCTTGTAATGCTCGCTACGCCGCTGTAAGCAATGCATATTTTCGACAATATTCGTTGTTCACCTGTTTCCACTGGGTTCCAACGTGGTGAGCTGCATATGGGACTTTTAATAGTGTTATTATAATGAGAAAGAATTGTAAATTATGTTGATGTTCCTAAAAGAGGGAAATTGAAAGAGAAATTAAATTAAAAATAAATAAGGGAGAGAAAAGTAATTACTTGAAAATAAAAATAAAGTCTTTGAGTTTAATGTCCCACTATTATGCTGTTAGGCTAAGGGAGTCGGTGATTAAAGCAAGTTAATGATTATGGAATATTTGGTGAAATGAGAAAGTGGGAGGAAACCAAGTCCCCGAGAAAACCTACGAGCACGTATATGAAAATGAAGTAAAACATACACTGGACTATGCTTTCTTTGTCTAGCAGAGTCATAGTTTGGAATCGAAAATGTGTTTTGAATCCTTGTATTTAGAGATTAAGAGTGTAAGTAACGAAATCACTTAATACATCCATTAAGATTTCGGAAAGCGAAATCTAAATTTAGGTAAGCTAACTCCATGTACTAACTGCTTGCATCCGCTTCGTACATTGTTCGAAGGGTCACGAAGCAAATCACCTCATTTAGTCTACACATACCTAGTACTAGCGTTAATTACCTGCTTCGTTGGGTGAAAATAAGAAAACCAGTAATACATGTATGTTACGTTAGTCAGTCACTTTTTTTACTATTACGAAACGCTCTCTCATATCGGTTATTTTCGATCATTTGTAAGATCCGTCTCCCCTCTTTCCCTCCCCAAGTTGCTTGACTGAATTTTGATTTAAATAGTATCGGAAGTGTCACTGTCCATTTCTGCGCCCCCGAAAACAATGGATTTAGATTAGGATCAGTTCACTTAACTTAGTAAGCCTACAGCTTTGGCGCGGCTCGACTTGTTGGAAAGCAATCCAAAATCTAAACAAATATATCGATGTCATTGGGGTTTACTAAAGTGTGTCGTAAGTCAAGAAGATTGAGAATCACTGCCTCGATTATTCACTTCAATTAATCATCAAACTCCTTTAACCTGAAGTATATAATCGTGGAATGTTCAATTAAAATTATAATTTTATGGCATCTAGAAAATGCACATATCGTACATTACGTTACATTACCATTCAATCGCAATAGGTTATTACAGACATGTGGTTGGCTTGAAGCTTAGCGTCCTATTCAGCGCCAAGACTGTGTACTACCTACACCTACAGCATAATATGGAATCCTACTCGCATGATCTTCGATCAAGATTTGAATCAACGGGAGGATGAAGATTTTCCCTCTCGTCAAGTAATTTCCCCAACTCGCCAAAGAATTTCTCCCTTGCCGGGAAAATATGTTCCCTCATTTCATATTTTACATATTATATACTATATATTATATCTTGCATCACTGAGAAATAAAAGGCTTGGATTGTATATCTGAAAAGTCGCCCCCTCCCCGCAGGCACGTAGCCACGATTTCGCAATACGGGAGGTCTGTGACGAAATACTGTGGTTATCACACCAGGGGTTCGATCAATCTGAACTATTTTACTGACAACATATCCATATTGATTTGTTAGGACAATAAAATGAGGATATGTTAGTAAGTATTTTAATTAAAGAATTATGAAGAAATCTTGCGTAAAAGAATAGAAAAAAGTATTGACAAAGACATAGTCTTCCAAGGTCATTCGAACTCGGTTCTTCTCGTCTTCTTTCTATTTCTCTTATCTTAGTTCAATGCCGTCAAGGATAGCAACGAGATCTCTTTCTGGAGTAAAGACATCCTATAAAATGGATTAGTGTTGCCGCGAAATTCAAAATGGTTCATATTATTGGTAATTCTGGGCATTGCTTAAGTTCTGACAGGCTATCTGAAAGAACCGGTTTATCGATCGTCATTTGTAGTCCATAGGGTTACTGGCGCAAGTCCCGGGGGGATGAGGACATGTCCCCTCCAATCTTAGAACTGGGGGGGGGGACTTTCCCCTCAATAATCCGATTTGAAATGCGTTTTTTGGAGAGAAATGTGATGATTTGTGTCCGATTGCCACAAAGGAAAGTAAGATGAAATTGATGTCCCCACCCCAGAATAAGCCTTAAATCTGCCCACCTCACAATTTTGAAGACAACTCTGCTCCCCTGATCCTCCGCAGCATTGTTTTTCAACTTCATAATTTGAACATCCTTAAAAAAATTATGAGAACTGTCTTACCCGTCCCTCCCAATGTTGAAGACAGATTTGCGCCGCTGCATACGGTTAACATGGAGCTAGATGGAATTCGGAATGTTCCGTTATAATAATATCCAATTTCAACTTGATCCGCCCCCCCCCCCTCCCGTTTCCTCCACACAAAGCTCCTCGTAAGAAAGAGTAACCAAAACGCTTATTGTAGCTTTATATTTTTGAGGCTGATTCATCTGTTTCTTTCTGTTTCATCTTTCCTTAATATTTTTCATTTCTGGATCCGAAGGGGGGGGGGGTCTGGACCCACCCCTTGGCTACGTGCCTGCTTCCCGTAAAAAGCTTCATTCGAACCCTGAATCAAACAACTCCATCTGTAAAGCAGTGCTGAGTTGATTTTAATATCCTTTTCTGCAACGAGGCTGTATGAGACGTGGACTTACTGATTAACATGGACTCCGAACCACTCCCGCCGGGAATCGAACGCGGGTTTCCCACACCAAAGGCGCGTACGCTAACCGCTTAGCCATGAAGGAGCTCATATCTATAGCAGTGTAAGCAACGACAACAACAACAAAAAGAAACACACATACATACTAGAACAACAACAGCAACAACAACAAAAAGAAACACACATACATATTAGAAGTTTGCGCAATTGGGGATCAAAACATTCTCAATGAAGTATGAGAAATAGTAAACGGTAATCAAAGTGGGCTTCTGCTTATTCTTTACTTCGTTAATACTTAATTCCTTCTAGAAATAGTGAAACAATACTATGAAGACACAGTACTTAAACATAATCGAAAGAATAAGACAAGGAAACAGAGTAATTTCCGACTAATTAAACTAGTCATATATACTATACCTAACTGTTACATTGTATTTCTTACCATATTACGAAAGCGATATAACTTTTTTACCTGCCATAGAAGCTGGACGCAATCCAATACTGCAATTTAGACGCTGTAACGAAAGCTGCAAGTCAAACGCCTGACACTCAACTGTGTAATAGCTGTTTCAAGCGGCCTACAACTTATGACCTTGAAACTATGTGCTAGTAACCAAATTAATGCCAAGGTACGATACAAACACCCCAACTTGCCACAATGACGTCAACACAAGGAAAAAAAGAAAAACATCTAATTTTTGGTTCGAAAATTATGAAACAATAATAATAATAATGTAATTCTCAGGAACTCAAACATTAGTTAACTAGAGAACATAACAAGCAAAACAAAACAAAACAAAACAAAACAAAAAGAATCTTAAACGTGAGCTCTCCCTGACTGCTGTTTTTAAATTTCAGTGAGGCTGTAAAATATGTTTTGTTTTATTGTTAAAAAGCAAAAAGAAAAAGAAAAATAAAGAAAGAAAGGAAATAAATTTTGTTGCAAATATCCTAGTAAAAATAGGTTTCCTAGACACAAGTGGCTCCGCGTAGCGTAGTTGCTAACGCTCTCGCCTTCGGTACGAGCGGACCCAGGTTCGATTCCGGTAGGGGCACTCGGTCGAAAAAGTATCAAAAGCTTTTAAGTCCAGACATCCTGAATGAGGCTTTCTTGGGTTTTCCTCATTTCATACCAGGCAAATGCCGGGTAGTACCCAACATATAGGTCCCAGGCCGTTTGCTTCCTTCCCTTTCCCCGGATAGTGTGCTCACCGAGGGACGTCATAACTCACATATGACGGGCTAACAAGGTCATTGATGCCGAAAGCCCAGAAATCTAAATCCTAAATCTTCACTACACAAGAAAATGTTCGCGCTGAAAACGGTTTCTTAGCAATTATGTTAAGCAGTCCTGTAGTAAATCTCCATCAAGTAATAAACCGTCACATATAAAAAGGAAAGAATAAACACATAACATTCATTTTGCGTACCTTGAAATGTAAAAAGTTACAAAACATTAATATTCAAAGATTTCTCAAAATTCAGATTAACCCATTTCTTTCTCCTCAACCATTAACGAGGGGCCGCGGTGGCTCAGTGGTAGAGCGTTCACCTCTGGTGCTTGGGGTCCCGGGTTCGATCCCAGCCCCCGCCAAGTGAACTTTGTGGTGGACAAACACCGTGTGCGTGGGTTTTCTCGGGGTTCTCCCGTTTCCTCCCACTTTCTTCATTCCACCATTTCATTCATTACTCATCATCACCGTCTCCTTTAGCCTAACCGGCATAATCGTGGGACGTAAAACTTAAAGATTTCATTTTTCAACCATTAACGAGTTACAATAGTAAGAATTGTGGTCATAAATCACATTACTTGTTTAGTACTATATTAAAGCAAGTTATACTAAAGGAATATATAATTAATGGAATATTTAACTAAAGTGATAATTTACTATTGCACTTACCCAGGCTTTTCTTTCCTTCCGCTCTTATTTTCCGTTTGTAAACAACCTTGTTTATCAACCAGCTCGCAAGCATACGACAGTTGTTTCATGACGTCATCTATGGTGCAAGAAAGAGGTGTCTATAGGCGGTCAGGACCTCACACACAGATGGACGTATATAACATATAGCTGAAGTATTTAACATACGTATACGTATATAAAATACGGAAGATTGTTAGATATCAGACATCCTGCAGCGACATGATATAACATCCAAGCGCGTTAAAGGCAGTAGCTGTGTAACATATGGATAAAGTACGCTCCGTACAGATTTCCTTAGTAAACATAACGAATCCTTGTATTTGTACAATATACCGCTGTCCGGATAATGGATTTTTCTCAGTGTAAACTAAAAAGGCCTGGGTGAAACCAGGTGAAACAGGTCCATCACAACCAAAACGAGATATTCACTGTGCAAAGGTTATGCTGTGCATATGGTGGGATATGAAAGGTGTGGTGTACTATGAGCTGCTGCAACCGGGTGAAACTATGAATGGAGAACGTTATCGACGACAATTAATGCGTTTGAAGCAAGCTCTGACCAGAACACAACCAGAATGGGGGAACAGACATGATAAACTTATTGTTCAACATGATAACGCTCGCCCACATGTCGCAAAACCGGTCAAAACCTATTTAGAAAATGTCGGATGGGAAGTTTTACCCCACCCGCCGTATTCACCAGACGTTGCTCCTTCGGACTACTACTTGTTCGATTGCATGAACAACGATTTGATTGGACAGCGGTTTACTTCTTCAGAAGATATCGAAACATGGGTCTCTGACTGGATCGCTTCCAAGGATGAGGACTTCTTTCGCCACGGAATCCGTACATTGCCTGACAGATGGGCGAAAGTGGTGGCTAGCGATGGACAATATTTTTCTTAAGGTATTTATGTATTTTGTGTTTGTACTACAGCTTCAATGTGTGCGTACCAACCGCACGAATTAATTCCTAGACCAAATACCTTAATAGGCAATTAAATGGGCGGGGGCACGGTGGCTTAGTGGTAGAGTGCTTACCTCTGGTGTATTTGGTTTTTGGTTCGATCTGCAGCCAAGTCAGTTTGTAGTGGACATCGTATTCCTGGGTTTTCTCGGGGTACTCTCTTTCCTCCCACCTTTGCATTCCATCAATTCTGTCAACAACATTCACTTGCGTTAATCAAAATCTCCCTGAGACTAAAACGCATAATCGTGGGTCGCTACACTGAAATATTTCCTTTTATTTAATTAAATGGGGAGTTAAGTATGATCGTATCTCTATGGGTTAAGTGAATACTCCAATAGTTTCTGCAAAAAAAAGATTAGTTAAACACACTACCACTAAGCTACTGTATCCCCGCCCATTGAATTGTCTATTAAGGTATATACAGTAGTTTTCTGAATTTTTTTCTTATAGGAAAGACCCAAAAGTACAAATATATAAAGATCTCTATTTTTACGTCATAAAATATATAATTCCTTATATCTTGGTTACTATCTTAGATATTGACAGCGAATTTTAATTCTTTTGCACAGCTCGATGAACCCTTGGAATTGCCTGAAAAAAAACCTAGGGCTGAACTAATCTTTCGATCGAAATTGTACTGAGGTACTCATTTAACCCATAGAAGTACCATCTTATTTAATTTTGTTGCGACCAGTAGCGTAGCCAGGATGTGTGTTTGGGGGGGGGGCGCAAGTGCTGTTATAGGTACATATAGAAAAATTACAAACAAAAAAATATAAATATAAAAGTATATAAAAATTACAAACATCAAAGTACCGAAGTACATTGTCGGACCTCTTTGGGGGGGCCCGGCCCCTCCGGGCCCCCCCTTCCCTACGCCACTGGTTGCGACTAATAATTGTTTCCGAAATTTCAAGATCTCATACGCTTTTATTTCACAGTGTTTCTCCAGATGTTAGATGTACTAGCTGGAAGTTTTGGGTAAACACATATTTCAAATACTGTTTGCAAATGTCAGATTATATTTTCAATAGCTTTTAAAATTTAATTTTGGTAGACTCCATGATGTTCTAACACCCCATGAAGATATCTAATTACTTTAAGATGAAATTGCTACTGGTATTTATTAACTTTCCATGACTGATTTCGGAAATTTTAGCATCTAACACGAAAACCCCTTAACTGTATTGGTCCTCCCTTTATTTGACAGCATCTTGATAGCCGTAAGTCATATTTTAATTCATTTTCCGAATTGTAGCGTCAAGTATGCAAGCCCCACATATTTATAGTATCGCTCTTTATTTTCCCATATCTCGGTATCCATAAGGCTTACCGAGTTGCAGTTTTCAGTTAAAAAAAAAAAAAAAAAATGTTCTTTACATTTTGGAGACATGTATTTCCATTAATCTAAAATGCAGAAATTAGGTACCGCATTGGAACCCCATTGAAGTACTCACTTACTTTTGCATAGCAGGGTAAAAACGCCAGTGGTTCTCACTTTAAGGTTGAAAACATACTATTTTGTCTTTTCTCTGAGCATTGTGAATCTGTCGGAGCTATACCGTAGTTGGAAAGACTCACTGATCCTTCCTATAATGACCATGTAGTCAGAATTCAAAAAGGAGTAGCCGTTGGAGGAAAAACAATATTTTAAAATCCTTGCACCAATAGTCCTCACCTTAAAATATCACACAGCCCTAGGCTCCACCTGTTGTCACCTTTAAAATTAATGTGAAAATTGCTGACTAATCTTCTGTAAGTACCGTAGGATTAACTTTGCACAAAATACGGCAAAAGTTTCACAGTCCTCTGTCGGTAAAATTATGGACTAAAGAGAAAGTTTCAACTGCCACCGTATGATAGAACATCTAACTGGATTTTGACTATAATGTTGGCGGTTAACATCAGTTCTAATTAAGTGAAGGGTTTGTTGTTATAGAGGTATGGAAAGCAGTAACTGTAAAGGCCGACAAAATTTGAAAGATATCACCTACAAGAATTTTTGTCAAAGTCAAGTCAGTTTCGTAGAATACTCTGTGTATAATGGGACTTTGAGACAATAGTTGAAATTGAAGTGTGAAACGTTTGAAAGTCATACAAAAATAAAACTGGGAGAAGGCTGTTTCAGCCTCTAATCGGGGCTACTTTGCACTGATCAAACGTAACCCCTCAGATAGGAAATTATTATTACTGGTACCTCCTGCCGTCTAACTTTAGAAAAATTTCCTATTCAGGTAGATGTCGGAATGGATTTCTTGTTGGAAAATAAATTACGAACAGCGGCGGATTCAGAAAAATAGTTTGAGTGGGACTTCACACAGAAAGATTTCCTTTATTTAGAAATGACTAGACTTTTTGAAGGGCTTGAAGCGTAGATGCATAGGAATGACTAACATTAGATTTTTTTAAAAAGAAATTTTGCAATTTGGGTGGGCTTCAGCCTGAAAGCTCCAAATCCCGTAAATCTTCCACTGATTACGGTTGGGATGATATTCTTGGATATAAAGAGCAACCAAGGCAAATCAGATCTCGGAGATTTTTGCTGTTCTTGAGTTGCCATTTTTGTGGGACATACTAAACTATCAGAATGTGGTTCCTATGTCCGTACCAGAAAATACATAATTTTCTTTACAAATATCGATAATTCGTACTAAGTACTGACACCGGTACCGTAAGTCCAACCTCAATATTTGTAGACTGTATGCAGTATTGTGTAGGAAGTGAAATGTATAAATAGAGGAGAGAAAACATTGCACAGAAACATTATGTTCATATGTTGAAAGTACTTCTTTTTTGTATGTGTTGCAAAGTATCTTCAGCTATCAGGTTACTTTGCAACAAAGTTTATATGAAATGAAATCTTTGAAAAAATGAAATGAAATCTTTGAGTTTTACGTCCCACGGTTATGCCGATTAGGCTAAAGGAGACGGTGATGATGAGTGATGAATGAAATGGTTGAATGAAGAAAGTGGGAGGAAACGGGAGAACCCCGAGAAAACCCACGCACACGGTGTTTGTCCACCACAAAGTTCACTTGGCGGGGGCTGGGATCGAACCCGGGACCCCAAACACCAGAGGTGAACGCTCTACCACTGAGCCACCGCGGCCCCCATGAAATCTTTGAGTTTTACGTCCCACGATTATACCGCGTATGCTAAAGGAGACGATGGTGAGAATGAATGGAATAGTAGAAAGAAAAATATGTGAGAAAACGGGAAAACCTCGAGAAAAAACACACACAGTGTTTCTCCAACACAAAGCCCATTTAGCACGTGCTGGGATCGATCCAGGAACTTCACGCAGGAGAGGTGAACGCTCCCCAAAACACAACCTCAGAATATATTTCATATAGAGTAGAAATAACAATATGTTGTAAAAAATGGCCGGTCTGAAAGGCATGTAAGCTAAAAAAAAAATACAATTGCTACTCGATTTGTTTACTAGCCTTGTTTAATTATCTATGGTACTGAACATCGCACACCAATATCATTATGTTATGTCACATCCTTTCAAAACTAGGAACTGCAAAGTAGACCTGCTTTGCTTCGTGATGTCCGAAGAGTAGACGGCTGAAAGGCGAAAGCAGGCAAGTAGCATACAAATTTATGATGCTGAAGGTGTTATTTTTCACAGCTATGGAGAAAAGAGAAACATAAAATAACAGGAAATCTTTGTTTTACGTTCTACGAATATGCTATGTAGGCTGAAGGTCACAAATGAGTAATGAAAATTGATCATCTTGGAATACGATTTGGTGGAATAATGAGGGAGAAAAATAATCATTGATTAAATATTAAATTGAAAAGAAATGAGAGCCTGACGCTCAAATACTTATCTATCCGGCACCCATCTTAATCCCCATAAAATATCATGAAGTGCTTGATTGATTCTAAACCCAATATTAGTAATAGTAATTTAACAATAAACACAGAATATATAATTTACGCACCTTGAAATGTAGAAAGTAATGATTGTAATCGCCAGCTTTCCAATAGACCTTTGATTTCTCCAAATGAAGATTCGGATATCTTGTTTCTTCTCAAACAATAATGGGTTACAATAATCAGTTGCAGTCCAAAGCCAAGACACTAAGTTAAGCATGAAAATAAAAGAATTCATTAGTTAGATGCATACAAAATCCTACGCATGCAAATCCGAATCTACTTGTATTAAATTGTAAATTTAAACAAACTAAATTATACTACACTTATAGTGACATCAAACATACATTAAATAAGATATACAGAGTGTCTCAAAAGTCCCCTGACATAGGGTAACTGTTATTATCAAAGTCACAACAAAATGTAGGAGGGGAAAGCATCTCCAAATATGATGTTTTCAATCTAAAGTGATGGAATTTTTAAAATCGGATGACTCGTTTGCGCTGTACACTCTTTATGCGCCCAATGTGAAATGAAAATGCAACGTTGCCATTTACCTGGACCCAAAACATAAGTGAGTGAAGTTACTGTCTTTTACGCTAACATGTCGATGGCCAGCCCCCGTTTCAAACAGTAACTTCATTCAGGCCAGGTAAATGACAACGTTGCATTTCATTTAAAATTGGGTGCATAAATAGTATACAGCACAAACATCTCGTCCGATTTTTTAAAAAGTGTTCACTTTAGATTGAAAACGTCATATTTCGAGATGTTTTTACCTCTTACATTTTGTTGTAACTCTGATAATAACAGAGTTACCCTATGTCAGGGAACTTTTGAGACATCCTGTATACATCATAAGAAGTTCCTTTCTAAATTCTACACGGATGTGGTTTCATTGAATGTGAGTTGGGTGATATACATTAGGCCTTTTGGGAGTACGTCACACGGACGACCGTAATTTTGTGTTCAAAATTTTTATTATGAACTGGTGAGATATGTGATACATATGGCCACGGGCTAGAATTTTCTTAGCGGTTCAAACTCGCGGGCCCTTTTTCCTTCCCCATTTTGAATCGGTACATGAAAATGGGATTTTCTTTATGCTTGCCTGCGCCGATTTTGAAAATTCCTTCACTAATCGACTTTTCTTGACGAGTACTACAAGAATCAGTTAAAATCTCGCAGGCCCTTTTTTCCTCCCCATTTTGAACCGGTACATGAAAATGTGATTTTCTTCATGTTTGCCTGCGCCGATTTTGAAAATTCCTTCACTAATCGATTTCTCTCGACGAGTACTACAAGAATCAGTTAAAATCTCGCGGGCTCTTTTTTCCTCCCCATTTTGAACCGGTACATGAAAATGTTATTTTCTTCATGTTTGCCTGCGCCGATTTTGAAAATTCCTTCACTAATCGATTTCTCTCGACGAGTACTACAAGAATCAGTTAAAATCTCGCGGGCCCTTTTTTCTTTCCCATTTTGAACCGGTACATGAAAATGTGATTTTCTTCATGTTTGCCTGCGCCGATTTTGAAAATTCCTTCACTAATCGATTTCTCTCGACGAGTACTACAAGAATCAGTTAAAATCTCGCGGGCCCTTTTTTCTTCCCCATTTTGAACCGGTACATGAAAATGTGATTTTCTTCATGTTTACCTGCGCCGATTTTGAAAATTCCTTCACTAATCGATTTCTCTCGACGAGTACTACAAGAATCAGTTAAAATTTCGCGGGCCCTTTTTGAACCGACACATGAAAATGCGATTTTTTCATGCTTGCCTGCGCCGATTTTGAAAATTCCTTCACTAGTCGATTTCTCTCGACGAGTACTACAAAAACCAGTTAAAATCACGCGGGCCCTTTTTTCTTCCCCATTTTGAAGCGGTACATGAAAATGCGATTTTTTTCATGCTTGCCTGCGCCGATTTTGAAAATTCCTTCACTAGTCGATTTCTCTCGACGAGTACTATAAGAATCAGTTAAAATCTCGCGGGCCCTTTTTTCTTCCCCATTTTGAACCGGTACCGTACATGAAAATGTGATTTTCTTCATGCTTGCCTGCGCCGATTTTGAAAATTCCTTCACTAGTCGATTTCTCTCGTTGAGTACTACAAAAATCAGTTAAAATCTCGCGGTCCTTTTTTCTTTCCCCATTTTGAACCGGTACATGAAAATATGATTTTCTCCATGTTTGCCTGCGCCGATTTTGAAAATTCTTTCAGTAATCGATTTCTGTCGTCGGGTACTACAAGAATCAGTTAAAATCTCGCGGGCCCTTTTTTCTTCCCCAACCCAATATTTTTGTATATTTTGAATGTATTCAAGTATAGAACAAAAGTATTTAATTAATTCCCTTAGTAGGCTTCTCAACTTAATATTTTTAACTTAAATTTTATTTATTTTAATTATTTATTTTCTTGTGACTCAATATTTAATTGCAATCGTTCATTAGGGAGAAGGGTGGCCATTCTCAAATATATAAATATAGTATTCTTAAAATTTGTGTGTTCTCGTATTATTAGTTTCTTCCACTAGACATGGAAATTGCAAATTAATACCTGGTAAACCTGGAAAACTCAGGGAAATTGAGTTCCATATTTATGTATGAACCCTGCTATTTACATTTTTTTTTTCGATTAGGGAGAACTGTACAAAAGGGTGTTTTGGGAATGGCATAACAGTAGGTTTCTGGGGGTGTTGTTCGAAATTAAATGAAATCTTTAAGTTTTACGTCCCACTATTATGCTGGCTAGGCTAAAGATGACGGGATGTTGTTCGGTGGGGGTCAATGTTGCCAATTTTGGGAAAAGTCGCTAAATCAGGGGAATTCGACCTCAACGATAGCGTAGGGTGACCATAAAATTTTCAGTTAGAAACAGGACAGGTTCTGGCAACCCTAGACTTTTAGATCTATTTTTGTTCTTATCATTGCCTTGATATCAGAGTTCCCCCCTGTCTCTCTTTGTTACAGAGCGGGTACTTATGAAAAAGGAAAGACACGTTGAAGTTTGTTCAACACACAACCAACAAACAACCTCTGCTGCCTTTCGAGCAGTACTGCAAACTATAGAGTATGTTTAATATAGGGAATTTCAGTTGAATTTTTGCCTCTTTGTTATTATTAATTATTAATACTTTTAAAAGGAGTAAAGGTACTGGGTTTGTTTTTACTTCTTTCATTTACATAAAACGGGACGAATACTACTTTTTTCCATCTACTGACGGGACGGCTGGGACACGCCCCTAAAACGGGACTGTTCCGGTCAAAACGGGACGTATGGTCGCCCTACGATCGCGACAAAAAATAATTTTTCCGGTTGGAGACTTTTTTGGGTGAGTTTTAAATGACGATTTGGCTACTTACAAATTTAGCGACTTTTTGCTGCAAACAAAATGTTCATTTGTAGAGAAGAATTATTAGTTCAAAACAGTTTTTACAAACAAGATTAGCTATAGATGCGTGAATAAAGGCGAAGTGGGTGTTTGTTATATTTGTCCTTTGGGATCTTTTAATTATTCTGCACTTTTTCTTTTACAAAACAATTGCTTAACTTAAGTACTGTAGTGTTAATTATTTCGGAACTATTTTGACTCCACAATATGAACAAAAGTACCCGAAACAATCTGAAATGATCCCTGAATTAAAGGATTGGTTGCCCTGTTTACAAAGATGTGAGTAGAACCAGCGGCGCAAATCTGTCTTCAACATTGAGGGGGGGGGGGGTTAGATCATTACCATACTTTTTTTTTTTTTTGCTATGTCCAAAATACTTATGAAGTTGAAAAACAATGTTGTGGAGGATCAGAGTTGTCTTCAGCGTTGGGAGGCTGCAGATTTGAGGCTTATTCTGGGGGACGTCTATTTTATCTCACGTTCCTTTGTAGGAATCGGACAAAAATCATCAAATTTCTCCCAGAAAACACATTTCAAATCGGATTATTGGGGAGAAGTCCCCCTCAGTTCCAAGATTGCAGGGGACATGTATCCGTCATCCCCCCGGGATATGCGCCAGTGAGTAGAACATATTGTTTAGTTTACATCTACGACTTTAAAACAATGCTTATAGGCAATGAATTTCTCGATTATTTTTTATAGCGACTTTTCACCCAAAATTGGAGTCATCACATCTCGTTTCGCAAACTTATTGTCAACATTTTGGCAACACTGGTTGCGGGGAGAGCTACAATGGATGAGTCAAGTTATTTTGTCGCTTCCGCTGTGAATCTAAGTACAAGATTCCAAAAATTAAAATATTTTTTGGTTCCAAACAATGTCTGCTGGGTGAAAGCATAGACTGGAATGTGTTTCTCTTCATTTGCATGCAAATGTGTTGCCTTTCCTACCTTATCTTTAATCCCATAGTAGCTTCTTTCCGAAAGTTAAAAAAATGCAATTCTTCCTTTCTTAATAGTATTTATAACTCAAAGTATTACGTAAGCATTGTATATTACTTATGTAGCTCACAGATCCGCAGCTATGGGCGAGCAAGCAAAGCATGTGCCCCGGGCGCGTGGTTCGAGGGGCGCCTAAACGAGAGGTTATATATTAGTACTTTTCCTGGCGGTATTTAATACTTTTCATCAGAGTGCGAAATCGTGAAATCAAAGTGAGAGGAGACTGGAAGTGAAAGAAAGAAAGAAAGAGAGAGAGAGAGAGAAGAAAACGCTCGCACGTTTACACTTCAAAGTAAATTAAGTCTTATTTATTTTTTCTGTCCCCCTCCTCCCCTCCCCTAAGTTCTACTGTCAAAGTAAATAGCTAAAAACACTCCCAGGCCAGAACCGCATCTACGTTGGAAATTTAATCGAGATCGGTCGGATGGTTCAAGAGATTAAGAAAAAATGAAATGAAATGAAACCTTTGAGTTTTACGTCCCACAGTTATGCCGGTTAGGCTAAAGGAGACGGTGATGATGAGCAATGAATGAAATGGTGGAATGAAGAAAGTGGGAGAAAACGGGAGAACCCCGAGGAAACCCATGCACATGGTGTTTGTCCACCACAAAGTTCATTTGGCGGGGGCTGGGATCGAATCCGGGACCCCAAGCACCAGAGGTGAACGCTCTACCACTGAGCCACCGCGGCCCTAAGAGATTAAGAGTCACAAACATAGTCACTTTCAATTTTGTAATATATATATATATATATTGCATCACTAACTAAAATGCTGATAACTAATGCTGATAACTGATAACTAAAATGCTTGGATTGTATATATAAAAGTCGCCCCCTGCCCGTGAAAAGCTTCATTCGAACTCGGAATCGAACAATTGCATCTGTAAAGCAGTGCTGAGTTGATTTTAACGTTCCTTTCAGCAGCAAGGCTGTATGAGACGTGGACCTACAGATTAACGTGGAATCCGAACCACATACGGTCCGGCCGGAAATCGAACCCGGGTGTCCCACGCCAAAGGCGTGTACACTAAACCACTTAGCCACGAGGGAGCTCATCTGTAAGGCAGTGTAAGCAAAAAAAAAAAAAAAAAAACGCACACTGGATGTTTGCGCAACTGAGGATCAAAACATTCTCAATGGAGTATGAGAAATAGTAAACGTCAATCAAAGTGTGCTTTTGCTTATTCATTACTTCGTTAATACGTAATTCCTTCTAGAAATAGTGAAACAATACTATGAAGAAACACTAATTAAACTAATAACTATTACGTTGTATTTCTTACCACACCACGAAAGTAATATACCGTTTTTACCAGCCATAGAATTGGAACCTAGTACTATACTGCATTAGTCACGTCGTCACGAAAGCTGAAATTCAAACACCTGGCACTCGTAGCTGTTGAAGCTGTGTTGTGGCTACAGTATATCACGCGGCCTGCGTTGGTACTCCTCAACATAAATACGTCACAGCCCAAAGCCAGGAAACATCACAGACAGAAGCCAGGGACACAAGCAGTGCCTGACACTTCACGAATTCAAACCCGCCAAGACTCAACTCAACATGACCTTCAATTACGTTCTAGAAACCAAACCAATGCTAAGGCACAAACTCACCAACTTCCTATTTGAAAACACAAGAAAAATTCTAACTTTTTGGTTCCAAAGTGATGACATGACAATAATACTATAAAGGTTTTAATTCTCAGTAACCCAAACATTAATTAACTAGGGAAAATAACAAGCAAAAATAAATAAATAAAAATTAAATTAAATTAAATTAAATTTAAAAAATAAAAACCTGACAAGTAAGCTCTCCCTGACGAGTCTTTCTTTTTTTTAAATTTCAGTGAGGCTGTAAAATATGTCAATATCTTCGTAAATATATATATATATTTCAATGTAAACAAGTTCTTTAAACAAAAGAGAGCTCTGTAGTAGAGCGCTTACCTCTGACCCGTTAGGTCCCTGGTTCGATTCCTGCTCCCGACAAATAGGCTTTTGGTGAACACTGTGCGTGTGATTATTCTTAGACACTGTGCGTGTGATTATTAAGACTTTCCAGTTTCCTTACATTTTCTTGATTCCACCATTATCATGTATCTCATCGTCACCTTTTCACTTACATTGATGTACAATCATGGGGTGTTAAACTAAAAGAAAAAAAATCTTGCAACTATCCTAGTAAAATGAGTTATCTAGACTACACAAGTGGCCCCGTGTAGCGTAGTCGCTAATGCTCTCGCCTTCGGTGCGAACGATCCCGGGTTCGATCCCGGTGGGGGAACTCTGTCGAAAAAGTATCAAAAGATTTTAAGTCCAGCCATCCTGAATAAGGTTTCTTTGGGTTTTCCTCATTCACAGCAGGCAAATGCCGTCGCGGTACCTAATATATAGATCCCAGGCCGTTTTCTTCCTCCCCCAATCCTTTCTTCCCTTCCTTTCCCCGGATAGTGTGCTCACCGAGGGAAGTCATCCCTCATATGTGACGGGCTAACAAGGCCATTGATGCCGAAAGCCCAGAAATCTAAATCCTAAATCTTCTCTAAACAAGGAAATTTTCGCGCTGAAAACGGTTTCTTAGCAATTATGTTAAGCAGTCCTGTAGAAAATCTGCACCAAGTAATAAATCGTCACACATAAAACGGAATAAATAAACACATAACATTCATTTTGCTACCTTGAAACGTAAAATGTTTCAAAACATTAATATTCAAAGATTTCTCAAAATTCAGATACACCCATTCCATTCTCCTCAATCATTAACGAGTTACAATAGTAAGAATTGTAGTCATAAACTACATTACTTACTTAGTACTATATTAAAGCAAGTTACACTAAAAGAATATATAGTTAATGGAATATTTAACTAAAGTAATAGTTAACTATTGTACTTACCCAGGCTTTTGTTTCCTTCCTCTCTTCTGTTCCGTTCGTAAACAACCTCGTTTCGCAAGCAAAAGACGGTAGTTCAATGACGTCAGCCATGGAGAAAGAAAGAGTGTCTATAGGCGGTCTGGATCTCACACACAGATGGACGTATATAACATATAGCTGAAGTATTTAACATACGTATACGTATGTAAAATACAGAAGATTGTTAGATGTCAGACATCCTGCAGCCACATGATGTAACATCTAAGCGGGTAAAAGGCAGTACCTGTGTAGTATATGGATAAAGTACGCTCCGTACAGATTTCCTTAGTAAACATAACGAATCCTTGTATTTGTACAATATACCGCTGTCCGGATAATGGATTTTTCTCAGTGTGCTTACAGAGGTTCTCATTAAATCTCATGGGACACTCTATTGATGTATCTCGGTTAGAGATGTATCGTTCTGAAATACGTACTACCCATAGTTGCAATAGTTCTGTAACAGATTTGAGATGTAAATTCATTTCACTCATATGTGCCGTTCTTGCTGTTGAAATTATCACAGACAGTAGAATAAGTAGAATATAATATAGATACAAACTCATATCTCATATGCCCTCTACTATTCGATAACGCCATTTTATTTTTCTTTCGTATCTTTAATAACTGTTTTCCGACAATTTGTACAACTCCTAGGCCCTTCTTTTTCCTCTTCTTCTTCTCCTATGTCTCTTTTCCCAGTTAACTGGAGTCGGTTTTTCGGATTGCTGTCTTCCACTTCTTTCAATTTTGTCATATCCGCCGCGGAACCACACTGCACCATATCTTTGTTTAACATAATCTCCCCACTTCCGCTTTGGTCGGCTTCGACCTCGTTCCCCATTTAGTTCTATAGCATCCACTCGGTAAGATACGTATTCCAAAGGTTTTCTTCTTACATGCCCAAACCATCTCAGTCTACTTTCTTGCAGTTTTTCTATTGCTAGCTTCACCTTTACTGTTCCCTGGATCACTTCATTCTTAATTTTGTCCTTCCGCGTCACTCTACACATGCACCGCAGCATTTTCATTCCCGCAACATACAATTTTTGTTCCTCTCTTTTCCTCGTCGTCCAACATTCCCCTCCGTATAATATAACAGGTTGCACTATTATTTTATAAACTTTTTCTTCAAGGCGTACTGCTACCCTACGGTCACACAATACTCCTGCTTCTTCTCTCCATTTTGTCCAACTACTGTTTAATCTTCTTCTATTCCTGCATTTTTCAGCAGTAGATCCCGAGTACTTGGATTTCGTCGTCATTACCACCTCTTCTTCGTCCAATCGTATTCTCGCATTCTCCATTACATTTTTCCTGAAAGGACAATGTAAATATTCTCTCTTCGTTTTACTAATTCTAAATCTTTTGCTCTCCAATTGTCCTCTCCAGGCTTCTCACTAGTACGATGTCATCCGCAAATAGCATATTCCAGGGTGCTAACTCTTGGATATCCTTTTTAAGTTCGTCCATCCAATTGCAAAAAGGTATGAATAAAGACTAGATATACCGGACGAAGTCCCACTTTAACTATGAACTCTTCTGTTATTCCGAACGTGCTCTTCACTTTGGCCTACATTCATTATACATATATTGAATTATACACATGTATGTGTTCGGAACATATTTTTTCTCCAGTGCCCACTTGTCGTTATTTCAGAAAAAAAAATGTTCCGGGGGCACTGCTGGTACTATTCTATTTATTCCAGGCTTCTCACCAGTACGATGTCATCCGCAAATAGCATACTCCAGGGTGCTAACTCTTGGATATCCTTTGTAAGTTCGTCCATCCAATTGCAAAAAGGTATGAGTAAAGACTAGATTCCGGATAAAGTCCCACTTTAACTATGAACTCTTCTGTTATTCCGAACGTGCTCTTCACTTTTGGTCTATAGACGTTCATTATACATATATTGAATTATACACATGTATGTGTTCGGAACATATTTCTTCTTCAGTGCCCACTAGTCGTTCTTTTAGAAAAATGTTCCGGGGGCACTGCTGGTACTATTCTATTTATTCCAGGCTTCTCACCAGTACGATGTCATCCGCAAATAGCCTATTCCAAGGTGCTAACTCTTGGATATCCTTTGTAAGTTCGTCCATCCAATTGCAAAAAGGTATGAGTTAAGACTAGATTCCGGATAAAGTCCCACTTTAACTATGAACTCTTCTGTTATTCCGAATGTGTTTTCACTTTTGGCCTACATTCATTATACATATATTGAATTATACACATGTATGTGTTCGGAACATATTTCTTCTTCATTGCCCACTAGTCGTTCTTTCAGAAAAAAATGTTCCGGGGCACTGCTGGTACTATTCTATTTATTCCAGGCTTCTCACCAGTACGATGTCATCCGCAAATAGCATATTCCAGGGTGCTAACTCTTGGATATCCTTTTTAAGTTCGTCCATCCAATTGCAAAAAGGTATGAGTTAAGACTAGATATACCGGACGAAGTCCCACTTTAACTATGAACTCTTCTGTTATTCCGAACGTGCTCTTCACTTTGGCCTACATTCATTATACATATATTGAATTATACACATGTATGTGTTCGGAACATATTTTTCTCCAGTGCCCACTTGTCGTTATTTCAGAAAAAAAAATGTTCCGGGGGCACTGCTGGTACTATTCTATTTATTCCAGGCTTCTCACCAGTACGATGTCATCCGCAAATAGCATATTCCAGGGTGCTAACTCTTGGATATCCATGGTAAGTTCGTCCATCCAATTGCAAAAAGGTATGAGTAAAGACTAGATTCCGGATAAAGTCCCACTTTAACTATGAAATCTTCTGTTATTCCGAACGTGTCTTCACTTTTGGCCTACATTCATTATACATATATTGAATTATACACACATGTATGTGTTCGGAACATATTTCTTCTTCAGTACCCACTTGTCATTCTTTCAGGAAAAATGTTCCGGGGGCACTGCTGGTACTATTCTATTTATTCCAGGTTTCTGATCAATACGATGTCATCCCCAAATAGCATATTCCAGGGTGCTAACTCTTGGATATCCTTTGTAAGTTCGTCCATCCAATTGCAAAAAGATATGAGTGAAGACTAGATTCCGGATTTAGTCCCACTTTAACTATGAACTCTTCCGTTATTCCGAACGTGCTCTTCACTTTTGGTCTATAGACGTTTGTTCGAAACATATTTCTTCTTCAGTGCCCACTAGTCGTTCTTTCAGAAAAAATGTCCTGGGGAGCACACTTAGTATTCCGGGGGGCACTGCTGGTACTATTCTATTTATTATTATATTATAGACGTATTATTTTGGTCTTCTCCGGGAGGGCACTCTCAGAGCTCCGGGGAACAGTGCCGCCCCCCAAAAAAATTATGTCTGGAAGAAACACTGGTACCCACCAAATACGATCCCGTGGCACTGTACCACACGCTTTCTCTAGATCGATGAAAACCAAATGAAGGTGATTCTGGTATTCTCTTTAATTTTCCATTAGCATTCAAAGAGCAAATCTTGCATCTGTTGTCGATCGTTCTGGCGACAGGCCGAACTAGTCACTGATTTGTGGAAAGATTTTCTCAAGTTTCCCTCGGGTGTTCTTCACTGCAAAGATTCTAGAAGGTGCAATACCCCTTTCACCTCTTCTTCATCTTCTCCTCACTCGTGAGGACCTCGTTATTTTCGTTGTTGATACTATTAAATTTATCGTTACATTATGCAAAAAAAAAAAAAAAAAAAAAAGAGAGAGCTATTTTACATGGAATCTTACCAAAACAAAACGGCATTTCCTAATTTTTGCAGCATATACCAGGGAAGCAAGAAAGTTCGTGCGCTTTTATACTATGGAAGAAAACTGTCAATTACAGGGTTTTAACGGTTTGTTTATTCGGCAAAATAGCCTCCATTGCTTCTACAACCTTCTCCCAGCGCTCAACAAGCTTGTAAATGCCAGTTTTGTAGAATATTTGTTCCCGCGACTCGGAAAACTCAGCAACTGCATTTTTGACGTCTTGTTCAGTCTTGAACTGCCTGCTACGCATAAAGTTGTCTATGGCCAAGAATAAATGGCAATCCGAAGGGGCGACATCTGGGAAGTAGGGAGGATGAGATACAAGCTCCCAACCAAGTTCTGAGATTACTTCCAGCGCTTGTTTTGCGGTGTGAGGGCGCGCATTGTCCTGGTTATAGAGCACACCTCTTTTGTTCACTAGTGCTGGCTGTTTCTGGGTCAGTTTGGTGGCTACCGTTCTCAGTTGTGATGAGTACACATCTTTGGTAATTGTCTTACCACGTTCCAAGAATTTGTAGTGCACCGTACCGTTTGTAGTCCACCAAACACAGAGCAAAACCTTGTGTTGATGGATGTTCGGTTTTGCAGTCAAAGGCTTCGGATCATTCGGTGATAGCCAATGGTATGACCGTTTTTTATTGTCATACATGACCCACTTCTCGTCACAAGTTATTATACAGTCCAAAATTGGACAGATTTTGTGTCTCGTCAACAAAAATGAACAGATATTCAGTCTTAGAACTTGGCTCATAGCGGTCAGCTCGTGAGAGACCCACTGACCCAGTTTTCAGGTCTTCCCCAACTGATGCAGACTTACCCGAATAATTTTCCTGCTTACCTCGAATCGGTGAGCAAGTTCCTCACATGTTTGACTGGAATAATCTTCAATAGAGGCCTTCAGGTGGTCCATATCCACTGATTTAGGCCTCCCAGAGCGAGGCTTATCTTGAAAGGTCTCGTCACCAGTTGAAAAGGTCTGGAACCATTTTTGTGCTGTACATTTACTTATTACACCCTCTCCGAGCGCAGCACATATTTTTCTAGCTGCTTCTGCACCATTTGTCCCCAATTTAAACTCGTAAAGCAAATAAGCTCTAAAAACTTCATTTGACACTGACATGATCACGAGCGATTTTTACACCCTACACTGACAAATGCGTTGTTATATTCACCGTGGCTGATGCGTCAATGAATAAGCTTTCCCAAACAGTCAAAACTTTCATGCTACGGGGACAGATGTCGCCGCAGCAGCCAAATGGAAGCGGGAGTAGGGCTGTTCCGATAATCGAGTAATCGATAACAATTCGATAAAATTTCAAAACCGTTTCATCGATAAAGAATTTTAATTTTATCGAAATTTCGAGACTCCCGAAATGTTTGAGACTCTCGAAATGATCGAGACTCCAGAAATGATCGAGACTCTCGAAATGTTCGAGACTTTCGAAATGTTCGAGACTCCCGAAATGTTCGAGATTCTCGAAGTGTTCGGGACTGTCGAGGTGTTTGAGGCCCTCGAAATGTAAGAAACATTAGACAACTTCGAGACACTCGAACTGTTCGAGAGTCTCGAATTGTTTGAAAGCAGCAAATACAGAAATATATCAATATGATCGCATTTGTCGAATATGATCGCACTTTCGATAATACCCGAAACTTCGATAATACTAGAAATTTCGATAATACCCGAAACTTCGATAATTTCAAATAGTCGAACGGTTTCGAGTAACCGATGACAACTCGTTAAATTTTTACTCCCGAAGTTCGATAGGTCCTCAGCCTTATCGAACACCCCTAAGCGGGAGTGGTTCAAAAGCGCACGAACTTTCTTGCTTCCCTGGTATAAAAGCACATTATTTTCTGATGGCATCTGGCATTATTTCTTGAATCCAGTCTAAAACATATTTTCCTTTTTTAACTATCTTATTATTTCTATTTTCTACTATTGTATTTGCTCCTTCCTTTCTTCTGACATACTCAATGGCTCTTGAGGGGAGCCATAATCAGTAAACATGGCTTGAAACATGTGCAATGCGACCAGGGGTCACATTGTGAATTTGTGAACTGAAAACTTTATGTAACAACAATTTATTGCACTTGATAATAAATTTGTATTGTTTCCCTAAAGAGCGCTTTAAAATCAAATGATATGCGTACATATGTGTGAACGTAATAGCATGAACTTGAACACTTCCTATTCCGAATTGCAGGCGTGCGATCAACCTTTTCCAAGCTATAACATTTTGAAAACAGATGAAGAATTTAAGAGACTCCTTCTTATTACTGAGCACTCCTTGCCTCACTTTCTTTGATAACCGAATGTCTTATCTTTGATTCTGATATTCTAGTGCAGTGGCGTATACATCAGGACATATTAGGATAACAACTTTATGAGGGTGTGTCATGAAAAATGAAAAATTGAATAAAATTCCTTTTACGTCCCACGTTTATGCCGGCTAGGCTAAAGGAGACGGTGATGAGGAGAAATGAATGAAATGATGGAATGAAGAAAGTGGAAGAAAACGGGAGAACCTCGAGAAAACCTATGCACATGGAGTTCGTCCACCACAAAGCTGGGATCGAACCAAGGATCCCATGCAACAAGGGTGGACGTCATGAAAAATGAGGAATTATATCCCTGGCATAATTTGGGAATGTTGAACCAAATGTTCCCTATTACGAATAAGTTCAATCTACAGAAACTTATCAGTCCTTCATTGTCCTTGTTCTTAGCTCCTAAACCATGTTTATATTACCTCTCTAATAAAATATTAAAGTTCTTTATTATATTTACCATTATATAAAGAAATCTAACGTATTTCCTTTCTTTCTTTCCAGTCGTTTTCTTTCATTTCATTTCTCCTATCGTGTGTACTGTGCTTACGAATGTATTACCACAAGTTTATATTTATATATATATATATATATATATATATATATATATATATATATATATATATATATAAACCAACAGAAGAATCAGTATTTGAGAAGTTAGGATTAATATACCTACCTCCAGAAGAAAGAAACCACTGGTTGTACTAGCTTAGCTTTAATCTTATGTTCATTCATAATGTTTGATATGTTATTGTATTGTTCTGATTCTAATATTGTATTATTATTAATATTAATAATATATATATATATATATATATATATATATATATATATATATATATATATATATATATATATATATATATATATATATATATATATATAATATTATTTCTTCCTTTAAATTTCACCATTGTAACCCTATCATTTACAATTTCTGCTTCTGATAATTTCTCTCGGTTGCTATATACAAAAGGTCAATTCACCTAAGGTAGCCAATTTTACAAAGTTGATGACGAGCACAGCGTAGAAGGAACCAGAAGTCAGTAGCCCGTGAATCCAGTCACGTACAACGCTGTGTGGAAGTTGTTGTGGTGAACAGCTATTATGTCTGTTACAGTGATACCTTGTTGGGGAGGATACATATGTGCACTTTCCGATGCACAATTGAGTGCGTCAGTGATTGTGAAAATTTATGCGGCAAGGGGCAACAATATCAGCAGGTGCACAGTAGCAAGAGTAAGGCAGCGCTATAAAAGCACCGGCCTTAATATTAAGATCAAGTGTTGAGAGTGAAAAGGAAACGGGCATGTCCAGCCAGGACACCACGCGTTGGGAGAAACATCAGGTTATCACTTGTGAAGGAGAACCCATCCACCCAAAGCAACTTTACTACCTTATGCAGGATATCACAGAATACAGTGTGTTGCATCATAAAGGACAGTTTGGGACTGAAAAAACGTCATAAGGCGATGAGGTATAAGTTATCACCAAGACATATTCAAGAGAGATTCAACAACTCAAGAAAGTTGTATTAACAGTACTTCCCAGGTGACAAATGACAGTGGGTTGTCACTCTGGATGAAGTCTGGATCTGCCTTGATGACACCAATAAGACCGGTCATTCTTTTATTCACCACATGATGCGAAGGGCCGCGCCGAGTTCGTCCGTGAATGCCGCGAGAAGTTTTCGAAAGGCTTGATTGTGGTGGCAGATTTCTGCGCCCGTGGGAAGTTGCCATGCATAGTGTGGATTCGAAGGCCAAGGTGAATGCAGCCTACTTTCTAACGAACATTACGGAACCCTTATACAAAATGGGTGTATGGCAGGGACACCCGGGAGGTGTGAATCCCCGTGGGCAAAGCATCCAGTCACAGTGCTCGCAGTTCTGTCGCGTATATTCGGCGCATGGCCATAGAGACTGGTGTGTCTGTTATACCCTTCTCGTCCGTACCTGTGAAGTTACCAGATCCATCGCCGATGGATTTCTGCGCCTTTGGCCTTCTGAAATAACGCCTCGCGCGAAGGCGTTCCACCACCATAGCGGGGCTCTGGAAAGCTTATCAAACATTGTGGTCTACAATTCCTCTCATATCCCTTCGACACGCACTACTTCAGTGAAATTGCGTTACAGGGCGATAGATCAGGCTCGGGGCACCACATCGAGCATTAGCATTGGTGGAGGAAAAGATTGTCGTGAGCAGGTGAGCGCACAAACTTTGGCCATCTTAGGTAACTTGACCTTCTGTGAATCACTAACAAACAATTTGTATTTTTCTTTCTTACATTACGTATTTTACAATTATCCAAAAACTACAGGATTTATGCATGTATCCTACGTTTTTACGTACAACACATACGTTTTTTTCTCTGTGCGCCACCTCCGATTTGAATACGGAGTTAACAGAGATGTACTGGTACACATTCTTAGAACACTAAATCGTTTTTGCTCTGTAGATCAATATTGAAGCCGGAAGTTGTAGTGGATATTTGCCACTTCTCGTTTTAGTAATTACCGTTAAAAATCGAAATGAAACGCATTCTTGGAGCGCTTAAGCAGAATAAAGTGTAGTAAATTTTCTTTTTATTTTCATAATTCGTTTAAATATTGCATACTCATACAGTGTTAATATTACGTTTTCATAAATATGTAACATATGTAATATTACATATTCTTATATAATATTACATATTTCTTACATTTTTAAGCGTTTTTTGTTACATATTTATGTATATACATATTTAGGGGGTTGATATTACATAAAAATCTGGACTCTATTCATCACCGTCCTTAAATTTGTGAAACCATCGCTGCACTGTCCGCATAGTCACGACACCCTCGCCAAAGGCCTGGCATATCTTCCACCCCGCTGCAGCGTTGTTTGTTTCCAGTTTGAATTCATACAGCATACACTCCCCTATGACGCTCTGTCAAGGTCCCATGTTCACTCTGTCCTTCCGCAAGTTCACAGTTTTACTGAACTGCCACAACCAGGTAGTATGTTGGATATTCCCATACCAACAACTGACCTTCGCCTTATCTCCATTCGCATTCAACTCACGGTGTGAAGACCAATTGAACACAGATCTCCACAAAAACTGACACAACTTTCTTCGTTACCTTTATAGAAAGAAGAAAATATCTTTTAGGAATCTTTTGTGCAGTTAAAGAATTATTCTACATGTGAAAGTTCTTTTTTTCTTTTTCTTTTTTTTCGGAATGTTCTCTCAGTTTCTTCTAGCTTTCTTACCTCCACGGGAAGACTACCAATACGTACTCACGCAGCGGCAAATATTATATGGCACCATTTGTTTTCTATGGACCAGTAATACATACAAAAACTTTACATTTCCAAATGAAATTATATACACTAATTTGTTACTTCAAAAAAGTGGGCAACTGCCCCCCTTTGCCCCCTAATCGCAGCCCATGAGTGCAGCGGTAGTTTAACAAGTTTAAGGACGGTGACGAAACACTCGAAGATGCACCACGTTCCGGAAGACAAACACATGTACAAAATGAAGATCTTCAGGCAGCAATTGAAACGATCAATGGCCAGACATGTGAGGAAGTGGGACTACAATTCAGTGTGTGTCGACAAACCACTTGACAGAACCTCCATCAACTAGAGAAGGTCTACAAGTTGGGTTGATGGGCCCCACATGATTTGACTCCAGACACTGTGTTTCTTTGCTGTCTCGTCTGAGGAAGGAGTCATTTCTGGACAGGGTGTTGACATGTGAAGAGAAGTGAGTCCTATACGAAGCTCCACGTCGCTGTCATCATTGGTCAGCATCCCATGATCCGGTTCCAAAACAGCCGAAGCCAGCAAAGCACTAGAAGAAGGTCCTCCTGTGTGTTTGGTGGACTGCTCACGACATCGTGCATCGGGAACTGCAACTAGCTGGTCAGAGCATTAATGCAAATGTGTACTGTCAGCAGTTGAGCCGTGTTAAAAAAAAAAAAAAAAAAAAAACTGTAGCCAGCGCTTCTGAATCCCAAAGGGGTCCTTCTGTTACAGGACAACGCTAAGAACCACGTGGCTAGGATGACCCGGAACTAGAGATGCAAAAAAGCCGGCTTTTTTGAATCGATGGTTTTTTGCACATAAAAAGCCGGTTTTTTGGAAAAAAACGAGAATTTTGGAAATTTTGGCTTTTTTCATTTTCATGATTTTTCCAAGTAAATAGCTTTCTTACAGTATACTCCAAAGTTAAATAAGGTTTCATGACCTAAATGCCATATTTCGCTCTGGAATTCACCATCATGATGGATGGAGCACATGTTTTATGAATTAAAGTGAACATAAAGTACATAGTATTTGAGGGCAATTGTAGAGGTCATTTAACTTTGTTTCAACTTCTGAGTTACCGACAATGTTTTTCTTCTCTAGATAATTCCTTTTTAGTCATCCGTGTTTCATTTCTTAGAGCTTAGTACTCTAGCTTCTAGCACATAATTAAACTTATGTTTTTCAATATATCCATTAGAGCGCACGTTTTGTCAATATATCTGTCAGAGCGTACTTCCACATTTCTGTTATACTGTAACTGTGCAATGATTTAGCAATCTTTCGGATACAACCTTAAATACTATTTGATAGGAATAATCAGTAGGGGATTTAGAAAAGTATTTGGGAGGGGTTTCTCTGAATGTTTGATTTTTCTAAAAGTCCCTAATTTTTATTTGGAAGGAGCTTGAAGTTTATGAGTACAGCTGTACAGGCATAACAAATATTTCGTTTCGTTTGTATATTCAGCAATATTCTTCCGAATACAACCTTGAAGACCATTTTGTACTGAAATCAATGGCGGATTTAGAAAAGTATTTTGGGAGGAGTTTTTCTTATAAATGTTTAGTTTTTCTTTAAAAAATCCTATTTTTTATTTGAGGAGAGCTTGAAGTTTATTAATAAAGGCATAACTAATATTTGGTTTGTTTTAGAATTTCCATAATTTCGGGGAACAGGCTTCAATCCGAAAGACATCTCTACCCTAACCCCTTTGCAAATCCGTCGCTGCTGGTAATTAGTAATAACAACGATTTAAAACCGATAAGAAAGGAAGTCGGCCAGGACTCACAGTACTAGCACTATCTCTACATTCACAGATGAAATTAAGAAAAACTTTTGTCAAAATGGTCGAATGCGGAGATGAATCCCGGACTTCCCGATAGAAGCACAAAAGCTAACCATTCACTCATGTTTTTTATGAAGTTGTGCTAACTTAAATGTATTCTCTCTCTCTCAATGGTCTACGGAATCTGAAGATTCATTGCCGCTTTCAGAAAAGCTCTCCATTGACTTGCACAATTCGATCCAGTTTCTACTCTGTATTCCTATTTCATCAAGATCCATCTTAATATTGTCTTCCCATCTGCGCCTAAGTCTTCCTAATGGACGTTTTCCTACTGGATTTCCAGTTAAAACTTTGAAAGCATTCCTACCTTCTTCCATTCTGGCTACATGACCTGCCTACCTGAGCCTCCTAGACTTGATGACTCTAAGGCTAGTTTTAGACGGAAGCATTTCTCGTAGCATTTCTCGTAGCAGATGTGCTGCCAAAAATTTCATATAATATTCTATGGCATCAAAAGTATATGGTGCTTTTAAATGGTAGCATTTTGATAAGCATCTGTCGTGACGTAGCAAACAAATCACTGGAGAATAGCTTAATTATGGCTCCGAAATTAAGCGTGAGGTAGCTAAAGCTATACTAATTGTAACAACAGTTCTCGACGGTCATATTAAAAAACGAAAATCACAATGAAGTATGTGGGCAAAGAGCATCCCTACTTCAACTCATTTTTCTTTACTACAATTCAATTTCCCACACAAAACAAAGAGCATGGATATTTGGCACTAGATCTTTCACTTCTTTTTAACACACCACGGCGCTGCAAACGGACCAGAAATGCTGGGGGATATGCTACGAAGTAGAGCAGGTTCTATCGACAAGAAAATCCATAGAATATGCCATGGCATGGGAAATGCTATAGCATTTGCTACTTTACACGGTAGGATATCGATTATACGATTTTTGCTACGATAAATGCTTCCGTCTAAAACTAACCTAACGATGTTTGGTAAACCGTATAAATTATGTAGTTCTTCGTTATGATGTGTCTGCCATTCCCCATTCCCGTTCCTCTTGGGTCCAAATATTCGTCTCAGGATTTTATTCTCAAATATTTTCAGTCTGCGTTCTTCCCTCAGCGTAACGACCATGATCCACAACCATAAAGCATAACAGGCATGATTATCTATATATATAAAAGAGAACGTACAAATCCTTTGTGAACTCATCACGGTAATACGGCTGAACCGATTTCTTTCATTTTTGGGGGGTTGTTAGGATTTGGACCCTAGATGGTTTTTATCATATCACTTTAATTTTTAATTACCAGTGTCTTGAGATAATGGACCATTGAAGTCTCCATAGTTCATCATAGGTAAAAATAAACGTATGTATATGCAACCCGCATGAGCACGTGACTCGGCGGGTTAACATAAATGACAGGCGCTTGCAATTTGAAAGCGAAAAAGTAAAAATTATCTAAGTAACAAAGTTTATTGCGTTCCGGGGTGACCGCAGCGAAGCGGGGTGAACGCTGCTAGTCATTTTATATATTTTAAACTTTAAATTCCTCGACAGAATTCGCGACGACAAAATATTTTGAACTGAATAATAACACGAATTTCCTGATTTCAATCGCCATTTAATTTCTTCGTGGATATGATTTTGGTCTCGTAATATTGATCCTAGATATTTGAAAGTATCCACTTTGTCAAAAGTATTATTTGATATTTTAACGCATTCATAATTTGCTTTATTACGATCTGGTGAACTTCCATGTATTTAGTTTTCTCAGCATTTATGTCTAAATCAATGTCGCTGCAAGCGTTTAATAAGGCCTCTGAATTTATTTCGATGTTCTCCTATAAGATTTACATAATCAGCATACACCATAACCTGGTGAATACCATTCAGCTCTAGACCCTGGCTGCTATCTTTGATTTTCCTTATAGCGTACTCCGGAACAAAGCTGAATAATAATGGCGACAACGCATCTCCTTGTTTCAGGTCATTCTTGACGTAGAAGCTAGAATTTTTCTACTCGGACTTTATTCTGGGATTCATTTAAACACATTTTCATTAATCTAACAAGCTTTTTCGGTGTTCCAAATTTTGTAAGAATGTTGTACAGCGGGGGACACTTCTAAATGGTACACCTTAGCCGTAAATCTCCATATGGCTGTACCATTTAGAAGTGTCCCCCGCTGTACAATGTTTCCCTCCTACCGAGTCGTAAGCCTTTCTAAGATCAATAAACAGATGATGTACTGGGTAATATAATCCCATTTCTTTTCGAATATTTGTCGAATGGTAAATATCTGGTTGATACTCGATTGATTTCGCCTAAATCCACACTGATAATTCCCAATAATTTCATCTGCGTATGGGATCAATCTTGTTAATAGAATGTTAAGAGAAATGCCTCGTTAATTATTACAATCAGTTTTGTCGCCTTCCTTGTGAATTGGAACAGTGATTGATTCTTTTCACTCTTCTTAAATGTATACCATAGTTTTTTTTTTTTTTTTTTTTTTGTAAAACAATATCGTAACGGTATATTGAATTCTTGTTAAAAAATTCATAAACCTTCTGAACTAGGTAAACCGTGATGGTGGTTATATATTCTAGAGCCTAGGAAACCACACACTCAGATGAACAGTCTATTATGCATATGATCGATGAACAGAAAATTCGGCACTTTCCCGATTCTGAACAAGCTTAAGAAACAGTCAGTGCATTACAGAATTCGGGACCTTATTGATTTTGCAGATGCGTAGCACTTGATAGGTGGTAACAGATTATTACGTATGTGATCAATGAATGAAAAATTTGTTCGAAGCATTTATACAATGTATGTAAAAGTTAGAACTTAACTGAAAATTTTAAGAATGTACAGAACCGCCCGAAATAAAGCTCTTGATGTGCAGCTTTTAAGAGTATCATATAAATGATTCAAAAAGAGGGTGTCTGATATTTTGAAGTAAAAGTACTACATACAATTTTGCTAGTTATTTATGTATATTTTTTCTTTAAAACAAGTACTTACTTTGTATATAAAGAGGTTAAAAATTTATTATATATGTTGGTTAATTCTTTAGAATTCATAATGTAAATATGCAGAGCCGTAGCTAAGGGGGGGCCAGCGGGGCGCCCGCCCCGAGCGCTGATAGCAAGGGGGCGCCGAATGAGCAAGGAGAAAGAAAAAGTTGTGTTGGACATGAATAAAAGACGAGTCGCCCCCAGAAAGTATTGGCGCCCTATTAGATCAATATTGCTGTCGGTTATCAATGAAATACGTAGATTTCTTAAAAATTTTCTTGCTCGCTTCGCTCGCAATCCAAACGTTTAAATAAGTCACAACAAGTTTTTACTTATTACTTAAAGAGTTATAGATGATTTCTTAATGACATGTGGTATATAAGGTGCCGAGTAGTGACATAGTGTACGCAGGAGCATTTTCAAAATCAGAAACGAGCAAAGTCGTGTTCGGCGTTTTGACAGTGATAAGTTTGCTTAGTTCAAAACGTTTTTCTACCCCTGGGGGCCGCGGTGGCTCAGTGGTAGAGCGTTCACCTCTGGTGCTTGGGGCCCCGGATTCGATCCCAGCCCCCGCCAAGTGAACTTTGTGGTTATAACGACTTATCAAAATGATAGTCGTAAACCTGGTTCGTTTGCTGAAATAAAAATCCGAAGTGGTAGTATTTCTTTGGCATGAAAATATTAACTTCGATATTTAAATACCATTAATCTCACCTTTTTAATAAAAATGACAACGTCTATAAACGGTGCTAAACTGGTTTATTATTTGATATAACTTATAGTATCCTTTTCTTAAAACTGTTAAGTACACAAACTCACTGACTAGGTAACCATAAAACATGTCCATATCAACAACTATCCCATAATAATATCTTACATATATTAAAAACATTCTTCTTTTGTTAATATGAAATTAACATTCTACTAAGTATAGTGCACATGTATGAGTACTTTCTGCCCAAGGTACAGGTAAATATTACACAAACCAGAGTATTTTGTTATATAAAAATGTCGCTCGACAAAGGGACTGAATATAAAAGTCATGAGTTGGCTTGGCTTTTATCTTCAAGAACCACTGGTCCGTTTACATTATTGTTCTTACATAGCATATGTCCATCATATTTTGATCGCACCTTGTATATCACTTCATTACATTTCACATATATGTTAAACAAATTTTACACTTCATCAATACTTATTTTTAACAATAAAGTTTTAACACAAATTAATATAATGAAAACAATTTTTGTGCTAGATTAATCACGAATTACATTATAATCCTTCACGTTAATAAGAAAGAATTCAAGTTATTGAAAACTTATCGTTGATGAATGAAAATTAAAGAAAATATAATTGAACAAAAATCAAAAATTAAACACAATCTACGTTTGAATAAGCACATGTAAGTAAATAAATCTATTTTTACAGAAACAAAAGACACCCTTTTGTTATTATATGAATACATTTTTATTATTATTATTATTATTTTTCATTCCTATTTATTTGAGCAAGAATGTCAGGTGCTACTAACTCTTTCACTAGATGCATCCATTTTTCCTTTGTATACGGAGTAGGTTACCAAACCTTTAACTCATCTATATTGCGAAGTCCAATTGACATCCCCGTTTTAGCGTTCAACAATTCGAAAACTTTAGGATTTATTTCCTTAAAACATAAATAAGGACCTGAGAAAATGTCACAAAATTTATAAATCCTCTTTAACAACATATTACTTTGCGGATGTTGTTTAACAAAAACTAAGTCATTGACCTTGATCCGATATTTTCCTTCTTGCAAAGACTCTACTTGCGAATTACGTTTCAAAAACTTGTTATGTCTTCGGATCTTCACCATATTCACTAAACTGGATGAATCCATAATTGTCGAATCTTCTAATTTGACATCAAAATGTTGTTCCACAGGGAAAATCAAATCAGAGCCATTATGCACATTAGCAGGAGACACACCTAAAGTGTCTGATATAGAATGGTTCAAAAGGTACGTAATTTGGTTGACATGCTTAATCCATTCAGCATGTTTATCCTTACAAAAGTGCCGAAACAACATACCAAAATGGCGATGTACATTTTCTACCACGGAGCTACTTGGATGGTACGGAGTCACAAAATGAATTTTAATGTTGGCCTTGTTCATGGCTTTGAGAAACACATCACTTTTGAATTGTGAACCGTTATCACATAATATATGCTCGATAGGGCCACAATGTGGAATATATACATTCAGAATTTTATTCACGATAGCAGCGGAGGTTGCTTTACGCAAGGGATAGGCTACCACATATCGTGAAAAGATATCCATAGTTGTTAACAAATAAACTTCTCCAGTAGCTGCCCTGGGTAAAGGTCCATATAAATCGATCGACAGAAATGAATGTGGTCTCTCAGGCGTTATTGAGAGCATTGGTTTTTGTATAGCCTGGTAATTATGCTTAATTTGCATGCACTCAATGCAGTCATTAATATAATTTTTGACTTGAGCTCTCATTCCCTTCCAGTAAAAAGATTTATTAACCAAGGCACATACCTTCACATACCCAAAATGTCCGAAATCATCATGGTAGGCCTTTAATATGCGTGCTGTTAACGTAGGTGGAATGCAAATTTTGTTCCTAGATTTGAATTTAAAATCTTTAATAAGTAAAATTCCGTTGTTTAATTTAAATCTGGAATTCCAGTGTTTGGGACAACTACATCCCTCGCCACATGAAGATAAATGTTCCATGATTTGTTTGTATTCATGATACTTCATTTGATGTTCTCTTAAATCTTCTATTGAAATGGTAGCTATTTCATCCTGTAAGATCTTAAATTCGTTAATGGACAAAATATGTTGCTCTTCTCCAGGAAACAGACGTGATAAGGTATCTACGGGTCCATTATCTACCCCTTTAATGTGTTGTACTTCGAAATCATAAGCTTGAAGATCTAACGACCAGCGAAGTAATCTGTTATTATATCCTTGTACGCTATTAAGATATCGCAATGAATTATGGTCGGTAAGTACTATGAAATGACATCCGCTAAGATATGGAGCGAATTTTTGTATTGCAAAACGTATAGCCAAAAGTTCAATTTCTGTCGTGGTGTATCCCTTTTCAGCTTTCTTTAGAGTACGACTAGCGCAATGTATAACAGCTGGTTCCTGAATAGTTGGATTAGGTTGCCAGAGTACTGCAGAGATTCCAAGTTGAGAACCGTCACACTGTACATAGAAAGGAACGTCATATCTGGGGTGATTCAAATGGATGTTTCGTTTTACGCACTCCTTCAACTTATTAAAACTGTGTTCTTGAATCGGACCCCATTGCCATGGTATCCCTTTCTTTATGATCATAAATAAAGGCTGGGCTATCTCAGCGAATCGCGGGATGGCTTTGCGAAACCAATTGAAGAGTCCTAATATTTGTCGTGTCTGTTTCACATTTACTGGCGCAGGTAGATCTTCTATGGCTTGAACTTTAGATTGACTGAATTGTAAACCAGAGGCATCAATTTGATACCCAAGAAATTCTATAGAATTCTGCAGAAATTTGGATTTCTGTAGATTGATAGTAAGGCCTGAACTTTCCAATCTGTCTAAAACTATATCTAAGTACTTCAGGTATTCATGTGGATTTTTCCCCATGATTAAGATGTCATCAGCATACGTTATCACGTTGCTACGTAAGTCTTGACCTAGAACTTTGTTCAAGCAGGATGCTAATGCTGCACTACCATTGATAAGCCCAAAGACTACACGATTGTATTCATACAAGTGACCTTCAAAACTAAATGCTGTGTATGGTTTTGAATTTTCATGTAACTCGACCTGATTATACGCCATCACTAGATCTAGGTTTCCGAATACAGTGTTCCCTTGTAAAGAAGCTAGTATTTCTTCTACTGGAGGATACCTCACTTGTTCTAGATCAATGTGACTGTTCGTGCGTCTCAAATCTAATACCACACGTAGAGAACCATTTTTCTTGGGAACAACATGTAGTGGATTAAGGTGTACGCTTCTTGAAGGCCTAATGATCCCATCTCTTAACATATCTGCTATTTGCTGACGTACATTCTCCCTGTATCTATATGGAATTATATAGGGCTTGGTTACTATGGGTTTATCTGTTTTAACTTTAAAAGAATAAACAAAATCCTTGCAACGTCCAGGACGTTCTGAAAAGACATTTCGATGTTTATATAAGATGTTCTTAAAGTCGGCTATTACTGTATTATCAGCAAAATCAAGGCTGCTTTCGAGAGATTTAACATGCTCAGAAAATAATACGTCGTCCTTTATATTCACCAAATTTTGTTTGTCTTCCAATCGTGGATCATTTAATTTATCACTTTTTGCACTAATAGAAACATTATTCACTACAGGAGACATATCATTATATTGACAAGCAAGATTATCTAATTTTGGAAGCAGTTTCTGAACGATTTCCTGAGGTATACCCGGTATCGTCAACGTTTGGTTTTTAAAATCAAGCATGACACGTAATTGGGATAATAAATCTAAGCCCATAATTAATTTCTCATTAAGATCCTTTATTACCAGAATAGGGATTGATATTTCAAAATCTTGAATAGATATTGTCACACGAGTAATTCCTGCTACTCTCTTTTTATGTTTACCGGTAAAATCAACTATAATAAGATTCTCAGCCTTTTGTAGCTTAGGATTCGAATAATTACTAGTAATTGCTTTCCACAATGAATACGATAATAGAGAGGCATTTGCTCCTGTATCAAGTAGAGCTTCGGTACTTAACCCATTGACTTTAATAGGTATTTTAGCTGTACTATATGACTTTAAAAATACAAAATTTTCTTCAATATTAAAACCATCATTGACAGTATCATCTTCAAACCAACAACGATTTACAACCGGTATAAATTGGTACTGACACCTATTAATTGCTATTTCCGAATAATTATTTACAGTGACGTCATGTGAAAGATCATTTTCATAATTAGCATGAACATGTAAATTGGAAGATAAATGTTCGTAAGAATTATCGCTTAAATTTTTAGATAAATGTTCATGAGAATCTACAGCTGACATGGGTTTAACCCCTACCACATCAGCCGCGATTAGTTTAAATTCATACTCGTGTATGGTTCCAATAAGGTACACTGTACAGCACAATCGTGATTATGTCCCGTATTATTGTTCTGTACAGAAATTACTTCAATGCCTGGATCTTGATGCGAAGTGCCATCTCTTGTCCTTCCATTACGTCTATCCGCGTAGTTCGCTGTATTTCTGGAATTTCGCCATACATTACGTCGATTTTTAAATCTATTTTGACTATATGGTCTAACATATAAATTGCTACGATTAATTAGGTTAGGCGGATTCTCTACATAACCTTGTCTATTTGGGTCATTTTGATTGCTAGAGTATACTCGGCTTAGGTTAGGTTTCATATTATTCACACTTCGGATATCTAAATTCCGAACAGGCACCAAATGATCTGAATTATTCTTATTTTTACCCATTCCTGATTGTGGATTCATGGCATGGTATTGAGTTTCGTAGCATTGGACAAGCATCAATAAATGGCTGAAACTCATACACTGTGTGGAAAATAAGATCTGTTGCAATTTAAATGGAAGCAAATTTCGAATCGATGCTATTATTCTCGATTCCGATTGCAAAGGATTAACGACCTTTAATTCGTTGTAGACATTTACAACAAACTCTACAACAGATTTGTGCAATCGAGGATTGAAGTGTTGATTTCTAAGGGTGGCATCTCTATTTGCCAGCAAAAAGTCATTTTCATAATTTGCGATCAATGCCGCTTTGAATTCCTCATATGAACTAATGTGATCACGTATTGCTTTAAACCATAAGGAACAAGGTGGGAGTAATACATGGGGTATTAATTTCATATATTGTGATCGATCTATACACATTATATTGCATTCGTCTTGGAATTTCTCTAAGAAAGAAGTAGCATTCTCATTACACTTACCACTGAATTTGCTCATAGCTCGAATTTCACTCATCTTAACACTTAATTTTACCTTCTTTTTCTCATTCCTTGTTCTTGTTGAGTGATAGTTCCTATCCGTGACGTGCTGTGTCGTGACACCATCTATGTTTCGCTCATCAGTACTCTTCGGACAACTTTCTTCTAGTATAATATCCTCATCAGACCCCGGCGAAGGCGAGTTCATCTCTGGTGAGTGGGGCAACTCAAAGCGATCACTACCCAAGTTATTACGGTAAATGTTGTCTTTAGCCTGTAACGTTCTAATCTCTTCTTGAATAGTAGCTAACAACTGTGTATTTACACGTATGTTATTAGAGTTGTTGCTGACCTGGATCTTTTGCTGTTTAATGGAAGATTCTATTACTTCTAAATCTTTTTTTACAGCACAGATTTCTTGATTTTGGTGATTATGCTTTTCCTGACAATCATCGGATATCCTTTTTAACTTTTCCTCGAACTGTGAGGACATGTCATTCACCACTTGGACAATTGTCTGTTTCGTTTCATCTGATTTCTGTTCTATCCGTTCTATCCGTCTACTTAATTCTTCATATTGCTTGTTAGCTTCGTCAAACCTCAGTTCTATCTTCTGTTCCATGGTCTGGTTAGCTTCGTCAAACTTCTGTTCCATTCGTCTACTTAATTCTTCATTTTGCTTGTTAGCTTCGTCAAACCTCAGTTCTATCTTCTGTTCCATGGTCTGGTTAGCTTCGTCAAACTTCTGTTCCATTCGTCTACTTAATTCTTCATTTTGCTTGTTAGCTTCGTCAAACTTCAGTTCTATCTTCTGTTCCATGGTCTGCTTTAATTCTTCATTTTGCTTCTTTATCTCGGTAGACATCTGCATTAATTGTCGCTGTAAAGCTAACAAGAGTCGATCCTCTGATGACAAACCTGGTGTTACACTAGTCTCATCGCTGTCACTAGTATTTGATTCCTGCTGCATTGTTTCGTTGTCCATTTTTCTTATGATTACTTTACCACTTCGCAATATGGTTAAGTTCGTATTCATTAACTGTAGTATAAAAGTAAATTCAACCTTACTCTTCTTCGGGAATTGAATTTACAAAATTCCGGGTGAGGTAAACCAAAATTTTTATAACGACTTATCAAAATGATAGTCGTAAACCTGGTTCGTTTGCTGAAATAAAAATCCGAAGTGGTAGTATTTCTTTGGCATGAAAATATTAACTTCGATATTTAAATACCATTAATCTCACCTTTTTAATAAAAATGACAACGTCTATAAACGGTGCTAAACTGGTTTATTATTTTATATAACTTATAGTATCCTTTTCTTAAAACTGTTAAGTACACAAACTCACTGACTAGGTAACCATAAAACATGTCCATATCAACAACTATCCCATAATAATATCTTACATATATTAAAAACATTCTTCTTTTGTTAATATGAAATTAACATTCTACTAAGTATAGTGCACATGTATGAGTACTTTCTGCCCAAGGTACAGGTAAATATTACACAAACCAGAGTATTTTGTTATATGGTGGACAAACACCGCGTGCGTGTGTTTTCTCGGGGTCTCCCGTTTCCTCCCACTTTCTTCATTCCACCATTTCATTCGTTACTCATCATCACCGTCTCCTTTAGCAACCGGCATAACCGTGGGACGTAAAAATTTCATTTCATTTTTTTCTACCCAATCCGATTAATCACGACGCACAGTGGAGCCAAGGCACTGAATTCTTGGCAAAAATAAGAATTCGCAATATGAAGCAGAAAATTGAAAGAAAACCAATTAGTTTGGTGTGTGCAGTGGCTACAATAATGTTATTTCGACATTATTTTATCAAAAACACAGAGTTTTACATCATAAAAGGAAATATTCCTTATATTCGCGCCTAAATAATATAACAGATTATATGATTGGCATAAACAAACGCGTGGGCAGTATGCTTTGATTTGGCAATTTACGATTGACTTACATTCTTACGCATGAAAGGAAAAAGTGTACTTATTCTTTTTACAACTGAAGAGTAATAAAATTGAAGAAAAGTTCTTGCTTCTCAAAATTATTTCAAAGTTGTGGAGGATTCGTTTGACAATGAAGATGCAAGGACGCATATTACATAAAAATTCTCTCATCACAAGTTCTCGATATGAATATATTATCAGATATATTAAACATATTATGATTTATAAGCATCGGTAACCTGTTCAGGTTGTTTCATATATTACATCGTGCATTACGTGAGCTGATTTCATGGCTTGATTGGAACACTCTGAGCTGGAGCGAGCGGAGGCTCATTACAGTTGATTCCAATGTCACTTCTGTGCACGCATCGCATCACAAAAACACACAACACTGAATTGATCAACACCATTTTAAATATGGTTTTACCTTATGGTCCATAGATTGTTTAGCAAACATTGACGTTTCAAAATATCGCCACCATTAATCACATATGTTTGACTAGAGTTTAGTTCTGTTGGCGAAGCACCAAGTACGTTTGCCGGCAAAATTCCCAGAATCATCTATATTCAACTTTGTCACTGCGTGCATGGGGATCACACGTCTAATAACCTAACACTTGCTCTCACATTCATCCCAGCTCAATTCAAAAGCAGCATTGCATCCAAAATGCGGTTTTCCTCAAACATTTTCATGTGCTATATTTCCCAAAAGTGCAAATATGTGCAGTTTTCTCTTTACGTACAGTAAGAAAAATGTTTCCGCTACGATATATTAAAAAAAATCACAGACATAACATTATTATGCCATATTTTCTACTAAAATGCCATTCTATCGTTTGACTACAGTTTAAATGCTTTCAGTACCACAGCATTTTCCAAATATGATATTAAGTGAGGGATTACCATAGGGATATGATAATGATATTAACATCATTCCAAATATGATTATTGACTACACATCACATCAACATTCTAAATATACAAAACGATACATACATGTGGGTGGTGTCACCATGTTTACCAGCCACTGAATATCTACACGGAATAGTCGCATGCAAAGTCAATTTCCTATCTTCTGTCACTAAGCAGCGCCTCTCCGGCTTCGGTGGATAACCAAATTTACACGTTCCATGAGTAGGTTTCATTATAACAAATTATATCGACTAAATCTTTTATTTCATTTTTCGAGTTTTTGCTAAGAATTGCCTGGTTTGGTCCCACTGTGCGACGGTGAGAATGAAGGTATGAAAGTGAGAAGAATGAAGAGATGCATTCATTAAAAATAAAAGTAAACGTGGGACACAATAACATTTTCGAACTTCAAGCAGTTGTAGAATAAGGGCTTAAGGGATCAGAACTTAGCCCAACGAAGTTCGTCTTTTTTTCAGACACTAATCACTACCAATGATTTATTTTAAAATTCCATTGACATATCAAATGCTTCCGATTTGGAGGAATTTATTGAGGTCATTTTTCATCAACTTTTTATATCGGCACCATATTATTTTGTGTATGCGTGTGTGTTTTTACCTATCTACATACATACAAAACATAAGTACACACATTCTTCATATATGTACGTGTTAGTGTATTTTAATATGTTAATTAATAATAAGTACCTTAAATTCGGAACTTTCATTCATTAAGAAATTAAGTAATTACTATAATTTCAGACATATGTAGTAGCCAAAGTATATTTTGGATTTTAAGTACAAACATTGAACATATTCTTCACCTCCATCGATTAATATTTAGAAATTCACAAAGGAGGCTCCTTCTGAATTTCCATTACATTTCACAAAATATTTTTTTACCGTAAAAAGATCGAAATTAAAATGCTATTGATGTGGTCACATACAGAATAAAATTAAAATGTTTACAATTATTATTGGAAATTAATACTGTCACCCATTTCGAACAATTTAGAAGCACATAGTTTTTAATGTATAGAAATTTAATTTCTTATCGATAGTATTAAACGTTGTAAATAGTAGTAACTTTCCAGAACTGTTCTCCTAGCGAATTTGTATACAACCAAAGGTAGTTTTGTCGAGTTTAACAAAAAGTCCAAAATAAGACTCTCAAAAACAGCTCTTATTTGGAAAAGGATACATAATGATCGTTTTTGGTTGTTGTAATGGTCTTTCCAAGAAGATTCATAAAAATTCAGCGTAACAACAAAAGCTGCTTTTCTTATATATATATATATATATATATATATATATATATATAATGATTGCTGAAGTGAGTGTAGGGGCGCTGAATTCTACTTCGCCCCGGGCGCCGAAATCTCTAGCTACGGCTCTGTAAATATGTTAAGTATTTAAAAAAATCTTTTCGAAGTTCATGGTTTATTTTACAGGTTTTATATTATTATCTGCATTAACAACTAATTAAATAAGTTTTTTGCTGTTGAGAAGCGAAACGAAGTCTGCTTTATCAATTTGAAGCAAAATTTTCAAAAAACATCCCAAGCAAAAAAGCGAAGCAGAAAAAAACGAGTTTTTTTTTCAAGAAAGCCGTTTTCTTCGAGCCCTTGCATCTCTACCCTGGACACCATTCTTCGTCTTGGAAGGGAAACAGTTGCATCCGCCATACTACCCGGATATTGCACCGTCCGATTATCAGCTGTTCCATGCCTTGGACAATCACTTTAGAGGACGCCAGTTAAAATCCCTAGTAGAGGTTCAAAATGCACTTGATACCTTCTTCGCTTCACCACCAAGTTCTACCGTGATGGAATCCATGGTCTTCCAGAACGTTGGGAGAAGGTCGTCGATGGTGATGGGGACTAGTATTGATCTTCCAGGTACGTCTTAGGTGGCATATGGATGTTCGAAGGTGGTGGGTGAGAAAGCGATAGAACTTTCTTGGTTACCTTTATAAATGGGTTCTGTGTACCGTCCGCAGTAAAAAAAAAAAAAAAAAGCAACATGAGCATGTAAGTTTATTGTGAAGCGACGAAGTCTTTTGTTCCAAAATAAATGTGCAGGGAAGGACGTCGAGGTTTCTCCTGGCGTGAGTCGTGCCACTTAGGGTACGAACGTGCCGAAGAGTTCTCGCGATCGAGGTCGAGGTTTAAGTCGCGGTCGCATCCTCGATACTGGCACAAATTCATGAATTCAAATAAGTAAGCGCATGCCGAAGATGTACGCTACATCACGACCTAGAGGTCGACTGCGAGGGTGAATTAGTGGTCGCGATTATAAACAACCGAGCTTGTTTTTACATCGATGTTCAGCGGAAGCATCGCTGTGGCTCGTGTTCTCATTGGTTCTCCCTGAAGCGCTGCACGGAATAAAATCTTCATTTGTTTCGAATTTCGTCTACAGAGGATTGTGCGTGTCTATGCTGGAGAGTTTTTGCTGCACTATTAAATTTGATTATGAAAGACATATATTAATAGAATTAGTGAGGAATGTTCCAGCAATATGGGATTTAAAAACACACACACACACACAAACAACATCATAATAGGCACGTTTTAAGTAGAGAATGGAAGAAAATAGCAACTGAAATGGGAATATCAGATTAGTTATTATATTTATTTGAAAACCATATTACAGTTTATTATTATATAAGGCAGTGGCGGTTGCAGGGAGGGACTTTCGGGCTGAGTCCGTAAGTTGTAGGATTTCTAAAGAAAAAAGAAGCTACTGTTAATCGTATCTATGCTTAAAACCTCCACGCCCCCTCCCCTAATTCCGGGTTATTATAAAAAGGGTTTCTTCTAAATTTGTTACTGGTATAAGGTAAAGAAATACTTGTAAAGACAGGCTCGTAGGGCCTATCCATAGGGAGGAAACGTCGAATAATGGAATTGCAGTGACGAAACTTCATTTGCTGAAGTTAATACCCCCTCCATTTCGAAACCTGAAGACATACTTTTTTTTTTAATTTTACTGGTAAATGAATTCTAGTATGCGTGCAGAAAGAGGGCATTTCTTCACAAAATATCGAGAAAAATGTAAAACTCTTTGATTTAGTGATAGAGATGGACAAGAGATGAGACTCAAATATTTTTTTCGAAACAAGAGACGAGACTGGCATTTTTCACATCTCGTCTCGCTTTCATCTCTATTTATAAACCGTTTGGTCCTTTCAATTTCAAAATGTGGTTTCGCAGTAATTTTTATGCACTGACGGAATAATTTCACATGCGTCACAGCAATGTTTCTCCTTAAATTGAGAACTTAACAGCGAGGGTGCGACCTCCTCGCTATGTGCGCTCTTCATCCACCGCAACCTAGACATCGAGGTAGCGACTGCGACTTAAACCTCAACCTCGATTGCGAGGTTTCTTCGGCACGCATTCACCCTTAGACGTTATGTTGATTCCCTGCGCTGTTAGGCGTAGTTTCACAATAAACTTACATGCTCATGTTGTAGGTTTTTTGCTGCGGACTGTACAAGGAAGTAAGTTGAAATAGTTATGCACAAAGGTATAATATTTGGTCCGGGGCAGTAGTTCTTAGTTAAACATAATAAAAACTACCAGGAATATATTTTATGAGGAAAAAGCAATAAAGAAATAATAATAAGAAGAAGAAGAAGAAGAAAAAGAAGAAAGAAAGAAAGAAAAAAAGCTAAAAAAGTTTTTTTTTTAGTTTTCCGGAAAGGAACAAAAATTTTCCGTTTTTTTCAGGCCTCAATAACACTAGCTGCAACACATTTTTTTTTTGTTTTGTACATTGTAGCTGGTCCCCTTCAAAAACGACGGGCCCCTCCCAGTAGCGTAAATACGCCGGGACGATGGCTCAGGGCCCCAGGGCTTGGGGGTGTTTGGGGGCCCCCCGGCTCCGTCGAAGTAAATGAAAAATGCAAATGCGAAATTCAGTCTGTCACAGAAAGTATTTTGGGAAAACGAAACAAATAGATACTGAAAAAACGTGATAATGATCATACATTTCTCGACCTCCTGCTCAGTGCATGATGACGTCTTTTTTCATTTTTCTAATCAAGACTACCTGCAATGTGTGTCATGTTAAAATAAAAATAAACATGCTGTTTACTTGGAATAAGCTCCTTGAGTTGTTGAGTTTATTTTATTTTAGCGTGCCTTTCAGCAACGAGGCTATATGAGAGGTAGACCTACTGATTAACGTGGAATCCGAACCACATGAACTCCCGCCGGGAATCGATTCCGGGTCTCCCACGCCAAAGGCGCGTACGCTAACTGCTTAGACACGAGGGAGCTCTAATAATCTCCTTGAAATAACAGCATTAGGTGTCGGGATTTAAACAAGAAAGAGATGATATTTTATGGTTTGTTGCCTTCCGAATTGATTTTTACCAAGGATTTCGTCGTTCCACCCTCCGCCAGGGTGGAGGGTTCTCAGCACACACCTCTAATGTCAGAATCTAAAACCAGTTTTATCATGTCGATGTCAGTGCCTTCTGCAATCTGCACACCCTGACCACGGGACCTCTGAGTCAGTTAAGTTCATCCTTCTTTTTTTCCTTTTTCTAAAACTTGTAGATATTAAAGGGGGCTGCAAAATGTCCTGGAGTTTCTAATTCTGCAGTTAGTTGTTTTTATGTGTGTGTGGTTTAGTTTTGTTATTTCATCCTGCTTGAAAAGTAATTATTTTTTAAAAAATTCCAAAATTCTTATAATATTTTATTTAAATTTATTTATTTATATGAATTTCTCAGATTATTGTCTTTTGTTTTGTCTGGTTAAAAAATATAATTTTACAACAAATATTCAACTTAAAAATTATAAATGCTATTAAAATATGTACCTCAAGAAGGTACTGCAAAATGATGCGCTTGTATGTCAAAAATTAAAAGGTCATTATATAACCAACATTTTACTTTTCTTGGGGAAGGGGCTGGCCAATGACTGCCCCGGGGCCCCGCCTGGCCCTATTACGCCACTGGCCCCTCCTACAAAAACCTGCTGACTACACCCCTGGCTTCTACATTCGAACACGGAAATGAAGCGTGTATTCAATAAGCTGAACAAAGACAAAAACAGACTCAGGAAAATGTTGACAACGAAAATACTTACTTTTTGTTTAATGGTGAGATTTGGATTGCTGCGTGTGTATAAGTGTTATTCTCTATATGAAATTTTATCCACAGTTTTGCAACTAGTTGAATCAAAAGCAGCCCAATACAAACAACCGAAACAAACAAACAAACAAACAAAAAAAAAAGCTTCGCGTAAACCTGTGGAAGACGATGATGATATTTATCTCTGTTAATTTTATGTTATTATAGGATTCGGATTTATTTATCTTTGTTTCGGCGCGGAAGCTTGCTTTTTATTAGCCATTTCTGACCATTTTTAGCTATTGATCTTAGCCACTTTTTCTTGTTGAGTGTTGACAACACTGTGTGTGTGTACCTGTTGCTACTGAGTAAAAGGCGGCTAAAACGGAGCACTTGACTAGTATGTTACTCATCTATAGTGTTTGTAGTTATTGAATACTATTTTAAATAGTGAATTTGCTGTCATTCAAAAAAGATAGTGTAATAAATAAACTATTTATATCGTCACTTGGTATGTACAGTTTGTTTGCGAGTATGCCAACATATAAGTTTTGTGATAATTGTCAACAGTACATCGAAGGAGGACTTCAAAGCCACCAATTAACTTGCGTATCCAATGATTCTAATACAGGGAAGAAACACAATTGCGATTTTTGTTTAAGAGAGTTTGATACTGAAGACCAATATAGTGTACATATTGTACAATGTGAAACAGAACTTATAGAATGTAGTATATGCTTTTTAAAAACACCACGCAGTAAGATGTATGAACATAAAAAGGAACACTGTCCGACGTTTCCAAAATGCTGTTATTGTGGAAAGAATTTTTCACAAGAGGGTTTACAATTGCATACTCAAAACTGTGATTTTTCCTCAGTTCCTTGTGAGCAATGTAATGTAGTGGTTCAAAAGTTTTCTTTGAGTCATCACATGGAAAACTTTTGCGAGAAGAGAATTGTGAAGTGTGAATATTGCGCGTGTGAGGTTGTGTCAGATATTCTCCAAGAACATTTCGTAGTTTGTGATTTAATACCAGTGTACTGTGACAATAAATGTGGGAAAGAAATGCCACGAAAGGAGATCAAACATCACCTATTGGAAGAATGTCTTAACAGAATGATTTTTTGTGAATATTGTAGTGAAGAACTTGAAGCAAAAATGTTGGAAGATCATCATCATTTAAAGTGCGTGAAATTCCCTATTGATTGTCCAAAGAACTGTGGACTAAGTATTGCAAGAAACAACATAGACACACATCTAGATGAAGCATGTGAGAAACTCTTTGTTAAGTGTAGCTTTAACAGTGTTGGTTGTAATTTCGAAGGGTTTCCTATCGCGCTACGTAGCCATATGCAAGAATACAATATTTATCATGCAGAACGTATGAAAGATGTTCTGGAACAACTTCGTACAAAAGAGGCAGCAGTCGTAAAGTTGGAAGAGAAGGTGAAGGCAATGGAGATTCAGATAGACAAAGCAAGGGGAATAAAGGAAGGGAAACTTTTGTGGAGGATTCCGAACATTTCTGAGAAATTATTAAGTGAAGTCGGTAAATTCATTTACAGTGATGAGTTCTACGAGTCTCAATATGGGTATAAATTACAAGTGATTTTATATCCAGCTGGTACTGCGAGCAACAAGAATATGATATCCATTTTCGTTGCGATAGGTCCTGGGGAATATGATTCTCTCTTGGAGTGGCCTTTCAAAAAGAAAATCATTATCAAACTGATTAACTTGGTAGACAGAGGTAACGATGCTGTTATGTCTTTCGTGGGTAGGGAAGATTCTCCTAGTTTTCAGAAACCTGTGTGTAAGTACAATATTGGTAATGGTTTCAATAAATTTATCTCCCATAAGAAGTTGAAAAGTGGAAATTATATTTCTCAAAGTGATGAAATATTTTTTGAAGTTATTGTGGATTAGAAAACTTACGGAGCGCATTTCCAACAATAAATCCTACTCGTAGATATCTTCGTAACGCAATACGTAACACATTTATTAAGCTATTTCGTAAAGACTAAAAGTCATAATATATAGTAGGGGTATATTTTTGTCATTATGCTGTTATGTTTTAACCCTTAACTGGCATTTAAAAAAAAATACCTGGGCCCAATTTTTTTCTTCTAGTAGGAAGTGAGGAAACTGAATAAATGAATAAATAAAACATAAAATAGTGAATATCACTTCAAAATTCGGTATTGACTTTTTAAAAAATCCATGGAACTTGAAATGCTGTCCAATATAGAATTAAAAAAAAAAAGCAACGACCTTTTCTTAGTAATTGATTAATAAAAGTTTGAATAGTTATAGTTACAACAAAAAGTATAAATTATTCTATTGTACTTCTTTTATTTCTTTAGCACGGTGGCTGAGAATTTTTCATTAGTTGGAAAATTTGTGATAAACAGTATTGGCACAAACTTCCATACATTCTATGTTTGGATGTAATATTTCAAACATTACGAAAAAAAAAAAAAAAGATCGTGCACATCCCACACCTGTTCCTGCTGACTTCAGAACTTGAGCGTTTGATGATATGTTTTTACTTGTAAAGTAGTAGTTCATCAGACACAATGATAGGGTATTAAAAAAATTGGTATCCCTGATCGCAGACTGCAGGAGAGTTTCGTATAATAATACACTAACTGCATACCGATGTTTATAAGGAAATTGATGTGTTGGAACTTCTCTATTTCATTGCCTCCTTTGTACAATACAAATGAATTGACTCCAGCAATATTCAAAAGTATATACATGAAACAGTCCGTCGCGCGCTACAAATACATGGTCTTCTGATTTAGTTCGATTGTACTCCGTGATTATCTCAGATTTTTCTTCATTTTTGGTATAATGAATTATTTAATATAGTTTTACAACTTTCCCTTTTTCTTGGGAACGTAAGAAACTAGAGTAGTACCTTTAGTAAATCCGTAACTCGATGAAGGAATATTTCTTTCTCTGGAAATGGTGGAATTCGTTGGGGAGTTCAAGCTTATTTTCCTTTAAAGTCCCTATGTAAGACGTGTTGCAGATAGTTATTGCATTGATTTGGTATTTATAACCAATCGTCACCAGTTAGGATACATTTGCTACCTATTAATGACTCAATCTGGCGCATTACAACTAAAGTACGGATTTTTCTTAGATTCGAAAGTTGAGAAATGTAGTTATCTTTTGTACAGTAAACTTCAGCGTAGAGATAGTAATACATTTTAAGGTCTGCAAGAATTAATATGTTTAAGTTTTTTTTTTTTTTTTTTTTTGTGATATGTATACATACGAAATGGATATTGCCTATGAAATCCTACTAATGTAATACCGGTATTCATCTATTTTGTTGCAGACTCCTAAACAGTAGCTTTCTTGATATTATTCAAGAAAAGAATCATCAGTCGAGTGTGACAGTCTATTTTTAGTCAGTCTCTCATTATATCATCAAATAATAAAACACCGAAGCAAAAATAAGAGAGAGACGAAGGACATAACGGCTCTAAATAGTGATCTTTCAGTGCCATTAGTTTCATACAAAACAGAAATATCCTCACTCTTAGATCTGAAAACACCCCACTGTAAAAGCTCGAATCTCAGTCAAATCAGTGTCTTCGCAATAACAAAACTTTTTGGCGAATTTTGGCAATATTTATTTTCTAATTTGCAGTAACTACAATTTCGTTCATATTTGCATCCGTATAGTTTCTATTATGTAACATTGTCTTTTATATATCACTTTTTACTGTTTTTTCCGTCATAGAAATGAATAGGAGCAATGATGTTTGTGCTAAGGGGCTCTTCCTTGAGATTTAGGGGAAGTTTTAGTATGATCATCTGTACTTTCACTTTCTATTATAATCAATCAGTTTATAATCTTCGTACTACCAGTATAACCAGTTTTACTTTCAACAAAGTCTACACAATTTTTTTCTTTCTTCACTGTCATTGACTGCGAAAAAGCCCACAAAAGAAAAGAAACTATAATTTTAAAATATAAACAAACAATACTCTACGCATCCACTCTTGATGCCAAATGTAAACCAACTGAGAGTAGGGAATTTACATGAAAGATTAATTCAGTGTAGTAGTTTATTACTTGAATAGTGGATAATAAGATACGCGTTAGGTTCTTGAGACCCAGGTGTGCCAGCCAGTGTAGGATGAAGTAAGCATATGTTTATTTAAACGGTTGATGGTAAATGATACAGTTAGTGTTCAGTCTAGTGTTTTGCTTGAACTATTTTTGTCAATATTTCAACAATACTGTGGTATAGGTGTATATTACTTTATTTTGCATAATTATATCATAATAATATGAGGATGTAATCATGTCAAAATTGTGTAAGGTTAGATTGTAGTCTAAATGTCATGTTTTTACTTTAGAGATCGTGTGACGTTTACATTTTCATCGGGGGTTGGTATCTTTACACAGGCACGGAAAATGGATAAATAGACAAATATTCCTACATGCGATTGCCCACTGCCGGTGACGCGCGTGTCTATTCCTGAACTCTCAACCGCGCAGACCCTCTAGCTTTGACGTGTTCTGACGCAAACCAGATGCAGTACTAACTTGTATGGAACACCTAACACAGGTTGATGCTTGCTTATCACCTTAGACAGTACTGCTACTTTCTTCAACGAAGTGACACCAACCCTGGGTGCTAATGTAAATTTAACCCGTCTTTCAGTACTTGTACAAATATAAATTGCAAATGAAACTAAATATAGTTGAGCATATAAACTGTAACGATGTGTTTGCTGTACGTTACTGGTACGAGAAGTGATGTTGGACTAGTTGAAGGACTCAATACAAGTATAAAGCAGCACTTCGTGAGTATGAAAAGTATATCAGATATTGCTACAAAATATAAGAATGTTTAAACACATTACATGGTAGTTTGTTCTGAAGAATGTAGTTTTTTGGAATAGCTTTTGAAGAAGAAATTCTGTTTAAAACCGGATAATCGTCCTTGGAATTGTAGAAATCAATGATAGTCAATTAATGATAAATTGCGGGCCAGCAATTAAATAAAAAACATTTTTCTTGCCTTCTTTCCCTCCTGATGCAACGGCGCACTAAATGTACATGATTTGTGAATTTTCTGAATTTTTCTATTCTCCGTATCCTGTTTTGTGTGTCTGGGCCAACTAAAGCTTGATCTATAAGCATTTAAAAGAAACTTTATGATTTTTCATTTTTCTAAAAATCGCCGGTACTAACAGCCTTTCCTGGCATAATGAGCTTCGTAGTTAAAAATTGAAAGAAAATACAGTATCTATTGAGTTATATCAGGTCTCAATTCAGGTTAATTATGATGACCGGCTACACTTTTCCTTTGCATTTTTCTAAAAATCGCCGGTAGTAACTGCCTTTCCTTGCACAATTATCTTGGTAGCCAAAGATTGAAATCTATTCACAGTTCAGTCAGGTCTCGATTCAGATATATTATAATGGCCAGCTGCACTTCCTGTTATCTGTTGAGTTAAAAAAAAAAAAAAAACTAATTGATTTTATAGTTTTTTTTATTAAGTATATGGAGGACATTGCAATGCCTCAAATGACTGATCTAGTAATGTTCCTTATCAATCATTCTTCCATTATTGCGAGTGAGACGCTCGGTCACACATTCTCAGGGGGACAGAATGGCTATACTCCTTCTCACAACACAATCTCCAAATTATTCTTTTGTGTCTCAAGAGAGGTAATTATGAGTATTGTATAAATTTTATCGATACTTATTGTCGCTTGTCTTTACTAATAATTATAGTTTGCTCATTAAAAAAAGTTAGTAAAATTAAGTTAATGGACTAACATTAATTAGTGCATTAACTATCCTTTTCTTGTTAATCACATTACTTTCTGTTGGAATGCAGGATATTTGTCTTTGTTTTTCTTCTTTTCATCCCTTTTTTTAGTTTGCTTTGCAACTTTTCTCATTCTTCTCCTCTTCCTCTAGTTTTCTATAGTACTTTCTCCATTCATGAGACGTTCCCACAGCTGGCACTTTCATTTCAGGTTTCCTGCTTTTTTTTTTTTTTTTTTCTTTCTTCGGCTCTGGCCAAAATAAAACTTTTTTGAACGGAGAGCCAACACTTGAATCAGTGGTTTAACCTCCAGGCAAAGATTTTGGGCTGGATGAAACAACGTTTTCTTGATGAGTGAATAGAGACACTATAGTATCAACCTGTGTTATTGTAAAATTGATTGCTACCTATACAACTAACATTAGAATCCTGGACAACAAATTCTGTCTCTACACTTCCTGTCTCCTTAGGCCTACTGAACTCAGTTTCTCGTGTTATGGTTAGCAATTTTTTTTTTCCTTATTATTTCAGCAGAGCAGTGAGATTCAATTTTCATTTTACTAGATTGAGATTGTTTATTGGTTTCTTCTAGTGGGTCTGTAATGGTTGCGTTTTAACTTTTTTCCACACATTGTACAATTCTTGAGCATTTTCAGCACCATCCCACTCACTGTCATCAATGATTTTGTCTTGAAATTGAGTCTGTAATTCTGGAGAGATAAAAGACTGCATAACTTTTAATGAAATGTAGTACCGCTGAATATGGTTTTCTAGAGCTTACACCAGTGTTTGACATGATGGACCTAGTAATTGATAATGCTATGTCAATTACTGGTACACTTGCACATGTTAACCTGAAATGTTTTTATGTGCGTTATTAATGCTTGTACTTTCTTCCAAAAAGTATGTCATGTAACGAACCTTACACTTGGTGATAAAACCAGTAATTGGCATGGTGTAACTTTAAAGATGGTTACAAAAAAGTAATGGATTCAATTGATAGTTATCTTAACAATATCAGGAGCAGAATTCATAGTACACAGACACTTGCGTGCAGCACCATGTGACTCAGCAGAAATAAATTAGACCATCTAGGGTGTTACTTTATATATAATGCCACTGATAGTTATAGAAAACTACCAACGATGAGTACTGAGGACAGTTTACAAAAAATCAAATTTACCTTTCCACACTCAGCTTGTCAAACAGAAAATTAAAAGATCATCTTCCCTGTATAATTTTTATTGTCAGCTATTTATACACTGTTCATTTTGAAAATTCAAATCTTAAGTCTATGTTTTAAAATTCTCTTTTGTTCACTCACTTGGGAGTGTATACTGTACTAACAAAAATAAAAATTATACAGAAAATAAGATCTTTTATGTGCTATTCGACAAATTGAATGTGGAACGATGAGAAAGTGTTTTGTACATAGAACTTACTATTCATCGTTGGAATGGAAGAACATATTTGTTCAAACATTTGTAAATAGTTTTCTGTACTGTATCAGCGTTTTTTTTTTTTTTTTTGTTTGTTTGTTATTGTCGAGATCAGGTGTGTATAAGTGAAGATGTCTGAGTAACTACAAGTGATACTAAAAAAAATTAAGGATTTTAGAATTCCTGCGCTTTGGGTACCAACACATCAGAGTGGCGACCAAAAATGCCTTCGAATGGAAATTTCCAGACCCGCTTTATACGATATGCCCACAAAGGAAATTCCTTCCTTCATCGCATCGTAACAGAGGAATATCCATGTGCACACCTGAATCAAAACGCCAGGCCACAACAGCAACAAATTCAAGATCATAACATCTGCCAAGAAAGCAATGGCTGCTGTGTTTTCGGGACTGTCAGAGTGTTATTTATCTTGAACATCTTTTAAAGGGGTACGAACATTACTGCGGAAAGGTACTGCCAATTCATGAACAGGATGAAAGCACCATACATCAGAAACGAAAACGGGCACTACGAGAGGGAGTGTTTTTATCTTTACGCTCATTTCAAAATTGAAACGACAGGCTTCAATGCTTATCACCGATAATCATATTAGTATATCGTTTGCGAAGGGAAAAGCCAAGAGCTACGTAGTTATGGTAAAAATTATTAATTTAAATGTAAAATTCCAGATTTTTTTTTTGAACGCTAGCATGTTTCAGAATATATGTGTCATTTTTCCGTCCGTGGCCGAAAGGGCGGAAACCCGTCAACATCGTCAAGTGATTCGGCAGTTGACTGGAGATCAGTCCAGTTAGGGTCTGTTAGTAATGCAACTTAACGTAAGCGTTCAGCGACCTGTTTCCCTTAATCTAGTAACACTTTTAAAATTAGCTTTCCCCTTGGAATTGGCATTCTTTACAATTAAAATTTAATGAAAATCGATTAAAATAATTGACAAATTCTTATCTTCGCTTTTGGTAGAAGCCCCCTTCCGTCCCCCAAGATAACATCAGTAAATGCTATACGTAACACATGGAATTGTGACTAATGCTAAATCCCTAACCGAAATGGCAGTGTGAATTACGTTTCTCAATGTCAATCTCGTTGCTCTTCTTCCGAATGTAACTTCAATGCGGGCATTGTTTGATAAACTGCCAATAGAAAGATGAAAGAACTTTAGTATTTTAACTGTAGTTAAGGAGGACACTTTATGTATTCTGATGTTTCTTTTGCCAACCATAATTAGCAAACACCTACAACACAACTCTTGTGACAAATTAATCTGTATTCGTACATGTACGTGTAGCTATATCCTGAAAATATGAAGAAAAAAAAGTTTTTTGAAGCGCATTAGCTTAGAAACTATAGGACCCAGCTCAAACAATTATAGGTATTATAGAGGAGCTTACGAAGTTTTATAAACGTGTTATACTTAACGAAGTTCAGGAAATAAAATCAAATATCAGAACAATTTTGAGCTCTTTAATTATTTTTCAAAATTAAGTTTCGTTGTAATGGGTTGCTAACCTATAGTAAATTCTTAAACTGCTTGAGCTACGCTGTTGTGGAGATTCATTTTTCGTACTTTGAACAGCTCATAGCGCTGAACATGGCATTGTTCTACCCACATTTATTAGGCTCTTTTTTTTTCCTTAAATCATCTTTCTTCTGCATATTTCTCGACAGTATACTTGAATTCCGCCATCTTCCGAATACCTAGCGGTGTTTGAAAAGGTTCTTCGATACTTAAAAGGTGATTTATTCCCTTTTAAATATGATGGCAAAGTCAAAGTAAGATAATGTACAGTGCGTTCCAAACATGTGGACTGAATCATTTAACTGAAAACAGCAAGCACTAAAAGGATAAATGGTTGTAGGGTAGAAGACACGAGGAAATGTTATTCGTGCATATTAAACTGTCTAGTCTTGATGTCCGCCATTTTGTTATCACTTCGACTTCTTCAAACGAGAACAGGGTCATGTGATACTAGAGATGAAGGGCTAGAAAAAACTAGCTTTTTTATTTAAAAAAGTTTCTTCCGCAGCTTTTTTGCCGGTTGAACTTTTTAAAAATATTTTAATTTTAGTATGTTTCACTTTTGTTTTCCCATTATAACACGAAAAAAAAATACTCTTCTGAATAGAAAGTCCTGAAAAAGTTCAAGAATCAAGAAGTCCGGTCATATGATAGGAAAGTAAACGTGCAAATCGGTAGACGCAGTAGCTTTTCTAGTTCCCTCGATTTATTTGTGGAATATTGGATTAATGTTCAACAAGAAATGTTTTAGTAAAAAGTTCAGTAGGATTAGCAATAACTACTCCAAAAGTGTAGTAGATTGTGTGGAACAAAATTATCATGTATAATTTATGAATAAACTAAAACTTCATTCTAACTCAAGGGGGAGGGGGATGAGAATGTTTAAAACGCTATTCACATGTTTGTTACTTCAAAAATTTTGGCGCGATATGACGGTAAATAAAGAATGAATTCTGTGAAAAATTGTTAACTAACGTCATACCCAAAATAACCGTTTATGGTTTTAATTTTGTAATAAAAATTTGTATTGGCCTATATGAACGTGTACCACAGGAAAGGGCATGAAAAAAGTTGTAAAATAACACCTCAACTAGCTCGCTAGCTCAATTAGGAGAGCTGCAATTCCAATTTCAAAAGACATTGAATATGCTATTTTGGGCATTTTTTTTTCAAACTTTACATAGCCCTATCGTCAATACCGGTCGATATATAAAGTTGAAATTCGGTATTTTTCTTAGTATATATGATTAGTACTTCTGTGCAAAATTTCATGACAATATGAGATGGTAAGGTAAAGTTTGTTTTCAAATTGTGTTGATTTGACCTGGAATGGCTCCAATACTGTGTGAATTAACTCTTGAGGCTCCAATACTGTGTGAATTAACCTTCCTACACGAGCATGTAAACTTATGTAAGAGTAACTCAAATATGAACAGTTTTAGCTTCTATCACGAAGTATATGTTGGTCAATTGCTTTGAATATGCAATGACGCTTGTCAGCGAATTGAAAGTGTTGCTAAATTGGACCAATGTATTCACGGGAAGGACAATTTTAAATGCCGATTGATTATACGGCTCAATATATTTGTAAATTTTGAGGATAAGGGGTCTTTCCTAGTAAGATAGTGAAATCGGCACTTGATCCAAATTGGGTCGCTATTGACCCAAAAGGTTACCCTTGACCTAAAACTACCTCAAAAAAATGTTTGACCCCCCACCCCTTCCCCCTTACCGAATTATCGTATCATACATGCTCAAAATTGAATATTTTTTAAATTTTGGTGGGGATGATCGAAAAATTTTGAAAGTTTCACAGATTGTAGATAGGCTACTATTTAAATGTGCAATTTTTTTTCAAAACCATTGATGAGTATTTTCTTTATTTTTTTGCGTGTTGAAAATTTCAAACGACAAAAATATGATTTTATAGTATATTTGGACTCCATGAAACACATATTAGAATATTGCAGCAATGTTTAAAAAAATGTTTCTGAGTATTAATGGGTTAAGGAGACAAATTCAGATTGTAAAATTAAGTTCTGTGAACTTAGACCTAAGTGGTGTGTATTTACTGGTACATTAGGGACACATTCTGTATGTGTATGCGTATATCACCAGAATGTGAAGTTAATGATCGACGATGCTAAGTCAAACGTGGACTATAAAGATTTGCTTGAAATATTGACATGCGATCAAGAATTCACAATGTATGACATATAACTCCATGCAGTGCCCAGATTCCGAAAATCTACTTCAACTACTGTTGCACGAAGAGTTCACAGACGACATTCCTGACAATATTACTTACAAACAATAGATCGTGCTGAGATAATCACCCTAGTGAAACCAAGAGAAGACTTTCTTGAGGACCTTGAAGCAAAACTCAGAAATTTCAATTCACACCACTGTGTGTCCAAAGAAGAATCTAATTTTCTTGCAGACAAAAAAGGGGTCTTTCCCACTATTCATGCATTGTTTTAGCTGATTTTTCAGAAAACTTCTGATTCGTCATTGAAGATGAGGATTCAAAGTTTTCATTGGGTGAACAAACGGGCAACGCTTCACCTACTTACTTATTGTAATTATAAAAAAATGATCGAGGTGATGTAAAAACTAGAGGTACCTCCAACGCAGTCCATACCTTCCAACGTCATCTAATTGAAGATGTTAAGGTACATATCCCGTCAGTGACACACATCATATACTTCACGGATGGGGCTGCAAGGCACTATAAGAGCAGGAAAAAAAAAATCAATTTGTATAATCACAAAGACGAGTTTGGTCTTGAAGCGGAGTGGCAATTTTTTGCGTCTTGTTATGGAAAAAATGCTTGTGACAGGGTAGGAGAGAAAACAAATCGGATAGTATCCAAAAGGAGTTTACAGATGAAAACAACAACCACATTTTGTTTCCAGAGGATATGTATGATTATTTGTGAAAAACATTCGTGATATACAGTACATTTATACAGTAGTAAGGAGGTGTTCAACCATGAAGCTGAACTGCGCGATCCTTCAGATGGCTTCAAACAGGTGACACAGTTGCATCTATTTAAGATGAAAACCGGCATATTGAAATTGTTGAAGATGTTAGGATCGAACATGATGACGTGAAAGTTCACTTTTACGAACCACCAGGACCACGAACTTCATTCAAACTTTCAAGACAAGACATGGGTGCCCTTCAAGAACATTTTAAGGAAGCTTACAGTAACGGCAGGTCGGTGGCACACTATCACTCCTCAGTTGTGTGATGTAATATCCAAACTTTTTGTGTAACACACTGTTTAAATGGTACGTAAACCAGTATTCTTTTTGTATATTTTCCTAAATCCCTCTGTGAGCTATTCATCCACCGCCTATTGATTTATGATGTCTACACAGTAAACTACGGTTATCCGTACTTCTGTTTATGTTTATTTCTAGGTGTAACTTCGTGTTAATAATGAAGGTACTCAGAGTCAAATCTGAAACTCCTACTTTTTGGTATGTGATAATATCATACAGACCTGTTATGGGAAAAAATATACATTTTTGTCAGGCCCCCCCACCAAAGATACGTAGCTGTGCAGTACGCACTTTCCTGAATTTTAAATAACTTCTACAGAAAAAAAGCGAGCACGTCTAAGGGTTGAAACTTGGTGAATGCGCACTTCTATATCAGACCTCTTTATCCAGAAAAGCTCACTTTCCTGATCATTTGCCTTCTTGCAAACATCGTCTGCTTAAGTCCGAACTTTTAACGTCAATGACCTAGTTTTTCAAACTTACTTTTCACCCTGCTATATACTTCATGGACGATAATGGCTAACACATAGTCTTGCTTACAATCTGCTGATCATTTTAGTTTTGTTCCATATCATAGAACCACTAAGGGCTGAGATACTTCACATTCAGTAACCCCTTACATCACCGCCAAATGGGTATCTTCGAAAAAAATATTGCTGCCACTCGAAACCTAACTCACTAAAATTAAAATAATGGTTGTTTCGAACTAACAACATGGTAAGATAACTGCACGTCAGAAATCAGATTTTTTTAAAAATTGCCAAGCAAGGATTTATTACTGTCCTGGACTACTTGATATGGATTTAGCCTTTAGCGGGATATCAAACTAACGAACTTTACCCAAAATCACTTTTGAGAACTATAACGAACTCGGGTTTATGAAAAAAAGACGTCGCGTAGCTTACAGATGTATTGTTGTTTAAAATTCTGGTGCAGATTGACTACGGGGTCTTCGAAATAAAAATAACATTTTAAAAAAACAACAAAGACACCGGGTAGGACATAATCACCCGTGAAAAAATGCGCTTAGGACAAAATCTTCCCGGTCAAATCCCCGCCAAAAGTAACTTTTAATGAAGCCTCTGTCACTTCTCCAAGGGACAGAGCTGCCAATCATCATTTCAGAACCAATAGCGTTTTAGTATATTTTTAGTCAGAATAGTGAACTTTTAATGAGGTGCAGGTTAGGCACAATTAGCAGACTTGCAAAAAAATAAAATAAAAAAATAATAAACAAAAACAAAAAATTCTAGGTTGCACATAAATACATTTCTTCTCGAAAATCAATCAAAATTCAACCATTTTTTTTTTCGGTGAAAACATTTGCATGCGTAAGTTGTACAAATAGGCCTATACACCCTTCCGCAAGTTTAGTCTATGGAAAACGTCTTGCTTGTTACTGGTTAGCAGTAACCAATAATATTCGAGAATTTGTCCAGAGCTTAATATAAAAGAAATGAAATGAAATCTTTGAGTTTTACGTCCCACGGTTATGCCGGTTAGGCTAAAGGAGACGGTGATGATGAGTAATGAATGAAATGGTGGAATGAAGAAAGTGGGAGGAAACGGGAGAACCCCGAGGAAACTCACGCACACGGTGTTTGTCCACCACAAAGTTCACTTGGCGGGGGCTGGGATCGAACCCGGGACCCCAATCACCAGAGATGAGCGCTCTACCACTGAGCCACCCCTTAATATAAAAGATGAGAATGGTATACAAGGCGTGCTCATTTCGGTGTGTGTTGTGTGTGTGAAAGTTATTCCCGGTATAATGGAGGTAATTCCTTCTGACAAAGATGGGAAGAAAGTTTTGTTCAATGGGTTTATATATACTTATAATAATAATAAACCCTCGCAGACAATAATATTCACTGGACTTGTATCCGGAAGAAAATTGTTTAGGAGCAATAACATCGGACAGTGAGGTGACTAAGGTTTTAAAATCCAATGGACATAACCATCTGCCTGATGTAACAAAGATTGAGGTAAGTCCACTTATACATTGTTTATTTGTAGACAGCGAATCTCTGGGGAAAAGCATCCCTTCTACATCAGTACCTATTCTTGAAACTGTATTTACACATTACTCATGACTATGATTTTATGGGGACAACTCGTTTCATTATTCATTTCTGGTTGAGAAATTTGGCTATTTATTAGTTAAGACTGTCAAAATTCAGTCAAGTGAAAAGATATTAAGTCCATATTTGTCACAGTAGAAGGGTACAACTCATGTAAATGTTTCTTCTCGTTTGCCATTTAATATAATCATTTGAATGAATATGGTAATTTGATTAAAGACAATTTATAATTCCTGTTTGCTTAACTACAAGTGAAGATTTCATTTTCAAGTTTCCAAGAAACAGCAAGTATGAAGAAACGTACCGGTTTGTACGTTGGCGTAATATTTGGAGAAACAGTAAGAGGGATGTCTGAAGAAACCATAGCGTTATTGGCTAAGAGGAAAGAGTGAAACGGTCACTTAGGTGACAACGTTCTGTCAAGTACCCACATGCACCTGATTCCTTACACGAGTTAGTGATTGAACCCAAGTGGACACGACGGAGACGGAAGATACAGAAAGATTTCTCAATTATGATAATGGGCCAGAAAGTGCGAACAGAATATTGATTTTTGCGCAAGATATGCTTCTGCAGCTGTTGCAGGAGCAAGACAGATGGTATATGCATATGACATTTCAAGTTGCTCCTAGAGGTTTCCGTCAATTATATACTACACACGAAATTGGTGATAAGTCAATTCTAATTGTTTATGTCTTGCTTGAAAGGAAGAATTATGGTACTTCCGTCGAGCTGTTTCAAGAATTATACAATTATTGTTCAAAAAAACATCTATCGTGCACCGAAGAGTGTGATAGTGGATTTTGAGATAGCAGCTATGACAGCTGTGAAAGAAGTATTTGGAGATGTAACGGAAATACAAGAGTTTTTTTTTTTTTTTCATTTATGTTAATCAACGTGGCGGAAAGTCCACACTCTGAGACTTGTAAATAGATATATATCAGATGGTAAGTTCAGATTGTTTATCGGTCAAATTGATTATCTCGCTTTTCCGCTCATAAGAAATGACCTACACGGTATGGAATTCTTACAAGAAATAGTGCCAAAGCAGAAGAGCTCTTAGGTTACTTCGATTCAACCTACGTGACAAGTTCCTTCAAGCAGGCACCCACAGAAGTTTGATTTATGCTACGACGAATTAAACTGAAGTTTGAACGTGCACAACCCTTCGAGAGTGGTAGTTGTACTAGTAATATCTGTGAACGCTGGAATAATAAGTTTAAAAAACTAGTGGGACACTCGCAGCCAAGTATCCATAGACTAATTGACGCTTTGCAGTGACACTGCTTCTACCTCAGTGGTTTGTTACCACTATCGCTTTGGTAGAATGCATGAAAAGAAGCAATGTAATTACCCGAAGCGTTTCAAAAGATTGTCTTAAAAGACTTTCTTAGAAGTGTCAGTCAAATTATAAGAAATCATTAAGAGATCTCATTGGGTCAAAATTTAACTTAATGGACGACCTTATTATAATTCTTGTAGCAACTGGTTGTAGTATACTGAATATATGTAGATTGATTTTAATATTATTTCATTAGAGTATCTTTGCTTTCTAAATTAGATGTATAATTTCACTTTTATTCACTATATTGTATACCTTTATTTATTTGATCATTTTGTATAACTGTGATGGCACTTCATATTAAAGCAGTTTGAAAAGCATGCTTGAGTATTCGTTTGACTTATTGTGAATCCTAGGTCCGCTGTTTTATGAATTTTTCGGTGTGTTAATCAGTTTCTTCAGAGGTGAAAAAGTACAGGTAATAAGGAAAATATTTTCCTAGAATGATATAGGAGATGCCAACTCACATGACATCAATATTTTATCATTATTCATTAAAAATTACTTTTCCGCGGGATTATGTCCTGTGTGTGTGTGTTTTTTTTTTTGGAGGGGGGGTTGTCCTAGATTCGACCATCCATTAAGGATTTCATATTGCTTTCATATATAAATTCAATGAATACACGTTCATTTTAACTAAATCAACTCTTTGTATGATCTGTCAGGAAAGTAAATGTACACCTATTTTTCGAGTCTGGCATTCCTGCGCTCCATCCGTGGAGAGTATGAGAATTAAATCAATCAAATGTTTACTGAGGGGCAAAAAGAAAAGCTTAATCTGAATAAGACATTGCAGAGGGGCACAAGCTGTGAATACGAATAGTGCATAGTGTAAATAAAGGACGACATCGAAAGAGAAAGCCAGAAACAGCTGTTAAACTTACAAAAAAAGAGTAAAAATTGTCGAAGTGGGAACATAAAACACAAATACAACAAATACGCCGACAACTAAACAATCACCATGCCATGATCTTGGTGTAGTTGTTAAGGTAATGGCTTACAAATGCAAAGGACGCAAGTTCGAATCCTCGGCAAGGACATTTTTAAAAACTTTTGTTAATACATACAACTCATGAGAGATGGTAAAAGAGGTCGTATTTAGTTTTTCGTAGCAATTATTATTGGTAATGTTTAGTACTGATAATACTTTTTGTCTTTGCGTATTGCTTTTGTTCTTGTCTTCATTTCGAAAGAGAAGAATATCCGAACAAATGCCACCAAAATTCCTCATATTTTGAATGTAATCGCCATTTGCAATTAGTAAAGAATAAAAATTGAACGTTCCGATGTAGCTGCAAAAACTAAAAGGAAAAACATGGAAGTCGACCATACTCATGGTTATTAAAAATACAATTTCTACATGCCTTACACCTCCCGACCACGTTTCTACGTTAGCAAGTAAGAGGCTTGTGTTTAGGTTAGGCTCGTCAATACGTTTTGCAAAGGGGCCCGGTTTAGCTCTGACGCACCACAGGTGCGAGAAGGGAGAAAAACACTTTTTCTCTCTCCCTGTGTGTGTCTATTTATCTATCTATTTGTATATATATATAACGCTATTTGTGAATGACATAACCACCCTAATTTTCAGCGGATTGAGACGAAACTTGGCACAAACATTAATTGTTGAAATATCTTGATGAGTTCGTTAACCAGAATAATCAGATGAAAATGTTCAAAATGGTGGCCCTCCAAACTCTTAAAAAGTTCCAAGGGAACCAAATTTCGCCCATAAATAGGTATTCAGAAAGTTTGAATAAATTTTCCTCTTTTACTGAAATATTTGTGTGCAGAAACTTATTGAAATATTGGACCCGATTAAGCGCCTAAAGAAGGTTCACGCCCTTTCGCTACGGTCAGGTTTTTTTTTTTTTTTTTTTTTTTTTTTGCAGGAGGGGGTTATTTTCCTATCGGAACAAGATGATTGTTAGTGATGATATGAAATTACACATTGAAAGTGAAGTAACTTGTGTAACGTGTTATTTGAAAGAATAATATAATAAATGTGCATTCCTCTAACACAGAGAACTGTAAATAATGTATTTCGAGTTCGGGAGCCTGAATGGCGAGGAGTGTTATTTGATTTGCTTTTTAGTAACACATTGCATTGCAAATAAAGGTAGGCAACATTAGTGGTAAGTAAAACAATAATAATAATAATAATAATAATAATAATAATAATAATAGGTGTTGTTTGTGGCAAGGCAATATCTTCCTCAGTTCTTCTTCAAACGTAATGATTGTAACGCCATATCTCCCATACAAACAAAATATTAGCAATTTATATCGAGAGAACGGGAAACTGTAGAGCGATGGGACCAACGTTGGACAGTATGCACTCATAGTACTCAGAAAAGTAAGCGATTTCAATGCAAAATGAACGAAGAGTCATTGTCATGGGTACTCATGGGGCCACGGCAGAACCCTCTTTAGGCAAAATGTCGATAGCTTATATCGAGAAAACAGGAGGTGATAGTGGGATGGGACCAACGTTGGACACCGTGGACCCATAAGGCGCATCGAAAAAATTAGGGAGGCGGGCGCCAGCCAGCCTTACTTATTTCCACATAATAATATAAAATTATATTGTCGAAATACACACACGAGTTAGCTACTAATATTTCATATTATTATTATTATTATTATTATTATTATTATTATTATTATTATTATTATTATTATCATCTACAGCGTCTTTTCATTACGTGAGCATGTTTGACATGAAACCAAAGAGAAAATCCATCCTGTAGCGAAAAGAAACAATACTTTCTCTCAAATGGATAAAATATCAAGCCGAGATTGATTCGAACTCGCATGGACGGCGCGAAAAGCCAGTGCTTTGTCCACTATTTTTTTAACTGACTCACCGAACGCGTTTCAGTAACTTACTTATTGCTAATTTTACTTGCTTCACTCGTTTAACTTGCTTTTTCTAATAACTTAAACGACAGGGACACGAACACAGAAACATCGAGAACAGTTAAAAATGATAGATGCTCTCCCGCCGAGAATCGAACCTGAGACTCCATACACCCAAGGCTCACGTGCTAGCCTCTAGACCAGCGGCGATGGCAACGCTCACTCCCTGTGTCGTTAGGGATTACGACCACTGTATTGCCAGCTATCACTTCTGTGGGTTGTATACTATGATCACATGTTTCTTCTTTGCTGGAAGAGTAAAACCTACATTATATGTAATACATGAGGTATTTAGACCTACATGCTCTTCATATAATGTAATAAAAGGGTCATGGTGTCGGATTTTAATACATGACGTATTGCAGGATACAACATGCTTTGCATTACTTGTTTGTTTGTAGACAGCTACTAGCTTAGTGTTCTGAAAGGTTGTGTATAAACTAGGGATAGCCCGTTCCGGAATTATTAGTTTTCGGATTCCCGAAAGTAAAGCCGGACGAATTCCGGAATTCGGAAAATTCCAATTTTGTAATAATTTCGGAATTCGGAAAAATCCGGAATTTAGAAATTTCTGATTTCGTTAACATTCCGGAATTCGGAAAATCCGGATTTTTTCGAAAGTCAGAGTTTTTCTCAATTCCGGAATTTTCTAAATTCCGGATTCTTTCCGAGTTCCAAAATTCTTCTGAATTCCGGAGTATAACTGAATTCCATAATTTTGCGAAATCCGGAAAGTGAAAGTTCCGCTTCCGAAAAATGAATTTATTTTGGTTAATATGAATCGTGGCGGAAATAAGTCTTTGACCAGGTAATGGCGACTGTTTTGAAAGAAATGAGGAGTATGAGAATTCAATCTGTCATATTTGTAGTTTCGTGTGGAGAAAGAACGAACTTGTGAACCAGTGGTTTAAGAAAAACTCAAGTTATTAATGTAAACTTTGCCGACTTCATAAAAGAAATACGAAAGACATTTTGAATCGAAAAATATAACATACAAGTTTGCAAGCGGAGACAAAGAAACCTAACGTAACCAGACTAAAGACGGATCGTTTACCGCGTAGCGATCGCGGTTCAGTGGTCAAGGTGCTTCTGCGAATGCACATTGCAATTTTTTTTTCTTACTTTAGAATTTTTGATGGCGATTGAGCAGCGATAACATACGTTTTATTATATTCAGATATTTGAATACTCGGATGTTTCAATACTTGAACTATCAAATCTTCAGGAATAATAATAGTAATAATAATAATTTTTATTATCTCGTAGAAGATTAAAAGCTAGAAGCTAAATTATCGCTCAGGTCATACCATTACAAGGAGAAACGTGACATTTGGAAAGAATATTTCGGTTTGGTTTAATGTTGCTCACGAGAAGAGGAGTTTCTCATCTCGTTTCTAAAACACATAAAATAACATGAGAATTAACATTTTACATTCGAGACGGGTCAGGGCTAAATCAAAATTTTCGTCTCTCTTTGGAGATGAGAATCGAGACGAGACGAAAAGTATCGTAAACATTTCCCGTCTTGTCTCGATTCTCGAAATAGTGTATGTCCATTCTTTAAGTAACAATTGCTCTGTAGACTGAATCTTTATAAGATTATTGGTTCGTTCCAAACATGTTCATGTAATGATATTTCCACCAAAGTGCATGCCGTAGTTAATTTATTCGTTGATCTGGAGACAATTTAGTGCCCATTAATAAATTAAATAACATACAATGGAATAAAATTACTGAAATGATATCGTATTATACAGTAATTTCGCCGTGCAAGTTCAATAGTATAATAATAATAATAATAATAATAATAATAATAATAATAATAATAATAATAATAAAACATTTTCATCGGTCGTGCGCGGAAAGTGAGAATTAAATCAATCACATGTCAAGTCAATGTAAGGAGAAAAGCCTAAACTGAATAAGACATTGAAGCGGGTCACAAGCTGGGAATAAGAATAGTGCATGGTGTTAATAAAGGACGACACCGACAGAGAAATCCAGAAACAATAGGTAAACGAAGAAGAAAAAGAGTAGAAATTGTTGAAGTGGAAACAAAATACAAATACGAATAGGGATGAGCAGGAGTCGAGCCAAAATTCGACTCGACTCGAGTTCAATCCGAGTCGAGTCAAAGGTATTTTTCTTGAGTTGAGTTCCAAGCCAAGGCGCTGTTTTCGAGGTCGAGTTTCGAGTTGAGTCGAGTTTTATAATGGCTCTCTCGCGCGTTCAGCTCGTTTTAACTCGTTTTGAAATAATGGCCTGATTAGACTGGAAACCGAAAGCCATGAGAAATGTAGGCAGTAATGTGGGATACTTTTAGTGTTGCTCACGGCAAGGGTGCGTCTCCTCTCGTAATTTTGGTGCATCTCGTGGGGCAATTTAAGTGTATCTCGTCTCGTCTAGATAACGAGAAGACAAGAGTTTTTTTTATTATTATTACGAGACAGCCTCAAATGTAGTAATCACCAATATAAGTATATACTGTAGTTCTTAAAATTAAGGCTAAGACCTGCACGGTCGAATTCTTGAGCCCAAGCAGAAGACCAACTCGGGTAGTGATATCAACCGGCTCGGCTCGTATCAACTGAGCGAAGTTGTTGTATTACTATACATCTGCTTCCGCCCCTGTCAAATCTGGTCGATCTCGTTGACGCGACATATTTGCTTTTTTATACCCCTTTCTTCGTTTACTGAACAAAACAGTAACTATTCTGAAATATACTACTGCGCATGCCTCGTAGATAAATATTTCTGATGCCAATAGTTTCCGTTTTGTCCAAGGAATGTTCTTTTTCTTATTCCCAGCATGACCCTTTTATTACATTATATGAAGAGCATGTAGGTCTAAATACCTCATGTATTACATATAATGTAGGTTTTACTCTTCCAGCAAAGAAGAAACATGTGATCATAGTATACAACCCACAGAAGTGATAGCTGGTAATACAGTGGTCGTAATCCCTAACGACACAGGGAGAGAGTGGTGCCCTTCCCGCTGGTCTAGTCGCTAGCACGTGCGCCTTTGGTGTGTGGAGTTCAGGGTTCGATTCCCAGCGGGAGAGCATCTATGATTTTTTACTGTTCTCGATGTTTCTGTGTTCGTGTCCCTGTCGTTATAAGTTATTAGAAAAAGCAAGTTAAACGAGTGAAGCAAGTAAAATTAGCAATAAGTAAGTTACTGAAACACGTTCAGTGAGTCAGTTAAAAAAAAAAAAAAAGTGGACAAAGCACTGGCTTTTCGCGCCGTCCCACAGTGGGGCGAAAACGCAAAAAGCTGGCCAAAATATGATAACTATATTCAAATTGAATGAAATTTAGTATTAAGGGGTTATTGAGTTTGCTGATTACGATTCTGTAACTAAAGTTGAAAAAAACAAAATGGCGGATCCAAAATGGCGTATAAAATTTGCAAAAGTCAAAAAAGTCGTAGAAATGTTCTCAAAAGTGACGATAAGGGGGTTATTGAGGTTGCTGATTACGATTCTGCAACTAAACTTAAAAAAACAACAAAATGGCGGATCAAAAATGGCGGAATAAAAAGAATGTCAACATACTTCGTAATTTTCACACTATCTTTAACAACATTCACTTTTTCACATATTTTGATGAACAATTACTTGTTACTTACGTTCTTATTTATTAAAAATGTGTTATTACTTAAATGACACAAATTATTGGTATTTGATTCGGTTATGATAACTGCAAAGGCTTGTCACTGTAACATTAATTGAATTAAATGAACAATAATTAACATCAACACGCTTCGTAATTGGCACGTTTTGGCAGCTACTTTTTTGTCGACAGCATTAATTAATATTCCGACTACCATTCTACAAAATATGATCGTGGTGCACGAGGGTGCACATAATGTTTTCAACGCTTTAAGTTAATAAAATATATAAACAATGTGAAAATTTTGCCTGACTTGCGATTCAAATTATAAATTATTACATCATTATTATTAATTTTTCACTTCATACACTTATTCTACTTACCAGTACGATATAGGAAAACTTTACAGATTTAAAAACTATGAACGCGTTCGAAAGTTACAACCGTTTCAATGGACGCGTCACAATTCTTCTATTGTTCTCTACGCTTTTGACCTGCTGAAGGGTCTACTTAAGAGTGGCTCAGGTAGTCAAAATAATGTGAAAACCCTATTCTATTTATGGATTTGAGCCCTTCTAACATCACTCTACCCAACTACATAAAAAAATTCCTATATTACTAACTTTCGTTTCTTTACTTTTGGCCAGCTTTTTGCGTTTTCGCCCCACTGTGCGTCCATGCGAGTTCGAATCAATCTCGGCTTGATTTTTTATCCATTCGAGAGAAAATATTGCTTCTTTACGCTACAGGTAGTCCACTCTTTTCGTATTTTTCGCTGTCGTTCACAGTTAAAGTAACTGACTATTATTCTTTCTACGAATGATGGATTTTCTCTTTGGCTTCATGTCAAACACGCACACGTAATGAAAAGACGCTGTCGATAATAATAATAATAATAATATGAAATATTAGTAGCTAACTCGTGTGTGTATTTCGACAACATAATTTTATATTATTATGTGGAAATAAGTAAGGCTGGCTGGCGCCCCCCCCCTATTTTTTTCGATGCGCTTTATGGGTCCACGGTGTCCAACGTTGGTCCCATCTCAGTATCACCTCTCGATATAAGTTATTGACACTTTGCCTAAAGAGGGCTCTGCCGTGGCCCCATGAGTACCCATGACAATGACTCTTCGTTCCTTTTGCATTGAAATCGCTTACTTTTCTGAGTACTATGAGTGCATACTGTCTGAGTACTATGGGAGCAACGCTCTACAGTTTCTCGTTCTCTCGATATAAATTGCTAATATTTTGTTTGTAAGGGAGATATGGCGTTACAATCATTACGTTTGAAGAAGAATTGATTAAGATATTACCTTGCCACAAACAACACCTATTATTATTATTATTATTATTATTATTATTATTATTATTATTATTATTATTATTATTATTATTATTTTACTTACCACTAATGTTGCCTACCTTTATTTGCAATGCAATGTGTTACTAAAAAGCAAATCAAATAACACTCCTCGCCATTCAGGCTCCCGAACTCGAAATACATTATTTACAGTTCTCTGTGTTAGAGGAATGCACATTTATTATATTATTCTTTCAAATAACACGTTACACAAGTTACTTCACTTTCAATGTGTAATTTCATATCATCACTAACAATCATCTTGTTCCGATAGGAAAATAACCCCCTCCTGCAAAAAAAAAAAAAAAAAAAAAAAAAAAAAAAACCTGACCGTAGCGAAAGGGCGTGAACCTTCTTTAGCCGTTTAATCGGGTCCAATATTTCAATAAGTTTCTGCACACAAATATTTCAGTAAAAGAGGAAAATTTATTCAAACTTTCTGAATACCTATTTATGGGCGAAATTTGGTTCCCTTGGAACTTTTTAAGAGTTTGAAGGGCCACCATTTTGAACATTTTCATCTGATTATTCTGGTTAACGAACTCATCAAGATATTTCAACAATTAATGTTTGTGCCAAGTTTCGTCTCAATCCGCTGAAAATTAGGGTGGTTATGTCATTCACAAATAGCGTTATATATATATATAAATAGATAGATAGATAGATAAATAGACACACAGAGGGAGAGAGAAAAAGTGTTTTTCTCCCTTCTCGCACCTGTGGTGCGTCAGAGCTAAACCGGGCCCCTTTGCAAAACGTATTGACGAGCCTAACCTAAACACAAGCCTCTTACTTGCTAACGTAGAAACGTGGTCAGGAGGTGTAAGGCATGTAGAAATTGCATTTTTAATAACCATGAGTATGGTCAACTTCCATGTTTTTCTTTTTACTTTTTGCAGCTACATCGGAACGTTCAATTTTTATTCTTCACTAATTGCAAATGGCGTTTACATTCAAAATATGAGGAATTTTGGTGGCATTTGTTCGGATATTCTTCTCTTTGGAAATGAAGAAAAGAATAAAAGCAATACGCAAAGACAAAAAGTATTATCAGTACTAAACATTACCAATAATAATTGCTACGAAAAACTAAATACGACCTCTTTTACCATCTCTCATGAGCTGCATGTATTATTAACAAAAATTTTTAAAATGTCCTCGCTTAAGATTCGAACTGGTGACCTTCGCATTTGTAAGCCATTACCTTAACAACTACACCAAGATCATGGCATGGTGATCGTTTAGTTGTCGGCGTATTTGTTGTATTTGTGTTTTATGTTCCCACTTCGACAATTTTTACTCTTTTTTTGTAAGTTTAACAGCTGTTTCTGGCTTTCTCTTTCGATGTCGTCCTTTATTTACACTATGCACTATTCGTATTCACAGTTTGTGCCCCTCTGCAATGTCTTATTCAGATTAAGCTTTTCTTTTTGCCCCTCAGTAAACATTTGATTGATTTAATTCTCATACTCTCCATGGATGGAGCACAGGAATGCCAGACTCGAAAAATAGGTGTACATTTACTTTCCTGACAGATCATACCTTAAATCATAATTTATTTGTGTATGCACTTACATTCCTTGCTGCATTCCTGAGCAAAAGCCACTCACCAATTTGTGCTAGCTTGGCACTAAAAAGCACGAATGTTACCTGAGCCAGAGCACAAGCGCGGCAGGGTGGCCCATGTGGTAGTGCATCCGAAGGAAGAAAGTGCGTCAACACATATAAACATGGGTTCGGAAAAGCACTTACCTTACGTGTTGGAGCGTGTATTCGTACGCTATTGTGGATTTTAGAAGTAGGATCACGGAATGTTTGTATTGCTTTCATATTGTTGTTCTACACTAACAAATTACTTACGCAGATTTCACAAATATGTGAGACCCTTAACTCCGACGCTTCTACAACAGCTCATCATGAGTTAGCATATTTGTTTTCAGTTGCTTAACGTCACCACACTTTGTATACTGTGGTTAATGGCTGCCTTATGGCTCATGCTTAAAAGATTACACTTTCACTAGTGTATTTCTATATAAATATGCATCTCACAGATATAAGAACATAACATTTCGATACACACTGATCTATTAAAACATTATTACAAAGGGTCTTTCCTAATAAGATAGTGAAATCGGCCCTTGGGTCATATTAAACCATAATGTCAAATATATTCAATATAGGAAATTTTAAGCATGATATCAAAGTCAAATTTACGTAATGGAAACATAAAAGCAAGTTTGGGTAGGTACAGTGAATTTTATAGTAGATATTACAATGGCAAAACGTGGCAAAGGGCAAAAGTCTCTTCTAAGTTTTATATCTCCATGTGGAATCGTTCAAAAAATTTGATGTGGCATCCTATCTTATAATTTTTGCACCGTTTCCACGTATTTTTCTCACACTAACCACATCGAATTTGTGTTTTGTTAGTTTGTAATAGATGTAAGAGATCCATCCAATCTAACATTGTCCTGCACTCGTCTCTTGCCGGTTTTTGTCACTCGTGAATATGTTGGCCGATCTTTGATATATTTACGCAAATAGTCCTGGATAATGGAACGTGTGATTGCAAGCAAGTCTTTGGCATGTTCTTTCCCAACTGGTGTCATTCGTAAAGTTGTTAGGCATATTCATTGTTACATTTAAAGGATAAGCAATGAGTGGCCAATACCATTTTCGATTTCGAATGCTAATACAGTAAGTGGATAGGTTTTGGTCCATCTAATCAACACCTCGCATGTAGGTGTTGTATCTTGCAATGCATACTGGCTGAACAATTAAAATTTTCTTCTTTTCTCTCGGCTCCATCTCTTACTTTTCCCTATAGGGAAAACACCACAGCTTGATGATCCTACAGTTAATACAGTATTATTATTGTACTGCACTAATGTTACTGAGCGTTTTGTCTATTTGCTAGATATAGGAACCTCGCTTCTGTTTCGCAAACAATTTTAAATTGTTAAGGGGTACATTTTCCTTTCGATTTACTCGGATTGTACCTATTGTATCATGTCTCTCTTTACTCAACGAGTCAAACAATCTAAAGCATGTGAAGTTGTCCATATAGAGACTATATTTAAACCCTGGGGGCATTCTTCCAATCAGATTCATAACGAAACCACCTACTCCCAATTCAGGAATTGTATTTCCTGTTGACCCTCCCTGATAGGGCTCTGCTTGGGTAAGGTATCATAAACGAGTCGTAAGGTACCATATCGTATAGCCGAAGCGAATGTGCTTCCCATAAATATGTTGATTTGTGGAATGATGTCTAAAATACGGAACCATGGCCTCGTCAATGCACAAATTTTCATCATTAGGGAAATATTGTAGACAACGCTTATTCAGCATGTTGAACAGTGGTCGAACTTTGCTAAATTGATCATTCTTATCTAACTTAGAATTATCACATACGTGGAAGTATCGCAGGATATCTTCAAAGCGCTTCTCTCGAAATGCCGTAATGATGTGTGTCTACACACGATTCCCACGATGTTACGTCCCATTTGAGTTTTACGGTACAGGAAATAGTTCCTTTGAAACATTTTCTATACGAGGAACATTAGGAGAAAGATACATTTAATGAGAATCAGTAGTCAGTATTTTGTTCGTTCTTCACTTTTTGATGTGGTTAAGTTAGTGTATGTAATGCAGATAAGAAAGTTGAAAAACTTTGGTAAAATTAATTATTTTATTATATGCTAAAATTATTTTATGTGAAGTGTTCTTTATATAAAATAATTTAATGTATTGTGTTAGCTTGGAGTCTTTGAAAGAGTATAGCCTCTCAGGAGGAAAGGTAAAGAATGGTTGCATTTCATCTCTAACTATATTATCAAAATTACCATTTCGAAAAAGAAAAAAAAATAATAATGGGAAAGGTCTTCAATAATAAATTTAGGATAAATTGTTTCAGCCAATCATGAATTATTTTTTATAGAGATCTAGTTATGTGTTACGTTTTACTTAGTAGTATATCTTCTACCTAAAAAGAGAATCTCTTTGGTTAGCTTTTTAACTCCTATAATGCATTAAGATAGGTGCTAGTTTAGCGCCATGTAAAACAAAGAGCAAGCCGTGTTTAACGCTCGGATCAAAATTAAGTTTATTTCCTCATTTGAAGCAGTTATGGACTGAAAAATTAATCACATTATTCTTAAAAATTAGTAAATTGAGAATTACTCAATTTATACAACGCGGGAATCTTTGAAATTCGTTTCTATTCAAATTTTGGGACTTTGAAAACCTATTGAACACCATGATGGAAGCTGTATCATCGAAACAATCTGATTTATTCCCATTTACATATTTCGCTGAACGTTAAAAGATTGAAGAATTAAGAGAATGAAGAAATTCTATGTCTGTGAGGAGTCGATTTACATCGAGTACAGTTTGGAATTATGGATGCAGTTATATCAGAAACTGGACGGAAGAGTGCTTGATAGGCAGTCCACCGTGCAGGAAGTATCCGATAGTAGAAAATCCTAATTTTGCAATTAGCAGTCAAGTAAGTTCTTTGGTAAATTTTAGTATCATAATTGGAGTTTTGTGAAGTGCAATTATGGAATTATCTAAAGGAGTGAAATTCGATTCATTCTACATTTCGGCTTTAATGTGATTTCAAAATAATGTGGAATCCTGCAAACAATGAAGGAAAGAAAACCATGGTGTTGTTAGAAAGTAGTTCCCTTTGGTACCACACTTTTAGTTCATTTTGCAATGTAATCTTAAAACTTTATAACTTTGGAGAGTAGAGATGCATATCACGTTACAGAATTCGTATTCTGTGTGAGAAATGCTAACCTAAAGTAAATTAATGTGAATAAATAGTAATATATGGATTTAAAAAAGATATAGTAGAGAAGTATATGAAAGATTATCGCCTCAAGAGTGATTGTACTCTTGCACTAGAAAATTCTGTTCCATCTTATGCTTTTGTTTAGCTTCTGTTTTAGTAGATGCGATTCTGCAGTAAGCATTTCATTTGTTTGAGTCGCTAGCTCATACATGGTTTAATACTAATTGTATTCAGTGTATACACCTATTTCGGTTATTCCTTTGATTCTGAATTAAATGGCGCTGCGAAATCTTAGGATTCGATGATAGCATGAGAGGCTGCTAATTCTTACTTTGCTTTGCGAATCATATATAAGTAAAATTGAAAATAATATGCGCGATTTTGGTGAGTTTCAGTCTAAATATTTCCTGCTGTGCTTGGTTCCGAACGATATGTTCATGTAAGCGACTTGATTTGTGGCCTATGACAGGGACCGAAGAGATTTATAATAGTAATATCGTAGTGTATAGTTATTGTATTTTATAATTGGGATAAGGTCAGTGCATTTACATTATTGAAAAATAATTATTGTGCCTATGTGTATATTTAAATAAAAAAAAGTAATGTTGTGTCTCGTGTTCTGTTGAGATAGTGTATTGTTGTGATAATGCGAAAAGAATGACCTTGGCACTGATATCTTTAAGCCACTGGTTCGATAGAGGCCTAAAGAGAAGATATAATATATATATATATATATATATATATATATATATATATATATATATATATATAGTGTGTGTGTTAGTGTTAGTGTAGCATTTTCACGAGCCACGCAATTTAGTGATGTTATTGCGCCTTTGTTTGACTTGAATGTCGTAGATGCATAAATACGTATAGCGGTTTTTGGTTATTATTTATCACACTATTGTTCTTGTTTAGAATATAAATAAAAATAATCCAATAACTCAGTTTATTTATATAAACCATAGTATTTATAAATTTGAAATAATAGGTTTCAAAGCAAGAACGCATATACGTTCTGAAACATTAAATCTAGTACTTACTATTTGTCTTAGCCAGGATTCGGGTAGTATTGTTCTTTCGCAGCTACAGTGCATTTCTGTTTCAATTTTTCGATCAGAATTTCATATTCTTCGGCCAATGATACTGAATGCATACTCGTATTTTCTGTCCGTGATTCTATAAGCAACTGAACTATCAAAGGCAACTTCAAGCTTTCTTTTCAAGCCTCTAGCCAATTGTTTTAACATTTAGTTAATTGTTCGTGGTCTCTGTTCTTATTTTCGAAGCAAGTGATACTCCTACTTTTGAACACGTTTCATTCAAAACATCAACATTGTCTGATGGAGGTGCAAAATCAAATTCATTTCCTGATTCATCATCATTATTTTTGTTTTTGCTTTTTCCCTTGTAGAACAAAGGTTTTTGTGTAGTACATAATGATTTTCCAGGAATCAGCTGTACTGTATAATTCTTTTTCTTTGGTAAACATGCACTCGAAATTTCTAAAAGTCCTGCAGTTATATATATATATTTTAATTAATGGATCTAGCGGGGTCGCAACACGAATTACCAAACAGATGATGATACTTTCGAGAAAACGTCACGTCATAGAAGTTACATATATTTACAACGACACTGCTTGTTCACATTATCAGAAGATTCCTCTTCTCTTCACTAAAGTCACTAAGTGTCGTCATGCATCATGATATTGGCCCATACTCTTACGGCATTCTTCACCAATTAATTTATATCACATTCTATTTTGTCACTAACGAATTGCAGTAATGATACACAGATCTGCACGAACACAACCGTCTCCTTGCGCTGTACACACCTGACTATGGCACAGGTGGTGAATTACCATCTGCTCCATGCCTGAACAAGATTCTACATTGTTGGAACACGTAGCCTACTGACTGTGTTCATGTACACTCATGTCCAAAATTATTGTCGCATGTCTATAAATGTGTTGTTGTAGGAATATAATTTGATAACGAATTCGCTCGGTATTTCTTATAACGTTAGGATGTGTATAATCGACAAAGACATGTATGTGGCAAATTTCATGTCGAAAGAGCAGTAAATAATAATAAAACGAAAATAAAACTTTCTTCTCCATTTAGCAACATTTTATTTCACTCATTCTAATTTTCGTATTTATAATTCTTTTCCTATGAAATTTACCACAAATATACATTTTCCGATTATACACATAGTATCAGTATTAAAAGTACCCTGCAAAATCATTATAAAATTATATTGTTACAAGAAGACAGTTATAGATATGCGACAATCATTTTGGACATGAGTGTACATTTGTTCTGTTTGCTTCTTAACAGGATAGAACTTGTTCTTGCATGTTTTCCTTAACCCATCTGTGAGTTATTCATCCCTGCGTATTGATTTATGATGTCTATACAGTAAACTCTTAGGTTATCCGTACTTCTGCTTATGCTTATTTCTAGGTGCAACTTCGTGTTAATAATGAAGGTACTCAGTCAACTCTAAAATTCCTAATTTTTGGTATGTGATAATATCATACAGACCTGTTATGGGAAGAAATTATACATTTTTATCAGGTCCCCCACCAAAGATATATATACCTGTGCAGTACGCACTTCTTTGAATTTTTAATAACTTCTACAGAAAAAAGGGGCGGGGCACATCTAAGGATTGAAACTTGCTGAATGTGCACTTCTATATCAGACTTCTTTATCCAGAAAAGCTCACTTTCCTGATCATTTTCCTTCTTGCAAACATCGTCTGCTCAACTCGGAACTTTTTACGTGAATGACCTAGTTTTTCAAACTTACTTTTCACCCTGCTATATACTCCATGGACGATAATGGCTAATACATTATAGTCTTGTAGCTTAAATTTGCTGACCATTTGGTTTTTGTTCCACATCGATAGAACAACTAGGAGCTAAGGTACTTAAGTTTCAGTAACCCCTTACACTACCACCAAATGGGCATCTTCGAAAATAAATATGGCTGCCACTCGAAATCTAAAGTCACTAAACTTAAAATAATGGTTGCTTTGAACTACGGACTTGGTTCAAACTATGGTGACTGCACATCATTTTTTTTTTTAAATTGTCGAGCAACATTATTGGACCACTTGACATGGATTTGACCTAAAATAAATAACATTTCAAACGTTTATGGGTCATTCCACTAAAATCGGATGGTTTACCACAAACTTATCGCACGACCGTTTATAATAAAAGTTCCGGTAATTCTCACATATACTTGTATGTTCGATGAACACAGTAGTATGATTAGAAATATCGGATTACTATATCTTAGAAATTAAAAGTGGTGCAGATATGAGATGAACACCAGTGGAAAGTTATGAAATGACCCGTAATGCAGTGCTAGAAACTTTTTACCACCCCAATATCAAATGCCTCAAATAATGCCACAAAGTCACAAGTGAGCATCAGTCAAATTACCATTTTTAATTCCCGAAAATTCTGGGAAGGAGTTGAGCCCAAAATGTCCTATATGTACTTGGTATTTGTCTACATACAATGTACAGCTGGATGAAATAGATCGTACAAATAAATGATAATTATATAAGGTATCAAATATGGCCACTAACGGAATGTTGTAAATTTTTGCATATAAATATATCTATTTAAGAGAGTGCGAAAATTCTGAAACTTACGCTTGTAAGTGATCTTTAGTTCCTAATGTACTTGTGGTAAAAAGCTGGAGTTTTAGGGTTGGGAAGTACAAAACAGTAGAGTTAGTATAAAATGATGTCAAGGTACAGGGCAGTGACATGTATTTCTTTCAGTTATAACATGTACAATACATGAAAATGGAACTAAATATGATAGAACAATAAAGCACCATGTTGCTAATAAAGCATGAAAAAAGAAAAAAAGTTCTAACAAACATGTGTGATTAGTCTAATAACGTGCGCGTCATTGCAAATATGAACATTATACCAAACTGCTCGGATTTATATGAAGCAGCACTATAAGGCAAGGTTGAACACGCTTCAATGGAAACTGGTATTTTGATAGCATCGTCTCTGGACGCGAGAGCTTAGTACTAGTGAGATTAGGTCAACGATGTGTGAGACCAGATCATATTGCTTGCGTTTCCTTTAAATCTCAGTACCTCTTAGCTGCTACCATTCTTTAATTTTTACTTGTCTATATCATTTATATCCAAAAATGTTAACATCAAATTTGGTATAGTGGCAGTACAACAAGATGGCCTTAGTGGGTGGTAATCGGAACTGTCCGAGCAGTCGTATCCTCTTACTAGTGACATTGTAATTTAATGTGCGGCCAACAACGTTGCCATATTTTTGCCCCCCTTTAAACTGTGACGAATGACTTACACATGTGGGTTTAAAGGCACTTTCCTTTTTTCTCTCTTTCTTTTCCCCCCTTGTCAATGAAAGATTGATGATTCCTTTCTTGTTAATGCTAGTGAATAAATAGAAATAGAAATAAAAGATTTTAACGTACACTACCACACCAGTAGTTTAATATTTCAGAGTACACTATATTTTTATTGTTTGTTCTATCCACAGCAGGAAATTATGTGTAATATTCACTTTAATTTAATGCAAATGTCATAAATTATAATTTATTCTTAAATATATGTTTAAAAATAGAAAATATTGTTTTTTATTTATTAACTTTGTTTCAGTAGTTCATAAAAGTAAAAATATTAATTAAATAGACTGCACTACAGTCCGGTTTAACCGAATTTCCGGGTTAACAGAATCGCTAAAAGAAATAGCATTTGTTTGTGCACGACTTTTATTCAAAAACACCAACAATGAGTAAAATACTTGTTTTTAAATGAGTAAAATAAGAAATGGCTTTTTGCACTCGATTTAGTTTTCCAAAATTAGGTTATATCTCCTCATTGAATTTCCACGGTTTGGAAGTCTTAGCTACAGTGAAACGATACTCATTTGTTATATTATCAAAATGCGTATGCTAAGGTTGAGGAACAGGATTCAAAATGTATGCCAGAAAGAGAGTATTTCACGACATGTTAGGGAGATGAAACTAAGTATATAAACTCCTTATTAAAAGTAAGTGAACATGTGCTCCAGCATTTTCTGAAATTCCACTTTTAAGAGGGAAAATTCTATAATTATTTTGTCAATGTGTAAGAAAAGATACAGGCCACTCCACTAAACTTTCTCGCTCAAATTTCTTAAACTATATCATATTATGCTGAAGTTATGCCTTAAACATTAAATACAAACAACATTTTGTTTTTGAAAAATTTCGTTCGAAGGAAATCACCGGCATGAACTTTTTCATAAGAAGTGACTAATGGCACCTTCGTATATCAAGGTTATTAATTAAATATTTGTTTATGAGTTATCAACAAAATCACATGAGTCGTATTAAGGAAATTGTAAAAACAAAGAAAAAAATACTACCTTTTGTTGATATTTTCTTGCGAAATGATTGACGCAACATTATAGAATTGTTAATTATATATAAACAAAATCGCTTGAGTTGCTTTTGAGAAAATCATCCAATAATAAACTCATTCCTATTAGGAAATTACCCCTTGTGGATTTATTCGTGAAAAATTACTTAACCCGTATTATAGAGTTATTAAACAAATATGTATCGCCTGTTTCGTTTTTGAAAAAAAAAAGTCCCGAAAAAACTCACCCCAAGAGTAAATTAGCTCTTGTGAATTGTTTCAGGGTAAATGATTTACTCTTATTTTGTTAGGTCAGCAATCAAGCATTTATTGACGAAATACCATATAAATCGTCTGAAAAACTTACCCGCACAAGTAAACTACCCTTTGTGGATATTTTCAGGATAAATGAGTTATCCCATATTAACAGATTGTTATAATCACGTATTTATGAAACAAAGCGGTGCTAAACTCAAATCTAACTTACTAACAAAAATTTCTGTATTAAAAAAAAAATATTTTCATGAAACATGTTTTGTGTTTGAGTGTGTGCTTGTGTGTTTCATTTGAAGTTTAAGTTCTATCCATATTGGTTGAAATTGCGATCAGTCAAGGTTTAAGGATAAATTCACTCTCTGTTATTTAAATAAAAATAAAAACACTCTCTTTAACTGTACACAAGACTAACAATATACTGGTAATCATTAAAATACAGTTAATAGCAAATGAGTTCCAAAGGAGAGAGCGAAAAACGTCCCAAATATGAAGACAAAATTTATCATGCATAGTACATTCGTTTATTTTATTGGCATATTGTTTTCAGCTTATTATCATCATAAGTGACAGTTTTTTAAGTTTTGTGACATTCCTTGTTTCAGTCCCGTGGTCTTTTTATCCTTTCAACGAAAATTCAGTTGATATTGGGCCATTCCGTGTGACGGAACGGGACATTTGAACACATTTTCACGACGTCGTTTGCTTGGTACTATCAACAGTGAGTCACGCAAATCTCTGACTGCCTTTGAAATAAATGAGGGAAGTGTAGGATCAGTGAGGGTAATTATGAGACACTGCCTGTGGAGGGTAATTATGAGACACCCCTCACTGCTCTTCAACCCTGTAGGATAAATACAAATTAAGAGCACGGGCATTTGGTAACATCCTTCACAATGCTCTGTCTACATTTTTAAGTTTCAGTTTACAAAAGTTTGGGTGTACCAACTTTTTAAATAAACTCATTAAAAAAGTGTTTTGAAATTTGAAATCCTGTCATTAACTTTTAAATCTACTCGTGCAGTAATATCACTATTGTGAAACCAATGGGTGTTGGTGGAAGCCTAGTAGTTACAGGTTAAGTTAAATTTGCATCTTTGGCTTTTGTTTCAGAGTTTTTGTTGTTGTTGTTGTATCTCATTTTGCTTATATGGAGGGTAATTATGAAACGCATGCTGGAATCTGTTTCTGTATCCTACTATGTTAAGTTTCAAAAAAGCTGTAATCTGTAGTTTAGGTAGTCCTACAATCTTGTTTCTTAGTAACTTTCGAAGTTGTAGGCCTACATTATTTTGTTGAAAATAGCCTAGGCTGCATATTAATATACTGTACTAAAACATAAAGAAAGAAAAGCAGCCTAAGTTGTTTTTAAGTAAACAGCCTAGAACTTGGTCTAAATTTGTTTCATAAGCCTGTTTTTTAACCTGAAACTATCTTATATGCCCTATTAGCCTACCAGGCCTATTTTAGTTAATTCACAAAAATGTTAGAATAACATCATAGCTATTTACACTTTCTTTAGGTATTTTCTTGCAACTCAGCCAAATATTTGTATATCTTTACGTAATAAACACAAAATAACGAAGACTTCTTTCTCTCATGATTGGACTCCTTCATACCTCAATATCACATACAGAAAGCTGGAGACAGCAGGTGTCTCATAATTACCCTTTTAGAGGGAAATTATGAGACACCACAAATTTGACATTTACTCATCAAGTTATGAGATGACAGGAAATTTCTTGGTAGCAAATTGTTACTCTATTGGCACCATAAACTGCTGCCTAAGTTAACTGCTTTCAAAACTAATGTAAGCTGACTAACATGGAAAAGTTGTGAAATCTGTCTAATAATTACCCTCACTGACCCTATTTATGTGCCAGAATATATGTAATGAGACGCACACTGCTGTCTATAGATAAACTTAAGTGCTTGTGACGGAACGGGTCTCGGAATATTAAAGCAGTTTCAGATAAGGGGACTTGGATTGACATTTCTGTGAAGTAACCGGGGCAGTCTTTCTCGTAATCGTATCGATTACAGTACTAGTTACTTCCTTCAAAATAGAGCCCTGGCAAGAATAGAAACCACTGGTGTAGAGAATAGGAAAGAGGAAATTATGTAACATGGCATTAGCATTAGCAAACCGTAAGATACCTACGGTCTTTTCTAGAGCATGAGTATTTTGTTTCTGTTAAAATGGTTTAAGGTATAATTGGCATTCCACTTTTTTTTTAAAGAAATTTTTATTTATATTTTACTTTTGTTGAGTGCTTATCGAAATTTATTCTCATTACATTTATTGAATGAAGTCTGCTCTGTACTTTCAATTCTTTGATGTTTATGATGCTCGTACAATTATTAATAATTCCGTTCATTGTATGTATCTATATCTAGATTAAACAATAAAATTAACTATTAAGCGATTATTAATAATTAGCCGAAGTACCCATTAGTCTCACAGGAAGAATATTTTTATGGAAAATATTAGAAAAGTATATTTGAACCCTTTCCCCCTTTTCGTTGTGTATTTGATCCAAGTGAAATTAAATAAATTCATGACAATTCAAGTTCTATGTTCAAAATGTTCTTCAGACAACGCAGCCGGTATTCTTTGCGAAAAATTTAAACCTTCTCTCACCTTTAGGGTATACTGTATATTTCAATCAAAGTGAAATGATAGAAACTCATGTGAGCCCAAGTGTTACTTGTGTTCAAACATTCATTTTAAACGAATCAAACGTTTCATCACTTTAGTCATTTTGTGAATACAAAACGGGAACTTTAAATATAAAGCCCTCTTTGCTGGAACATGTGTCAATTTATGTTTAATAAAAGTTTATATGCCAAGTTACATTCCTAACTTGAAGAAGTCGTTAGATGCTATATTTTTGGCATAAGTTCTGAATCCTCTTGACCCACTTAGGATACACATTTTAATAGAAGTAACATCACTTAGTTTCAATCGTCAATAGTTCGTCTTCAGATCAAAGAACGGAGGGAAAAATGATGAAATACAACAATATAAAGGGAAAATGCCAATTTGTTGTGCAATCTGGTTTGCTACAGCGACCAATAATTAAGTTATATTTCTTAGTGTGTAAACAAAATACGTTGATGTTTTCAGTTTTCACAGTTATCAGATTTTACTGCTTATCGTTAATACAAATTGTGATATATGAATAGAGCCATTATTCTCTATTGGATATATACTGTGTAGTATACTCTTTCTTCCAGCTAAAATTTAACATGGAAAACCCAAAATTAATATTGATGTATTAAAATAATATGTTCCTAAAATAGTGAACAGAGTTTGCGTTTTGCACAGCATTTTACACAGATATTCTCCTAGCGGAGGGAAAGATCACGAGCCCACCAAGGCACTAAAAATCTTGAATAAAAACACTTAGGTTTTAAGACTTAACATTTCGTCACTAGAGCGCAGAAAAGAAACAGAATACTAGACAGAAAGTACGGTCGTGTGCCATTATCAATTATTATTATTATTATTATTATTATTATTATTATTATTATTATTATTATTATTATTATTATTATTATTAATTATTATTCAGTTTTTCCACAATTTGATGATGAGAGAATCATCTTGAAAGATAAGTGTCTAAGAGAACGATATATTTTCACTGAATATTATTATCATATTGTAGCTATAAGACATGTCTAAATAAAGTAATTAATTTAAAAGGTTCAGTTCTTGTTTAATGTCATTAGTGGCGGTTTCCGAGGGGAATCGCATCAGTAAACCTTTATCGCTATACGCTAAGGAAAGAAGACTACCTAATATCCTAATTGTTTATAAGAATTAAAACATAAGGTAAGAATTTTCCTTAGGCTTGTAATAATAAAACTCTAAATTTTACTGATGTGATTTTTTTAGGAGCAGCCACTAAACACCATACTTTCTTTTTTTTACTTACTTACTTACTTACTTAATTGCAATGTGATGCAAATGACTGTTAAGTGTCATTTAATGTTAAATCTTAATTTTAAATATCAAGGAATGTATGTAACTACATAGAGAATTGACATGTGTTGATATAAACAACATGGAAATTATGTTGGTACAATAAGGATGCAAAGTACATTATTCGAAGAAGGAAGAGGAAAATATTCACTGGTGCTTTTTTTGTATGTGTTTTTTTTCTAATATGTAATCTATTTACTTTCTAGTAAGGGAAATGAACTCCACTCAAAACAGTACTATTAACTTCATTTACAGTCAATAATAACAGAAGAAGAAGAATTTGTTGAAATGTGTATTCAGCTTATTAAGAATTGAAGTTTTCAAAAAATCTAGCAGTAAAACTGAAACCAGATTGTAATTATTCTTTATGTAGTTTTTCTCTAGATAATTGTGAATTATATTACTTTATAACATCCGTTTCTTTCTTATTATACATACAAATGACGGATTTTGTCCTAGCACCTTCGAAGTGGTATTTGTTATTTTACACAAAGAAGTCTTTAGGTGCTAAACGAGAATCATGATGAACCAAAGGTAATTCCATTACGCTCAATCCAAGCATCCATCTTACACGTATACGATCCAAGATATCAACATGTACCCATTTCCACGTTATCAAGTAAGTGTGTCATGAACCAATGGATTAGGTAGTAATAAAACTTGAGCTGTGATACATTCAGTTAGGTATTACAAAATTCTGAAAGATTTTCTTCTTTCTTTCAACTTCCTTTATCGGTTAGCGTTACTTTTGTAAAACTAATTTATATAATTTCTGTATTCGTGAAAAGAAACCTAGTTTGAGAAATCAAACTAAAAAGTTTTCTCCCAGTAACGTCTCCAACTTCTGTCTGTGAGAATAGTAAATGCCAGTAGGGCGTTAATTTTCTACTACTTGGAATGTTAAGTATATTAAATATAAAAGTTTGTCATAACGAAATGAATACGGTGTAAAATATTAGACACTTTTTTAAATACAAGAATAGAACAGGATGTGGAATTGAATATATCTAAAAAGTAAAATCTCTTCTTTGAATGTACCGAAAGTACAGAGAAAGATTACTGGTGCTCACTCTATAAATTTGCAGTGATCTATTTCTTATATATTAATTTATCACGTTATAGTGTATTTATTTATATTTTTATACAGAACTCAATTTGGTGTTTTACGTTTTCATACATTTGATATCTAATTCAAATTAAGATTTTAAACAATACATTTGGTGTCTGAGGGTAAGGAAGGACCTTTATCGATTATTAACTCGTTGTATATTTAACTGTTATTTCTTAGTCAAATAATATGTATGTATTCCTCTAGCAATGTAATTTTGACATTTGTTTCTATACCAGGATTCGGCACTTTGTAATTTGGAAATAGTGCAGGAATATCTTGCATAATACAGTTTTGAACATGGGTTTTGCTCTAATCCATCTTTTATTATTAAACATATTTAAGAATTGGGAATAAATTTGTCAATTCATTTTTTTATTAACTTAATATAAACCGTAAATACATCTAAGTATTGGCGTGCAATATGACGATACAGTATTAACTAAAATTGAAGAATGGGAACATGGCGGATCAGTGGTAGAACGCTCTTCTCTGGTTTCCTAACTCGATCCGAGGCCTCATAGGTGAACAACATCGTGTCCATGGGTTTTCTCAGGGTTCTCCCATTACCTATCACACTCTCATTCCATCAGTCCGTGGGGCCGCGGTGGCTCAGTGGTAGAGCGTTCACCTCTGGTGCTTGGGGTCCCGAGTTCGATCCCAGTCCCCGCCAAGTGAACTTTGTGGTGGACAAGCACCGTGTGCGTGGGTTTCCTAGGGGTTCTCCCGTTTCCTCCCACTTCCTTCATTCCACCACTTCATTCATTACTCATCATCACCGTCTCCTTTAGCTTAACCGGCATAACTGTGGGACGTAAAACTTAAAAGATTTTTTTTTTCCATCAGTCCGTTTCATAAGCATTCACTTTCATTATTCTTGGTCTCCTTTCGTCTACAGGGTATAATTGTGGGACGTAAAACTGAAAGATTTAACTTTTCATTTATGAGAAAAGAAATACAATTTTTGTTTTGTTTTACTATAACTTTTATTGTTTTAAAGGATTTTCTGTATTTGGTTCACTTAAAGAAAATGACCCATTCTTTTAACTTCTATTATAGTTGAAGAAAAGGCTGAAATTTTGTAAGAGGCAAATATCAAAAGAGGGGAGGGGGGGTAGTTTGACAATACCGCCTGATTAGTAGCATTGCCAACTCAACATAAAGTTATATCTTTTAAAATGGCATTACCTCAAGCTATTACAGTTTCAAATGTAAATGTTTAACGGAAACTTACAATACTACATTTATTATTCAATTTTGCCAAACTAAGAATGTTATAGTATCACAAATATCCAAAATTTGGAGGACTCTACAACAATAATAACGCAACTGAAATGGGCGGAATGATGCACATTAAAAAAAAAAAAAAAAAAAAAAAAAAACTGTCATATACTATGACCGTATTATGACTCGTTTCGAATAAATAGAAACAAAATTACAAGGAATTAAAAATTTTAACTTTTTAAAACAAGATTTTCTTTCACAAAAGTGCTAAGATAAGTATCACATCCAAGAACTTATTTGGTTTTCAATAGATAAAGCAATTTTAATGTTTTTGCAGCAATTTGATATCTTAAACCGTTCCGAAAATATGACAAACATTGGTAAAGCTTGCAACACTGCTTAAAACTATGTAATTCCAAGAACTTGTTATAATTACAACTACCAATCACTATTTCCATAATGTTATACGGAGAAACAGAGAAAAGCAACAATCATTTTAAACATTTCGCACAAATATGTCATTTTAAGCAGTATTGAAAACTTTATTAATGATTATCACATCTCTGGAACAGTTTGAAATATCAAGTTGCTGTAAACAGCATTCTGATAATTTTGTCTATTGGAAACCATATAAGTTCTTAGATATGATACTTATCTAAGACTTTTTCGAAAGAAAGACTTTTTTATGTCGAATTCTAAATTCCTTGAAAATTTGTTTCTCTTTATTTGAAGTGCGTCATATCATATCATAGACAGTAAGTTACTTTGGATACGTAGCACGCCATCCATTTCAATTGCATTATTCCTGTTGTAAGAGTCCTCCAAAGTTTTGATGTTTCTGATTCTGTATTATCCTTAGTAGGCAACAATGAAAAAATATGAAATGAAATGAAATCTTTGAGTTTTACGTCCCACGGTTATGCCGGTTAGGCTAAAGGAGACGGTGATAATGAGAAATGAGTGAAATGGTGGAATGAAGAAAGTGGGAGGAAACGGGAGAACCCCGAGAAAACCCACGCACATGGTGTTTGTCCACCACAAAGTTCACTTGGCGGGGGCTGGGATCGAACCCGGGACCCCAAGCACCAGAGGTGAACGCTCTACCACTGAGCCACCGCGGCCCGCAATGAAAAAATAATTGTAAGTTTTTGTTTTACATACTGATTTGAAAACTAATTATCTGGTATAGTGCCATTGGGAAAAATAAACTTAATGCTGGGTTGGCAACACTTTTAGTCTGGTGGTATTGCAGAGTATGTCAAAATACTTCCTTCGCTGATATTTCTTTATTGCAAAATTTCAGCCTTTTCTGTCAATTAGTTTAGAAATTGCAAGAAGGGGTCAGTTTAAAAATCAATATACAGGGTGAATCTCTTAAAGTTGTTTATAAAGTTTTTGTGATAAACAAATTGAATTTAAATAAATTGTAAATAGACCTTGAACAACATGGTTTTGTATAGCACGACTGTTCCTTGAACCAAGTAATCACGTTATACAAGGTATTTCTGTCTACAATGTTTTTCCTTCTCTAGAAAGTGAAGATCGGTTTTTATAAGCCATGTTTCCATAAAGGTGCCGCTTACGTTATTTTCATAAGTTTGTGTTAATTTCTCTGTTGTAAATATAAACACATGTTTGTGCACGGCATCATAGACAAGAATTTTGTATGGAGGGGTGAGAGGAGTTCCAAGGAAGCAACCATCTTTTGTATTGCAATATGTATATATGTGTAATCTCATTTCATATAGTTTTACATACTATATCAAATTAAGGAATTTGGAATAGGGGAAAGAAATAAACTTTTCTCTTTCGTACGTTCATGTCAATGGAAAAAGCTGAATAGAAAACCACCATTCTTAGCCTTTCTCAAGCGTAAAAGAAAGAAATTGTAAAATAAAAGTGGCAGATTACTAGGCTAATAGCAATCAGCTGTGGTTGGCCAATGGCGCGAATTGGAACTTTTTTTTTTTTTTTTTTACTATGTCCAATTATTATCCTTTTGTTTTGGCTAAAATATATTCCTCCACTAACAGAAGTCCCGAATCCTCTATTTAAATTACATAAAAGTATCCAGAAGTTTTAACGAGTTTGTACTAATTATTGTTAACGATGTTAATTTCATTTAACTAACTGGTTCATACTAGCTTTGCTGTCTTAAATAACAAACTACTGTAGAAGTACAAATCACTGAACAAAGCAACGTTTATTTTAAAATGATAACTGTGTAACAGTTTCGCCAACTAAAGGAACACATTGGCTTCATCAGACAGACATCAGATGAAGCAAATATGTTCAGTTAGTTGGCGAAACTGTTACACATTCATTATTTTTAAATAAATGTTGCTTTGCTCAGCGATTTGTATTTCTAGTTTGTTAGTTTCATTTACAGTATCTCCAAATTTTATACAAATTAAAAGCAACAAAGATTGTTTAGAGTTAATATATTTATTAAAATAGATATAAAATATAAATATGTCTTTGTACATACTATTATAAAAAGTTACTTAATTTTAAAATAAATAAATAACATTTCATTAAGAAACTCAGTATGCTTTAAAATATTATCAAAAAATATTATCAAGGAATTCAAAGCAAAAAGCAATCGTAATTTTAAGAAAAACTGCATACTGAAAATTCGACATAACCACAAAATTTGTGGTCAACATACAAATTTACGTAATTTATGTTTTTGGAGTTAGCACCAAATAACTAGAGAGCAAACATCTGCGTGTTCTGAATGGTTTGAAAGACAAACATCTCTTTTGAAATCATTATAAAAAACAATTCTGAAAATGAAGGTAGACAATCTTCAGCAATGAAGTTAATTTTAGTTCAGAAGTTTCAAATTAATTGAAATCGTGAGTACAACATTACAACTTTTCTCTTTCCATTAAGCAATTACATCTTATTTAACTTAGAGTGTGATTAGGATCAAGGAATGTATGTTACTGGCCACTTTCTGTATCCTAATTTACTGCTTAATTAACGCAAATAACCTCTGGTTGCTTGCATTTCTTCAGAAATAGTCTCAAAATCAAGTTTTATGGCGTCACTCTCATCCTTTATAGTAAGTTCCAGATGCTTGATTTAAATTTCGTTCAATCCATTCTGTGTATGATGAAACTCTGACGTAAACACCTGGAAAATTCTTAGATCCACAGCCAACACCTGAGCTCACTACTCCAATCAAAGTGTGAATATTTCCTCTCCGAACAACTAAAGGTCCACCTGAGTCGCCCTGAAATATATATACAACATTATTTTATAAAATATGTTTTAAAAGGAAAAAATATTAAGAATTTAATCAAAATTATTAGAAGTTCATTATTTAGTAACATCGAGTTGTTTATTCAACCGGTGTAAATATATATTGTAGACCATTTATCTTGATATGCTCGTATAACTTTTAAACTAATAGACAAAATAAGCTATGTTTGACGTACTCTGAGATACCACCAGAGTAACAATGTTGCCAGTCCAACTGTGGTTATGTTTAAGGTTTGTATTTAAAATTTTAATTGGAGTGCATTGTGAGAGGTTTTTTAATGACTTAAATATAATTATTTTTTTAATACTTTAGATAGAAGAGTTATATAGTACAGTATAACATTAATTAAACCTGGTAATTTTTAGGCGTGAATAAAAGATATAAGCTTTAATATGTAATTGATTTAATATTTTTGATTAGTTGATATGTAGTGTTTGAGAATTGTTTTGTATGTTGAAATATTTTTGTCAGTTGACAGAGATTTTAAGCACATATTTGTGTTTTTTTATTGACGTTATCGTTCTACAAAAATTACTTGAGGTTTAATTTCAGCGCAAGTACTTAATATTGTGGAGATTTAGAGAGAAGTGTGTTATTTGATGAAATAGTTATATTTTAAGAACTTTAACTGATATAGAGTGTGATATTTGGAATTTGAAAATTAAATGTGGTTTTAATTTTTTAGTTACATTGAGACAGTTAATGATATAATGTTTGGTAACACATTATATTATTTTTGAAATATTGTGAGGTTATATATTATTACTTTTGCTGAGGTTGTTACCTAAAGTGACGTAGAATGTAGATGTAGAACCACGCCATTGAAAAAGTGACCCAGAAAATTGGGTTTAAGTACAAGTTTCGAATTTGGTTTAGATGAAGAAATTTCTTAACGTAAGATTTACATTATGATGAAGTTATTATGCAAGTTAAACTGTTTCTAGCACATAAAACGAATTTGCAGAAAAAAAACAATAATTTTTTAACATTTCATAAAAAATTTTTGATCTAAAATTATGTAAAGGAATTTTTTGTTTTGTTTATCCTTTTTAAAAATTAAAGTTAAATTTGAAATCAATAACTGGGCGGTTACACAACATGAAGTTCGATTTCGATTTTTTTAAACAACACTACGTTATGTAATTACATATTTCAAATCTAAATGTTAAACAAAAACTTGATATCAAGTATGTAATTAATTGTTGCAAACTAAAAATGGTACAGTATCAGAAACATCCAAATTTTGGTGACCTGTCCAGCAGTAATAACGAAAGTGAGAAAGACGGGGCAAAGCGAATCCAAAGTACATGAATGTTCAATACTATGATCGTGATATGGTGGAATTTGAATGAATAGGAGCAACGTTACAAATGATTGAAAATTTGACTTTTTTAAAAAAGCCTTTATTTCGAAAAACTGAATAGATAAGTGCCTCATCCAATCACAGGGATGGTTTTCAATAGATTTAAAGATCATAATATCGTTTGTAGCAATTCGATATCTCAAACCGATCTGGAAATATGGTAAACACTGGTAAAGTTTGCAATACTGTTGAAAATTATGTAATTACAAGAACTTGTTAATGTTGCATCTGCCAAAAACAATAGTTTGGATGTCATAAAGGCAAAAAAAAAAAAAAAAAAAAAAAAAAAGATTTAAAAAAGATTTTAAAAAGTTGCCCCAAATGTGCCATTTTTAAGCAATATAGCAGTTTTTACGATTTTTTTTTCATATATCTGGAACGGTTCAACATATCAAATTGCTGTAAACGGCATTACAGTCTTTAAGTCTATTTGAAACTATCTACGTAATTGGATCTGATATTTATCTAAATGCCTTTTCAAAATAAAATCCTTTGAAAAAAGTTAAATTTTCAGTTCCTTGTAACTTTGTTTCTACTTGTTTGAAATATTCGTATGATAACCGTAGTACAATATTTGACACTAATGTCTTTTGTGCATATGCATTGCCCCGTCCGTCTTACATGTGTTATTACTGCTGTAGAACACACCAAAATTAGATTATTTTTAGGCGTTTATCATACTTTAGTGTCCTTGGTTTGCAAGACTGCATAAAAAGGGTAGTATTGTAAGGTTTTTGTTTACTATATAAATTTGAAATATGTAATAGCCATTTAAAAAATATACAAGTTTATGTTGGGTTGGCAACACTGTTAATCTGATTGTATTGTAGTGTATGTCAAACAATGTCCTCTGTCGACATTTGCACGGTACAAAAAATTTCAACGTTTTATATCAATTGCTTTATAAGTAACAAGGGCGCATCAAGATAAAAGTCCACTCTGTATACTGTATATAGCATTTTTTGTATAAGTAATTTAATGGCCTTATATAGCCTCGCTGCTAAACTTTAAAAAAAAAAAAAAAAAAAAGTTAACGGCTCAGATTTGTTGTGAACTTTTTTCTGGCTCGTTTACACATTTTTTGACATTTTAAATTATATCAGCATGAAGGAAATGTAAATTTGTAAGATTTTTCCATTTTCCAGAAAGCATGAAGATATGAGATAACGTCGTGTGCCAGAAGGGATAATCAATTAAAACTCCTGCAGTATTGCAGCTGCTTTATTTATTATTATTTTTATTATTTAATAACAGGGTGTCTATCGGTCACGGAAGTCACGAAAATCATGAAAAAGTCACGAAATCAGAAAACGGTCACGCAAGTTAAGAAAAAGTCACGAAATTTAGCTTTTGGGTCACGAATTTTTTTTTTTACCTGTGGACATATAAGTGTAGATAGGAAAATTTTGTTCTATAAAACGTCAAAATTCACCATCAAAAATGTTTCTGGTTGGTTTTAGATGCTACCAAATCGCAAACAAACCACGCTTCTATCACATGCATGAAAATTCGGCCCAATTCGCACCCAAATTCGCTCTTGAAAATGTTACTAAATTTTACGGTTTGGGAAGGAAAAGGACACGAAAAAGTCACGAAATTTCATTTTCGAATTTTAGTAGACACCCTGAATAAGTAAGTAAAGAATATGGAAGTCTTTTTGGTAATGCTGATATTTTATGTGTACAGTTGTATATGTGAAGAAAGTATCTTAGTTAAAGATTAAATACCAAATTAAGAATTAATTAAATTGAGAAAATTAAAGGGTAAGTTATGAGAAATGAGGCAATACGAACAATTAAAGTTAAATGAAATTAATAAAAATAAATAAATTTCGATTTATTTCGTTTTAATGATTGAGTATGAATCAAGTTTTCTACAAACATTCATCTAACTGGTATAAATTATTCATACTACAAAGAAACAAAACGAAGAACTACTGAATATAAAATACATAATTAGTTATAGGACAATAGCATAAAAGAAAGATACATAAAAGCTACAGGTTTAACGACTGAACACTAATTGTACTAAATTAGCCTTTGGTCTATTCTTTGAGATTGATATAAACTTTCAAGGAGAAGATCTTTTTCAAGCGTCCTTAATCATTTGCTAAAACATGTTCCATTCGTGACCCTATTCATTGTAAAGTAATCTGAGAAAATGTATCCACAAAATAATAGACCTGTTACTCTTTGTCTGTGTTATCTCATAAATAAAGGAACTAAACATTTCTGAGTAAACATTAATAACATATGGTGCATTTTTAAAATTTTGTTTTGCTATTTAATGCTTACGTGCTACTACAAGAATATGCAAATGTGCATAAATGCATTTTCTCACTTAATGCAATTTTTCATCATATCATTATTTATGTAAATTAAACCAACACAACCTATGATTAAACCTCCAACAGTCCATCTATGCTACTGACACCAATTTTATAAATAAGAAAGAAAACAGAATATTCTTTAAGCGAAAAAGATAGCAAATTACGTGACTATAATAATGAAATTCACTATAACTATGTTCTAAGTTGGAATGCAAGTTAAAGAGAATTTTCTTAATCTTTGAAATGTGTACTTTGCGTCCCCACTTTGTCTGTTTTACCTTTGACTTTTCTGAAGATAGAAACTCGAAGAAAAGTATAAATATCAAAAAGTAATTTCCTACAATCGCGAACACTGTACAATAATTTATTAAATTCACTTGAAAAAGAAATTTATGTTAACTACTAACAATATTTTTCCATCAAACATTATCTTCCATAAATATCATTTATGATATTATGAAGAAAAGTCTACGTATTTAAAGAAAAGTGTACACATGTAGAGAAAAAGAAATATGAATGTAACAAAGAATAACGATAAAATATACCTGACAAGCATCCTTGCCACCATTCGGACCCCCAGCACAAAGTTGGGAATCAATAATGCCATCAGGAAAATTTCGCTGAGATACTGCGGTGTTGGAGTATTTTGCATTGCAGTAGCTGTTATTGAAAACTTCCACACTAACCTCCTGCAAAACAGGGCTTCTTTCTCCTCCTACATAATATATAATAAGCATATATTATTACTTAAGCTTCATATTTGTATTTTAGTAATATTTTTACCACAGATTTACACTTCTTGACAATATGCAATTCTTTTTTATAAGGATTATTCTCACTCTATGTATAATAACATTTTCACATTAATATACATCTGTATGTAATCATCCTGCAAGAGACTATCAGAATTTAGAAGGGAGGAGAGAGAAGTATGGTAACTTTCAATCCTAATACAGTATTAAGAATGGGAAAGTAAAAACCCTATAATATCTTCTGGTCAACACTATAAACCAAAATATTTTGAAAAAATGAAAGCCAGAGTTATCCACCTACAAGCACATTTGATATTTGGAATATATATATATATATATATATATATATATATATATAAGTGAAATATCAGAATATAATGAAAACATCACATACACGAAAAAGGTTCACTATAAGTGAAGTGTTAAAGATCGCATGTAACTTGTATGCACGTGTATATAACTAGCATGAGTGAATATTGTTTTTAACTTTTTAAATCGTTTCGATTTAACTTGTGTGCTAAGGTCTTTGTCAGGGCTGGTGATTTTAGAAGAAAAAATCGAACTGGTATTTTAATATCCCATACTTCGTTGTTCTGTGACTTTGGTTTTATCTTGAATATGTAGAAATAAACTGAAGAAGTCTAACGTGTTTTTTTTAAAATTGTTTCGTGATGTTTGAAACAAGATGGACAATGAAATGTATGATTTTTATCTGCAACTGGAAAATCATCTTTTCTTTAAGACTCCTTCAGTTAATTTCTGTGTAAAATCGAATATAATGTTGCATGGCTCGAACCAAGGACCATATTCTTTATTGGAGTTGGGAACCTGTCATTCATTCATTACAAACGAACATGTGATGTTGAGAGGAAGTTCATCTTGTTAGGTGTTATTCACACCCGATATCGACATCACCAGCTGACGCCAGATTTTCAACAAGGAAATAATTAATTACCTTATGTTTGCTCTACTACAAGGAAGTCCTTGTATTTGTAAACAATATGTAATAAACACTGGTAGTAACTACCTATTACCCTTTGCCTATCAAACAGTCTCACACGCGTTAACTGGAATTCAGTTTTGTTTGGATCAAATGCTTTCTCAATGTGTTTGTTTTTACTGGACTCTCATTGTCATGCACCTACGACGATCAATGCTCGCTTCGACCATCGACCTGGTAAACATTGACACAATAAGGAAATATCGTTGATGAGTAGTAGGTACTTCGACTCTCGGAAGTCTCTCTTCCTGGTTTTAGTATATGTAATCCTGACGACGTTAGCAGCCTAGTAGGAAGTATAGCTGCTTTATGTTGTGTCATCGTTATGTACTTTGGCAGTGTCAGTTTGGGGAATTGAATGTGCATGTCATCGAGTGAGTGTCACTACCATTGCTTCCTTCATGACGTCAGAGAGACAGTCGAGACAAATACACTTGAGAAAGCTCGATCTTGGTCATTTGGTCATTGCTCATTGGGAGCTTCGTGACTTGGTCTTTCGTCACCGTACCTTCGGTCCGGCATTCGATGCCTTGGTCGATTGTCGGACAAGTCATCATGGAGATCTTCAAGACGCCTCGATCTACAGGTCTACGCCTTCAACTTCATATTAGGGTGAGACTGTTCTAAATTTAAGTTGCAAATCCTAGCTCTACCATCCATTCCTTTAACGTTCTCATTGCTACCACTCAATATTATTAGAATCATGTGTTTCATTTTAATCAAATTTAGTATTCTTGGCTAGTCCGTACTGTTTCAATAAATAACACACGGGCACTGAGAAAAGCGTAAGTTTTTATTAAAATATCGATATGAAACAGTTTTGCCAACTAACTAGACCTTTGACTTCAATAGTCGAGATATTGTGTCAGATAAAGCCAAATATTTAGTAGTTGGCGAAATTGTTACACAGATATTTTAATAAAATCATTGTGCTTTGTTCAGAGACTGTTATTTCTATTTTGAATTACTAACGTGACGTGAACTAGTAAGTTATAAAATCTAAGTCAAAGTAGAACATCAAGGTATGAGGATATTAAAATAGCAGTTCGATTTTTTTCTTTTGAAAACCATCAGCTCTGACGAAGACTTCAGCAAACATGTGAAGTCAAAACGATCGGAAAAGTCCATATACATTCAAGGAAATTATTATTATTATTATTATTATTATTATTATTATTATTATTATTATTATTATTATTATTATTATTATTATTATTACTACTACTACTACTACTACTACTACTACTAATAATAATAATAATAATAATAATAATAATAATAATAATAATAATAATAACTTTATTTTCAGTGCCGTGAACAGCTCATTGGCAAAAATACAGCACTATGTTAAGACTATTATACAATCATTTTAAACAGACCAGAAAATTTGTGATATAGAATGAATATTAGTAGGTTAAGACCCTTGTCAGAAGTTTAATATATTCACATTACAAGATTAAAGCTGATTATAAAATAAGATTAAAATAGATACAGTCAATATCATAAAATACTATTAACAGAACTATAGAAATCAAAGTTTCATTTAACTATCGTTAAAATAATGAGTCAACTTTGCTTAAAATTTCGTATCTTCTATGTAAAAGATCCTGGTTACCTATTGTCACATTTTCACATAAAATATTTTTTCTTTGAATAAAATGTTATAAATAAAGATATTCTGAAGATATATAATAATAATAAAATGAAGGCCCTTGTCGTGAAGTTAAAACAGATTAATCTTTGGAAAAAAAAATATAATTAAATAAAATAATTGCTCTATTGTTTCTCCCAACATATGTTCATTTTAAGCTGTTATAAGACATTGTCACTCTTCTCAATATTTCGCGTTTTGAATTTAGTGCTACCAATGTTGACTGATTTCTTACACTATAACACGGCACTCTTATTCCTATATTTTCTAAGCAGTAATTGCTACTATATTTATTATCCAATACCATTTGAATAAAACATTTATCGATAAAATTTCTTCTTTCTACTAGAGAATGAAGTCCCCAAAAAGTTAACCAATATTCATACTCGTGTGAATAGTAGTCCTTTTTCATTTTATAACATAGTAGTCGTATAAAACATTTCTGTACTGCTTCAAGTTTGTTAATAAGTATATTAGACAAGCTGTTCCAAACGACTGAACCAAATTCAAGTTTGGATCTAACAAGTCTTATATAAGTACACATAAGAACTACCATTTAAAAAATCAGGCCATTGATTAAAGATAAAACCTATGGTTTTTCTCGTTGATTGTACTAAATCATTTATGTGATTACTAAATCTCAATTGTCTGTCATAAATAATACCGAGATCTTTAATTTGTTCTACTTTGTTTATTCTTACTCCATGAATTTTATATTTACTGACAAAGTACTGTGTCCTATTAGTAAATGTCATATATCTAGTTTTTCCAGAGTTAATAGTTAATAAATTATTCTCGCACCAATGGTTTACTGCATCTAAGTCTTTCTGCAGGAGATAATTATCATACTCATTATTAACTATTCTAAAGAGCTTTATGTCGTCTGCGTATAATAGTATTTTTGAATACCTTACTTTTCCTGGTAGGTCATTGATGAATAGAGAAAAAAGAAGCGGACCCAGGGGAGACCCTTGAGGTATTCCCTTCCCTATTTGACCTTGAGTAGATGTTACCTTGCCAATTTTTACCTTAAAAGTTCTATTTGATAAGTAACTTTCAAACCATTTAATATAAGACGGTGATAGGCCAATGTTTGATAATTTATTCAGAAGTAATTTATGATCAATAGAGTCAAAGGCCTTTGACATATCAATATATATAACATCAACCTGTAAATTACTTTTTAGTGCAAAGTACGTAAAATCTGTAAAATGAATGAGATTCGTTGCAATCGATCTACCTTTATAAAAACCATGTTGCGTATCACTTAAAATATTCTTTACATTAAAATATAAATGTTGGTGTACGATTAATTCAAAAATCTTAGAGAATGCACTTACCAAACTAATAGGCCTATAATTTTTAACATCATATCTATCACCAGATTTGTATATTGGCACAACATATGTTTGCTTCCATTTTGAAGGAAATACTCCAGTCTTTAACGATGCGTTACATATAATAGCTAAATTTGACGCTATTTCATTACTACAGGCTTTAATGATATAATATGGAATGTTATCAGGCCCAGGTGTAGTACTTCCCTTAATTTTACTGATTGTTTCAATTATTTCTTTTTGCGTGAAAGATGGAGTACAAATGGGTACATAATTATCATTATTTTCTGTCAGTTTCAGAACCTTACATTTTTTATTTTGGTTGGAATCAGAATTAAAAGAATTATGAAATACAACTTTAAAACATTCTGCTATATCTAAAATTTCTGACACTGAAGTATTATTATATTTTATCTGTTTTGGCATTTGTTTGTTATGTGATTGTTTGAATGTTCTCCAGAAGTACAAACTGTCATTACAAATACTGTTCTCCAACGTTAAAAAGTAAAATTTTCTAGCCTCTAGATATTTCTTTTTGACCAACTTTCTTAAATCGGAGTACCTCTGATACCATATTTTATTATTTGATTGTTTGGCCTTTATAAAATATTTTGTTTTCTTGTTTATTAATGATTTAAGGTCTCTATTCATCCACGGGTCCTTATATGTCATATTATTATTATACAGTTTCATTGGTACATGGGAATCGAAAACTTCATATATTTTGTCATACAAATTTTCAGACATTTTATCTACATTGTTGGTAGGATCATTAATTTCATTCATTTTCTTTATTCCGTAATAAACCTGCAAGAAATCAGCTTTTTTGAAGTCATAATTACTGGTCTGTTTTGTATTCTTTTTTGAGCTATTGTTTCTTATAGTATTCCATGAATATACAAATGGTGGGTGGAAACGATCGATTTTAGTTAATGGTTCAACATTAAAATTAATTGTACTATTTTCTATATTTGTCAGCAACAAGTCAAGTACTCTATCTTTATTTGCGGCATCATAGGACTTACTTAGCTGGTTTAATTGGAGAACGTTGCTTAATTCTATTACCTTTTCTGCTTTTTTCTTAGCATAAAAATTGCTAGCAGTTACAGTCCCTGTTTTCCAGTCAATTCCTCCAGCATTAAAATCACCTAATATTATAAAATTACTTTTTATTGTCAATAAGTAGGAACACAACCAATCACAGTAGTCTATAAAATTCTTTAACGGTAGTGTAGGTGGAAAATAGTGCAAACATAGTAAAAGTGGTTTATTGTCAGGGATTAAAATTTTTAATATTATTACGTCCAACCTATCGTCAGGAACTTGTATCATTGTATACGAGTATTTATTGTTTATTAAAATCATACACCCACCTCCCTTAGATTTGTTTTCTAGTGTCAGGTTCCTATCTTTCCTAATGATATTGTACTTATTTGATAATTGTACGAAATGTACATTTGTTTCCTTTAGCCATGTTTCTGTAATACAATAGATATCGTAATCTTCACAATTTACTTCGTCCGTGAAAGACCGTTCTTTTGTATTAATACCATTTACATTTTGATAAAATAAGTGCAAGGTACTCATATTTGGTTTAAGCTACAAAGAAAGACAATTTTATTTACCTGACTTTTCTTCCTTTTCGCTCAATTCATTTTCAGTTTCTTCTACAACTATTTCACTTTTTAGACGGCCCATAAACCTAGTAAACAATACACCATCAGGCCACACATTTGTATTACATACAGTATCAAACTCATTTTCTTGTACACTTACATAAAATGAAGAGTAACTATTATGTTTGGTTTTTAATTTTACGCACTTTCCAACTTCAATATTTACACTTTCTTTCACGAACTCACTAACATCATTACAGGAAACAGTTGGGTCAAGCCGTGTAACGAATAAAGCAGCCACACGAGAGGGTTTCTTATTGACCTTCAGCTTATCAGTGTTCAGTTTTCCTTTCATTAAATTGGCACGATTTCTGTTAGGTAGACCTGACTCATGCATTTGGTTTGTTTCTGTCTGTCTTGCTTGGATATTACGCTTCGAGCGTTTTGTAACAACCTGCCACTCACTATCACCCACACTTCTGTCTTCTTGTGATGTGCTGCAAGCTGATTCATTGACCTTCCTGCTTGTGTTTATATTTTCACTTTGTACACCGTTTTGTTTGTTTGGCGATGGACTATTCACTACCTCAGCAAATGTTTTAATTTTATTTCCACTCAATATTAATTCACTCAATTTTATATTTTCTTGTTTAACTGATATTATTTCAGCTTTCAATGAATCATATTTTTCATTCATGTCCTTTAATATTGATAACACTTGACAAAGTTTGTTTTTCACTGTGTCACAACACGTGGAACAATTTACATTATTTCTATTTAAGACTGTACCTACATTTCCATCATCTTCATAATCACTTATTTCAGAGTCTGAATTCTTGCTCTGGCTGTTAATTTGTGTCCTAATATTCTTCGTCAGTATGGGGGTGACCATTGTGCTGTCGTCCCTGTTCCTTATACAATTTTGACATTTGTACGTTGATACACCTTTTTCTGAGTACATATCGTACTCTATACGTCCAAATTTTAGACAATTTTTCACGTGAAACCTTTTTGCACATAAACTACATGCTAGTACTAATTGTTTGCCAAAAAATGGCTTGTCACACAATCCACATGCGTCTTCAGACGGCGCCATCTTGAATAATGAATATTATAATAATAATAATAATAATAATAATAATAATATTGTATGCTACAAAGTACTTTCACTAAATATTTCATCAGGCAAAAAAAAAAGTAGTAACGAGGAAAGAAAATTATAGAACAAGAAAATAATTCTGAGGCGTCCAAGTGGCTTTCTTACACACAATTATTAGTATTGCTACTGTAAAATTACTGTACATTACGTTTATATAAAATAAATATTTATACATATTCAATTCAATCAGAATTGCAGGAAATGTTCACATGTTCATTCTGAATCCTAACCACATATGAAATTTATTATGGTTGACATTTATAATTTTTAATTTTATTCGAAAAAAAAAAGTGTGCTTGAAATAACTGTAACACTTTAGAGATCAGACCAAAACTGAGTATTGTCTCAATATCGATTAAGAATGAAGGAGTGTCACTATGATTTTGATTCTTTGAAATTTTAGTTTATATTGAAGTCAAAGACTTCTTCAGTACAACTCATGTTCAAAGTATTTGCCTACATGATGGAATCAAGTCTGAATTATGATCCGCAGGTGAACGCTGGCGTTGAGTCATCTCATTTCTGCTTCTTGGCGTTCAAGAGCTCATTTCTGGGGAACGTTACAAGGACATTTGGGTTATCACTAGGATTCTGTTTATAGTCAGATGATGTTAAAAATTTTCTCTACCACTGCAAATTATATAGAACACTAGCCAAAAGTATTTGTAAGTCCAAACTGCTTGTATTTCCTAACAAATTATTGCATAAATATTCGTTCTTTCCGCCCAACTTCGTATTGTCACTACAAGTTTTCTTTTGGTATGGATTTGACGAATCTGACTACAGACAATCTTAATATTCGTTGTTTTAAATCCCCACTAGGAGAGTTCAACATTTCTTGCTTTTTGAAGAGGGTGGGTGGGAGTCTTTCGCCGTGTTTTGCGCTCGTTTCACTGGGTTTATCATAAGCGTCTTACAGTTTGACATAGATCCTGAAGATGCTGGCGACAAGACTAGTGAAGCGATAGTTGGTTAACGGTGTTGAAGACTCACGCCATCTATGTTTTTGGCCCATGGACTTAAATAGCATTTATTTTTTCTGTTTTCTTTGAAATGAACTGAAGTTGGAATGATGTATTAAAATTACAGTACTAACTATCTGATGAATTCATGTGTGTATAAGGGTTTTGTGGAGTCGCTGTTGTTGTGTGTACATACTCTTATTGGTTGAAGGAGTTGTCAGAAGGGGAGATATGAGTGCTTTACTGCATTACTTAACAAGATGGCCAGAACATAAGAGCACTAAAAGTCAATACAGGGTCCATTTCTTGGTTTGTTGTATTATAATATTGTTAGAGAGAGTGTTATGATTTGAAGTGGAAACTGGAAGCGGAAAAAGAATCTCTACACAATGTATTTCGACATTAGAGGAACTATATATAAAGGTTAAAACTTTGTATATAAGAAGGATAAAAGTTGACTCATGTTGCATTTCATAAAACAACACAAAAACCTTCTTGTACAGTAAACAGAAGTTATTAAAATTGGTACATTTTATACAACTATACTAATCAAAGTATATCCATAAACCTACACTGTAAACCAGTGTCCCTTCTTACTATAGTGATATCAAAATTTGATTGTGCTAATATGCAGTATATTGCATTTGTGATCCCCGTAAATACAAATTTTCTTATAATTTATCACAAGTATTGTAAACTCATGTTAAATAAACTTACTTCCCATAAACTCCCTTTAACCCTACATAAGATTTCAACAAATTAGTTATATATTTTATTATTCTTCTTTTGGAGAAAGGAGCTCTTTCTCGTAAGCAGAAGCATCAAAATTTACCGTCTGCGGGTGCGAGTACAGAATAATAAAAAAGAAACAGAATGCTTATTTTTTTAAAAATATAAATTGTTTTTGCCTAGCCGAATTGTTAGCGCATGCGACTCTATATTCGTAGAACGTGGTCGCTGGTTCTACTCCCAGTTGAATCAGTAACATTTTTCAGTGTTGATCCGTCATCATGAAGGGCCGCGGACTCAGTAAAAAGCGCTCACCTCTGGTGCGTGGGATCCATGGTTCAATTCCAGCTCTCACCAAGTGGCTTTGTGATGAACAACTACCATAGCTTCGGTTTCCTCGGATTCTCCGGTTTCCTGCCACTTTCTTCATTCCACCATTTCGTTCATTAACATAATTGTCTTCCTTAACCTCCAAGGCATAATAGTAGAACTAAAAGTTAAAGATTAAACATGTCACATCTGGCTAACCACAGCCCTTCATGGATTGTAGTGACAGAGAGTGTATTACTTCTTTCTATCTTTTAACTAATTTCATGAGCATTTCAAATCCGTGTGACAAAAATAACTGAAAAGAATGTGACTTGTTTGTTATCTGTCTCTTCTGCTCACCTTTGTGTACTGAATTGGAATATTCATTGTGATGTCGCAAGTGCACATGAAAGTCTATCCAGCCATGCGGCGAACATTTCAGCCAATAACGCGTGGACAGTGCATCGGTTTTATATCTATATATATACGTGTTGAACGCAAAAGGATGTAAACGCCCACTTTCATTAATGGTAATGTACACGACCATTTTCATTAAATTTAATTCGGGTTCATATCCTTTTGATTTTTTTTCTTGAAAAGCTGCATACGAAAGAAATCTCAAGTAAAACCAGTACCTCTCCCAACACTGCCATGTGACTGACGCCAACTCGTGAACAAGGAAATCAGTTCACAAACGAGTAACATACTGATGAACTAGAAAAACCCTTGATTAAGTTAGTTTTCTCTCTTAAATTTTAGGTTATGATTTCTCAGATTTTAGAAAAGTGATGTGGCTTTTTCTGAATCTCAACACTACTTTATTTATGCATTAATGTTTGTCTTGCATGTCAGTGTTTGCACATTCTTACTTAATGAGATCTTATAAAAACAATAATTCCTTATGTAGAGTACTTATAAGTTCATTTTTCTGTCTAAATGCTATTTACTCTTACTTTCAAACAATGTATAACGTAAATAAAATCTGAGCAAAGAAAACAAGTATTATTAAGAATCTGTGTTCTAGATTTGTGTGTGATGAAGATATGTCTGTTGAAGGAAATAATACGTAATACATTACTAGTATCTCTGTTGAAGGAAATGATACATTACCAATATGTCTGTTGAAAGAAATGATACATTACCAAAATTGTAACACAAAATATTAATAATAAGTGTTAGCTTGGTCAGATCTTATGTTATTTTATGAAAGTCATTTTTTTTATATTCATCAAAAGAGAGTGCAATCGGAAGATTAGTTTAACAAGAATGTTGCCTCTCAGCAACGCTATATAATATCTATCTAACGAAGAAGAGCTTGTGTAAGGAGGACATTATCAGTAAGAGCTGGAAGAACTATATGTATGTTTTGTGGATGATATAGCGCTTTTATTGTGGAATGCGAAAATAAAATTAATAAGAGTTTGGAAGACTTGAGAAAAGCTGGGAAGAATATGAGGTGAAAATAAAACGTTAAAAGCACACAAGTGATGGTGATTGCAATGAAATCAGTATCAAATATAAAAATAGGATGGAGAAAGTTCAACAGATGACTACTTTTTGGTACCTCGATAATATTATTAGTAAAGACATGAAATAAAAAAGTAAAATAAAAACAAGGATAGGCGATAGAAACATTTAGGGGAAAAAAATAAGTACAATATATTTTTGAATCCAAGACGACTCCCAGTTTCTTTTCACAAATAATTACAAAAACATACACCTACAGCATATACTGGACATATTTTCAGAATTACACTACACTAATGATCAAATCACATACAGACTTCCTTTAATGTATTTCATTGGAAAGGTCCACTGGGTCATCGAACGTCCAAGACTAAAGCTGTAGGCGAAGAAGAGTGACTCAGTTGAATGAAAGAAAGCTTTACATCATATTTCACGAAAGTAAGACGAAGACAAGAGGACAAAAGTCCTCGTCTTAGATTCAGGAATATACGGTATATCATGTGAGCTTGAAATAAAGAGTTATGAAAAAGATTAATCAAATGTTTCGAGTGGAGTATTGTGTTGTGTGGGCCAGAAACCTGAATAATACATAGAGGAGGAGATAAAAAGACTGAAGGCTCTCGAAATATGAGTGTGGAGAAAAAATAGTTGAGTCGAATGAGAAAGTGTAGGGGAAAAGGAAATAATTTCAGATGTATTTATAAAGAAGACAAACTAGTGGGTTCCTGTCACCACGGCATGGCGCGTCCTCAGGTTGCGGATCGAGGAGAAGGCCTCTAGATATAGAGGTTAGCTGCGAATATACTGAATAAGCAGTCGCGGACAGACGACTAGGAGTGGTCCTCCAGCTTGGGGGTTTGGGTAAGGCTAACACCCTCATCCTGTAAAAAAAGGTACTTGTTCAGAAACATTCACAAAAGCCTCGGACAAGGACTGATAACTTGGCACGACATCAGCAAAAGAAAATGGACATGAGATTTGGAACATGGAATATTAGAAGTCTTTATAGGGCAGGCGCGTTAAAATCTGTAACGAGTAAGTTAGAGAAATACAGGATGGACTTAGTAGGAGTTCAGGAAGTTAGGTGGGAAGGAAATGGATCTGAGAATTCCGGAAATTTTACGTTCTTTTACGGGGAAGGAAATAAAAATCACCAGTTAGGAACAGGGTTTTTCGTTCACAAACGAATATTACCAGCAATTAAACGGGTTGAATTTGTTACTGACAGACTTTCTTTTATTACTCTTAAGGGACGGTGGTGTGATATTATTGTTTTAAATGTACATGCTCCAACTGAAGATAAGGGTGACGATATAAAAGATAGTTTTTACGAAGAAGTGGAACGGATATTTGACCAACTCCCGCGATACCATATGAAAATTCTATTAGGGGATTTCAATGCGAAGGTAGGACGAGAGGATATTTTCAAACCGATTATAGGGAACGAAAGTTTGCATAAGGAAAGTAATGACAACGGTGTTAGACTCGTGAACTTTGCAACATCCAAAAACCTAATCGTGAAGAGTACAAAATTCCCACATCGCGACGTTCATAAATACACTTGGACATCACCAAACGGAAAAACACATAATCAAATTGATCACGTTTTAGTAGATAGAAGAAGACAATCTAGCATAATTGACGTCCGGTCGTTTAGAGGGGCTGATTGTGACACTGATCACTACCTGGTAGTAGCGATAATACGGGAGATATTATCGTTGAATAAAGGTAATATTCAATGTCCGAAAACGGAGAGATTTAATTTAAAGAAATTAGAAGAGAGCCAGGTAAGAGAGGAATACCAGATTGAAGTTTCGAATAGATTCGCGGTTTTAGAAGACTCGGAGTGCACTAGTGTTGAGGATACTTGGATTGAAATTAGAGATAGCATTAAAAGTTCAGCAATAGAAAAATTGGGACACGCGGAAATACGTAGGAACAAACCATGGTTCGACCAAGAATGCATTAAACTAGCAGAGAAGAGAAAACAGGCAAAATTACGGTGGCTACAAAATCCGAATGAAACAACTACACAAAATTTCGCAGATATCAGGCGGGAAACTTCCAAAACTTTTAGAACAAAGAAACGGGATTTTTTGAAAGCTAAAATTAAGGAACTTGAAGATAATAGTAAAAATAAAAATATTCGGGACATATATAAGGGGATCAGCGAATTTAAGAAAGGCTATCAACCTCGTGCTTATATATTAAAGAAATCTGACGGAACAGTTCTCACCGATACGGATAGCCTCTTAAATAGATGGAAAGATTTCTTTGACGATTTGCTGAACACGCAGCCAAAAACTAATGTGCGTGGAGAAAAGGAGATACACACCGCAGAACCGTATATTCCAGAACCCAATCGAATAGAAGTGGAAGCCGCTATAAAGAAATTGAAGAAACACAAATCTCCGGGTGTAGATGAAATTCCGGCTGAGTTAATTTTAGCTGGAGGCGAAAAATTGTGGAACAAGATACAAAAACTCATTCTCCTTATCTGGAACAAGGAAGAATTGCCACAAGAGTGGAAAGAATCAATCATTGTTCCAATTCACAAGAAAGGCGACAAAACTGACTGTAATAATTATCGAGGCATTTCTCTTCTGTCAACGTCCTACAAAATCCTTTCAAATATTCTGTTAGCAAGATTGACCCCATACGCAGATGAAATTATTGGAGATTATCAATGCGGATTTAGACGAAATCGATCAACTAGCGACCAAATATTTACCATTCGCCAAATACTCGAAAAGAAGTGGGAATACAATACCCCGGTACATCAACTATTTATTGATTTTAGAAAGGCTTACGACTCGGTTAGGAGAGAAACATTATACAACGTTCTTACAGAACTTGGAATACCGAGAAAGCTAATTAGATTAATTAAGATATGTTTAAGTGAATCCCAAAGTAAAGTCCGGGTAGGAAAATTTTTGTCCACGAGCTTCCACGTCGAAAATGGCCTGAAACAAGGAGATGCGTTGTCGCCATTATTATTTAACTTTGTGCTGGAATACGCCATAAGGAAAATCAAAGATAGCAACCAGGGCCTAGAGTTGAACGGCATTCACCAGCTTATGGCATATGCTGATGATGTAAATTTAATAGGGGATGATAGGATAACAGTAGAAATAAATGCAGAGATCTTATTAAACGCTTGCAGGGACATGGGTTTAGAAGTAAATGCAGAGAAAACTAAATACATGGAAGTGCGTCGGGACCGTAATACGGCAAATTGTGGAGGCGTTAAAATATTAAATAATGCTTTTGATAAAGTGGATAGTTTCAAATATCTAGGATCATTATTAACAGACGAAAATCATATTCACGAAGAAATTAAATGTCGACTAAAAGCAGGGAATTCGTGTTACTATTCGGTTCAAAATCTCTTGTCGTCGCGAATTCTGTCGAGGAATTTGAAGCTTAAAATATATAAAACGATAATCATGCCTGTTGTTCTGTATGGTTGTGAAACATGGTCGCTTACTCTGAGGGAAGAACATAGACTGAAAGTATTTGAGAACAGGATCCTGAGAAGAATATTCGGACCCAAGAGGAACGAGAATGGGGAATGGCGGAAGCTTCATAACGAGGAACTACATAGTTTATACGGTTTACCCAACATTGTGAGGGTCGTCAAGTCTAGGAGGCTTAGGTGGGCAGGTCATGTAGCTAGAATGGAAGAAAGTAGAAACGCTTTCAAAGTATTGACTGGTAGACCCATAGGAAAACGACCATTAGGAAGACCTAGGCGCAGATGGGAGGACAATATTAAGATGGATCTTGCAGAGATAGGAGTACAAAGTAGAAACTGGGTGCAATTAGCTAAGGATAGAAGTCAGTGGAGAGCTTTTGTGAACGCGGCACTGAACCTCCGGGTTCCATAGGCCATAGAGTTAGTTAGTTAGTTTAGTTAGAAGACAAACTAGTTGGATTATTAGCCGAGAAGAAACTATCATTGGAATAACATAATAGAAGGAATGGAGAAGGAAAAGTAGAGAGGGGTGAAACAAGGTCCAATTGATGAACAGCATTAAAACAGAAAATTCCTATGTGAAGACTAAGAGATTAACTGAGGACCATGGTATATGGAAGCTTTTCAGTTTGCGGCAAGTGACCTAGCAATTCAGTGTCAACGATCCATTTCGTTCTCTACTCGAATTGCACATTGTTGAAAGATTTACCCTCTCTAATGCTTTTTTCAGTTATTTTAAACCCTTTTTCGCATTTTGTCACTTCATTCAAATGAAACGTGAGACCATAATGTTTGATTACATTGATTGGTTACTAGTTTGATATGTAACGTCTGTTTTCAGCTGCAAAGCTATAATATAATACATGTGGATCTATTAAATCATACGAAAATTACAAAAGTTTTTTTAAAAAAAAAAAAAAAAAAAAAAAAAACTTTGTAGTCAATGGAAAGAAAAACTTAAATAAGCGCAAATGATTAGAACAAGGGAATTTAATATACTCAATTTAAAATGCAACTTCCTTTAATAATTCTTTCTTTCAGATATATATATATAATTGGTGTTGAAGTTATTGTTTAGCACAAACTGAAATAGGTGGGAAAGAACAGAAGAGTACCAATGCCACCAGCTGTCCGCACATAATAGCTCATAACTAATTAACCACTCCATTTTTATTTATTTATTTATTTATTTATTTATTTTGGCTTCCTTTTTATTTGGTGATGAAGTATATTTAGAAAATATTGCCAATCAAGAAAGATTTCCCTGTAGAAAAAAAAAAAACTTATAAAATTTGTTATAAAGAAATAGATAGAGTGGATACAGGGCCGGCGCGAGGGGAGTCGAGCCGTGCCACCGCCCAGGGCAGCAAGTCTAATGGGCGGCAAAATTTGAAAAAGAAAATACTACTATCAAAATATAATGCTTCATAATAGGCTCACATGGAAAAGTAAAATTGTGTTCACCAGAGAATATAATTGAACTTACTTTACTCACATTCAGGAAAATACTCAAGAACTTCAAAGTATTCTTCCTCATTTTCAATTATCAAACTACTAGCCAGAGGTATCTCGTTCAATATTCTTCTTGCAGCAGCGTAGACAAGATTTTCAGCTAGGTTGGATAAGATTATCAAGGTGTCTCTTATATTTTTCTATTCAGCAATGTTCTAACGCTCCACTTAATATGCAAAAGGTACGCTCCCACTTGAGACAGGCCGTAATAGTCTACAGCATCTAGAGATATTTAGGCTCTGGCAGCGAGTTTTTAACCAATTTACAAAGCAATTGACAAAAATCGTTCGTTTTGTACAAATTACATACAATAATGTAAATTCCTTGTAAAAATTTGCGAACCTTTTTTTGGTTTCGTACCGATAACACACCGCTGGTCTAGGACTGACAGAAGTAATAATTAAACAGCTAAACGAAATGAACATTCCTATCAAAGACATGAGAGGCCAAGGATATAACAATGGTTCCAGTATGAAAGGCAAACATTCAGATATTCAGAAAAGAATTTTAGAAATAAATTTCTGAGCCTTCTATGTTTCTTGCAGTAGTCATTCACTAAAATTTGTCGTTAACGATGCAGCCACAGCATCTCAGTACGTCGTTTCATTTATATATATATATATATATATAAGAAAAGTTTATGACTTTTTTCTGCGTCAGTTGAAAGCTGGGCCATACTAAAGGAACATATTACCAGTCACTTTAAAACCATTGAGCATCACAAGGTGGGAGAGCCGAATTGATGCTCTGACTCCACTTATATATCGAATAAGGAAGATTTATGATGCCTTATTTCAAATAAATAACGACAATAGAACAGATAGAATGGTCGCCCACGATGCTTTGTGTATAGCAAATCAGCTGCGTGACTTTACTTTTGTGACTTTACTGCGAGCCTTTGCTCACTTGTTGTCTGGTATGACTTTGTCCTCCACATAAAAATAGTAAGCAAAAGTCTCCAAAGCATTGATTCTCATGTGTTGGGTGCAGTCGGGTCTCTTCATCTGAATACTTTGAAAGGAGCAGAAATGATGCAAGGTTTCAATCTTACTTAGTTGGTGCGGTGGAGTTGGCATCGGCATTAGGTATGGATGATCTACGGATGAGTACTACAGTACAAGCTCGAAGTCGAAAGAAGAAGAGACAGTTTCAGTACAAGGCAAAGGATGAAGCTATCCACAAACAAGATACAAGATCGATTTTTATTACAAAGTTCTAGACGTGATTGTGTTAGCTTTAAGAGAAAGATTTGAGCAACTTAAGCATCACAGCGAGTATTTCGATTTTCTTTACGATATAATTAATATTAAAGACATGACACTTGAACGTTTGTCTGAAAAGTGTACTAAACTTGTCAGAATTTTAGCACACAAAGAATCGAAAGGTATTAACCCCAGTGATTTGAAAGACGAACTGAAAGTGTTATCCACTATAACTAAGCCTAAAACTTCACCAAAAGAGACTTTAATTAAGGAACATGACTTTGCTACTAATGTCAGTGTTGCACTTAGGATTTTGTTAATCTTACCGGTAATAGTGCCAAGTGGAGAAAGAAGTTTATCGAAACTTAAGTTTATTAAAAACTATCTACGTTCTTTCTTGTCTGAAACACGGTTGAGTGATCTAGTGATGATATCAATAAAGCACGAATTGGCTGAAACATTGGACTACGCGAATGTGATAAAGGAATTTGCTCATATCAAAGCAAGAAAAGTTTCTTTCAATTAAGGTATGTTAAATTTATGTATCTCTGTTGTGTTTTAGTACATTATAAGGCTTAGGCGAATCACTTAGTTTTGCCGTAATATCTGATTCACTATATTATCTTGATGCTCCATACTCTATTGGAAACATTCTTTGATATAAAATAAGCTTAAAGATTAAAATTCTCAGCCCTGACTAAAGCATTTTTTTTAAAAAAAAATATTTTCTGTATGCGGTGCTATATATATATCACAGATATACAGCGGAATCGAGCATACTGAATACTGTGTCATGTATGGAGTCGTTTAAATATTACGCTAGCATTCGAGAGAGGTAGTTCCGTTTTTTGTTTACTTTTCCATTTCATACATGTTTTTAAATGGGACATTTTACATTTTCGTGACATTTGAACGTCTTCTGTGAAACTAAGTTTGATAATTAAAGGGGCGGAATGTGAAAGTACCGCCCAGGGCGGCAAAACTGCTAGCGCTTCCTTGAGTAGATATTAGCTTATGTATATTGTTTTCAAATAGTTTCTTCCGTAATTGCCCACTTAAAAGTGTTAAATTTATTTTTCCTATGCTTTGGAAGTTCATAGTTGGAGAGAACATGTTTCTCTATCTACGATCATTAAGAACTCTATCGTACAATTTGATGGAATGAATCATCTTCCGAAACTTGTCATAATCATCTGGTACTATTTTATGTATATATACACACTAATAACGACCAAAAACTAGTTGCAGCGCCCTCTGTGATAAGAATGTCTCATGGATCATTCACATTGAGCTTGTAACTGATCAGTCATGTAAAGTAAATAAATAAAATAATTAAAAAAGAACTCGTATATATCTTTAAAAGGATACATTATTACAAATATAACTGTAAAAATTTATTATTTTGGTTTCAGGTAAAAAGATCTTAAGTTGCCAATAGTGATCCATATATTTCTGATTTCCGTTCTCTTATATCCAGACTACACGGAGGTTTGAGGATTATGACCAGGACTTTTGGAATCAGACTCCGAAACTTCGGTTCAGGAAACAAAGACACAGAGTTTGAAGTAATAGTATGCATTGCTAAGTTTGTGAACTTCAATAAAGGCATTTTTGTTGTTTCTAGCTATAGACTTATCCAGTGGGCAGATAGCTATGAGTGGAACCAGTCCAAATTGACAGTAGCTTTAATTCTGCAGAAATTATAAATGAAAGGCCATTATAAAAGTGTTGCACTTGCTAAATGAGCCAAAGAAATTGCCTCTAAAAACTGCAGAACAACACAAATTGAGAGCACAACATTCTTTGCGGACTGGATTGATCCATTGATAGCTTTGACATCAAGTGTATCCAACTTGGGATGGATTGAAATGCCAGGTTGACACGTCCAATGTTTATGGCCGTCCCAGCTGACATACTGCGAGAGGAAATGCAACATAGGACATATAATACCTCTTCTATTTGAGGTAAACGTATCTCGCAGGTTGACTGTCATAACCAGAACACATAATCGCTCTACTATGTTCTAATGTCTTGGAGACTTCCCAGGAATGAATCAGGATAGGTACATAATTACTTTTCGCATATCAACAAATCTTAGGTTACTGTTTTCCTTTTCTTTCCTTCCCTTTCCTTTCTTTTTCTTTTTTTTATATTTTTATTTAAGATTATGATTTTTTATAACTTCTTACCAAATGAAAGATGTCCCCATCCAGTTAACATTGCTGTGTATCCTTCGAACGTCTCAGTTGTTCCTGCAGGTGGCATACATACAGGTTTTACATACGCTGAGAGTCTTGCTGGTCGTGATAATGTTAATAGAGCTAAATCATGGTAATAGCTAGGTGGATGATACCGTGGATGAATTCCTGTATGCTGCACTGGTATATCTTCAGGTAACGCTCTGTCTGACTGGCTGGAAAAATCTACCTCACCGACGCGTACAACCTCAGCTGTTCTGGAAGAAGTACAATCATATAAGAGGTGTATTTATTTATTTATTGACCTCTAAGTTAGAAGGAAACAAAGAAACTAATAATTTTACTTAAGTTGTGTAAGGTAAATTAATCAAATACTGAAGATAGTCAAGCACCGAAAATTAGGTCTCTTTCCCACTATGTCCTAGACTGCCTCATAAGCCACAAAAAGTAGCACAGAGATAAAGGTTTTGAGTAGCTCTAGATGCAAAATCTCTAGTGGACAAAATCTATTAAATTATTTAACTAACTCTGAAACTTATTTCGGGGATAATAAAGAACATTCGGGCATCTAAAACTATTATACATAAGTATGACATATATATGTATAATATACAAGCTGTAACATATATATATATACAGAGTGTAACAAAAAGGTACGGCAAAATTTCAGGGGAGGATTTCTTATGGGTAGACAAGCAATAAAGTTCATATGATTATATGTCCGGGAACCGCTTAATGGTGTGAAATAGTCACATTCTGGTCGCTCCTTAATGTGACTCAATTTAAACCTCAATAACTCAAACCCTTATTAAGCTATTAAGATAATTTTAGTAGCAATGTGTTCCTGAAGGATGAAGCTTTCAGCCGATATGCATTTTATGAGTGTACCCCCAAGGGGGAAGAAATGCCATCCCCCAAATCCGGATGCAAAAAACACGTAATTATCCTTCCCTGTCCGCCGTGGAACCCTCCACATACATAAAATATATATTGGCGGAAAGCGTAGTCTTTCAGGAATACATAGATACCAAATTATCTTCCTAGCTTAATTAGGGTTTGAGTTATTGAGGTTTAAATTGAGTCACATTAAAGAGCGACCAGAATGTAGCTATTTCACACCAATAGGCGGCTCAATTGTCGTAACTCTGTAACGATGTATTTCCCGACATATGGTCATATGAACTTTTTTGCTTGTCTACCAATAAGGAATTCACTTATGAAATTTTGCCGTATCTTTTTATTACACCCTGTATCTCTGTAGCTTGGGTCTAAAAGGGCCAATGTCAGTTTTCGGCAAAAATGTGATGTTCGTAAAATTTTAACGCCTACAAATGGATCTTTTCTTCTGCAAGAAAAGCAAATGTTAATATGAATGATATATATTCCAAACGATTTCGTGTTGACATTTGCCCTTTTTGCACAAGAAAACATCCATTTATAGACGTTAAAATTGAAGAATATCTCATTTTTGCCAAAAAAAAAAAAAAAAAAAAATGACATTGGCCCTTTTAGACTCCACCCATACATATATTTAAACGAATCAAAGCACACACATTATTAAAAAAGTTAACATCATATGTACAATTTCGTCGTTACCACAAAGACGAATCTTTTTACATAAGAACCAAGGACATAAAATAAAGCTAGACAAATGAAGTCTTGACAAAGAGTGGAATTAATGTATGACCAATTTACAGAATAGTAAATTATGCCTCGGAATAATTAAATTCATGTTCATGTCTAACAAGCTTTACGTATCAAAAAATTTGATAGTTGGCAAAATTGAAATGACAGAAATTAAAATTGAAGCACATGTTCCAAGACAATTCGAGTAATGTATGTGCAAAATTCAAAATTTGTCCTCAAGAAATCCGTTCCTCCGAAGAAGTTCACAGAAGCAAAAGCGAGTGAAATATAAGTAAAGAAAAAGAACTACGCAACTTAAGGTAAAATTTTTATTTATTCATAATATAGTTGCGTAAACATGAATTCCCTAACACATTAAAAGGTTGTTTACGCTTAGCCAATGACTTTGGTAAATAAGCAAAATAATAATAATAAAAAACGTTTATTCTATATAAATCTCCATCCATCATGGATGAATTTTCTCAATGAATGACAGATTGTAAACACACAGTGATAGAGTTCCCTCTCATTTATCGTATACAACTATAAAATCTATGATATGCAAGGAAGACCTTTAGAATCAAATATGCTAAGTTGCCACTTCTAATTCTTACCCAACTACATAATTTGTCCTTCATTTGCAAAATGATGTAGATATGACAAAGAAGTGTTACTGCTTCGGAAGTTTACTACTTGTATAATTTCGAGCATATTTAGACGAACTTCAGTGGCCAATTTATGTTTCACTGTTCTTGGTATTTTCAACTAATATTCTTTAGAAAGAAAAAGACACCAATAGATAAGTAGTATTAATCTAATGATTTCTAATGTATGGGACAAGTTATTTCGTCACTTTTACTGTCAACGAAAGTGCAAGGTTCTATAAATAACATTTAATCCATTTGCTCTTTAAAGTTCCTTACTTCGGAAATATATATCTAAAAAAAATCTGATTTTTCTCTTTTATATTTATGTGTCAACGCAAAACATAACGATTGTAATTTCCATATATATATATATATATATATATATATATATATATATATATATATATATATATATATATATATATATATATAGCACATTTGTTTGGAACCCATTCGAAACAAATGAATCCGGAAGTACTTGATAAAATACGTCATGCTTGACCTATCAATTGTAAGTTCCATATGTAGAACGTTTCTTTTAGAATCCATAGGAAACAAATGATGCCAGAAGTACGGCATGCTTGACCCATCCATTGTAAGTTCCACAGTGTGGCCCATTTCTTTGGAATCTACCGAAAACAAATATTGCCAAAAGTAATGGAAAAAGTGCGTCATATTTGATCCACCTATAAAATCAATGTTCGGAGAAAATCAAGAGAATTGAAAGAAGAGAAATTTAGCCTGTACTAGTCATACTACTTAGCTTCAATGAACTAAATGGATGAATTAAGCATGGACATTATTTGCTTCTGGTGGATTACAAAAAGTTTATAATGTACGAAAGTTACAATGGTTGTGTTTTGCACTGAGCGACAAACAATATAGTGGAAAACACAGAAAGGAAGAAAAAGAATCGTAGTTAGAAATCTATTAATTAATTAATGAAATAAGTAAATACATCTGCATGAAAACAATATAAAATATATTAATTACGTTTTCCTCGCCAAACAAGTAATAAATTACTTGCAACTCTATAAGCAATGTTCGAAAGACACAGTTCTATTGACACAAGAAATAATAATAAAAAATAAGATAAAATGAAAATACCAAACATCAATATCAAAAGTAGTTCATCTGTAAGTATTAAACTACACTAGTTATCACAAATGACAATAAATGCACAGAATACAAAGCAGTAAAGTTGTGTGACTGACTGACAAAGGAACAAACTTTTTTGCTCACTCTGTGCAAGATGCCAGTATGTACTCTTAAGTTATACTAATACGAGAAATTCAGTTTTTTTTTTTTTTTTTTTTTATCAGCTCACCATATTTAAATCTTTCTTTTATTTTAATTTTGAGCTAATTATTATCATCTTGTCTAAACTAATGACTTTAACCAATTTGGATTAGTTAGCTTCGCCTATGTTTCCTTGTTACTTTAGTATGTATTTCAATTTTTTTCAAATGTTTACTTGTATTTTCAGAATTGTTTACAAATTGGGGAATGTTGAATACTACTAAAAAGGAAATAGCAAAATAATTGCAATAACTATTAATTAAATTGTAGTAAATACTTAATAAAAAATAAAACATAAAAAGTTGAATATTAAAAGAAAGGAAAGATGAAAAGAAAATTATAATAATTGAAATTGTAAAAAAAAAAAAAAAAAAAAAAGAGAAGTAATAGTGGTATAAATGTTGAATTAATTTCTTTACCTGCGTGATGCACAATGTGCTGCAGTAAGTACAACATTTTCACTAATTAAAGATCCACCACAGTACCAGTCTACTTTTCCATTTTTGTCTGTTTCACCTATTGCTACCTGAAATGAATATTGAAAGTTTAATTTTAAAATATTGATTGTCATAAGTATCATCTATCAGCACTTAGACATTAAACACATCTGCATTTGAAACATATGTACAAAATTACAGAACACCTATAAAGTCAGGAGCTAATGACTTTTTGATTATAATGGATGGATATGTTTTCCAACCGGTGGATTAAGAGATGTTTGTAATGGCACCACGATCATCATCCTTAATCCGTAGAATTCGGCACTTCGAACATTTCGAAATTTGAGGAACATGTAAAAATTCCAGCGTCTTATCTTGAATTAGCTTTGGAAGAGGGTAATCACTGCAATGATTGATTCAATCCTGTCCTGTTCAAGAGAATTCAAAGAAAAGACATGGGAGCTCCTTCATTGCTAAGCGCTTAGCGTACGCGCCTTTGGCGTAGGAGACCCGGGTTTGATTCCCGGCGGGAGTTCATGTGGTTCGCATTCCACGTTAGTCAGTAGGTCCCGTCTCATATAGCCTCGCTGCTGAAAGGGACGTTCAACTCAAAATCAACTCAACAAGAAAAGGCATGGATCCAAATACTAACCTTTCTCATTCCATTTTTTAAATTTAATAATGTCATCTGCAGTTATTGCTGAAACTTTCGTTTATGAAATATAAACAGTATTATAATAGAAGTTTACGGAAAATTTCGTCCGAACAAAACGGACCCTAACCGTAAATTTACTCCCTTTTTTCCTCATAAGCAATGACGTACGTCATTTTTTTTTTTTTTTTTTTTTTTTATGGAAACATTTATTTATGAGATATGAACAAAAACTCCCGAGAAGAACTTATCCCTAACAGTAAACCACCCCTTCTGTATTTTCCCAAGAATGAATTAGAGATGTGGATGAAATATTGATTTATGAAAAATAAATAAAATCGTTAAAACCGTTGCCAGCATATTCTAAGAAAAAATCTTAAAAATATAATACACATTGAGGGTTTGCTTCTTTTTTCTAAATTCTTAAATCATGTGGATTAAACCTAATCACAAATCTTTGAGCAGTAAATTGAACTATAGTAACAACCCGAAGTCGCGTAAGTTGGAATGTAACTTTGCATATAAATACGTATAAATTTTATTTAATTGGGACTAAGGACTAACGAAAACACTAGTTCAGAAGAAATATACTTAATAAATTTCAATTCTTTTAGTACATATTAATCCAAAACATTCTAAACAAATATAGAGCGTAGTAAGCAATCATAACAAATAGAGAAACTTTTGTTTTTTCTATTCTTTATGTAACAATGGAAATGAGTTACGTAAAAGTTATTTCCAGTTGGCACGAAATACATCCAATGCGTATCCAAGTAAGGGGAACATTATAGATAGAGGGTGGGAGAATGCCAAAAAAAAAAAAAAAAAAAAAAAAATCAAGAACTGCGTAATTCCCACTTCACGTAAGTCGGTACATTACTGTATACATTTACTATATTAAGGAATGCTCTTTTTTAACCACTATTCCAAGAATCTTTACTCTGTAGGAGTAATTCACATTCTATTGTTAATTCTAACTTCGAGAGAACAAAAAATGGACAAGGAAGATAAAAGCCAAATAATATGAAGCACAGTTTTCTTCGTCATAGAGATGAACCAATTCTCTATAAGAAAACAGGGAAAGTTTGCATTTTTACTAGTAACTATACAAGAGATCTTACCATCCAAGGAGAAGTTCTAGCTGTCCTCACTGGTATGCCACCTATAGCAGCGCCAAGAATTTGAGGTTGTGGAAATATAATTTTACCATTTTCCTCGTCAAGTTGCCCACATTCTGCAGGATAAATAAATAAACGAATAATGTTTCAATTATATACAGGGTGTTTCATAAAGAACAACCCGATTTACGTTTTCACTTTTAATGAGAACCAAGGAAGAAAATAGAAGAAAATGCAGAATACTCACAAAGTAGCAAAGGTTTAGCACTGTGATTAAATGTATTCTATGTGTTTACCATCATCAGCACGGATAATATTCAGATGAGAGCCCTTGCACAAACATCTCGTTTCCTCAAACTGTTTACGCCACGTCTAGTATTCTTTGGCAACGGCGGGACAAGTCCAAAACGCCGACGAAAGGCTACCTCAACGCAAAATGCCTTTTGTTGACTGGAAGCTATCTTCTCAACTGACTGCGTTCATGACTGCTTTTTCAGCTTTCCACAAGTCGAGAGCTATCTCGTGACGATTTCCTGAAACTTTGATACATTGTGAGTATTCTGATCTTTGTTCCATTTTTCCTTGGTTTTCATTAAACGTTAACAAAGTGTGAAATGGAGGCATTCTTTCTTAATATCGTATATAATATTAAAAATGCTGCTTTTATAAGATTTTTTCAGTTTTATTCTCCTTGGGTATTGAAATAGAAGAGACTTGTTCTTTAAATGCATGGGTAGAAAGTGTTTGGTTGAGTATCACTAGTGACGATATGATCTTGTTTCGTTTTCTTTATGTGTAAGATTGCATTATATAGGATGGGCCATAAGTCACACAAATGCATTTGAAAGGTTGGGTCCAGGAACATTTTACCGGGACATTTCTGTCATTGTAGATCCCAAGCCATGGGATAAAATTAAAGAATACAAAAGATATCATATTATACAAGTCTTAAGATTGAGACTTCATACAGAACTGTCCCCGGCGATACTTTACAAGATTCATTTAAGAGATACCCCTCTTTGTTGGTGCAATGAGGCAAATCGTGACATGAAGCACATAATTTTTCAATGAAAATAAGTACAAAATCCAGAAAATACGATATTACATAATATCCAAGAACAAAGTCCGCATTCAATCTAATATATATATATATATATATATATATATATAATGAAGAACTAAACAAAAATTTAATTATGTATTTTGCAATATAACATAATTTTATGAGACAAAGAAAGGAAAAGTAAAAAATGTAACAAATAAAATAAAATAAAATACAAAAGAAAGTCCTTGGTAATAAAAAACAAGAAAAAAGAAAACTACAAAAAAGGAAACAAAAAATATAGCAGTATACCGGAAGGTAGAATGAAAAAGCAAAGAAAGGGAAGGAAATAAATTTAGTGCAAATACCGACACAATCTTAGTTCTGCACCAGAATAAAAGCTTTTCTATTTCTAAAAAAGAATTGGGTCGATTTAAATACATAATGTGGAAAAGTCAGTCTTATTTGATGTGTACTTACTTTGTGGTCGAGTGTTCGGAGGAGGACAGCATACGTGAGGTGTGAGACCATCCCACTTGCAGTATTGTCTGTTGGCTCTGGGGATAAGAGCTGGGCAGTCCTTAGCAGACATACAAGTCCATTGCTTCCCTCTCTCTGTAGGACATTTGATTAATCTTATGGCACTAGAAGGAGCGAATACATTCCTCTGATTGGCAGCAGGAAGAACTGGAAACAGGGAAATAATGATTAGATAGTTCTGAAAACTGACACAAATGAACCTCCTGAATCGCTTCAATAGGTTACGAGGCAATAACTCAAAGGGTTCGTCACAGCAAATACAAAAGCATTCCACTGGATCTTCTGTAAAAAGCAAACATATTACAATTTCCAGATTTTGGTACGAATAATTGATTATAAAATCTAGTATCATAGTTTAAATTCGAGGATTGAATACTATCATATTCTATTCCAGCCAAATATCAGGTCGCTTTATTATGCAACATCTCTCGAAACAAAATAATGATAAGCATATTGAAAAGAATATTTATGTTTAATTTTCTAAATACTGGCTTCCTATCATCTCAGTATTATAGGGCGATAAATCAGGAAGTAAAGACAACTATGAATTAAAGCAACGTGTAGGCGCTGACATATGTGTGCATCGGGCCGCAGTGATTCAGTGGTAAAGTGTTCACCTCTGGTACGTGAGGTCCTTGATTTGATTGCAGCTCGCGTCAAGTGGTCTCTCTAGTGGACGAACACCGTACGCGTGGGTTTTCTCGGGATTCTCCTCTTTCCTCATACTTTCTTCATTTCGTTCATTATTATCATCATCGTCTCCTCTAGCCTCCGAGCATAAACATAGTGTGTTAAAAAAAAACAAAAACAGTGTGCGTATGAAATGATGGGATACCTAGCCCATGTAACATTCCATCATTCAGCGAATGGCAGAAAGCAACATCAGACATATAAATACTCCACCCAGCGATTGCATTATCAAGAAACAACACACCATAGTATACTTTGTGTAGGTTAAACTTGCAGAAGTCCATCGCTGGATGTTGGCGTAATATGGAGCACGCATCATAAATTAACGAAAGGTGTATAAGTAGATAGAAGGTTTAAAAATGGGAAGAATTAGTGTAATGACAGAAAGGCAATCTGGTTCTCCATCAACATCGCGTACGGAAGAAGATATCCATAGGACTCAACGAAACGCTACCCTATCGCAGGTTCAGCTCGGATGGTAACGTCCAGCATGCGGTGCAGAAATGTCTTCGTGAGCTGGAAGGGACGGAAACACTCGTTGAGCGATACCAGAGTTGCATCGCCATGCAGGAGGATTATGTCGAATAGGGACATAAACATTTGTTCATCAATGGAAATGAAGTTGTTGTATTGAAATTGTCTTTACTTTTATTTATCCTCGTAGATACATTGTATTCAATTCACGGACAACTGTGACAAAATGACTATACCCATATACTGACGTATATACGTCTTTTGTGTTTGTGTTTGTGTTTGTGTGTGTGTGTGTGTGTGTGTGTGTGTGCATGCGTGCGTGCGTGACCATTTGAATATAATTACCAATATTCTATTGATAATAGCTTTGAAGAAATATGGATCAACTGGAGTGAAGTTTTCAATAACTTACATATCTATGTCCAAGAAAACTGTACTCAAATTGATGCATTCCTTTCAAAGTCATTTATATCAAATGTATAGAGAAAATATACGCACTTGGCTTACAACTGTACAGTACTTCAACTATGGTAGTAGCAGTTGATATACAAACATCAATGCGAAGATACGCTACAAAGATGAGTCATAAGTCTTGCAATATTTCCACAATACAAAAAACAAACACAAACTGCAAACACAAGGTCAAACTGACCCGAAAGGTAGTGTGAGAAGCAAACTGTTTAATACAGAAGCCCCCATTCAGTCAGTGCTTTCAATCAGTTTTAGTGGAAGTGACAATGAGTGCTCAAGAACGTCTAATACGTAAACTGTTACTGTATGAGTTCGAACCCAGGTTCGAGACCAAGTATTGCGGCAGCAACTCAAAACGCTTGTCATGCAAAAGGAGAAGGTGCAATGAACTACAGCACAATAACCAGTTGGTTCCAGAAATTTCGTGCCAGTTTTAAAAATGACGACATTCAGATAAGATCCGGCTGCCCTAGGATAACAAATTTTGAGGTCATACGACACGATCAAACCAACACAGCATGTCCTAGATCACCGTATTGCATCACCTTCATGAACTTAAAAAAAAAAAAAAAAAAAAAAAATCAGGAGCTGCACCATTGTGCTCTGAGTTGATGGCAGCTTAGGCCCGGAGGAGAGTGCTGACAACTGCTACAAAATTTCCGTTATGTGAGCTTCCTGAAACGGCTTGTCACATGCGATGAAAAATGGGTATTTTTCCGAAATTAGAATGTGCAAAATCAGTAGTTGAGCAAGAGCCAATTTCCAGAACCAGTAGTCAACAGGGCCGTTTTGAGCATAAAGTTATGATCTGTGTTTGGTGGAACTACGAAGAGATAGTTCACTTCATATTCGCTCTTAACGGTCATACCATCAATCCCGGCCTTTATTCCGAACAGTTAAAGCGAATGTATGCTTCACTACGCCAAAAAATATCCTGCATTGATGAACCGAAAATGCTCCCTGCCGCAACAGGATAATGCAACAGAATGAAAGTTACTTTTTAAATTATACTTCGAACTAGATCAAATTGCTTCGAACTAGATACAAATTTTAAAAAAAAACAGTCATAAAGGGGCTGGTAAGAAGTTTGTACCGATCACCGGCTTTAATAATAATAATAATAATAATAAAACGCCAATATTTCCGGTCAGGCCGGTGAAAAGCAGGCCAGTTGGCAACTTTATTGTAGACAGTCCAATATGAGGGGCTATACTTGAAGTGTAAATCTGCTTTGATTGTACTGTAATAAACACAGGTATGTTGTGTACCAGAATGTTACAAGACTGATGACTAACCCTTGTAATTTTTCATTTTCGTAAAGCCCTAGCAAAGCAGAGCGGCACTCTTAGTAACGAAGAATTTCTCCATCCTACTATATAAATTATTTTCAAAACAGTTGTTCATGATTATCCCGGCAGAGCTCTCCTCATCGAGATACCATTATACAGCATAATAAAGGAATAAGCATTTGAATAATCTACTACAAATATATTACCTTTATTTAAAATTATTAACATATAAATAGTAAATTAGAGCTTGATCTTGATTCTAATGAATAAGAATTTGTGAATATCTTAATAAAACTTGACCAAGATATGTTTATCTTATTATTAATCTGTGTTACGTTTCGGCAATACATCATTGCCTTCATCACACACCTCTATATGTTGTGAATATCATTTAAAAGAGAAATGCCAGACTTCAAGCAAAGGCTGAAACCATTTCTTTTTTTGCTTAACATTAAAAATACTCTTTTACTCTATTAAATACATAAATCAGATATTTACTTTACATTGAAATAAAATTAGTATGTATAGCTACTGTATTATAACACTAAGAACAATTCATTGCATGACTTTCCTGGCCTTCAACATGAGAAAGGCGTTTGATTACAGTTTGAGTCTTAATGCTTAGCAGTGTCATATTAGATAAAACACATATTTGTTGCCATATGCGGAAGTATGGAGCGGAATAGGAAAGCAGAGTTAGCAGAGCACCTCCTAACTCTCACTTGTATGATGCAACTGACGTCGAGAGACTTTCTATCTACTGTAGGCTGCTAAGGATTGTAGAGTATCATAGTTTGTTACTATATGTGCATACCATGGGTGGGTTCTGTGCGAATTTTAACTGTATAATTGATAGCATAGTTTTTAGAAGTAATATAAATGTTTAGACTACTGGATGAATTTGAATACAGTTTTCTTGACGCAGAAAACAAAATTTACTTCCAAGATATTGGTAAAAGTGGAGAGAGAGCACTTTTGCTAGGTACTATTCAATGATAATAAAGCTCCTGGTAGGAATGCACCAGCACCCTCAATCCTAATCATACCATAAATGAGTATTATCAAGATATAGGGTTCTGTACTCGAATTGAATTAACATATAAGAAAACACATAGGGATCATTTATTCTTCTGCTCGCGACTATGATTCTCCTTGTTACTGTAGTATAATCCTTCTAAATGCAAATGCAAAGCATTTTCAAACGTCCTTATCATCTCAACTTTTCCTAATCACAAAACTGTATTCAAAAAACGCTATAAGCTTTGGCAAAAGACACAAACACATATGCACATATATTTTATATCAGTGTTAATATTTTAAGTCCTATAGGTGTTATTCGATATCCTCCACACTGGGATACAACTCCCTGTGAATTCTTCATATGACGACGTCGACTCTAGCAATCCACCAAAAGTTAGTGAATATGTCAAAATATACGTAAAAATATTAGATATATTGATGGTTCTAGTTACCAACAATACAAATTGACGGGAACCAAATATCATTCATAGCCCATGTCTTTTGGTAGAAAAATATACAGTAATACTTTGAATAATGTTGTTGGAGAGGATTTAATAATATCAGAATCCCATGCAACGTAAAAGGAACCTGCAATATTTATACTGTATTATTTTTAAAGAAAGCATTGTTTTGTCATAGCTAAGACGTGTATTTGGTACTTCTGAGATTAACCCTTATAAAATGTAAAAAGCATTTTCCCATTTTGTGTGCAGATATTCATCTTTTTTATTATATAATAAATAATTATAGTAAACAGGAAATAAAACATAATGATAATTTATTAGAATAAGGTTTGGATTTCCTCGATTTTTATGTGTAATTCCAGTTTGGATTCCTAGTACTTCGATATCTATCTCATAAATACATAAAAAAAATAATAATAACAATGAATTCAGACGTTATTATGTGTCAAATGTAGAACTGGCTTTTACTAACAAATTGATTGGGATAAAATTTAAAAAATAATGGTTAAGTATATCGGTGTGTAAAGCCTAAAATACATTAGTCGATCTAACGAAACTTTTTACTGCTTAATTTAGTATGTATTAGAAATAAAAAAAAATAAGAAGTTAATATTCATCAATATTGTGACAAGTATTTTAATTGGCATAAGTCTTTAGGGGAAGTGTTAAATGCATATTTTTAATATTATTATTATTAAACTATAGAACATGTCTATTAAGTGTGAATTTTATAAGAACTTAGATTAATTTTCATATAATTGTTTTATCCTCTACATACGTATATAGAGACGATAATAGTCGGATCTTAAACACGATTGCATTTAATTCTGTGAACTTCATAATATATTGTAACCATTAGCTTTCTAAGATAATTCTGTGATGTGATAATATCTTAATGACAAATATACCAGATAACTTTTCCCTATGTCGATAAATAAAATCTACTTGAATAAGTAGAACATATCATGTATAAGATATATTAAGTATGAAGATACATATTTGGAACTAACAACATACAAGTTACAAAGTAGATTATTTATCTACACATTAGAATTTCACATTTTACTGGTTAGAATTCTACTGTCAGATGTATTAAACGACACACAATAAGTAATCTACTTGTCTCAGACACCATACACTAACTAGATGGTCTACTCAACAACATGTACTCCAGATGGTTATACAGGTACTTACATCGGAGATCTGCAGTTAATTCACTTGTGTCTGGTGTAGGGGAAGGCCTTGGTTGCTTCCCTGAAAACATCACGTGAATTAAGAACAAGGTAAGAAGACATGTCATAGATTGATTAAGATTAATTACTGATAAAATTATTATTATTATTATTATTATTATTATTATTATTATTATTATTATTATTATTATTATTATTATTATTATTATCTGATAGTCTGTTCTTCGCACGGGAAGAATAACTTTATGCAAAATATTTGAATTCCTTTTTTCCTTACGATACGTATTTAAATTGTGTTTTTCAATCAAAGTGATTATTTAAAAAACAGTTCTAGCCAAGTGTAAGCTATGTCGCAAAATTCATTTTCAACTGTTCAGCCGTTTTCTCATGAAAAGGTGGCATACATAAGTCGGAAATATAAAAACTTCCCCCTTCCTTCTCTTAGAAACGGAGATATGGAAAACACTGGAACACGTATTCGCTTATTTTTAGTAAATTTGTGTTCTTCTTCCTAACTTTATGGCCTCATCTCCCTAACTAGATTTTACGTACAGTTTGAAACCCCTTGGCCTCTCGTTAGCATATGTATTCGAAGTAACATGTTAAAAAAATATTTCAAATTGTTCAGCCGTTTTTCCGCGATTATCTAAGATATCATCGATTTCATTTTTATTTATAAAGAATTATAATTATTATTTATTCCAAGTCCTGTTTGTGACTTTTGGAAAAATAAATTAGCACAGTTAGCAGCAGAAAAGTTCTCAGCTCGATCCCCTTTCTAAAATATTATCATAAACTTTAATTTACGTAATGTAAAGCATGTTATTTCATGGGACAGTGTATCAAGTTACAGGATCATACACCTTTTTTTTAAAAAAAAAAAATGATTTAGATCATTGAAGAAACTACAGCAGGGAAGAATGCATGAAGAACTCTCAAGTATTGAACTAAGTAGCATCTTGAAGTTCTGTTTTCATGTGTGAAGGAAGCTCACGAAGAAAATCATGAATATTTGTATATGATTGAGAAATGGGGAAATCACTGTTTATCATTCTCAACAGTGAAGAAAATGGTGTATCAACTTTCAGTGTGAAGATTATTTGACAAAATGATGTTCTAAGATTTCAGTTTGCTAAAAGTATTGTAATAGCTCATGATAGATATTGTAAGAACTGGAAGGCAAATAACAGCTAGTTTCAACTCCTGTAATGATTGTTATTTGTCTTATAATCTTTTAAAAGAAAATCATCAAATTTTATCCAAAATGACTAGTAAGAATCTATAGATATCGAAATGAATGTGTTCGATTCATATTTCACTATCAGTTAGATATGAATGCACTTTCAACCGAAGTGGGTACAGAAATATTTGAATAGTGATGAAAAACACACTTCCCAGTTAATTTTGAATTAAAAAAAAATAAAATAAAGAATAAACAAGTGATTTCCGTTTCACACTGTGAGATCTGCCGGTTGCAATAGGTGAATATATTTGGATCGGAGATACAACCCGTTCTTGAGACACTGAATAAATGTGAGAAAAGAATTTATCAGTACCTGTTACTGTATTCATTCTAAGGGAATTAGGAATGGAACCGGAAGTTGTAGTAGATTTCTACTGATTCTGGTTTTTCTAGAAATATAAAAGTGATGACACTGAATCCATATCGAAAAAACAGCTTTTCAGTATCTCTTACTGCTGATTTTGTAACCTTTTATTTGGCACTGTTACTTACAAGCAACATCGCATTCTATTGCGTTATCCGCACGAATTAAAACTTTAGTGATAATTTAATTGGCATTATTGCTTTCATACAATATTCATATACATGATTTGCGAGTCGCTTGTTTAGAGATTTCTAATCTTCGTCAACAGGGGACAGTCAAATTTAGCGTTGTAGAAGCTTTATCTCCTGCATTCCACGAAAGTTCTTTTCTTATTTTTCTTATTTGTGGTTTCTTGCTCCGTAGGAAGATATTTCAAGGAAACTGCTGCTAATTACTGAAAATATTCTTATGATATTTGATCATAATCGAGCAATGCTGCTCAGTAGCAACATATAAGACCTATTTTATGGCAATGTTGCTTTGAAATAAGCATCCTGTATTTTGTAACCAAAATACAAGAATACTTTAAAAACTACGAAATTATGATCAGGAAGACATGGTTCAACCATAAAAACAAGCTAAATATTTTAATGGCAATGCTATCAATGCTTGCCAATTAAAGGGTTAAAAATGACAATTAATATTGAAACTGGCAATCGTAGGTTACTACAAAAGAAACTTCTAGTTTGAATAGATCGATAGAGGTGAAGATGAAACCTGTTCTTGGAATGCAAAATCCATGCCAACAAATCATTTTTCGCTTTCTCTCATATGTTTCGTTCTATGAACATCAATTTTGAAACTAGAAGTGCTTATCGATTTCTTCAACTTTAATTTTAGTAGAGAGATAAAGATGACAATACAACCAACTCTTCGGATAGAGGATTCACTCCAGCCATCTATTATTGTTTTTACACTTCCAAACTGTGTTTTGCCTAACAATTTGAAGTTCTATTGAACAGCTATGTTCCTGTCGACAGGTATCAAAACAAAGACAGCAAATGATATAGAGATGTTTTCCTGAAATAGATTTAGCGTCCAAAGAATGGTTTCATCTCCTCCATTGATCAACTATTTAAACCGGAAGTGGTAGAAATCAATAATTTCTCGTTTCAATGTTGATCACTATAGAGCAAAAACGACAATGAGTAGCGAGAAGCAGTTTTCTTTGGGGAGGAGGGGAGGGAATCTATTCAATGTTACAAAAATAAATTCCAATCAAATACTTTTTTTCTGCTAAAACCGGAAGTAGTAGAAATGTACTACTACTTTTGGTTTCAATATCGACAACTGTAGAGCAAAATAATAGACAGTGAGAAGTAGTTATTTTGATGGATTTAGTACCTCAAGAATGGATTCTATATCCAAATCCATTGTAACCGGAAATAGGATAAATCAACTATCACTTTCAATTTCACTAGTCATCTCCATCGAGTAAAAATGATAAGATTATATAGCAAACTATGTTTATATTAATTCAGCATCCCATAGTAACAGTAATCTCGACCTTTATCCCCCCTATTCAAACCGAAAGTGGTGGAAAACTACAAAGTAAGATAAGGTTATTTGGAACTCTACCTTAGTTTCACAATGTGAATCGAAACTCACTTGTTTCATGGGTGATCAACATTGAAATCAACAAATAATCAATTCCCATTGCTTCTGGTTTGAATAGAAGTTTAAGAAAGGAGATGAAGTGTATTTTTAGGACATTCAATTCATATCAAAAGACCGTTTCTTGCTGTCTCTTTTACTGCTTTTTCTCTGCTACCTGTCAATAGATGGACTGACAGATTATTTCTATAGCTTTAATAGCAAATTAAAGAAGGAGTTGAAATAGAAAGTGCAACGAAAGCTGTGCAAAGATATTCTGTGTCTACAGGATAATGCTTCCTCAATTTCTCATATTCGTGTATGGATTTTTTTTTTTTTTTTTTTTTTAATATTCGTTGCTTGTTTTATTCATTTTCATGCTCCTGTTCTGCTTCAATAAGATTATAAATTTTCGGTAGAAATGCTTCAATTTTGGTGCCATTCTTTAGGATTTTAATACAATTCATGTTCACTAAAATGCAATTATTTAATTATTCATATTACGTTGTTTATTTAATAATTCGGTTGAAATGGCATATCAGTTTCTTATTTTAGTCCATTCAATATTAAAACAGAAATCAGGTACCGGTACTAACAACACTATATTCTTTAAAAAGTAGGCTATAACATACTAGAACTGATTATGATAAAACGAGAACAGAATTTTTAAGTCTAATGATTTATATTAAATATTTTAATGTTCAGTTTTTGGTTTCCCATTGTTTAATATAGATTTTAACGTAAAGGCTTACATTATATTAATACGGAATATTAATTTAAATGTGAATATTCATTAGATACTTTTAAATAGATTAATTTCACATCTTAATTCAATATACTCAGTCACCACTTGCAAATTAATATGTTGTCCCCGTGATTAGATCTATTAACAAATTAAAGATAAATTGAACGTAACAGTGAAATGAATTTTAAAGGTTCATGGCTCCAACACTATGGGACCTGCCATAGTCGGGTCAAGACTTCACTTAGGAACTAGTATGTGCCCTATCCAAATATCCAAGCTTCAAAATCATGTGGTACTTCCGCAACAATTTTTATAGAGGTAGTTGGTGAGTACTTCAAATGATATTCCCGCAGCCAAACTCCCTCTATAAAAATTATTGCGTGAGCGTGAGTACCTTGGGATTCTGAAACATGTACTTTTGGATAGGGCACATATTAGTTCCTAAGTAAAGTCTTGATCCGACTATGATAGGTCCCATAGTTTTGAAGCTATGGATCTTTAAAGCTCATTTTTTTTTCATGTTTTCAGCAGCCTGTAACTCAACTCCGAAAGCAAGCATTTGTACACCCAGGTTGGTCTATACTTTTTTGTCTTATCTTGGTGTCAGGAATTACTTCCCAAACATTGTCGGTGTTGTTTTGAAACACCCTATATACAGTAGCATATTTCAACAAAGTACCAGCTGCACAACAAAGTACCAGCTACAGAATTTAATATACAAACTACTTTAATATTCAGTTTCAAACTAGTAAAATATAACTATATGTGAGTATGTATGAGAGAGAAGGGGTTGAAGTAGCATGTGTGAATAATTTATATGCTATAATAATATATGACGTGTTATGGTTTAGCGTCCCTTTCACGAGCGACGGTATATAAGACGTGGACCCACAGCTTAACATGGGATCCGAACGACATGAGCTCCTGTCGGGAATAGAATCTGGGTCTTTCGCGCCAAAGACACATACACCAACCATATAACCACAAGAGAGCTCAATAATAAATGGAATACAGGGATAACTCATAAGTGTTGCAATATTCTGGTACATAACATACGTATATTTATTACAATATAATCAATAAAGGTTAACATCCTATGTTGGACTGTCTACATCCACCCTCCTGCCAGTTTCTTGATTCCACATCTTGTCCTTCGAGGTAAGAAGTCAGTTACCTGCTCTTGCTAGTTGGTGAAGCATCATGATTTCACAAAGTGCGCCATGGACCGAAACAGGTAGTAATCCGAAGGAGCAAGATCTGGACTATATGTCAGGTGTGACATAAGTTCGATGTCATTAAGTTACTGAAATTTTTGTTGCGTTTTTTGAGCCGAGTGTGATTTTGCGTTATCCTGTTGCAACAGGACAAGCTTTTGGTTTACCAATGCAGGATACTTTAGGCGTAGTGTAGCAGACATCCACTACAACTATTCAGAATAAAGGTCGCCATTGATGTTAAGACCGTTAGGAACATATGCGAAGTGAGTTATCCCCTCATAGTTCTACCACGCTTACGCTCGAAACAGCCCTATTTGACAACCTGTACTGGAAGTTGGCCCTTGCTTTACCACAGTTTTGCACATTCGGATTTCGAAACAAAAAATCATTTTACGTCACATGTGACATTTGTCTTGCAAGAAATGCATATCACATGAATTTTCCAGCAGTTGTCGGCACTTATCCACTCTCTTCTGTTCCTGAGCTGGGGTCAACTCATATAGCACAATGTGGCAGCTTCTAACGGCTTCCCTAAGTTCATGAAAATGATGTACTACAGTGAACTGGGAAATGTTGAGTTAGTTGACAATCATCGTATGCTTGTGAATGGATTTTCCTCACTGCCATGTTGTGTAACCTCAGAACCAGACATTTTTACAATCTGCACGAAGTTTCTGGAACCAACGAGTTGTTATGCTGTGATTCATTGTACCTATCCCTTTCTCGTGACAAATGTTTTGGGTTGCTGCCGCAATGTTATGTCCGAATTCGAACTAATAATATTTCATTATCGGACGTTGTTGAGCACTCATCGTCATTGTCACTAAAAATCGATTGAAAACACTAACGAAATAGCTGCCTCCGTGTTAAATAATCCGCTTTCACACTACCTTTTGGGTCAGCTGACGTTGTGTTTACGGCCGATCACAGCGTAGCTATATATGCGCCCACTGAGGTCTCTGACATGTAAAATTGGGGGGGAGGGGCATCAAGGAAAGTGATTATCTTCGATTCCATTTCTTATCTTTCTGCTTACCTTCACGAACTCCCAAAGTTATATCAAGAACTGTGTTATAATCGTTTCACAGCCTGAATATTATATTCCAAATAAATAGTTATTTATATGTTATTCTGTCTTCAGTAAATAAATCAAATTAGAATATTGAATATTTTGTACTTCAAAATATTGGGAAGACGCGTCCTCCTCGCCCCCCCCCCCCCCCGCCAGAGACGCCCGCGTATGCGCCTGCTGTTTGGGTTGTGGAAATAGTTATTGCAAGACCTACGATTTACTCCTGTATAAGTACAAATATACTTATTCTAGCCGTTATATTACCTTATATTATTACATCCGATGAACGTAAGCGAATACTGATTCCTAAAATGTAGAAAATGCTTATTATATGAATACATACAAATAGATTCTGTATATGTAAATCAGTGTGTGAAGGGTAAGGAATGAGAATTTCTACCTATCTTTCAAAGATAAAAGTATTTATGAAACCCTCAAATGAATGTCATTCGAATATTGATAAAGTCTACAGTGTCTCAGTCAGCGTTCAGGAGGCACGGTGGCTCAGTGGTAGAGCGTTCATCTTTGGTGATTGGGGTCCCTGGTTCGATCCCAGCTCGCGCCGTGTGGACTTTGTGGTGGACAAACACGGTGCTCGTGGATTTTCTCGGGGTTCTCCCGTTTCCTCCCACTTTCTTCATTCCACCATTTCATTCATTTCTTATAATCACCGTCTCCTTTAGCCTAACCGGCATAACCGTGGGACGTAAAACTCAAAGATTTCATTTCATTTTTTCAGTCAGCGTTTCAGTTTTTAGCACATACAGTGATACCACGGGTTAAGAACTTAATTCGTTTTTTGAGTCCGTTCGCGAACTGAAGCAATTTTTACCATTGAAATTAATGCAAACCAAATTCATACACTTGTTCATCCTAGAAACATCGTTTTCTGACTGGTTTATGGACTTACTTGTTGTACAATCCGCGGCAAAAAACCTGCAACATGAGCATATAAGTTTATTGTGAAATGACGAAGTCTTTTGCTCGAAAATAAGTGTGCACGGGAGGAGGCCGAGGTTTTTCCTGGCGTGATTCGTTGCACTTAGAGGTTTTTTTCATTCCCTGTGCTGTTAGGCGTAGTTTCACAATAAACTTACATCCTCATGTTGCAGGTTTTTTTGCCGCGGATTGTACAAGCATCATTTCAGAATTTATCACCGACATGAGTTTCATGTTTTTTTTTTTTTTAATTAGTATTTTAGTATACAATTGGTTAAAACACATATGTTTCCCAAACTCGGGAAGGGGTAAAATTCCCCCAAACAATGCCACTGGCTTGTGGCAAAATATGGAGTAATACTGTAAATATATATAGGGTATAACGTAGTCATTCCTGGCACAAGTAGATGGTAGAGGAGGAGGAGGAAGACTACTCCGAGTGAGAATTCTATTCCATAATAACACTGGGCAACTGTGTAGATGTTTCCTCTCTTGGTGATATTCTTAGTATTTTCCCTCTTGTTTGTACCCTGAAAAGCCGGAAACATGGTGCAAAGCCACGTATATATGTTCGTGTGCCGAAGCGTTGTTCAGAGTCCGTACAAAATTTGTTTGGGAATTGTGTTGATAGGCCGATTTGTTCATGATTAGAACTGTTTGTGACTGAGGTGCCCCTGTATGTTTGATGTATGACCTATTCAGTCGGTAGCAATCTGATTTCTTAATCCTTTTTATAGTTATATGATAGAACACCCATCTCTGGTGCTAGGTGACCCTGGTTCGATTATGGTTCATATAAATTTGTGGTGGACAACATCTTCTATTTCCTCCCACATTCTTATTTTATCAATTCTTTGGTAATTATTCTCGCTAATTAATCTACCGTCTCCTTTTGCATAATCATGAAACGTAAAACGAATATATTTTATTACCAGATGATGATGACAATTAATTAAAACTAAAATCCGAATTCCTTGAAGGCACACCCAAGGATTATAGTATCCCAGCCAGATGGTTTAAGTTGAATAACGTGTGGCATTCTATCTTTCTAGACCGGTATCCGTTACATCTTAGGTCAACTAACTTCTAACTTTATATACGATGTTGGGTCAACATAAACAAAAATAGAAATCGACTGGAACCACAAATATGACATGTATGCATGTTACTCAATGATCGAGCTTTCTTCCAGAAAATTTTGAACAAAATCAAAGTCTCAAGAGGTTGCATTAAGACACTATTTGCTGAAGAATGTGCCTTAGACAAGAGTGATACGTAATCCATATCAGCCCTGGAGATAGTTGGCCAGCTCCGAAAGAAATGGGTTAGGGGGTGAAATATGCCGGAAGGAAGCACGGGTAATGTTTCTAATACACGATAAGCTACAGCTCTCAAAGCTCATATAAAGTCAAAATTATACTGAAGGAGATATTAATAATTACTTTGTTAAAAATCTGGAGAAAATAAACCCTATGGATCTTCAGTGAATCTACTGAGTTCGGATATTTTCCCCTGCCTTTACCGGTATTTAGACGTGATATACCGGTACATAGTTTGTGAGTGCCATTTTACACCTACCTGGTTTATTATGTTCTTCATCATTTGATTTTTGTAAAAAAAAAAAATCAATATTAGAAGGAGAGTAGGGCTAAATCGTACGCGATTGACAAACTTCATCCGATTTTGACCAAATTTGGTATGATGATAGAACTTCACGAGCTTAGTACATAATGAGATATGCTGTGCATGTCATTGGTTTCTGAATTATTGGCTAACAAAGTTGGTTGAATTTAGTGAAAGGGTATTATACATGGTATATTATGGACAATATTTACCTGATCTTGACCAAACTTGGCATGAGAGTAAATTTCGTGTAGTTTAGTATGCACATAAAATATTATGGTACACATACCATTGGTTGCCCAGTTATTTGGTCATAAAATTTGGGTGTGAAAATAGTGAAATGAAAAAATCTCACTAAATGCTGATCGACAAAATCTATTTGATCTTGACCAAACTTCACATTGGTGGTAGACGTTGACGAGCTTTTTATATATTCAAACATAGTGTGAAATATTATGGTGTATAGATCTTTAATTTCCGAGTTATTGGCCATCGTATTTGGATTTAAACTCAATGAAATCAATAAATTTCACAGAAACACGATTCACGAACTTAGTACACGTATGAAGTATTATGGTATGTAGTCCTATGTTCCTGAGTTATTGGTCATCGAAGGTGTGGTGTGGATTTGAGTCCAAGCTCCGCCAAATAACTCAAGAACCAAAAGCCTTTACCCATGATACTTCACACACATATTAAGCTTATTAAAGTGTAGCAATGAGCACCAAACATCGGGTTTAGACTTAGGAAACCTATTACGGGAAGTAAGTGAAGTATATATTAGTAATCCAGATTTGCTAAAAGTCAATGAAGGATGATTTTTTTTCTTTAGGGAACTTTACTAGTACAAATAGATGGCGTTTGATAATTTCGAGGCTTTGGTGTGTTAAACTATAGCAACTTATAAGATTCTTTTACGAAACCGGTTCTTTTATGAAACGCTTTTTGGATTTTTTTTTTTATGTCGAAAGTTTTGTTTTCCTTGACGGTTCAATGGTCCTCTTCTGTGATGTAGCAATTCCAGCAGCACTGTTTACAAAGGACGGAGTGCAAAAAGTACTTAAACACATGGGTTTTTCCGTTTCCACTTTGCAGCTTTTAAAAGTCAAGGTAAGAAACCAAAGACAAACTACGTATTCTTCTACAAAACTTTCCTTTGTTGACAAAGAAAAGATATGAAGGGTGGAAGAACTACATGAAAATCTTAAAATGTTTGTGAATCAGCGACGTCATAATTGTTCTCAGTATCCTATTTTTATGTTTTTGTACAGTAAGAAAAATAATTTATGGACAAGCTCAATTCAGCTCTAATTTGTGTTTGTTAAGAATGTTGAATGCGCTTTTTATTTTATTTTATTTTTTTTAAATTTATTTGCCCATTGATTTATACGAGGAAGTATTATTCTATTTTCCTTGAAATGAACTAAAATTTTAAGGTTTTGATTTTGCTTATATTTTCAATTTGAATTGAGCTTTTGTATTTTACGTCCTTACGCAACATCAAGTTTAATGAAACACATGATAGGCCTATATTAACCTGAATTTCGAACCACGAAAGAACTAGATTACATTACAGTTGGCGGTGCACAGATAATCATGCAAGATAACCCATTCTCTATCACATTTTTCCCCTCAAAGAAAGCTGGATTAGAACTCTATTTAAATGCTCTTTCTTTGGTAAAAATAAAATAAAATAAAATAAAAATAATTTTCATTCTGTAAACTTAATACTACTGTTAACTAACGCTAACATACTATAACTTGAAAACATTAAAAAAAAGTCGTTCTCTTCGTATGACGTACCGTAAGAGGGGGTTACTTTGCACATCAGGGGTTACTTTGCACAAAATATGAAAAGAGTTTTACAGTCCTCTGTCGGCAAAAAACATGAACAGAGGAAGTTTCAACTGGCATCCTAAGATATAACGTCTAACTATATTTTGGCTATAATGTTTGCAGTTAACATCAGTTCTAATTACCGGGAGGGTTCATTGTTGTAGAGGTATGGAAAGCAGTCACTGTAAAGGCAGCCAAAATTTGAAAGATAGCACGTACAAGATTTTCCGTCAAAGTTAAGTCAGATTTCGTAGAATACTACTGTTTATAATGGGACTGATTCAATAATTGAAATCGAAATGTGAAACGTTTTAAAGTCATAAAAAAAGTAAAATTGGCAGAAGGCGGTTTCAGCCTCTACTCGAGGTTGCTTTGCACAGGTCCAAAACACCGCTTAGATAGGAAATTATTACTAGTGGAACCTCCTGCATTCTAAATTTAGGTAAATTTCCTATTTAGGAAGATATCGTAATGAATTTCTTGTTGTTGGAAAATAAATTATGAACAGTGGCGGATCCAGAAAAGCAGTTTGAGATAGGCTTCACTCACAAAGACCTCTTTTTTAAAGAAAGTACTAGACTTTTAAGGGGGGGGGGGCTTGCAGCTTACACGCATAGGAATTACTAACATTAGATTTTTTTTAAAGAAAGAAAACATGCAATTTGAGTGGGTTTCAGCCCGAAAGTCCCAAACCACGTAAATCTTCCACTAATTACGGTTGGGATGATATTCTTGGACATAAGGAATAACCAAGGCAAATCAGTTCACGGAGATTTTTTCTTCTGTTCCTGAGTTGGCATTTTTGTGGGACATACGCTAAACTATTAGAATGCGGTTCCTGTGCCGGTACTAAAAAATACATAATTTTCTTTACAAATATCGATAATTCAAACTAAGTACTGATACCGGTACCATCATTCTAATATCAATATTTGTAAACTGCATGCAGTTTTGTGTAGAAAGTAAAATGTATAAATACTGAATGCAAAACATTGCACAGAAACGTTATGTTCGTACGTTGAACATACCTTTTTGTATGTTGTGCAAAGTAGCCCCAGCTATGGGGTTACTTTGCACCAAAGTTTATATTTCAATAACTATGGTTATACTCAGCGTTGCCAACCTCGGAGAACAAAATTATCGATTTTCGTCCTTAAAATTATCGTATATTACAAAAGATTATCGTATATTCGTTATAGGCGTGATAATTGTATAAACAAGTATAATACTACTAATAACAGCAATAATATATAATCAACTTGATAATAGTATACGTGAAATACTCGTCACTTCCCGAGAACGCACGAAGTGCTGTGTTTTACTAGTAATCTTCAGTTTCGAACTCAACATCGGAGTCACTATCTTTATCATACCTAATTACGCAAAGTAATTACGCGATACGTAATTTCACTTGCCACAGAACGATTCTAACTTCTTTGTTTTTCACATCCAAACAAAGGCGCTAACATTCACGTGATCGAATAATAGAGCCATCTATCATGAACAAATATTGCCACCTCCACGTAAATGTGATGAATGCAGGGTTACCAATTCTCAAATCGTTATTGATTTATTTTGGCGAGAATGACTGTTAAAAATGTGAGTTTTATAATTCTTTATTGCACACCTACAATTTATTTGCACATTCAAAAACTGCTAAAAAGTGTACGTTCTAAAATTATCGTATATTCACCTATTATCGCAAGAGCATTATCTTATATCGTATTAAGGCTTAAATTATCGTATATCACGATAAATTATTGTATGGTTGGCAACCCTGGTTATACTGAATGTTTACTAATGAACGTGCACTACAGTTTTCCTTATATATCTAGCTATTATATGTTTAAAATACAGTGTTCTAAATCATTACGTTTGTAAGTTACATGCGATTTTCTTTAAAATGGCTTAAATCTTGTGCAAAGTAACCCCGTCTCACGGTACTAATTGTTTATGAATTTCATGTAAGTGAAAGTGTTTTAGAGTTGAATATGAATACTTCCAAAAAAAAAAAAAGAAGAAGAAGAAGAAGAAGAAGAAGAAGAAGGTAAAATAAGGGAAGGACTATTCGAGAAGAGAGAGAAATTATAGTAGTCACGCAGAAGCAGGCTATCCTGAACTTTTGAAAAATGAGCATATCACGGCTTCGTACCTTTTCATGTAAGTTTTACTTTTTGTTAAAAATCTTGTAAAATCAGAATGTATTTTGAACACTTCTCATGGAGGTCTCTTGACAGGCCCATCTATAATCTTTGATATTTCATAAAGTAATTTAAACAGTCAAAAATTAATATTGACGAATAGCAATCTTTGAGTGCACACATATTCATTTTTGAATATGTCTGCTGTAATTTGTAATGTATTGTTTTATCAAGAAAAAAAATATAATGTAAGAAATGCATATCAACTTAAATTTTATTCTTTAACATTTAACCTTAATTTGCATAAACTATAAAAAGATTCTAGGCTACCGCTATAACTACCACATAAGTCAAAGTAGAAATTTATTTTAAGTATTCAATCTCCTTTATAATCTCTAGAATCGACACACTACGACGGAGGATTAGAAACTAATGGTTACAAGGCCGATATTTCTGGAGTTTCGTTTGTTACATAGAGGAACTAGCAACTGTTGACAGTTTCAGTCACCCGCCACCCATGGCGCTAATTATAGGTAAACACAAATGGCGACTCGTTTGAAAAATGGTCTCGCGAAGATGTTCGCTCAGTTATTCAATTTCTGTGGGCGAAACATGTAACCGCGGCTGAAATTCACCGGCAGCTAGTAGAAGTTTACAGAAGACTGTAATGTTTTGTCAGCGTGTAGCAGAAAAGCGTCAAAAGTTTGAGACTGGTAGAGGAAACGTCACCGACGCGAAGAGCAGTGGCCGACCCAGCCCGGCATCAACAGATTTGAACCACCTTCCCTACAGCCCGGACCTCGCTCCAAGCGACTTTCACCTGTTCCCGCACTTGAAGGGCGTCGCTTTGCTTCAGACGAGGAGGTGAAGCACTTCATGACAACGTCGCTGAACATGCAAGGACATGATTTTTACCAGGAGAGAATCTTCAAACGTATCCCATGATGCGATAAGTACCTCAACCGATAGGCAGACTATGTTGAAAAATAACCTAATGTATGTACCATCTGTTGGCTGTATTGGTTTTATGAAATAATATATATACACGCTTCGCCGCAGACTTTGTAATCTTACTTTCTGATCATCCGTCGTAATTAGATTTGGTCAGTGATGGATCTAGAAGGTAAAAACGGGTGAGGGGACAGCCAGAACTCAGACTATGATAGGAATATTATGAGTTTACTACAAACTTTCTAAAAATATAAATAATAATAATTTAAATTATTTTTGTTACTCAAAAAACTGGGGGATCTAGGGCCCCCGACCCGGACTAGATCCGCCACTGGATTTGGTTTATAAAATGTTAACATTAGACTCGGGCTCCCAGATGTCCCGGTTTAGCTGGTACAGTTCCGGATTTACATATGATATTTCGTACATGGCGTATCTGATATTTCAACAAGGAATAAGTCAGTAACTATGAGTATACCGTAAATTTTCATAGTGTGTCCCGGTTTTGTAGTCTAGAAATATGGGAACCCTATATATAGAGATTTGAAGAAGAAACCAGGATAGTAAAACTATTAACAACCACGTTCATTACAAAGAGAAAATAATGCTTCTGTCCATATAAATCAACTACTATTCGCGGCTGAGAAATCGATACAAAGTCCAAATTAATAACAAACTCTTGTCCCGTTTGCTCATACATTCAGAAACACACGTCTCGATCGACTACTTTCTTCTGGTATTCAATCCAACTCACCCCCTCCTCCACTTCTCCTGATCTAAAGCAGTGTGTGACGTATTCTATACTCTTTCATTCGTACAGATAAAACAGGAACCAGGTTAACACGTTTTATAGCTCTAAAACAATCTCTTTCATTCGTTTGTTGTGATAAACTACAGACAGAAATGAGTGTTATTCAATGATTAATATCATTTCTTGTCAGTAATAGCAAGCAAATGTTTCAGGGGCGTGATTTCGGCAAGACAGGAGGGTGTAATTCCTTCTTCTCTTGAGTTTGATAAATATATATTGTTTGATTAAATGTATAGTAATACAGTAGTAAAAAAGTGAAGCTTATATTGGAGCAGAATCTCCGCTTCTTTCCAGGCAAAGTCTGAAGTGAAGTTGTTTTCAACAACGAACTGTAGAGTTACTATAGCACATTGCTAGAGCGTTTACAATTGGTTTCAAGAGTAGGTTTGATTCCAAGCTATATGAGTTCATAGCGGACGACATTGAGAGAGAGAGATTCAAATATGGAGACAGAGAAGGATGATTTACGTATGCAAGTTTAGAATTGAATAAAAATGATCGGACAGCATCCGTATTATGATGAAAATTGTGATTTTGTGCAACAGAAGAAGGATGTTACGAACTGCAAGGATCACATTAGGCAGTTGTCGAATTAAGATGGATAACTTTTTTTTAGAGCATCAAATGATTGTAAAATGAGATAATTGTTTGCAATGAGCAGAACTTTGAGCAGTATATTTGACATTTTTGCCAGGAAAGAATAACGTAACATGTTCTGTTGTAATCGGTCACGAAAATAGTTTTGTAAGCCTATGAACTGTCTGACAACAGTTACATGAGCAGCAGTGCTGACACTTGTTGTTCTTATATCTTAGCAGCGGATGTTACCGAGTTTTCACAATCATTCAGCGGTCATTTGTCGAAAAGTCTCTATAACACCGCCCGGCAGAAAAACGACAACTGCTATCTAACTTTACGATGACGCGACGGCAGCCACTTCGGTGACTTTCCGCTTGGAGCCGAAAGCGGAACGATGCCGACAATCTTTTTTCCTTCACTTCGGCGGCTATCCGCTAAAAGGCGACAGTGGACCGATGATAGTTGGCGACACTTTGTATACGGAGAGGGTGCATAATGAACTTCCCCTAAAGTAAAAGTTTCTTACTACTGTGTTAATTAAGTTATATTTGATAGAACCGTCTGATAAAGTAGTGTCAAATACTTCGCGTTATTCTCTGTTAGATGAATGGTTAGTGTAAGGGACTTCTACGTGGATGGTCTTAGGCTCAAATTCCAACCATTCTTATTGATTTTTTTTTCTTTTAGCTATGCTGATACTGTGCATTCAAGAAGTTCAATTTTGAACTAAATGTAGTCACTGCTAATTTAAGCCGAAATTATTTTCAAATATGAGATTTGTTATTGCATGCTTTTCTTTAACTTGCGACATTTTAACTTTGTTACATGATCTTACAACCTTAATATAACTAATTTCCCTACGTCATACAATGAAGTTTTGCACAACAACGACAGTCGGGTGGTAATACAATATTCCATTGTTACTGTAATATATCTATACATCTTTAAAATTTTTGACTCAGAAAACGACGTACAGTGTACCGTACGATGTAACATGGACTCCTGGAGGAATTTCAAACTAATTTATTATACTTATAAATTACTATCTGAAAAATATACTGTGGGGGGTAAACTACTGAAACCATTCCTAGGAGGAGAAGGGGCGACATGTAAAAGTAATAGTATACAAAGCATATTAGTGTCGAATTCATAGTTTTCGGGGTCGCAAAGATGAATAGTGATACTGCTGATGCTTAAGTCCAAGTTAAGCCTTGGTTGGCATGGAGGTCAGAGTGGGAGGGCGACAAGCAAAACGAATCTAAAGCATCCTATATTTGTGTCGAATGCATAGTTTTCGCAGTCACTGACATAAATAGTGATATTCTAGACCAGTGGGTCTCAAACTTTGCGATAACGCGGACCCCCTGTGCATTCGGAAAGTGATCCGCGGACCCCCTTGCAATGCTATCTGAAATTTCACATGGTATTAAAAACTATACTGATTAGAATTACCACTGACAAGAAAAAGATCAAGAAAAATATTGCAATAAGTAATTTATTCTAAAGATACATGATTGTTTCCTGGTGAACGAAATTCCAATTGAAAATTCAGAAACTTAAAAGACTGAAAATCAATGTACTTTTTTATTTCCTTTTTTTTAAAAAAAGAAATTGCACTGAAATCCGGAATAAGTTTTGTCACCATTAATCTTAGATCCGATTCCACATTAAGACGATTTCACTTTCTATTCAGGCTTTAATACTGCAAAGAGCAGAAAAGGTATGTTCACATAAGTAAGTGGTAGGGAAAGGCATAAAATGTTGCAATGACTTTTTAGACAACTCTTCATACTCACAGGGCAGTAACTTAGTAAAGTAGGAAAACATTTAAATTTATAAACCTAGTATAATTTCTAATTGGTTTCTTTCTAGTAACTGAAAAAAAAATATACTTCTTGCAAAACAGCTGTGAGTTCCATTTTATTATAACACATTTCAATTTTTAGGCGTCGCGGATCCCCTGGCTACGTCCCACGGACCCTCAGGGGTCCGCGTACCCCACTTTGAGAATCACTGTTCTAGACGCTAAATTCTCAACAACAAACCAACCATTGTGTACTTCTTAATTGCTTAATCCAAGCCGAAACCTTGGTATCACACGGAACGAAATGAAATGAAATCTACGTGGGTTTTACGTCCTACAATTATGCCGGTTAAGCTAAAGGAGACGGTGATGATGAGAAATGAATGAAATGATGGAAGAGGAAAATAGAGAACCCCGAGAAAACCCACACACTTGGTGTTTGTCCACTAGAAAGCTCACTTGGCGCGAGTTCGGATCGAACCAAGAACCCCATGCAGCAGAAGTGAACGCTCTACTACTGAGCCAGCGCGGCCCCACACGGAACGATTTACGGGTTTCAGAAATTAAGTACAAGTACATTAAGACTTAAGGAGCCTAATATAAAGTACCTCTGATTTGTCATTTTTATTGTTATTTGCTTACTAATAACATTGCAGACAGAACTGAAAGAGGCTATTTATAGGGGCACAATACATTGAAGAGGGACTTTAATTGTTAGTTAGTTGAACAGTAAGTTTCATCTCCTATGGCGTGGAAATTATGGGTTTGAATCTCTGTGAAAATACATTTGATACCGTTTGATACCTAGTAGGAATATTTGTCGCGGATAAAACGCAAGTAGTAGGTTGGGTTTCACATTAAACAGCAATTTATATATTATTTTATTCTTATTTGCTTCATTACAATTAATTGATTAGTATTTGCTCAGTAGGCCCCTCTTTACGTTTCATACGGCCTCGGTGCTAACTCGAGTAATCAATAGGTTCACGTTTGATGAAGTGTTCGTGATCATTTTTTAAAGTATAAATATTCGGAAAATTTAAGAACTTAATATGAAATGTATATTTCGATGAGAAGTCGGGTCAAGGTCTAGATATTATAAACATCACCTAATCACATTTACTTGTGAAACTGAGGTAGAAGGTGGAATAATTCTGCTCCTAAGAGGAGGGAAGGACCAATTTCTCATATTGAAAATTTCCTTTATTTATTTCCAAAGTACTGAATATGGGGACTTGCTTAAGTTGGTGATGAAAAATTCAATTTATAAACTCTTTTATAAAACTAAGGAAACACATCTTTCAGTGCTTTCGAAAATTCCGCTCCTAAGTCAATTCTATTACATCTATAACAATGCCACAGCGCTCTTCAGTTTTTAAAGATCTATCGAACGAGATATCACTCGCCCCATGTTTCATTTAAAATTTGGAATTTGGACTCTACGCCCCATGAACGGCGGCCCTGGGGGTCACCGCGACAATACTATTCGATGTGCTCCATGGCATTTCCTATTTGAGTTTTTGTTCAGTTCATTTATGTTCAACCATTTTCATATTAATGGTACTGGACGTTTTATCTGATACAGCCACCATGTCTTGGCGGCCATTTTGAATACGGTGACCGCTGTAAAAATCTTTTGCCACAAAGTTTTTTTTTTTTTTTTTTTTTTTTTAGTTTTTAAAGCTCTATCGAACGACGTATCTCTCGCCCCATGTTTACATTTAAAATTTTAAAGTTAGGTCCTGGGCCCACATGAAAGGCGGCCCTGGGTGGTACCGCGACAACACCGTTCGATGTGCCCCATGGCATTTCCTATGAGTTTTTGTTCAGTTCATTTATGTTCAATATTTTTCGAGATATTTCCGTAGAAAGATTAAAATGGGCCACCGTGTACATTTACTAAGCTTCACTACTGAAATACGGCAGAAAAAAATATTTATGAACCTCGTATATATCCAGGGTGCCACTTTGAGTAATAATAACTATACTTATGAAGATCCTGCTTGTACTGTAATTACTACTCGTTTTCTAAAATTATTATTATTTTTTGAGTATTTATTATTATCTTTTAATTATGCAACTTGTTACATGCAGATTCAGACTAACGTAGGGTTGCTATTCGTCCCGGAAAACCCGGGGCCGTCACAGAATCGATATCTACGTCCTGGCGTCCTGTAAATATTTCTCGGGACGCTTAAATGCCCCGGATTTCAGCGAAGAAGAAAAGGAAGGGAATATTATAGTTAGCTTTCTTCACACGGTTAGGTACATAATATTCTCTTAACAGAAATAAAGTAAAAATTCAACTAAAGAAGTTCTATGAAGATAACAAATGCCACCAGAACATATTGCCAATGAATTAATCGTTCTTAATATTATATATATATATATATATATATATATATATATATATATAATATATATATATATATATATAAACACGAACAGGCAAAACATGTGAAAGGAAAGATCATACCTTGAATGAACTAAAACAGACTCTGAAAAACCACGAAATAATAGATCCTGAGACATTTAAAATAAAAAATGTTACATGGGGGTGGGGTAAATAATCTGCTTACGTTTGCTTAACTAGGGAGGAAAAGGTCTACTAAAATGACTAAAAGTGTGTGATTACATAATACTTGAACAACTCCATCTAATGGAAGAAAGTAAATTAGTATATAACACTTCTTTTTATTTTAAGCATTTCAAAGATTCTCGTAATTTAGTAGCTTCCCGGATTTTCATTTTTGAAATATGGCAACCCTAGACTAATGTCTTTGTCAACTTAGTTACATATGTAAACCGCATAGTAGAACTAAACAATACGTCTATTTAATACAATTATTCGTACTTTAACAATCTCAGTGATGTAGAAGGTTAGATCTTAGATGCTGCCTCAATAAACTATGTAGACTAATATAGCCTTCAATAATTAACAAGAAAAGATTATGAAAGTAATATACTTAAGTTGATATTAATTTGGGTATGTTTGAATAAGTATTAAAATATGTATCTAATACTTAATAATTATCTAATATAATATGATAATTAGAATAAGTATTATGATAATTGAAGATTAATGTTTAATTTGGTGAAATTTTAAACAGTTTTTGTTGATGTTAGGTAACAGTAATACCCAGTGGCGTATTTACGATTTTGTTTCGGGGGGGCTTTGCTAACTTTTGGGGGGGTCTTTGCCTGAAAATATGAAAATTCTGCAAGATATTTATATACTTTACTATAGTAAGTAAGATTTCGGGGGGGGGGGCTTAAGCCCGGAAGCTCCCCTAAATACGCCACTGGTAATACCAATTTATAGATAGTTGGAGTTAAGTACGAAGTGGACACCAAAAATACCGATACGTACCGTTTCATTCTAAACTGCACATTTTTTGTCATTTCAGGAAAGCAACTGTGGCGTCAGATGGCTCCATCCACTCTAAGTTGTGCAGGTTTTGTTTATTAAGTGGTAACGGTTGAGTCACAGTGCCTGAATGAGTAAGACGTGTTTCTGATACTGTCCTGGGTCACGTCGATTGAAGAGCAACGGGCAATTGTGAAAATCCTCACCCGCAGCTTGACGTTGTGCAGTCGACTTCATCTCCAATTGAAGGGTGTATGTGGTGATAGTGCTCTCGCAGAAACCACTGTTGCGGAGTTTATGCGTGAGTTCAAAACAGGGAGAACGAGTGTGAAAGGTGAGCAGAGATCTGGGCGTCCAAAAAAATAAATAAATAAAATAAATATCAACTAACACTAATTGCCCGTGTTGAATATTTCACCATGGAGATAAGTGTATCAGCATGGAGGAGTTTTGTGGTACACTAGGGCTAACAATGGGAACAGTAGAACTGATAATTACAATTGAACTGTGCCTAAGGAAAATCCCTTCTCGCGGAGTCCCACGAATGCTTAATGATAATCAAAAAGAAGCAGGGATTCGACAAAGTGCTGCAAATTTGACACGCTTTTGAAGAGAGGAACGCAACTTCTTGGAAAGTGTTGCGACAATGGATGAATTATTCAGCCGATGCAGTGGAAACACAGATTCACCCCTCCCCCCCCAAAAATCGTCGGGTGACATCCAATGAGAAGGTGCTGTACGCTGTCTTCTAATGCTCCCAGGGAGTGATATTTTCTCACCTTGTTCCGAAAGGTCATACAATTACGAGCGAATATTTTCGTACACTTTTGAATAGATTGTTCGTCAAAATTGATTGAGAAACGACCATAAATGGCAAATGGCAATTTTATCCTCCATATGGACAATGCACCGCCACATTATGCTAATGTTATGATCTCATTTTTGTGTGACCACGTTATTGAACTTCTGCCACACCCATCCTACCACATTCACTAGATTTATCCCCAAGTGACTTCTGGTTGTTCCTACACGCCATTTTGCCAGTAGATCATCCCTGGGAAGTGCTATTTTTCAGTATCTGAAACATACAAAGATGACTATGACACATGCTACACAAAATGGACGAAGGATGGCCAGTGTTTCTTCCAGGCCTGTTTCTTGGGGGGCAATGCCCCCCGCAGCTCTGAGAGTGCTCCCATGGAGGAGACCAAAATAATACGTCTACAATATAATAATAAATAGAATAGTACCAGCAGTGCCCCCCGGAATACTAAGTGTGCCCCTTCCCACGAAAACATTTTTTTCTGAAAGAACGACTGAGGATGGCAACTATGTATCAATAAAGAGGAAGACTTTGTTGAGAAACAGACACAGGTTAATTCTCTGTAATTCCTTGTTCTTGGATATTAGAACACAACGGCACGTATTTTTGGTGCTCACTTCGTATTGTTAAACCTATTTATATAAATTTTGAAGATTGGAAAGCGATTTGGCTATTACATTAATATCCAGCAAGATCAAAATATATATGAAGTGTGATAAAAAAAATTACAGTGATTCATTTTATTATTAACAAACTAATAAGATTACATCAAAAAATGAATCTTCAAAGCATTCCTCTTGGTTTGTGATGCACTTATTCCAACGTTGATTCCACGATTGGAAGCACTTCTGGACGTCGTCTTTTTTAAGGGTCTTCAACTGCACCGTCGTCATCCTTTCAATGTACAGAATGGTGTCAAAACGTCTGCCTTTCAGCACAGTTTTGATTTTTTGAGAACAGACAGAAGTCGCATGATGCTATATCAGGAGAGTACGGTGAATGTGGACAGACAGGAATATATTTTTCCGGCCAAAACTCGCGGATCAAAAGTGAGGATCAGGCAATGAATTTCGCACTCACTCTTCTCATTTGCAAATTGGCGGTTAAACTGCTTTGCTCGACATGTACAATATGTCTATTTTTTCGGAAAACTCTCTAATAGTCATTCGCTTGTTTGTACGAATCATCTGCGCCATTTTTGTACGTTTTTATTTTGCTTATTTATTTATTTTTATATTGAAGAACATTACGATCGTAGCATTACGTCTTCAACAGACTCGCTGCTTTTGCATTACTCACACAACTTTGTAAACAGTCCTTTAATGTCACCACTTCATCGCCATACACTAATTTTAACATTTTTAAGCTTTTTTTGCAGATTAAAACAAAACTTACTGTTGATACGTTTCTCGAAATCCATGATGCGCGACAGACACTTTTAACCGTCCTCATTGTTCTTTCTCTGGAAGTCAACATATCACAAGTCCCAAAGATTCAGGTTATCGGGCTTACTGGTTGAAATTGATAAAATGTCGATAGGTGGCGCTATGCAACTACATTCACTGTACTTTTTGATCACACCTCTTATTATATATACACAGAGGATTGACAAAAAATCTAAAAACACTCCATACAGGACATGTAAGTTTGGCCCTCCACTGTATAACACGTGTTGAGGTTGCCGATCGTTTTTCTTTTCTTTCTTTCTTTTCTTTTTTTTTTTTTTTTTTTAATGGGTCATGTGGATCTTCCTTTTCCGCCAGCAGTAACCAGTTCACCTGTGAGTTGTGTGGTGTGAAAGTGATGAGGTAAAATGGGCGACCTGACAGACTTCCAAAGAGGCATGATCGTTGGTGCCCGTCTGGTTGAAGTTTCAGTGACAACAGTGGCAAACATTGTGGAGGTATCGAAATGCACTGTATCCAATGTCACGAGGGCATACACAATTCATGAGCAAACGACGTCTGCAAAGCACAACAGTGAACGAAAGACAATTCTGTCAGATAGGAGCCGGAGGGCATTAAAACGGATTGTAGCAGCTAAAAAGAAGACCACTGCAATGAAAATTACGACTGAACTCAATTCCGGCCTACAGAATCCGGTTTCATCGAAAACAGTGCGACGGGAACTTCATAAAATGAAAATTCATGCCAGGGTCGCTATCGTTAAACCTCTGATCACAGTAGTAAATGCGAAGAGGCGTATCCAGTGGTGCAAGGACCATAAGGCGTAGACTCATGAGCAGTGGAAACACTTAATGTGGTTCGATGAATCGACCTTCACCTTGTTTCCAACAACCAGTCGTGTTTACGTATGGAGAACACCATCGCAGGCCTATCATACAGACTGTCTGCTCCCAACTGTAAAGCATGGGGTAGGTTCTGTTACAGTATGGGCAGTAATATCGTGGTTTTCTGCAGGTCCCGTCATAGCCCTGCATGTAATGATGAATGCTAAGGCGTATGAGGTCATTTCGGCGGACCAGGTCCTACCCATGGCCCAAATATTGTTCCCTGATGGTGATGGCATCTACCAAGATGATTTGGGACCCTGTCACGCTGCAAAAACGGTGAAATCATGGTTTGAGGAGCATGACCAGGAGCTATCACACCTCCCTTGGGTCCCACAATTACCGGATCTGAACATCATTGAGCCATTGTGGTCTGAGTTAGAAAGGCGTGTTCGGTCTCATTACTCTCCACCAGCATCCCTTAAGGAACTGGATCATGTTTTTGGAGGATCAATGGTACAAAATTCCACACATCACGATTCAGGAGCTGTATATGTCTATTCCACGTCGGATCCAAGCTGTTTTGGACGCAAAAGGAGACCCCACACTATACTAGGTATGGTTTTCACACTTTTGAAAACATTTTTGATTTTTTTGTCCAGCCCCTGGCGGATATATATATATATATATATATATATATATATATATATATATATATATATATATATATATATATATATATATATATATATATACAGTGGGGGATCCAAGGGGCTATAGGGGCTATAGCCCCCCTTGACGGTCAGGTATACACTGGATAGAATGGTCATCAATTCTGCTTTGCACTGGATAAAACGGCAAAATAAGGTTTAGCCCCTCCCTTGATCATATCCTGGATCCGCCCCTGTATGTGTGTGTGTGTGTGTGTGTGTGTGTGTCTGTAATTTTAAACAATTCATAACAGAAATCAATCAATCAATCAGCACAATTGTACTTTTGAAGGGGAGACAGAATGTTGACCTGAAAATTATTAATGATAGCCTATTTTAGATCCCCTGTTCATCGTTATGCAATAAAGACTACGTATAGACTATTTTATTTATTTATTTTTATCTACAATATATCTAGTTTATCATTACTTCCGGAAACCGGATGACGGTAGTACAACTATTAACATACGTAAACACGTGGTTATATGTAAGAAGGTTTCCTTAATTCAACCGAGCTTATATAATTTAGAGCGCCGGAAATGCTTGTAATTAGAAATACTTTCTCTAACTGTTATATATGCTTTTTCATGTTTAAATTATTGAATAAGTGATTCACACGAGAACACTCAACTAACGGAAAAAATATATAATTTTTGCGCAGTCGGCTGTCGAAGGATATGTGCAATAGAAAATGACTTAGCAATAAAAAGTGTTGTATTGCAATGATCGTAGTAGTACAACGGAACAGAAATGTTAATAAGGTTATTGCACTTATCAAGCGGAGAAGGACGAGAAAACTCAAGTCAATCTAGGTTTTACTTTTAAAGTGTGATCGAGCCTTAAAACACCAAAAACTCAATTTAAATATTATATATATACAGGGTGAGTCAAAAGTCCTTGGACAACTGCATAACTTTGAAAATTGACGGGAAAAGTAAAAAGTGATGATGGGAACAGAGGTTTGATGAGGGGCCGCAACTTTTGGAGTGTATGTCATTCATGGCCGCCATCTTGACATCCGCCATTTTGAATTCAAGTCAATTTTTTAAAAATGGGAAGGGGGTGTATGACACATCAAATAACACTAGCTTGAGCTCAGGAATTTAGCTGTGTACTTTGTTTTTTTTCTATCTTGTACAGTTTAGAAGTTATTAATGTTCAAAGGTGGGAAATTACCTTGATACTGAATACTACAACACATGTTCTACGTATTGTCCATCCCGTGCAATGCACAACTGTAGTCGCCGCAACCACTCTGACTGCACACGGAGGAGAATGTTTCCTAAAATTTGGCCACAGGCTTGTTGGATGCATTCCTTCAGGTGTCTCAAATCACGGATTGTCTCAGCATACACTATCTGCTTAAGATGTCCCCATAGATAAAAATCAAGGGGCGTTAAGTCAGGGGATCTGAGCGGCCAATCCACGGGACCACGGCGACCAATCCACTTCCCTGGCAGTTGTTCATCCAACCGTTCACAGACACCAAGTCCATAGTGTGGAGGGGCTCCATCGTTCTGAAAACAAGATGGGAAAATGCCGTCAGCGTTCAGTGTGGCAGGGAACACAAGGTCCTGCAGCAGCATCAGATACTGTGGTGCAATTAAGGTGTTGTAAATGAAAAATTTTCCAATGATGCGGGTGTCCCATATACCACACCACACCATCACCTTCGCTGGACTATGTTCTCGACTCGGGTCAACCCAGTTCGGATTTACGTCACACCAGTATCGACAATTATGTTGATTAACCTCCCCGTTCAAAGTGAAATACGCCTCGTCGCTGAACAGTATGCCCTTGGCAAACGCAAGATCCAGTTCGTGTTGTTCAGTAGCCCACATGCAGAACTCCAATCGGCGATCAGGGTCATCCTCGTTCAGTTTATGTTGCATGTGCAGCTTGTAAGGATGCCACTGATTGGCGTGCAATATCCGGACAACGGAGTATTGGCTTATTGCACATGCTAGGGGCACACGACGGGTACTTCGTTTAGGACTTTTCACAAACGACACAACAACCGCCGTTGCAGTTTCCTCATTGGTGGCAGTCTTTGGTCACCCACTACGTGCCCTATCTTGAACAGAGCCCGCCTCCCGGAATGTGGTGATCACGTGAGCTACCGTGCTGTGCGATACCGGTTCTCTGTCTGGGTGCCGTCTGTTGTAGTCAGCTGCTATTGTTCGGTAGCTGCGTTCCCCTGATATAAGGATGATTTCGATTTTCTGTTCACGATGTCAGACCCATTTTAGATCACCTGGAACAAAGAGAGAATTGGGTCAGTATCAAGGTAATTTCCCACCTTTGAACATTAATAACTCCTAAACTGTACAAGATAAAAAAAGCAAATTACACCACTAAATTCCTGAGCTCAAGCTAGTGTTATTTGATGTATACACCCTCTTCCCATTTAAAAAATTACGAATACAAAATGGCGGATTTTAAGATGGCGGCCATGAATAACATACACTCCAAAAGTTGCGGACCCTCATCAAACCTCTGTTCCCATCATCACTTTTTACTTTTCCCGTCGATTTTCAAACTTATGCAGATGTCCAAGGACTTTTGACTCACCCTGTATATATTATAAGAATTAGAATTTTAAATGAATTTGCTGAACTCAGTAATAAAAAGTAAAACAAAGAGATTTATTATATGTCACAACGTTAACGTTTATAAGTCGAAGTCGGTGCTTTTTGTTCTGTCAACAAATTCATAAAGTTGAGGCAAATACACTTTTCTGTTCAATGTAACCTTTAACAACTATAATGAAAGAATATTTTTCACAATGTGAAATACGTTATCAAACTCATTTAAATAATTACAATTATATACACTGGTAGCTCAGTGCCTAAAGACAGATAATAGTTTAAAATTTTGTCAAACCCTTTTTTTTTTTCAAGTTTAAAACTTGATTTTCAATCTTCGTCCAATTCTGTATCTTTTAGAGTTTGACCGCGCAAGAAGCAGATAGAACTACCAAATCCTAACCTGTACCATCTTTCTATATCCCAAAAATAGATACTTAAATTTTCAGCTGAAAATAAATGTTTCAAGACAATCCAAGTGGTAAACTATAACTCCAGTATCTAAGTGCCATCTCAAATTTAGTAATTATCTTTTTATTTTATTATAAATTTTATAAATTACTTTAATTTACTCTGTATATTTACAACAAATTGGAGGTATATGCACTTGGCATTTACTAACAATTGGGCACAGATTGTTAAAAGAACAATTAGAACTTCAGCTGCATCAGTAATTCATAATTCTTTAGTATTTTTTGGAGTTGAATTATTATTTAATACAGATCTCATTCACTATAAATATTTGGTTTTCTTTTATATTTTAAGAAATAATCTCATGCAGGACCGGATTTACGGGGTGCACCAGTGCATATACCTCCAATTTGTTGTAAATATACACTATCTAAAATGAGAAGCTAGCAGTGAAAATACCAACACTTTCCGAAACTTTCTGCCTTATTTTCTTCTTTTGGGGCTTAATAGAAAGCAGAGCTTCGCGAAAGCAATAGTTTAAGTCGATGTTTTAAAGGTTGAAGGAAAAGGTTTAGCAAGCAAAACAACTTGTCAAGCTGAGAGGAAAACAGAAGCCAGGAAGAGAACATTTTTTCCTGCACATCAATTGCGACTCTCTTTAAAATACTAATCCCTTCGTTCTATGTACCAGCATTTTCAGGGGTAAAGAATATTGTCGCATGTCACTTTGAAGAGTTTCAGTGTGATTAGTTATTTTGGTAGATATTGGTGCACTCCCCTTAGCCTATGGGCCAGACAAGATTTGAGTATAATTTGGGGGTACCAGATTGAGAGACCTGCACGGGCCGAATTTTTGGGCCCGAGCCCAATCCAGCCCGAATGTACCTAGGCCCAGCCCAGCCCAGGCCCGAAAAGTTTTGGAGATTTTCGGCCCGAGCCCGGTCCGGCCCGATAAGTTTTTAAAATTCTTGGCCCAAGTCCGGCCCGGGCCCGATAAATTTTATAAGTTTCATTTTGTAATGTTTGCCTTTATTCTAATTATCATTTAACGAAAGTCAATAATTATTAAAGAACTGCAATTAATCGACCCCAGCCCGGTCAGACCTGAAGAGAAATCAGTGTCGGCCCGTCCCGGCCTGGCCCGGCCGAAAGAAATAACAGAGTCGGCCCGTGCAGGTCTCTAACCAGATTTCCTTCAAACCACAATTGTATTGGTACCTGAGGACCACGAAAAACTATGATGGCCATCTCAGAACGGTAGCTTTCCAAGATGGCGTCGAATCAAAGATGGCGCCCGAGTCGATTTATAGGCAATATATCGGTTCCTAATTATCGAATTTTAACGTTTTTTATTTTAAACGATAGCTCATTATATTTGCAACAAGTAATGTTGCCATCATTTTGCTGTATCTTGGACGATATATGAGTAATATTTAACAAAAAACGAATTTCGATTTCGAAGCGCTTAAAGTTTTATTTAACCTATATTAAGCGTGACAACAAATGATTTTATATAAAAAAAAAAATACTTTGAGCAAAAAAAGAGAAAAGAAAAGAAAAGAAAGATACATAAATTAGCTTTCATTTGATGTATTTGTGAACACACTATCAATAATACTGCTGGAAATATCAAGATTTGAATGTTCAAAGTTGCACGGCACAGAGAAAACAAATAAAAAATTGATTTTAAAAATAAAACTTCTCTTCTGCAAAAAGCACGTAACATGAGCTACATTTCATATTATTTTATTCTATTTAAATGTGAACTTACCTTGTAAATTTTAACCTTTCGTTAACTGTATACTCGTTAACTTACCTTCGTTAACTGTATACTCCTCAGGATCTGATTGAGGTAGGTTGTCACAGTCTACTAACTTACAAGTAGGTGTATATTTTATGTTATTAAGGAAACAAGAACTGCTACGTTGCTTACAGGAACGAAAACAAGGGCAACTCAAAAGGCTCAAGACAGCTTCTGAAGCTGGTAATCGGTCATCCAATGAACAGATACGTGTACACTCTCGTCAATTGTCCAACTATGGTTTTCAAGCTTAGGAATTTCAGGAAAGTTCTCCAGGCATAGTTTCCAAATTGCAGATTGGTAATTTACTCTGAGAGCATGCTGATAGAGGCAATCTTTGCAGGGAGTAAGTTGAATAGAATCGATTATACCTCGTTTACTTTGAAATAATTGGTAGTGTGCCTCATTTACTTGATCAATACGCTTAAGTCTCCAATACAAGAAGCAAATAAACTTTTGTAGTTGGCTGAAAAGTTCACTGTTTATATTCCAATCTCTTCCAAAGAAAGAAAATAAATTTAAAAATTCATCATCATTTCGCAACAGTTTAATTACATTTAATTTTCCTTGACTACACACAGCACTAACTGAATCACAACCAGTCATTGTGTGAAGGGAAGGTAAAGCAGACAAAGATCACAAAACTGAGACAAGTTTCCTTACATCAATGAGTCGAATTCGATTTTTTGTTCCACGTTTAATGGAAACATTACTTTGATTTTCAATATGCACAGACGCATATGCGCACAGAACGTACACATCCGTGTCATTTGATTTACATATGACATTTGAAAACTCTTGTTGTAAGTCATGTTTAATAAGTAACATCATTCTCATATCAGATTTTTCTTGAGAAGATGACACTTCTGGCACTTCACTGATATCTTTTCCTGTACTTTTAAAACACTTGTTTCCATACATTACCTGCATTTTTTCCTTTCAAATGCATTATTTTTTCCTTTTGCTGCCAACTTTCTGCTAGGATTCTCGTTAGCTTATTTCTGCTGTCAGTTTGTACTTTATGTGCACTCCTCAAAACATGAAATTATACCACTTCATCAGCACCTCTCAAAGTTCTTTATGCGGACTTTATTGATTTCTCTTTATAAGTGTCAAAAACTACGTCTATTCTGTCACTGACATGACCTACTTTTAAAACTTCTAGTAGTATTAAATGAGATATTTCATCAAAAGTACATTTTCTCCATGTAACTTATGAATAAGCTCCATTGCGTCAATAACTGTTGCATATTTACCTTGCGGACGGTCAGTAGGTGAAATCATATCCTCAAGAAAGTTCGCTAGTATACCTTCATTAATTTTCCTTAAAGTACCATTAGGATTCACTAGACTTCATGGCAACCCCATGCCGTAAACGTCGCCAAAGTGGCCTACTTGCCGGTAAAGGTCGATCCTAGATATAGCGACGCGTCGAAGGATTGCCACTAGTGTGCCACTGACGGCAAAGTTTCGTCGGAGTCGAAACAGATATTTAGAGTCGGGATGTTGAAGTTACCACCGCGTAGCAGCGAGAACTTAATTTTACAACGACTCATCAAAGGTGGTCGCCAACCCTGGTTCGGCTAATAACATAAGTAAATCTTTAGCGGCCGTAATTGTTCACACCTTAAAATATCTTCCGTAATTATATCCACTAGTATTCTCACCTTTTATACTGAAATTACAAGTCGATGATGAGTAGTAAATAATTTATTCGTTGATTCTCTTTTAACGTATATTCATACAAACTGTTTTGCAATCAAACATGTTAATTATGTATCTATAAACAACTACCTAGCAACCAATTATACAATAATGTATATTTTTTTACATATATTAAAAACATTCTTCTTTTGTTATTTTAAATTAACATTATATCAAGTATATTGCTTGAGTATGAGCACTTTCTGCCCAAGGTACAGGTAATTATTAAACGATACAAAGTATCTCGTTGTATAAAAATGTCGCCCGACGATGGGACTGAATATAAAAGTTACAAGCGAGCTTAGCTTTTATATTTAAGAACCACTGGTCCGTTTACAATAATGATGTTACATTACTTATGTCCTTTACATTTTGATCGCCCCTCGTATATATATATCTTCATTAAGCTTCATATATATAAATACATTTATAATAAATCTTTTATTCCATTATCATTTATCTTTTATTACAAAAACGTCGTCGCTTAATAATATAATTACTGAAGGGTGCGCAGTCAAAATCGTAAGAGGCAAATTACCTTTTAAAAACATAAGTCACAATGATTAGCATTTTCAATCATTATTAAAACGGTGATGTTAAGAAAAATAATATTTGATCTTTCCAGGGCGCATTATATGATAACTACGTTAGATGATGTTTTGAAATATACATTGTATCCATAAGGCATCAGAATATAGAAGAATCTTATTCGGGTAATATATAAAGTAGCGCACAAAGACAGTCGTCGAATAAATAGCTTAATAGAATGAACCTTATTCTTAACATAATCTTTGACAACAAATTCTCAACACAAATACCTATAATATAAATAACCTTTGCCTTTAATCAATTATAAATCGAATTATAATTCTTCACATTAACAAGAGAGAATTAAAATCATTTGAAAATTATCATTGGTTAATGAGAATTAAAGAAAATTAAATTAAGTAAAAATCAAAAATTAAACGTAACCTGTGTTCGGACAAACAAAAGGAAGAAAATAAATCTATTTTTACACAAACATATTCATAAGAATCAGTAGCTGATATGGGTTTAACTCTTACTTCATCAACTGCAGTCAGTTTACATTCGTACTTGCATATGATTCTAATAAAGTACATTGTACTGCACAATCGTGATTAGTTTCCGCATTATTTTGTACATGAATTGCGTCATGATTTTGATTTTGATACGAAGTGCCATCTCTTGAATTATGACTATGTCTATACATAGGATTTATAACATTTCTAGAATTTCGCCATGAATTTCGACTGTTTTTGTGTCTACTTCGATTAAGTGATCTGACATAATTATTGTCACGGTTGTTTAGGTTAGGTGGATTCCTATCATATCTTTGCCTATTTTGTCCGTTCTGATTACTTAAATTCACTCGATTTAGGTTGTGTTCAGTATTGTTCGCATTACGGATATTTAGATTATGAACAGGTACAAAGTGATCTGAATTGTTTTTAATTTTGCCTGATCCCGCTTGATGATTCTGAGCGTGGTATTGAGTTTCATAACATTGTACAATCATTAACCAGTGATTAAAACTCATACACTGGGTGGAAAACAGGATCTGTTGTGGTTTAAACGGTAGCAAATTTCGAATTGATGCAATTACTCTAGATTCCGATTGCAACGGATTTACGACTTTTAATTCGTTATATGTATTTACAACAAAATCAACAACAGATTTGTGCAAACGAGGATTGAAAGGTTGATTTCTAATCGTGGCATCTCTGTTTGCAAGCAAAAAGTCATTTTCGTAATTTGCAATCAGCGCAGCTTTAAATTCCTCATATGTATTGACGTGATCTCGTACTGCTTTAAACCATAAAGAACATGGTGGGAGTAATAAATGAGGGATTAGTTTCATATATTGCGATTTATCTATACACATTATATTGCACTCATCCTGAAATTTTTCTAGGAAAGAAGTAGCATTTTCGTTACATTTACCACTGAACTTACTCATAGCACGTATTTCACTCATCTTTACACTTAACTTTACCTTTCTTTCATCTTTCCGTGTTCGTGTTGAGTGACAATTCCTACCTACTGCGTGATGTGTAGTTCCACCGTCTCTTTTCCGCCCATCTGTATTCCTTGGATGGATTCCTTCCAAAATAATGTCCTCATCGGATGGATTACTAGAAGATGAGATAATGTGAGGTCCACATTGATCTGCTACGGGTGAATGCGAGGTCATCTCCTGTGAACAAGGGAACTCCAAATGATCATTAACCATGTTGTTGTGGTATGCGTTGTCCTTAATCTGTAGCATCCTGATTTCCTCTTGTAATGCAGATATCAACTGAGTATTCGCACGTATTTTGGTAGAATTATCCGTGACCTGAATCTTTTGTTGCCGTACAGAAGATTCTATTACTTCCAAATCCTTTTTTACACCATTGACCTCTTGAATAACATGGTTGTAATTATCCTGGCAATCTTCAGATACCCTTCAAAGCTTTTCATCGAACTGTGAGGTGATGTCACTCATCGCCTGAATAATAGATTGTTTCGTCTCTTCGGATGTCTGCTCCAATCGTTTACTTAATTCCTGATACTGTTTGCCGGATTCCTCGGATTTTCGCTCCACCGTCTGTTTTAATTCCTCATACTGTTTGCTGGATTCTTCGGATTTCCGCTCCATCGTCTGTTTTAGTTCATTGGACATCTGAGCCAGATTTTGTTCTTGTCGCTGTAGAGCCATTAAGATTTTGTCTTCAAAGGTCAACACTTCAGGTACAACAGGAGCTGTACTTTGTTCTTCGTTACCACTGTCACCAGTTTATTTCTCCATTACCTCACCGATCATCATTTTTCTTGTGATTATTTTACCACTTCGAAGTATAGTAAAGTTCGTAGTCATGAACCTTATTACAGAAGTAAATTCACCCTTACTTTATACTTCAGGATAAGAATTTACAAAGTTCCCGGGTGAGGTAAACCAAAAATTTTACAACGACTCATCAAAGGTGGTCGCCAACCCTGGTTCGGCTAATAACATAAGTAAATCTTTAGTGGCCGTAATTGTTCACACCTTAAAATATCTTCCGTAATTATATCCACTAGTATTCTCACCTTTTATACTGAAATTACAAGTCGATGATGAGTAGTAAATAATTTATTCGTTGATTCTCTTTTAACGTATATTCATACAAACTGTTTTGCAATCAAACATGTTAATTATGTATCTATAAACAACTACCTAGCAACCAATTATACAATAATGTATATTTTTTTACATATATTAAAAACATTCTTCTTTTGTTATTTTAAATTAACATTATATCAAGTATATTGCTTGAGTATGAGCACTTTCTGCCCAAGGTACAGGTAATTATTAAACGATACAAAGTATCTCGTTGTAATTTTCGTCGCCAGTCATGTGCAAGCGGTTATCATTATAGACCCCTATATTATTTTTTCCTGACGAATTGTTCCTAAAGTGAACTTCGGGGGTCAGAGTAACCCCTGCCTCTAGATCTTGAAGTGAAAAATCTTGAAATGAGTGCGTATAATTGTATGAATTTAGATAGAACTGTCGCCGATCGTTAAAAACTAAATATGGAAGAACTATGAAATACAATAAATAGATGCGTGTCATTTTGTTATAAAATTACATGGACAATGCATTTCATGTGATCTCAAACACTCGGTGTTATCGTCAAAAAAATACACGGTTAAAGGATCACAATGATTAGCAAAATTAAGACATCAACGACTTATGCCTGTAAAATCATCATCTCGGTGGCGAAATCGGAAGAACGTACGCCTAATATTCATAAGATTGGTGGTTCGCGCCCACCCGTGGGCACTTTTTTAAAACTATTTTTAAGTGCTTTTAGACTCATGTTAATGTAAACAAATCACGCATATAAGCAATTTAACATATTTTGGGGGAGTAATTTTGTGGTTCATTAGCGTTTCGTCGCGTCTCTACCGTTGGTGGTATAATTTTCAAAACGGAAGTGAGGCCACCGCGGATCGTCGCTGCGGGGCCGCTAATTTTTGTCAAGATGTCGCTAGTTGCTCATCGGTAGTCCACCGACGCTTACGGCATGGACTGAAAACTTCCTCTATGTTTAGGTTATGGTTTTCTGTTAACAAAATCATATTCGCGAAAATATTTCTATCTGTCTTTAAAATTATTTCTTTGTTACTGTTTTACGCCCAACCTCTGGTCATTTTTGAAAGTTTGTAACGGAATATTTTTAGTAGTCAAAGAAACATTTATTCTTTTCTAAACGATCATGTTGGAAGTCTTGGTAAGGTTTTTCCCTTTTCTGTGTTGCCAACAATAAATCATTTTGAACTTCTGTTTGAACTTTTAAGTCTTTGAAATGTGCATAATGTTGAGAGATTTTTGTCGAAAGGGTTGGTCCACTCATTTTACAGAAGCTCAACTAAGGCCAAGACTTGTTCTTCATCTTCAGAAATACGGGTCTTCTGAAGATCCGGATGCTGGTATTTCTTGCCTGGAATGATTTGCACAAATTTTTGCATCATCCCAAGTGCTGAAGCTCGATATTCTGCGGTTAAATAGTAGTTACTGACTGCTCCAAGCTTTAAACTGAATCCTTTTGTCCCACCTGCTGTCTGTGTATCTTTATTTACTGTCTCCTCTGAAGCCTGATCAACCGGTATTCGCGCAAATGGATACTTTGATTTAAGCTGGACAGAAAATTCTACAGACATGTAGAACTCAAAAATGAAAAGATTTGTATTTTCCAATTGGGATAGTTCGGCCAATTGAATTGATAAGTACCTGACATAGTTCATGTTATCTAAAGAAAACACCATGGGATCATTTCTTGTAAACACAAAAAGTAGAGTAACCAATAACCTTCCCTTTAAGCTCGAATCAAGCCCAACAGTAACTCCACAAATCTATGTAAAACATCCAGAAAGACGAAAGTACTCCATTCTCATGTCTCAAATGATTTAGATAATCTTCGAAACGAATAAAAATTTCTTTGATTTTGTCGTCTCCGTACAACGTTTCAAAACTGTTTTGAGGTATGTTTTCAGCAAATGAACAAAATAACTAATTTAATTCTGTAACTGTAAAATGAAGCTGAATATTTTCGACTTCGACATGATACAAGAACTCATTCCAAATTATTCTCATTAAGGCTTCGTAGACGCATTCGTGGAATCTTACCGCACGGTTGTATTGCTTTCCGTCTAAAATTTGACAAATGAAACCAATTGCAATTCTTTCTGATTCTACTGCTAAGTCGAAGTCCAACATTACCAATAACTTCCCAATATCAGGAAGTTACTGTAGGTTGCAAACTATGTGAAAAGGTCCCATCATTATGAAAATACTGTCAAATTCATTGGGTTGTATCCATTTAATTTTTGTTGCTTTTGAAAAAAAAAATGGCTTGATTTACAATAACAACAATATTTTCCAAATTTAGCCTTGACTTTATTTGATTGCACACTGTAAAAAATCGTTGTGTTATTTCAACGACATGGCTATGTGTTAACACGATTGTGTTAAAATATAACACAAACAAGTGGTTAGTACAACTCACTCTCCATTTGGAATTGTGTGTCAAATGCCAGTAGTTGAAATGACATACAGCCTGTATGTTGAATTAACACAAGTGTAGAATCTTTGGTGTTGTTTTCTGCGTGATTGCCAAATATGTTGGGCATCTAATTATAAAGGCTTATGGTTTGAAGCTACAGACAAACACAGTAGAAAGAAATACTTAAATAAATCCAGGTATACGCACAATTTCAAAATGCAAACCGCGCGATGTGTTTTCAATTGTTTTACATAATGTTTCTGAAGAAACCCTAACAGCACAAAATGTGCTAGGCATGTGCCATTTAGATGTTCTAAATTCATCTCCCACATTTGATGCATTTATTGCTTCTTTTTCTAAGCGATTGTGTACTAGAAGCAACAAACGCATCAACTTTATTAGATGGCAACTGGCACCGATCATTTAAAAGTGAATATGGAAGAAATATAAAATAAAGTAAATAGATAGTCGCCATTTTGTTATAAAATTAGGTCTACATGGCGATCAGATTTTATCTTATCCCGAACGGTTATCGTCGAATATACGCGGCTTAAAGGAGCACTCTGATTAGCCAAATTCAAAAGACCTCAACAATTTATCCCGCTACAAGCGACGTTTTCTTCGTCGCCTCCGTGGCCAAGTCGGAAGAGCACGTGGCTAGTAATTGAAAGGTTGGTGGTACGTGCTCCCCCCCGCCACTGAGGTACATTTTTTTTACTTGTTTAAAGTGTTTTTTTTTTCTTTTTTTTTTAGACTCAGCATAATGTAAACACATTACGCATATAGGCGATTTAACATATTTTGGGAAGTAATTTTGTGGTTCATTAACGCTTACGGCACGGCTCAACACCAGTTGTGTGTTAAAGACGTAACACACCCCCTGCGTTGAACGCCAACACCGCGGGGTATGTGTTGAACTAACACCCCATAGTGGTAGTCACGCTGGAACCACTGCCCTGTGTTAAAATTGAGTTGAATTAACACAACCATTTTTTACTGTGCACTCAGTCAATATTTCATAAACTGTTGACTTATCAGGCTGGGTGATTTATAGAAGGCAAATAAGCTATTGGATTTGATTAACGTTGTTCCTGACTAGTATCTTAAATCCTGTCCAAAAGCTATCTATCTAATTTCCAGAGTTGCAATGCCGACTTAGAACCCAAAGTAAATTTTTCCGTTTAGATTCCGAAAGCAAGCTAAGGCAATCAGGAATTGGCTGTGTTGTAATGTTAGGAAGCTCAGTCTTCTTATCTACAATATTCTGGTAAAGATGAATGGTGAAACACCATGCATCTTCTTATCATTATTAAATACAGGTCTCAGAGGTAGACATGAATCTGATAATTTTTTTTTTTTTTTTTTTTTTTTAATTATAATGCCATTAACTCGGTGAGTTTATGGAAACATTCCGTCTCACTATTCATTGTTTACATTGAATTGCAGTGTTGCCGCGCACACCTTTGAACATTCAAATCTTGATATTTCCGGCTATATTTTGATGGAATGTTCACAAATACATTTAACGGAAGCTAATTAATGTCTCTTTTATTTTGCCCAAAGTATTTTTTTCATAAAATCATTTTTTGTCTCAATTAGTATAGATTAAATAAAACTTAAAGTGAAACGAAATTTATTTTTTGTTATTTTTCTCATAGATCGTCCAAGATACGGTAAAATGATAACAAGATTACTTGTTGCAAATATAATGAGCTATCATTTAAAATAAAGAACGTTAAAATTGGATAATTAGGAGCCAAGATATTGCCAGTTTTATAAATCGACTCGGGCGCCATCTTTGATTCGACGCCGTCTTGAAAAGCTACCATTCCGAGACGGCCATCATAGTTTTTCGTGGTCCCCAGATACTAATATAATTGTAGTTGGAAGGAAATCTGGTACCCCCAAATTATACTCACCTTACCTATACTGCCCCATAGACTACCTCTGAAAATCCTTGTTCCGACCCTGACCTCATGTTATTCTTTCTTTACAAAAAGTAATAAAAAATCGCAATATTTCGCTAAAAAGAAACTATACATCAATCTATTACGTACGGTTCTTTGTTTCGATGTAGTCAAACTGATTCCACATGATGTTACAGTATTTCTACGCAATCAACCAAGGTCTTCTCAGAATCGGTGAGAATATTTTGTAAATCTTTCCCAGACTTACGTGATCTCTGAAACGCATTTTTCAGGTTACATTTATGTACAACAAGAAAACGGTACTCTCTTTTTTTTTCGCCATATGTATCATTCCTTCCAATGTCAAACAGCGGTTCTGGGTAGTAATGAGGTATGCACAACATATGTTTGGTGCAATAGATAATAATAACAAATAAAACAAAAGAAAAATTATATAATGTCTTAGTCTCACTGATTTTATACTAGTCCTTTATTTTACTTTACTTTTAAAATTTAAGAATATGTAAAATTTATTCATCGTCGAGAAAATAAAAACTTGACACAGAATGATGTCTTATGCTCCATTCATCTCTGTGTGTTATTAGCCCAACTCATCTCTTTATAGAACACTGTCTTGTGCCCACTTATCACACCTAAAATTAGTCCAACTTATCTCCTTATAGAATACTATCTTGTGCCCAGCTAATCAGGGCATTATTAGTTCAACTTCTTTTCCTATAGAATACTACTTTGTGCCTAGCTAATCAGGACATTATTAGTTCAACTTATTTCCCTATAGCAGCGATTCCCAACCTTTTTCAACTTGCAGCACACTACGAATTAACTTGGATTCTCGCGGCACACTTATAGATATTATTATTTGTAAATATAAAAAAAATAGTGGTATTTTTTTTCTATGATTACTAATCTTCTCACAGAGAAGAAAGTTCGATCACTGGGTTTTCCCTGTGGTAAATCACTATGCTTATTTTTCATTCTAATTTAAAAACATAAAACAATTGCAATGAAATATTGGACTCAGTTTTTTAAAAATACGCTTTCTTTTTCGAAAATTGTTTCAACCTTTTACTACGAAGGAAGATCACTAAATAACGAACGAACAAACAAATTTCTTTTACTTTTAAAACACAAATTAGGTAACTTGTCGAAAGGATTGAATGATATTTTAAATTTTCAAGTTACAAAATAGCCTGCAACAGTAAAGAAGCAATAATTGTCATAACAATAACAAATACTTTTTTTCAACATCAGAAATATACAGAAAAGTAACACAGCATGAAATAAAATTGTAGGTTCATAATAGAGGTTCATAGTAATGTGCAATACAAATATACATTTTCCCCTACGTTTTGCAATTTGATTGCTATAGAATTAATAATTTTGTTTCGATTACCTCGCGGCACACCAGCGGCCCATTCACGGCACACCGGTTGGGAAACGCTGCCCTATAGAATACTATCTTGTGCCCAGAGTCGGATTTATGATTGATGAGGCCCTAAGCTATTGAAAGTAATGGGCCCTTTTGTATGCCTTTTCAAAGAACGTAAGGACCAGTCTATGCAAAACGTAGGGACTCTATATACAAAAATGAGCAAACGAGTCATATTTCAGGGACCACGCCAGCAGAGGGAGGCTCCATTACTTATATCATAGGAGCCTACACAAGGCAAATTAGTGTTGCTATACGTAGGTTTTATTATTATTATTATTATTATTATTATTATTATTATTATTATTATTATTATTATTATTATTATTATTATTATTATTATTAATAATAATAATAATATCTTACAGTATATTTTGGAATTGTACATACAGGGCTCTTTCACTTTAATTTTTCGGACCCCCAAGAGAGTGGAGCCCTAAGCTATATAGCTTGTTTAGCTTATACGTAAATCCGGCACTGCTTGTGCCCAGCTAATAAGGACATTATTAGCTCAACTTATTTCTCTTAGAATACTATCTTGACCCCAGCAGCTAATTAGGACATTATTAGCTCAAGTTATTTCTCTCTAGAATACGGTTATACTATTTGCTACAAAAGCTACAGTGAGAGATTGTGATTTTGAGGAGATTCAGTGTCCATTCTACGGCGTAGAACGCACAACAACTGATTCAAAAGATTACCGTACTTTCAGCGCGAAATGACGCAGCTATATAGTACAAACTGACACACTATTTCTCTCATAGATGGCGTTATATACCATGAACGGCTTATTACCTGTAGCGTTATATCCCAGTATTAGATCGGGCACTTTCGGAAAAATTCTCGTATGCTTTCGTGTTTAGTATGGAGCAAATTGAAACTGCTAATTTTGGATATAATCTATATATATAAAAGAGAACGCACAAATCCTTTGTGAACTCATCACGCTAATACGGCTGAACCAATTTCTTTCATTTTTGGGGGGTTATTAGGATTTGGACCCTAGATGGTTTTTATCATATCACTTTAATTTTTAATTACCAGTGTCTTGAGATAATTGACCATTCAAGTGTCCATACGTACAAATCCTTTGTTATTAGTTCATCATAGGTAAAAATAAACGTATTTATATGCAACCCGCATGACCATGTGACTCGGCGGGTTAACATAAATGACAGGCGATATAATGTTAACATTTACTGGAATCTACTATGGTTTTTATCATATCACTTGAAAGCGAAAAAGTAAAAATTATCTAATTAACAAGGTTTATTGCGTTCCGGGGTGACCGCAGCGAAGCGGGGTGAACGCTGCTAGTCACACATAAAATATAGACTACACAGAGTAAAAAGCAAAAAATCAAATTTAAACCTTAGATAACTGTTACTACTGTCATGATTTTGTACCCTTGTTTCGCCTTTCGTTTGGTAGTAATTCTCTTTGATTTGTTATCTACATAAAGTAAAAATTATTTGTGGTGGACAGACACCTTGCTCGTGGATTCTCTCGGGGTTCTCCCGTTTCCTCACACTTTCTTCATTCCACCATTTCTCATAATCACCGTCTCCTTTAGAATAACCGACATAATCATAGGACGTAAAACAAAGATTTCAATTCATTTTTTCATATAGTAAAAATTTTTCTTTAACCTACGAAATATTAACTTTTAGGAAAAGAAACTTCTGAAAATGCTAAAACATTTGCTTAATTATTTTTAAGAGTTTATATGCTGAATTTTACCATACTATTTAAATTAATCTACAGTAGGTATTTTCTCAATAAATAGACGAAACTTTGAATGTTACAGAAACTCATTCCTTTCCCTCTTAAGGAGTGGACTTTTCGTAAACGGTAAAATACAAATTCTTTTATTTTTAATTAAGGCTTTATATCCCTAATTTCACGCTTCCGACTAATGCAAACTTTCATATTGGGTACTTTCGGACTTTTCAATATTATAAATTGCTCCCTTCTCCACCCCCCTTGAGGAGCGTAACTTTTTTTTTCCTGAAATACTGAAACGCGTACAAAATGCATTTCTTTATGTTTAATGAAGTGTTTAAATACCGAATTTTACATCTCTAAGTTAAGTGGATCCCCACGCTGGACATTTTCTGAATAAAGAAACGGAAATTTGAATATTAGACCTACAGAAGTTTTTCCTCTCTTTAGGAGTAGTGTTTTGGAAAACGCTAAAACACACCTCCAATTATTCTTAATCAGGATTTTATATCTCAAATTTAATCTCGTTAACTGTTGAGATTCGTGTTGGGAAGAATTTGAACCCCACTTAGAATACGTATTTTAATAAAAATCTTGCTTTCGTGACAAAAGAATTTTCTGGCCATATTTCACTTTCTAGTTATAGTACTGTTGCGTGGACGTTAATGAGTGCGTCTGTTTTTACTGTTTTATCTCTCTATATATAAAGGAAGAAATCCTGACTGACTGACTAACGTCGAGACCAAACTACTTAAGGTGAAGGTTTATAGGAGATAATTCATTTATACAAAAACCGAGTTGCAAGTTAAAGATTAAGTGTCAATATTTTTGACTGTGATAGGTTAATGTCTTAGCTACGTTTGATCAGTGGCGGATCTAGGAGGTAGAAACTGGAAAGGAGGGGGGGGCGGAAACCAGACTGTGATAAATATATCATCAGTTTACTATAAACTTTCAAAAATATATAAATAATAGCTTAAATAATTTTTATCATTCAAAAACCTGGGAGGCCTAGCCCCCCCCCCGGCTCCAGGCTGGATCCGCCATTGCTTTTGAGGAACGTAGATTTTCTCTGTTTTAGAAATAATAAATCAAGAGTAAAGAAAAGTAACAACATAGTTGTGTTGCACTACCATGTCTCCAGGTGGCATGAAATATACTGAATTATTCGTAGTTTCATTAAAAGCAGACAATTTGGTTACATTTTTATTGAAACATGAAAATAAAATGTACTGACTGCAATGTGGCTTACGATAATGTTAATGAAATATTTTCCTTTTTTATTAGGTAAACTTGTTTGTAAATTTACAAAATAAATTTGTAAATTTAGGAATTTTACAAATTTATTACTACATGTTACTAACAATGTTTGATGCATAATTTCAAGTGGCCTTCTAGATTATTTTTTTTTAAAAAGTCAGGATATAAATTTTGTACATAAACTTATAAAACGAAACGAGAAAATTTTCGAGACGAGAAGAGAAAAGCTTATTTTCAAGAATTGAGATAAAACATGAAAAATCTCATTTCGCGTCTCATCTCGTAGGTAACACTAAATACAGTTCCCAGTGGAGACATAGAAGTTTCAGCATTCGTATGAAGCGATTGGAAAGAAACTTGAATTAGGATATTTTGCCCAGTTTGCCAGAGGAAGAATGATAGACGCGATTATACACACAATAAATTATGTAACTAAATTCGCCTCGACGGCTAGAACGTTCTCTAAATTATAGATAGCATCGTGGTAGTTTTCGTTCAGTTCTCTACCTAAGATCGTTTCATAAGAAATTCTACACTAGTGTTTTTTTGCGAGTCGAAAAAAGTATTATGAAACCTAAACTTGAGAATAGTGTAAGTGATTGGCAAATAGTGGTGCTATTTACTACGGTGTTACTATGCATGCGATTTCCGAGTTTGGGAATCAAAAATCAAAATCGACAAATCATAGACACTCAATGGATATATCGAAATATCGTGAAATATAGAAAATATCGGAAAATCGAAATGTAAATGATATGGAAAATATCAATTATATATATATATATATATATATATATATATATATATATATATATATATATATATATATATATATATATATATAAATCGGTAAGAGTTTTTGATATAATGATTTCGATAATTGAATGTATCGGACCGACCGATAGATGAACATATGAAATTACTATTATCTTTACCTCTCATTTATAATAATTTTGTGCTTGTATATAATTATACGAAAAAAAGAATTGAATATCATCTGTTCTATACTACTAACTACTATAAGATAAGTAACTTTTGTAAAAGAAGCCCATGGTCATATATTTCAGTTCTATTTGAGGTATGTATTGCAATTCCATTCGATAATAAGCAGATATCATTGATAATATGACCAGCGTAAAGAATGCACTTTCATATATATACACTCTAATTAGGGTTAAATTAGTCGTTGCATTATGCCTAATGACACAAGAATCAGAAAGTTCTCAATCAGAATCCTGAAGTCCTTGATTAGAACCAATTGCGAATCAGAGAAGATTCAATACCAAGAACAAACTCTTTGCTCCTCTCGGTACGAAGGACGTTTTGATTTGTTTTAGAAAAGGAGTACTGACTATGCTCGCATACTTGATGCAATATAAAAGAAAGATCGCTTAAATCACATACTTCAATAAAGTAATTAGATTATAATGATAGACATTCACCCAGTTATAATGTACAGGTAGTTTAAAAAAAAAAAAAAGTGGCCAGCTACCTGTTCTTTGGAAAGTATTCTATTCTTATTGATAGACACGAATATTAATATCTTTTGGCCAATGAAAAGCTTTAACAAGTAATATGTATGTCATGGCTAAGATTTTGCATGTCATTATCAGAAGAAGACAAAAAGATGAAATAGAATCTGTTACTTAACAGCGCACTTTTTTCCTTACTATCTGGTACATGAATAAACAAATAATACGTTTCAGCAGAATAAATACTTTTCAGTTATTACTGACCACCATAAAAATTCGTTTTTCTCTAAAGTTACACATAGAATATCGTGAAGAATGTCATATAGTTCAAGTCCATATAATAACTATCCATAACTGACTTTCTGGGTTCATTTTGCTTTAATGTAAAAAAGAAAAAAATGTATTGCCTATTAGGTTACTCTTTTATTATGGTAATTCACGTGCTAATTTTCACCAATTTTCACCCGTCATAAGGCTTAGTAAAAGACAATAATGAATTGATGCAATCTGACTCAAATGTTGATTTTTCTTATCATTTAAACTCTACTTATCGAAAATTAAGGAAATAGTTTAAATTAATACTTGCTGATGGTATTACATATAAAGGTTTATTTTTAATATTTTTGGGTAAATATAATTATTTTTTTAAAATGTAAATAAAAGAAGTTTCAATTATAGTGGCAGCATGCAGCACTCTTTGATATTAATTTTACTTGTAAATATAAATTGTAAAAGTATAATGTACTGTAGATTTTTTTGTATGACTACTGCAATATTCCTTTATTTACTGTAGTCAATACTATAGTGAGCACTTGTATATCATGTCTTCTTCTTCTTGTGTGTTATTTTAATTTTTTTTCTTTGAAATTGAGTTGGAAACACATGTCTTGTACGCCTATTGTAATTGGGGATACCCCTGTTATAGATAAATAATAATAATAATAATAATAATAATAATAATAATAATAATAATAATAATAATAATAATAATAATAATAATAATAATAATACGAGCAATAAAAGGGGCCGCGGTGGCTCGGTGATAGAGCCTTCACCTCTGGTGCATGGAGTCGCTGATTCGATCCCCGCTCTTTGTGGTGGACAAACACCATGTGCGTGGGTTTTGTCGTGGTTCTCCTGTTTCCTCCCACTTTCTTCATTCCATCATTTCATTCATTTCTCATCATCACCGTCTCCTTTAGCCTAGCCGACATAACTGTGGGACGTAAAACTTAAAGATTTCATTTCAATTTCTCATAGCCTCGCTGCTGAAAGGGACGCTAAACTAAAATCAACTCATTTTTTTCTCTTTCTTTCTTTCTTTTTTATTATGTTCAATCTAAGAGAACTATAAGACTCGAAATCCACTAGTAGCTCGCCAACCACGGTTTGAGAAACACTATACACCATATGCGAATGAACAATAATGATGGAATTGCCACGATGGAGTGTTAATAGTTGCTGATAATGGACAAACAAAATTCACTAACGATGTCTAGCAAGCTCACATGGTCTGGAGTCGATACCCGTGCATCAGATATAACAGTTTTACACTTGGTATAATCCTTAAAATATTCCAACACTACACTGTTAGAACAATTGTTGTAGACTCTGTAAGTTTCGCACATGCATTTCCTTTTCAAAAATATTACTCGTACATACTAAATTTACATGTAAATAATAATAATAATAATAATAATAATAATAATAATAATAATAATAATAATAATAATAATAATAATAATAATAATAATAATGTGCTTCATCTGTGTTTATTAATAACGTGAAAGTTTACAGTTCTTTCCTTTCACATTTATCAATTAACTAAAGAGGCTTTCGTGTTGCAGTTAGGAAAGAAGACTTCGAAGGAAATTACCGTTAACGAGCAAAACCGTTTTAAGTTGGAGTTCGTATATCATTTCTTTTAACACAATTTCCCTAAATATGAATATGCTATGGATAAATACACTCATCCAGAAATCCCCATAGGATGTTTTCCACTGGAGAGGGAGGGAAGATGCAAAAAAAATGAATATAAACACGCACCTCGATACAAATATACGCATAATAGTTCATGTAAAAAAAAAAAAAAAAAATCATTGATACATTGCAAAACTTCACCACAGAAATTCATTATAGTAATGTAGTAGTTACTATTACTATAATAAATACTATAGTAACTTTTTTGTGTGTAATATGTTTTGACATGTATTTTGAAGAACTAATTTGTGGCTGTATATAATTAGTTTTAAGTATGTTTGAATAATTTATAGTATGTTTGATTTGACTTTATTTTGAGTTTAGCGTCCCTTTTAGCAGCGAGACGTGGACCTACAGTTTAATGTGGGATCCAAACCACATGAGCTCCCACCGGGGATCGAACCCAGGTCTTTCACGCCAGTAATTTATCCAAATGTTGATTTAAAAAAAAAAAACTTCTACCAGCAGAATGACTATACTACAAGTTGTCCGCTGCTTTCAGCAGCGTGACTATACGAGACGTGAACCTACAGCTTAACGTGTGATCTGAATCATATGAGTTTCCGCCAGGAATCAAACTCGCATCTTCCATACCAAAGGCATGCACGACAACCGCTTAGTCGCGAGGGAGATTACCGGTTAAAATGTTAATGCATTTACTCCATTAACAAACTCCGCCAAGATAATAGCTGTATCTATTACAAGAAAAAAATAGAAATTCATTTCTGTGCAAATGAATCATCGTGTGGAGTAACGGACGAAGGACGTACTGACATTACAGTATTAGAAGACTCACTTGCGTGTCTGTAGTAAGTGTCAGATGGTGATGATAAATACCTACAATGCCGCTATTGAATACCCTTGTACCTACAGTTGTACCCTACATGTTAATGAAGACTTGTGTTTATGGAAGAATTAATGCAATGAAAATGTAGGAGGAAACGAAAGAACCTTGAGGAAAAACCAAGGAGATGATCCTATCCACCAAAAACTCAAAAAGTATGCGATTGAACTAGGGGCCTCTTGCACCAGAGTTGAGCGCTCTATCGCTGTGCCACAGCGTCTCCTTAAATACTATTGAGATTTGTGCAGTTGTATGGATTTTTGTGTTATTTTAATCGAAAATCCAAATTTATTGAGTCAAACATTCACATTTCGTATCAACAACAGTGAACAACATCGTGTCCATGACTTTTTTCGAGGAACTCCTGTTTCCTTCCACGTTCTCATTCCACCAATTATTCCATTACTATTCACTTGCCTTAATCATCCGTCTCCCTTAGCATAAAGGACATATTCGTGGGACGTTAACTCAAAGATTTCAAGATTTTCAAATTAATATAAGTATTTTCAAAACCGTAGCTACATTGTTGAAAATAATACTTTTTAAAATTAAATTTAAAAACAAAAATCTAAGCCTGTTCTTGAAGAACCGCGGTGGCTTAGACGGTTAGCATCATCCTACCAAACGAAGGAACCGAGTTCGATACCAAGTAATAGTAAATGAGGAGCTTATTTTTAAAAGAGAATATTTCCAGAATTCATAATTTTGCATTAGAAGAAAAAGGCGAAAGAAAAGCACTTCTGAAAACATAACGTTTTGAAAATAATAATAATAATAAAAAGTTTCCTTAACGCAAATAGGACAATCGCTTTGTTATGTTATATTTTGAATGAAAAATGCCGAAATGAATGAACGAGGTGGATGTGGTAGAAACGACAAACGTTACACTGCGATTTCTTCCAAAAACGTTCCCCTTTGCCTAAATCCTGCAGTATAATCCGAGCAGTGATGTTAACCAGAAAAGTTATAACATCCCATCTCTAGAGTCAAAAATCCCATTTTGCTTTTGAATTTCCCACATTATACTAATTACAAGATAATAATAATAATAATAATAATAATAATAATAATAATAATAATAATAATAATAATAATAATAATAATAATAATAATAATAATATGTAAAATGAAACTATTCGATCTTTTACGAATATAAAAAAATGTTGTCAAAAATGGAATGTGTCGATCACACCTTTTTGCCATCACCTCATGCTGATGGCATCACACCTTTTTTTTTTTTTTTTTTTTTTTTTACGTATTTCGTGCGGAAAATTTTGGAAATTGATTGCTTCCTGTTTGATATTTTACTTACTTTCTTTCCTTGTTTCATTCGTTTGATCATTATTTTGTTTTACCAGAGCGCAATTTTAGTTTCATGGCAGTTGATTTTTTCACTATCTTACACTCCATAAATCACTTCCTTACTAGCGAAATTTCGAGTTTTTTTTTTTAAAGTTATGATTAAAATTTGAGAATTAACACTAATTTCATGCTCATTATATAGATTTTTTTGGCCCCTAGAAAATATTGTTGCTGTGAATTCTATATATATGAAAAATCCCATATATGATGCCAATTTCGACGAAAATTCTCTTTATTTCTTTCGAAAATCACAAGACGGGACTTTTCCCCCACGTTGGCGTCACTGAATCCTAAAGAGCTCAACCAAAAGATCCAGAACACGTTGAAAAGTATATTTCAAAAAAAAAAAAGAAAAAGAAAAGAAAAGAAAAAAAGAAAGAAAGAAAGAAAATAAAATAAAAAGAAAAGAAAGAAAAGTGGAGGTGTTCTCTTTTGAAATTAAGCCCCTCATAAATAAGTAGACTAAATTCAATCAAAGTCGTGGCATGATCCTGTAATTTAGCTCTTTTGGAGGCGAAATAGTGTGGTGGGGAATTATCCGTACTGCAAGAGTTGATCTTGTATGAAGGTCTGTAAGCTTACACCCGCCAACGGCACTGAATTCAAAGCCTGATCATGGTTTAGAACCCACGTTTACAATAGATCCGTTCTTCACAACATGGGTGTTGCGTAAGGACTCAAAAACTCAAATTCATCTGAGTCAAATTCAAACAAAACAGAACAAATTTTCTTAAATAATCTCACATTTTGAAACAACTATTTTCATAGCGGTGTTGTAACTTAGAGTAAAGTGCGAGGGATCCTTGGTTCGACTCCAGGTCATGCAAGCTTTGGGGTCGGCAACCTCGTGTTCGTTTCTTCGTGGGATGAAGTTCTCGTAGTCTCCCATCTACCAATTCTTTCATAATTACTTACTTTGTTTAATCATTTTTTCTTTGTCCTAAAGAACATTTAATCGTTAAAAGTTAAAAAATTTCCTTTTATTTTCGAATTATTATATATATAGTGGCGGATCCAGGATATGATCAAGGGAGGGAGGGGCTAAACGATAGTGTGTAACTTTATCCAGTGTAAACCTGAGCGTCAAAGGGGGTTGTAGCCCTTGTAGGCCCCTTGTATCCGCGCCTATATATATAATTCAACTATTTGCGTCGAAATTTGTCAGAGATTACGAATTTGATTTCTGGGCTTTTGACAGCGCTCACCATGTTACCCCGTTACATATAAGAGATGACATCCTTCAGCGACCACACTGCCCAGGAAATTGGGGAAGAAGAAATGAATGGGGAAGGAAGAAAGAGGCCTGAGACCACTATGTGCGGTATCATCCCGGCATTTGTCTGCTGTGAATGACGAAAACCTCACTTAGAGTTTCTAGACTGAATAAGTTTTTCACACTTTTCGACCGAGTGTCTGGAAGCGGACCCGGTACCACTCGCACCAAAGGCAAGAGCGTTAGCGATAATGCTACGTGAGGCCATTTAAAGTTTCTCAAGATAGAAACTGTTTTATCAATTTTGAATAGCAGAATGGTTAGTATCAACGGTTTCGGTTTGGATTCCCGCTGAGAACATGGAACAGTTTTGGTGCAACCCAGCTTTGTGAAGCAATTGTAGAACTAGCCTAGGCTAGTAACTGACAAATTGGTAAATGAAAAAATAAAATTAAAAAATACTTTGGCTCCACATAGTATTTTATCAACTAATAGTTTCTCATCACTTATCCAACAGTTTGGACTTCATACCCCCAGCAATAATTTTACTTCTTTCGTTGGGACTACGTTGAGAGTTGATTTGACTGGAAAATGCTCAGCAAAACAGAAATATGCAATGTGGGGCCAACGGTGGCAGTTGCAAATCCTACCATATCCCACTGTTTGGGTAGTTGAGTTAAGAATTTTGAAATCAATAAATAATGGGAACCACACATCACCCAACTTAAATACGTCTGGCCGGACAAGTCTCCTCGTGAGCTGTAATACCAAGGCATTGAGTACAGTAATTTTAATAATATAAATAAGAACATGAGTTGTGTGGTTGTACAGCATTAACATAATTAACGTCTATTCCACGTTAATTACAATAAAGGTGAAACGACAAATGAGAATGTAAACACTAAGTTTGTTTATATCTGATGACCTTGACCTCCACCTACCTGCACCAAAGGCTAAAATAAGCGCTGCCCAGAAGGTCGAATTGCCGCTGAAGAAGTCCATGGCCACACGCGAACCAACGTTCTACCTAACTACCTTTCTCCAAACACACAGCGATTAACACTGAACTGAAGCGATTTCATGTTGCAGTATTTCTACACTCACTATGTTGTTCCAGTTCTGCTCCGCCCCATTTCCATTACGTCATTAGTTTCACGCTTGCCTTCCAGTTAGTCCTCGAGTTCCCGTGAAATCAAAACATGGCAAAACCAAACAACAGGATGACCTGCCGACGTAGTAGTAGAAGAATAGAGTGCCGCCTCATCGTAAAAAGACTTCGCGTGGAGTAATCTTCCACTATAAAGGACCCAGGAAATTGAATGAAACCCGGAAATACCGTTCGTATTTTTGGTTCTTCTCGAAATCAGTTATAAAGAACTTTCTACTAGCGTTAAGAACAATTGCTTCGTATTCTAAGGATTTTTGATCATAAATGTGATCTTTTGGGTCAAGCTTCGAAGACCATCATCCTATGAATCACAAGATGAATATCAAACCTGAAAGTCTAATACTGCATATTGCCTAATCTGATCTGACGTCTGTAAGTGTAACGGTACAGCTAATTATTTTAAAGAAAATAATGAATATTTCTATGCAGAATATTGAAAATAATCTTGGCTTTTTATGAGAGCACGTTGAGTCAGGAAAGTATACTCATCTTTGGACCCAGGAGTTCTTGGTTCGCTCACAGAGCATGACGTTTCTGACCAATATATTACTATTTTCATTGCAACTAACTTGTTTTTATATTAGAGTTCTCTCGTGACCAGTTGAGTATGGTTTGTATTTTCGTAAGAGAAGGCTTGAATTCTATTTGTAGTGGAACCTTATAGTCTATGGTTCGATCCTATGTTAACCTTGGAGGCACGAAGGCTTAGTAGTAGAGCGCTTACCTCTGGTGCATGGGGTCTCTGGTTCGATCCCCGGAAGAGTAAGTTTGTAGTGGAGAACATTTTGTCCGGGGTTTTCTGGGAGTACTTCCGTTTCCTCTCACATTTTCATTCTATCATTCACTTGCCTTAATCAACCGTTTCCCTTAGCCTAACGGGCATCAACGTGAGATATTAAACTGAATTTTTTCATTTTCTACCTTATATTAATCTTGATCGTTTACTTTCTTTGGCTTAAAGAGCATTAAGACTAGGCGTTAAACTGAACTCTGTTATATTTTAGTATTTGAAAGGATCTTTGGACGAATATAACCTTCCGCCACAGGAATAATCATCATTGGCAAGTGATAAAGTAGCAACGATATTATTTATTCCTCCACTTGTACGGCGAGATTCAAATTTATTCCACACAGAATTAATCAATAGAGTGGAGGTATAATAAGGGGTTTTTCCCCAACTGCAATTTATAATGCTCAATAACAAGATAACACTCTATGTTTCAAGGTTTTACTTACAACCGAGGTTACAGAAGATAAAACGTCTTAGTAGCTCCACATTTTATTTCACAGTTTCTAAAGGAATCAATTTGAATTCAACCATACCAGTTATGGGTTATTATTAGTGTTGGTAGCGAGATGAGAAGTTATTCATCTCATGTTGAAAATGAGACGAGAATTACATTTTTAAATTGGGGACAAAACTAGAAATAAGAAAATTCTCGTCTCGATTTCGAGACGAGACAAGAAATTTCACAACTTTTGTTGGCAACACTAGTTCACCCAAGTCTTAGATAGTAAACACTGTTTCAATGTAACATGATCCATAGTATAACAACTATAACTTGATAAAGTAATTGTACGAATATAATGAAGAATATTTATCAACGTTTCAAGATACACTATATAGGGATCTTTTCAATAACAAAATGCAAGAAGTACCGGAATCGATACCAAGTGCCTCATCATGCAATGTTCTGTTCGGCAGAGTCTTAAATAACGTAGATGGGATATGAACCCTTTACTCTTTATTATTAAAATAATGTTTTTATAAAAGTTTTTTTTTTACAAAGTTTTCGTAAGTTTCTAACGTTTCCAGAGTTCAATAAAAGATCCTCGGCTCATGAAAGTGGCCTCGGAATAATGGTTTTATTGTTTTTAGCTCTTAATGGCTTTAAACAGGTATCGTGAATAACTCCTTCGCTCATAGTGGCCTCAGCAAAGGGTGATTAAAGGATATCTCCTTCGATCATAGCAGCCACGGGAGATAGTTAAAGGAATTCTCCGTAGCTCACAACAGCCTCGGCAGAAGGTGATTGAAGGATATCTCCTTCCCTCATATAAGCGTCAGGAGATGGTTATAAATAAATTCTCCATAACCCATGGCGGCCCCAGGAGAAAGTGTTAATGGACGAGTGATCAACGATAAACTGATAGTTTCCTCTTCTTGAGGTCTTCATTTATAGGCATCTTCTTAAAGGGAGGCCCCATGAGGGGAAGATCGATTTCGTTCGTAAATTTTCCGAATCCTCTTCGTGTCTTCTTGAATGTGTGGTTTTTCTTACGACCCGCTTATTGTTGTTTCTTTATGAGCATAAAAACATGTGTTCGTCGTAAAGACATGTGGTTACAGTGCGAAAGGGGGATGGAACCTTACAATATGGTTTAAATGTTGCTATATCACACCATTCCTGGATCTCCCGTAGGGCGGAAGGATTTTAGAGGAAATTCAGAAAAACTCAGGGCATAAATTTTGCACATAAATTTACAAACGAGACGATAGAGAAATTGTTAAACTACAAATAAGTCTTTGAAAATCGAGACGAGGCTAGACTTCCACTACAAAATTTACCAGATTAGACGAGAAAACTTTATTTCTCGTCTCGCATTGTCTCGTAAGTAACACTAAATATAACGCTCAATAACCGTAATGTTATATTTCAAGATGTCACATACTACTGAGGTTCAGAGTACAAAATACCGGAGTATCACCGCACTCTATTGACAGAGTTTTCGAGGAATCAATTTAAATTCATACCAGTCATGGGCTGTTATTATAGGAGTTGTAATTTTGAGATTTATCTCGCGAGTCTGAAGGAGACGATGAGAACGAATGATGGTAATTAAATTAATTCTGATAGTTTCCTGATGGCCTAATTGAGATTCGAACTCAAAACAGACTGGCTTTGCGATTGTCAGCTTAATACCTTTGGCCACTCGACTATGTCAGCCAGCATGAGTTATTATTATAATTTTCCATCTGCGCCTGCGTATATTTTTTGAAGTCACTATAGCTAACTAACTAACTAACTAACTAACTGTATGGCCTATAGAACCCGGAGGTTCAATGCCGCGTTCACAAAAGCTCTCCACTGACTTCTATCCTTAGCTAACTGTATCCAGTTTCTACTTTGTATTCCAATCTCGGCGAGATCCATCTTAATATTGTCCTCCCATCTGCGCCTAGGTCTTCTTAATGGTCGTTTTCCGATTGGTCTTCCAGTCAAGACTTTGAAAGCGTTTCTACTTTCTTCCATTCAAGCTACATGACCCGCCCACCTAAGCCTCCTAGACTTGACGACCCTAACAATGTTGGGTAAACCATATAAATTATGTAGTTCCTCGTTATGAAGTTTCCGCCATTCCCCATTCTCGTTCCTCTTGGGTCCGAATATTCGTCTCAGGATCTTGTTCTCAAATACTTTCAGTCTATGTTCTTCCCTCAGAGTAAGTGACCATGTTTCGCAGCCATACAGAACAACAGGCATGATTATCGTTTTGTATATTTTAAGCTTTAAATTCCTCGACAGAATTCGCGACGACAAGAGATTTTGAACCGAATAATAACACGAATTCCCTGCTCTTAGTCGACATTTAATTTCTCCGTGAATATGATTTTTCTCTGTTAATATTGATCCTAGATATTTGAAATTATCAACTTTATCAAAAGTATTATTTAATATTTTAACGCATCCATAATTTGCTGTATTCCGGTCCCGACGCACTTCCATGTATTTAGTTTTTTCTGCATTTACTTCTAAACCCATGTCCCTGCAAACGTTTAATAAGATCTCTGTATTTCTTTCTATTGTTCTCCTATCATCCCCTATTAAATTTACATCATCAGCATATGCTATAACTTAGTGAATACCGTTCAACTCTAGGCCCTGGTTGTTATCTTTGATTTTCCTTATAGCGTATTCCAGAACATGATGAAAAATATCTCAGATTAAATGTGTTATGGATATTCATAAGACTTATAGCCAGAATACCAAGAGAGAAGGGGAGCGATATAATTTTAAGAGAATAATTTCAATTCACTTTACGTTCTTGAGTGATATATTTAAATAACTGAGTTTCAAGAGGATTGATGGTAGTCAAATGGTGAAAGGGGATCGCAGTTCTCCCTGGCCATTCCGCATTTACGTGCTTGATAATATGCATACAAAAGAACTTAGATGGAATTATATTTCATTTTCAGAGAATACTAGTGTATATGAAACAATGTTGGCAAATCACTCCACTTGTGGTAACTCGAATCTCGATTTACAGTTGGTATAACCGGTATTACACCACCTGAACTACCAGCGAAACAGCCAAGTTCATGTGCTTGTTGTTATTCTTCGAATTCCAACTTGCTACATACCTCTGAAATACGCAACAAATAAATAGAAATGACCGAGTTTCAGGTATCTTAAGTGATAGAGCAGCTGACCGAGAAGCTGATTTTCGGGGTTTAATTTCTGTCCAATGTAGCGAAGATATTATTTTCATCGTCTTCCTCAGCAATATTGCTGTGTCTAATTCCTACGTGACTATAACCATTTTGAAAAGAAGAAACGAAGGTGGTCGTTGTACTTTTAAATAAGCTTTTTTTCATTGATGTAGCAGAATCTTTGGAATTTGTTTTTTAAAAAGTACCATAACCATGATTATTCTATAATTATTGCAAAGTCACTTTCCCGAAAAATGAAAACAGCTATGCTCTATTAAGCTCCCTCATTGCTGGTTTGTACTCGTCTTCGGCGCAAGAGACCCGGGTCCGATTCCCGGTGGGAGTTCACATGATTTGCATCCCACGTTAATCTGTAGGTCCACGTAGCATGTAGTCTCGGTGATGAACGAGACACTAAAATCAACTTAAAAATTATGCTATATTGAACTTCATTAACCTCTTCATTCATCAATTTTAAATTCCTCCTTGAACACTTTTTATGGCTATACGGTTAGCCTCTCGTCAAAATACTTCCCAGATATTTGAGATGTTTACCTCTTCAAGTTCTCTTTGTTCTGCTTTGACCCGTAAGGCCGCGTTTTGTAGATATTCTGATGACTTTCGATCTTTCGGCATTGATTTTCATTTCATATGGTTTCCCAGTGTCAACTACTTTGACCATCATCTCCTGTAGTCTTTGTTCGGTTCTGATTTTAATAACCGTACCATCTGCATAGCTGACCTTGTCAATGATCTTTCCTCCAAACTTGGAATCTCCAATTTCCACTAATGCTTCCTTCATTAAACATTCACGGTAAATGCTGAATAATTTGGGTGATATACTACATCCTTGTCTGACTTCTCTTCTAATCTCCTTACTGTTAATTTCTCCTTGATTCAAACGTAACTTCACTCGTTGTCTTAGATACAGATTGCGAATGAGTCGTCAGTCTCTCCAGTTGACCCTGATTTTAAAAAGTGTTTTCAGAAGTTTTGTCCAATTGACCCGGTCGAAAGCCTTTCTTGTCAGTCGATGAAGTACACGTCAATAACTCGTTCTGATATAATTCTAATCAACCCAATAGCATCTCTGGTGCCTTTTCCTTTCTGGAATCCAAATTGATCTTCCTCCAACATATTTTCTATCTTACTTTAAAGCTGCCTGTTCAATACGCGTGCAATAATCTTTCCAGTGTGGGAAATAAGGCTAATGGTTCTGTGATTACTACAGTTCTGCAACCATTGTAATCAAGAAAATCCTGTGACCATTCTCCACTCAGGTAGATGTTGCTAATAAGTGAAGTCAGTACTTTCATTGCATTGTCCCAACATCTCTTGATCAAATCTGCTAGTATATCGTCATCTCCAGTGGCTTTCTTCTTTCGCATGTCTTTGATGGTTTTAACAAGGAGGGGGTGCTTGGGTTTGAGTTTGGTTGCGCCAAATTTTGTAAATGTAAATAAATTTAGAAAAGTTTTTGGTTTGGATTGTTAAATAGTATTACGACGTGAGATTACGAATAAACAAATGTTACGTGTTCGGGCGTCAAATTTCCAAAGAGAGAAATTTCAAACGTACTGATTTTGGAATTTGATTACTTAACTTTGATTTGCATATTTAATATTAAATAGCAAGAATAACATGCAATTCACGGATTAGCCTAATACTGCATAAGAAAAGTGAATTTCTGACATTCCACTTAAAGGGGAATGGTGTCGACGAGTGGTGATTCATCTGCTTATACCAAAAATAACCGAAAGAAAATGAATGAGGGTTTTGGAGAAGTGAAGTTGACTCCACGGGGCTCGAACTTCAGTTCTCCAAGTTTAAAGTACGGGTTTTGAATAATTTTGAGTTAAAAAAATTAATACTGATATTTAAAAGGAATGATGAATTAAATTTAATTGATCCTGTTTTCCCCATAACGGTGTTTTCAAGGTGCTAGGAAAACAGGTGCGTAGTTAATTGTTGAGCGTATCTAACTATAGTAAGGTTGAATTTTACAAGCTGCAATGCTGAAAGAAAGATTTTTTGCTATTGGAGTTTTTTTTTTTAAAGTTGGCTATATTGATTATTACTCTTAACACTAAAATGTTTGGATAAAGCAGAAATTAATTAAAAGCAACAAACACGGAAAATAAAATTGAAAGTCAAAAAGAAATGAGTTAATTTAGAAAAAAAAAGATATTTGATGGTTAATATAACCGTTTTTGACTTTAAATACATAGCAATTTGATTTATTTTTTTTAGGTATGCAAGTATAGGTTAAAGAAATAGATATATTTTAGAAATGATAATTACAGAAATGCTTTTATTTTAACATTAAATAGACTTTTAATAAATTTAACGAGAAATAAGTTATTTTTTACAAAAATAAACAAGAAAAGCTAATTCAAATTACATGTGAAAGTGGTGAAATGAAAGAATCAAATTTGCTGAGAATGAATTAGATTTTCGACTGTTGTGCCAAAGGGATTTGATTACTCATAACACATTTTTAGCTGAAGAACGCAATGTTTAAGTTATTTAATTTTACAGAAAAATAGCAATAATTTAATACTGCTTATTGAATTGACAATATTCTAAACTTTATAATTACTGTTAACGTAGTTTTACAGAAGAAAATTTCTATTAAACGGAATATTAATTAGCAACCTAACTTGTTTGATGATTGTTTTTCCCCTAGACATGAACAGTTATTATGTAAGTCACTTAAATTAACACCTTTTTTAACAAGAAAAGATAAGGAAATAAGTTTAATAATTGGATTGATGAATGAAAAAAAATAATTTTGTTTGCTTGCAAGACTTATGTAGGAGATATATTAAATGAGAAGTGATAGAATGTTTTGCGAAAAATTAGTGCGCTTGTCTCTAATTAATGAGTGTATGCTATTTTTAATATTAAAAGATTTATGACTTCCTTTACACAATCAATACACAGCTTTATATACATACTATATAAATAGAAAAACAATGCAATGAAATAAAAATTATCACACAAAAACTAACTACACACAGAAATTATACTCAAATGTAATGCATAAACAATAAAGTATTATTATTGGCCATTTGATTAAAAAAAAATACTGTCGACACTTTTGATTATCTCAATGATTTCCGCGTTTGCAAAAAAAAAAAAAAAAAAAGTTTCTCCATAGCTATGGACCCAATCTGCGCTTGTTGCTTAGATAGGTACCTCTGAAAACAATTTTACTCGAGTGTTTTAACTTGTTTACATTATTTATCGAATTTTTAAGATATTACGTGATATACACTTATTTGTCTACAACTTGCTTGAAATAGCACGACTTTGGAAATTTCTTAGCAATAGTTACTTTTAATAATAATAATAATAATGACGATTTATAATAAAATGGTATTAAGCTTGCTTGATGCTTTAGCACCAATTTCCTTAGCACAACCTACACAAAAAATTAGAATTTGAACAACTATATTTTTACGCTAGTTTATGATTTTATCAAGATGGAAGTTATACTATATGCAAACATCTTACACGCAATTTATATTAAAAAAAGAAAATTACTCACACTTGATATTAATAAATATTTAGTTACATATTAATGATTGTAATGACACTTCCAGAATTTTAATATTTACAAATGACAATTTCAAATAAATACACGATTAAATATTAAATTAAGGTGTGCGGATTTCACCAGTAAAATAATAAAAAAATTATAGTAATAATTCAAGAATTAAATTAATAAATCTTAAACCAATAAATTAATTTTAGAAATGTAATCAAGGCATTGGGTTATTTTTTTTATATTTTGAAAAAAAAATAATAATGTTCTTAAAATTTACGGATAGTTTCGTATAGATAAGCAATGTTCCGAAGTTTTTTTTTAAATGTAGGTATAGAGAAGATCATGAATCCCGGAAATATTGGCCTCTGTTTTTTCTCAATAAAGAAAATATTAGAACTGTTTATCCTACCTTATGAAGACTTTCCTCCTCCGCTTATATAGCCACACTTTATATGAAAACTGCACTTTATTTTCCTGAGTACCACAGTGGTTTTTAGTGTCCATTTCCATGTCTTGCGGTAGCGTCTCCCGCTCAGTTTCCTGGGTTCAAATCCCGGAGAAGTCCTCGTTTGCCTAGAGCGTCTATTTCTTCTAATGGTAGGGCGGGCTTTGAATTGTGTCTATGTCCCTCTTTATTTCCATAGTGTTGGGATGCAGCGATATGTGAACTTTTAAGTATTTATCCATTTGCACGTAAATCTTCATTAAAATAACAGTTTTTATCAAGCACGACAGCACCACATCCTTTTGCCTATTCCTTTTTCACTTATTGCATAGTGTCAAACTTTTCAGATGCAAACAGCTCACAGTCACCAAAATCACTTAGTTTAAATAACAATATGAAGCGTCACAATTAAATAATAATAATGAGATGACTGTAATAACGTATAAAATATTTACAAAAAAAAAAATCGATAGCGAACTGTAGTCATAGAGAAAGTGCGGGCACTGAGCCGGCAGTTAATACGGTGTTAGCTTGCCATGGTTATTGTAGTAAACATTAAAAAATATATATGTTTATTTTCGAGTATAATTTGGAGTACTATATATGTTTTCGGTACGAAAGACGATTTTGGAGTGTTTTTGTCCTCTGCTGAGGCGTTTTCCGAAGTTTTTTTTTTTTTTTTTTTTTAAATATAGACGCTTCTTTTCTCTTTGTTAAATTTGAATTTTTGGTTCTGATTCGCTGTTGTGGGTTTGTGATCCCCCCCCCCAAAAAAAAAAATCGGTTAATGGCGTGGCTTGGCTTTCTAGTGCCGTTTCTTGCTAGTACGTGATTTTGATGAACTTATATGCACTTGCGAAGATGCAAGATAAAAATTTTTGGTTTCTGGTTGTCTGCTGCGTGAGATTTACAAGGTTTCTATTCTTGTTTTGAGAAATTTTAGCTTTACTAACAATGGCAGTCCATTAGCGATGAGTCGAGAGGCGCTATTGTGGGTGGTTTTTTGAGCGAGTAGAGGCAAAAGAAGTGTCGGCTGACGTCTTAATAGTTTTCTTTTCTTTTCTTTTTTTCTTTTTGTTTTTTTAAAGAAGAAAGAAAATATTCTACCTGCAAAAAATAAAGGATTTGCTTTGCATAAGAAATGAAACAGAATAAAATATGTTTCTTGAAGTTTAACATTAATTGAATTAAAATATTTATTTTAATTTAAATATATGACTAGTTAATTAAGTGTGTGCGAGTAATTGTCACAGTACTACTTCACTTTTTCAATATCCTTCCTTTTTCTTCATCTTCCACCTCTCCCTTTCCTTAAATCGCAATATCTTTGGGTGTGATTCTTCTGATCATACCGATCTTTTATGTATTACTCTCAAATCCTAAGAATTCCCTCATGGTCTGTGACCACATGACCTCGTTGATCTATGATTCCAAGCGTTCTTATATATTTGTTAATTTTTCCTCCTAATTCGTGTGCTTTCTAATACATCAAATCATATCTACCGAGTTGCTGAAGTTCCATTATTTCTCATATATATGTTCCATGTACTTCTCCTTGTCTTTGTCTGACTCTATTCTCAATTCATTATTCAGTCTTATGTATTCTTTGATGTCCGTGGTTTTCGCCTTCTGCTTTCCTCCACCTTCTTAAACATTGCTTCAGTTAGCCACGGTTTTCTTGGTGCACTTTCCATCCTGCCGATGTTACTGTGGAGTATGTCTAGTAGAATCTGTTTAACTTTTCCCTATCTATTTTCTACACCGCCTACCATATCACTGATTGCACAGAATTTTTCTTCAATAGTTTCTTCACATCGCTGTCCATACGTCTTATCCACTCTAAGTTCCATTTTCGATTTGGCCTCTCATTTTCCTTGATTGACTTCAACCAGGTTTGCACTTCTGCCACTAGAAGATTGTGATCCGAATTAATGTCCGCCCCTGGTAGCGTCTTCACGTCTCATCTACTATTCCTGAAACGTTGCTTGACAAAAATGTAATTCTTTGGTGGCATTTCTTATCTCTTGGGCTTTCCCATTTGTACAGCTTGATTTTTCTTTTCTTAAACGACGTATTCGTCACCAACATATAATGTTGCCTACAGAAGTCGATCAGCAACAGGCCCCTTGCATTTCTTCTTCCTAGTGCATACTGTCCCACCACCTTATTCGCAACTCCTTCTCCCACTATGCTTTGGTCTCCCACTACTATGGTGTTGACTTTACTTCTTCTCTCGTGATGCAATATCACTAAACTCATTATGCATTACTCCTACTTCATTGTTATCATAGTAGGTTATTGACATATATACTTGTGTTATCACCATATCCACTGGTTTGCACTTAGCACACAAACATCAAGCGGTGACTGCAACATTTCCCTGTGGCTACACTTTCTGCTATTTCGTTCCTCATTATTATCGCGACACCGTTCTCTGTCTTAACGCCACCGGAATAGAATATAGTGTAATTTCTTGATACTATCTCACCTTTTTCCGACCATCCCACTTCATTCAAACCCACTATATTTACTTACATTGATGCATTTCCACTTTTAAATTTTCAAGTTTATCCACATATCGTAAAGTTCGCACGTTCCAGGTTCCTATGCTAAAATAAAATTATTTTCTCCTTCGATGATTCATCCGGCAGTAATTCCCACCCAGAGAACCGAACGGGAGAATATTTTATCTATGGAATGTTTTACTTCATTGTATTCATTCTCCTTCGTCTCTCCTGGGAAAAAATAATGTGGTGGTTTTCCCATTTCACTTGCATATCTCCATGCCCTTTACCATTTTATGGTTTATCCGCCTTTTAGGACACTTTCCCCTCCTAAAGACAAGAAGATGCCCTGACCACTATCCACTCATCCACCCTTCGAGGATCCCCTTGGGACCTGGTAGAGGTTGACTTTTTATCCCGAGAGTCGCCAGTCCCCATCTACGTTGGCCGCCTAAGACGTAGTTCTCTTTCTCCCGCGAGGAAGTGTAAGTTGGGACTTTCCCTTCGTTTAGGATGAGACTCGAAGACATTCCTCAAACCTCTCTAATAATTTTAGAAAGCCCTTTGAGTAAGATAGAGTAAATTTTTCCGATTCTTCTCATTCCGATCTACCTATGATCATCCAATGTAAGAAAAATTGAGGAGTATATTCAATTATCAATTGATCCATCTGTGAACATTAACACAAGAGTTGAACATTTCGTACGGTACAGCAATACGATATTATCCAGACGGAGCCGCGTTAGCTCAGTGGTGGAGGGGAGTTCTTATTTTGAACTTTTCTCGCACCAAGTGGGTTTGTAGTCGACAAACACCATGTGTGTGTATTATCTCGGGGCTGTTCCGTTTCTTTTCACTCTCGTCGTTCCACCATTTCATTCATTCTCATCATTACCATCTTTTAGCCTACATGACATAAGAATGGGACGTAAAATTGAAAGATTTCATTTTACGATCTTATGTATGACAAATAGAACTTTCGGAAAGCCAATAGCGCTTAGTTTGTGTGTTTTGAGTCTCAAGAACTACCATCATTTATTAGGATTGAAATAACTCAGAGTAAGTAAGTAAAAAAAAAAAAAAAAAAGTTCCTTCAACGAAAACTTTGCTAGGAATCAGAAGATTTTGATGAGACATTTCATATATTTCGAATCTTCGTTTTCCCAATGGAACTTATTCTAGGATTAAAATAGAGTGGGAATAAGAGAGAATTCTCTGCTCCTTTTCCCAGATTTTTTCCCAGTAAGTCAATCGCTTACTTCTGTTGTTTAAATTTACTTCATTACTTTTCATTTGCACTGTAGTCAGTGGCGATTCTTCAGGGAAGTTAACACCGGTGAAAAGTTTTATTTTATCGCTGGAAACTAGGAAAGAAGGCTTACCTAATGTATTATTTCTTATATACAACTTTCGGAAGCTAGACAAAATTTCTTTCCTAAGCTTGAAGCGACAAAACTAAAATTTTTACCAATATGACTTCGATTAAGAGTCGCCACTGGCTGTACAGAGTGTCCCTAAAACCTGAAGATATGAGAAATCTCATTAATTATATATTTTTCCTCCACAGGTTAAAAATGGATTGTCGAAAGAAGAAACAATACAATTGTTACCTCTCAGTGGACGTGAAGCATGGTCATGGATGGATGAACTTGATTGAATACATAAAGAGTGGTTGTGCTTTAAAACGACGGCAATGTAGATTTGTTACCTCGAGTTCACGTGAATTTTGCAAAGCACATGAATATTTGCATTTCAAAGGGTGGAAATCATAATGAAGACGTTAATATCCTAATTGAATAAAACGTTGTTAATACATTTCTTGAAAATGTGTATTTTTGCCTAGTATACAAACTTTAGGGACACCTTGTAGCTATATACTTATTTTGCTAAACTATCGTATGTCTCTCTGAACTCTATTATATTTGTGGAAAACTAAGCTTCAAAGAGTTAGTGATTACATAGTCTTGTCTTAAAACTGAAACAATTAGACACACGCACATTTCGAAATGGTAAAGAATTTGTCTCCTATACGTTGCGAAAACTAGATGCTTTTTCCTTTCCTTTAATTATACTATAGCATCTTAAGTACTAGCCACACTACTACCTTACATCCTGGAGGTTTTGAAACATAAAAAAATATGTTTCGTAAACAAATAGTTTTCATATACACATCACCGAAGGTCAATTCTTATATTTCAGTCATTCTAATTTAGCAAATATATTTCATTTATTTCTATATATTGTATGGTCATTAATTTACTGGCATATTGCCTTCAGAAACTGAGAAGAGTTTTTTCTTCTCCTCAGAAAAATCTGAAGATGAAATTAACTTTTGATGCAGGGAAAACAGACAAACTTGATTACTCGACTGATAAAGTGTCGAGCCCCATCTCCTGGTTCCTGAGTGGATGCTCTGGAATGTGAACTACTGTGGACGTGATCTATAGCTTTTCTAACCGATAGTTTTTTTTTAAGGAGGTTTTCAGTTTGACCATTATATATGTATGTATCTTGTAAGGTTCCATACCCTCACGCGTAAGCAACCTCCATAAATTCATATTTCATTCACAACCACGTGCTATTGTGAACAAACATTGTCACCAGCAGATGATGGAAGAAGAACACTATGAAATCACGAATTTGGTTCGGAAGGAAACCGAAGATAGATTAATGATCCTCTCCTCATAACCGAGGATTAATGATCCTCTCCTCATAAGCCGCCCCTTCAGAAAACACTTATAAAAAGGGACCACAAGTGGACAGAAGTATCAGTCTACAACTGATCATTAATATACCAACACCTCTCTCCGGAGACCGCAATGGGCTACGGAAATTCCCTCTAAACCTTATCTCTGGAGCATTCAGTAAGAGAAAGAGATATCCTAATAATCATCTTTCTCCCGAGGCTGCAATGAGAGACGGAGGAATCCTATAGTCTCCCGAGATCGTAGTGCACAAAGGAGACTCCTTTTAATTACCTATCCTGGAGGCTGCAATGAACGAATGGGTTCCTATTTAACCTAAGATGAAAATTTAACCTATATATTTCCGAAGCCACTACTGTGTGCTGAGGATTTACTGGACTTTGAAAGACAGTTTGTATATTACAAAGAAACTTTGTAAATTGGTTATAGCGACCTATTTTTATAATAGATAGGTGAAGGGCTTAAATCCCGGACTATTTTATTAGACTCTACCGTAAACTTTACTATATATGTATGTATGTGTTTAGAGTTGTCTGCAATTATATCGAGAACGGTTATTTACATTTCGATACTAAACACTAAACAAAAGGTATCCTAAATATGTTGCAATCAGAAATTCAAGAAAATAAGGTGGGTTGCATACAATAAAGGGACTTTCAAAATCTTTTTAGCCAGCTTTTTCCAAATGATTTAACAGTTTGGCTGTTGATACTTAGGTCATTGTCGATGTCGTGTTTTCATTTCGATTTTGCTAAACTTTTGCCAGAACATCATCGACTTTTTCTGTAATTGGTCGCCTAGACATCAAAATTTCTAGAACAAAAGCGAATGAATCGTTTTTTTTTTTTTTGATAACGTATATTGCCCATAAACAGCACGTATATAATTCTTCACGGGCCTGCACAGCATTGGCCCCTTTATCGAAATAAAATTGTGAAATGTAGCACCGTTTTGCGGAAAGTTCACTAATCTTCACGGCGCAATACCTTATGTCTGATTCTAAGAATTCGAACACTTTTTAGCACATAGCCTCAACTGTCAGCTCAAATGACGTTAGGTCGGACCCGCTGCAACTGATATACCTTGAGATTTAGGACACTAATATCATCTCGTGAATAAAAGGCTAATTACTTTTTAGAGTATGCAATGTTCTGATGCAGTTTTCACTAATATAATGAGCTATTCCTAAGGAAAGTTCTTACCTAATTAATTATTACGCATTTCTTCAACATTTTTAGTGGACCCAAACAACATTGCTTTTTACCGGCGTACAGTTACATTGTGATGTTTTTCTCAACTACTGTTCACGCCAATAACGCGAATCTTTAACGTCCTCAGCAGAGAATGTAGTATCCACCCAATATTTTCTGTTGCCTTAGTGACAGTGTTCCTATTCAATAACAGGAAATAATTGTAAAGGGTATTTAAAAAAAAAAATCTTCGTTATTTCCCTCTTTTAGGCATAGTTGCAATAATCTATACATTGTCGGAAAGCTTGCATCATTTCCTTCCAAATTGAATATAATTTTCGTCTTTACACCAACTAGAGGGCGTGTTAATTACAATTATTTGAATCTTAACAGGCTTCAGGGGCTGAGAAGGTACCCTCTATCTTGGAAACGATATTCACATAAACTTTTTAGGTTAGTCTACCGCGGTAACTCAGTGGGAAAGCATTCACCTCTGGTGCATGAGGTTCCTGGCTCAATTCCCGCTCATGCCAAGTGAACTTTGTGGTGGACTAACGCCACGTGTGTGGGTCGTGTTTCTCGTAGCTTTCCCGTTTCCTCCCACTTTCTTCATTCCACTATTTCATTCATTCCTCATTATCACCGTCTCCTTTAGCCTAGCCGGCATAACCGTGGGACGTAAACCTCAAAGATTTCCTTTTCATGTTTTGGATTAATATGACCTTCCCTAGCACCTTCCAAAATATCTTCACTTTCTCACTGAACACTTTATATTTATATATTCACCCTCCAGCAAACTATCGTTATGTTTGGAGATAGAAGTAAAATTCGCCCCCTCCCACCTCCCATTTCCTAGGAATCTTGTAAGAACCTTAACTTTAAAATTTGGTCCAGATACGTTGAACGATGTGGCCTCTGTACGACTGTACATACATGCCAGGGGCGGATCCAGGACCGACTTCTGGGGGGGCCGGTGGATTGTCATACTGCTACTTTTAAGGGCTCCAAACTTTGGGATGGGTTTTATTTATATATATAAAGTAAGAAAGTTTCCTCTTCTGGGTCCGCCCCTGTGACAGACTTACGAACAAACATATATATATATAAAAAAATTTTTCGGTATGTACGAACCTATTACAATGTAGATTTTAAAATTTATTTAATTTTTATTTTCATGATCACTATACATCTTTCCTGCTGACGCTCGAAAGTAAAAAGCAAGTTTCATTCCAGTTTTAACACAAAAAACATACAAAATACTTTAAAGTTGAATAACCAAGGATAATTAACAATAATCAACATTCTTAAGCACCATTGAAGCATATATTCCTCTAGACGCATCTTACTATTAATTGCTTTAGATATATAAATCAGTAGTTTAGTTAATGAGGGATTTGTTTATTTATTGAGTCGTAATATATTGCTAGCAGTAAGTAATTAAAAATAAGTATTAATTGGTAGTAAATATGTCTTGTAAAGCACAGTAACCAAACACAACCTTGGAATAGATTACACTTGAATATACATATATGTAACGGGAGTTTTTTCTTGTTAGCTATTATATAAAATATTGCAAAATCCTGTTAATGTAGTGTGACAATAAACCAAGCCAAAAGGAGAAAGAATGTACATGCATGAGTAACAGGTTTTACAAGATCATATTTGTAAAACATTCGGCTCACTTTCTTAATAATAAATTTGTAGATAGTATTTCTAATTTAATTGTGATCCACTAAAATTACTATAATTCTTCTTTCTATTTAAGACTATTTCAACGACGGTTAATGAGGGAAATAATGTCAATAAAACTTACAAGCATATTATTACAGGCTAAGGGAAGGACATTTAAGATTATGTAAATTTTCTCCCCCTTTGGACTGTTTATACCTATGGTTTATGAAACTTGAAGTTTCATCGCTACAGAAGCAATACTGCGGTCATTGTTTCTTTTCTAAGCAAACTAAGTTAGTTGATTCTTTTCAGAGTGAACTCAATCCAATCCAGGGGTAAAAGTGAGGGGGGACACGGGGGATGCCGTCCCATCACTTCCAGAAAATATCTGAGACGTCCCCCCACTTTGTAAAAAAAATACTACGGGTAAAGATAGGTAAGGGGGATGGCGTGACGTCAAGCGATCCTCTACCTTTTAGGATCTACTTTTACCCCTGATCCAATCTTATTCAATTAGCATTATAGCACTTCTAATTTTCATCTCTAAATTCCAACCTCTTCCAAGTTAACCAAAAGACTTTTTCTCTTAGGTTTTACAACTCTATCGGGCACATTCCGTAATAGTTTTCGTCAAAGCTGTGCTTAGTTTCCAATTGTCAGCATAGTTATAATGACTTTCTATATCTTTTCCGTTGCGTTACTGTATGAAGACTTTCGCGAAGACAGGTACGGAGTGACCTCCCATATCTACAAGGTATGTGCTTTCGTTGTGAACGATGTGTCACCGCATCTGATCTTATTAATATTATATTCGTTCATATATGTCAATTGTAACGTAATACAGTCAGTGATATACTAACTTTCTTAGAGAAAAATATTTACCGGAATGCCTATAATGCACACGGCTTATGAGCCAACTTTTTACTGAATATCTAAAATTAATATTTTCCATTCAATTAAAATACTTTCGTACAATATAATGCAACTTTCTTCATTTACAGTATATTCATTTACAGTGCGCTTGGAAAGTAACTCTCTAATGTTAAAATTAAGCATGTCCCAAAATATTTAAATTAGAATATCTTCTCACATATTGTCGATTATGTGTCCTGCAAAGTTACACTACGATTTGGCTTCCAGTATTTTAAATTCGTTTCTCTAAACCAGTCATTTCCAACTGGATGTTGCGTGACGTCACAGTTTGCTGCTCGGTTTCTCATAAACTACTTACACCGAGCAAGGAGAAGGCAGCAACGTTACCGTAGATACAAGAGCATTGAGAGGCAAACAAGACGTAGTCGATGGCTTGGGAGATAGATTAATCGTGGATTCATGACTAATAGAACATTGCCAACTTTATTTAATTCCATTCCACAAACTTAATTCCCTCCCCCTTTTTTGTTCAACCTGTTCTCTTTCTCCTGCCTCTGATAGTAAAAGCCAACTCCTACATCAAACATCCGAGAGTCGGAAATGACCAATCTAAATGAACATGAATATTGTCTAGGACTTTCCTTAGGAAATTAGCAGTTGCGGCGGAAATAGCTTTAGTGTAAGAATTTGGAGATTGTTCCTATGTACTTGTTTCCTTGAGCATTTCCAGAAGAGGTAACTACAGACATGAGACCTGAACTTCGTTCAGGCTTTCTGTCGGTCTTCGACAGCTTATCCGTCTTCCTCAATATCTTCATTGGCTCAATTCTTAATAGGTTAACACGACAGTACCGTACTACCGACTCACATAAAAGTAGCTCCTGCAGAATTTCCTAACAAGTAACCGTAAATTATACACAAACGTTTGTAACATTTCCAAGTAACAAGCCAACATAACCGACAAAGTTCAGAAAATAAAACAGTGTTTGGACAGTTTTTTTTAGGAAGCGAGTTTTGATCATTCTTTAGCATGTCCAAAAATGTCCTGAAGTGTTTTATCCGTGAGTAATATGTCTAGTATATATATTAACAATGGTTAACAGGAACTGCCTTAAGAATGTTGAAAATGTACCTGAACTTTTGCCGTGTCCAATAGGTATACGACCGTAAACGACTTCTAAATATGCAAAGCGTTCTAATACTATTTAAATACTGTCCCTCTGATTATCAGTTGTTCTCAAAATTGGAGAGATAATAATAAGGGACATAATTTTAGGACATTCCTGATGTTCAGCGTGCTTGCAGACCTGATTTCAGGTCAAACCAAAGAAATTTCATTTGCAAGGGTTAGAAAAGCTGCAATATCGCTGTACCAAGTGAATCAGTCTCTAAAGGGACAGGGAAGAGGTTGTTGAATTACTGTATAATTTCACTCTCTTAGCTCTACTCTTTCTGGGAAAAGCCAGGATCTTTTAACCACTCTTTTGTATGTATCCAGGGACGGACTTATTTTAAAATTGATTATTATCCACTAAAGAACAAAAAAGAAAACATTTTTTTTTTTTGTCTACAAATCGATAATCTTCGAACATGGCTAATATTTAATGTAGCTATTGTGTCACTAAGTTCTACCAGATTATTAGCGTTTAACGGAAGAAAATTGTCCGAACATGTAATAGATATGCATCAATCGATCCAAAAAACCAGATAGAATATTAGTTCGTAAAAGAAGGAAACAAGTTGGAAAAATTACTTCACCCAGAGAGGTGAGCTTACAACATTGGTATTAGCTGTGTCAGCTACAAGGAATAAAATCCCACCATACTTTGTGTTTTCTAAAGTTCATTATAAGAATCATTTTGTTCGACATGGCCCTATTGGAAGCGTTGATGGTTCCAATCCATCTGGTTGAATAAACGAAAGTAGCTTTTTTGAATTTATTAAACATTTTGTAAGAGAACTTAAATTCACCAGTTCTTCTTCTTCTTCTTCTTGATAATCATGAGTCACATTTATCTATCAAAGCATTAGAGTACTGTAAGAAACATGGAGTAACTTTGTTGTATTTTCAGCCACATTGCTCTCATAAGCTTCAGCTACTTGACAGATAAGTCTTTGGACCTTTGAAGAAATTTATAAATGCATGTGCTGATTCTTGAATGTTAAGTAATCTCTGCTTTACTATAACAATTTACGACGTTGCAATGCTAATCAAGGAAACTTCACTTTTAGCTGCAACTGATAAAAACATTCAAGCTGGATTTAGGTCTACAAGTAGCATGCCATTCAATTCTGATATATTTAATGATTCAGACTTAATGCTAGAATATGTAACGAATCGACGAAATCAGGAGCAACCATCATGTTCCACACATGCGTTGGAAGTCCATACTAGAGGGAAACACAGAATAAACAGCAAACAAACTGAAAACGAATAGTTATTGCTTTTAGATGAAACATTACAACCATTTTCGGAAACCGCAGAAGCAGTATCCCCAGCACATGAGAAGCCTTATTACAGTGAAATTTCCTCTTACATCAGCCTTATTGTCAGGGCATGAAAGCAATATTACAGAAACTTCATAACAATAAGGGTTACTTCTCGAAGATACTAGATCTTTACCGAATGCAGCCCATGGAAGAAACAATCAAACTCCAGGACCAAAAGTCGTTGCTCTGCAATTTCAACTGTTACTCCAGTTTTAAAATGCTTTGGAAGAGCAAAAAATTAATTCACAGGCACGTAAACGGAAACTTTTATTTTTCATCGATATGTAACCAAAGAAAGAAAACCAAAAATGAAATGAAATCTTTGAGTTTTACGTCCCACGATTATACCGATTAGGCTAAAGGAGACTCTGATGATGAGAAATGAATGAAATGGTGGAATGAAGAAAGTGGGAGGAAACGGGAGAATCCCGAGAAAACCCATAAGCACGGTGTTTGTCCACCACAAAGCCCACATGGTGCGAACTGGGATCGAACCAGGGACCCCAAGCACCGGAGGTGAACGCTCTACTACTAAGTAACCGCCCCCCCCAGAAAGGAAACCAGCAAAAGCAGTTGGACTCTCCGTCTGGAGAAGAGGATGCTGTTTGTCTTGTTTGTGTTCATATCTTTCCCCATAGTAAGCCTGGAGAGAAATGGATCCAGTGTTCCAACTGCAAGAATTGGGAATACAATGCTTGCTTTGATGAAAGAAATTACTATTTTGTCAAAACTTTATTTCTATGGATGATTTGAACAGAGATGTTCACCCTCGCGAGGGTGGCCCTCTCGAGGGCATCCTCACCCTCAATTTCCCTCGCCCACAGTGACGCGAGGGCGAGGGAGCGCGAGGGCGAGGACAAGTTTTGGCCGCGAGGGCGAGGGTGCGCGAGGGCGAGGACAAGCTTCGATGGCGAGGGTGAGGGTGCGCGAGGGCAAGGACAAGTTTTGGCCGCGAGGGCGAGGGCGCGCGAGGGCGAGGACAAGCTTCGATGGCGAGGGTGAGGGTGCGCGATGGCGAGGACAAGCTTCGATGGCGAGGGTGAGGATGCGCGAGGGCGAGGACAAGGTTCGATGGCGAGGGTGAGGGTGCGCGAGGGCGAGGAAAAGCTTCGACGAAGAGGGCGAGGGTGCGCGAGGGCGAGGACAAGCTTCGACGAAGAGGGCGAGGGTGAACGAGGGTGAGGGCCAAGTGTTACTGCGGGAGCGAGGGTGCACGATAGCTAGAGACAACTTCCTTCAGGAGAAAGAGGGCACGCGAGGGAGGAAGACAAGCTTCCTTAAAAGCAACTGTTTTGGAGTTTGCTGTTTGATCTCTTTTGGAGAGAGGCAAAATTTAAAATATTATCTGCCATGTCCCCTAGATGAAAAGTTAGTGTCATAGCAAGGTTATACATTAATCGTATTTTTCCTTTCATTTAATTGCAGTAGACAATTTCTCGTGTGTACGTACACAATTATTATAAATAATAATGCAAATAAGAATAATATTTGATTTTTCCCATGAAAGTTTCCGGGTAGAAATAGCGCTACATTAAGAAGTAAGTGTGCCTCATTGTTACCCTCCCTGTGTTGGAGACGTTTTAGATAAGAAGCGTCTACTACACTGTCATGTTTAAAGAGTGTTGGTAGACAGACAGACAGTCACTCACGTCATTCAGCAGTAAATGACAAGAGCGCTGATATCTGAACAAACACAATCAATGAGAGAACCATCAGAATGCAGTAGATCAGATGGAGAAAGACTTGATGGAATGACTTTGGTTCATAGATGGCCATTTTGCTCTGGACTCTCTCGGACTCGGGCTATTTTTTTTCAACTGGGCTCTCGCTCATTTATTCCTTTGGGAATCGTGCTCGGGCTCACTTCCCTCAGTTGGACTCGCGCTGACTTATTTCATTGGCGCTCGGGGTAGCGCTTATTTATTGAACCCGAGAACGGTTGAGCGCGAATGCCGAGCTAGCGAGCGTTGGGCTCGTGAGTTTGGATGTCCATGAAATGGGCTGATTAATAGCATACATCCTCCTCCAATGTCCACCACTGATGAAGTTGTTACAATTAATCGGAATTTTTAACTTTCCATAGTTTTGTGACAGCCCAAACTATTATCTGAATCGATATTTGTTAAAATAATGTCAGTCACTATTGTATCGATTTTCATTGTTTCTGCTTTTATAATCTACGTGGATAGAGCTATCATTTAGTTAAAAAATAAATAATATGATTTTTCTTGTCCTTAAATAGAAATATCTGACACGTTAATACTGAAATTTTGTTAAAAGAGCTGCTTTAACAAAATAAATTTAATAAGATCCACAAGACATAAGTTGTTTATGCAGCCGAAATTTGCAACTGTTGACTGATTGCCGTTTAGTGTTCTCTTTCGTCGGCGAGGCTATATGAGAAGTGGACCTATAGGTTTAACGCGGAATTCGATCCACTGTCGTTCAATGTTCTCCCACTCGGAATTGTCCCCAGGACCCCATGCACCAAAGGTTCGCGTGTAAGCCAGTGAGATAGGGTTTGTATGTTGTGTTGTTCAATGATTTTTATTAGGAATAAAATACGTTACAGGATGATATACTGATTGTAAATATTATAGTGCAGGTATTGAACGATTGTGTGGTAAAAGGAGAAATATAAATTTGGACAAATTAAAAAAAAAAGGCCTGAAAAAAACTGTGGGATATATGAAACATATAAAACTTAGGAAAAGCCACTTCAGCAAAACGAGCAGGATTTTGTTGGGGGTAAACAGTTTAATCATATTATTATTAATTTCGCACAAATGTGCCACACATCATAGCATGGGCGGCGATTAGGGGGGCAAGGGGGACAGTTACCCCCCCACTATTTTGAAATGACCCATTAATGTCGCTATATAGTTTCATTTGGAAATATAAAGTTTTTGTATGTATTAAGGTTCATAGAATGAAAATGAGTGTTCTGAAGTATTTTATTTGTTTGCTGACGGAGTTTCAAAATTAAGCTCTTTAGATCTTTCCCTTTGAATTTGTTCAAATTCCTCAGTTACGCTACATACATCAGGGATGGCCAACGTGTTGACTGTCAAATTCTGACAGATAGTCCGCCGCAGTCACTCTACCGCCACTCATCAAACCTTGATTTCACCCTCACCCTCATGAGAGACGCCCTTGTGTGGGTGAATACTTATGCTTGCATCGTAGTTCAAGGAACATTTTGAAGTAAAGGCATTGGATACTGTTGATAAATGATGTAAACGTCACTATCGACCGAGATCTCCATTGTAACAGTTGTTCCATTTTAGGTGTTCCACAGTAAGTTATACGATGATATGTTTAGTTTCCTTTCTTTAGGACGTATGTTAAGCAAGGGCGGATCCAGGACGGACTTCTGGTGGGGGTGGTGGGTTGTAATACTGCTACTTAGAGCTACTTTTAAGAGCTCCAAACTCTTGGATGCGTTTTATTTGTATATATAAAATAAAGATGTTTCCTATTCTGGGGGATCTGGATCCGCCCCTGGATCCGCCTGGATCCGCCACTGACGATAAGGAAATAATTCAACAAATAGGTTGAATAATTGATGCTCTGATCCTCACGAACGAGGCCCTCTCGAGGCCTCCTCACTCTCAATTACCCTCGCCCTCAATGATATGAGGGCGAGGGTGCGCGAGGGCGAGGAAAAGTTTTGAGCACGAAGGCGAGGGTGAGCGAGGATAATGGACAACTCCTATCGCGAGGGCGAGGGTTCGCGAGGGCGAGGACAAGTTTCGGCACCGAGGGCGAGGGTGCGCGAGGTCGAGGACAAGCTTCGATGGCGAGGGTGAGGGTGCGCGAGGGCGAGGACAAGCTTCGATGGCGAGGGTGAGGGTGCGCGAGGGCGAGGACAAGCTTCGACGGCGAGGGCGAGGGTGCGCGAGGGCGAGGACAAGTTTCGACAGCGAGGGTGAGGGTGAGTGAGGTCGAAGTAAAATGAACATCTATGGATTTGAATGACTAAACACTTTCATAAGGCATGCACATTTTTTATTGATGTTAACTTTTGATGTTTATTTTTATACCACATCATTTTATTTTTGACGATTAGAATTGACTCAATGTATTCCTGAAATATTTTGTTCCAACAATAATTATGTGATTACGTTCATAATAGTTCCTAAGATCTAGTTTGTAAGAATGGTTAGTTCAATTGCTGTCAAACTGTAGTATTTTTTAATGTTATTTCAATGTGTATCTCTGCAATATTGTATTCCTACAATAACTGTACATTTTTTCTGAGGTTCAGTTGAGAATAGTTTCATGGATCAAGTTTGTAACAGTGACCAATTTCAATTGGTTTTAAGCTACAGTAGTTTTAATGCTATTTCAATCTGTGTCAATTTATTTCTGGATTTTATATGCCTTTAATAACTTTGAACTGCCAATTTCTAGTTTAAACTTATAATAGTTCCAGTAATGTATATTAGTGTGGTTACAAAAGAAAAGTTTTATTGCTTTAAAACTGCCCAAATACCGCGCATACTGTGTCAACGATTACGTGAATTTTCATACGGTGGAATTTCGCACGGTGCCAATCGAGCAATTTCGCACGGTCCTGTTTGTCGGATTAATCTTTCTTTAGGTGTCGTGCATTTTCACACGCTCCACCGGTCAATCACGTGATTCATACTGAAACCGCTTTTATTACAGGAGGAGGGAGAACACAGAACAATTGTGAAGTAAGTAAGAACAGGAAAAGAGCAAACACAAGTTCAAATAAATACGAACAATTGCAATAAATACTGGAGAAGCTGGGAAAAGACAGAAAAATTATCAAACAAGTTATAATAAATAAGAGAAAAAGAATTATAGAAATATTGTAAAATAAAACTAATAAGGAAAATAATAGCAAATTAAAGTAGATGAAAACAAAAAGAAAAATTTTAAAAAAATAATGTGTTGCTGGTTTCCACTCCAGTGTTTTCGGAAATTGATAGGCCTATCGTTTCTTCAGGTCGATTTTCAAGGCATTCTGCGGCTTCATCAATAAAGAATAAAATAAGCGCTTTGTTAATCAAATCGGAGCCCATTATTTTAAAAATAGAAAAATGAATTAAATAGGAATTAAGATAAATTAATTTTTACAGTAGGACGCACTGGAAAGAGACGGACGAATCCTGTATTTCACTTGCAAACCAGCACTGAAGGACAGCAAGCAATGCTGTTTTGACGGACGTTTAAGAGTTCCTGCAAGTATTTTTTCCAATTGTACACCATACATACAGATATCGGAAGCAGACATAAGAAGACGTTACTTATACTAGTTTTGGATCAATTGTCAGATAAAACAGAGCGAACATAAAAGCAATTATTTACATTTCTTACAATATGGTTTGGCCACCTCAAGTGCCGAAGTTGATTTTAAGCTTACTGCCATCAATACATCGCATGCGGTGTTTTCTAATTCACAGGTTCTCAGCTGTCACTGCCGTTTCAACTACAGCATCTGGCAGAAGTTTCAAAGTATAGGTCTCGTCGAAGAATACCTCCACAATGATGTAAGCCATTATGTTCGTATGTGTACTTCAATTAGCGCTAATACCATCAAGCAGGATAAATGAAGGTTGGCTCATCGTCATGGAGGACTGTTCATCTGGTCAGAAAATCGAAGGGTTCAGCGATTATTTCATTGAATAATGTGGACAATCTAAACATTCCAAGAGAAATATGGAACTGCCATGGTCAAAGACACAGAACAAACAATCCAGTGCGGAGTTGGCACAATAAGTTAAACTGCAGCATATCTAAGAGTACACCACATTTCTTGAAGCTTCTGAGCGTGCTAAAAATAGGTGCACCGTCTATGCTTTTGGAGACAGGGCTTAAATTGTGATCCGGAGAAGCGTAGAAAATCAACTTACATCCGTCATGACGAACGATTGCAATTACCTAGGTAGTCCTGGAGAAGCTAGGAGATGCGGAGACCTTAAAGAATGTTTGAGAAGCTTAAATTATCTCTAAAAGCTGGAAGAATGAACTATGAATCGTAAAAAATGGATTAACGATATACAGAAGTACAAGGTTCCACCTTAACGACGTGCTGTTCGCTCGGAAAATAAGATTACAAGGTTCTTCTTAGAACCGCCTTGGAGTATGAAGCTAATGTTACGTGTTTCGCATAGTTTTTCTTTGCTCTGGGGTGGGCACGTTTTTCTTTGATTGTTGAACTTCCTGACTGAATTCTTTGATAGGCTGCTTATTTTATTCTTTATTTCTTTTAATTTGTGATTTTCTACCTTCTGTTCCTAATTATTTTAATTTGACTATTCTTTTTCTGTTCTTATTTATATTTATTTGTTATTCGTTTTGTTTTCATCTATTACAATTAGCGATTTTTTAAAATTATTATTCTCTTAATTATTTCAATTTCCCATTGTTTATGTAATTAACTTTGTGTGTCCTTTTTTAGTATAACTTTTGTTTGCTCATTTTCTGTTCTGTATCTTGTTCTTAGTTATTTTAATTTCTGATTATTTTCTTTATTATTCTTTTTGTGAAAGTAAAACAATTGAGGTTCTCGTTTGTGATAGATGAAAGAACCAGCGGTGTAGCCAGCAGCTTTATGTAGGAGGGGCCCATCGTTTTTGAGGGGGGCCAGCTACAAAGCCAAAAGAAATTATGTTGCAGCTGCGTGCGTAGTCCTGGCCCACCCACCATCACGCAGTTCTTCGAAAACAATTTCAATCGTTTGTACTTCCTTTGCTCCCATTTGCTCCGCAGTAGCACCGTTTGCTCCCTTACCGTTCCGGAGAAAATGGAATCTTAAAGTGGGGGGGGGGCAGAACAACGTCGTTCCAGCCCCCCACTCAACTAAAAATAATAGTTGAGGGGAACGGATGGTGGCATTCGTTTGTACTTCGTTTGCTCCCATTTGCTCCACAGTTTCTGCGTTTGATCCCTTACCGTTCCCGAAAAAATAGAAATATAAAGTGGGGGGCCAGAACAATATGGTCCCAGCCCCCCCCACCCAATAGCAGAGAGAACGGATGGTGGCATTCGTTTGTACTTCGTTTGCTCCCATTTGGTCCGCAGTAGCTCCGTTTGCTCCTTACCGTTCCCGAGAAAATAGAAATTTAAACTGAGGGGCCAGAAAAAGGTGGTCCCAGACCCTCGAATTAAAAACAGTCACAGAGAGGAACAAATGGTCGCATTCGTTTGTACTTCGTTTGCTCCCATTTGGTCCTCAGTAGCTCCGTTTGCTCCCTTACCGTTGCGCAGAAAATAGAAATTTAAACTGAGAGGCCAGAAAAAGGTGGTCCCAGACCCTCGAATTAAAAACAGTCACAGAGAGAAACAGATGGTCGCATCCGTTTGTACTTCGTTTGCTCCCATTTGGTCCGCAGTAGCTCCGTTTTCTCCCTTACCGTTCCCGAGAAAATAGAAATTTAAACTGAGGAGCCAGAAAAAGTTGGTCCCAGACACTCGAATTAAAAAGTCACAGAGAGGAACAGATGGTCGCATTCGTTTGTACTTCGTTTGCTCCCATTTGCTCCGCAGTAGCTCCGTTTGCTCCCTTACTGTTCCCGAGAAAATAGAAATTTAAACTGAGGGGCCAGAAAAAGGTGGTCCCAGACCCTCGAATTAAAAACAGTCACAGAGAGGAACAAATGGTCGCATTCGTTTGTACTTCGTTTGCTCCCATTTGCTCCGAAGCAGCTCCGTTTGCTCCTTTACCGTTAACGAGAAAATAAAACCTTAAATGGGGGGGGGGGGGGGCAGAACAACGTCGCTCCAGCTTCCCACCCAACTAAAAATAATCGCTGAGCGGAACGGATGGTGGCATTCGTTTGTACTTCGTTTGCTCCCATTCGCTTCGCAGTAGCTCCGTTTGCTCCCTTACCGTTCCCGAGAAAATAGAATATTAAATTGGGGGGCCAGAACAACGTCGTTCCAGCCCATCACCCAACTAGAAATAATCGCTGAGGGGAACGTATGGCGGCATTCGATTGTACTTCGTTTGCTCTCATTTGCTCCGCAGTTTCTACGTTTGCTCCCCTATCATTCCCGATAAAATAGAAATTTAAAGTACGGGGCCAAAATTAAATGGTCCCAGCCCCCCAATCAATAGCAGATAGGAACGGATTGTAGCATTCACTTGTACTTCATTTGCTCCCATTTGCTCCGTAGTTCCTAAGTTTGCATCCTTACCGTTCCCAAGAAAATGGAACTTTAAACTGTGAGGGGCCAGAAAAAAGGAATCCAGGAACTTCGAGGGGTCAGAAAAAACTGATCCCAGCCCCTCGAATTAAAAAAAAAAATCACAGAGAGGAACAGATGGTCGCAGTCGTTTGTATTTCCTTTGCTGTCATTTGCTACGCAGTTTGTCCGTTTGCTCCCCTACCGTTCTAGAGATTGTAGAATTTTAAACTGGGGGTTCCAGAACAACATGGTTTTTGCCCCCCGCTAAATGGTAGAGAGGAACGGATGGTGGCATACGCTTCTACTTCATTTGCTCCCATTTGCTCCGCAGTTTCTCAATTTTCTCCCCTGCCGTTCCCGAGAAAATGGAACATTAAACTGGTGGTCCAGGAAAGCGTATCCCAGCACCTCGAATTGAAATAATTTCAATGAGGAACGGATGGCGGCATTCGTTTGTACTTGGTTTGATTCGCGGTAGCCAGGGGCGGATCCAGGGGGGCGATCGGGGCCATCGCCCCCCCTCAGAAGAGGAAACTTTCTTATTTTATATATATAAATAAAACCCATCCCAAAGTTTGGAGCCCTTAAAAGTAGCAGTATGACAACCCCCCCCCCAAAAGTCGGTCCTGGATCCGCCCCTGGCGGTAGCTATGTTTACTCACCATTCCCGAGGAAATGAAACTTTAAAGTAGAGACTAGAACAAAATTCTCCCAGCATCCCACTCAAATAAACATAATAACATAGGGGAGCGGATCGTGGCATTATTTTGTACTTATTTAGCTTCGATTTGCTTCACAGTTACTTGGGTTGCTTCCCTAACGTCCTCGAGTAAGCAGAACTTAAACACGTGATCTCAGCCACCGTCCCGACTTATATAATCCTAGAGGGGAGTGGATGCTGGCTATATCTCGTTTATTCATATTTGTTCCACAATTGCTCTGAGTACTCGTCTATTCCGATTGATGTTAAGAAAGAGGAATTTTGAAGCGGCTGGTGTGGAAATGTGATCCCAGTACTCAACCTCCTAAAAATCGGGGAACAGTAGAGAAGAAAGTGAAACAATTCCAGAAAAATTCGCGGCAAATCACGCAAAAAATTATTTTTTACTACATTTTTTAGGAGGTTGAGGACTGGGATCACATTTCCACACCAACCGCTTCAAAATTCCTCTTTCTTAACATCAATCGGAGTAGACGAGTACTCAGAGCAAAATAGTTTAAATATCTATTTTCTCAAGAACGGTAAGGGAGCAAACGGAGCTATTGCGGAGTAAATGGGAGCAAACGACGTACAAACGAATGCCACCATCCGTTCCGCTCAGCGATTATTTTTAGTTGGATGGGGGGGCTGGGACGACGTTGTTCTGCCCCCCCCAGTTTAAGGTTCTATTTTCTCGTTAACGGTAAGGGAGCAAACGGAGCTACTGCGGAGCAAATGGGAGCAAACGAAGTACAAACGAATGCCACCATCCGTTTCTCTCTGCTATGGGGAGCTGGGACCATGTTGTTCTGCCCCCCCACTTAATATTTCTATTTTTTCGGGAAGGGTAGGGGATGAAACGCAGAAACTGTGGAGCAAATGAGAGCAAACGAAGTACAAACGAATGCGACCATCTGTTCCTCTCTGTGACTGTTTTTAATTCGAGGGTCTGGGACCACCTTTTTCTGGCCTCTCAGTTTAAATTTCTATTTTCTCGGGAACGGTAAGGGAGAAAACGGAGCTACTGCGGACCAAATGGAAGCAAACGAAGTACAAACGGATGCGACCATCTGTTTCTCTCTGTGACTGTTTTTAATTCGAGGGTCTGGGACAACCTTTTTCTGGCCTCTCAGTTTAAATTTCTATTTTCTCGGCAACGGTAAGGGAGCAAACGGAGCTACTGCGGACCAAATGGGAGCAAACGAATTACAAACGGATGCGACCATCTGTTTCTCTCTGTGACTGTTTTTAATTCGAGGGTCTGGGACCACCTTTTTCTGGCGTCTCAGTTTAAATTTCTATTTTCTCGGGAACGGTAAGGGAGCAAACGGAGCTACTGCGGAGCAAATGGGAGCAAACGAAGTACAAACGAATTCCACCATCCGTTCCGCTCAGCGATTATTTTTAGTTGGGTGGCGGGGCTGGGACGACGTTGTTCTTGCCCTCCCCCACTTTAAGGTTCTATTTTCTCCTTAACGGTAAGGGAGCAAACGAAGCTACTGCGAAGCAAATGGGAGCAAACGAAGTACAAACGAATGCGACCATCTGTTCCTCTCTGTGACTGTTTTTAATTCGAGGGTCTGGGACCACCTTTTTCAGGCCTCTCAGTTTAAATTTCTATTTTCTCGGGAACGGTAAGGGAGAAAACGGAGCTACTGCGGACCAAATGGGAGCAAACGAATTACAAACGGATGCGACCATCGGTTTCTCTCTGTGACTGTTTTTAATTCGAGGGTCTGGGACCACCTTTTTCTGGCCCCTCAGTTTAAATTTCTATTTTCTCGGGGACGGTAAGGGAGCAAACGAAGCTACTGCGGAGCAAATGGGAGCAAACGAAGTACAAACGAATGCCACTATTCGTTTCTCTCTGCTATTGGGTGGGGGGCTGGGACCATGTTGTTCTGGCCCCCCACTTTATATTTCTATTTTTTCGGGAACGGTAGGGGATCAAACGCAGAAACTGTGGAGCAAATGGGAGCAAACAAAGTACAAACGAATGCCACCATCCTTTCCCCTCAACTATTATTTTTAGTTGAGTGGGGGGGCTTGAACGACGTTGTTCTGCCCCCCCACTTTAAGATTCCATTTTCTCGGGAACGGTAAGGGAGCAAACGGAGCTACTGCGGAGCAAATGGGAGCAAACGAAGAACAAAATGATTGAAATTGTTTTCGAAGAACTGCGTGATGGTGGGGGGGCCAGAACTACGCACGCGTTGCAGCTAGTGTTTTTAAGGCCTGAAAAAATCGGCAAATTTGGTTTCCTTCCGGGAAACTATTATTATTATTATTATTATTATTATTATTATTATTATTATTATTATTATTATTATTATTATTATTATTATTATTATTATTATTATTATTTGTTTTTTGTCCATAAATTATATTCCAGGTAGCTTTTATTAACCAATAATTACTGTTCCGGTCCGAACGTTATACCTTTGTGCATAACTGTTTTAGTTTAAGCCCTTGTACACAGAACCTATCTACATAAGGCTGATTTTCTTTGAAATTTCACTTATTTTCTTTAAGATTTCGTGACAAAAATAATTATTTATTATTCGTGACTTTAAAAAAAACATAATTGTTTTATTAACATCTATGTCTCGTTTCCTGTTCTAGGAGCCATCCACATATTACGTAACGCTATTTTTGACCAAGTTTTACCCCCTCCCTCCTGCTTGTCACACTTCGTAACGGAAGGCCGAACCCCTTCCCTTTGTTACGTAACACTTTTTGATTTTTGTTTTTCATTATTTTGATTATTTTAGGGGTTATTACAATAAAAAAAATTTAATGGTAGATCTTTTTATTACAAAATGCTTATATTATTGTGAATATATTTGTGGCGTTTTTCGCCAACAAATCAAAGTATTAGAAACTGGTAGACTCGTAACCATCTTTTATCCCCATAAGGTTGTTGAATTAACCAATCCTAATTCTTCAAAACTTCTGTCGTTTCCCCAAGGAGATCGCACTCATCATTTTAGGTCACTCGTGATTGGCAGGGAGAAAGTACTGTGGAAGATGCAGTTAAAACAGGATTTAAAGAAATAACATCGACCTCTTCTTCCAAGATCCAGGATGCTTCGTGCATTTGAAGTTTGCCAGTGTTAACGATGCAAAGTTGTTCCTCGTCGACCACAGATTCGAAGTGGCTGCACCCGTGAAGAAGCAGGGACATCTTGTTTGTAAGCAAGCTTTCGAGCATCTTCTTTGAACTTCGGACTTCAGTTTACCACTTTACAAATTCTTTTTTCTCATAAATCAGTGCGAGAATGCGAATAAACTTGATTTCTTCAGAAATATTCAAATCCAGAAATAATAATAAAAAAATGGTACGGCATTAATATCCGACGAAGTAGGTTTTTAATATCTTTAGGTATGCAAATCGTGCATTGTTCCGTCGCGGAAAATATTTCACGAAAAAAAGTTTCTTCTGTTTCACATGCGAAACTTCTTCGAAGAAAAGAGTGGGTAATGATTCGAATCAGAAGTTTTAAACAATATTCTGAGAAATAGCAACAAGTGAGAACGTGAAGGAATTTTAAAACGGTAGTTACGATCACTAACAACTAACTCCAGAAAAGCGTGTGACGTAATGCAATGCTGCGATAGCCGCAAAACGGAGTTTTATTGTATTGTAATACACACAGGGTTCTTCACCAGTCATGCTGGTGTCTAGTGCGTCTTGGAATAACTTCTGTATGATTAAATTTATATAGGCTATAGTTCGCAACTTTCCGAAGTAATGTGATTATTTATTTATCTATCTATATATCTATATATATAGGGTGAACGGTAACTACGTGGACGAACTTGGATGGGTGATAGTACATCTTAAAAAAAACAAAAAAGTCCTAGTGAACATGAAATTCCGTCCCGTTTAGGAATGACAGAGTGTTGAAAGCGTGGGTCATACCTACTCTATTGAAAAATGCATATTTGAAAACGCAGCTACGTGTGCGCACGTGATTAACAATGTGTGACACTTCTTTGCATTACAGCATGTCCGGGAATCCCGCCGTTCCTTTGGGAAATTCCGTGCGCACGCATAGCTGCGTTTCCAAATATGCATTTTTCAACAGAGTAGGTATGACTTTCGAAGTGACGTTTTTAACCGTACTCTCTATGATGTATTGTTTTTAAGCTGTTGGCCTCTGAAGTTCATGTTCTCACGCTTTCGACACTCTGTCACTCCTAAACGGAATGGAATTTCCCCCATGTTCACTACGACCTTTTTGCTTCTTGTTAGATGTACTATCACCCGCCTAAATTTGTCCACGTAGTTACCGTTCACCCTATATATACTGACTGTTTCATAATTCGTGTAATTTTCTACAGCACTCGAAGAAGATGAAGTTTTCACACTATTAATATAAAATTTGGCACTCTTATTGAGAAATATCTGAATTTTTCGAATTTCTAAAGGAAATAGGAGAAAATTGCTGTTTAGCCCCCTTTTGGGGGTGTAAACACAAAAGTTCATTTTCCTTATGGGAGTTTCAATGTTAAATTTTGGAAGCAGTTTTCCCCAATAATTATTCGTAAAGATTTTGGGGGCAAATGAGTTATATTTGTTACAAAATGCAAAAACACTCATTCGCAAAACTAGTAAAGCCGTCTCAAACATTATTTTGGCAAGGCTTCCCTTTTGAGGGGCAAGGGGCGTAAAAAGGTGGTGGGTGATGTGTTACCAAAACCCCAAAATTTATTTTCGGAGTGCCAGTAAGTGTCAGATTAATCACGAATGTCACAGAATTAATGCTCCAATGCTCCTTACATGTAAGAGTGACTGATAATGGGGCTACAGCCCCCTTTCAAAAATTAAAATATCACCATAAATATCCTTTGTTAGTAGGGACATACGAGAAGGTATCTTTTGTTAATTAATGTGAAATTTGACGTCATTGTAGCAAATGAATATGTGTTTTCGAAATTTGGAATGCTATTTTGGTAACGCACCGCCTTAGGGGAGCACAGGGTGCGAAGATTAGATGATGGATCTTTATAAAAATTGGAAATTTTGTTCCGGAAATGCCAGTGAGCGTCAGGCTTTTCACAAATGTGACAGAATTAATATTCAAATGCTCCTTTCATGGCCAGTGACTTATATGGGGCTATAGCCCCCTTTCAAAAATAAAAAAACCCATCATAAACATCCTTAGTATTGACATACGGGAAGAATGATTTTTCTCAATTAATTTGAAACTCAGCGTCGGGTTAGTAAAAAGTTATGCATTTATCAAATCTGGAATATTATTTTGGTAATGTACCGCCTTAGGGGGACACAGGAGGTGAAGCATAAGTTATTGGATCTTTATAAAAATTTCAAATTTTATTTTGAAAATCCAATGTGTGTCAGGTTGATCACAAATAATACAAAATTAATATTCCAATGCTCCTTGCATGTGCCAGTGACTGAATTTGGGTTACAGGCACCCTTCCAAAAATCACATAATTTACGGTAAATATCCTTAGCAGGGACGCACGGGAAGGAGGTAAATATGCTTTACAATTAATTTGCAATTTGTCATTATTGTAGAAGAATGTTTTGATTTTTTTTTAAATTTCGAATCTAGTGTAAATGAATATCGTCTGTCAGTGTAACAGATTGAGGATATAGCTTCGTTTTTTTGGCATCACTGGAATATAATCAAAGAATTTTGCGTTTCTAAAAACCCAATTGGACTCTTCTTATAGCATAAAATCACACATAAAGTCACCAGCATATTTTCTGCACTTAAGCAAACCAGCTCGAAATAGAACACAAAATGAAAATGGAAAATGCCGCAGGTACCACTAACGAAAATACCTTAACGAGAAGTAATATTTTAAAAATTAAAATATTGTTTTATTTATTCATAGAAAAAGCGTATCTTTTCCCTACTTCTTCCACAATAACTGTATGATCCCACTTTCCACGCAGTAGACTACTCGTATGCTGCTCATACGTCAGGAAATCGTATACTATGGACACGTCAGGAAATCATATACTGACACATGGTTGTAGTAAAAACAAATGTCTCGCGAGTAATAAGAATCAGGTTGAGTCAGGCTATACCATAAACCCAAGAAAACATATTATACCTTTCTAAAAACAACAGTTTTCTTTTGGCTCAGTTGTCATTAACTAAATTGCTTAAAGATGTCATTAATCTAAGTGTAAGACATTCTTATTCAGCATGCCCTCGTGAACGAGCAAGACATGAATTAATGATATTTACTAGAGTCACTGTGAACACCTTCTCCAACATATCTGGATGACTACGCTGGACAATTCTTTGTTTGTGTTGCCCAATAAGGAGGAATGGCCGTAATAAAATTCCAGACGCATGCACCATCATAGGTACAAGCGAAAGAGTGTTATTGTATTTTCTAACTAAAAATGCAAATTTACCCATGTGACACTCCCATTAGGCAAAAGAAATTCTGAGTCCACGCCCCTAAAAGAAATCCACATATGGGTATTATCTTATTGGCACAAACATTATTTTCTAAAATAATGCCAAATTTCACATTGCTAAAGAAATGCTTCTGCTAGTAGGTCTTTGCGTAAGACTAATCATATTGAATTTATGACGCTTTTCAAAGATAGCTGTAGTATCATATTAGTCACTGGTACATAAAAGCAGTATGGAGTATTAATTCTGTGCATTTTGCAACTAGTTTGACATTCATGAGCACTCCCAAAATAAAATTTGGAATTTCTATCAGTCCTCGCCCTATGACCTCCAAAGGTACCAAATTACCCTCCATGCCTCCTATTGCCAAAATAATATTCCAGATTTTTACTATCACAACGACTAATTTCACATTAATTGACAAAATATAGCTTCTTCCGTATGTCCCTGCTAAGGATATTTATCATAAATTTTTAATGTAATTGTTGAAAGGGGGCTGAAGCTCAATATCAGTCACTGGCAAGGAGCATTGGAATATTAATTTTGCATTATTTGTCATCAATCTGACACACACTGGGTTTTCCAAAATAAAATTATGAAATTTTTATAAAGATCCAATAACTTATGCTTCACCCCTGTGGCCCCCTAAGGCGGCACATTACCAAAATAATATTCCAGATTTGGTAAAAGCACAACTTTTTGCTAACCCGACCCCGAGTTTCGCATTAATTGAGAAAAATCATTCTTCCCGTATGTCAATACTAAGGATATTTATGGTGATTTTTTTAATTTTTGAAAGGCAGCTATAGCCCCATATAAATCACTGGCACATGCAAGGAGCATTTGAATATTAATTCTGTCACATTTGTGAAAAATCTGACGATCACTGGCATTACCGGAACAAAATTTTAAATTTTTATAACGATCCATCATCTAATGCTTCGCCCCCTGTGCCTCCTAAGGCGGTGCGTTACCAAAATAGCATTCCACAAAAACACATACTCGTTTGCTACAATGACATCAAATTTCACATTAATTAACAAAAAATACCTTCTCGTATGTCCCTACTAACAAAGGATATTTATGGTGAATTCTTATTTTTGAAAGGGGGCTGTAGCTCCATTATCAGTCACTCTTATATGTAAGGAGCATTGGAAAATTAATTCTGTGACATTCATGATTAATGTGATGCTTACTGGCACTCCGAAATTAAATTTTGGGATTTTGGTAACACATCACCCACCACCTTTTTACGCCAATTGTCCCCCAAAAGGGGGGCCTTCTCAAAATAATGTTTGAGACGACTTTACTAGCTTTGTGAACGAGTGTTTTTACATTTTGTAACAAATACAACTCATTTGCCCCAAAATCTTTACGATTTTATTGGGGAAAACTGCTTCCAAAATTTAACATTGAATCTCCCATAAGGAAAATGAACTTTTGTGTTTACACCCCCAATAGGGGGACTAAACAGCAATTTTCTCCTATTTCCTTTAGAAATTCGAAAAATTCAGATATTTCTCAATAACAGTGCCAAATTTTACATTAATAGTGTATATATAATGAAATGACTACATTTGTTCAACTCTTGAGCCACCCGACTGATTTCGATTAAATTTTCAACGTAAATGAGCTTCGGGCCTGGGATGGTTTTTATAGCTTCACTTTGAAGGTGGACTTTGAAGAGAAGGGGAAGATATACAAAAATGGTCGAAAATGACCAATATTAATGTCGAATCATAGTTTTCGCAGTGGCTGATATGAACAGTGCCACTTCCGATGCCGTTTAAATCCAAATTCAGTTCCCATTCAGTTCACCTAAGGGGGATGGTGACATGTAAAAATAATTGAAAATTACCGATTAATTGAAATCCATACTGAAAAACGTTGTTTTTCACCAAATTTTTCATCTGATATAAATATTTTTTTAATACTAGTTACAGCATATAAAAAATATAATGCAGGGCTACTTACAAATCTGTTTAGTACCATCCTTTTATGGTTGTATTTACAGAACGTTTGTCTTCAAAGTGTAAAATATAAATCGCAGTAAATTGTGTAATCTGCTTAAAAAGAATAAACCATACTGTTTTCCGATTGGTATAAGGAGGAAATACCATACTATTTTTCGATTGGTATGGTAAAATAGTATTTTTCCGTACTAATTTACCTTAAATTATTAATTGTATGTAAACTTTGTTATTTTAAAGTGACTGAAGCGAGTTAATCTTACAATGATGTTTTAAAAGCTGATCATTTGGGGGGCCTGGCCCCGATGGACCCCCGTGGCTACACCCCTGGAAAGAACAGTAATAATTCCTATGCTCACTTGTTGTACGTCGTAAGCGTAGTTTGCAAGATATACATAAAATCCAAAAAGTATGCCAACCATCCCCGGTCTCCCCTATACATCCTATTTATTACGATCTAGATTCTACCTAGGTATATGCCTCCATTTGCAGGTGGATCCAGGTTGTTTTGTATACCGAGGATGGCCCTACACTATATTATGAACTATATTTCTTCCTTTGCTAGGTGGTCACATTATTTTGTCCATCCTTTCTTTCTAAAAACATATTATTAATAATAAGAAAACAATTTCTTTAACATCACTAGTGATACTATGTATAGAAATTTTTACTAAAGTAGATTGGTTATGATGACATACTTTATGTTGATATACCAGTAAAGATTTATTTTAGGTTACTTACTACAGTATATTCGGCCATAACAAAAAATATATATATTTAAAAGCGTGGGTTTTATCTATTTATTGCATTTAGCCTTCAAACTTTATCTAAATATTCCCGGCCAGCTGCAAATACATTTTTTTTTTATCACAATGAGTAGATCGTTTATCCGTAAAAAACTTGTTACAGACTGTTAATATTGTTTTCGCGTGCAAACTTGATTTTAAAAGTGTTTTCTTAGGGACTAAAATATAACAAATTAGCTTTCTTTTCTTTTTTTTTTTTTTTTTTAATGGAATTTCAGAAACTGTCGTCATCATACAAAAGAACAAGGAAATTCTGGCTTTGTTACAAGGTCATTTGTAAGCTTCGAAGCTCAGTAGATGTCACTGAAAAGAAACTAATGGAAATACGGAAATAGAGTTAAGTAAATTTCATCCGAAAAGTCTATAATCACTAATATATATATATATATAGTCAATATACATTCAGTGTTAGTATTTGAAGTACTATTACCCTTGACAGTAATTACTTACTAAAAGAAATGGAAAATTATTTATTGTGCGAATTGGTTGATAAAGTAAATAAATCCGTTATAGTAAAAGCTCTCAGAGTAAGTTTAGAATTTCAACCTTCCTTGCTAGAAAATGATTTGTAATGATTGAGTGAAAATTAGTGATAAATGCTATCTAAGTAATGCAAATTAATCCTGTAAATGTACACTGGATTCAGTAAGGCCCTGACCACGTTTTTAATTTAAAGTATGAATTAATTTTGCCGACAGATGGACCAGATTTAATATAAATTCAGTTTCTACCCTCAGCTTAAGAAAATATTGTTAATCATTTCTGTATGTGCTAAATATTTTCAAATGTACCGTACACTGTAATGTTGTGAGCGGCATGTGTTCTTACGCATCATTAGCTGGCCGCGACAGTGATATATATAATTTCTTTCAAAATTGAGGCATTGCCACTTGAATGTATTTTATGATGATATTTAGTACCTCAAAACTCAATGGTAACAGATTTATAGAACTCTAAAAAATACACTTTTTCTTAAATCGATACGAGTATCTGAAGATAACTATATTTCATAAAACATCTTCCAAATACATAATTCCATTAGTTACCTTTAAAATCTTATGTAAAATCGTACAAGTACTCCAGGGTCTGTCAGATTCCAGTGTATACTTCGAGTACCAAAGAAAAAGTGAGTACTCGTGGGATTAATAAGAGTATGAATACAAAAGTCTTGAAGAATTAAAATGACGAAAGGAATTCATGAAAACTTCACAGCGGAACGGTGAAAGAAAGACCAGAACCTTCAAAGAGAATTAAATTATTATGAAGAAGAATGGGAGAAGTAAATACCTAAAGTAATAATAAGAATAAGAAAGTAGATCAGATAACATGAATATTGCAAATACTTGCAAAAAGGAAAATAATAAATAGGGAAATTATTTGGGAAGAAATTGTATCTTAAGAGAGGTGATAGAAGATATGATAGAAAAAGGTATAGAACATGATAGAAAATGATACGGGCTATCTCACTAAACTTTCTTGTTCACATTTCATAAGTTAAATCATATCGTGCTGCAATTAGTACTGAAACATTTATTTATAAAATATAAACATAATCGCTTGAGTTTTTTTTCGAGAAAATCTTCCAAAAATAACTTGCTCCCAAGAGTATACTCCTCCTCGAATTTTTAAATTTTTTTTAAGGAAAATGATAGCCGTTTTCAAGAAATTCACAGTTTCGGTCTAGTAAACTACTCTTATTTTAGGGGGGACGGGAGGAAAATTCAACCAGCCCCTGCTTGATAATCTTATTAAAATTCAATGGTTGAATCAGAAGTAAGTTACTACCATACGGATAGTTTTGCCTAGAACTTATTTTTAAAAGTGGTATGATTTTTGATGTTTTAATTTACGACCAAACTCCGTACCGATTCAAATCAAATCATCAGTGTATAAATTCTTGATTTTTAAATTTACTAGAATCACGTCGCCAGGAAAGATTCGATTTTTTCTTGCTATGAGATCTTAAAACATTACGACCTGTACGCGAGGGTACATATATTAGAACGGACGAGAAGACGGAGGAACAGATGGACAGATATATAAACTTTTTTTAAGCCACTTTGAAGTGTCGAACTTGATTTTTTTTAAATCACGATTACCATTCTTTCTTCTATCCTTAGTCAAATGCAGTGAGAGAAAAATGAAGAAAGATGTATTAGACCAATGCTGAAACCGGAAATTGTAGTGGATTTTTATCACTTCCGGTTGTAGTAGAGGGTTAAGGATGGGTATGAATTACAGGGACACTTAATCAATTTTAGGAAGTCACTACTCGATATCTATCACTGTTCTCTGTCTATAGTGATTAATGTAAAAACCGGAAATTGTTGATTTGTTCCACTTTCGGTTTGAAATTCACCTCTATCAACGAACTAATTACCTAATCTTAGATTCTCTACAATCTGGGCAAAATTGATCATGTTCCATCGTAGTTTATGAGATTAATTTCTCCCGGACGGACGGTAACTCGGACAGAATAAATGTAGAAAGGACGTTAGGTAGGCCTAACTCCTTGAGTTTTTTCTTTCTTTTATAAATAGAGGTCGGATGTTAGGCAAAATGCCTATTCTTTAATATTAAATATATGATCAAAAATAATGTTTTAAAGTCTATATAGGGGTTCAATTTAAGCCAATTTTATTTTTCCTATTTTGCCCATTCCTGCCTAAATAATTACTTTAGTGCCTAATGTTGCCTATTCTATGCATTTTCTTCAAAATAAGACTTTATTGGGAAAAATATATAGGCTAATTTTGTATTTTAAGAAAGAATTCTGCCTCTTCCGTGAAACATAAAAGCTGTTTCTAGTGATAAGATGCCGTAAAACTTTTTCACTGCCACGTGTACTGATAAAGTGTTGTAAAATTTTGGATTGTTCTGTATACTGATAAAGTGTATAAAATTTGGACCGTTATGTGTAGTGATAAAGTGTTGTATAGAATGTATTTACCAAATATACATGGAACACATGTCACGCTTCGTTTTTATATATACAGTAGAAGAAGATATTAACAAAGAGGTATATTTCTATGTTCTTTGAACATTATCTGTGACTTGAATTTATTTTTTAATTGTATTTAGTATTTATGTTCATTATTTCGAGTTACATTTTAGTGCCTAGTTTTTAAATGTTAAGTGCCTATTTGCCTGTCTATTTTCCAGGTTTTTAATGCCTAAACACCCGGTCTCTATTTATAAATTATTTGATTGTTTCGAAGTCTTAACTCAGATCGAGGTGCAAGTAAACATGAAGTACATTGAGGTCAGCGAGTGTGAGGTAGAATAAGAGAAATTCATGAGCATGGCCTTGAGTGAAACTTGAAACCCCTTATGCCTATGCATCAAATTATCCGATTATGCCTAGAGCTGTAGCAGAAAGGTACCAAATGGGACGGTCATCGTAGTAGCAAAAGGCTGATCCCACATATTTTATCCCTACTTCAAAAGTATGGATGATCTGGATTAGGTGATTTATAAAGAAATACCAAATTGAACAAAAAAATAAAAGCTGAACAAGAACAATAAAATATGGTAATCACCAATATAATACGTATTATTGTTTCACGATTAAAAAAAGAAGGCAAGGGTTAGTCACGGACAAGTGATTTTAAAATTATAAGTAGGCCTAAGTATAAGGGAGAAGAAATTGTTTTATTGCCTGGAGCACCATTTTGCTTGCTTGATTACGGCCTTGAATATTACAGTTGAGTGCTGAATGTTGTTTTTATTCTATTGATCACGTTGTTATTTATATGTATTAGGTCTGGTACAGCATATAAGAAATAGCTATACAACAAAATGATGATATAAGATTTTCATCATGATTTGTGCTGGTAATGAAGTTCTTCCGGTCTAGTAATACTAGAAACGACATTTAAAAAACGGTTAGTGGTAAGAATTTCTAGGAATTGATGCCACAGGAAACCAGAAGTAGACACAAGTACCCATCTGGAAAAGGATTTGTTAGTCTCGAACTTAGCGGCAGTACTTTCTCATTACGAAGGTATGGTCTCTTGTAGATTATATACGCTTTTCAAAATTTCGTTTTATTTTTCTGAAACCACATTGAGAACTTGTGTCTTATTTCCTGTCATTACGTATGAAAGAGTTGTCTTTCATTACTAACAAAGCGACCCTGTAAAGGTCATTTTTGTGTTTTGACGTCTTCGTAACCGAGTCAGTTTTTGGTTTTCCCCTGAAGACGGTCATTGCCATCTTCAGAATGAGTGTTCGGATTTCTATTTGCGGCGAGCTTTGTCGGTAATTTCACTTCTAATAAAAACTATATGTACAGGCACTCGTTGTAAAAGCTAATGTAGAAACAATAAGACAAACGCGGTTTTGAGGTAATTTATTTGATGGAACGAAAACATCACGTAAATTATTGGCCTTTTTTCTGTGGTACTTTGGAGGGTAAGAATACGTATACTGGCAGTAAAATTTCTCTAAATTTTGTTTCCATTTGGAGTGCGAAATCGCTTTTTAGCTGCGGAATTAGATGAATAATAGATCTACAACTTAGCGTATGATCAGTAGGTGGAATAGACATTCGGGGTTCATTTGTAAAGCTGAAAGTGGTTGTTCCGGTCTCCTGTTTTAGAAAGTTAATGTTTGCCGTTATAACTGTATGATAAAAGTAGCTATTTTAAAATTCAATCTTAATTTGTCTTATTCTACAAAATTCTTTACTTCTACTATCCTAAGAGTATGCATAAAAGTATGTGCAAACTTAGTATATATCATTCTGTGTAGGCTAAACTTTCAAACGGAGAGATTAATTTAATTTAGTTCTATTTAATAATATGAAATAATATGAAAAACTATAAATAATACAAATAATAGAATATGAACCAAATAATATGAAACATTTTGTATATTATTTGATTCTACACGTTTGGTCCGGTTGTTTTCATACGAGAATTGAGATTAATTGGTTTTTATTTACGTATTTTATCGGGAACCGTGGTGCCTAAGCGGTAAAGCATTCATTTCTGGTGCGTGGAGTGCCTGCTTTGATCCCTGCTCGCACCAAGTGGACTTGGTGGTAGATAAACGCCGTATTTGTTCGTTTTCTCAGGGTTGTCCAGTTTTCTCTCACTTTCTTCATTCCACTTCATTCTCATCACCAACTTCCTTAGGCTTCCCAGCATAATCGTCGGATAAAACTGAAATATTTCAATTTGTGTCTTTTAGCAGTGTTAGGAGCGTAAATGGAAAGAGGAAGTGCGTAAAATGGTGTTTCTGTGGATTTCATTTGTATTTTGTTTGATGATAGTGATTATATATATATATATATATATATATATATATATATATATATATATATATATATATATTAATGGGGTCGCAGTGGCTCAGTGGTAGAGCGTTCGTCTCTGGTGCTTGGAGTCCAGGATTGAACCCCTCCTCCCGCCACGTGATCTTTGTGGTGGACAAATACCGTGTGCGTGGGTTTTCTCGGGGTTCTCCCGTTTCCTCTCACTTTCTTCATTCCACCATTTCATTCATTTCTCATAATCACCGTCTCCTTTAGCCTAACCGTCATAACAGTGGGACGTAAAACTTAGAGATTTCATTTCATTTTTTATACATATATTAGATGCAATAGTATTTTTAATAAATCGGTGAATCTAGGGCCAGATAGGCTCTTGTGCAACTTACTTATTTGCCAAATAAAGTAAAGAGAATCATGCTGAGAAGTTTCAAATTTGTCCGTTAGATGTTAACCGCTGCAAGATACTCCATTAACGTACTCAATCAAGATAATTGCTTTTCCTATCTATGGCAAAAGAAGAAAGAAGTTAAGAATTCAGTTTCGTTCAAGAGTTATAGTGTGAAGTAACGGACGGACGTACTAACATTACAATATTATAAGTCCCCTTTGTTTTATCCTAATGAGAGAAAGTTTAGTGTTGAAGCATTGCGTAGAATTATTAGTCTATGCTTTGGAAATATCACAAGCGCTGAGCTTTAAAATAAAGAACAAAAAGTATATTTTTCAATTAACCCTTACTTATAGTTGAAATAACAAGCAAAGTAACAAAAATCTGGTAAAAGTTATAATAGTCAGCATTTTTAAAAGATACTATGAACTATAAAGTTATGAATTTCGGTAATATATTGCTCTCGTCACAATTTTGTATCTAATTTATAATGTCCCTGTATTGTAAAATTTTGCCTTATGTGACTTCATCCCTTCACCTGTTTGTTTGTATATATTGTGCTAAATATTTAGATCGGTGCTTCTCAACCTGGGGGCGCAAGCTATTAATAGAAATAAACTGTGAAATTATGAGTACATTACTTGTAATGACCATTTAAAACTTTGTTTGTCTCATGCTAGATGTTTGGTGTTTTATCTTTCCTATTCCTATGCAAGATTTCTACGTTATAAAAACTAAATTAATATAAATCGATGATAACATATTATTATTATTATTATTATTATTATTATTATTATTATTATTATTATTATTATTATTATTATTATTATTATTATTATTTATATTTACTCTAGTCTTGGTCTGAGTGGGTGATACACTAATACAAAGTTCACCTAAATATATGACTGTTGCTGTGTGTGTGTGTTTAACTTATTCTGCGTTAGCAGAGAGTTTCTTTCAATACTGTATGTCTCCATTTATTAGACACTTGTGTGTATCTTCTTAATGTTTTTTCCCTTCAATTCCGATTAATTTAAGTTTCTTTTTCAACGTCTTGTGGGCCACTCTGGTATTATTTTCACATTTTAGGTTTTCCATTGTTTTCTGATGTTTTGGACTAGTTGTTTGTATATTTTCTATTTTTTCTCTATATGCTTTCTGTAGGTTTGTTATATTTGGTATTGTATATATTATTATGTGTATCTCATCTTATTCTTTTCTTATTACTTAGATGTTTAGCCTATTATGATCAGAGACGTACCCAGGAAATAGATCCGGGGGTCAGGACCCCCCGAAATCTCGAATATTCTGTATATTTAGTCTAATGTTAGGGGTAATTTTACGAAGTTCAATATAATTTATCCTCATATGGACTTTAATCTCCTCAAAAGCTTTGACTCCACCCGAAATAAATTCCTGAGTACTTGTGTACTTCTGATGTACTTTTTTGTTCCCTAGTTTCATCCACTGGAGTGTTCTGCCTCTGTGTTCTTGATTGACTTGTTCTTCGAATCGACAATGTAATATTTACTTCCCGCCATTGCTTCCTTACATCTTCTTTTGTTTGTAATGTTTGTATTACATTCGATTCCTCTAACTGGCCTACGTGGAGTGACGTATATTTGTGGTTCGTTTCTACTATTGATCTGGCAGTTCTGAATTCTCATGTTTTGCGTAGAAGTTTATGAATCACCCTGTAATGTAAATTTCGGATAATTATTGATTAGTCCTTATCCTTTTCTTAACAGTAATACTTTTTCTATATCCGCTCATAGATGTAATATTCTGTTCTCTGTAATATTGTTTTGGTTTTTCTTTCATGCTTTGCTAGTTCGCTCTCTGTTTATTTTATTATTCAAATGAGTATGTTACAACTGGTACTGCAAATTTATCAAAAGTTTTACTTAAGTTTTTACTGTTGAGGTTTGTTTTTCAAATATCTTTCAGTCTCTGTTAGCAATTTTGTGTTATTTTATCTTTTATCATTCTCTATTCTACTCTTCTCAATTGGTTGAAATCTAGGTACTTGTATACTTCTTTTGGCGTCATAGTTTCAATTTTCCCTTCTGTGCTCAACTTATATTCTCTGATTATTATTTGTTTCCTTTGGTTAACTAGTATTTTATACTCCTCTATTCCGAATTCAATTCGTATATCCGTCAAGAACCACTGGCGCAAATCCTGGGGATAATGAGGGGGACATGTCCTCTCCTATCTTGGAACTGGGGGGGGGGGCTGTCCCAACCAATAATCCGATTTGAAATGTGTTTTTTGAGAAAAAATGTGATGATTTGTGTCCGATTACCATAAAGGAAAGTGAGATGAAATTGATGTCCCCCCAGAATAAGCCTCAAATCTGTCTGCCTCCCAATGTTGAAGACAACTCTGATGCTCTGATCTTCCACAGCATTGTTTTTCAACTTCATAAATATTTTGAGCATCGCTTAACAACAGCAACAACAACAACAACAACAACAAAGAAAGAAACGGTCCTACTTGTCCCACTCAATGTTGAAGAGATTTGCGCCGCTGTCAAGAACATCTGAGTGATACTCAATAAATTCCTGTTTGTTTTCCGTGATGAATTTATTATTATTATTATTATTATTATTATTATTATTATTATTATTATTATTATTATTATTATTATTATTGCTGTATCTTTGTTTAAACTGCTTTCAGCTTAATGATCTGACGGACGGCCGTCTCTGACAAGTCAGATTATTTGAAGTGTTCTCCAAAGAACTTCCTGACCATATGACAGGTGTCTAGTGTTACTGACTTGTAGGTTTGTTAAAAGATGTTTTGTGTTTATCTGCTTAAATTGCGTCACAGTACTTTTAGGGACAATTGCAGTAGCTGAAATAATAATTGGTCTTACAAGTAACTTTCTGACATTTCCATCACTTTTGATTTCGTCAGCCAGGTCTTTATTTTGCTTATTTTCGTATTCAATGTTGTACGTATGTTATGAGTCAATGGTACTGCTACATCTATGAGGATTATTTCTCGGTCCATTTTATTGATAATAATGATGTTGAGTCTGTTTATTATTATTATTATTATTATTATTATTATTATTATTATTATTATTATTATTATTATTATTATTATTATTATTGTTGTTGTTGTCGTTGAATTGAGAATTTAATGCTGCATCCGAAATCGTAGGAAAAATCCGACAAAAAACACGTAGGCCTATGGCCAGCGAACGGGAAGAAGGGGAGAGGCGTGAAGTATGCATGGTTGATGAAGGGGGCGCCAGTTAAACAAGGTTGGGAACCACTGATCCACAGAACTACTCCATTTGTTTTGACGGTGCAACTTTTAAATAAGTTTTGTAAATAAACAATTGCTGATGACGATACATAGCGATGCGGACCGAAGCGAGAAATAAATTTAAGAGATATAGATGAACAGCTACTTGAACATTGAGAATCTCTACATGCCTGACTATGTAATTTTGCAAACGACTACGGGAAGAAAAAATCTTATTCTAATTTGCTTGCAAATAATTCCAACACTTAAGCCACAAGAGGTACTTGTACTATGTACAGCTGGAAATTTGCATATATGCAAATCAATTACGTATGCATGCTCAAAAATAGTCGGGATTTTGTTTATTCATGACAAGACCACCTGTAATATCTTGTCATAAAACGCTAGCCGGGCACTTTTTTAAAATTTGTATTGGAGAAGAAGAAGAAAAAATTTGGTGTTTTTATTTATTTAATTTAAGATTTAACGGCTTCTGTCACGATTGAAATATCACCAGTAGTTATTTGTAAAGAAAGAAAAAATGCACGTATAAGGTCAAATATTCTCTTCCTTTCTTCTCATGTAATGAAGCCATGCCTTAGGAAGGGTGTTGAACTTGTGCCACCCACATTGATAAACAGATGGCTTTAAAACATATTCAAATCTTTTGAGTTCAATGATTCGCTTATAAACGTAATAAACTGCATTTAAGATGCTTCAGTACTCCAACTAATGTCGTACAAGATGAACACTTAGTGATAAATAAAATTTGCATACGGTTCGTAAATATACCGCCATGACATCATGTATGGTGAATAATTATTTTCTTGGACGTACTAAGAGAACGTTAACTTCGTCGAGTTTCATAATACTCTCTCGTAATTTTACTTTTATTTAGACGCTTACTTTACTTGGTTTATTTGAGTCTGTGAAATGATACGGATTGCAATAACTGTTAATAATAATAAAGCAATAATTGAATTGCAACCACAATTAATTAAACAATAAAATTCGATTAAATGAAATAATTAATACAACTAATGATCATTTCTTCATATTCTTAGGGGTAGGGGCCGCGGTGGCTCAGTGGTAGAGCGTTCACCTCTGGTGCTTGGGGTCTCGGGTTCGATCCCAGCCCCCGCCACGTGAACTTTGTGGTGGACAAACACCGTGTGCGTGGGTTTTCTCGGGGTTCTCCCGTTTCCTCCCACTTTCTTCATTCCACCATATCACTCATCATCACCGTCTCTTTTAGCCTAACCGGCATAACCGTGGGACGTAAAACTCAAAGATTTCGTTTCATTTTATTCTTAGTGGCTCGTCTAGACTTAGATAAAAGGATTTAAACAATTTTTGTGGAATTCAAGTAACTGATTAGCGTACGTGAGTGGTAAAGACGCTGGACTTGCAAGCAGAAGGTTCTGGTTCGAATCCCAGTAGGTTGGAATTTTTCAATTTCAATCCATACTCAATGTGATAATCAAAATAATCTCATCTGGAGATAGGAAGAGGATGTTGTAATGACGAGAATAGCGCGGAATGACATGTGGATCGTAAAAGGAAATAAATAATTACAAAGTTATTTTCTTCCATTGTTCAAGGTTTGACGTTTTTCAGTTTATTTCAACTATTTTGTAACTCATCTATAATCACTGTTTCCTTCTTTCTTCTCATATGCACTATGTATATCCAAAAAGTATATATACAGACTCAGTATGTATATATGAAATAATACATTATACACTCAGCGAGTTATAATGTCTTCGATATACGTATGACACTTATTGGAGAACGCCCTCCGAGCAAAGTGCACCAATTGTACAGCAAAACCCTGTTTCAGTGCTCCGCAAGCTTACCTCTTGCTTGAAAAGTTACGTGCACGATGGATTGTATCTGTTCAGGCGTACAGTATGTGATACCAGCAAAAAAGCGAAACCCAAGCGAATGGAGTTGTAGCAATGCGCGTAATTCCGAGCTCTATTTCTGTGGGAGGGCACTACAATTCTTCTCTGTCATTAATCATCTGTCTCCTATAACCTAAAGAGTATAACAGGTAGGGATGCATTCGAGTCGAGTCGAGTCGAGATTTGAGCCTGTCTCGACTCGACTCGAGAAAATGATGTCTCGACTCGAAAATATGTTGCTGTCTCGACTCGTGTCTCGACTCGACAGTCTCTGTCTCGACTCGACTCGAATTCGAGTCGAGACGTCTCGAAATTCGAGTCGAGACAAAATATACGAGTTAAAATATACACACACATCAGCCAGACCGTTATGACTACCTACCTAATTGTTAGTATATCCACCTTTTGGCATGAATAACAACGGCAGCGCGTCTTGGCATGGTCGCAATGTTCCTCAGTGGGCCGCTGGTGAGAGTTGGCACCACATATGCACACACAGGTCATCTAATTCCCGTAAATTCCGGGGAGGGGGTGATGCACCCTCACGTCACGTTCAATCACATCCCAGATGTGATCGATTGGTTCAGATCCGGAGAGTTTGGGGGCCAGCACATCACTTGGAACTCGCTCCTGTGTTCCTCGAACCACTCCATCACACTCCTGGCCTTGTGACATGGTGCATTATCTTGTCGAAAAATGCCACTACCGATGGGAAACATGGCCGTCATGAAGGGGTGTACGTAGTCTGCAAGCAGCGTGCGATACCTCGGCCGTCATGGTGCCTTGCTCAAGCTCCACTAGACACATGGATGCTCACCTGAATGTTCCCCAGATAATAATTAAGCCGCAGCCAGTTTGTCTCCGTCCCGCAGTACAGATGTCAAGGAGCTGTTCCCCATGAACACTACGTATTCGCACCCTCACATCGTCATGATGAAGAAGATATCGGGATTCATCAGACAATGCAACGCTCTGCCATTGTGCCAAGGTCTAGTGGCGATGGTCACGTGTTCATTTTAGTTATAGTTGCCGATGTCGTGGTGTTAACATTCGCCATCGTTAGGAGTGTGTGTTCAGACTAGTATTCTGAAGGCCTGTGAAAAAAACGGAAATTTTGGGTTAAAAAAACAGTTTTTACTGTTTTTCCGAGCTGGGGAAAAAACGGAAAATTTGGGTATTATCAGAATCATCATTTAATCACAGAATCATTTTAGTTAATATGTTAGATCAAACATATATTTCATAGAGATATTTTGATTGTTCTATGTAAAATTCCGGAAATTTTGAAACCATTAGAAAAAATCGTTTGTTTGGAAATATTGGCAAAAACAGGAAAATGTAGTTTAAAAACTATTTGTTAGCCTGAAGCTAGTAATCTTACTTGCTGTAACATGTCTGCAACATATACAGTGGGAAGTCGAAAATCCGAACTAATTGGGACCACAGGTATTCGGATTTTCAAATTGTTCGGATTTTCGAAAATGACCAAGAAAATGCCATTTAGGCTTACATACTGTACGGTATGTTCTTCTATCGATACAGTACATACAGTAATTACAATACCGTACGTAAGGCTACTTACATTTAATGTTTCTGAAGAACTTGCTTGTACTCTAAATAACACTGTTCTTGTAAATCACACTTAAAACTTATAGGCCTAAGAAAAAATAAAAATAAAAATACATGACAAACAATTACATATAAATGAACTTTTGTAAAAACACTGACTTCACATAACATCGATGGACACGCTATTGTTTGTTTATCGCTAGCCTTAAGACAAAATGTAAAAAGCTTCTAGGGACCGCATTCGGATTTTTGACGTTAGGATTATCGACGTCCTACTGTATATACAATGTATTTCGCTAACGGAAAAATACTTAAAGCAATAGGTTTTAATTCTACTTTACACACATATACCGCACAAGTGAGTAAATTTGAGTAGCGAGAAATATATTAAGTGAAACTTCCGTTAGTTATTATTACAGACTAGCAGAATATCCATTCTTCGCACGGGGAGAATACGTTTCATTTTGGACACAAAGGGCACCAAAACTGTCACTAATGAACTTGTGGAGCCCCAAAACTATGAATTTGACATTAATATCGATAATTTTCAATTATCTTTACATGTCATCATTCTCCTTAGAGTACTAATGGGGCTGAATTTGTGGATTTAAACGGCATTTTCTGCTCATCTCAGCGAGTATGGATTCGAGGCCATATATATACAGAGGCGGATCCAAGGGGGCTATAGCCCCCCCTTCACACTCAAGTATACACTGCATAAAATGGGCTTCAATCCTGCTTTACACTGGATAAAACTGCAAACTATGGTTTAGCCCCTCCCTTGATCATATCCTGAATCCGCCACTATATATATATATATATATATATATATATACTGTATATAATGCTAAAAAATTAGGGGTTCAGCTGAAATATCACACAAGACCTTAAGATAGTGTATGAATAAGCTTGTGTTTGACTCATATATATCATACAAGAAGGAATGCTTTAAGATACACTAGAAAAATGGGGCACATACTGGTGTTGGGGCACGGAAAACCTTGTTCACATGGCTCATGACACAAGACGGTTATGTGTGCACCTCTAGAACTGCCCATAAACAGGCAAAGCAACAACACTGATTGTTCCTTAATATGTCATATGATCACTTCGAATAGCCAACAGAGCCTCGCACCTGCGTGGCATGGATTCAATCAGATTATCGATGAGTTCTTGGGGGATGTTGTGCCACTCATCCAGAAGAGCGACTTCCAGCTCTGGAATGGTTGTTGGATTTACTGGCCTAGCGGCAATTCGTCTGCCAAGCATATCCCAGACATGCTCAACTGGAACGAGATCCGGAGAGCATGCTAGCCGCTTCATCCGAGCGATACCCTCAGCATCTCATCCACTAACCGAGCTCTGTGAGGACGAGTATTGTCATCCATAAAAAGGAACGAATCACCAATGGCACCAGCATAAGGAAGAACAAGAGTTTTCATGATCTCATCCCTATATCTGAGAGCCGTCAAAGAGCCATTTCGGATGATGTGGAGCTCAGTACGCTCACCAATGCTGATTCCTGCCTACACCATCAGTCCACCACTATGATACTGTGATCTTTCTCGCACAAACATGGGATTGTGTCGTGTTCCACACTCTCTCCAGATGAAAACACGTCGATTATTAGGCTCTACACTGAATCGAGACTCGTCAGAGAACAAAACATTGCCCCATTCATTGCGTCCCCACCCACGATGTTCCTCCGCCTACGCTCTTCGATCAACACGGTGTCGTGCAGTTAATGGGACACACACCATAGGCCTATGTGCGTAGATACCACCTTCTCGAAGGCGATTGCGGACCGTTTGAGTAGATATTATGCGTCCTGTTGTTGTTCGGAAGGCTCGCGGTAGCAGAGTTGTATTCTAGTTTCGACGGGCTGTTAACAACAGATAACGATCGTCTCTGGCTTTAGTTGCTAGTGGACGGCCCTGTCCTTGTCTTCTTCGAACACTTCCAGTTGTTTGAAATCGATTCCACAATCGGCAAATCACACTTTGTGCCACTCCTATGGCATGTGCCATTTCCCGCCATGACTGACCAGCTTCCAACCTCATTGGGGGCCGCGGTGGCTCAGTGGTAGAGCGTTCACCTCTGGTGCTTGGGGTCCCGGGTTCGATCCCAGCCCCTGCCAATTGAACTTTGTGGTGTACAAACACCGTGTGCGTGGGTTTTCTCTGGGTTGTCCCGTTTCCTCCCACTTTCTTCATTCCATCCTTTCACTCATCTCTCATCATCACCGTCTCCTTTAGCCTAACCGGCATAACCGTGGGACGTAGAAACTTAAAGATTTTTCCCGGTCCGCATACAATTATAGCTGAATTTGCATATCGTCGCTAATGGAATTGTCACCATTGATTTCAGCGACTGCGAAAACTATGGATTTGACACTAATATCGGTCATTTTGGATTACTTTTACTTGTCTCGGTATCCCATCCCCCCGGTGACCCCCGGCCCGAATAGGGTGAATTTGTAAGTTAATGTGATCAGAGTTTCACCATTGATTTCAGCGACCGCGAAAACTATGAATTCGACAGTAATATCGGCCATTTTCTATCACTTTTACATGTCCCTGTAAGCGCCCCCTGAGACCTCCTGGTCCGAATTAAAAAAAAAAAAGATTCGTCTTGATCTGGGGCCTGGGCCAGGGTACCCCTGACTAAAATTTGGTAACTCTCGGTCCACTCGTCTGGTCCCCAGGCCGCATACAAACAGACAAACACAAACAAACTATTTATTTTATATATATTAGACTAGATAGATTATTGCAAATTATGCCAGATTTTCATATTATCTTTCCGAACTAATTTTAAAGACCCGCTCCTACTTATCTTTATATATATACGCAGTATCTCTATATTTATATCTATCTATATCTATATATTATATAACAAACGTAGGAATTACACCATCAATAACGCTCCTAGAGGACCCGTTTCTCAAAAAAAAAAAAAAAAAAAGAAAAGAAAAAGAAAAAGAAAAATGCTGGGATAACACTTGTAGAAACTTCATTTTTCGTGGCATACGATTACCGAGACCTGGTGAACAAAAAAAAAAAAAAAAAAAAAAAAAAAAAAAAATAGCGATCGAATTAAAAAAATAGTTCTCCATAATAGTATTCACTGAGAATATTGTTATAAAATTTAAATTTTATGGGTAAATCAGTAGACTTTGAATACATCCACTAAGTTTCGAAATTGTGTACCTCCAGACATGGGCGGCCGAAGAAAATTTTGTAGGGGGGCATCTTCAATGTTTGCTATATTAGTCTGGCATTTAATGTGCATGATTTGTTATATTACGTGTACATTTTCATGAGCCAGGGAGGTTCATTCTTATCAAACACGGAGATTATGAAGGAGCAGATCTACTGCACAAAATATAATAAAAACATCTCTTTCTGATTTCTATCATCCCGCAGTCCAACCCCGAGACGGAAACATAAGAGATAGGCTTTTTGTTTTTAAACAAGATAACGTGCCTAGCGAATGCTTTAAATTGTGAAGATTATATTAGTGAAAATTAAACGAATATAATTTTACAACTTAATATACATATCATTAAATGTTGAGCTCCCCGTTGCTAAGTGGTTAGCGTATGCGCCTTTCTCGAACGAGGTTTGATTCATGGTAGGAGCTCATGTGTTTCAAATCCGACTTTAAACTGTACGTTCACGTCTTGTAGAGCTTTGCTCCTGAAAACGACGCTAAACTATAATCTAATTTAATATTACTAAATATTAAAAAATAATGACTTACCAAGGTGACGTCAATTTGGCAGTCATCAAATCCATTTTATACTTTCACTTAATCCAGTGGATATTAATATAACAATTACAAGACACACGTCATCATCTTCTCATGTATCTGCCTTATTTGATTCATCCATAGATTTGTTATTTGTACGCATCATTCATTTTTGCATTTTCGGGAGGGTTCAGGGTTCTTCCTTCATTTAAAGAGTCGGTTCTCTGTATTGGAAAGAGAATCAGGGGAAGAAATATATACAAAACATGCCGCTTCCGACGCAGCACTGAAGCATTTCTTTTAGCGGTCATACCCCCCTCCCCTCTCAAGTTGTAAAGTGAGAAGGGACGGAAACATCCCAGACACTCAGGGTTCAGTTGACAATAATAAAACTATGAGTAAGTAAACATCTTGTACAGAGTCACGTTTTGCTTATTTTTGAACATTTCTGTGAATTCAATAATACAACAGCGGAAATACTAACTGGTTTTATTACTCCAACCATCGCTTCAACTAAGGGTAATTCCCAACGCTCAGTGAGCCATCTAAATTTTCGTTCTTTTTCTGTTCTCCAGAGGAAAGAATGAGATTTTACCAAGATGCTAAAGTCAAGATGCTAGATGCTAGATGGGAGTGAATTATGCTAGATCTAGCACCAAGATGCTAGATATGGCTTCACTGGCGGGCTTCGATATCTACAGAACTTTCTGCCAAAGCATACAAAAAAACACAAAGCACAATAGTTTCGATAACATCTGTGTGGTCTACACATCCACATCCTTCGGTAGGCTACACATCCGGTAAGAAGCTCAATCCAAAGAGTAGTTTGCACTGCACCCGTAGCCGGCTAACAAAAGACTCGTAGCCGGCTTGTATAGATAATTGAGTTCAAATTTTCAAGTATCCATTTACTGAATGCCCATATCGTGTATGCATGCATTTGCATGCATTATTTAATAAGTAAATAAAGTACACACACAATTAATTATGTCAGTGATAAACGGTGTTTATTGAAAAAAAAAAACCTCTCCAAACAATGAAGATTAATCTTAGACTGGACAAATGGTTATCCTTCGTTTTCATTATCATTTGGCCATGAAACAAACGCCTGACAGATATACAACCCCTATATACAACTATGTGATGTTGGAATAACGCGTAGGGTATGATGCTTTACTTTTTCAAAAATGTCAGTACTTCTAGTGAAATTGTATCTTTAGTTTTACGTCCCACTTTTATGCCGGTTAGGCTAAAGGAGACGGTGATGATGAGAAATGAATAAAATGGTGGAATGAAGAAAGTGGGAGGAAACGGGAGAAGCCCGAGAAACCCACGAGCATGGTGTTTGTCCACCACAAAGTCCACATGGCGCGATCTGGGATCAAACCAGGGACCCCATGCACCGGAGGTGAACGTCCTACCACTGAGCCACCGCGCCCCCACAGTACTTCTTGTGTACCCCTATAAATGCAATAAAGAACTAATGGCCATTTTTTTTTTTTTTTTTTTTTACAAAAATATTCAATTAGAACTGGACAATTTACATAAAATTTGGAATCGACAAATGAAAACGGCACGTTTCTAGCACTTGTGGGTTCGAGGTCTCATTGTTGAAAGGATTGGAGACAAACATATAAACTTTTCTGTGAGGAGAAACATATACGCATAAATCTAATATTTTAATATATAGATAATAATTGGAATATTTTCGAGTGCTATTTTTTAATATTCGCAATATTGAAAATTTTGAACTTAAATTTTTCCCGTGTTTGAAAAAAAAAGATATCATTACTAGTAAAATTAACCTAATATAAACATATTTATTTTTTCAATTTTTCCAGAAAATCGAAAAAAACGTTAAAAAAAACAGGTTCAAAATTTCCGAAAATTTGACAAAACTAGTTCAGATACACTTGTACTTTGCCCATCATTAAACTCTGATCTTATTTCCGACGCAGTTCGCCGCCTGTTCTGTTTTACCAATCTGCCCAGACTAGAACGTTCGACATCTGTAATGATATGGGGGCACCCAACCCCTCGACATTTGGACGTCTTTTCCCCTTGGTTTCGCCACTTGCTGAAGACAATCACCACAGCACTCCTCGAACACCTGACAAGTCCTGCAGTTTCCGAAATACTCGTGCCGAGTGTTTCTGAGCGAGCACTTTCTTCAAAATAATATTAAAAATTATAGAAAAATTTTCGAGACATTCGAGTCGAGTCGAGATTCGAGACATGTCTCGACTCGTGCACATCCCTAATAACAGGGATGTTAAACTTAACATTTCATTTCATTTTCGTTAAACGCTAATAAATTTGTAGGATCTTTCAAAATGTTGCAATACTTTAATATTTCTTTGATGCACTTTTGTTTGGGGGAGAGGGGTGCTAAAATTTAGAAAATGTATTGATGTAATGAAAATGGTTGATATGATAACAATGTAATCCTTTTAGGATTTATGGTAACTTTTGTTTCCATAGCGTAGTGTTCTCTTTGACTGCTTATTTAGATCCTATAAAAGGCATCTAATCCATTTTTTTATTGGTTAAGTCAAACATGGACCCCCAAAAAAGAAAAACACCCCAGATGCGTTTTGAAACCGGATGGTTAATTGATGGTGCCAATTGGGAACGGAGGGGTATGATATGGTTTTGTTTTATTTTTTTCTTGAGGCAAATTTCAAAAACTTTTCACGCTTTTAATTTTCAAGATATCAGATTAAAATGTTGCATGCGGATTGTGTATATCTTTGAGTACTTCTAAATTTTTTTGGAGATCCCTACTGGACCCAGGCCCAGGCCCGAGGGGTGCAAATATTCCGAGAGAGTGATTTTTCAGAAATATTTCCGATTTCTGCCGAATTTCCCGGTTTAAGTGTATGATACAGACATGTAAATGGTACCGTTTCAAAGGGCGCGTTATACTAGAAGAAAATGGCATTTGAAGCATGACCCTAGGCCAAATAGTAATGACGCGGTAATTTTTTAGAATATATATAGGGTCGGATCCAGGATTTTCTGAGGGGGGTGCACCAATAACTACCAGTATATTTGAATTGAATTGGAATTTTTAAAATGCCTTTCGGCATCTGTGGTGTGAATGAGGAAATGCCCTGGAAATGCTAAGTGTCTTTTCTCGGTGAATCCTTTTCTTTCGGCTTTTAGAAAATTGACTTAAACTATCGATTTTGCAAAGCTTCCTTTTGTTTTAAGTCCAAACGGAAACATAACAGCAGAAATTTTCGGAAAATATTGCTATTTTCATTGCTAGCTTCTCAATTTAGGTAGTGTATATTTACAACGAACGGGGTGAAAGTGTGTGTGTGTGTGTGTGTATGAAAAATGGATCACCTTCAGCCTTTCAAAAATTTTTCTGCTCTGTGTTTTCAAGGTATAAGGTTAAAATTTTGCACACGCATTGTGTACATAACTACGTACTTGTCAAGAGAGATGCAGATCCCTACGTGGACTCAAGCCCGAGCCAGAGGGTCGCAAAAAGTTTGAAAAAGAATTTTTCCTAAAAAAAAAAAAAAAAAAAAAAAAAAAACCTCCCGCTTTTCCCCCGATTTTCTTGTTTTTGGTGTGTAATACGGACAAGCGAGTGGTACCGTTGGAAAAGACGCTGTATTCTAAAAAATAAAGAGAAAAAGAAAGAAAGAAAGAAAAAGAAAAGAAAGAAAGAAATGAGGTATGAACCATGATCCTACGATAAATAGTAAGGAAGCACTAGTTGTTTGACTGAAAGTCTAAAATTTACCTTAAAAAGTGGATGTTTCAAAGTATATTTACGTATATGTATACGTTTAAAAAGGGTTTTCCTAACTCTGAAGTTCGAAGTTTGGTTACCTGTTAATTAGCAATTCAACTGGACAATTTAAGATATTTTGTGACCGTATGCAAAGAGTGCAGATTTGTTATATATTTCTGTCCACAAACAGTGCTAATACAGGCTATCAAGGAAAGAAAGACCTTGTTTGAAGTAGAATTATTTTGCTTGATTACGTAAAACCATTAAAACAAAACGAGTATGATGTAATAATTATACATCTCGTATTATCATATGAATAACCTACACACGTATAGTAATAGTATACGTAATAGTGGAAGTGTGAACTGGTCACCACACAGGATACGACAAGATGCTATTAATTTCTTGACATGACTAACGTTAACATTGAATGAGTCCAATAACTCTTTTACATGTGTTGTTACTATTTCACTGTTCGTTGTCATTCCGCGATAAGAATATAAATTAACCGAATATAACGGTTTCCTTAGTCTGCAGGTTAGATAATAATTTAAACAAGAAGTCAATATCTGTGACACTGTAGATCTTTTACGCTTTGTTTTACTCATGTTTACTGAAGTTTAAAATGCATGTAGAACCTTGGCTTTGTTCAAGGACTTTGTTGGAAAGAGTATGCTTCGAAGGAATGGAACCTTCACACTCGAGTTATCGTTAGTAAATTCATTTGTAACGTAAATTGAAAAATCTATACTTCAAATGCAGCAGTAACTATAAATCAAAGTATACGTAATTCATAATTACCTGTTTTTTGTAGCTGATGACTATTTGCAATTAATATGTACGTACGTTCTGATTATGAGAAATTATACAACAGATATAGTCTGTTAGATAATGATGTATATTTTCCATAAATAAATAAATAACCTATTCCAATACGATAAAAACTTTCAACTGCATAAAATTGGCAACGATTGACGTACTATTTAGCGCCATAAAAAAAATGTTTTCCTTGACTTCCTCTAAGCTTACTCACAGTGACGTAACTAAAGGAGACAAAGGGGATTTGTACCCCGGGCATCAGATTGGGGGGCGCAAAACTAGGCAAATATTTATTTTCACTATAAGGCAAGGAAAGGAGTTTTAGCAAACTAAAGATCATAAAAAATTACCTCAGAAACTTAAGGTAACAACAACGAATCACCAACCTTAGGATCATATCCATAGAGCATAAGTTAGCTTCAAAGCTATCTTTTGAGGGCATTGTAAAATCCTTTGCAGCCAAAAGAACCCGCAAAGTTAAATTATAGTTCCAGCTTTTTGTTTTTTGTTTAACTTATATCGATTTAAAAGATTTGTAAAATGTCTGAATATAATACTCGAGACAACAGCTTGACTGTTTGTCATAATTAAATATTCTATGCTAAAGCAACATTCATTCTACACATATGCACATTCCGATATAATTCCAAAAGCACTCTGATTCGCAGTTATTATGATAAAACTATAAGAATATGTCAAGCATGCTACTCTCAAATTATTTGGCAAATACTAATTAGTTAGCTGTTTTATCTTGTACTAAAAATTAAATTATGTACTGCAATTTTGAAATCAAGCTTTACCACTTGACGAAAAAATGGAATAGTAGAATTACTGTGTGATGCCAATATCAGATGTAGTCGGGAAGCATTTTAGTTTAGTTGGTCAGGGAGGGGGTGCTAAGGCGAGCTCTTACCCTGGGCACTTGCGTCGCTGCTTACTCATAAGAGTTTACTCTCAAGCACAACATTTTGTTAAGCTCGATGTGGTTTATCGACTTATATGTAAAATCTTTGGTTAATACGAGATAATCTTGTATTTTATTTCAACAGAAATTAAGGTGGATCACTAGGTGTTCTCGGTGCTATGCTAAACGCTGCTTGAATAGTGCGGCGTTGCCAGGTAGTGTCGAATGTTTACTGCTGCCAGTTAATAAAGGAAGTAATCATGGAATTCTGCTTGGATACTTACTGGAGAAATTAGTTTTCGACCCTTACCGAAATTCTCAGCTAAGTTCTGCTTCTCGAACTGCAAATCTAGAATCCAAGGATTAAACGTACAAATTTGGCAACAACGCATTATGCGTTCTGCGCAACTTTCTTCTCAAAATCTATTTCCTTAAATGGAAATTAATATTTAAATAAAATGTAAAACATAATAAGAAAAACGGTGGAACAATAAATCTATTTTGTATAAGATCGTTACTTTAAAGTACTTTACGCATTCAAATAAATATTTCATAAAATTGAGCACTTCTAGTAAGATCTAACAGCAAGTGCTATCTTGTGTGCTCATTGTAAAACGAATCAAATATTTTCTTTTATTTGTTACCTTTTTCGATATCAGAAGACACAATCAAATGAATCAGTGTCTTGCATTGTAGCTGAAACATAACTTTATCTTATAGTACAATATTTATAATATGTAACGTTTCATTGCGCAGTAGTTAAGGGAATGAGCTTGTCGACTTAGTTGTGAACATGTAAACGATTTGATGAAAACATGTATAGAATGCTCCTAAATTCCTTATATTCGCTCTGAAGAAGAAGAGCAAAGGCTAAATGGAATGATAGATAAAGGTTGCAACATCTGGTTAAAGCAACCTCACAGAAACGTGTAGATAACTATTATGCATAAAAATACGTGAAGAATGAATGAATGTGGTGCAACTTTGGATTTGGTAGTACAAAAGATATATTTGAGGGCAAGTACGAGGGTCACTACGAAAGTTTTGAGATACGCATTGTTGTGGCACAGTATTTGAATTCCAACAATTGCGTTCGGTAGTGGTATCCAGAGCGAAGAAGCGAAGCAAGTTTCAACTCGCCTCGCTTATCGGCGTGGCCGTATCGCCTTCACTTGTTTGTTGATGTGAGTAGTATTCGGCTGTCTAGAATGGAGCTCGAAAGAGAACATTTTCGGGCAATGATCCTTTACGATTTCAAAAGTGGTTTAAACAAAACACAAAGCCTTGACCGTTTGCAGGGGTCATTTGGGGACCTTGCTCCTTCCCGTGCTACAATTTTTCGGTGGTTTGGTGAATTCAGAAGAGGCCGGACATCGCTTAAAGATGAAGAGAGAGCTGGGCGTCCGGCAACAGCTGTGTCAGATGAAAACATTGCCGTTGTGGAACAAATGATTCGAGAAAATCCTCGAACAACTTTCGAGAACATTGAATCTACAGTAAACATTGGATCGCCAGCAGTTACAAAAATTCTTCATGATCATCTTCGGCTCAGGAAGGTTTCATCTCGTTGGGTGCCTCACACTTTGACTGAACAGCAGAAGCGCATGCGTGTGGAATGGTGTGAAGAAATGCTTGCAAGATTTGATGGATGCAATTCTCGACACGTCCCTGACATTGTTACTGGTGATGAGACTTGGATCTATCAATTTGACCCTGAAAATAAACGCCAGTCTACAGTTTGGATCTTTCCAGACGAAAATCCACCCACGGAAGTAAAGCGACTGCAGAGTGTGGGGAAGAAGATGGTCGCAACTTTCTTCTCCAAATCTGGCCATATTCCAACTGTTCCAATTGAAGAAGAAAGGACTGTTGCTGCTCAGTGGTACACCACTGTTTGCCTAACAAAAGTGTTCCAGAAGCTTCGGGAACGGTTTCCAAGAACTGGATTGCGTGGGATCCTGCTTCATCATGACAACTCGTCTGCACACACGGCTAACATCACAATTCAGTTTTTAGAATCTACGGAGGTCAAACTTATGACTCATCCGCCGTATAGCCCTGACCTGGCCCCGTGTGATTTTTTTCTGTTCCCCAGGATCAAAGATCGCATGCGTGAGAAGAGATTTTGCAGCCCTGAAGAAGCTGTAGTGGCTTACGAGAATGAACTTTCAACACTTGAAGAAAAAGACTGGCAATACTGCTTCCAAAAGTGGTTTTCGAGGATGCAAAAGTGTGTACAGTGTAATGGTGAATACTTTGAGAAAATGTAAGTGCTAAATTGATTTTAAGTATGTGTTATTTCACATCTCAAAACTTTCGTAGTGACCCTCGTATATATCTCTGTGTGCGTGAGAGTGAGAATAACAAAATGTGTTCATACAATAGCAAATAAAACTGAAAGGAAAATATTTTTCTTTTCTCCTATTCATAACTAAAGCAAATCATGTAACCCTTCGCCGAGGTCCCGAGGTTATGCTAAATTTGTAATGTGTATGTAGTATTAAGCAAAGATACATTGAAGAACTTTCTTTCTTTCCTTTTTTTTTTTTTTTTTTTACATAAAACATATCATTACAACCTACACCCGCTCTCTAATTCATTACACTCCCCCCTGAAGAAAATTTTTAGCAAATACCCTGTGACGTCTATCGGCAAGTTTCAGAAGGCCCAGCTTTCTGTAGTATGGAGTTAAATGATTAGATCGTTTAAGATTATAAACAAACCGTATGCAGGCATTTTGGATACATTGTAACCGGTACACTAATTCTTCATTTAAGTCTGAGAGAGCTACATCACAATATTCGAGGTAAGGAAACTTTTGATGTATGTTGGCTATTTTGGCTATTTTATATGCCTGTTTTTAGTTCTTATTTTACTAATTTCTTGTCTATGTTTATTATTTGAAGTGTCTAAATATATGCAGCCTATTAACAACAAACGTATAGGAAGACAACGATTGCTTATTGGTAGAACGCTTACACCTGGTACCAAGAGTCGAAGATTTGATCCCATGCCATGTGAGTTCGTGGTGGACGACACTGAGAGAAAAAGAGAGAGGGAGAGAGAGAGGAGGAGGAGAGGGATTCAAGTATGAGACATAGATGAATACATTCACGTATGCAAGGTTAGAATTAGAGAAACAACTTATCGAACAACAGCCACATTCTGATGAAAATTCTGATTTTGAGAAGCATATAAATAAAACTTTCTCAGTCGAAAATATAGTAGAAGTTCGATAAATGAAAGTTTTTAGTTTTATTTTCGACTATTATTCGTTATATGTTAAAGGAAACGGATATTTAATAAAAGCAAATGATTGTGAAATTAAAATTTTATATTTCCCCATCGGGAATCGAATCCGGGGCCTCGTATACAAAGGCACATGTGCTAGCCACTAGACCAGCAATGAGAACTTGTAAAAGCTCACTAAATTTTCCACATATTACAATGTTAGCTTTAGATCCTTCTAAGTCCTAGCGTTACTACTTTACAAATATAAGATCCCCGATTGTTGGCTGAGAACGTTCACTGTCCGACCTTGTAGTACTTCAGACATTGAACTTTCTTTCCTACCATGCATCTGAACCATTGTTTTTTTTTTTTTTTTTTTTTTTTTTTTTTTTTTTTTTTTTTTTGACACATTGCAACGCATGTTTGTGTAACCATCCTTGATAGAAGCAATAGTATATTTCCAATCTTCATGTCTCGAAAGTGTTGGCATTCTTACGATATGTGTGAAGAACATAGTTTATAAAGTTGCCTTCTCCAAGGTTGAGTAGTTGAGTGACTTTATAAGCGAGATGTTCTTGGTTCGGAATCCCACTCCGAAAACTGTGAGTTTTTTAATTCTTCATCCTCCATGTGTTAATTTCTTTCTCTCCTTGTGTAATAATCTGATGCTTGAAAATAGTTCTTCACTTAATTTGACAACTGCGAGTTTAATACTAGCAGGTTAGACTGAGAAACTTTGATTCTCATGCTTTACAAAATCACAGTTTTCCTCAGAATGTGGATCTGTCCAATCCTCCATTCTCCAGTTTCTCCAGCTGTAACTTTGTATATGTGAATGTATCCCTCTCTGTCCGTATTTTTAAATCTCTCTCTCAATGTCGTTTATCACGAACTCTCATGGCCTGGGATCAAACGTTCGACTTTTGAAACCAGATGTAAACCTCTACTAATGGCCATCGTGACTCCTGTAGGTATCTTTTACATGTATAAACTTTCCTTGGGAATAACTTATTCGATTAGTAAAATCCGCATTGAAATATGAGCAACGGTTCTCGACGTAATCGCATACAAACATACAAATCAAACTGAGAACCACTTTCTTTTTTGTAGTCGGTTTAAAAAATTACGTTGACACGTATTCAAGCATTTTCGAACATTTCGCTTCTACCTGGAAAAATATGGGTGGATGGAGGGATTGCCAAAATTTTTCTCTTTACATCCAAATCGACGTTGTTTGTCTCACCATCTCGTCTGAACCATTTCAAATAAAATTTGGAACATACGAGTAGTTAATAACACTTTGTTCGAGGTGAATTTCTATCATTTTTTCATGAATATGCGAAGGGATTGTTAATTAATGCTCGCTATTTAAATACCGTAAATGGAGAGTCTCAGTTGGAAATTAATTTTTGAACATATCGATTGGTTCGTTTCAGGTTTTATCATATCACTTTCACGCTTATCCTAATGCGAAGTGGGAAGGGGTCAATTTTTCATAAAGAATAATGACAGGACCATTTCAAATGAATTTTCGAAGATAGTTTCCAATTGGATGGAATGTCTTTTTAATCATTTTATTTCGATTTAATTGTTTATCATGAAGGGAAAAGAGGGTTCAAATTTCTCTTTCAAATATTTTCCATACATCTCTTCTTTCCATGCAACTTTCGGATACTTCAAGTAGTGTATAATAATTCTACAAAATATTCCTATTACCATTTATGTTTGTACAGATTTCATTACCATTTATTATTATTATTATTATTATTATTATTATTATTATTATTATTATTATTATTATTATTATTATTATTATTATTATTATTATTATTATTGTTATTATTATTATTACTATTGGCTTCCTTTCTGGGTTTAGCATCCCTTTCAGCATTGAGGCTATATGAGACGTGGACCTACAGATTAATGTGGTATCCGGATAGGGTTGCTAACTGACGGTTTTTCATCGGTCTGGCAGGAAGCATTGCTGTTATTTTGATTAAAGCTGGTGACCTATCACTTTTCACCATCTATCAACGATTAATATATTTTGCTCATATGTTTAGATAATTTTAAAGAGCTGACAAGGACTATATCAGAAAAAATTTGTAAGGAATTCTATACATTTATTGAGTGTGAAAAAGGACTTCTTAAAGCAATTTCCTGTAGTTAAGTATAAGTTTAAAGAATAAACTCCATTTTCCAGATCCAAAATTCTTACGTAAGGACTAATACCTTTTTCTTAATCTTTTTCGATAATTTTAAAGAAGTGGCAATTACAGGTAAATACAATAAAATGATCAATGCCGATTTCAGTTTCTCATTTATAGCACAATGTATCCACTAAGCTTATTAGTGAATGTACTAAGGATATGAAGAATACAGGTGCTAATGCACTTTGTTCACGATAGTACATTTCCTTCCTATGGCTGTGTCGAACAGATGTACTTCACACTCCTGTATATCATAGGGAATTTTGAGAGGGTGCCGGTTTATTTATTTTCCAGAGTTGGCAACCCTAGATTCGAACCACATAAGCTCCTGCCGGCAATCGAACGAGTCTTCCACGCCGAAGACGCGTACGATAACCATGTAGCAATGAGGAAGCTTTATAATTATAATAATAATAATAATAATAATAATAATAATAATAATAATAATAATAATAATAATAATAATAATAATAATAATAATTATTATTATTATTATTATTATTATTATTATTATTATTATTATTATTATTATTATTATTATTATTATTATTATAAGTTAGGAAACTCTGAAAAATAAATTTGCGTTCCTCATTCGGACCTATAGTCCGAATTTTACTTCTCAAATCCATTCTCTTGAAAGATGCATCTTGTGTTAAAATCATTCTTTGTTTGTATTTTTCTTTGTCTCCTTCATAGGATCAGAAGTCTGACAAATTTCTCATTCTGAGCCACTAAAAGGAGGCGTTCATTCGAACATTTATCATTATTAAGACTTTGCACACCGTCTGACGTGGTTGCCTTTCAACAAGTCACGAAGGAACTAAAGTTCCCCGAACATAAGAAAATACAAAGAATTCCTTTTGTTCGTTGTGTATATGGTTTTCCGTACATGGTGCTCAACACAAGAAAAAGAGTAGATGAAGAAATGCCTGCAATTAAACTTTTGCGAGACAAGCTGAGCTTACTATACACTGTACCTTGACCTTTACACAAGCTATAATGGTTTGGAAAAAAGAAAAAAAAACTCTTGTCTGTTAGAAATTCAACTAAACATGACCAAAACAACATTATTACGCTTTTTCGTGTCTGTGCGTGTGAATGTAGACATAAATAATTGTACAGTGTGTGCTCTTCACATGCAATTACCTAAGCGTAAATTAACTGTGAAACTGTATATTACGAAATATCTATGCTGACAATATTTATCGCAACGTTGACAGATCATCCACTTCACTGATTTAAAGAAAGAAAGAAAGAAAAAATGAATAAATATCTTCAAATACGTATTGCGTCAGTGGTAGGTTCTTGGTGGCTTACTAAAGTCAAGGCTGTTTTAATAAATTTCAGATTATTAGAAGAAACGAATAACGGTCTTGCATGTCAAGAGAATAAACAGGGTTTCCCGAAGACATTTTTTTAAGGAAAATGTTGCAAGAACTGAACTATTTGTATAACATGCGATAGTGATAGAATCCCTTACACTACGAAATGTAATGGGTTTAGTTGCGGTGACCGTGCTGGCCAGAATTTTCTCGTTTTAATGTCGGACAAACTAGCGGGAGAAACATGAGGTAAAGAAGTTGTGTAATATCGGATGCTTGATGTTGGATTTCCTTGACTGAGTAATTGGACATTTTGTTCTAGAGTTTCGCTGGGTGTGCGGGTCACTGCTAGAATTGCCAACTGACGGACTCGTTTGTGCGTATGTGTTTTTCTTTTCTAAAACTGATCATCAGCCACAATTGTATCCCCTGCTGAACCATCATGTATTCCTAACAGACCTTAGGCAATAGGTCATAGCAACAGCTATCAGATCTTACTCGATTAGATTTGTGTGTGTGTACGTGTGAGGGAATTTATTAAAACATACCTCTACAACAGACCGCACATTAACACAATCGAGAATTTCAAAGTTCGCATTCGTCATATTGGGTCACCATATATCTGTTACGAAATGTATTCAACATAACCATAGACAGGTTAGAATTGTACAAAGATATTGATGGAGCACATTTGAGGGAAAACCTGACGTTATTTCACGTGGAACTAAGACCCAAATAATGTAGTTGTGGTTTTAATTATGTAAAATTTATGAGTTATTTCAACATTTTCCAAAGAAAAGTTACTTGCTTTTGGGGCACCCTGTATATAATCAGAACTATGTTGCCATCTTCTGATATTAGCCTACACTTTTACATTTATAAGTATCTGCCTTTACGGTGAAACAGATGTTCGTAGCCTGCTCATTTTTCTGAAAAATAAAAAAAGAAACTTTATGTATCTCAGAATTTCCTGAGGAGAAAAATAAGATTTTCTCATCTCGTCTCGTGAATTTTGTAGAAGACTCGTCACGATTTTATATATATATATAAAAAGGCATTTCTCGTATCGTCTTGAAAAAATTGTAATTTCCTTTTGTAAATTTGTGTACAAAATTTATGATCCGATGTTATTTTCTTATTTGCATCTAGAAGCTATTAGAATCCTTCCGCGTCACTAGACATCCGCAATGGATGTAATATAACAGCATTTTAACCATATTTATTATTGGAGCATATTGTGTAAGGACTTGCGTATCTTTAAATGTTGATAAATGCCCTTCATTATGTTTGTATAATCGTTTTATTTCTTTATAGTTGTTTTTGTATTATGAATCATGTAACACCACAGCAGTCGAAGCATCTCACATTAACACCATAGGCTGAGAAATGCTGTTGTACGGCATTGCTTTATCTACTTGCATGTACACATAAACGGTGAATTATACAAAGATAAAGTTAAGAAAAATAACGATAGAATGAAGATTAAAATGTGGAATCGCCAAAAAAAAAAAAAAAATCGTTTCGACGTATAACCCAGTTGCCCCAATTCTCAATTTACTCCCAAGTTCCCATGCAATTGTTTTACAGAAACATGTAAGAGCATCGGGCATGTTAGTTGTCGGCTCTTAGTACTTGCTAGAGGCTATCTACCAGGTTTCTGGAAGAAGAAAAAAAAAGACTGCTGACAACGCTAGTAAGCTGGAAGAGTGTAGACAGATCAGACCTAGCAACCGGAGAAAATCATCTCGCGTCTAGATTTTAACAGCTCGTAAATCTGGGGAGCATAGCCAAAGGTCGAACAAGAAGTTAGAAACCTACTGCTGGTATTTTAGGAAGGCTCAAATTGAGGTCCACTACAGGACAGGAGTTATATGTCCAGAACTCTGGAACGGGGTAGCGCCAGAGTTGTTTAGTAGGAATTTGTTCTGAGAGGTCAGGGCGAGATTGAATTAGATGAGTCTGGATCATGCGCATTAATTAATTATTGGGGCAAGCCTTGTAATTGAAGCAGCAGAGTGGACACTTTCAGGATCAACTGTCCTCTAATACAGTCGCACTAGCTTTAAGCGTTTCGAGTACTCAGTGTGCACACTCGTATTTGGACTTCTTTGGACCATCAGTCATAAACAGCACAGGTCGATTGGAGCCTCAGCAGCCATTCGTCAAGACCTTTTCATATCTGTTCAGCATAATCATCCTGTGGCCAGACGCTGCTCACCATTGGTTTTCAGTGTCCGTCAAACAGGTTGCTAAAGAATCCCGTCATCAGAAGTTCTTCCCGTCTTCTGATTCGTCTGGTCCTAAAAATGGCCGGTCATAACTTCTGACGGAGGGTGAGGAAAGTCACCGTTGTGAGCGTACATCCTTGAGTAATTTGATCGAAGCCTGTCAAGAATTGTGCTTTCAACAAACTTAGATGCACTTTAAATATAACTAATACAATATACGAATATATTCTCAAATTCTGGGGGCGCGGTGGCTCAGTGGTAGAGCGTTCACCTCCGGTGCTTGGGGTCCCTGGTTTGATCCCAGCTCGCGCCGTGTGGACTTTGTGGTGGACAAAGACCGTGCTCGTGGGGTTTCTCGAGATTCTTCCATTTCCTCCCACTTTCTTCATTCCACCATTTCATTCATTTCTTATTATCACTGTCTCCTTTAGCCTAACAGGCATAGCCGTGGGACGTAAAAATTAAAGATTTCGTTTAATTTCATTCTCAAATTCTCTTTGTATATGCAGAGAATATTCTCTAACGAATTAAAACGAAAAAGTAAAAACAGCAAAGGAATATATACTTACCGTACAATATGTACATTCTTTAATCACATTGTAAAATGCTTCCTTATCACCAGAGAAAAGATGTGACTGAATTCCTGCATGAATCGAGGCTGCCTTGCTCACAAGAACAAGATCACTCAGAATAAATAGATAGGCCTATACCTTGTAGGAAAAAGAACTGTATCGAAGATAGAGAGTCAATAGAGATGTCTGTTATTTGTTTTTGTTGTGGAGTTGAGAGAAGTTCTCTTCGTTTATTGCTGTTTCTTTTTCATTGACTTAAACATGTTTGCATACTTGTTACGTAAAACTGTAGTTTTTCTTCTCAACAATCACTGAATAAGGTCATGTATGATTCATTACATTTATGAATGTGTTTGGTAATAACTGCAACACACAGTAAACCACATTATATTTGTAATTTGAAGCCTGGAGGCACGTTTAAAAACGTAGACATATTCTTGTTCGACAATAAAAATGATAGTACGTTAGTGTTCGCACGAGTTTTCTTGTAACACGTCCGATATATACATACATATTAACACTTTGTTATGTATCATGTCTAGATTAAAGCGCACTGTATTATGTCTTTTCTTCATTAGTTACTTTTATTCGGTACCGGTACTAATAATACAGTTGCCTCTTCGGTAGTGTATCTTAGGTAAGTTTCTTCTCTTATGCAGTTGCTTTTATTCGGTATTAATAATAGGGATGGCCATTTTTTTTTTTCGAAAAATGAATTTTTCGGAAACGGAAAATTAAATTTCCGAAAATCGAGGAATAGATTTTTCGAAAAAGGCCATCCCTAGTTGATAAGTGCACTTTTTCAGAGGTGTGTTTCAGCACTGCTTTGCAAATCTCACAGCACCTGATTCCGGGCAGTGCTCAAACACATCTATAAATTTAACGCATAGAAGAATATGCGAAAAACTACTTCTCTTTTTTTCACTGCTGTTTCTGTTATCAGCTTTTGATTAATATTTACTCCTTTTTTACAATTTTATTTCTCATGTTGTTAAATAAAAAAATAAAAGTTGCTTGTAAATTTAATTTTAAAAAGTCTAGAAAAGTTGTTACTCTCGCAGTACTGTTTTATTTTGCAAATTATAATAAAATAGTAATCAAATAAGATTATTATCTGATCCAATAATACGTAGAAGAAACTTAATAAAAGAATATATAAATCTCCTAGCAGTGAGAGTCTCTGATTTGAACAATTCCCTTACAAGGTGAGGGTAAAAAAAAATTGCTTGTATTAAAGTAATAAATTAATATGAGTTTGGAAGTTTGTTTTACAATTATAAAACACATTTGCGCGGCAAGTGTGGTTAGTTTAGGCTTCTAAAACGTTAGCTACATTCGTACAATCTAGTGACAACGTCAACAATTAAAACTGTATTAGCCAGAGGTTTTACGAGTTCGCGACCTCCTATTGACATTTTGTCTCCATATCTTTGTTGCTTCATCTAATCATTATAACATTGAGCAACACGCATTTCTCATGATTAATTTTCTTTGTAAACCATAAATGAAAAGATTACACTAAGACCAGTTATCAGATTCCATTGTGAAGAGAAAGTTAGGACCATAACTTATTTGATGAAATCTGTTATGATGTGAAGGCCCGGGTGCTGTCGGACTAACTGCTGTAAAATAAATAAATAAATAAATACAAACAAGAGCTTCATCGGAAATAGCCTTCCGGAAGACCCGTAACGTGACTATGAATCCAGAGCTCGTATACCAAGTTGTCAAAGCGAGTCGCAAACAAGCAAAGCCATTTTGTTGGCCGAACTGGGTACTTCGAATGACACCGTGTATGGAAAACTCGTCAGCAGAGTCAACAGACGCAGTCGAGTAATACTCCAGAGCTGACTCAAGCACAAGTTTTTAAGACAGGTCGGCATGTGTCTTCAGCTTTTTCGATTAGAGGTTTGGTGACCCATATATCAAACGGTCATTTGTGATGAAAAATGGACCTTCAGCCGCTATATAAGCAGTAGAAACTAGTGGTTGAACCCGGTTGACCTTCTGGAACCGGTGACCAAATAGTGAAGATTCAAACAGAAGATGATAGTTATCTAGTGAAACTTCAGAGGTCTTTAATTAATTCCAGGTGATAGCACCATCGACGTCGATCAATGTTTCCAACAACTGGATCGAATGTATGAAGATTTAGTCCGAATATACTCAAACGGACATGGGCTCTTCCCGAACTTATGAGCACCTATGACGACACGACGGCCCATACTGCACCTGTGACCAGGCCTGCAATCAGAGGGGGCTAGGGGGCCTGGTCCTCTCTAAACTTTTCGTGGCCCCTCCAGATATTAATACAAAATGCTATTAGGCCCTATTAATACAAAAGAACACATTTTAGATATTTATAAGATAATTTTTAATGACTTGGTCCCCCCTAACATGTTCATGCTCCCCCCAAACCTCTGTGACTGGTTTCGAGTTTGTCTGTGACCCTCCAAAAATCCGAGAACTGACAGACATCGAACTTCTCGTCATCCAGATCCCAGTCACTGGCACACTTCCTCTTTGATAGAACCTTTGGGAACATAAACAAGACGGAAACTGGGCTCCGGGAGTTCTTTGCCTTTAAGTTCATAGTTCACTGAGTGGTACAGAGTGAAATCGAAAATTTGACTCAGAGATGGTTAAATGTATGAAAACATGGTGGCTTATATTTTGAGGATTAAATCTATTCCTCTTGTTTCAATCTGAGCGTTTTTTTTAAATCAAGTTTGCGAAATTGCGGAACACGCTTATATAATGTGTTATAAAATGTTCTACTTGTTCAAGAAGCTACTAGAAATAACTCGGATAAAAATAATAAATTTATAGCAATACAGTAAATTTATATCAATACTTGATTAAATTATAACTCTTGCTTCTAGAGAAAATATCCAACAAGACTCAAATCGCTATATTCGACCCGATTTAGCAGGTTGGAGAGAACGGATTTTGTTGTAGGTTTTTATAAAAATTGATTCTTCAAAAATGTTAAATGGGCTTATTCCGAAGCAGAACCTTTAGGAACGTAAACAAGGCGGAAACTGGGGTAATGAAGTTCTTTGCCTCTAAACCTACTGAGTGGTACCGAACCTGAATCGAAAATTTGGCTTTAAAAAATGTTAAATGTTACACAACATTGTAACTTTGAAAAAAAAATGACTTCTGTAATGTTCCCATATTTCCAGTGAAAATTTGGTACCAAAAATAGACCAGACGTTTTCTTATGTGCATTAAATTGAAATCTGAGAATTGTTAGCTATGAATAAATTTTTAATAACAGAATTATATGAAAAGAAGTTTAATTAATCTAATCATTTTCGTGTGGGCGATATTTCAATTAAGTTAATTATCATTTATAGCTAGAAGTATGTGCGATATTGTTAGGATTACGTAAGCCACTGCTAGGGGAAATAAAAAGAAACAATGGATAGACTCTACTACTTAAAGGTGTATATTTTTCATATCCATTAAACATGGAGTAGTCTACCGCCACGTTTTCCCCTGCCACCAACGACGTTGCAACCTTTTGGCTTATGTTATGGACCGGTACCGTTAACCATCCGACCCGTGGTTCCTCAATCATTGGACTTTTAAGTCCTTTGCACAAGGCGCACCTTCAAGGTTTGCTCCTCGACCTTGCTTTCGCTTTTAGCGAGTAACCCCGATTACACACTTATTGAGGGGGATACGCGTACTGCTCAGCCAAACCAAAGTTCTTAGTGCCTATCAGTTTATCCTACTGGTCGAGTCGGCTCTGTTAGGGTCTTGATCATTCCTTGTCATGCCTATCTCTATCGTTCAATTGCAACCGTCTCCCACGTAGAGGTACCACGAACACGTCGGGATACTCGCGTATCATTCTGAATCCAATGGTACGTATCAGGTTACATTTGGGTTTGATACCGGTCCCTTATCCTGCAGAGCTTCCTCTCTTCCGCTGGAATAGGAATGCTTACCCAGATTCCTGGATTCGGCACCTTCTCCAGCCGCCATTCGGTTATCCTACAGGCAGTAAATGAGCATCCCTCCCCTGCAGTAGGATCGTCTACGCAATACGGGACGGGAGAAACACCGTACATTACCAGAGCCCATGACGGATGTAGACCCGTCTGCGAATCTGCCATGGCTTCATTCCCTGGTAGGCACGTCCAGGCAATACGCGGCTACCTCTCTTTTAGATGTTGAGGTCTACATACACGCTGTAGCAATGCCTATAGTACGTGTAGTCTACCAATTGGCAGGGTCACCACATTTTCCCTCATTAGGGCCTTCCAAGCAATGTGAGCCTTTCTCTATTTACGGTAGAAATAAACCGTACATTACCGGCCCCAATGAGTGATGTAAACTGTCTGCCTTTAAAGATATGGCCATTTGAGAACAGTGGCTCCCCCGGTAGGCCATGGGTACTACATCCGGTAGCCAGTCAAAATCTGAGACGAAGGATTGCACCCACTACCTCTCTTACTCTTGAGGTACGAAAGTGCAATAGGATATTAAATTCCATCCCGAACCCAAGAGCAACAGAGGTAGATCTCTTGCTGGTAATGCGTGAGATCCGTCCCACTGGCCATACTGACTACTCCTCTTTCACATGTTAGGGTACCACGTAATCTTGTTTTCCAGACCTAGGGACATAGCATAGTTGCTCATTCCAGAGGTTGACGAACCTCACCTCCGCAGGTAGGAGCAGCACGTCTCATAGTATTCTACTTACCTTGATGAGGTCATGACGAGGTCGCACGTACCCTTCGAGATACAATGGTATGTGTTAGTCATCATTTGGAGGACCGGCCAAAAGCCGTAATTCCCTTTAGGTTGTTGTTCGGATTTCCTAGACTGTCCATGAATGGCGCAGTCAGACGCACCAAACATAAGAAAATTCAATTAGAAATAAGAAGTGAGGTGAGTGAAAGTGTGAGGTGTCTTCCCATGTTTTCGGGATCAAGGATCTCATTGCTGTTGCTTAATTCTGATTCTGACACTGGAAGAGCTCGAAAACTCAAATGGCTTCCAAAATATGGATCAATTTACGGAAAATTTTGCAATCAAATAGCACAACTTGCTTCTGGAAATGAGCTGAATACATCATGGGTTGTGCATGTCATTCTTTCTTGACTTATCTTCCCTTACACTGGGGTGATTCAGGGCCAGGCCAAATTACTAAAATATTTTCTTAAGTTACGGGCAGAATGTTGTAAACTTTTCATACAAAATTTGAAAGATCTTGAATTCAGCTACAAAGAAAGTCATCCAACTTTTTTTTTTCTGTGAATCGAGCAGCCGAAGTTATTTTGGTAGATATACAATTGGAGTCAGATTTAACGCATCAACAACGATTGCACTTCTCTTTAATTAGCATGATAATAGATTTTCTAGCTTGCCTGTAGTGATTTCGGCTTTAGCTGATCAGAATGGCTCGTAGTTACCTCCGACTATTTTCTATCTCCAATACACTCCCATCTACTTGTTATATGACAAAGCTTCAACAAGGACTTTTCTCACGCCTTTATACGGTGTTTAGTTTTTCAAATATTAGTAAAACTACTTCACAGAAAATGTGGATGCAATTTCGAGATGTAGACAAAGCTTTTTTGGGCTATTCCAAAATTCCCGATAACACTTCTGAAGATGATGAATTGGTTTTACTCATGTAGCGCTTTGTCTTCCAATGCATTATTCCTCAAGTTCAGTGGAGACCATGAATAAGACCAGGCGGGTTCTCTTTACGCACCAGAACAGGCTAATTGAAAATCATTTCACCAACATGTGATGTTCCGCTGCACCATCTGAAGAGAGCTATCCTCCTGTCTCCTTTCTGGACAAATTGTCTGCAAAGAAAGTTTCAGCCTTTGGATCTGCGTGGATTGGGGCGCAGAAAAGTCCGAGATGAGTACGGAGCCAATTTGGTCAGCTAATAGCGAGATTATTATGGAGATCATTGCTAATATCATGCAAATCAAAGAGAGGGGCAAAGTTGTCGATCCGTAAAAACTGACTTAAATTATACTTTGTTATGTGGCTGTAAGGCACAATGTAGAGATTAAAACACAACCATGGAAGATATATTTTCCCACTCCCTTTCAAATCACTTCCGCAAAAACTCCTAAAGAGTTCGTCTGGCAAAATATGTTTCGTGGCTTTTTTGTTGCTTTATTCAAAAATCTTGAAACGTATATAAAAACAGTACAATATCCTGCTAGTAAAGTAAGAGAGTTTTTTTTTCGGAATTTGGGCTGGGATGAATCTGCTACTATTAAAGGGAAAGGGAGTTCTGGGAAAATGATATACACCATCAATGACGTATTCAGCTCAATCCCAGAAGAAAGCTGTGCTACTATTGCTTTTGATTACAATTTTTCTATAAATTGGGCGATGTTGGTGAGCCATCTTGAGTTTTTGAGCGTTTTCGGTGTCAGATTCAGAAGTTTAAGGAACACCAAGGAGCATTGAGGTCTTCGACCCTGAAAACATGGGGAATTATTCCTCACACTCTTATATGTAGTGCTTTTAATTTCTAATCGAAATTCACCATCGTATGGCTTTCATGGTAATTTGAGCCACTTTCAGTGGTCGGATTGTAATTCAGAGGTCACAAATAAGATTCTTGACCCTCAAAACCTAGGAAATGAAATACCAAACTGCAATATTTGTAGCTATTTTCAAAACCAAATTTATGCAATAGCCATTTTGGCCACTATCTTGGATTTTTTGCCATAAAGAAGCGAAATGCGACTTGGAATTATTCAGATTCATATTTAGAAAAGTCTCCTTATTCTTAAAAATACGTGTTGCACAAATGTAGCAAAAATTAAGTTAAAATCGTTTTAGAGACCGTTTTCCTGAAATGTTCATCAGCGTATTACTCACTTCCAAATTTTTGCCGTTATATCTTATTAACCCATCGCGTTACAAAAAAGGAAGAAAGTTATTGAATCTTTTTTGTAGCTTAACTCAAGATCTTTCAAATGGTGCATTGAAACAACACAATATCATGATTGATAATGGAGGTATCATTTTAGACGGATCAACGTCTCTAGACTTGGCGCCCATTTTTGACGTCACTATAGGAGCTCATGACATCTCTGATCAAGTGTCTCCCGGTAATTTTTTTTATTTCTTCATATATACATAACCGCTATGCAATATGACATACTGGCGTTCGGAAAGAAAATATTTTGGTGATATTTGCATTGTATCTCGAATGAAACGGGAATAAAATACAAAAAAAAAGTGTCTAAGGGCCTATCCGGTTTGCCAGACTATGTCACGCGATCAGGTCAAATGTCACGTTGCGTGTTAAATAGAGTCTGAAGATTCCAAATTCAGATGTGAGATATGTCAAGCACCTATTCCTGCTTGGGTCGCCCAAGCTAATTCGCAGAAGATGCATATACTTTATCATTTATTATTATTATTATTATTATTATTATTATTATTATTATTATTATTATTATTATTATTATTATTATTATTTATTCTACTCAAACAACTTGATTTTAGATAATGTTTCATCCATATTTACCTTATGTACTATACATCGTTTTTGAGCTCTTCATTATGTCTTTGCAATAAGCTTTCAATTAGCCATTTCCTTAATACAGCTTTTGAGATATTGGATGACTTCATTTCTTCCATTGATTTTCCACTGACCTTAATGTTTCGTCCTTTTTTGACTATGTTCCATCCATTTTAGAACAATTTGTTTTTGCAATACAAAATCTACATACTCTCTTCTATATTAGCCATCTCCCTCTTTTGTTTTTTTGAGATAAGTTGATGATTTTTTCATTGATTTTCCATTGACATTAATGTTAACGTTTTGTGTTTTTTGAATACATTCTATCCATTTTAGAACAACTTGCTTTTCGAATATAGATTCTACGTACTTTCTTCCACATTTGAGCTGAATTTCAGCCATCTCACTCTTTTGGTTTTTGAGATAAGTGGAGGATTTTTTTATTAATTTTTCCATTCACATTAATGCTAATGTTTCGTGCTTTTTTGACTGTTTCATCCATTTTAGAACAACTGCCTTTCGAACATAGATTCTACTTATTTTCTTCTACGTTTGAGCTGAATTTCAGCCATCTTTCTGTTTCAGTTTTTGAAATAAGTATAGGAATTATTTGTTTCTCATTGATTCTTTTTATTGACATTAATGGTCATGTTTTGTGCTTTTTTGATTATGTTCCATCGATTTTAGGACAATTTGCTTTTGGAATGTAGAATCTACATAGTCTCTTCTATATTTGAGTTGACTTTCAGCCATTTCGCTCAAAGTCTGCTCACATCATTGCAACTGGATAGGGTCTTTCTTATAATGAAAACTTCCCAACGTGTATAATTTTAATGTTATTCAAGATTTGCTTTTCTATTTAGGTGGGCGGGAGGATGAGATAGGACGTTTTTACTGTACTAAGACGATAATGCTTTTCTTACCTATACGTTGGATTGTTAAGGTAATTAAGTAACCTTTTTGAAATTTCTAGTTCTATGTCCCACGTTTATCGTCTTTAGACTTCCATTAGACAGATGATTAATGAAAGTGAACAATGATGAAATATTTGGTGGAATGAGAATAAGTGGAAGGAAACGTGAGAATTCCTAGAACTAGGGATGCATTCGAGTCGAGTCGAGTCGAGATTTAAGCCTGTCTCGACTCGTCTCGAGAAAATGTTGTCTCGACTCGTGTCTCGACTCGAAAATATGTTTCTGTCTCGACTCGTGTCTCGACTCGACAGTCTCTGTCTCGACTCGACTCGAATTCGAGTCGAGACGTCTCGAAATTCGAGTCGAGACAAAATGTACGAGTTAAAATATACGCACACATCAGCCAGACCATCATGACTGCCTACCTAATTGTCAGTATGTCGACTTTTAGCATGGATAAAAACGGCGACACGTCTTGGCATACACGCAATGATCCTTGATAGGTCGCTGGAGAGAGCTGGCACCACATGTGCTCACTCAGCTCACCTAATTCCCGTAAATTCCGGGATGTGTTCCGGGGCGATGTGTTCTGACGTGACGTTCAATCACATCCCACAAGGGACATCACTCAAATGTCCGGCTCCAATTTCAATGAAACTTTTTTTTGCTGATAGAAGGCATGTATGCATCATTACTTGTGATGACAAATTTTTGCCATGGTGCATGTTTTCTATTTTTTTTAAATAACTTTTAAGAGTTGTGATGTGGTTATTAGAGATTACTACAGAAGTCCCTTACTACCTTTTGTAAACGGAGCGTTAATGAAGAAAAGTGAAGCAAAACCATGTGGATACATATATGTCCTGGGGGGAAGTCGTGTGGTAGACATGAACTTGATGGCAGCCATCTTGAAATCCGCCATTTTGAATTAAGGTCAAGTTTTCAAAATGGGAATAGGGTAATATGATACATAATTTCGGACTAGAATTTAATTAGAAAAATAATGGTGAGGTTAGTTTTAAGATACACCCATTAGGGGGGAAAGTTACAGACATATTAATTGTTTTTACTTACTGTGTGCGTAAGTCCCTTCTTACTTTCGTCTCAAGACCTGTAAATCGATCGCAACGGCAGAGCCCGGTTTCGCACTAGTGTTTAGAAATCTTTAAACTCACTTGAGGCAATATTTGAGGATTATTATATTGTATTTTGCCTTTAATTAAATTTGAACCCACTTCATGATCTTGTGTAAAGTATCACTAAAAGAGAATTTCTGTTTTTATGGAGAACGTAAGCATAGCAATTATAAAAGGTGAGTAAGGTGCGTATGTATTTATAAGAAAGTTTATTTTACGAGTCTTTTGTGGTTCCGCCAACCTATTCTTTAGTTGTTTTTTTTAACATACTCATATCTCATAAATAAAAGAGCTATTATAAAATCTCTTACCACTATTCTTTAATACTTATAAAATTTTATTTATTGTAAAAGCACTGGCGAGATATTTCTTATCGCCCACTAAAATTATGGTGGAGCTCCTTCGTGGCTAACGGTTAGCATACTTGCCTTTGGCGTGGGAAACCTGGGATTGATTCCCGGTGGGAGTTCATGTGGTTCGGATTTCACGTTAATCAGTAGGTCAACGTCTCACATAGCCTCGCTGCTGAACGGGACGTTAAACTCAGAATCAATTCAACTCAAAATTATGGTTTTGACTTTATTATGATGTCATTAGTTTAAACGCCCAACTGCCCAGTAATTATAAATATTGACTACATTATAAAATTGTAATTTGTGACGACTAAAATATCAGAAATTAAAGATTATTCTTTGGGTTTTGGAACATTTTGAAAAACGTGAAAAACTGGTACTGCACCGATACAACACACCTTTTGGATTTGTCATTGTGTAAAGTGATACAAACTAAAGAAGAATTACAACTTTATGAAGTTGTATTAGGACTTATTATTTAGAAATAAACACCAAATAAGTGTAATAGTTCATATCCGTATCAAATACAAAGTTTATGATGAATCAACTACACAAAGTAGGATCCAGAAACGCTCATTGCAATTTGTTCCATCCTTCAGTCGAACCAGGAACTGAAACATAAAGAGTGACATTTTCTTTCTAAAGATACTTTGTCCAGCTAAGTATTGTGAAGGTTTATGTCAGTAGAAGGAATTGCATTCCATTATACAAGCGCAATTTCACAACTTTATGTACACATTACTAAATATCGAACACCCTTGTCCATATGATTAGCGTACGCGTCTTTGGTGCGGGAGATCTAGGTTTGATTTCCGATGGGAACTCCTGTGGTTCTGAACCCACATTAATTTGTAAGTTCACGTTTCATATAGCCTTGATGCTGAAAGGGACACTAAACTCTAATCTAATACTAAATAGAAATATTTAAAAAAAATGATGACGCACCAAGATGACGTGAATTTGGCTATCAAATCCATTTTGTGTTTTCAGTTATTTTCTAGTAGTATTTTTTGTAGGCATCCTTTCAAAAGACAGTGATGCAAATTTCGTAACTGCGAATTCCTGTTAGAAGCCATGAAATTATCCGATTAGATGCAAAATTTCCCGTCCACTAAAATAGATACCGTAAATTTACAATATCTAACAATAAATAATTTTGAAACATATCGCTTTCAAGGGAAAAAATGAAGTGAAATCTTTGAGTTTTACGTCCCACGTTTATGCCGGTTAGGCTAAAGGAGAGGGGGTGATGATGAGAAATTAGTGAAATCGTGGAATGAAGAAAGTGGGAGGAACGGAAGAACCCCGAGGAAACCCACGCACACGGTGTTTGTCCACCACAAAGTTCACTTGGTGCGAGCTGGGATCGAACCAGGGTCCCCAAGCACCAGAGGTGCACGATCTACCACTGAGCCACCGCGGCCCCGCTTTAGAGGGGTCATGACGTATAGTTGAACTCATTCTCGTAGTATGAAAGGCATTATTTATAATTATGCATGATAGGATCACAAACAAAATTTAAAAATATTATGTGCACTTTCTTTTAACAAACATTATATTGTCTTTTATGGTGTGGAAGGGAATGTTATGTTCGAAAAAAAGTCCTTAACACGATTCTTGTTGCTACACACTGCATGTTCCTAGCCACAGAAAAGATGCAGCGATAGGTAGGCTATTTTTCAGTTGCTTTACATTAGCTTGATGTTTCAAGTCTTTTGTGTGTTTCTGAAGTTCACTTTTACCACAAAAGAGCTCAATATTAACATGTCTTACATAGCTTTGGTTCGATTTTCAACACGGACTGCAACTACCCGTTAAATTGTGCATCCGAAAGGCACTCTTTGTTAAACCTCGCTTATCACCGCTCATCTTAATAATATATATAACTTCACCGCGAAGCAAATGTTGCATTTCTCTCTTTCATCCTAACACAAAACAAAACTAACCACAGCTGTGACACGAAGGAGCTATTTCAAAAAGAAACAAGCTGTGCTTCATAGAGATGTGTACCAAATGATAGAAGTATAAAGTATTGTTTTCTTTCCTGTTTATTGATATCAGTTGGTGTTCTTAATGAGTTTACTCATTAGTTTAGAAAGAGTATATACGGAATTTGGACATATGTTGTACGTATTCTCCTGAGAAATTGATGAGACCAGAAAAATTATAAGGACAGATGGAATAGGTTTAAGCGCATCTACGTGACTTTATCAAATATTTATTCTCCATAATGGTACCACGCGGAAAACTTGGTATAGGCCTACTTTTATCTTTGCCTCCCTCTGTTAGCTGTTTTGTATCATATATATCGGATGGGTTTGATATTTCTTCTGATCATTAAAACAACAATGGTACCTGTGTGCGTGCACAAATGCAAAAGCACAAGGTAACTTCCTATTTGTTTTGGAAACAACAAACCCATTTCACGTGTGCGAGAGAAATTGAGCACAGCGAGATCGGGTGATTACTCACGGTCAGTTTGCAGGAGGAGTCCATGGTAAAAGATTTGACTATCTCGAAAACACTCGCAAAACCTTACAAATACAAAAGACTGCGCTTCAAAGAAAGTTTAGACACAGATGTTTCAATTTTCTTTTAGCATCTTTCTTCAGCAAAAGAGTCGGTTCATTGTATTCGAAAAAGGGAAGGGAGAAAGGGTGAATTTATATTTTATGTGGGGGGTAACGTTGTAAGTAGTATAAACAATACATACCGCTTCCGACTCTGTACTGAAGCACTTCCTTTAGCGGTATATCACTAGATCTATCCTGACCCTCATCCCACCTCAAGTTGTAAAGTAGAAAGGGACAGAAGTATTCAACATGACTGCGCACTTGAGTTTCAGTTCACAATACTAAAACCAGTGAGCAAGTAAACAGTCTTTTGTAGGATCGTGTTTTACTTCTTGAATTTATTTTTGAACATTTCTGTGAATTCTTCAACAGAACGCAGTAGAAATACGGACTAGTTTATACTCCAACCATTACTTTCGCTCCAACCCAGGGATGCTACATTTATGATTACGTACTAGATTTAGTGATTTTACTATTGAACTAGTGATCTAGTACGTACTTTGGGTAAATAGGCACATTCTAGTGATTTTTTTGCATTTTTTTCTGATGCAGACAAATGAGAAGGAAATGGTTCTTAAAATAAAAGGAAGAAGTATATTGCACTTCAAAACAAATGTAGAAACCTTAAATTATTTTTTCTTTTCCCTCTGACTGAATGAAACCCCTGCTGTGTAACGACCTTAGGTAAACAACGGCTATCTTTGGTCCGCTACCTTCTTTTGTTAGCCGACATGAGATGGGTTACTTTTTTTTCTGGAAGAAAGTGAAGAAATAATTATCCAATACATTTACGTTTTGTCAGGCACACAGGCGCAGTCTGTACTTGTTTCCTAACGAATTTTAGCAACATAACATAAATGAAACATATGTACCAGAAAATAGAGGCAGTACAAACGGAAATTTTCATCTGTGACACATTTGATGAGAAATATAGTTAGATGTCACGTGCAAGCACTCTAAACATGTCCTATCCTGTAATTCTATTCGTATGTTTATGTAGGTGAGACTGAGAAATCAAGAAACAATAATTGGTTTTCTTCCAGGGGAAAAATCTAAATGTGAAGGGGTGTTACACTGGGACTTTAATTGCGTCCTTTGTACAAGATTAACAAGTAATAGCAATTTTTTAATTTATTTTAGTTCTTGGGGAGAGGAAGATGGAAGCGAACCCCCGTAAGGACCTCTGCAAGGAAACATGAATACTATCCGCCACTGTTTGTTACATTACACAAAATAGTTATATATATATATATATATATATATATATATATATATATATATATATATATATATATATATATATATATATATATATATATTGAGTTTTAGTCAGGGTTTTCATTCTGCAGGAGGGGGGGATAGTAATACCTGACGAACATTTTCTATTCTCAGAGTGTTGCAATGATAGCATTTCCTCCATTATAACTTGGCCAAGCTAGTTGCATTATATGTAAGGATTAAGTTAGCCTAAAAAGCTTAAATTTCTATGGCGGTTTTACTCTGTAGCCATGTTTCTCATTTTCGGTCTACGGGACTCTGTGTCCGGAAATTTTCGATGGCTTCCAAGTCGGAAAATAAGTGTATCAAAGGCATATATATTATATCTATGGTTATATGAGGCATGGATCTACAGTTTAAAGTGGGATACCGGTAACAACTTCATGAGCTTCCACCGTAAATCGAACCAGAGTCTCCCGCGATCAAGGCGTATGTGTTAACCATACAGCCACGAGGAAATTCACATAAGTACACACACATATATATTGTTGAGTTGATTTTGACTTTACCGTCTCCAGCAGCGAGGATATATGAAATATAGACCTACTGATTAACGTGGAATCCGAACTACATGAGCTCGCGCCGGGAATTGAACCCGAGTCTTCCACGGCAAAGACGCGTACACTAGCCGCGGAGTTCACACACACACACACACAGAATCAGAGTCCTCACACACCAAGGGTGAGAGCTGTGCCACTGAGTCACAGCGGCCACGGGGCTAGTTCGAGTCCACTTTACGTTCATAGTTTCTTAGTACATAAATGTTACGATTATGAAATAGATTTTCCTTAATGAGCTGCATAAAAACAAAAGCTTTTGAAATGCATTAAACAATTAGCTCGATTTGAGTGTGAACTTAAAGTTATATCAGAGTGTAAATATGGATACGCACAAAAGCTCGAAAACTTAATACACTATTTCTCCTATATAGTCAGCATGTATCAAGCAATCGTTCAGCTTTCATTTGAGAGGATGGAAATCGAAGGCCCCTGAACAACTATGTTACTAATGTGCGGAATGTATTTATCTTACAGTGAACTGCTTTGATGCCAAGTGGCCTAACTCCAAAATTGAAATTTTCCAGGAGTGAAAGTTGAAGTTCAATATCTCATGAACAATCCATATTTCTTTTATGTTGGGAACCAAAACCATATCTACTGTATTTAGTTCATTGTTTTATAACTTAGTGTTTACAAAAATCCTTTTAAAAAATACCTATTCATAGAAGTGAATGGTACTTATCTGTACTAGTTCTTGGCATTCAAGCAGTCCATTTATTGTAATGCTAGCTTAATATACCCATTCTTCACATGGGGGCTGTATTTGGAAGTCAACACCTGTGGAAGTATCACTATTCATTTCAGTGACCGCGAAAACTATGGATTTGACACTAGTATCAATCAATATGGGCTATTTATACATGTCTCGGTATTCCTCACCCGCTGACACCCGGCCCGCGTACAGTAGTAGCTGAATTTGCAAGTCATCGCTGATGGAAATGTCACCATTGATCTCAACGACCGTGAAAACTATGGATTTGACACTAATGTCGATCAATTTGGATTACTTTTACTACATGTCTCGCTAAACGCCACCCTGAGACCCCCTGGTTCCAATTTTGCCAAAAACGCTTCACCTTAGACTGGGACCTGGACCAAGGTATCCGTGACCAAAATTTGGTAACTCTCGGTCAACTTGTCTGGTCCCCAGGTCGGTCCCAGTAAACGTCACCCCCGAGACCCCCTGGTTCGAAATTAAAAAAAAAAACGCTTCGTCTTGATCTGGGGCCTGGACTAAGGTACCCGTGACCAAATTTTGGGACCTCTCGGTCCACTCGTCTGGTCCCCAGGTCGCACACAGACAGACAGACAAACACACAAACAAACTCTTTATTTTATTTATATTAGATAAGATATACTATGTAAAATAGTCTCGTATCATAATATGTGATGTACAACAAATGTTACATTATATATTATCCGTAGCTCGTGATATGCTGCAACATATTAACCCTTAACAGGAAACGTAATTTTTTCTCGCTTACAGGAAATGTGTGTCTGTGAAACACGGACATGTATAAAGAAATATATTTTTTTAAAAAATCATATGTGTAATGTAGATTAATTAAACTTTATATTTTGTACTGCGAGGAAAATATGATAAACAAGAATTACATACATTAATTCGGTTCTATTGGCATATAAATTCAGAAAATATTTCAATATCTAAATAAAAATAGTACATAAATTTAAAAAGTAACAAGTTTTAAGTTAGTATAATTCTACACATTACTATCATGCAAATATGATATTTGTCCACATGTAGCTACTCTGTCGAAATGTGCTATTTGTCCAAAAGAGCTTGGAAACGTTTGACGGACATGGTAGCTCTAAATAGAGGTCGTCCGAAAGTGTTTTGAAAATGGTGAATACATGTCTTCATATCCAGATTTACAAATAGAACAGAACATTAGGAGAGCAATAAGGGCTTTATTTTCAGATAGGTCAGTAGATCTGTAGTTTCACTTTATTCTACTTCAAATTTGTTTCGACCTTCTTCCAACTTCATGTTGAAATCTTTTCATTTATATCATCACATAAGGTAGACCAAATATCAACTTTGCTTGGATTGTTTCCCCAAATTTCTTACATGGGTGGCTATACCAGGCATCCCTCTTACTACGTTTTGATGAAGAACCCTTCGGTTTCTTAGTGGTTCATTTGAATTCCAAACCAACCTGTTTTTACCTCTGTATCTAAGGCTTTCATTATCACATGAAATTTGAGTAGGGCTGCTCACATTGACACTTCTGTTATTACTTGACCTGACACCTTGCACTGTATCAGAATTAGTATCGCCCTCACTGTCAGTAGGTAATTCTTGACTTTCAGGAAAAAATGAGGGGTCTTAATCAGAATCTACTAAAGACAGTAACATAAATTCCTCCTCCATTTTCAGCATTTTTGGAATTTTTGCCGTAGAATAACGATCTGCTGTATTTACAGTTTCTTTCTTGCATTTGTTTCTCGAAGTGCTAGGTCTATATTTTGCAAATACATAAAATCTCATACAAACAAAATAGTATGTTTAAAGAGTTCTATAGCTTCTCTTTCATGGTAAATAAAAGTCAACCACAAAACCTTTTGATAGAAAAACTGTCTCTTCAGGAAATGTGTGTCCAATAAACACGCAAAAATATAGACGATAACGGAAATGAGTGCCTCTCAGACACCGTAGGTTTTCTAAAATCATCTATAAATGTTCACTCAGACAGCAACGCCAACAATGAACTACTGCAACACACGTACAACTAAATAATAGGAAGGTACTGAGAAAACCGATACATTGAGTGAATCAGTGTTGCCAATGTAATACAAAGAAAAGCCATACGTGTCTGACAGACACATGTTTCCTGTTAAGGGTTAAAGCCTCAGAATATTTGGGCAAGCGAATAATCCAGAAGTTACGTAACCCTATTGCGTTCATGGGAACGAAAACACAATAATTATAACTATGCTAAATTACTATAGACTACCAACTGCTCATTCAGAGAATTTATGAAGTTCACTTTATCGCAATAGTTTTATACAAACTAGATTTAGACTATGGATAATAGTTTTAATCAATTATTATTATTATTATCATTATATTTGCAGTACAACCAAATACAACGACATTAACTATTAGTTCTAATTAACTGAATTGAGCTGAAAATTAAATCTTGATCTTTAAAGATTAACTATTAATTTTATGCGTTCTGTACCTTTCTGAAGGAATAAAAGCTGGAATTGGTTTCAAGGCTGTTTCTGAGTGAATACTTTCTTCAAAATAATATTAAAAATTATAGAAAGATTTTCGAGACATTCGAATCGAGTCGAGATTTTTAAGAGCCGTCTCGACTCGACTCGTGTCTCGACTCGAAAATTCGAGTCGAGAAATACGTTTGTCTCGACTCGTCTCGAATTTTACAAAGTGTGTCTCGACTCGAATCTCGACTCGAATTCGAGTCGAGTCGAGTCGAGATTCGAGACATGTCTCGACTCGAGCGCATCCCTACCTAGAACGATATTGCCTACCACAAGCCATCATGTTTTAGGATCGAACCAAGGACCTCTTGTACCAGAGGTGAGCGTTCTATCAAAGAACTACCATGTCCCCTTAATCTTTTAGAAGTTCCAATAGTATACGATAAGAAAGCTAAAATTAATCTGAATTCTCTACTAGGGAGATTTAATTAATAACTAGGCACTGAAAATCAGTTCCATGTTGTATGTAATTTTTAATTTAAAAGTAAAAATGAAGCCTTATTTGCTCGTATTTTCCCCTCTCCTTTCGCGTATTTCTTCCACTAGCTTTTTAGGAAATGATTTTGGTTTCCTTTTAGATGACCTTGAAGAGAAAGTAATGTAGAATGAAGCGCAATTACTATGTTGGTGCAATTGAAATGCTGTAAAACACGTGCCACATGCAAAGGTAAAAAATGAAATAAAACTACAAGACTTGGCTAATCAAAGTTGCCTCTAGTTGGAGCCACACACTTCTCGCATTTTCTATAATAAATTGTTTTATCTCAATTCTTTTTCGAAAACTAAATTATTATTATTATTATTATTATTATTATTATTATTATTATTATTATTATTATTATTATTATTATTATTATTATTATTATTATTATTATTATTGAAACTTATTTTCCACATAATTATACAAAGCCTCTAAAATAGGAGGAGGAAATCTCACAACAATGGCAGCTGGCAGGCAGGTAGCAATGTGCTTGTCAACAGAAAGTCTAAGCTCAATTTGTAATTGATCATGATCAACTTCTCAAGGTAGTAACAAGTGACCAGCAATATACATTTAAATGTGAGAAGTAGTAGTAGTAGTAAACCTTGGAGTGGCAGCAGCTGAAGCAATAAGAACAACAAACGGTACTGTTCTTACAGAAAGAAAATTATATTAAAACATTGAGATAGTTAAGTATTTCTGCTTTATTACTTTGCATATATTTAGGTAAATAACGTATAGACCTTTACTTAGGATACATACTATTCAAGTTGATAATATTTTTATTATATACGAGATCGGTCGGGTAGTTCAAGAGTTATTAACTCACAAACATAGTCATTTTCATTTATATATATATATACACAGAGGCGGATCCAGGATATGACCAAGGGAGGGGCTTAACCATAATTTGCCGTTTTATCCAGTGTAAAGCAGAATTGAAGCCCATTTTATCCAGTGTAAACCGAGCATCAATAGCCCCTTAGCCCCCCTTGGATCCGCCCTTATATATATATATATATATATATATATATATATATATATATATATATATATATATATATATATATATATATATATATATATATTTAGGCCTTGCATGATTTAAATTGTGTCACTTTCCTCTTATCAATCAAATATGAATCATTCTTCACAATGGAAACGTTTATATTACATTATTACGGAAAATGACACGCATGGATCTCCTCAACCCCACCCTTTTGAATAACTGCATGAAATTCCTCAATATTTTGCTTTGCAAAGGTGGCAATCCTAAGAGTATTCATTGACGAAGAGTATTAAAGAGGACAATCCTTACAGCGGATGACAACCTCAGTACGTGGAAGCTCGACCGATTTTCCGATGTAGTACCGATCTTCTTCTTCTTCTTCTTGTTTCTCAAAAAAAGTTTTTTCGCTCAGTAGGTACTCTGCTCGCTAAGATTTGCTGCTAGGTACAAGTAGATCTATGTATACTGCATAAGCAGTAATTAGCTGTTGGAGGCTTGTGAAAGTTGGAATACCGAAGGCATATGCGCACACGCGGGTGCGCTCCCTGTTCCAGAGTATTAGTTGAATATTAAAAAAATAAATAAATAAATCCTGGCACTAAAATACCTCTTTTTCAATATATATTGATTTAAGTTTACATTCGCTGTTACTATAATATTAAGTTAGTATTCTCTTTCAAACATAATGAACAATTTGTACTCAATATAAGCCTAAAAATTATTTCCATGCAGAATTTCTACTTCGATTTTATTAAACAATTATCAAATGGTAATATCTCTATCTATCTATCTATCTATCTATCTATCTATCTATCTATCTATCTATCTATCTATCTATCTATCTATCTATCTATCTATCTATCTATCTATCTATCTATCTATCTATCTATCTATCTATCGTATATTTTGATTATTACATACTTTGTATGTTTCAAAAGCATTAAGACATTCTCCCGAAGCACTTGCAATAAAATAACAATACATGATATGGTACTTAACGTTTCGTTTCAGGATTAAAAACACATTCGAGGCATTTTACAGAACATATTCTATCTCTTCCTGAAAAATAACTCGAATTTTCTTTTCTCGATGCGCGTTTGTGTTTTGTCAAACATTCATTTTTCCTACTCCTCCGTCACTTGTCCACATAGGGTAGGATAAAATGAGTCTATTACTGCAAAGTGGAGCAATTCGTAATTATGATATGAAATTGTTTCTGGTGGTTGTCAAGTACACTGCAAAAAAAAATAAATAAATAAAAAAATAAAATAAATAAATAAAGAAACTACTTTTAGACACAGTAGGATACTTTACACATTACCGATAATCTTTGAACACCTCCAGATTACACATATTCACCTATTTTAGATACTGTGCTTTCCAAGTTGTCCAAGATATATTTGCAAAATGTATCATCACTTTGTTCTCGAACTGTTTGCCGAGAGTAATGTTTTAAATATGTCATACTTTTTTTTTTTTTATAGAATGAACGCTGTTGAACACGCGAAGTACACTTTATAAACACTATTTCATCAATTTCCCCTCAATATATGTACTAATCGTGTTTAAATGGTGTCCTATTTTTTTACAATGTAATTACAACCACTTGTTGACAATGCTAGAAGATAGGAGTAATGCAAATATAAATGTGTCTTTTCCCATGTTAACAAATAGGCTATGAGTTCCTTGCCATATACTTAACGTTACTGGATGTACTTGCACCACTCATGCAACTATAAACGTAAAGCTCCCTCTTTCTTTCAATAGGATTTTTTAAAAAGAGAGATGTATTTATTGTCATGTAACCGAAGAGTAAAGTTTTATTTGTGCTCAAACGATACCCTAAAACTTCAAAAACATTCTTTGATGTTAAGAAATATGGGATTGCATAATATGTAACCTAAGAATGCAACCAACACTACTAGATAGTATGATTCCTTCACATATGAATTAACTGTACACTAACACATTGAACATTTTAAAAGTAACATTAGCAATGAAATGATTAGAAACTCTCTTCTTAATTCCTTAATGTCAAATATGTATGAATCACGTTTGGAAAGTATCCATTTAAGTTCAGAATGACTCATATCAACGTAAAGACAGAAAAGAGAAAGAAGTTTCTGCATGAGCTCTTATATACATTAATTATTCTCTCTTTCCATGTGTATTCGTTGTTCTTTTCTTCTAACACAGTTTGCGTGGGATGTATAGCTAAAACTAAATGTTCTTTATGTTTTTTTATTTTTTAAAAATAATAATTTATTACTTCTTTATAGCGTCCTTGTTAACATATTCTATATTTTACAATTATCAAGTGAAAAAAAAAACGGTGATTCACCTAAAATGATTTAATAAATTGTGAGAAAAGTAACAGTTAGCCATCCTTAAGTCTAGTGAGAGAAGCATCGTATAATATGAAAGAAAGAAAGAAGAAACATTTTTCACGTAAACTGTGCCTCAAGGCCGATTCATATTGCCACAATTTACTCATCTAACGGCATACCAGAAAATCTTCTACCTTCAGGTGCTTCCGAAAGAGAAGTTAAAAAGGATAAAAAAAGAAATTGTGCATATAATAAATTTAACCTTTCGAGGAAAATACTGAAGTTCTAAGAAATGTATACCTCATTTAGCAACAGTTAGGATGTTGTTTATTATTATCAAAGGACGTTTTAAATAGTGGTTTGTGTTATAGGTCTATGTATTTCCAGTTTCCTGGAATTTTAAGGAATATATCATGAAGACAAATAGTCACAGAAGCAATTTACTGGACAGGAAAGGGGGAAAAAATGTACACAAGTATTATTCTGGAGCAAGTTTCGAAAAGTTGATATTCTGAAGTGAAGTCTAAAAGTATTGTAGAGAAGTTCTGTATTTAGACATTTTATTAGGTAAGTCATAAAATTCTAAAGATCTTACAAGAAATAACTCTGGAAACATTACAGTATTTAAAGTTTATGAGTTAATGATAATTTTGATAATGATGATCTTGTTAATGCCACAATGAAGTTTGTTAGAATATATTTTGGTATCAGTTTCACCTAATAAATGTCGTGGTTTTGAGCCTATTGTTGTTAGACGTGAATTACATTTTTTTTAAAGCTATGCAAAAACGTTATACAAACGGAGCGTAACTTGGATTTTTTTCTGGAGGGACAAGCATTAGTATTTGGGCCCCTCGAAAAAGTTGGGCTCCCTAGAAAGAAAAAAGGCCCCTTGTTTCCATATTTCTCTTACTCTTTGTGGGCCCTCCAGCATGGCAAGATCTGCTGGGCAGTTAGTTACGATTCTGGATAATATTGACAAATCTCAAAACCATACGAATAAATATTATTTCTAGAGCCCCTAATAGTAGACATTTTTTTACTGAAATGGGCTCATGACTCACTTTAATTTTATTTACCTTTTGTGTGCTATTTTGTTTATATAATGTTTATAACTTGTTTCATGCTTCATTTATAATTTCATGTTAGTATCGTACATGGAGTAAGAAAATTTTGTCTTAAAGTGGGCCCCCCTCGATCGGCTGATAGCTTTCCTGGAGGGCAGTTTACCCCCTGACCCCCCACAAGTTACTGCCCTGGCTATACAAATAAGTTTTGTCATTTTTCAAGGATTTATGCAAGAGAATTAACCCCAACAAGTATGTCGTTTTCTTATGAATCAATATTAAATACAACCAAACAAGAAGTTATTCCTTAATGTCATAACAAGATATCCTATATCCTAAGAACAATATTGGCAAGAAAATTTAACGAATCTAATATGTACACAGGACAGCCGCAAATAAAAGTAAGGTTTAAACTTTCTGAATTTGAAAATATTATCAAATCTTATCCATAAAGGGATTTTCGCCCTTGATAAGATCGTTAAGCGAAATGGGAATTAGCCAAATGGGATTCTCATCTCCCCTAAAGTGTGGGACATGACTTTTACCTGTGAATAACAGTTAGTAAACTTTCATCCGAAATGAAATTAGGATAATGTGGGAGAAATCGTTCGTAATTACAGTATTAAAATAAATTTTGATATTTATGAAACGAAGATATTTTGTCATCTCTCCCTTTTATTGTAAGAAACTATTCTTTTTAATTTACGAAAAGAAATACGAGATAATCTTTCAGAAAATGGAAAATAAAATTGTCTTCCCTTGAGAAACTTACGACTGCATTTATGTGTAACATTATTCTTAGAAATTAGGATTGCGTTCAATTTGCATTCTAACTTTGCTTAAAATAGCGAATTTAATATTTTTTAAAACTATGAACTATAATGATAAAGTGTTAGGCGAAACTTGAATTTGAAGGATTAAGGAAACCAGAACCAACTGTGCAGTGATATCTGTAAATCTATAAATTTAAGAACGTGCTACTATTACTGGGTTGAAATTAGTTAAATACAAAGGACAAATTTATACACATCTTTAAATAAAATGTTCATTTATAACTCCTACAAAACATGGTATGTACTTTCTTTCAGGCTTTCCAACTGACCCATGTATCTTTAGTCTTCCTTTAGAACTCACCTGGAGCTCGGAGAATGGAAATGAATTGGAACAGTGTGTAGAAGACGACAAAGAGCATTATTCTATGAATTGTTACAAGGTAAGAACTAGTTCTGTAAAAAGTATGGGAATATTTTTTATGTTATTCGAATATTTGTTTTCAGAATTTGAATAATTATTAATTTTTCGAACAATTATGCGAACAACGAATTGTTTTCGAATGTTCGAAGAATGCATTATTGGAATATTCTAATCATCACTAGTAAGAATTTCAGTCTGATTTACTTTAGCCAACATTTGATTCATTTACGATAGCCCATGATTGGCTTCTGTGCAATCCTACGAAAATTAATTGTGTCTGTGTCATCACTACTGATAACTGCATTCATTGATATGAAAGGTATTTAAATTCATTCCCTATAGCCCGATATGAAGATCATTAGGAACTAATGATAATCTTACAAGCTAGACTATGAAACTCTTCAACGATTGACATAGCCAATAATAGAATTAACCGACTTCATTGTGTGCATGTTCACACAAAGCTTTAATTTAGGTGTACCGATTTTATTTATTCTTTTTCAGTTTCAAAGAGTATATTTTCTCGCAGGTTCCGTAAATATTATCAGCAGATAAATCGTGAAACTTCTCAACAGCTGATAGTTAATACCGTGTGTATGTTCACTATAATTTCGTAATGAGTAGACCGATTTAAAATGTACCATATATATATATATATGGGGGAGGATGTTCACACATGCTTCATAGACCGATCCATTTCATAGTAAATTAGTGTCCTACCTTACGTTAGGTATCTAACTAAACTACTGGAGTAATGAAAAGTAAAAAAATTAAACAAACTTGCTGTAAAGGAAACATAACCAGAGGCAGAATAGTAAGCAGAAAATAAACTGTTTTAGAAAAACAATATTAACTGACTTCAACAAAAACGTTTGAAAGGAGAAAATAATAATAATAATAATAATAATAATAATAATAATAATAATAATAATAATAATAATAATAATAATAATAATAATAAAGTGCTTAAAACAGAAAATATTTCTTTACTATTATCTCCTATTATCTTTAAAAAAATTAGTCTGTGCAAGCCAACAAATTAACATCTCATAAAATTACTATCTAATCTGATTTTGTATTAGACATTAATTTGTTTGGCTTGACACAGAGTTCAAAAGTTTCTGTAGATAATAGTAAAGAATTTTTCTGCTCTTTATTATCATTTCAGGCTTTTTAGCGCTTTTGTTAAAGTGAATTAATATTATTTTTCTTTTTAAAAAAAAAGAAAAAAGAAAAGAGAAAAGGTTCAGATTAATCTATAAGCATTCCCTGTAAGAGGAAATTGGTTCTGGGAATAAAGTTATGATAGCATTTATATCAATGAATAATGCATCTAAAATGAATTTGAGTACTTTTGACGTTAAGCCAATATACTTATAATTGATATTGAATAATTTGGAATGACGATCACGTCAATTTATGTAGCTACTGTAATGTAAGTGTGGCGTTTGTTTATTTTAATGAATGCAATGAATGTCAATATAGTCCTTGTATATTCTTTCAAATTATTCTTAAATACAATGCCATAATAGTTTAATTATTATTATTTTTTTTGTTATCCTTTTTGCTGCTAGTTTTCTTTTGAATATATATTTGCCGTAGTTTTTGGCCCCGAGTGTTATTATGTTTATTAGCCAGTAATTTCAATTAATGTATACTCTGTCAGCATATCCAATTATGCGATTATATTTAATTGAGCTTATTATTATAAATATTTAAATTCAATATAAGGACAATACACATATGCAAGTTTTAAGTTGCACGTATATTGTCTTGTACTTATCATTAATTCAAGACTTTAATTAATTGAATAAAAAATTAAATTTTTAATTCAATGAAACTTAAATTACGTATAAAGTTAAAGTTAAAAAATATATAATGAATCAACTATGAAGTAAATGTATAAAAATAATCATGTATAACCATAAATATTTCTTATAAACACCTTTCTATAGCAAGGTTAATAACTATATGTATAAATGTATTTCATATACAGTATTTTGTAATGTAATGTAAAATTACTTGATACATGGGGTTCAGTCAATATGTTAAACATATAAAGGCAATCATAAGTTTTCAAGTCTCGTATTACGTTTTTTTAACAGTTCTAATAGATCAGTGGTTCCGAAACTGGTGCTCAACCCCAGAGGCAAGAAAGACCATCAAAGGGGGATGGGCTTTTGAAATAAAATGAACAATGAAATTATTTAATTAATTTCTTTGTTTACCACGATTACCTAAACTTTGTATTGAATAAAATTCAAACAAAACATTCATTATTTTTCTATTTCAAATGTGTTTAGCAATATTGGCTAAAGGAAAGAGACAGAAAAATCCATCCATACTTGAGCCCCAGAGCATTCATGTAGTCGGCACCTATGGTCTACTGATAATTTACAAAATGATATCTTAAGCACAATTTATGTATTTCTCATTTATGCAGAAGTCATTAAAGAAAAACAACATATTTCGGTTAGTAAGAAGTGTTATGGGTTATTACATTTCAGGAACAGAAGCAGAGGAGAAATTATTACATGTAAAATGTGGTGTGTATTTGCGTTTATACAAACTCTTTCTCGAAGTGTTATCCATTTTATGTAAAATATCACTTGTACAGAAGTATAAATTGAAGAGGTATACTTGTACAGAGGTATACATTGTCGTAGAAGATAAATAATAAAACTATTCTAGATATGCATGCTATTTCTTTTAATTAACACAATGTACATTTTATGTTCGTATTAGATTTAATAGAAATAAAATTGTTATAACGATTTTGTTTGATTGAATATCATTTATGTTTATAAGATTTGTACTTTATCCTTGTTCCTCCTCTGGTTAAAACTTTAGGTCTTTCTTTTCCTATACAATTGCGTCCTCCTAAGATTTTACCATGTTTCTAAATAAATCGGAACCATTGTTTACTTTATATTATTAATATAATAGTTACAGTAAAATACAATTTCCTAAATATGTCTTTCCGTGGAGAGAGAGTTGAAATAAAACAGCTTCCGAACTGGATGGAACCGATATATTTTAGTTTTGGAGTATAATGTGCAACATGCAACCTGGAACATACATTTAAAAAAATAGAAAGGAAACAAAATTTATTGAATTCCACGTCAATTGTTTAATGTAAAAAGATGTTCAGCATACCGAATAATTATGAGTGGCTTTTAGCTCTAGTTTCCCGTACATAAACCCATGATTGCGGCTATTATTCGCCAATCGTTTCACTGTGCTATATAAAAGTTAGCAACAGAACGAATTTTGAGTCGTTAGTTTCAAGTCTATATTCGAGACGAGACTGAAATTTTCTAGACGGAGCACAGTGGGAGATTTCATCGATCTAGGGGAACTTTATTCAGTGTGTGATGTACATTTACCTGTGGCAGGTTTTAACGTTCTATTCGATTGAAATATGCGATTTCTTTGATAAAGAATGCAGTTTATGTATTATTTACCAAAGAAGTAACACATGTGGGAGAAAGGTGAACACGATTACACACAATTGGTGAAAGGACAACAATAGGATTGATGTGATCAGCTTATATCTAAATAAACGTTTAGTGATAATTAGTACATTACATTAGATAGACAGGACAATAAACAAAATTCAGCGAGCACGCAAAATTGACGGGAAAAACAAGTTCTTTAGTCTTAGTCACTACTCAGTTTGGAATGATCAGAGGAATCATTTACATAAGGCGCTTTTAGCAATCGTAGTACCTCGGACATTACGTCTGAACGTTTGGTTTTGGCAGGAGCACGTTTACTAGCAATATGTGGATCAGAGGTGATCAGGAATCTATGAATTAAATCCGTGGTGGTATTCACTCTGGATAATTTTCTTGTAAAGAGTTTCCTATATTTCTTATTGTCTTTATTTCGAGCCTCCTGCTTCTTCGGAAAGGTGGCCTATCGGTAGAAATTGAACTTCGAGTACGCTTACGGGCATACGATACCAAGAATACTTCTGCAAATACAGTTTCAAAGTGCAACGAGCGCACTCACTAAATTTGTTTGTATCAGTCGGAAAAATACAATTTAAGCATTCTAAAATAATGTGTCATCGCTTAATTAAGTGGACATTTCACCCGAGTTATTTCGGACGATTTTTCAGCATTCCGAAAAAAACTTGCGGGCTGTATTGCCATCACTCGTGTTATCTGCTTGTTATTTCGGCATATCTACCAATAGCCCGAGCTCACTACGAAAATTTTGCTTGGACCGTTTCTTTTTTTATTCCATTTTCATCCGATTTTCTTTGCCACGTACATGCCATGCTTTAATATCTAGTCGTTAGGCAATGTGGAGAATACATTCCATCCACATAAAACGTACCCAAGAATAAACCGGAGAGAGTCCAAAAGTCAAAAAGTTCAAATCCACAGTTTTATGAGAAAGAATATCAAGATTATTAATCTCTCTCGGCTTTGCTCCACTTTAATAATACGTCTGCGTAGACGCACATGAGGATACAAAATTACACACTTTTCCATCAATCATACAAAAAATCAACTTAGGCCGAACGATAAATTCCTTGTCGCGTATAGTTATTATATCGGAGTGATTTTCTCGATTTGGTCTTCTACTTTCTGGACTTCGTTTTGCACAACCTCAACCGTTTCTTTTGCAAACACAAAACTTATGGGATGACAATATCTGGTAGAGGAAGGAGCGGGATTTTGCCAAATGACACAATTACGATTGTTAGTGACACTGTACAGTTGAATAGGGACCATTGATACCCCACACAAACTCTCGTCAATTGAATGCTCATCTAAAAAAGGTTGGCGATACATACTTTGTTGCGCACCACCACAGTCCCCCTTAATTGGCGATACATACTTTGTTGCGCACCACCACAATCCCCCTTAACACAATATTAATGTTGCGAACATCAGACAAAGTTCGAAACACATCTTCTTGCGTTTTACTGAGTCTTCTTATGGTATCATGAAGAAGGGATTGCACATGTATGTCAACCGATGTCTCTGTGATTTTTATTTAATCTGGATAACAACTTTGCTTAGCACCTCTAACCTTATCATATAATGCATACATTTTACAGCCTGCTTATTTTGCCTCATCACGCATGATATTTTAATTTTTTTTTTCAAAGATTCGCATCAACTAGTAACGAAAAAGCTTCATCTTCTGATAATTTCGCCGGAACAGGAAGTGCAGCTCTTCCAGATTTCTTGATTTTTCGTACCCCGTGCGGGGAAAGAACAACAAAACTCCTTGACGATCCCTGCCGAGTCGCGTTTTCCTGCCTTCCGTAGTTTTAATTCAGTCGCCATCGTCAGTTCCTCGTTGCTGGTTGATTCTATAAGTTCTTTAACTTTCCTACCTTGCACTTTTGACGTAAATTTCGGTCTACCGCATTTATTTTCAACAGAAGTATCCGTTGGCAGAACAGGCGCTAAGTTGAAGTCCATTTCATTTTCAAACCATGTTACATAGTCTTCTATCAATCTCTCCTTGTACCGATTGGCTTTGTTCCGTTTAACCATTACTTATATTATTAATACATTTTCTTATTCTTGCTCGCGAACTAGTGGTTAGTTCTACTACCTCGGTTTTTTCCCTTTATGTAATTTGTTAAAACTTCAACCGCTTTGTTGATGAATGTTGTTCCCACACATCTAATATAACATGCCATCTAAACACGGGAGCCATTTTTACACCACGTCCTCACGTTTTTGCGCAAACTTGCGCAAGGTTTCTCGATTGTTTTCACTTCTAACCTCAATAAGCTTTCAGATGAACTTATTCCGCAGACTGAACACCATAGAACACCTTTTTGAAAACTTGTTTGTAATTCACACATAACATTTTTTTCCACACGTTCACACACACTCTTTTCCCACGCTATCCCCTAGGAACTCTAAAATGTAATGCAAAGTGCAAGTGCTCGATCTTTCCTTCGGAGACCCTCAATACTATTACAGCACTGCACTGACCACTCTGTGTAAGCACAGCAGGACACAAGCCAAATGAATTGCTAGTACAAAGCGTACCTGTCGCAGGCTCTACGCGCGTGCACTTGGTTGCCACATTTCAAGCCATATTTGCAACCGTTGCACGCGACCATCGCCCGAATTCATGTCAATTTCATACCAACGGCATATTTAGCTACCTACATCGCAGGTATTCTTTACTATATTGCATGGTCGCAAAATTGAATAAAGTTCCCTTAGATCGATAAAATCTCCCGGAGCGCAATCTTGCCTTGAGTAAGTTTTCATAAGTCGAGTTACTCTTTCATCACGATTTATAAATTTCTGATTTCGAATTTTTTGAGGTGAGACGAAACTGCAGCTTCGCATTGCTTTTCGTCCCTCGTTGAAAGAACAACATAAAGTAGAAATTTTGCCTTTTACTTTTACAAACCTGGGTTTTCAGGATTAGGATTTAGGATTTATATTTGTGGGCTTTCGGCACCTATGGAAATGTTAGACCGTCACGTATGAAGGATGACTCTCTCGGCAAGCATATTATCTGGGGAAAGGGAAGGAAGAAAGAATTGGACAATCTTTCAAGAAAGAAAGAGAGAGAGAGAGAGAGAGAGGGAAGCGGCCTGGAACCTATATGTTAGGTGCCACCCTGTATTTGCTTAGTGTAAATGAGGAAAATCCAGTAAAACCTCATTCAGTATGGCTGCCCTGAAAAAGCTTTCTAAACTTTTTCGACCGAGTGTCTCTACCAGAAATCGAACCCAGGACCGCTCGCATTGGGGTTTTCGGAGAAAATTTCCCATTAGTTTGGTACACTACATACCCCTATTCACATTGAATGAATTTTCATTTAGTCCTACATAACGGACCAAAATGACTAATGGGCTCGGTGGCTTCGTGTGCTAAAGGTGCAGCATATAAAATGATATGGTTAATTTCATATTTTGTGTAATTTGTGAACGTTGTATCAGTGGTTTCAAACTTTCAAATCAACCTTGTAGCTAATTTTAGCTTGCTATAATGGAATAAAATAAAATTTTGCAGAAAGATGGACATAATCAGTAAAGTCAGCACTTTTGAAGTATCGCAAGAAAAAAAAAATCTCTTGAAGTTGGCTGGGCAATGTACAATGTGTTCCTTGTTCTCAAGAATTAAAATTCTAAATTTTTAAATTCTAGATATTCTAAAGAATCAAGTAGACAAGAGGTCTTCAAGGAGACACTGGAGGTCACGTTAACAATTTCAATAACGTTCGTGGGTCACTGATGGGTGACTTTATTCGAAGTTTCTTGCTAAGAACTTAACTTTTCAAAAAGGTGTGGAACATGGCAAAAAGTTTTATAACTTCCATGGAAACTTCGGGCTATATATTCGACACTGCTGATCTAGACGCAAAGTGCATAAATATTTTATTTTTTCTCTCCCTTTAACATTGTGATTCTGAGGCTGTGGATCGGAGACCTCAACAATTTGCTGTGTTACTAGAACTGCAGATCTTGTGAATCAGAGTCAAAACTCACCCTTCACCATAAGCCACTGCACTGCATGCAAATTTAAAAAAAGACATAAAATAAGTTTGATCTCTATCTACACAAGAGGAGAAGACGTCATTTAATAAAATAAACATTTCAACGCAAAAGTCGCAAATTGCTTCACCTCTTTTCACCGTTTGTCTTTCTGTTGACAATAACTGGAGGTTCTTCCTTTTCTTGTTACTTGCTTAAGAAACGTCACTACAAATGAGTAGCTAGAAAACAGCTATCCAGACTCGTTCTCAGGCAGGAAAACCTGCTGAATATTTACAGAAAGGTTGTGGTACAGTGTTGTTTATATTATGGACAAATACAAGTTTTTTTAGTACTTTTACATTTAAGATTATGAACTATGTTATTGAGACGTATTTACCTAAGCATTTTGTATCTTTTAGAAAATGATTCGTTGTTTACAAGATTCATTATGTCAGTAGCTAATCTCCAAAACTCAAGTTCAAAAATTTTGTGTTGTGCAGGTTGAGATAAGACAAACCGTTTTTGCAAAACAAGTCTAGATAAAACGATCAAAATATTTTTCTCTTTTTTCGTGAAGAATATCAGTGTTAAATGATTTGTAGAAAAGAAAAAAAACAGTAAAAAAAGTGACTGTTAATTTAACACTATGATTTTATGTTACAGGACTTGGGTTAAATTTTGACACATAACTGGTTCGACTTCAACTCCATCGGATTTTTTAGTAAATTGTTAAATAACAAGTGGTTAAATAATTTATTTTACGTAGTAACTTGTAGTATAGAGTGACTTTAGTAACACCATTAGTATTGCTTCACATATAGTTGCAAGACAACCACGTTTACAACAAACTATTATCTGGAATAATAAAAAATAAATGGCATAATCATCTATAAGTGGTTGCTTCTTCTTGTTCATCTCAACCATAGGCTGGTGGGCAACATGGAAAATTTAAAACTTTTTTCTCCCTTGGGAGAACTGTTTCAACTTTGATAAGGTCTCTCCTTCGTAACTGCATATAAGTAGTTCCAAGGAACGAAATAATATAGCATGCAAGGAAGTTGAAACATTGTAAATTTTAATGTTATGATTTGGCAACCACGCTTTCCAATATATGTTTTTAAAGAGCATTGAGAGGAAATTAAACACAGTATCAAAGGTTCTTGACTTAGCACCACTTTGAAGAGTGTTTATAGATTGAAATATACCGAGAAGTGTAAAAGAACATCTGAAACAGATGGCAGCACGTCTACTAATCTAAGTTTTGTCATAGAATTCATGGGCTTACAAAACTATTTTCTTGAAAGATTACAGACAAAATATAATATGTTATTCGTTATTTAGTATGTATGTCAAATATATCGCATAAAGCATGACACATATTTAAAAAATACAAATAAAAACAAATACAAAAATTGTAATGCCAGTTACCTAGATTTTTATGATATCCCTGCAAAGCAGGCCCGTAGCTATCCCAAAAATGTACAGGGGGCCTGGCTGAAGTTAGGGGGGGGCTTATCGAACCATATGATAGTTCATCACCATATTATAGTTCATTTGCAAGCCTAACGTGAAAATTTTAGGGGACCAGCAAAAATTTAGGAGGGCCGGCCCCCCTAGATCCCCTCTGGATACGGGCCTGCTGCAAAGTAAGTATTTTGATGTATCTATCTGATACACAGTATTTTGAAGCGGGCGTCGTACCTTTGCAAAGTGACATTTCTTAGCAAATATAAGGTTTGACTGATCTCTGACGAATATTACAGCTTTCAGTGTTAGTTCATCAATGGTTTTAGTTCACCATGCGACCTAGGGTGTTACTAACGACACACAGGGTATATACTAAGAGAGCACTGTGGAGCTGTTCCTAGTTCTGCGTTCTTTCGTTCATTTACCTTGTCCTTTACCAACGCTACTATGTTATGTTTACCTACAAAAGTAGCATTGTAGCCTAATTTAACACCGCTCAGCCTGGTTCTCTGTTAAACCAGTAACATGGGGCTTGTGTTAACCACAATTCCGCACGCTTATAACAGTTAAAGTGGTGCTCATGCTACAACTGAGTTGTATTAACACTATATATTTTGCTGTGTATAATTATATTCTTTTAAAATAAATTATTACACATTGATCGAACAATTTCTCTTGCTTTGACTTAATCATATTAAAATGGAGCAAATATGCGTTAGCAAAGAAACATAACTAGCCATCTCCACTGTTGTGGCTGATGCGCGTACCTTTGGTGCATGTAGTGCCGGGTTTGATTCCCGGTTGGAGAACATTGTACGTCCACCTTAAACTATAGGTCCATAGTAGTTTCAATTTCTCATATTTTATAAATTTTTGAATTTTTTAAAAAATTATATAGCCCATGGGAAACTTATAAGCAATATGGGAATTTCTGCTTTTTAAGATGATATTTAATAAGGTTCCAGATTGTTTTTACTATTACTGTGCTACATCCTCCTCCTAGGATTAAATCCAGAACTAGTTTAATGTGGAAATATCTTATAACAAATAATTAGAAAAAATATTAACTGTTTTCTCAAAAAACAATCCTCTTATAAGATACACTAAAAAAAAGTTTGTTTGTTTGAATGTTTGACGAAGTAATTCAAAATGATGAAATGGAACTGAGTAAAAGCATTGAGCACAAATTGATTATAATTAATTATAGCGAACCATTTCTCCGATATCCAATAGAACTTTTGCCCTCGAACTTAGGGAGAGCACCCATTTAGGAGACATTGACCAGAGGATGGCCAGGAGAGAATGCAAAGCAGAAGAGGCTTTAGGATTTTAATTTTGGGTAGGCCCGCTCCCTCACTTATGGGTACATATATGCATTTGATTGATGAATGACAATAGGAAATTACTTTTACAGCAGTAGTTGATGTTATTTGTTAAATAATTACATGCCATTAATAGAAATAGTGGAAAAGATATTTACTCTTTATTGTATTTTTTAGCGTTTATATATTTTTGAAAAATTTGGGTAGGCCCGCGCCTACCCTGTCTACCCGAAGCCACCACTGATGCAGAGAGAGAGAAACCTCAGTGCATTGACTGCGTGTCTTAATCATAAGTTTGGCAAGGACTTTGTCTATCACGTGCGCGAGTGAATAAGCTGTACAAGGCTTTATTGCCTTGCTCACAGTTCTGTACCATGGCTCGACTGTCGTGTTTTCTCGTCAATGTGCAGCAGGCCTTAGCCTTACTTAGTCCCATTTCTTCATTCTAAACCATCAAAAAATCTTAATGTATGTTATAAAAGAATCGCTTTTAAAAGTTTTTTTTTTTTTAATTGTCGTTATTATAAAATGCCTAGGTAGTATTCATGAGATGTGTCGAAATTACTTTTACCTATATTGTAGCATGCAAACATACTGTATTTGTATAGTAAAAAAACAATGTAGAAAATGTTGTCATTTTGAACGGTTCTTATAACTCTTCTAGGCTTCAATGATTGCATGCTTACAGAATGTTTTAGAAAGATAAGTTTGCCCTATTTCGCTCCAGATTTTTGTGTGCCTGCTATACCTACTAGTTCAAAATACAGCATCCTCCTGTCAGTCTGTGTGTAATTCTAATTTCTTATAGTAAAGGGTCACTTTAATAGATGTTGCTTTACTGCAATGCTTCATGCTAACAGATGTCACTAGAGTGCAGAAATTCGCAACATTTGAAACTATTGTGGTGATTAGTGGCGGATTTACGATTTTGTTTCAAGAGGGGGCTTTGCTGACTTAATTCTTGGAAGTGTGAAAATTTTGCAAGATATTTCATTTACTTTAATGTAGTAAATAAAATTTCAGGGGCTTAAGCCCGGAATCACTCCCTTAAATACGCCACTGGTGTTGATATAGTGGGGCCGAACAGGCCCATATCCACGGGGGGGCTAGCCCCCCCCCAAAACTTTGGCTGGCCCCCTAAAAGTTTCACGGTAGGCTTGCAAATGAACTATAATATGGTGATGAAGTATAATATGATTGGATCGCCCCCCTAACTTGTATCGCCCCCCCCTAAATTTTTGGGCTGGCTACGGGCCTGGGGCCTAAGGCTTGGGCGCAACACGTCATATAAAATATATAGAAAGAAAATGGATATTGCAGTTTTTTCTCCCATGATTGGTTGGTTCGCAGAATTGAAGTAGTAGCGTCTCTTTCAGCATTGAGTCTATATGAGCCATGGACCTACACCTTAATGTGGGATTCAAACAAACATGTGCTCAGTGGGAATCCAGCTCAAGTCTCTCACGCCATTGGCACGCCACGAAGGAGCTCTTGCTCCCATTATGTTAGAGCTTTACTTTGATGATATGAACAGTTCAGTTTAAGTTCATTCTGGCTCTACTTTTTGATGTCTAAAAAAAGTTCCCATTTTGTCAAATTAAAAAAAAAAAAAAAAAAAGCACCCATTTGTTCACTGAATGGACATTCAAGCTAAGAAGTACAGTGTAAAGAAACCAGCCTTGGCCTTGGAGTAACTCACCTTGAAGAGTCCAATTGAACATTAATCACTTACATTGTTCTTCAGGTTGGTTACCTACACACTGAAACTTTCCATTAGTTATCATTTTCTATCATCATTACTAATGAGAACTCGCAGCGGATATTTAATAACAAGACTAATAATTATGAATGAAATGAAACAAAATATCTAGTTTAACATGGCACGTGTATGCTTTAGGTCAGTGGTTCTCAAACTTGTTGTTACCGCGACCCACATTAAATATTAAAATGTATTCTGTGACCCACCTACTTTTATTCAAATACACATTGTCGTTCTACGTAATTGTGATTTATTTCAAACCAATTAAATTCTGTAATTCATATTTCTAGTTATATATATATATATATATATATATATATATATATATATATATATATATATATATATATATATATATATATATATGTAAAAGTAAAACAGAGCTAACACGCAGTGCTCTACTCCGTGAGAGATTTTGACTTATCCATTCTCTTTCCTCCTAACCCAGCATCTGTACTGACTGTACAACAGGGCAAGGCTCCAAGTAACCACTTACTCTTCACTTCATTAACAAACGCTTCCAATTTTCATTTTCAGAATGGTACTTACTTTGCAATATATGTTGCTGCATCAAAATAAAATTTTCATAATTAAAAGGAAAAATTAAATTAAAAGGAAAAATTAAATTAAAAGGAAAAAAAACTTCTCGCGACCCACCAGAAAGCGGCCCGCGACCCATCAATGGGTCGCGACCTACACTTTGAGAAACACTGCTTTAGGTTAATTGAAACGAATTGAAACGGATTACCAATGTACTGTAACTTAATTACGGTAAAGTGGTGTAATGAAGAGAGTGAAAGAAAGGGGAGAACTTTTCAAAAACCTACGGACACAAAGGTAGTTAATACAAACTCGTAAGACCTAGGATCAAGCCAGGAATGATGACTGCCGCTGCGGCTGTGGTACAGTGCTCTTCATACTAATACGAGGAGATGCTGAGAAATCTTTCGCTTTCCTAAGAGAAACAAGTTAAAGTGAAAGATTTATGATGTATTTATTTAGTTCATAGTCATATTACCCTTTCAATTAAATGCACTTTTTTTTTGGTTTCGGTTCTTCAGATTAACTCCCCAGAAATATTTCTGATTTTTTTGTCCCTTCAGATGACTTTTTCTTAAAGTTTAGAAATAGGTAATAGTCAATGTGGGCTAGGTCACGTGAGTAGGATGAGTGATTCAAGGTTTCAAACCCTAATGTAGGCAATTTATCCATCGCAGTATTGTTTTTGTGTGGGATGCATCGTTATGAAGATAAAAAACTTTTCGAAACAACCTTCTTCTTCAGCTCTGAGTGAAGCCTATCTAGTAATGATGCGTAGGAAGTCCTGATTATTACCTTGTTGTAGATAATCAACAAGGATTATCCCATCTTGATACCAGAAAAACACTACCAAAAGCCTTTGAACTAGATCTTTGCACCCGAATCTTCTTTGGCCTAGGTGAAAAACTTTGACGCTGATCCTTTGATTTTCTTTGTCTCTGGGTCAGGGGTAAAAGTGGATCTGAAAAGGTAGGGGGACGCTTGACGTCATTCCGTCCTCCGTTCCTATCTCTGCCCATTGTATAATTTTAGAAAGTGTGGGGACACCGAAGATATTTTTGGAAGGGAGAACGACGTCCGCCCGCGTTCCTCCCCACTTCTACTCCTGCTCTGGACCTTATAAATAGATCCATGTTTCATCCGCTGTGACTAAACGTACAACAAAATCTTGCTCAAAACGGCTCCAAATATCACCGAAAGCAAGAACCTTTTAATGCTTCTGAGTTGTATGCAAACATTGGAACACCCACTTGGTGGAAATTTTCTCATGTCAGGATGATCATGAATAATGACACTAACACGTTCACGAGAAATACTTAGATCCTTCACTATCACTTTCATAGAAATGCGACGATGTGAGAGAATCATTCCATTCACCTTTTCAACTGTGTAGGGTACAATCAATGTCGAGAGCCTTCCACGGCAGCGTTTGTCTTCAGTGCCAAAATGCTCTGTCCTAAATTGGCAACCCAGTTCTTAACAGTAGCATAGCACGGATCGTGCACCCTCATTTTTGTAGCATCTCATCGTGGATGGCCTTTGCACACTTCCCCTGAAGGAAGAGGAACTTGATGACTCCACTATAGTTTCAACATTGAGCTGCTGACCCGATATGTTCACTCCTCATCTGAAGATAGATACTTATATTACAAATTTAACACAGATTTGAAGTTCGTCTTTGACAAAAATTTTGCATGTGTGCACTTTGATTTATCAACTAGGATAGGACCTAAATTTGATTTTTTTTTCCTTTTTTACGATGTTGTATGTTGAAATTTCCGAAAGTTTACATGCAGCGAATCATGCACGCTAAAATGAAGAGACCACTTTGCTGGAAGCACTACGGCACAAGAGAAGCCATCATCCATGCCAAACGGAACATCGACAAAGATTGACGGTGTGCGATGCCTTCCACACGTATGGCAGAAAGTGATAGAGGTAGGAGGCGATTACATTGGAAGAATGTTAACAGGTGTTTTGTGTATAAAGCCAGGCATGAATAACAATGTTTTCATTATATTTTATTCAGTCCTTAATATATTGTGCTTCAGATATAATAAATACTTATGGATTTTGTGTAAGTAATTCCTACCTTATTTACCTTGAATACAGCTTTTGTGTTAATAGTAAATAGCATAGCACATTCATGCTCACAAGGAACGGACATGAACCTATCATCCGGATATCCGACTCAAACCTAGTTCATTCGATAGACATAACAAAGATATGTTCATGCACAAAAAATTAGATGCCATGGACAACGGAGTAAGGCCCTGGGGCCCATTAACACTGTTAGTATAAAGAAAATCTTAGTCTCGCAGAAATAACTATTGCATCAACACTGTTCATTGGAAAGTCATGGTTTATAGTTCATTCTCTTCAGCATGAAACAAGCTTTTCAGAGGTGCTATGTACTAGAGCCCATAACATACGTGAACAGGAAAAATTGAGAGAATGTCGGAAAAATTCCCTCCCATCAACTTTTGACCCCTCTAGAGTTGCCCTGGGTAAAAGCATACAATCCAAAGGTATCTCAGAAACTACTATAAAGGATAAGAAATGTGTGTACCAAGTTTTGTATTGATAGACAGAATAGGTATGAGGGGAAAGCGTGTACTGGTATGCAAGCTTTTCCTTCATATCTACTCCGCATACAAGAAGGTGTGACGAAATCAAGAACCACTGGGGAGTAACCTGGAAAAGAAGTGTCCAAGATAGATAGTTGTGGAGAACACTTGGAAAGACCTTCATCCAGCAGTGAATTCATAGTAGTTGATTATGATGATGGCGATTATTTTATTATATCTGGACCTCAGAGGTAAACTAAACCAAGTCATAATTTCGTCATTTTACAGGAGAAGGGAAAACAGGTTCCTTAAGTAAGACCTATAGTGCTGTTTTTCAAACTATACTAACAAGGGAACATCTTATATTGATAGTAGAATTGCTCAATCAAACAATGTGCAATCAATAGAAGGGTGAAGAAAAGTGAGAAATCCAGTTTTACAGGCCGACATCCAGAAACACAGGAGATACAGAGGAAAGAAGGATCTAGAATCATGTGAAGATAGCAATACAAAAGATACACTCACACAGAAAGAACTTCAAAATGATTAAAGTTATCAAAATGATATTTACACAACAGTATAGTAAGCAAGCATTCTACCCACAGAGATGCTCGATAACATCATGTGTAATACAGTGTTGCTAACTGAGCTAAAAATGAAGATTTGTTGAATGGCACGGAACACAAATTATATTATCTAGGAACTCTATGAGTAGAACCATACCTGTGAAGTCTTGATGTACAGTGTTGTCAACGTTTAAGGATAAGCCTATATGAATTTCTATGTGAATCTTGAATATAGAAGAGTACATACAGTACATGATTCGAACTAGTTAAAACCAAAATATGAGACAACAAACAAGAATATAGTCACTGAAGTACGAGAATAAGGGACGAAGCACAGTGTTGAAGCAATTTTTCCTAAGTGAAAAATCAGAATAGTATCAAACACAACACATAAAACTGAAATGATGCATGCGCTTTGATTGACAATTGATTAGCAAGCTCACTTTTCTGATGTACGTAATATTGTATCACCTCAAACATTATTGGTGGTCAATTTTTCAGTGTTGCTGTTGATAAAGCGCTCCGCAGTGTGTTGGTACTGTATGTAATCTTCTACATCCAGGATCCATATAGGAATTCATATAGGCCTATCTTCAAACGTTGGCAACACTGTACATCAAGACTTTACAAATATGGTTCTACTAGTGATTAGATTTTCTAGATGTTATAATTTGCGTTCCGTGTCATTTAACAAAACATCATTTTGTGCTCAGTTGGCAACACTGCATTACATATGTCATTAAGCATGTCTGTGGGTACAATATTTGTTTACTATAGTGTTGTGTAAATGTCACTTTGATTACTTTAATAATTTTGAAGTTCTTTCTGTGTCAGTGTGTCTTTTGCATTGCTATCTTCACATGATTCTAGATCCTTCTTTCCTCTGTATGTCCTGTGTTTTTGGGTGTCGGCCCGTAAAACTTTGGATTTCTCACTTTTCTTCACTCTATCGATTGCACATTGTTTGATTGAGCAAGGCTACTATCAATATAAGATGCTCCGTTGTAAGTAACAGTTACAAAGTAGTAGGATCAGTTGCGAATCGTAATCCCTCAAGTAGGGTAGACCCGATAAACTAATAACACCAACATTTAATGTATCATGAAATGTTTAAAATTATAGTCAGAATTCTATTTTCCCTATTGAGTTAAACAAAAGAAACTACCAAATCTATTTATTTTAAAGAACTTTCTTAACTGTATTTATAACACTGTTTAGAGTTAAATTTATGTGCATATATATACTTAGTTGCTTTTTTGATGCTGTTTAACAAACGGTGGCTCAGTGGTAGAGCGTTCACCTTTGGTGTTTGGGGTCCCGGGTTCGATCCCAGCTCCCGCCAAGTGAACTTTGTGGTGGACAAACACCGTGTGCGTGGGATTCCTCGGGGTTCTCCCGTTTCCTTCCACTTTCTTCATTCCACCATTTCATTCATTACTCATTATCACCGTCTCCTTTAGCCTAACCGGAATAAGCGTGGGACGTAAAACTCAAATATTTCATTTCATTTTTTTCTTAAACTGTCATGTCGTCAAAGGAAATGGTCACTTCCTCAAATGGATACTTCGTCAAAAACAAAAGGTCACTCCGTAAAAAGCTTCAAAGGATTGCAATATTGTTAGCAAACAAATAGGATGTGTAGACACAACTTCCGCCATTCTAAACTTTGTGTGTTTGTGCAAATAATCTAAGCATTTCTTCTGCATCGGTAACAAAAATGTGCAGTTCCTTAATATGCGTAAGTGTTTAAAGGTGTTGAAACAATTAACTCATGTAGTTTTGTATTGAAATGCATAGCCTATAATTAAAATTCCACTTAAGTGAATCTTCCTTTTTGCATAGCAAATACAGTTAGTGGAATTTATTTTTCCATTGCATAACTGAAGCGTTTACTCTTGCAATAAAAATTATATAAGTCAAGGTCTTTTTCAACTATTGTTAAGAAAAGGGAAAAATTTTCAGCGCGTCACGCTAATAGATGCCACGCACTACCTGCTCTATTGTTTGACTGCCTGACGCAAATAGATGTCGCTAATATGTAGGCAATTTGCAGATTTAAAACTATCGTAATTATTTAATTGCAACGTAAAAACTGTATTATTTCAAATTAATTATTTTACAATAGCATAAGGTCCGTAAGTATATTTAGATATGAGTGTTATAACATTTATGTATTTCTACAGTAATATACTGGTATTGCGTATAAATTTAAACTGCAGTGGCGGATGCAGTGCAGCTCGGGTCCGGGGGCTAGGACCCCATCTTATTGAATTTAAGCACTTGCTGTTAATTATTAGGACAAGGTCTGTAACCATATATTTACGTAGATTGAGAAGACATTGGAACATTAATATTTGTGTAAACCACATTTGAGTTGGTAGGAAAACTAATTATATATATATATATATACAATTAGAGCTTTTAAGCTACTATAGATAAAGCGGGCCGAAGGTTCGATCGCCACAACTGGTATTAGTTAGCATGCAAACGTTGTATAATATATATTAGCCCTCCTCGCTGGTCTAGTGGCTAGCACGTGTGTCTTTGGTTCACATATTCTCGGGCTTGAATCCCTATGGAATGAATTTAATTTCACAATCGTTCGCTTGCATTACTAGTTTGTCTCCTTTAACCTAAAGGGCATAACTGTTGAACGTCAAAGTAAAATGTTAATTTCATTTTGTGTATAATGTTAGATCTCTAGAACCTTTTTTAACCTTTCTCAACCTATATCTCAAGCTTTCTCAACCTTTTTTAACTAAGGACAAACTTTACTAAATTCTCACAGCACACTTGTTCAATTTTTTACTACTAATAATATACATTATTATAATGTAAGAAAATTTCTAAGAAAATAGTGACTCTATGAAGTAATTGTTGCTGCTGCTGAAGGCGTTGACTGTTAGTAACTGTCTCAAAACTGACACTACCTCTGTTTACTAATTATTAAATGCTTCATGATTTTTAAAAAGCTAAAATTTCGCGAGACCTTCTACGGGTCTAGCGACACACAGGCTGAGAACTATTGGTCAAGAGGCCTACAACATAAACTGTGTCACCACCTACAGTACACTGAGAAAAAAAAATGTAGGTGGCATACTTAAAAACGTAGGATACATTCGTAATTCCTGTAGTTTCTGGACTTAACGTACAACCGTATATAACATCCTGCAGCAAACGTATAGCTGAAAAAGTATGTATTATACGTACTGTCTGCACAAGTGCAATGACGTCATTCGTGTGACGTTATCTGCAGTAACAAGTATATACGGAGGTAATATCTAGCTTTGTGACGTCAGGGTCGTATGTAGCATGTGGGTTAATAATGACGACATACACTGACTATCAGGACGGAGCATGATTTCAAGAAGTATGCAATATACGTTCTGTACGTATGTTTCTTGCGTTCAACCCCGAGACAGCATCTATATTGTACTTGTGCCCCATACGTACGACTAGATACAGTATACGTATTGTACGTATGTATTATACAGATTTTCCTTATGTCGCACACAGCTTGTCCAGATACAGCATACAGAATATCCGTATGCACCATACAGAGTGCATATATGTAGCTTACAGACTGTCTGCATGCAGCATATAGATTATACGTATGTCGCGTACAGGTTGGCCATATGTAATGTATAGATTGGATGTATATAGCTAATAGGTTGTCCATATGAAATATACAGATTTTACCTGTATCGAATACGTATTGCCTTCTTGTAATGTATGGATCGGACATATGCAGGATCTAGAGTGTACGTATAGTGCACCATTATTAAAGTGCTGCAACATACTGCAAAGTGCATGATACATTCTTACTGTAATGTTGTCAAATATTGTTTTACTCTGTATGAAAACAAAAATAGCTTAAAATATGGTTGATCTCCTTTGTGCCAATAATAATAAAATTAACAATACTACACTTTTCAAATCTTAGTTTGGAGCAGTGAAACTGTCCAAAGAAATGTATTTACCTGCAGGGTGTCCTATAAGTTTGGGCTTCCTGCTAATTCGTTGGAAAGCTACTTGCAAAGTCAAGTGTTGAAAAGTGACACAAGCGTTAATTTTAAAATTATGGGCACAAAGCAGGGGCGGATCCAGGACGGACTTCTGGGGGGGGGCGGTCGGCGGTAATACTGCTACTTTTAAGAGCTCCAAACTTGTTATGGATGGGTTTATTTATATATAAAATAAGAAAGTTTCCTCTTGTGGGGGGGGCGATCGCCCCGATCGCCCCTCTCTGGATCCGCCCCTGGCACAAAGGAGGTTAACCATGTATTAAACTATTTTCGTTTCCATACAGAGTAAATCAATATGTGATATATTACTGTAAGAATTTATCATATGGTTTGCAGTTAGTTAGTTGCAGCACCTCAATAATAATGCAAAATGCACAGCCTTATACAATCCTATATTCAAACTCAAACAAGATTTACGTACAATCATTTATTAAGCTGTTATCATCCATTGCTTGTACGATATAAAGATTATTTTACCTCATTCTTTTCCTTAATAGTATCTTCTACTAAAGTGCAGTTGTTACCACAAGAGGCCTGAATAGAATTTTCCAGAAATAACTTCTCTGTACATTTTAATTAACAGTTTTTTTTTGTTTTTTTTTTTAATGTCGCAATAATTAAAAGTGTGGTGTCAGCCGGAAACGCATTCGCTTACAATATTATTCCTACTCAGTACTCGCCATTAAAAATGAAACACCAAGAAGGAGACTGGGTAGATGCGCCAAAGTTCCCAGGCCGATACCTAATAGTAAGTGCAGAATACTCTTAAACGTTCGCTGTATTCGCTGTGTGACAACGTGGTGACAGCGGAGGCGTTGTGCAGCCATCGACTAAACATATTTATTCTTCCCTGCTATAGACATTCTGCAAATTTGGACTTTCCTGGATGCATCCTTCTTAGTGCAACATTTTAAGGAAAGAGCAATTTAACAGTCTCATACATTGCTTAAAGAAAGAGCAATGATTCTCAGAATTACTCGGAAGATATATATACACAATAATTTAAAACGGTTATTTCAAACTTTGCAATTCAAAGCACGAAAAGAACTATAGATAAAGGAACACTGATTTTAGCCAAATAGTAATTAGTAAACTCAATCACACTCAGTACCATTAGTTGCTTGGTGTTATCCGTAAGTCAGAGATCACGGTATCTCATTTCGTATAGATTTTTGCATTTGTTTAACGCTAAAAATGTATTTTATCGCTAATTGAACCCAGTACCATATATATACCGACAGGACGTACCTTAGTCACAAGGTGACATGAGTGAAACACTAAACTATTCGATTGACACCTGCGGCCTTGTCAACACTAGAGAAAGTTACAAAGTGATTAAGTAAATACGGAACATAGTTCATACAAAGTATAGCGATGTATGAAATCTCCGTTTCATACGACTTGGATAAAGGATACATCTGAAATAGCAACAAAGAAATATATAATGATTTCTCTGGATAATTTGGATTAGTCCAGAATTCGAACACACACACGCTGGTAAGTCCAACATTTTTTTTTTTTTTTTTTAACTTCTTTCTTCGGATTCCCAATAAAGTTGACTACTGAAAAGCTGAGTTATAGATTCTGTATTAAAACAACACCTTCGCTAGACATGTTCAGTATACACATTGTCTTACATACAGAACAATACATTAGTTATTAATGCATGTCTGAAATAATAGTGCTTCGTATAGAATTTTACTTCATCCAATCGCAATAGCACAAAGATAAAAAATATTGCTAGGGATAATGTTCTTATTACAGAGAAAAAGAATTAAAATGACTTAACATTAACAATCATTTTCTTTAAACAGAGATAATATTTTATTATAATTTATGGAAGAAAGAAATAATTTGTAGTACAGTATCTTTATTAGGGTTATATATTCGTACAAAATAATGTAAGTACAACTGAGTCTGTCTTCAGAAAGGGCGTACTTTTAGCCACAACCTACACTGCTTCTTTTGACTGTCTTTCAAGCAGAATCCTGGTTTGATGCACGAAATACCTGCAACAAAAATCAGAAAATATTTAAAATGTTATATTCAGTGTGCTTAATTTGGTTGTACTTAACAATACAAAGTATCTTAACATTTTTGAGATTAAATGGACAAAATCTGTTAGGTCAGGTATGGACTTTTGGGTTGCACGTAGAAAAACTATGAAGTGTTTATTGATGCTGAACAACAACTCAAAATGTATTACCATTCAAAAGTAAGTGGGTACCTCAATGGTGTTCGGGCTACCATGGGGTACCTAATGTCTGTATTTTTTAGATATATGAAAATATATGTCTCTAAAATGTAAGGAACTGACATCTGTTTACCGAAAACCTCAACTCGGTAAGCCTTATGGATATCGAGATATGGGAAAATAAAGAGCGACACTACAGAACTGTGGAGTTTGCGTACTAGATGGTGCAGTTTCGGAAACGTAATTACGAGGGCTTACAACAACCTCAAAAGTAGTTTCAATTAAATACACTACACACACGCCCTGATGGGGGTTTTCGGGTACCATGATATTCCCAGAACTCTCATTTCTAAATATTCTAAAATATGTCTTAATAACGTTTTAAAGAACGTTAGAGGTGTGTGTTTACCGAAACCGCAAGTCGGTACGCCTAACAGTTACCGAAATATGGTGAAATAAAAAGCGACACCATAGGTACGTGGAGCTTGCATATTAGACAGTACAATTTAGAAAATTAATTAAAATATGACTATCAAGATATTGTCAAATAAAGGGAGGATCCATATAGTTATGGGGTTTTCGTGTTAGGTGGTAAAATTTCCGAAACCAGTCATGTAAAGTTAATAAGCATCAGTAGCAATTTCATCTTAAAATAATTAGGTATTTCCATGGAGTTTAAGAACATCATGGGGTCTACCAAGATTAAATTTTAAAAGTTTTGTAAAATATATTTTGACATTTGTAAAGAGTATTAGAAATATGTATTTACCTAAAAGTTCCAGCTAGTACATCTAGCAGCTAGAGAGACACCATACAATAAAAGCGTGTTAGATCTTGAAATTTCAGAAAACAATTATTGATCCTAACAAAAGTTAAATAAGATGGTACTTATATGGGTTAAGTGAGAACCTCAGACTCGTCAGTACAATTTCGATCGAAAGATTAATTCAGCTCTAAATTTTCTTTGGACAATTCCAAGCGTTCATCGGGCTCTGAAATAAAGTGAACATTTTTTGTCAATATCTAATATAGCAAGCGAGATATAAGGAATTATGTATTTTATGACGTCGTAAAAATAGAGACCCACATGGATTTGTACTTTTGAGTATTTGCTGTAAGAAGAAGAAATTTCAGAAAACAACCGTATATACCTTAATAGACAATTAAATGGGCGGGGGCACAGTGGCTTAGTGGTAGAGTGCTTACCTCTGGTGTATTGGGTTCTTGGTTCGATCCACGGCCAAGTCAGTTTGTAGTGGACATCGTATTCGTGGGTTTTCTCGGGGTACTCTCCTCCCACCTTTGCATTCCATCAATTCTGTCAACAACATTCACTTGCTTTAATCATAATCTCCCTGAGACTAAAATGCATAATCGTGGGTCGCTACACTGAAATATTTCCTTTTATTTAATTTTAAAATTAAATAGGGAGTTAAGTATGATCGTATTTCTATGGGTTAAGTGAATACTCCAATAGTTTCTGCAAAAAAAAAAAAGATTAGTTAAATACCCTACCACTAAGCTACTGTGTCCCCGCCCACTGAATTGTCTATTAAGGTATATACAGTAGTTTTCTGAATTTTTTTCTTTTAGGAAAGACCCAAAAGTACAAATCCATAAAGATCTCTATTTTCACGTCATAAAATATATAATTCCTTATATCTTATTTACTATCTTAGATATTGACAGCGAATTTTCATTCTTTTGCACAGCTCGATGAACCCTTGGAATTGCCTGAAGAAAACCTAGGACTGAACTAATCTTTCGATCGAAATTGTACTGAGGTACTGATTTAACCCATAGAAGTACCATCTTATTTAATTTTGTTGCGACCAATAATTGTTTCCGAAATTTCAAGCTTTTATTTCACAGTGTTTCTCCAGATGTTAGATGTACTAGCTGGAAGTTTTGGGTAAATACATATTTCAAATACTGTTTACAAATGTCAGATTATATTTTCAAAAGCTTTTAAAATTTAATTTTGGTAGACTCCATGATGTTCTAACACCCCATGAAGATATCTAATTACTTTAAGATGAAATTGCTACTGGTGTTTATTAACTTTCCATGACCGATTTCGGAAATTTTAGCATCTAACACGAAAACCCCTTAACTGTGTTGGTCCTCCCTTTATTTGACAACATCTTGATAGCCGTTAGTCATATTTTAATTCAATTTCCGAATTGTAGCGTCAAGTATGCAAGCCCCACATACCTATAGTTTATTTTCCCATACCTCGGTATCCATAAGGCTTACCGAGTTGCAGTTTTCAGTAAAAAAAAAAAAAAAAAAAATCAGTTCTTTACATTTTAGAGACATGTATTTCCATATATCTAAAACGCAGAAATTAAGTACCGCATTGGAACTCCATTGGAGTACTCACTTACTTTTGCATAGCAGGGTAAAAACGCCAGTGGTTCTCACTTTAAGGTTGAAAACATACTATTTTGTCTCTTCTCTGAGCATCGTGAATCTGTCGGAGCTGTACCATAGTTGGAAAGACTCACTGATCCTTCCTATAATGACCATGTAGTTAGAATTAAAAAAGGAGTAGCCGTTGGAGGAAAAACAATATTTTAAAATCCTTGCACCAGTAGTCGTCACCTTAAAATCAAAATGTTCCAGTAGTAGTCAGGATTTTCTACCAGTGTTCGTCACTCAAATAACTTGACATAATTTATTCAAAAACGCACTGTGTATCAGTTTAGGGTTAAGAATACAATATAAAGTAGTAAGCTTAATAACTTTGCATCACTTTTAGCACTCAAGAAATAAAATAAAAACGTTTTTACATACTTTTTAAAGCAATTTCAGAGAGAAAAATGTTAACTGAATTCAAAAGTTAACTGTATATCACTTCCACGTTAAGAGTACAATATTAAATACTATGTTTAATAACTATACGTCACTTTAAACTCTCAAGAATGAAAATAAACGTTTGTACATACATTTTAAAAACAATCTGAGAAACAAAATAAGTTAACTGAATTCAAAATTTAATTATACATCACCTTAAGCTTGAGAATACACTATAAAATACAGAGATTAATAAAAAATGAAATCTTTAAGTTTAACGTCCCACGATTATGCCGGTTAGGCTACAGGAGACGGAGATAATGAGAAATGAGTGAAATGGTGGAATGAAGAAAGTGGGAGGAAACGGGAGAACCCCGAGAAAACCCACGAGCACGGTGTTTGTCCACTACAAAGTCCACACGGCGCGAGTTGGGATCGAACCAGGGACCCCAAACACCGGAGGTTAACACTCTACCACTGAGCCACCGCGTCCCCCTGAGATTAATAATAATGCATTACTGAAGAATGAAAACAAAAATGTTTTAGCTACCTATATTGTATTTACATGTTACCGGTATTTCTCATTAACTTTTTTTTTTTTTTTTTGATACCTCATGATCAAGTGTAGGGATGCGCAAGAGAAAAGATTTGAGATTGTCTCCTCTCGAAAATGTGCCGCGAAAGTTATGTCTCGTCTCGAAAACTGGATCCGTTTCTATTGGAAGAGCTCTATCTCGTCTCGAATTTCGTAACAAAAATTCTGTCTCGTCTTGTCTCGTGCGCATCCCTAATCAGGTCCATAGCCAAAAACTTCATTTCGGAGGGGGTTCGATAGGGCTTTGGGATATCCGAATTTAGATATAGATAATCGATATTGACAAACTATCGAAACTTGTTCGAAATATCGAAAAATACAGCAATATCGAAATATAAACAATATCAAAAATCGAAAATATAGAAATATGAAAGAGATCAAAAATATGGATATATCGATCAAAAATGGATATATGATCTTGGAATACGATTTGGTGGAATAATGAGGGAGAAAAATAATCATTGATTAAATATTAAATTGAAAAGAAATAAGAGCCTGACGCTCAAATACTTATCTATCCGGCACCCATCTTGATCCCCATAAAATATCATGAAGTGCTTCATTGATTCTAAACCCAATAATAGTAATTTAACAATAAACACAATATATAATTTACTACGCACCTTGAAATGTAGAATTAATGATTGTAATCCCCAGCTTTCCAACAGACCTTTGATTTCTCCAAATGAAGATTCGGATATCTTGTTTCTTCTCAAGCAATAATGGGTTACAATAATCAGTTGCAGTCCAAAGCCAAGTCACTAAGTTAAGCATGAAAATAAAGAATTCATTAGTTAGATGCATACAAAATCCTACGCATATAAATCCGAATCTACTTGTATTAAATTGTAAATTTAAACAAACTAAATTATACTACTTTGGAAAGCGTCTCCAAATATAATGTTTTCATTCTAAAGTGAAGGAATTTTTAAAATCGGATGACCCGTTTGCGCTGTACACTCGCTATGCGTCCAATGTGAAATGAAAATGCAACATTGCCATTTACCTGGACCCACAACGTAAGTGAGTGAAGTTACTGTCTTTTACGCTAACATGTCGATGGCCAGCCCCCGTTTCAAACAGTAACTTCATTCACTTATGTTGTGGGTCCAGGTAAATGACAACGTTGCATTTTCATTTAAAATTGGGTGCATAAAGAGTATACAGCACAAACATCTCGTCCGATTTTTTTTAAAAAGTGTTCACTTTAGATTGAAAACGTCATATTTCGAGATGTTTTTCCTCTTACATTTTGTTGTAACTCTGATAATAACAGAGTTATCCTATGTCAGGGAACGTTTGAGACATCCTGTATACATCATAAGAAGTTCCTTTCTAAATTCTACACGGATGTGGTTTCATTGAATGTGAGGTGGGTGATACACATTAGGCCTTTTGGGAGTACGTCACACGGACGACCGTAATTTTGTGTTCAAAATTTTTATGAATTGATGGGATATGTGATACATATGGCCACGGACTAGAATTTTCTCAGTATGTGAAATATGCAATCAGATTTCATGCAGCTTAATTTGGTGAAAAGCTATTGCCAATTGAACGTTACATTTACCTCTTTCTTGCAGATGTTGAACCATGCCGTTAGCACGTGAGGAATGGATCGAAATAATCAAACTGTGGGGCGGGAGGAGTATATGTGCAGTGGTTGCCGATTGCAGTCATCCACAATGTGACTCTGTGTCACATGTTTCAGTGTCACAGTAATTAACTAAATTTGAGAAGACGGGGACATTCGTGAACATACATCGTAGCGGTTCAAACTCGCGGAACCTTTTTCCTTCCCCATTTTGAACCGGTACATGAAAATGCCATTTTCTTCATGCTTGCCTGCGCCGATTTTGACAATTCCTTCACTAGTCGATTTCTCTCGTCGAGTATTACAAGAATCAGTTAAAATCTTGCGGCCCTTTTTTCTTCCCCACTTTGAACCGGAAAATGAAAATGAGATTTTCTCTATGTTTGCCTGCGCCGATTTTGAAAATTCCTTCATTCCTTCACTAATCGATTTCTCTCGACGAGTACTACAAGAATCAGTTAAAATCTCGCGGAACCTTTTTCCTTCCCCATTTTGAACGGGTACATGAAAATGCCATTTTCTCCATGTTTGCCTGCGCCGATTTTGAAAATTCCTTCACTAATCGATTTCTCTCGTCGAGTATTACAAGAATCAGTTAAAATCTTGCGGCCCTTTTTTCTTCCCCACTTTGAACCGGAAAATGAAAATGAGATTTTCTCTATGTTTGCCTGCGCCGATTTTGAAAATTCCTTCACTAATCGATTTCTCTCGACGAGTACTACAAGAATCAATTAAAATCTCGCGGTCGTCTTTTCTTCCCCATTTTGAACCGGTACATGAAAATGCGATTTTCTGCATGTTTACCTGCGCCGATTTTGAAAATTCTTTCAGTAATTTATTTCTGTTGTCGAGTACTATAAGAATCAGTTAAAATCTCGCGGGCCCTTTTTTCTTCCCCAAGCCAATATTTTTGTATATTTTGAATGTATTCAAGTATGGAACAAAAGTATTATATAATTCCCTTAGTAGGTTTCTCAACTTCATATTTTTCAACTTAAATTTTATTTATTTTAATTATTTATTTTCTTGTGACTCAATATTTAATTGCAATCGTTCATTGGGGAGAAGGGTGGCCATTCTCAAATATATAAATATAGTATTCTTAAAATTTATGTGTTCTCGTACTATTAGTTTCTTCCACTAGACCTGGAAATTGAAAAATTAATACCTGGAAAACTGGAAAATTCAGGGAAATTGAGTTCCATATTTATATATGAACACTGCTATTTACAATTTTTTTTCGAATAGGGAGAACTGTACAAAAGGGTGTTTTGGGAATGGTATAACAATAGGTTTCTGGGAGTGTTGTTCGAAATGAAATCTTTAAGTTTTACGTCCCACTATTATGCTGGCTAGGCTAAAGATAACGGGGTGTTGTTCGCAGTGTTGAATTCAGACATTTACACCCGGGGGGAATGTCAACTGCTCGGGGGAGGGTTATTTTTCTGTATTTTTTTCAAGAAAGCAGCATATTTAACAATTCCATTCACATACACATCTTACCTAATATTGAGACTAATTGCTGATAAATATTCAATGAGATTATAATTTTAAGAAAACAATCGTTTGATTTCATCTAAAACATTAAATAAAGACTGGCAAAAATAGTTTAGACTAAACTTTAACTGCTATTTACAGTAACTATTTTTATTATTTCCTATATTCAGTAATTACTGTTTGTTACTAATGTAAAAATTTTTAAAAAGATTTAAATTAACTGAAATATTTTTTCTCCTAAAACAAACATACTTAGGAATATCTTAATAAAAAGTTATCATTCTTTCTCACACTTCTGATTCTAAATCAAACATATTAGCCTTGGTTTCTTCACTGCATATACATCAATAGTTTAGTTGACGAAATCTTCAGTAGGATTAGTGCCGTGTCGTGGAAAATCAGCGCTTGGCGCGAGAGTATACGACGGCATCCCCGTATATATGAGTGAGGTCGACAGACCAGCCGCCAAAGGTGGGAAAATTTTAAAAAGTAAACCCTGCTTTTCCTTGATTTTGAGCACTTTTCATTACTTTTTTCCTTTCATTTTATATATGTCCACATGTATTTCATTCCTCTGTTTTTCTTTCCTTCTTTTTTCTTTTTCCCTCCCGAATTTTTCACCCTTACTTCGGCGCCCGGGGCCGTCGCCCCGCTTGCCCCTCCCCCATGGAACGGCACTGAGCAGGATCTTGGCCACCTTCAATAGCAATCTTTCACTTATATACTATTATCATATTGATAAATTCTATATAAGTCTCTAATCAAGGAGGGATAACTGTTCCTCCCTGATCCCTCTAAATGACGCCCACTGAATCTCACCCTTTAACTGAATTATTTTAATTAAAGAAAGATGTGTTTACTTTAACAATCGTAAAACACATTTACGTCTGTTACTTCCGATGCGAGAAATGGGATTTAGGCGCCCTATTTCAAATAATGTAGGAACTGTATATTTTCAAGAACTGAAGTCTGCTGACATGAGAGATTATATGGAATGATCGAAAGATCTTCCCTATCTTTCCTTTCGTATCTCAACCTGTGCTAGTGCTACCTACTAATATATATATAGGGCGAGAGTATAGTACCTACTAAAATACAAACCTTTCTTCAACAGTTAACAATTTCATGTTCTGCCAAACTCAGTCATAGCGTTAAGAAATACAAGTTTTATTCACTATTTGGTATTCTATCTTAGATGTTACATGTTAACATTTATATAGAATGGGTCTGCGTCATTTATATGTATATTGAGAGATCGGATTTCGTCTGCACGTACACGGACAGAAAAGCAAATAATTGGGTGAAGTAATTTCTACATTTTGTGACTGAAATTTTGGGAGTTTCTCCGGGGGGGAATGAATTTTCTTCGGGGGGGAGATTCCCCCCGGGCTACCCCCTGAATTCAACCCTGGTTGTTCGGTGGGGGTCAATGTTGCCAATTTTGGGTAAAGTCGCTAAATAAGGGGAATTCGACCTCAACGATAGCGTAGGTTGACCATAAAATTTTCAGTTAAAAACGGACAGGTTCTTGCAACCCTAGACTTTTAGATCTACCTTTGTTCTTATCAGTGCCTTGATATCAGATTTCCTCCTCTCTCTCTTTGTTACAGAACGGGTACTTATGAAAAAGGAAAGACACGTTGAAATTTGTTCAACACACAACCAACTGCTAAAACCTCTGCTGCCTTTCGAGCAGTACTGCGAACTATAGAGTATGTTTAATATAGGGAATTTCAGTTCAATTTTTGCCTCTTTGTTATTATTAATTATTAATACTTTTAAAAGGAGTAAAGATACTGGGTTTGTTATTTACTTCTTTCATTTACATAGAACGGGACGAATACTACTTTTTCCATCTACTGACGGGACGGCCGGGACACGCCACTAAAACGGGACTGTCCCGGTCAAAACGGGACGTATGGTCGCCCTACGATAGCGACAAAAAATATTTTTTTCCGATTGGAGACTTTTTTGGGTGATTTTTAAATGACGATTTACCTACTTACACATTTAGCGACTTTCTGCTCCAAACAAAATGTTCATCTGTAGAGAAGCATTATTAGTTCAAAACAGTTTTTACGTTCTTTTTTTCTGTTTGTTTGTTTTAATCAGCGCAACTGATGAAGAGTTTGGAAATACAGCATACTCACTGCCCCACAATCCTGCATTGTTATGTTACCCTTGCCCTCTAACGAAGAACAACTACAAACTTGATGTCCTTTAGTTCGCAGAGTTTCCGTTGAGAAACACACGTAATACATCATTACCGATAGCAACAAGATTAGCTATAGATTGCGTGAATAAAGGCGAAGAAGATGTTTGTTATATTTGTCCTTTGGGGTCTTTTAATTATTCTGCACTTTTCTTTTACAAAAAAATGATCCCTGAATTAAAGGATTGGTTGCGCCCTATTTACAAAGATGTGAGTAGAACCAGCGGCGCAAATCTGTCTTCAACATTGGGAGGGGGGGGGGTAAGACCGTTACCATACTTTTTTTTGACGATGTCCAAAATACTTATGAAGTTGAAAAACAATGTTGTGGAGGATCAGAGTTGTTTTCAGCGTTGGGAGGCTGCAGATTTGAGGCTTATTCTGGGGGACATCTATTTTATCTCACGTTCCTTTGTAGCAATCGGACAAAAATAATCAAATTTCTCCCAAAAAACACATTTCAAATCGGATTATTGGGGAGAAGTCCCCCTCAGTTCCAAGATTGGAGGGGACATGTATCCGTCATCCCCCCCCACGGATTTGCGCCAGTGAGTAGAACATATTGTTTAGTTTACATCTACAACTTTAAAACAATGCTTATAGACAATGAATTTCTCTATTATTTTTTATAGCGACTTTTCACCCAAAATTGGAGTCGTCATATCCCGTTTCGCAAACTTATTGCCAACATTTTGGAAACTGGTTGCGAAGAGAGCTACAATGGATGAGTCGAGTTATTTCGTCGCTTCCGCTGTGAACCTAAGTACAAGATTCCAAAGAGATTAAGAAAAAATGAAATGAAACCTTTGAGTTTTACGTCCCACAGTTATGCCGGTTAGGCTAAAGGAGACGCTGATGATAAGCAATGAATGAAAGGTGGAATGAAGAAAGTGGAAGGAAACGGGAGAACCCCGAGGAAACCCACGCACAAGGTGTTTGTCCATCACAAAGTTCATTTGACGGGGGCTGGGATCGAACCCGGGACCCCAAGTACCGGAGGTGAACGCTCTACCACTGAGCCACCGCAGCTCTTAAGAGATTAAGAGTCACAAACATAGTCACTTTCAATTTTGTAATATATATAGGTCTATATATTGCATCACTGACTAATAACTAAAATCCTTGGATTGTATATATAAAAGTCGCCCCCTGCCCGTAAAAAGCTTCATTCGAACTCGGAATCGAACAATTGCATCTGTAAAACAGTGCTGATTTGATTTTAACGTTCCTTTCAGCAGCAAGGCTGTATGAGACGTGGACCTACAGATTAACGTGGAATCCGAACCACATAAGCTCCGGCCGGGAATCGAAAAAATGAAATGAAATCTTTGAGTTTTATGTCCTACGGTTATGATGGTTAGGTTAATGGAGACGGTGATGAGTAATGAATTAAATAGTGGAATGAAGAAAGTGGGAGGAAACGGGAGAACCCCGAGAAAACCCACGCACACGGTGTTTGTCCACCACAAGGTTCACTTGGCGGGGCTGGGATCGAACCCGGGACCCCAAGCACCAGAGGTGAACCTTCTACCACTGAGCCACCGCGGCCCCCGGCCGGGAATCGAACCCGGGTGTCCCACGCCAAAGGCGTGTTCACTAACCACTTAGCCACGAGGGAGCTCATCTATAAGGCAGTGTAAGCAAACAAAAAAACGCACACTGGATGTTTGCGCAACTGAGGATCAAAACATTCTCAATGGAGTATGAGAAATAGTTAACGCCAATCAAAGTGTGCTTTTGCTTATTTATTACTTCGTTAATACTTAATTCCTTCTAGAAATAGTGAAACTATACTATGAAGAAACACTAATAAACTAATAACAATTACGTTGTATTTCTTACCACACCACGACCATTTTTACCACCCATAGAATTTGAACCTAGTACTATACTGCATTAGTCACGCCGTAACGAAAGATGAACATCTGGCACTCGTAGCTGTTGAAGCTACCTGTATATCACGCGGCCTGCGTTGGTACTCCTCAACATAAATACCTCACAGCCCAAAGCCAGGAAACATCACAGACAGAAGACAGGGGCACAAGCAGTGCCTGACACTTCACGAACTCTAAACCCGCCAAGACTCAACTCAACATGACCTTCAATTACGTTCTAGAAACCAAACCAATGCTAAGGCACAAACTTACCAACTTCCTATATGAAAACACAAGAAAAAAAATCTAACTTTTTTGGTTCCAAAGTGATGACATAACAATAATACTAAAAAGGTTTTAATTTTCAGTAACCCAAACATTAATTAACTAGGGAACATAACAAAGCAAAAATAAATAAAAATAAAAATAAATTAAATTAAAAAATAAAAATCTGACAAGTAAACTCTCCCTGACTACCTTTTTTTTTTTTTTAATTTCAGTGAGGCTGTATAATATGTTAGTATCTTCGTAAAATATATATATTTCAATGTAAACAAGTTCTTTAAACAAAAGAAAGCTTTGTAGTAGAGCGCTTACCTCTGACGCGTTAGGTCCCTGGTTCGATTCCTGCTCCCGACAAATAGCCTTTTGGTGAACACTGTAGGTGTGGTTATTCTTAAGACTTTCCAGTTTCCTTACATTTTCTTGATTCCACCATTATCATGTATCTCATTGTCACCTTCTCTCTTACATTGATGTACAATCATGGGGCGTTAAACTAAAAGCAAAAAAAAAAAAAAAAAAAAAAACAAATTTGCAAATATCCTAGTAAAAATGAGTTTTCTAGACTACACAAGTGGCCCCGCGTAGGGTAGTCGCTAGCGCTCTCGCCTTCGGTGCGAACGGTTCCGGGTTCGATCCCGGGGGAGAACTCGGTCGAAAAAGTATCAAAAGATTTTAAGTCCAGCCATCCTGAATGAGGTTTCCTTGGGTTTTCCTCATTCACAGCAGGCAAATGCCGGAGTGGTACCTAACATATAGGTCCCAGGCCGTTTTCTTCCTTCCCCAATCCTTTCTTCCCTTCCTTTCCCCGGATAGTGTACTCGCCGAGGAAAGTCATCCCTCATATGGGGTAACAAGGCCATTGATGCCGAAAGCCCAGAAATCTAAATCCTAAATCTTCACTACACAAGGAAATTTCCGCGCTGAAAACGGTTTATTAGCAATTATGTTAAGCAGTCCTGTAGTAAATCTGCACCAAGTAATAAATCGTCACATATAAAATGGAATGAATAAACACATAACATTCATTTTGCTACCTTGAAACATAATATGTTTCAAAACATTAATATTCAAAGTTTTTTCAAAATTCAGATTCACCCATTCCATTCTCCTCAATCATTTACGAGTTACAATAGTAAGAATTGTAGTCATAAACTACATTACTTACTTAGTACTATATTAAAGCAAGTTACACTAAAAGAATATATAATTAATGGGAATATTTAACTAAAGTAATAGTTAACTATTGTACTTACCCAGGCTTCCCAGGTTTCCTTCCTCTCTTCTGTTCCGTTTGTAAACAACCTCGTTTCGCAAGCAAAAGACGGTAGTTCAATGACGTCAGCCATGGCGAAAGAAAGAGTGTCTATAGGCGGTCTGGATCTTACACACAGATGGACGTATATAACGTATAGCTGAAGTATTTAACATACGTATACGTATGTAAAATACAGAAGATTGTTAGATATCAGACATCCTGCAGAGACATGATGTAATATCTAAGCGGGTAAAAGGCAGTACCTATGTAGTATATGGATAAAGTACGCTCCGTACAGATTTCCTTAGTAAACATAACGAATCCTTGTATTTGTACAATATACCGCTGTCCGGATAATGGATTTTTCTCAGTGTATATAATGAAATGATACATTATATACACACAACGATTTATACTATAATTAATACAGGGTTCATTATGAAAGTAATGAGCATTGCTTTAGAAAATAATGAGCATTGTTTTATTGTTCCGATTGTTACAAATCTTTAAAATTTCTCAAAATACGCTCCTTCTGCATCGATACACTTCTGGAGACGTGTTTTCCACGCCTGGAAGGCATCTTTAAAGTCCTCGGCTGGAATGGCTTTTAAAAACCTTGTAACATGGGCTTGAATGTTCTGCACGGAGTCCCAATGTTTTCCTTTGAGGCGTCTCTTCAAACGGGGAAACAAAAACAAGTCACTAGGAGCCAGGTCAGGACTATAGAGGGTGGGGGACCACTGGGGTTCTGCTCCGGGCCAGGAAGTCGACGACGGTGAAGGCGATGTGACTTGGTGCATTGTCGTGGTGGAGTTTCATTGAGTCTTTGATGTCACTTCGAACGCGGGCCACCCTGGGTTTCAGTCTCTTGAGCACTTCTAGATAAAATCCTGCGTTGACGGGTCGTCCTGGTGGCGCAAACTCGAAATGGATGATTCCTCGAACGACGAAGAAGACAATGAGCATGGTTTTGATTCTGGATTTGCTCATGCGCGCCTTTTTGGGACGGGGGGAGGATGAGGTGTGCCACTCCGCACTCTGCCTTTTGGATTCTGGATCGTATTCGAACCAAGGGTGGATAACTTAACGAAATGTGCAATATTTACAATTTGTTATCTGTTACGGTTACTATTTTGTAACCCATTTCTGCACCTAGTTAATAACGTTATTAGTCAGTGTAACTTTTAAAATGGTACGCTCTGAATTACGTTACAATGAGTAACGATACTCAATGGAACATTCTGCATTTTGGTACTGTAGTTACAGTTACAACGGGATTAGCGTTACTCGAAATACCCACCTATGTCGTACCTGCTTGAGATTGTTAAGATAAAACTGGTTCCACTGAATACCAGTTCTCTCTCGAACCCAAAGTATTTTGTTCCTTGATTTTAGCGATATGAAACATATTGAAATTCTGCAGAACATTTTTGTGTAAGTAGACATATTTTTGTTATGATGAGTACCATTTCTATGTTTATCTTTTCTTTATTGGTTACCTTTTGTACCTGTATTTCATCTTCTTCAATTCTGAGGGTCTTGGAGTTACACTTGAATAACGTTTAAACATCCTTGGCGACAGGGAGTCTAAGGTTGGCTTTAAAAGAATCTCCATTATACTAGTAAATAAATTCCACTTTTTTCAGTCTGTTTTCTTTTTCCTCATAGTTAAGATTCAGTAAACACCTTAGGCCCCCAGGCACATGTCCTTTGAGAATAGCATTACTTTGATTGCTCTGTATTTAAAAAGAGGAAAAAGAGAAATGATCAAAGAGTGAAGTTTTTAATATAAGCTTATTGATAAGATTTTTACTTCTTGTGATGACACTGCCAATAGTTGAGTTGATTTGGAGTTTAACGTCCTTTTCGGCAGCGAGGCTTTATGAGACGGGACCTATTGATTAATATGGAATCGAAACCACATGTGCTCACGCCGGGAATCGAACCCGGGTCTTCCAGTCCAAAGGCGCTAAGTGCTTAGGCATGAAGGAGCTCACTGCTGGTAGTCACCATATATGTTTATTTTACAACAGTCTTGCCTGACCAATGTGATTGAAGCTCGAGCTCACTTCCCAACAAGGATCGAACCCGGAGCTACATACACTGGCCCCCAGGGAAGCAGGGAGGACATTTCATTTGCTTGCAAGCAATTTAGTTTATAAATCAAATACACATCAGACATCAGTGGCGTAGCGAGAAACTCATCAATTGGGACCAACACACAAGATTTGGGAGAAAGGATCTTCTGAGGGGGTGTACCAATAACTATCAGTACATTTGAATTGAATTGGAATTTTTTAAATGCCTTTAGGCATCTGTGGTGTGAATGAGGAAATGCCCTGGAAATCCTAAGTATCTGTTCTCGATGAATCCTTTTGTTGAACTTTTAGAAAATTGACTTAAACTATCGATTTTGCAAAACATCCCTTTGATTTAAGTCGAAATCGAAACATGACAGAAGAAAATTCTGGAAAGTGTTGCTATTTTCACTCCTAGCTTCTCACTTTAGGCAGTGTATATTTACAAGGAAGGGGGTGCACGTGCACTTTTGCACCCCAATAAATCCGGCCATATATATATATATATATATATATATATATATATATATATATATATATATATATATATATATATATATATATGTGTGTGTGTGTGTGTGTGTGTGTGTGTGTGTGTGCATGGGTTGAAAAATCCGGAGTGCCAGGTCACCATAGCAACTAGAAATATGAATCTGGTGCAGGGTTGTTTTGTTTAGAATAAAATGTTTAAAACAAGTGATTAAAACTTGTTTTAAACAATTGGTTTTGTTTAAATCAAATTTTATATACGTTTTAAACATAAGCATTTTTAAGACTTGTTTTAAACATATTTCTATTTTATCTTATTTTTGTAAAAAAAAAAAAAAAAAATCTGCCAGAGAAAGAAAATTGTCAAAAAGTGCTACCCATTCAGAAGACTATTTTCTTCTCATGTGAATGTTTTGACTTCTCGTGGCAATGTGGTAATCTACAGTTTATTTTGGCTCATTTTCTCCCTTTGATATTTAATGTTCATTGTATTGTTTAAATGCTTATAAGTTAACTTGCGAGTGTCACAGTCGAAGGTTGTACTACTTGTAGAACTGATATTAAAAAGTAAATAAAAGAATTATCATGGAAACAATTTTTTATGTTGCATTCAGAAAACAAACATAGGGTTCTTGCGGTTCTAAATTGCGGTTCTGAAATTAATATATCGCAGGCATTCGTTGATATAGTAGCCTACATGTTGGTTCTCACCAGGTACATTCGCGAAGTGTCCCCTCGAGATTCGTGTATAATTGATTTAAATACAAAGTTCTCTGCTGTCTAATGTGTATTGTACTAAATTTAGCTGCCCATGCCGGTAATTGGCATATTTATGGGCCTTCATATATCCGGAATTCTATCATACACTACCATAACGCTCGGACACAAAATTTCTTTTAGTTTCTTTAGATATTACTCACTGGACATGAATATGGGGAGAACAGGAAAATTCGGTGTAGGAAAATTCGGTGTACGGAAAACTCGGTGTGGGGAATGTTAGGTGTAAAGAAAGATTCGTTGTAGTAGACTGTAGGATTTATTAAAAACTCAACTTTGAGGATAAATGAGCGTATTAGTTTTAAGTTCAAACTTTGTGTAGAACGTACTTTTACTGTCTACTATAACAAATTTTAAAAAATTGTGATCGTGAAATAATTTGAATTCTAGATTTCGACGGATTTTAATATTTCATGACTCGTACATAACGAGAAATTAGTTTTTCGATGTCCACCCGTATAATTTAGCGATGCACAGAGGCCACTGCATTCAATATACCAGCATTTAATTTGAAACTCAAGCTTTTATTCTGTTCTAGAATTTTCGACTTTCTAAAATAGAGGTAGGTTACTGGAGGAGTAAAGTTTAAAATTGAAGATTAAAAAAAAAACAGTTCTAACGATTTTATTTATATTTTATAAGTAAATGTTTAAATCTAAATTCTTCAAAATCTTCATAGTTTATTTATTTATCATTAGTTACTCATAATTGTAAAAATAAATGCAACTAAAACGTCTAGTTCTGATTGGAGAAGAAGTCAATAAAAAGCCAATAGGATTACAATACTTGTTTAGCTTAACTTAAGGTAAAGAAACCGAAGTGTCTGATTGGAGAAGAAGTGAATAAGGAGCCAATAGGGTTACAGTATTTCTTTACCTTTTGCTTAAGCTCAACAAACAATTGAAAAGGAATATGTAAACAAGCTAATGGTTTGTTTTCTGCATATTAACATCAATCTGTGCTTAAAGTGGACATCATGAGTAATTGGTCCGATGCTTCCCTATCTTACTGAGAAGCGATCCTGTTTCTTGCAATTTATTCACTAACGACCATATTATGTTCCTGTCTGGGGCAGAACGTGAGGCAAAGTTGCGTGTAAATGCCCTTTGCGTAACAACAACAGATCTAGTTCTCCAAAAACTTTTTAACGATAAAATCACATTGCTCCAAAGAGTACATTATTGTAACTGTGTCCTGATCATATTGATACAGAATACGCGACAAAACGTACTAGCGACAAAACGTACCACCGACAAAACGTACCACTTACCCTGAGGGCTGCTTGTGAAAGGTTTTCTAAAAACACTTTAAATAACGACAAGCGACAAAACGTACCACTTGCCTGGAGGGCTACTTGCGAAGAGTCTTCCAATCAGCCATCAAATAATGTCAGGCGACAAAACGTACCACTTGATAGGACGGTATATAAGTATATATATATCGGCCAAAATAAGGTTAAAAGTTGAACAGATTGGTGCTGAGAAAAGTACCGATGCAAGACCAAGACTAAGACTAAGGCTAAGACTATGACCATGCCTGCAAGATTCTCGCAACACCAAGACCAGCAAGAATTTTGCATATGCAATATTTGAATATTTGCTGATTTCCATCACACTTTATTCAGGCTTTGGACCAGGGACGGATAGGCATTACTATAGGGGTGCGGGCCTCCCACAAGGGCCACCAGCATCTCAATGTCACAAATCAATTGCAGTTTTCTTTCTACAGTAAGTCAATAGTATTAACAATTGACAATTAAAGCCAGATATTCTTTCATCAGTATATTATTCTGAATTGTTCAAAATATTATATGAAGTTCAAGGAGAACGTATTCTATATTACAAAATTAGCAGATGTTTTAGTGTACTAGTTTTTGATGCTACTGTACACTTTTGCATTCGGAATATTTTTTTATAAATCTTTTTCAATAGACCTCAACAAAATGTTTTCAAATGTTCCTGAGACATGGTACTCGTTAGCCTATTTTTAATGTATTTCAGTTTATTTCAGTTTTGAAAAATTTCTTTCACATGTTACCTGAGTTACGGGCAAAGTCAATAAAAATTTGTATGCTGGAAACCTGGATAAGTATTACTGCACAAATTACAATTCTGCAAAATTAAAAAGCAGCACATTGGACAATTTTGCAACACGTTTTGCATTCACTTTCCTTGTAAACAAATGTATTGTCTCCTAATTCTGAATCACTTGCACCATCAGCACAGTCATTTTTCCTCGGTTGTGCTCGTCATCAAGACTGACTTTCAAGGATATCCACGTCCTTCAAAAGTCCAAGAGACTACATTTATAGTATCCTTGAAAACTTCTTAACTGAAGTTTTTTTTAAAGAAAATATGTAAGTTTATCGAAAGGCACGTCTGGAAGTTCTGTTAGTTGGTTGAAGTGGCTAGGGTCCAAATAATACATAAAGTACATTGCTTGTTCAATCTTGAAGAAATACTCAAAACTACCATGTCCAATATTGTGTTGAATGCTTCGATGCAGTACCTGGTCATTGGATAGAAGCAGCTTCATCTTCATATTCAGAAGAAAAATCTTGGTCCATCTCTAAAGGCGAATTGTCGACAGGTCAATAGAAAAAAAGAAATCACGTTCTAAGTCTTCAAATTTGTTATTAGCCCATTCTGCAAAGCTTAATGCTGCATTCTTAACGGATTCAAAATCATCTCCTCAGTTGGAACAGAGTAGTCTGCACCATCCGATAGGACTACACTAGCAGCACCCTCTATTTGGAGATAGTTTGACAGAGAGGTCGTCACTTGAAATATCTTAAGGAACATTTCTGCTGTCCGAATTGTTTTGATGAACTTGAGATCTTTTATATATCCTTTCGCTTTACACCTAGCTTTTGGTTTGATATTTTCTGTAGAAGCAATTTTCTTAATTGTTATGGTCAACTCTATATACAAAGCACTTTTTTGTTTCGAAAAATGGCCAAACTTTTTCTGAAAAACAGTGTGTTTTCTACCATCTTGTTTCCGCAATAACTGTAAGACGCCTTTGTTAACATTTGATCTTCCAAATGTACATTCGCTGATAAGACTCACGCATAAATATCGCAGTCATTCAGCAGAACAATGACAGAATCAATGCATTTTTTTTTTGTCAGATCACATATGACATGATTGAGTATATGAGCGTAACACCACACGTGTAATCTAAGTTTCTTAGTAGTTAAGCGGTTAGCGTATGCGCCTTTGTCGTCAGAGACCTGAGTTCGATTCCCGGCGGGAGCTCATGTGCTTCGGATTTCCCGTAAATCAATATGACCCTCTCATATAGCCTCGCTGCTAAAAGGGCCGTTAAACTCAAAATCAACTGAATCACACGTTCGGTGACCTTATCTAAATTACTTTTAAGCGGAAGATCAAATTTGCTTAAGAAAGGAATAATATCCAAAAAGTTTCCATGATCTATAGCTGTCTCTTTCAGTTTATAGGCTGCTACATTTCCTCTGTAAATGGCCCTCTTTTACCAATGAGTTTCTTTCTGCACTTTGACAACTCGATACATTACCTGTCTGTTCTTCTCAACCTTATACTGCCGTTGTTTTGCCTGTTCATAAGGAAGTAGTTTCTTAACATGAAGTAGTACGTTTTGTCGCGGATTAAATATCCGAAATGTTTTAATTAGTCCATGACAGGTTGTAATTTATATAAGTGGTACGTTTTGTCGTGGAATAAATATCAGAAATGCTTTAATTAATCCATGATAGGTTGTCATTTATGACAGGTCGTCAAAAGTGGTACGTTTTGTCGCGAAAATTCAAGTGGTACGTTTTGTCGCTGGTACGTTTTGTCGGGACACCATTGATACAGTAGCATAGCATAATTCTCAATACAACGGCCCAGTTTCCTGTTTCTTATTGACCGTCGCGAGGATGCCATCTAACGAAGAAACTCAAATCTCCACACCGCACGTCACCTAATTCCAATTCGGTACAGTGGTGAATATTTGCTGTTTTTCTAGAGGTGTGGCCGATATTACCCCAAATGAATTTAAACCAGTAAACATAGTTCCATAAATCTCCCAACGTTCCTTGATCATTTGCCACAAACCGCATGAAAATCGGACTTCAGTTAGAAATTCTAGACCCAAATGAAAACCGTGAGTTTTAAAAGAATCACCTTGTATATGTTCTATGATGTACTATAGGAAAGGTGTTTTAGTTGTTCCTATAACTATTCTCTGAACTTATAGTTGTAACTGTTTTATTTCTGACAAAAAGTGTCAGCTTCATTGTGTGATGAAAAGTAGTTTTAGTAATACCCGCCAAAGACATGAAAGAGGTATTGGACTCAAGAAAAAAAAAATCTTGAAATAGGTAACATATTCGTTACATTTTATGGTTTTCGTTTTCACAATATGAAGTGTCGTAAATTATCGTAAGTATTAATATTCAATACGTATTACACCGAATCTACCTTACACCTAAATTTCCCCACACCGAGTTTTCCGTACACCGAATTTTCTGTACACCGAGTTTTTCGTACACCGAGTTTTCTTACACCGAATTTTCCTACACCAAAATTTCCTACACCGAATTTTCCTAGACCCGAATATGGGCATATGCAAAACAAATTGGATCAAGTACTGCTTCTGAAACATGTTACCTACCCCGGCCGAAATCTTAGATCCGTCATATTAGATTTTGCTTTCGGTTTTTCAAATGGAAATAGGTGCAAGTGTTACATCGGACACGTGCAAGTGTTACGTTTACATTCACTGGTGTAATGTATTTTACCGTAGCTTGTACCATTTGGAAGGTATTACATGTTCATTCCCTCCAGGCACTTTGCGAATAGACATTGCAGATTAATTTCAGTTACGAATTTCGAACATCCAGGATTCGTCTCCAGTTACGACCGAGTCTAAAAAGTCCGGATCATTTTCACACAATGCCAACAACTTCTTGCAGCGCTACACTCGAAGTTCTTTTTGTTCGTTCGTCAACACCTTCGGCACAAGCTTCGCACAGACCTTTCGCATTTGCAGGTCCTCGGTCACTATCCCATGTACCGCAAATGTTGACATGTTTAGGGTGTCCGCGATTTGTTGAATGCTCACACGCCGGTCTGAGCGGAACACTTCACGCACACGGTTAACATTGTCGTCGGTCCTGGCCGTTGTTGGGCGTCCAGAACGGGGCTCGTCGGCGACCTCCTCCCGACCGTCCTTAAACGACTTGTGCCATTTTCCGACCTGGGATCTTGACAAACACTCCGGCTTGTAGGCCTCTTTCAGCATCTGGTAAGTTTCCGTAGCATTCTTACCCAACTTGACGCAAAATTTTATGGCGTAGCGTTGTTCGAGCGAACCCTCCATCGCGCGGTGTTACAACTTGTAAAAACGTGCTTCACGCGAATCGACATCCACACGTTGTCACTGCTCGCAGCAGACTGACTTCGGGCGCGTTTGGAAGACCACCCACTACTTTTTCCGTGCCGGCAGCGCGCGCTGCGGTGGATGGTTGAGTCAGGGTAGCACCATGCTCATTACTTTCATAATGAACCCTGTATGTGGTGTTCATTGAACAATACAGATTCATCTTCGAATGGAGAAATCGTTCGTGCATTTTGAAATAGTAGGCTATTTCAGTCTTACTATTTATAACAGTAATCTGTTTATATATGTTGGGTTACATTTCTATGAGATCAAAAGAGAAAAAGTTGGACCATCTAATGGAGCTATAAATATCAAGGGTCCAGATACTCATGTGAGTAATTGTTCCAACGAGTTTGTTCTCACATTGAATGCGTATTTATGTAGTATTTCTTGTGGCAGTGAAAAAAAAAATGCCAAAAATGACTGAGGTTTGTGTCGAATTCATAATTTATGGGGCGGGAAAATGTCTTACCCCTTTGAAATGACTTTTAGAAGATAGTGACTACCACTTCAAGCTGTTTTTTTGTTCGTATCAATTTGATTAAAGGTGTATTGTGTGGGAGTAGGGTATTTCAATAATTATGACAAAAGTAAAGTTTCTTCTGTATTTTTATTATTACACTTTCACGATATTGATATAAACATTCTAAGGGGTAGGTGATTCAAATATTTACTATAAACCTATTCTCCCCGTGCGAGAAACGGGCATTTCAACTAGTAAAGCATGCATATATATATATATATATATATATATATATATATATATATATATATATATATATATATATATATATATATATATATATATATATATATATATGGATACATGTGAGTATGTTCCAGCCTAACTCTGGAACGTCTGGAGAAATTTTAACCAAACTTAGTAGACGTATTACATACTGCCGGGGAAAAGAGTACTTTTGAGGTAAAACCTTCCTAGCTCTCCTAAAGGGCAGTGGGAGGAAGAAGACATAAAAATGATCGATAAAAATGTACGATATTAGTGTCGAATATGTAGTTTTCGAGGTCACTAAGATGAACAGTGACACTTCCGATGCCGTTTAAATCCCACTTCAGCCTCCATTAGCACTTCTGAGGTGGAATGGTGACATGTAAAAAAATTGAAAATTTCCAATATTAGTATCGAATCTATAGTTTTCGAGGTCCTTACCTTGATTCATGACAGTTTGGGCACCCTTTAAGTCCAGGATCAGCTCCAAGTTAGTTAAGATCCCGTTTGAAATGAATCATGCCACATGATTAGTTCCTACCTCAAGGTTGTTTTTTTTATCATGTGACATTGAATAAGGAGCTTACACGAAGGATAAGAGAATTCAAAATTTATGACACCAATATGATATCTTATGGATTTTTATAATTATACTTCCATTAAAATGTATATCATAAGTGGAGAGGAGTTCAAATATATCCCATAAACTTAATCTTCCCGTGCGAATATTGGGCATTTCAGATAATTTCGAATAAAACAAATAAATAATTCCTTTCTTTTTTACTTCCTTTTTCTCAATTTTTCGTATTACTGGTGTTACCCACTGAACGAAACAAGGTGAGAAATAAGGTTTCCTTGACGCATCTTGCAAAATTTCTGCAGAAATCTCGTCTCGTCTCCATCTCGAAGAAACCTTTCTAATCTCGTCTGGATTCTCAGAAACATTTTCTCCTTTCACTTTGTAAAGTTTTGTTTAAAATGTATGCTTTGACTTATGAAAAACTCATCTAGAAGTTACCAGAATTCTTCCGTTTCATGAGAGTTCTATAAAGGGTGCGATATGACACCATTTAAACATAATTATTAATCAGTGGCGTAGGGAAGGGGGGGCCCGGAGGGGCCGCCCCCCCCCAAAGAGGTCCGACAATGTACTTTGGTACTTTGATGTTTGTAATTTTTTATATATTTTTATGTTTATATATTTTTTTGTTTGTAATTTTTCTATATGTACCTATAACAGCACTTGCCCCCCCCCAAACACACATCCTGGCTACGCTACTGTTATTAATAAAGTATATTCTGTAATGATTTGCGTATCCTTAAATGTATATAAATGCTCTTCATTATGTTCGTACAACCACTTTACCAATGTATAGTTTTATACTATAAACTAGACTTTGGCTAGCTGGGCGCTCCGCCCCCAGTCCCCCGTGTATGCTCTTCCTACGGCCTCGCACCCTTTAAACCCACAATTCTATCGTTTCTTTTCATATTTCAACTATCTAAGAGATAAGATTTTATATTCCAAGAAAACGTCCATTTAAATGGCATGGGAATTTCTTCATCCAACTTTAGACACCTAAAAATTAAAAATATTCACTTTTGGCAATTTTCCTCTCGGTTAGTCCCGAAAGCCAAATTTCATAATTCTAATCCTGCCGGAAGTGCCTAAACATTTTGGGGTCTAGAAGACGTCCCATATAAATAACATGGGAAAGATTTTTCAGTTCTCCATAAAACCACTCTACGGTTGGAAAATGTTTATTTCTGATGATTCACTTTGGTAACGCTAACAAAAATGTACAAGCATACCGAGTTTCAAGTTTTTATTCCAATTCGAAGTACCTAAAACATGAGATTATAGGTAAAAAAAAGGCCCATTTAAATAACATGGGGAAATTTTTCATTCCCTCTTTAGACCCTCTAAAAATTAAAAGTACTCACTTTTGGCAATTTTCCTGGGGGTAGTTCTGGAAAGCAACAATCATGCCAAATTTAGTCATTGTAGCCCTACATTAAGTGCTCAATAATTTATGTCAGCTCATGTAGTTTTATCAGATATTTTATTTTATACTATGTAGTATACTATATACTATAATAAAACAGTGTTTACTATAAATATTTTATACTATGTAGTATACTATATACAGTGGCGTATTTAGGGGTGGCTATCGGGCTCAAGCCGCCCCCCCCCGAAATAAATTTGTTATATACACAACTTCATTAAAATTTATCAACACCCAAAAGGAAAAATATAAGTGCTTATTCATGTGTTGTGCATAGCCCCTCCCCCCGAAACAAAATCCTAAATACACCACTGACTATATACTACAATAAAACAGTGTTTGGGATCTAAGACTTAATATTGGGTGAACTAGTGTTACCCACGACACTAGAGAAATTGCTCGCCCAGTCTCGAAAATGAGACACGAATTGTCATTTTTCTCGTTTCATCTTGATTTTAAAAATATAAACCTATTTCTCGTCTCATTTTCGAGACGAGATGAGAATTTTTTGTCTCTTGGGTGGACAACGCTACATATGAGAGTAGATTAATAGGAGACCCCGTATATGTTGTGATGATGCAATTATGTGAAACATTAGTTTCAACGCGTTTGATGATTCCTTAAAGCAGCGTTTCCCGACCTTTTTCAACTTGCGGCACACTACGGGTGTAACTTAAATTCTCGCGGCACACTCATAAATATTATTATTTGTAAATATAAAATACCGTTTTTTTTTAAAGTGATTACTGATCTCACAGAGAAGAAATCTCGATCACTGTTTTTCCCCGTGGTAAATCATTATCTTATTTTTCGTTCTAATTTTAAAGTAGAAAACAATTGCAATGAAATATTGTACTCAGGTTTTTAAAAATACGCTTTCTTTTTTGAAAACTGTATCCAACCTTTTACTAAGAAGAAAGATATCACTAAATAACGAACGAAGACACAAATTTATTGTACTTTTAAAACGAATGTAGGTAATTTGTATGCGTTTTGGCATGTTTGCTGTGTCGAAAAGATTAGATGATATTTTAAAATTTCAAGTTACGAAATATCTGCAACAATAAAGAAGAAATAATGGTCAGAACAACGATAAATACTTTTTTGAGCGTTAAAAATGTACAGAAAAGTAACAAGGTATGAAACTTAAAATTGTAAATTCATAATAGAGGTTCATTGTAATGTGAAATACAATTATACATTTTCCCCCATGTCTTGCAATTTGATACCTATAGAATTAACAATTTTCTTTCGATTTCCTCGCGGCACACCAGCGGCCCATTCACGGCACACCAGTGTGCCGCGGCACACCGGTTGGGAAACGCTGCCTTAAAGTATGCTGGAGAAATTTATTCTTTATATTCACTTATTTTTATACCTTGATAGACCATCAATCATAAACATTAGCCAAATTCGTTTGAGACGTATATTCTATAGTCAAAGCGGATGTTATGATGTGATATAGGCAACGCATCACACAAAGCAGGAAGAACGAATGTCAACTGAGGAAGTGACGAAAGAAATTAATTTGATTGGACTATCGCAGATCCTTGACCGAGTAGATTCCGGTCAATGAATTTAATCATTCCGGAAATAAAGTCTTAATAACAACAAAGTAAATGACATTGACAGAGAATACACGAAGGTCAATTTTGCGTTGATTAGTTCATTATCGATGAGCTTTTTTTTTTTTCTTAATGATTATGCTCTGAACAGAGATGACATTAGAAGAGGGAAAGGGAGCGAGCAACCCATTGAACAGTTATATTCTAATGTAGGTAAGGTAATATAAAACTACTCTTTTCAGTCTACAAAAGAATAGCTGTCCTCAAAACAACTCTGCTCCTCCATTTGCCTTCACAAGAAATCAGCGGCGGTTCTGTAACGTAGTCACAAAATCATGTTCCTTTCCACTTAATATTTAATAAAAAATAATTATATTTATTCCTGTATACGAATTATTAAAGACCAAACAAAAATTTTAATTATTTAGTTAAGGAATCTGCAACCCTGATTGGTGTCCAAGAGACATTTGGCAACATAACTTATGTCACGATGTTTGATGTTGCCCTCTATTCATGTGTTCTGGCTTACCTCTTACTCGCATTAGCCTGCCTTAGACACAGGCCCGTATCCAGGGCGGTCTAGGGGGGCCGGGCCCCCCCTCACGGTAGGCTTGCAAATGAACTATAATATGGTGATGAACTATAATATTTTCGGGTCGGGCCCCCCTTACTTCAGCCGGGCCCCCCCTACATTTTTGGGCTGGCTACCGGCCTGCTTAGACACCAGTCATAAAACGTCTGCAATTACGTACAATGTAATCATACTTTTAACGTGACGAAAAATAAAGTGTTCTTTTCTACCTATCTCCGTACGGCCAACGGAAGAAGAGAGGAGGCAGGTGGAAGAGAAGAGGAGCCGGAAGGAATAGTTGAGTCTCTCAGTTCTGTGTTGGTTTTACGCGCCCCACACGATAAAGGAGGGAGAAAAACGACTTGCTATTCGTGAGAAAAGACTCATATTGTTTCAAGGGCTAGAGAATTTGAGCTTTGACTTAAAAGTTTTGTTGTCGAAGTATTCTTCGCAGCATTCGTATACAAATCAGTATGAAGGGAAAATAAAATACTTACTTCATGCAGTTTACAATTTCGAAATTTAATAATACGTAATAATTTATATATCAGATTTTTTGTTCAAGCGTTTAGAGAATGAATTAATATTTTTGAACTACATTTTAAATTGATATATCTCTGAAGTGTTACTCCGGAAGCAAACATGTGATGCCACAAGTAAATACATAAGTGTTAGAGTTGCACTTCAAATACTCATAAATAATTATAAACAAGAATTTTAGGAATGATAAAAAAATGATTAAGATTGCGATCTTGGCCAAGAATTTTGGAAATGGTAAAAAAAAAAAATGCATCAACAGATTGCAATCTTGGCCAATATTTGGTTTTTGGATCATGGGCCGCAAAATTTTAGAACGGCCCCTAAATCGAGTTTTCGTTTGTTTTTTAACGGAATAAGCACAACATATTGAGTTAAGTGATAGTTTGAGGTTTGCTAAGCTATATGTATCTAGTTCTCCAAGTATAAGGCGTACAAGAAAACTTGATTGAATGAAATATATTGGATTTTTTTTTTCGATCATGGGCCTCAAAATTTTTGAACGGCCCCTAAATCGAGTTTTCTTATTTTTTACGGAATAAGCACATCGTACTGAGTTAAGTGTTAGTTTGGGTTTGGCTATGCTATATATAGTTCTCCAGGTATAAGACCTACAAGAATTTTTTTGCCTGAAATATATTTTATTTTTTGATCCAATAAAATAGGGATAAACAAAGAATAAAAGCAATTGTTAAATTATGTAACCTAGGTAGGATATGTTTCAAGCGGAGAACACTCACGATGAGCTCAATTAATTGGGTCCCCGCTAGAGTTGCGTAATTTCATGCATATTTTGGAGTTTTCTCGTGGATACGTGGTTAGCAAACACGTCTTTCACATGGAATACTGCAGTTCAATTTCCGGAAGAAGCACGTATGATTCGGATGCCACGTAAAACAATAGGTCTACGTTTTGGTGCTGAAAATGAATAGTCGAATGAACTACACATTTTCAGTAGCAATGATCCACATCGAATGAGTACTTGAATTTCAATACATAATGAAAATATTGTCGTGTTCCTAGCCGAGAAATGAGGCTAGTTAACTTTTCATTATTTTGTACTTTTTATCCGTTTCAAATTACACTGTTAATAATAAGTTATGTTAATAGGTAAGTAGCCAAATGATTTTTGCAAAATTGATTGAGAAATTCAAATTGGATAAATAGTTTGAGCAGTGTTGACAACATTAATAATCATTTTTTCTGAGGTCAAGTATTTAAAATTAAGTTAAATAATTCCGTATGTAGGACATATCCTGGATATATGATTTTGCTGTGACAAATTAGTTGTTATTATTTCTGTAATACTTGTACAGTAGCTTACGTCAGAATTTAAATTACTCGTAGAATACTTTTAAAGTGAGACCCCACTGAAGGCTCCGAAGTTGGAATTTGATTTTGCGAGGGAGAGGGGGAGCAAAATATGCTTCACCACCATTGCCCATGTGACTTACCTCGTGTGAAGTTCTGGAGCTGCCACTGCAAGAAATTAACATTTTCCAGACAAGCGACGGGCTATATTCCCAGTCCAGTACAACAAATGACGATCATAGCAGAGTTGGCGTGGGACAATGAAAACTTGACCCACGACCCACTGACCCACCACCCACCGTGACCCACCATGACCCACCACCCACGATGACCCACTCTGACCCACCAACCACCATGAACCACTTTCATCCACTTTGACCTACTCTGATTCACCAAAATCCATCGTCATCAACTCTGAACACGATCCACAGCCTCTTCTGAACTGACTAAAGAGTTTACACTTGTAATAAAACAAGACTGTGAAATTGTCACTAATCGGAGTTTGAATTTCTAGTCAATCGCTAAAGCACCACTCTGTTACAATAACGGTGACCTTTACGATATAAAATAGTAAAGTGTTTGTCAGTGAGGAAATTGAAACAGTTCGAGGTGAGGGGAAATTAGTGTGTGCCTAAAATATACTTGTACTAAGAGAGTATTCTTGCAAGTGTTAATTTCTGAACGCATTCCAGAAGAAACTTCTATTCGCAGGAAAATATCCCTGTACAATATGGAAAAGGTTATGGTTTCTCAGTTCACAGTATTTTCTCACAAAAGATTTGAAAAATCAGTTTTTCATAGTGTATAAAGGTGCTCGGGTACCCTATGTGAGAGCATTTCCATAAAATATGCTCATAATTGTAATTTGTGTAATCACTAAAACACCACATCAAATTTAAGTTACAAATATGCATAATTGCAATTATTATGAATATTCATTCAAAGTTGTTTACCTAAAGCAAAGAAAAGACTTACTAAAAATTAGGTACAAAGTTGAATAACACAAATAAGCCATTAGTAATACAAGTATACATTTTCCGTAACTCGTAATTTTCCACCTTAAAATAAATCTAAAATCGGATTTACTTCCTGTTGGTAACTTTTTGGCTTTAAATCATCCGCAGTGGAATGATGTCCATCCTTCAGCCAAGAAATAACTAGCTCGTCTACTTTGAGCATGTCTAGCGGTGGGCCATTAACATTGATGAGCAACAAGTTAGACAATGTTTGAGCACTTAGTCTATTTCTAATATCAATAATCTGTAAATTCATAAGAGGAAATCCCCGTTCGCACTCTGTCGTGGAAATTGATAATACTTCTACCCGATTTCTGCAACTTCTCATCGACAATCTACTTGTTAGACTTAAGTCTGATAACGATTTTTCTTGGTCAGGTTTGAAATACTTAGCAAGAAGCATCATCTCTCTATCACCATACATCTTTTCCATATCGACCATGACAGTTGGCAATGTCGACCCATGTAGAACAGAAACTTCATCTACCACGCCTTTGATAGGGAATCTTGTGAAAAAATTATCAATTAAAGCCTGATAAACTGATGATTTCTTATTTATTTATAAATTTAATTTTTGTAATTACACATGAAGGTTTGATACCATTACCAAGTTCCCTCCCCCGTCTAGAAAGCGAAAGAGAACGAGGTTCCTGGAAAGTGTTCAGAGGTGAATGGGAATTTCCCTCCTTCTTCAACTTCAATTACCACACTGCTGTTTGCCATGCGCCAAATTACGATGAATTTCAATTAATTATCATAGTGTAATTATTTTCTTGTTGAATTATCAATACTTTTCAGTGGAAAAAAGGATGAAATTTCAAAGTTGCAAATCAAAGTAAGTAGACCAACGTAGAGGAAAAAAAAAATGTAAAATTTTCCATACAATTATGCGTACAATCCAAACTTCAAATTTCCGTGTAATTAAGCTCACAGTACAAATTTTATGCCTATTTTTCTCACAACTTTATGGGTTGATTGCCCTGTGCTGTAAGCGCTCCATATAATAAACATAAGCTTCAGCAATTATTATAGCAGAAAGCAATGGATATATGAAGCGAAGCACTGTATTTTTTGTTTCTGATTTTTTTTCTTAAATAACATCGATCGTTTTCGATCAATTTTACAAACCAACTCACTACCAATTTTCCATATATAGAAAGTGCCCTCCCCCCACATAAAGGAAAATTTTTAAAAATGCTAGGACACATCTGTTTATTTTCAATAAAGAGTTAATACACCGAATTTCAGCTCCGTAAGTTTAATGGCTTGCGAGATACTCATTCTTTTTTCGCAAAAATTCGGATCCTCACTACCTCCTTAGGATATTATGCATTATAATAAAAGCAATATAACATTCCAATTTGGATTAAGGCCTAACTATATACCAAAAGTCATTTCATTTGACTTTGCAATTTGATCGTGATGATCAGGCACACATAGTTACATTCAATTTTTTATATAATAATTTATATATTACAGAGATTCAGAAATGTATATTTCCAGTAGTTAGCTCTAAAAACTCACAGGTCTCGAAAGCCAAGTTGTAGTGTAAGTCCTATTGCTATTATTACTATTAAAAATATCAATATCCAAAAGTGCCTGAAGTTCTTTTTTCACTTGGCTAGATATACTCACCTCAGGTAAGTAGACAGAAACAAGTGGAAAAAGAAGGGAAATGAAGGTCTTGAAAGTAAAACAGAGACAAATTTACCAGTCTTCAGAAGATACTGTGTACAATGCAGTGAGGAGAGAGGGTCGGTAGATCATACTGAGTCGGTAGGTCGCAGTGGGTGGTGGGTCACAGTGGGTCATGGTGGGTGGTGGGTCACAGTGGGTCACATGCTGTTGACCCACGGCCCACTGACCCACTCAGAAAACTTGACCCACTTGACCCACCGACCCACTCCATCTCTGGATCATAGTCCGACCTTTGCTTCACATTTTTATTGCAAATGTACTACGGGCTATATTCGCAGTACTTTACTCAATTTTTAACCGCTGGATAGCACAGATACATTGTTTTGTTACAGTGGAAGTTTACTTGAACATGTGTCGTGTTGACGTTTATGCTGATCAGAAATTTAGATGTTGATCAGAATTTAGAACAACTTTGGTGAAGCACTTCATAACAACGTGGCTGAACCCGTAAGAACAGGATTTTTACCAGGAGTGAATCTTCAAACTCATCCGACGGTGCCACAAGTGCCTCAACCGATATGGAAACTATGCCGAAATATAACCTAATATATGTACTATCTATTGGGTATATGGGTTGTGAGAAATAATTATACACGTTTCACTGCAGGCTATGTAACCTTACTTATTGATCATTCCTCGTATAAAGAGTCATACTAAAAAAAAAAAAAATCCTAATTCCTAAAATTACTGTTATCAACATGATTAAAATAATAAAATTCAAAGAAATTCTTTACTCTAAAAAGTAACAATTTTTATTAATAATTTATGAGTTACAATTTCCCATTATAAATAGCAAAGCATGTCAGTTTGTTTGAAACACTAATTTCTAATAGTTAGTAGTCAAGCTAATAAGTGCTGCTGTTCCACTGCTTGTGTAATACCAACATAGGTCACTTAGATGTAGGCAATTTACAGGTTGAAAACTATTGTGACCAAGGATATTATAATATAGAGGATATAGTTATACAGCAAAAAAAATCACACAGCCATACGACACAAAACCGTATTACCACTCTACCATGTTTGTTGGCTCAACTTATAAATAATGTACCATAGGTTAATCTCTTCTGTGCTATTTCTTGGAAATTAATATATATATATATATATATATATATATATATATATATATATATATATATATATATATATATATATATATATATATATATATATATATATATATTTGGTCTAGGAATTAATTCGTGCGGTTGGTACGCACACATTGAAGCTGTAGTACAAACACAAAATACATAAATACCTTAAGAAAAATATTGTCCATCGCTAGCCACCACTTTCGCCCATCTGTCAGGCAATGTACGGATTCCGTGGCGAAAGAAGTCCTCATCCTTGGAAGCGATCCAGTCAGAGACCCATGTTTCGATATCTTCTGAAGAAGTAAATCGCTGTCCAATCAAATCGTTGTTCATGCAATCGAACAAGTAGTAGTCCGAAGGAGCAACGTCTGGTGAATACGGCGGGTGGGGTAAAACTTCCCATCCGACATTTTCTAAATAGGTTTTGACCGGTTTTGCGACATGTGGGCGAGCGCTATCATGTTGAACAATAAGTTTATCATGTCGGTTCTCCCATTCTGGTCGTGTTCTGGCCAGAGCTTGCTTCAAACGCATTAATTGTCGTCGATAACGTTCTCCATTCATAGTTTCACCCGGTTGCAGCAGCTCATAGTACACCACACCTTTCATATCCCACCATATGCACAGCATAACCTTTGCACAGTGAATATCTCGTTTTGGTTGTGATGGACCTGGTTCACCTGGTTTCACCCAGGCCTTTTTTCGTTTAGGGTTCTCGTAATGGATCCACTTCTCATCAATTGATTATTATATAGTATTCCTTTTTAGGTTGAAAGTGACGAATAAATAATGAAAATTAATGATTATGAAATAATTGTTGGAACAGAAATGTGGGAGGAAACGGGAGAACCCTAAGAAAACCCAAGGATCCATTGTTGCTTACCAGAAATTCGCGTTGCCGGAATCGAATCAGGGACCCCTACCTACCGCCACAGGTGAAACCATTACCACTGAACCAATTAATTCTATGAGTGTACAGTATCTTCGTGCTAGAATGCTTAGTACCTGATTTGTAGGCAGGCCACGTAAGCTTGTCTTGAATACCATTGAGTCCGTGGGTCTTTACTCCAAATTTTCTCCCGTTTTTTCACTTTATTATATCGACTTTATCATAATCATTAACCTGAATCAATAATTTTGTTTATTAGTAGGGGTAGTATTGATTTCCCGCTAGGACTTTCTTTTGATAATAATGTTGGAAGATATTAACTACAGGAAAGTTTTTAAGAAAGTGTGTAGGTAGCTAATGTCAGGAACAATGCATATGGTTTCTCTTGAATTGCCGTCTTCAAGGTTATAGATCTTCATAATAAGAATGTCTATTTAGTGGCCAGGTGGGGGCATTTTTTTTCGCAACATTTTTTTAATTAATAAAATGTAGACTGAGAATAAACTCTAAAATTTTATCAATGTTCAAGTTATGAAAGCATAGAGGAAAATGTTTCCTATTTTTATTTCTTAGAATGTAACAGTATTTATTAGAATGCACTAGGATTATACATTTTAAGTAGGAAATTCAAGTACCTTGACCCTAAATAAAACCTCAAAAAACAAAAGAAAATCTACATTTGCTTGATTTAATTCTAACTTATGTAAGAGTACAAATCTTTTCAAAGAGGGATCATCATCATAGGTATTCTGCCCTTATTGGCAGGTCACTTGCCGCAGCTGAGAAGCTTCCATGCTCCATGGTCTTCCGTTAACCTCTTCGTTTTCACATACAATTTTTCTCTTTTGATATTGTCCATTAATTTTAGTCTCCTTTTCCCCTCCCTCTCTTTTTTGCCACCATACCCACTAGGACGTCCCTCATGATACAATTTCTTCTTGACAATGTCCCAACCAGTTTCTCTTCCTCTTCCTAATAATATCTAATAGTGTGCTTTTCTCTCCCACCATTTCTAACACTCTCTCATTCGTTATCCGCTCGACCCAACTAATTCTTTCCATTCTTCTCCACACCCACATTTCGAAGGCTTCCAGTCGATTTTCATCACTTTTGCTTAACGTCCATGTTTCCGCCCCATACAGTACAAAACTCCACACGAAACATTTTATGAATCTTTTTCTCAACTCTTTATTCAAAGTCCCACAAAACAGACTTTTCTTCCTCCTAAAGGCTTCTTTCGCCATTCCTATCCTTGTTTTTATTTCACGTTTGCACTTCATGTCATTACTAAGAATACTACCCAGATATCGGAAACTATTCACTTGTTCTACTTTCTCCCCTTCCACTTTTACATTTGACACAGACCCCTTCGTTTCAATCACCATGGCTTTTGTCTTTCTAACATTTATTTTCATCTCATATTCTTCAAAGTCCTTTCTAATTTTTTTAAACATTTTATTGATTTGCTTTTCAGATTCTACAACAAGCACCATATCGTCTGCAAATCTTATGCATCTAATCATTCTACCTCCTGCCGAAATCCCGTCATCATCATATAGGCTCTTTTTCACTATCTCTTCTAGATAGACATTGAATAGTGTTGGCGAGAAGCAGCATCCTTCTCGAACTCCCCTTGCAATTGCACTCTCTTCCGTCACTTCTTCCCCTATCCTAACACTTACTTGTTAGTTCACGTATAAGTTTCTTATGAGTCTTCTATCTTTCCATTCCAACCCTATCTTCGTTAGAACTCCCAACAACAATTCCCAATTCACGCGGTCAAAAGCCTTTTCTAGATCAATAAATACTATATATACCTCTTTTCAAAGAGGAATAAGTAGCCAATATTTTTTAAAAACAAGATTGCATATTAAATCTCGGCTTCAAACAAGCACTAGATTCTTTTACCGGGCTTTGAACTGTCATTTCATTCTCGAGTTATGAAACTTAATTTTATCGTTCCGTCCAATTTTCGGCGGGATATTACTCGAAAATAATAGATTTGTGTACTCATGTTGCCCTATAATACAGGGTGGACCATATTGATTAGATATTTTCAAAATGCATTTATGGAGCACGTTGAACACAAAATTTTTACCAACTATGTGGAACACATTGCCAAAGAACGGAAGTTTTGTACTGTTTCCAATATTTGAAGATTACATCCTATAGATGGGCAGCACATTGACTAGAGTTTTCTTTGGCCGTAACAATCATGTTCAGAGTAGTTCGGCACAGGGTTAAAGCAGGGATGACTGTTATGTCCCTTCGGATGCTACCCTTCAGTTCATTGATGGTAGTGGGCATTCTAAACTCCCTGTTTAGGATTCGCCGCCGCACGTGGAATACGAAATTGTCGTGTTGACTTCTTTGGACTTCGGTCCACAGCATTTGACACACGTTCAATGTCTGTTGCACTACGCAACGATCGGGATTTCCCAGAAGACTGATTTTTGTTCGCGTTTGCGGCCTCACGAAAGTTGTTAGCAGCACGAAGTATCACCTTTCAGGATGGTGCTACCCGTTTCGTAAAATGTTGTTTGAAACATCGTTCAGCTGTGTGATGGAGCTCTCACTAATGAAGAATGCTTCCACGATATACGAAATTTCAATTACGCGATGTTTCCCTGCAACAATGGAAGAAACATGTATCAATAATTCTTATCTTTACACTTCTTGTTAAACTATATGAAAAACATACATGACTCTTATTGCTCGCAATATTGAAAGTATAATTATATCCCATATGGCCCACTCTGCATGTTCTCGTGTTTTCTTGTGATGATTCACTTCCTATAAATTTTTGGTCTTGTTTCTGAACACCTTGTATTATCGTGTTTTATATCTAACTGTTCAAAAGAACCATATGATAATAATAATAATACAAAATTTCACGCCTTATTCGATCTTTCACGCTATTGGCTAATTGTGGAATCAACGTAGCAGAGTCTAAAATCAGACTAGATAATCTACTCTGTAACCGTCTACGTTTCTTACGAATGCATTTGTAAATTTCAATTAAGATTGGCTCAACAGCTTTGAAGTCATTGAAGGCCAAGCATATTGTAAATAAACATACATACCACATTCCTAAAGAGTCTCATTATTTTGTGTTATTAGATAAGGTAGAACAGTACAACTATTGTAAGTTCCGTAAAAACTATTCGGTCATGGTTTCAAATCAATGCTTGAGTAAACTTTTAATTGCGCTTTTATTTTTAATACTTTTTATTAAGAACAGTGTCTGTATATGATTAAATAATAATACGGTGTGCATATTAAGTATGTACATCAATTATAGTAATGCATATTCAATGACGTTCTTCTTTATAATCAATAAAGCAGAGATGTATATCCCAATGTTGAAGTCATTTTTCGCGTGACCACATGGATGAATACATTTTAATATAGTTGTATTCGATTTAGCACTCTCAAATTGGAATACAAAGTTCAATTAGAAATGTATCAGAACATGGGCACTTTTACTATTGGCATAAGCGGTATTTTGAGGTCATTTATCTTGTGACGCCATGAACGGATAAGTTTTAATACGGTTCCATTGGATTCATCATTCTCAATTTAGTACAGGGCAAGTCGAAATGATGGACCTGATTTCAAAACTTTGTTCTGTGAAATCTAATAAACATTTGTAAGAAACGTGATCAGTGGTGCTATTCTGGACAAAAAATCTAAAACGTTTGCAAAAGTGTGAAAATCATTCCTAGTATAGTGTGGGGCCTCCTTTTGCGTCAAAAACAGCTTGGATCCGACGTGGAATGGACGTATACAGTTCCTGAATCATGATGTGTGGAATTTTGTACCAATGTTCCTCCACAACATGCTCTAGTTCCGTAAGGGATGCTGGTGGAGGGTAATGAGACCGAACACGCCTTTCTAATTGACTACAATGGCTCAATGATGTTCAGATCTGGTGATTGTGGGACCCAGGGCAGGTGAGATAGCTCCTGGTCATGGTCCTCAAACCATGATTTCACAGTTTTTGCAGCGTGACAGGGTGCCAAATCATCTTGGTAGATTCCATCACCATCAGGGAACAATATTTGGGCAATGGGTAGAACCTGGTCCCCCAAAATGGCCTCGTACGCCTTAGCATTCGTCACTCCATGCTGAGTCATGATGGGACCTGCAGAAAACCACGATATCACTGCCCATACTGTAATAGAACCACCCCCATGCTTTACAGTTGAGAGTAGACAGTCTGTATCATGGGCCTGCGACGGTGTTCTCCATACGTAAACACGACTGGTTGTTGGAAACAAGATGAAGGTCGATTCATCGGACCACAATACGTGTTTCCACTGCTCATGAGTCTACGCCTTGTGGTCCTTGCACCACTGGATACGCCTCTTCGCATTTACTGCTGTGACCAGGGGTTTGGCGATAATTTTCATTTTATGAAGTTCCCGTCGCACTGTTTTCGATGAAACCGGTTTCTGTAGGCCGGAATTGAGTTCAGACGTAATTTTGATTGGAGTGGTCTTCTTTTTAGCTTCTACAATCCGTTTTAATGCCCTCCGGTTCCTATCTGACAGGATTGTCTTTCGACTACTGTTGTGCTTTGTAGACGTCGTTTGCCCATGAATTGTGTATGCCCTCGTGACATTGGACACAGCGTCTTTCGATACCCAAAAAATGTTTGCAACTGTTGCCACTGAAGCTCCAACCAGACGGTCACCAATGATCATGCCTCTTTGGAAGTCTGTCAGGTCGCCCATTTTACCGCACCACTTTCACACAGCGACACTCACAGGTGAACTGGTTACTGCTGACGGAAGAGGAAGGTCCACATGACACACTGAAAACAAAAGACGATCGGCAACCGCAACACATGTTGTACAGTGGGGGCCAAACGTACGTGTCCTGTATGAAGTGCTTTTAGATTTTTTGTCAACCCCTGTATATATATATATACAACTGTTTATGAAAATTATAACATCCAGAAAGACCTATTCTACGACAATGAAATTTATTCCAGATTAGGTACATGGCAAGATACAAATGATTAGATTTATAGAACTGTACACCACCTATGACCTTCAAATATCAGTATTATGTGAATTCACTATGTGCTGAGATCAACGGTTCCATATGTTCTGGCATGGAATCAAGAAGGTGTTAGATATCTTCCTACGGGATATTCTACACCACGGTTTGTACCCGAGTCCACAAGGGATGCTGATTTGCCGGTGGTGGACAATCACTAAGAAGTTTGCGTCCACCATTTCCTACACATGCTCGATGAGAGACACATCATGCGACCGGGCTGGTCAGGGAAGTAGTGATACCTGGCGTTCTGCGAAGAAAGCTTACACATTCCTCGCTACATCTAGCTTGGCATTATCCTGCTGAAATATGACGTCTGAAGTTGCTTGTAGGTAGGGCATCATCCCAGGTTCTAAAACCTAACCAATATACTGGTTTCTCTTCAAATTGCCCTGGATAAGGATAAGTTGCGATCGCATGTTGTAACCAATGGAACCCCAAATAATCACACTGGACGATTGTCCGCTATGACATTCAACAATGCAAGCTTGCAGATTGCGCTAACGAGGGTATCGTCCTACGCCTATGCGACCATCACTATAGGACAGGTTGAAACGGGACTCATCCGAAAACACCACGTTTTACCATTCAGCATGCAAATGACGGTGTTCGCGTGCCCATATCAGTCTGCTGTGTCTGTGGATTCTGGTCACGGTATGCTAGCCACCAGTCTAGCCTTCAGCAAATGTCGAACAGTCAACGCAGAGATGGCAACACCGTAACAGTGCTCAAGCGTTGAGCTGACACCTTGAATGACGCTGTCAGGTTCATTATGGCCATCCGGAAAATGTGTCTGTCAGCCCGTGCTATAGTCATATTGCGTAGTCTAGTTCCTGCTCGTCGCTTTATATGACCCTCTTCTGTCCACTGCTTCCACACACGTCACTGACGTCGCAGCATGTCCTGTGCGACTAGCAATTTCGTGGTACAACAACCAGCTTCCCATTGACCGATGAATCTGTCCCGTTTGAACTCACTCAACTGCGTATATTGCGCCCGTTGACGTCGATGAGGAATGCTGGCACTTTCCTACGTGTTTCCACTTTAATTGACCACTATCCACTGCTTCCGTATGAGGTGCACTGACCTTGTGTGGTACCACTTCGATCAAAGTGAAGAGAGCGCTACCTGCCATACGTGGACCCATTTGTATGAAATTTTAATCGCTTCCTCCTACAATATCCGTACACATATTCACAGAGTTTGGATTTATTCGGGGCATTCGTTCCGGGCTTTGCAATATTCATAAACAGAAGTATATAGGGTTCTATAAGAGAGAGAGAGAGATGAATTGGTAGATATATATGATTCTCTTAGAAAAAATCCATACAAGGTAGACAAAACCAAATGTTTTAGTGGATACCACAAGTGTCAAATAGCGACATATATACAGCATCCTAACACAAGTTGGTTTGAGGAAATTATGTAGCACTGCGAATATATTGGAAACGGATTGTCCAAGATAGATGGTTGTCAAAAAGTATTGAAAAGACCTAGGTCCAGCAATGGATCGACAATTGACGATAATAGTAGCTGTTTCAAATATAAATAACCGTAACCACTTCACTCATATAATCCCAGTTCTCATTCTTGAGATTAAAGAATAAACACTTATACCTTGCTCTGAGAGATCATATATTTAATCCTATAGCTATAAAAAATTCTAAAAGCAAAGATAAAATAAAATTTACCCTTCCCCCACCCCACCATTAATCTTTTGAAACGTACAGAGCGAAGTAAGATTATTTAAATAAGTCATTTGCTTTTGGCTGTAAAAAATGTGGATGTAAGAAGCTCTCTCTTCCAGCAACCTGTGTGTGAGGGTGTTTATAACTTGGTATAACAAACGGTTCGGCGAACTCGAAATATTTTAACAACCGGTTCTAGCGAACCGGATGAATAGCACCATTGCACATGCTAAGAAGGGTAAACTGTAAAACGTTTCTTCTAACATATTACAGGTGTTCTATGTGAGTACCTCACGTAATACGACACACATCAAGTCGATAGTTTATCTCCTACCAAACCTTTTGTAACATGTTCCGCTCAATATCAGCAACGGCTGCCGTGATGAGGTCACGCAGGTCATCTAATGTTGCTGGAAGTGGTAGTATGTAAACACTATCCTTTACAAAACACTACATGAAGAAATCACATGGATTCAAGCCAGTGGAAGGAGGTGGTAGTATGTAAACACTATCCTTTACAAAACACTACATGAAGAAAGCACATGGATTCAAGTCGGTGGAAGGAGGTGGTAGTATGTAAACACTATCCTTTACAAAACACTACATGAAGAAATCACATGGATTCAAGTCGGTGGAAGGAGGTGGTAGTATGTAAACACTATCCTTTACAAAACACTACATGAAGAAATCACATGGATTCAAGTCGGTGGAAGGAGGTGGTAGTATGTAAACACTATCCTTTACAAAACACTACATGAAGAAATCACATGGATTCAAGTCAGTGGAAGGAGGTGGTAGTATGTAAACACTATCATTTACAAAACACTACATGAAGAAATCACATGGATTCAAGTCGGTGGAAGGAGGTGGTAGTATGTAAACACTATCCTTTACAAAACACTACATGAAGAAATCACATGGATTCAAGTCAGTGGAAGGAGGTGGTCAACGGGGAGGTAGATGCTCTGGAGATGCACTTCCTATCCAACGTTCTTCCAATGCCCCATTGAGATGGTCCGAAACGCTGCCATGGTAATACCTAAAGGCAGCATCCATTTGAAGAATGAAGTATGCGCTATTCTCTTCAAACTGTGGAAGGAGCTATAGTTGCAGGATATCAAGAAAAATAGTTCGTTCTCATATGAATCCGTTCCATTGTCTCTAACAACTAATCGATTTTCGTTTATAGACGCAACCCAAATCTCTGAAATGTTCATACCACTTACGAATGACCTTCAATATTCAAATATTTGCTTATCGATATATTGTCATTCAATATTTTAACATCGACAATTTTATTTTTTATATTGTACAGGCGAAGGGCCCCGTAGGGCTTGCTATCCCTAGATCCCCGCACATTCTAAGACTACCCTTGTCTCAATTAGAAGAAAAAACACAGAACTATGATATAAACCATGGGTGGCCAACCGTTTAAGGTTTCTGGACTATTTTTCATTCCAAAAGTCACTGGCGGTTTATTTATCTGTTCAGCAGCCTGCTAAAGTGAACCCTAAAGCAATAACAGTGTTCGATACACTCAGCATACACACATTAGAAATGAACCGACAATCTAACATTTGTTCCAAACGACATCAGTTCCCACAAAAAATTGAACTCGAGCTTTCCGTACTGAAGATGTGTATACTAACCAGTCTTGGGAAATAACGTAACGGAAGTAACGCGTTACTTTTTAAGTAACGTTTCCTAGTAACGCGTTACGTTTTTTCCAAAGTAATTGTGACGGTAACGCGTTACAAATTTTTAAGTAACGTACCTAGTTTGCTTTACTTTTTCGCGTTACGTTTCGGATGAGTAACTACAATATATGTATATATTTTTTCGGAAACAAATTTTTCTTTCCTGTAAGTGAATTTCTCAGAATGGAACAATGGAGCATAAACTACGTATGTCAGTGACCGACAGTCATCACCGACACACAGAGAAGCAGATAAGATCATAGTGCCACTTGCTGTTTTTGGAAGATGAATATAGCCTCAAGGAAATCACATGTACTGATTGCAAACACCTGGAAGATTTTGTCATAGAGTTTGACAGCTCCAAATCAATACATTCAGTGAGTGAGCTACGAGTGCAATCGTACCGGTAGTCTATTTTACTTTGATTGGTGTTGTTTTTATAAAGATGGAGAACGAAAATATTTTACCGTTCGAACATTTAAAAGAATATTTTTTTCTAAAAGCTGAGGATAATGGTGGACAGAATTTAAAAGCAAAGTGTCTAAAGCCCCGGCGGGAAATATTTTTCAACTAGGGTTCCATAATTAACGATAGGCCCATACAGAAAGGGGTTAATATGAATAAACTGTGTTCTGATGAGCAGGCCTACTTTATTACTAGAAAATAGTTTGTTGATGGTATGTAATATTGGAGTTTTTCAGATCAGTTTGCGTATCCTAAAGTCCCGTTGATTATAGAGTTTGGAACAACTAGCTTCAAAAACATGCATCGATTTTAGAGTTACAGGCAAGTTTTGATTCATCCCGAGTTTATGTGTTCTCATTTTATTAGTTGTAGTGTAATGCTTCTCTATATTCCGTATTTTTTTAATTTTACATAACAACATTGTTATTATTATATAATTAGTTTAGCATAATAAGCAGCCATTTCTTCTAACGCATAGGGATGGGCACGAGTCGAGCTAAAACACGACTCAAAGGTAATTTTCTAGAGTCGAGTTCCGACCTGATTCACTGTTTTTCACGTCGAGTTGAGTTTGATAAATGTCTTGCTCGTTCAACTCGTTTGGCCTGATTACACTGGAAAGCGAAAGCCATGAGAAATGTAAGCAATAATATGGAATACTTTTAGTGTTGCTCACGAGAGGAGTCTGCTCGCATCTCGTCTCGTCTTGATAACGAAACCACGAGAGATTTTTTTATAACGAGCTTAGGTTGGCTCGGCTCAACTGCGCCAATGGCTCGAGCCAGCTCGCTTGGGGTGAACCATTGACTCGAGCCGACTTGGTTGAGATGAGCTTTCTGCTCGAGGGCTCTAGCCGCCTGGGTTGAGTGAGATGTTGGCTTGGCTCACTTCTCAGTTATGCTCGATAGTGAATGAGTTGTGAACTGAGCTGCTCGAGTCGTTGACAATTGTAAACCCGTTCCGAGCAGTTTGGAACACATTTGGCCAGCGCCCTATAACTTTTAACAATGTTTGTCTCGAGCCCGAATACACAACCTAGACCGTCAACCCAAATTCAGAAGCTCGTGAACAATGTCCTTGACTCGTAGACTTCACGACTACCGAGGTTGGTAATCAACTAGTTCTTTAGTATTCAGATACAAACCACCTGTTTTTCATGTTTATACACTGTGTTGTTATAATTAATAATAAAAGTAATAATCAGTTGTAGTAGTAGTAGATTTTGTCTATGTAGGATACTTGAAGAGAGCACTACATGAAACTACACGCAGGATTTGGCTCGACTCGGCTTTAAACTTGACTCGGATTCGAGTCGAGTTCGAGGAAACTTTTCGAGTCGAGTTCTCGAGTCGAGCTCAAAGATGTTTGTTTCGAGTCGAGTCGAGTTTCAAAGAAAACTCGCTCGAAATCGCTCGTGCCCCTCCCTACGTGTAACACAGTATAGCATTTTCGTCAGTGTTACATTATATAAACATGTTCATATAGCTGTCAAGTAAGAATTTGTTCTTTTGTCTACATAAAACAATTCAGAACGTGCAATAATAATAATAATAATAATAATAATAATAATAATAATAATAATAATAATAATAATAATAATAATAATAATAATAATAATGGTAATAGTAATAGTACGGAAAATTGAAGTAATAAGATTTTTTTTCACATATTCACAGTTTCGGACCTGAAAGTAACTCGTTAGTCACGCGTTACTTTTAAAGTAGGGTAACAGTTACTTTTTTGAGGCAAGTAACGCGTTAGATTTTAAGCGAATTTAAAGTAGGAGAAGGGTCCGAAGCCTCGGATGGCACTCAGCCGCAGAGTACCGCACTAAGTAGTTCTACCTATTCTTGATAGATAACAAAAGGTTTCCGTTATCGGTAGTATGAACTGATCTCATAGACACCATAATAAGAAGCGTTTAGCTTTCAGTCCGAGTGGAGCGTTGTAATAAGCAGAAGTGTACTGGTTCGAGTTTAACTGTGTTCTCTGGCGGACAGCAAACTTTTAGTGATCGTTGTGAACTTACTGGTAAGCATTTTATTTTATTATTATTTTAAATATTAAGGTAGGGATATCTTGTGTGTTTATATATACTGCAAAGGTTAAATTATTCTTATGAGAACAGTTTATAGCATTGTTTGTGGTTATATACGTAGCGCAAGAGGCGTAAATAAGGCCCCCGCAGACCCGGCATTGCGGGGGAGCCCCAAGCCATTAGGGGGTCCCAAATCGTGAAGTGGAACATAGAGAAGGGGCCCCACTCCACACTGTTTGCGGGGAGGCCCCCAAGCCTTTAGTTACGCCAGTGCGTAACGCCTAGCCCCGGACACATGTTTGGCTCCTAGCTCCGGACACCGCTGAATGTACTTAGATTGGAAATATAGTGGCCTATGTAATTAATTATTGTTTATATAACATCAAAAATATTAAGAATCGTTTTAAATTATTTACTGGTAAGAAGCCATAAACTACAAACAGATGTGCGTGAGATGAAGAGTCTATGAAGAATGCTCTTGATTAGATAATTAGTGGAAAATCAGTGATCAGGGAAGCAGTTGCTAAGTTTAAACTGCAGCCGCTGGACCACACACTGATGAAACCATTCAAGATGCGGTGTTTCAAGAATTGCTCTCTGGATGAGGAAAAATGCAGAACAGAGGATTATTGAAAGTGATATGGCAGGGATTGTGTCAGCTGCATTCATCAAGATTTATCGCCCTGAAATTGCAAAGAATGGGATTATGTCCACTGGTATTCTTATCGCCCTGAAATTGCAAAGAATGGGATTATATCCACTGGTATTCCTCCATTAAATCCGAACATTTTTCCGACCTAGATTTTTAGTCCTTCGCAGATGACAAACATAGGAAATGAAACACCAGCGGTGAATTCCACCACTGATAACCATTCTGACCAAGCATTTATCACTCAGACTCAGCCTATCTCTCATGCTTCCACCTATGATGTTCAATCTTTAGCATGACGGGATGTGGGGGAAGGAGAAATCACAAAGAATGTTTCACCTGTTCTTCAGAAATTTTCACCACTTCCAGATGCATCCAAGAGAAGTCTTGCTTTAAGAAAACTAAAATCCCAGAGAAGTGAAGTGCTTACTTCCAGTCCATATAAGAATCAAATTTTAGAAAAACAAAACACTCATAAGAACCAAAAAACTAGGCCTAATCCCAAGGTATTACTTTTAAATTTCGAACAGAGCAAAAGTATGGAACATACTACTTCAGAATGTACCCCCAAGTGCTTAATCTGTAGAGAGGAATTCGAAGAAGATTGGATTCACTGTCCAATTTGACAGGACTGGGCTCATGAGGCATATGCAGAAATTGATCCAAGCAACCTCTTCTACAGTTGTGACGTATGTATTCAGGCATGTTGATAGAATCAAACGTTTAAGTAAACTGTCCGGGTTTACCTCCCCAGTTTCGAATTCTAGATATTATCTCACATCCAATGGCAAGTGTGTTGTACCTCTTTGTTCATAGTTTCTGGCTGCACAAAGTAGTAAAACAGTATGGTATACTATTGTGTCTAACTATTGTTTATTATCATATATTGAGATTAAAAGATTTTTCCAAAAAAAAAAAAAAAAAGCTTTGTTTTCCATTAGTGTCCGGGGCTGAGGACCCTTCCCATAACTTGTAACGCGTTACATTTTTACAAGTAACTTACCCAACACTAATACTAACCATATAGCCAGACAGGAGGTCAAGAATATCTAGATATCAGGATACTTTTTTAAAGGAAGGGAAAGAATTGGCATTTGTGTCGTTGTCTAGTGGTGACTTTCGTAACCGTGCGAATGATCGTTTCCTCAGTTTTCCGAAGGTAATTACACATCTGTTCGGTGTCATTTTGTATTCAATATAACAATTTGATTCCTTTGTTCGGTGAAATTCAGCATTTCTTTTCAGCACCGAGGCTATGTGAGACGTAGAGCAATGGTTTAGGCTGGAATCCAAACCACCATAATACGTGCAATGCTCTCCCATCGTGAATTGAATCTGGAACAGCGTGCATCAAAGAATCGCGCTAGCCACTAGACCAGTGGAAAGGGAAAGTTATACGATTCTTCGCAAACGTACATTTACTCCGTTTTCATTCTAATGTCCTAAGACCAAAGCAAAATTAATTGTTAGATAAATGTCTAAGAATTTATTTTAAATTAACATAATCATACTTCTTCCATTAACGATTCAATCCAGTGGTTCTCAACTGATTTGTCGCGACACACTGGTGTGTCATACAGTCCCCAAACGTGTGTCGCAAAATTTTAAAATTTAAAAATCATGAAGAAGTTAATAATAATTACTTAAAACAGAGACAGACTGTACCAGTCAATAATTCCAGCGGTAGCAAGAATATTCAGTACTATATGGAAACATTATAAAAACTAATTGGTTTCACTATTATAATAGTTATTATTATTATTATTATTATTATTATTATTATTATTATTATTATTATTATTATTATTATTATTATTATTATTATTATTATTATTATTATTATTTTATTATTTATAATAAAAACATCAAACAAGTGTGTCAGGATGTATTAGACGTTCAGTAAAATGTGTCGACAGTTAAAAAAGGTTGAGAAGCATTGATGGTATTCTTCATGAATAAGATTAAAAAGAAGAAAACAATTTGACCGCATTTTTAAAAAAAGAAAAAGAAAAAGAAATAGTTTCCTAACCTGTACAGTATTATACAGAATGTTTTAAACTTGAATTTTCAAGATTAGTTATTTACGTAATGAATCTTGTAAACAATAAAAGCCATTTTTAAAGATACCAAATAAATACATACCGATAACATAGTTTAGAATCTGAAATATGATAACACAAAAATATTTGTTCATACTGTAAACGGCACTATATCACAACCTTCCTTGTAGCTAAATATTCAGCAGGTTTCCCTAATTGAGATGGATTCACGTGTAGCTGTTTCCTAGCTGTTCATAGGTCGTGACGTCTTTCAACGAAGAAGAAGAAGAAAGGGAGGAAGTACCTCCAGTTATTGTCAATAGAAGGACAAACGGTAAAAAGTGGTGAAGCAACTACATACAACCTGTGCGATGGATTGTTTATTATCTTATTGAATGGCTTCTTCTCTTCTCATCTACAGAGATGCCAACTTCTTTTTATGGCTCCTTTAAAGAAATACAGTATATGCATCCAATGACCTATGGCGAAGGATACATCTTCACTCCGACTATTCACAAGATCACAGTAAATACCAGATAGGGTCCCTGCTCCAGACCCTCCTAACCAGAATGTTGAAAGAGTATTATTATTATTATTATTATTATTATTATTATTATTATTATTATTATTATTATTATTATTATTATTATTATTATTATTATTATTGAAATGAAATGAAATCTTTCAGTTTTACGTCCCACTATTATGCCGATTAGACTAAAGGAGACGGTGATAATGAGAAATGAATGAAATGGTGAATTGATGAAAGTGGGAGGAAGCGGTAGAACCCCGAGAAAACCCACGCACACGGTGTTTGTCCATTACAAATTCCACTTGGCGACAGGCCCGTATTTATATATTATAGGCCCCTGTGCTCTAAATAATTTGCTGCCCCCCGAATACAGCAGAAACTTATTTTTCAAACAAAGAAACAAGCCGTGAATTTGCAAACATACCAGCTCTTGTTGAGTAGCAGTTTAAGTATGACAAGTTACAAAAGTTACAACATAATTTTAAATGGCCTAATCTCTCAGTGATGATTATGATGTAGTGTTCTGCCCGAAAGTAGGTGTTTGACCCGAAGGTCCCTGGGCAAGGTGAACCCATGGTAGTTTGCCATCGCCTTTCATGGGATGATGATGACGTACTAAGGACGGGACCTACACCTTAACTTGGGATTCGAACTACTTGTATCTTCGCCATTAATCGAACCCGGGACCCCTTGATTACAAGGCAACGAACTTAGCCATTCATCCACTGGGACACATTCTCTCAATGTAATTTATCATGTAGGTTTTAATTTACTATCCAGAGGAAATACATTCTATTAATTCTTAAGTTTCTGTCTCTCTGTCCTCGCTTTTCAACTCGAGAAACATAATAAATAGAAACATGAAATTTTAATATATTTTAAAGCTCTCAGAGAAATGATCAAAATGGCCTGTTCCATGTCCCTAGGTCACACCTGAGCTGGAATATAGGGGTGCAGAGTCCTCATAAGAATAGCATGGGGCATTTTAAAAATAATCGAAAACGAGCAATATTAGAATTGAATTCAAAGTTTTTGGGGCGGCTGAGATCAATAGTGACAGTTTTAATCCAATTCAACTTCAAGGTCATACTCTACTCTCCATTGAGGGGGCAAAATGTTAAAAGTAATCGAAAACAACAGATATTAATGTTGAATTCATAGTTTTCAAGGTCTCTGAGTTTAACGGAGTCAGTTTTCATGATATTCAAGTTCATCTTCACCCCTTTTGGTGCGGTGGGGAATGACCTTTTAAAAATAATCAGATAAGCTCGGTAATTAGTAAGTATTGTAATTAGAGTGAAGTAAACACATTAACATATTTTCTCGCATTTACGCTGGATTCAGCGGGTTGCTACTTTTAAATATTACTTTATTGTGAATCTTAAAAGCTCCAAAATTTTGCCGCCCCCTAAGTTCTGCCGCCCTGTGCTCGAGCATAGAATAGCATTTACCTAAATACTGGCCTGCTTGGCGAGAGCTGCGGTAGAACCTGAAATCTCACAAACCAGAGATGGGCGCTCTTCCATTTTTGTTTTCCAATAACGTGTATTCTTTCTTTCCTTATCATAAAACAGAAATCACATTACAACGTAATAGCAAGAGCAAGTGGTACACAGATTCATAACACAATGCATAATGTAGTGTGTTTCATACAGAGGACATCGGCAAATATTTTAGAGAACGAGCTATGTGCCATATACATCCATACTTAGTCAGTACAGGTTTCGACATCACATTAATGATGGGTATAATTATTGCCTCACCTCTAATCATAACATGTAGTGAGTCGTACACCTAGAAGAGAACAATTCGCAACATGTACTCGAATCAATTATATGCATGACACGATCATCATCAACTCGCATAAATTACTGACTTGTGTAATGAAATGTAATGAAATGCTCGTAAAAGGTTTATGAATCCATTAGATTATGCAATAAGTTGACTCAAAATTTCTGTAAGTTCACATTTCACTGAACTACCATGGCAACACGGCAAAGTAAATTATTAACTGTTGTTGTTCTAGTTAACTTTTCAGAATATCTATAGCAATTTATTTGACCCCAGTCAACCTCAATGAAAATTCAACTTTTAGTTAGTTTGATGGAACTGATTTTAGTGAATACATCCGTTTTTTTTTTTTTTTACTGTAAAATTTTACAGACAAAACTTTTCTGCAATTTATTCAATGAGGTTGAGAATGTGACATAAACTCACGGGAAGCTTTCTCCTAATACTCACAGATACAGTTATTTTTACTAAGGTAATAAGAGATAACACAAAACACGGAAAATAATGATTTGAAGTTGAATTGAAGGTAACAAACGTGATGGGTACATACTAACGACTGAGAAAATAATTAGTTTGAAGAGACTGTGTTTGTTCGTTTCATCTTTTATTTCTTACAGTAAATTCCATAAGTTTCAATGTTATATTTTGTTTTTTATGTATTTTATATATTTTTATCTTGATTTTTTAAAAGAATTGTTGGACACTGTTTATTGTGCAAAAGATGTACTGTAATATTGAAGAATAAAGATAATGTGGATAATAATACTGAAGATTTGGTGATAGAGATGATGTCATATATGATGATAAGATATTCTTATACATTGTAATGATATTTATAATTTCTATGAATGTCTGGGTTTATGGTCATTCTGGATAACAATGAAGAACATTTCACTGTTCATTTCTTTTTATCAACATAGTGCGTTCATAATGTTTCAAGTTGGTGTATAATATGTGGAAAATCAACGCAAACATAAACTGATATCGTTGGGCTAGCGAGTTCAAACCGGAACACGAATTTTGAAACTGCTATTTTAAATTTTATTGTCTGTTGTGGAATTTAATAGTACCCACGATTGTCCACAGGCGAACAAGAAGTCCGCGACCCCTCTCTGCAATTGAAGTGAAATAAGACTACTGAGCACGAGATATATTTTCTTAATATAATTATCAAGTATTTCCCTTATTTCTTTACGTTCCCAACTTCTGTTGTAAGTAATATCCGTTATATGATGTTAGACGGTCAGCAAACCACTAAAGCATTTGTCTTTTCGCTGAAAACTATGTTGTAAATAATGGGATGATATTGTATGGACGACTCCAAAAGTGCATTACCACCTGCAATTCTCCCTTTCCTGCAATAGTAGGTAACCCATAAACAGGGTCGTTGGGGTAGTTGAGAATTAGAAAAGCGTTGAACCAAACCTCAATTTTGTTACAAATATATCCCGGACTAATTCTGGGTACCGTCGTTTCACGTAATCGGTACCTGAAAGAGTGAAGTTTGTCGACTCTCAAATCTCGACAGTTTCTGAAAAGAGAGTTCACAGTTCATGTTGTTATTTCTTCGTTACAAAAACACTTTTAGTTGACTATATTTGATGAATTACTGAACTTATACATTTACAATTATTGAAAAATGAATAAGTACTTTTTAACATAAAATTCATTACAGTTCAGCAGAATGCAGCAGTAAGTGGAAGGGAATGAAAATATTGTTTATTTGTTGAGACGTGCAAACTGAATGTGAATATAAATGCTCATTCACCCATACCCTTGTGTAGCAGAGTATGAAGACATGTGGCTCGTGTGATTACTGATCCTCCTTTCTAAAAATGGGCAGAGTCAAGTTGGAGCAAGTTTTATTTTAAACTTGACTCGACTTAAAAAAATTTCTCCAACTGAAGTCGATTTCATTCAAAACGAAGCAAATTCCTCGTGTAGTTTTCAGTACTCTGGAAAGAAGACATAAGGACGTGAGGCACAAGGATATGAAGGATCATACGGGACTTTAATGTCCACTGCTCTGAAATTGTATCAATAATAATAATAATAATAATAATAATAATAATAATAATAATAATAATAATAATAATAATAATAATAATAATAATAATAATAATAAGAAGAAGAAGAAGAAGAAGAAGAAGAAGAAAGGGAATAAGAAGAAAATTGAAAAGATCTTTCCCTTCTTTCAGTTTTTATCTTCGTTAGTGTCTCTCATATATCCCCCTATCTTTCTTCTTTTCTATTATAACACCGCGTATAAACATGAAAGAAGGGCTGTTTTTTCGCGTCTAGAAAGTAAAGTACTTGTTTACTGGTTGAATACTGACCTCGGTGGTCGAGAAGTGTAAGAGGGAAATATGTCATTCATGAGGTTCCCAGCTTGAGTTCCGAAGAAATATGTATTCCGGCTTGTGCCAAAAATGGTTGGAAAGTGTCGTGCGCCGGCCAAACACGTTTAAAACTTTTCGGTCTGCGTTGGACTTCGGCTTGGGGTAGCTTCATAGTAAGTAAATACTGATATTCATGCACACAAGACAAGATTTGACGAGATAAGATGAGATGCTAAAATTGTCCCCTCTCGTGAACAACATTAATACTGTTCCACATTACTTAATACTTTTCTCATAGCTTTCGCTTTCCAAATAATCAGGCGATGATTTCAAAACCAGTGAAAATGAGCTGCACGGACGACCTAAATATCAAACTCGATTCGATTCCAACGTTAATCTGAAAAACAATGAATTGGCTCGCAACTCGAGCTGTGCTCATCCTTACTGCTTTCAGATATTCTGAGTTTGCAATTGCCACTTGTAGCAAGCTTAATTGTTCATGGAGACAACTATCACAGGTTACAGATTGCAGAGTATTTATGTTTTGTATATAGCTATGGCCCGTGTAACTTGGGTTCCTGTCACCACGGCATGGCGCGTCCTCAGGTTGCGGATCGAGGAGAAGGCCTCTAGATATAGAGGTTAGCTGCGAATATACTGAATAACAGTCGAGGACAGCCGACTAGGAGTGGTCCTCCAGCTTGGGGGTTTCGGTAGGGCTAACAACCTCATCCTGTAAAAAAAAGCACTTGTTCAGAAATATTCACAAAAGCCTCGGACAAGGACTGATAACTTGGCACGACCTCAGCAAAAGAAAATGGACATGAGATTTGGAACATGGAATATTAGAAGTCTTTATAGGGCAGGCGCATTAAAATCCCTAACGAGTGAGTTAGAGAAATACAGGATGGACGTAGTAGGAGTTCAGGAAATTAGGTGGGATGGAAATGGATCTGTGAATTCCGGAAATTTTACGTTCTTTTACGGGGAAGGAAATAAAAATCACCAGTTAAAAACAGGGTTTTTCGTTCACAAACGAATATTACCAGCAATTAAACGGGTTGAATTTGTTACTGACAGACTTTCTATTATTACTCTTAAGGGACGGTGGTGTGATATTATTGTTTTAAATGTACATGCCCCAACTGAAGATAAGGATGACGATATAAAAGACAGATTTTACGAAGAAGTGGAACGGATATTTGACCAACTCCCGAGATACCATATGAAAATTCTATTAGGGGATTTCAATGCGAAGGTAGGACGAGAGGATATTTTCAAACCGATTATAGGGAACGAAAGTCTGCATAAGGAAAGTAATGACAAGTAAGGAAAGTAAGTGTTAGACTCGTGAACTTTGCAACATCCAAAAACCTAATCGTGAAGAGTACGAAATTCCCACATCGCAACATTCATAAATACACTTAGACATCACCAGACGGGAAAAAACATAATCAAATTGATCACGTTTTAGTAGATAGAAGAAGGAAATCTAGCATAATTGATGTCCACTTGTTTAGAGGGGCTGATCGTGACACTGACCACTACCTGGTAGCAGCGATAATACGAGAGAGGTTATCGTTGAATAAAGGTAATATTCATTGTCCGAAAACGGACAGATTCAATTTAAAGAAATTAGAAGAGAGCCAGGTAAGAGAGAAATACCAGATTGAAGTTTCGAATAGATTCTCGGCTTTAGAAGATTCGGAGTGCACTAGTGTTGAGGATACCTCGATTGAAATTAGAGATAGCATTAAAATTTCAGCAAAAGAAAAATTGGGACACGCGGAAATACGTAGGAACAAACCATGGTTCGACCAGGAATGCATAAAACTAGCAGAGAAGAGAAAACAGGCAAAATTACGCTGGCTACAAAATCCGAATGAAATAACTACACAAAATTTCGCAGATATCAGCCGGGAAACTTCCAAAACTTTTAGAGCAAAGAAACGCGATTTTCTGAAAGCTAAAATTAACGAACTTGAAGATAATAGTAAAAATAAAAACATCCGGGACATGTGTAAGGGAATCAACAAATTTAAGAAAGGCTATCAACCTCGTGCTTGTATATTAAAGAAATCTGACGGTACAGTTCTCACTGACACGGATAGCATCTTAAATAGATGGAAAGATTTCTTTGACGATTTGCTTAACACGCAACCAAAAACTAGTGTGCGTGGAGAAAAGGAGATACACACCGCAGAACCGTATATTCAAGAACCCAACCGAATAGAAGTAGAAACGGCTATAAAGAAATTAAAGAAACACAAATCTCTGGGTGTAGATGAAATTCCGGCTGAGTTAATTTTAGCTGGAGACGAAAAATTGTGGAACAAGATACACAAACTCATTCTCCTTATCTGGAACAAGGAAGAATTGCCTCAAGAGTGGAAAGAATCAATCATTGTTCCAATTCACAAGAAAGGTGACAAAACTGACTGTAATAATTATCGAGGCACTTCTCTTCTGTCAACATCCTATAAAATCCTTTCAAATATTCTATTAGCAAGACTGACGCCATACACAGATGAAATTATTGGAGATTATCAGTGCGGATTTAGACGAAATCGATCAACTATCGACCAAATATTTACCATTCGCCAAATACTCGAAAAAAAGTGGGAATATAATACCCCGGTGCATCAACTATTTATTGATTTTAGAAAGGCGTACGACTAGGTTAGGAGAGAAACATTATATAACGTTCTTACAGAACTTGGAATACCGACAAAGTTAATTAGATTAATTAAGATATGTTTAAATGAATCCCAAAGTAAAGTCCGGGTAGGAAAATTTTTGTCCACGAGCTTTCATGTCGAAAATGGCCTGAAACAAGGAGATGCGTTGTCGCCATTATTATTTAACTTTGTTCTGGAATACGCTATAAGGAAAATCAAATATAGCAACCAGGGCCTAGAGTTGAACGGTACTCACCAGGTTATGGCATATGCTGATGATGGAAATTTAATAGGGGATGATAGGAGAACAATATAAAGAAATGCAGAGATCTTATTAAACGCTTGCAGGGACATGGGTTTAGAAGTAAATGCAGAGAAAACTAAATACATGGAAGTGCGTTGGGACCGTAATACAGCAAATTATAGATGCGTTAAAATATTAAATAATACTTTTGATAAAGTGGATAGTTTCAAATATCTAGGATCAATATTAACAGATTAAAATCATATCCATGATGAAATAAATGTCGACCAAAAGCAGGAAATTCGTGTTACTATTCGGTTCAAAATCTCTTGTCGTCGCCAATTCTATCGAGGAATTTGAAGCTTAAAATATACAAAACGATAATCATGCCTGTTGTTTTGTATGGCTGGGAAACATAGTTACTTACTCTGAGGGAAGAACACAGACTGAAACTATTTGAGAACAAGATCCTGAGACGAGTATTCGGACCCAAGAGGAACGGGAATGGGGAATGGCGGAAACCTCATAACGAGGAACTACATAATTTATACGGTTTACCCGACATTGTTAGGGTCGTCAAGTCTAGGAGGCTTAGGTGGGCGGGTCATGTAGCTAGAATGGAAGAAAGTAGAAACGCTTTCAAATTCTTGACTGGAAGACCAATCGGAAAACGACTATTGGGAAGACCTAGGCGCAGATGGGAGGACAATATTAAGATGGATCTCGCAGAGATTGGAATACAAAGTAGAAACTGGATGCAGTTAGCTAAGGATAGAAGTCAGTGGAGAGCTTTTGTGAACGCGGCATTAAACCTCCGGGTTCCATAGGCCATAGAGTTAGTTAGTTAGTTAGTTATATAGCTATGGCAGCTTGTGACACACACAATAGACAGGCAAGCAGCAACTGTTGGTGGCTAGGTCAGAAACGTGCTTAGGAGAATAGCAATACTATAAGAAACAATATTCGTTCACATTTTTAAACACATTGGTGTGGTGTGTGTGATGAAGGTATATATATAGAACTCTCCTAATGGTATACCTCTTCTTGCTTGCTGTACATAGACAAGCATTAATCATACGTTTTCTAGACGTCACACAAAGACCTTCAAAATCGCTCTCTAGCAGTCATGTTCTTCTTAGAGTATTAGTAAGGAAGTCACTTCTTACTTTCTGAGTGTTCACTTCGTACTGTTGGCAGTTCGCGTCTTACCCAATCCATTCGACAATGTTTATAGTACCTTTTCGTAACACAAACCATTCTTTAGTTAACGAATGCCGAGAAATTTTGTAGAAAGTACCTAGATATGTGTAATGTCGCCGAGCTGGAAGGAACGAGTAATTGTTACCTTCTTTTCAATTGCAGACCTTATTATATCCACACACACTGTAAATTCGTTGTGGTTCGTATTTCATGTTGGCTTCGTGGCACAGTACGTAGTGTTTCGGCTTACGAGAAAGAGGGTCGCAGGTTCGAATCACTTCTATCGAATTTCTATTTTTAATATTATAATTTAATATTTTTTAAAATATAGCCAGTAGATGTTCGTCTGTAACTATGCCTTATTTCAAACACACAGACAATTGAGAATAGATTTAAAGGAGGCAGGAGATAAAACTTGTTTCCTTGTTTTCTCATGTTTTCTAAACTCATCTTAATGTAAACAAATCACGCATATATTAAATTTAACATATTTTGGGGGAACATTTTTTGGTTGATTGGCATTTCGCCGCGTCTCTGCTGCTAGTGGGCCACTCGTGGTATAATTTTCAATATAGAAGTGGGACCACCGCAAAATCGTAGCTGCGGAGCCACTAATATTTGACGAGATGTCGCTAGTTCATCATCTAGTGGTCCTCTGACGTTTACGGCATGGAGTTGCTTCTGAAATTCAATTGGTATATACAATTGTGTCCAAAATAAATGGCCCGTATGCTGTAACTTCATTTTTCCGCAATAAGTTTGTTTTTGTTATGTTTTCTTTTTTGAGTGTTAATGAGAAAGAGAACTTAGTAATTAATATTTAATTAAAATTTTATGAACAAAGAGTGGGAATTAAAGATGATATAAGCTAAAAATTGAGATCAATTTCAACTTTCGGCTTCTACCAACATTGAGAAAAATGACAGAACAGGTATTTGGAATTGAGGTAGACATTAAATTTCGAACTGAGGTTTCACTATATTTCTCTTATCATTTTAATGCACACTGCAAAGTCCTTAAATGCTTATTAGGTTAGGATTTTACACCTAAATTAAGTTGCAACAATAATTCTTGTTAGAATACCCGTATCGACAATGCAAATTTAAGATTAGCCTGTACTTTAGATAACGTGAAAAAAGTGAAGAGCATAACCTAAGTGTGTGGCCAAGTGGGTTGCGAGGCGAATTAATAAATTGCATGTCTTCTACTTGGCAGTTCGAGTCTACCTCAATCGTTTCATTTTGTTTTAAAACAAAACATTTTTATCATGAATTACATTAGCATACACTACATGGGTGACAATTTATATTATGACAGCCTATACTATGAGCTTTAATAGAAAAAGTGCAGACGTTCGATAATTATACGTAGTAAATTTTCAATAGACTCAGTGTTTGATCGTGCCGTCTGTGAACGTTATGAAATACGAATTTGTTTTGATAGGCGCAAATCCAAGGGAAGACTTATAGGGGCTATAGCTCCCCCTTTGGCGTTCAAGTATACATTTGATAAAATGGGTTTCAAACCTACTTTATTTACACTATATAAAGTGGTAAACTATGGTTTAGCCCCTCCCTTGATCGTATGCTGGATCCGCGGCTGGGTTTCAATATTATGAGAATCAAGGATGCTAATATGTGTGATCAGTACTTGTGCTCTAGAAGTCTCAAGTTCACACGCGATAAAATAGAATTTCTGCATTACAGACCTTTTCAACTACTTTCAATATGTATATGGATCTTGAGACAAACCCTCCTCGAAAAGTTTCCTTTGTTGGATACTGTATTTCTGACGATGCTTCCATTATCAAATATGTAGTTTGATTTAACGTAGAATTGGATACAACAAAACAGTTGAAAACTTTCTCATTGGTTTAACTTTACTTGAGTTGATTTTGAGTTTAACGTACCTTTCAGCAGCGAGGCTATATGAGACGTGCACATACTGATTAACGTGGAATCCGAACCAAATTAGCTCCTACCGGGAATCGAACCTGGTTTTCCCACGCCTTAACTTTACTTGAATTTAGACTCGAACGCTCTTAAGTGGATTTAAGAGGGTGCACTTGGAGTGCACATAAGAGTTTTTCAATAAATTCATTTTTAATAACTATATTAATTTTACTTTTGGAAGGAGTAAGCATTTCGTTCTTTTATTTAAAATTTCCTTGATTTATATGTAGTCAGTGTTGAATATAGTTTTCGTTTTTAATGGCAACTTTTAAGGTCCCCTCTTCTATCTCTAGACATAGCCATATTGCTTTTAGTAACTGCCAAATTACGATCTTTATCAAGAAAGAAAAGTTGTTCTACTAACTCTGGTATCAATTTCCTGCAAAGTAATTTTTGCTGTGAGGACTAACGAAAAATATTATGTAATAATAATAATAATAATAATAATAATAATAATAATAATAATAATAATAATAATAATAATAATACAATAAAGGATCTGAATGATAAAGATGTTTTTCAACTTTCTTTTACAATTTCTGTGAGCTTCACTGTATCGGGATTTATCGTTTTTTATAATGAATAAAGAGGCTTCAAATAGCAATTTGGCAAATAAGATTTGTATAAAAGACAAAAACGTTTTATTAGTTGTTTTACAAAGAATTAAGCAACTGACCTTGTATCTGTTTTTTAAACACAACGTTACAAGGCACTGAAACAAGTGGGACCCACGCCTGCGGGCAGCTTGCCTTTTTACCTGAGAGCAGCTTCATTACTAAAATGAAGACTCATTCTCTCAATATATTGAGTTGCTATCAGTCACATAGGTTTTTTCCAACGGTTTGGTTATAACATAGGTTAATCAAACCAAGTTATTGAAGACAATGGCGGCGGAAGATGGAAACCTTTGCCCAGACTGAAATTTACAAAAAAGTCTTTGTTCATCGCTTAGGAAGCAAAGTCCATCGTACGTTTTAATCCCTCTTCCTCTTCAATACGTACTGTGTGAAATTTAACTGGTATACTGTGGTGAGTTAAGCGAAACAAAATATTATTTTTAAAAAGTGGCATTATGAAATAAGATTGACCATTATCACAATATATTCAAGATGAAAAATATGCATTCACCAGTCGTCGTACTTAGTTGTCTGCACTGAAATTCTCACAATATGCTTTCTTCTTTACTAACATGAACTCCTTGGCAATGGTACTTTGTTATTTCATAACTTCTTGGAAAGATCTTTGTGGGAATGAAGAATCATCAAGTAGTTAATCTATGTTGAGTCATAGTACTCCTAAGATAAGATTTCATTCTTCCTTCATTCTTCAATAATCTTTCTGGTATTACTGATGTCATAGAAACAGTAAAGTAAAATATTGTTTGTTTATTAACTTACGAAAAGAAATAATGAGTTATCTCTTTTGGTTCAGATTTCAATAAAACAACCAGACTTGAACACCTTCAATTACATTTTTGCTTAGGGAGAAGCTAGGAAAACATCTTTAACTCATCTTTTAAGATAACAAAATTATGTCCTTTGAATGCATTTAGACTAAAACTGAGGATATGTGAAAAGATTTTCCGTTAGTATTACTAATCAGCAACTGTTAAATATCCTACAGCACAGAGAAAATTTGTTCCTCGAATATTCTAATCATCGTGTTCAAAACCAAGTTGGTCTTCAAAGTATTTTTCACGGTAATATTCTTTCGATGCTGAACACGATCAGTGTCGTATTTTTCCGTATCAAGCTTTTTAGGAATTCTTCTCTGCCGTAATGTAGGATTTAAAGTTAAATCTACGTTTTCCACAACTTTATCTTAAACTTCAACGTGGTCGTTGTTTCAACTGAAAGAATGCTTCGTTACTATTTCTAGTCTATTCACCACTTCAGCACTGATATTACTTTTCTGTAATTGTTTGGAAGAAAGTTTTCCAAGGAAAATGTAAAAATATATACTATTACACAATATTGTCTGTCACATAAGAAAATGCATGCTTTCCGCGGGATAATATCTTTTGCCCCTTACTATGAGAATGAAATCGGTACACATTCCTTGCTACCCTTCGCGATTTAATTAAAGACTTTAAAGGTTTTAGGAGTTAAATCCCTAACCAAATCGATAACTGCATGATCTCTCTCTTTGCAGTTCACACAAGACACTATAGAAATATCGTAAAACTTAATAAAAAGAAAAAACAACGTTCTTTCACAGCGTGAAGTTTTCGGTTATTGCCATATATTTATAGAGTAGATGACTTGTGTATCTTATTCCGTAGTATATTGGATTCGTGCAGAATTCCCATTCCCGCGACCCGCGTTCCAATCTTCGTTCTACTACTTTTTTATTTTTTCACTGATCAGGTAGGACTCCAGTAAAAAGAAACATGTCTTTACAGTTTAAGATGTGATTCGATATCTGCAAGTATTTATTTATATACTTGTTATCAAGTGAACAAGATGAAGCAGAGTTTTACAAGCATTAAACTGTTCTAGACTTGACTATTATTAAAAACTATGAATATAAGTTTACAGCTCAAAAATAAATTGAATTTTCTTTAATTGTAGTCAATAATTAGCTATGGTCAAGGAGATGGATTTCAGTTGTTTTATGTGTGGTCAGAACATTGTCTTCCATCGTCTTTATTTCTGGAATTAAATATAACTAATTTTATTTTTCGTTTAGACATAAAATACCTGCCTTTAGTTCTTAACGAAATAGAGAGCATAGTGCAAAATGTCACTATGTCATTACATTTCATTATATAAAGAAATAAAAAAATAATACATTTATACTTGAAAGTGTCGAAGATAATATGACAAATATTATGAACAATTCTGTAACTGAATTAAGCAATGGTTTATAATAAACTGCAATGAAATTCAGGGTATTTGAAGTTAGCAAAAATATTTGTCCTTATATGCTGAAATACAAGTTTCTTGAATAGATAGGGAAACTTCATCTTGAAATATACACCATGAATTTGACTCTCGATAGAATTATGAAATATGTTAAGAACTTCAAACCTTGAAGAATGTAATGGTCCACTTCGTGGTCAATTACAAGATTGTATTTGTATTCATTTTCTTTACTGTTTTCATAGTTTTCGTGTTATGGAATTTCTTATTTATGATGTTGATTATTGATTTCATAAGTTATTTTTATTGTATATTGTTACAATGTGTGTATCTTTAAAAACATATACAGGCAGACAACTTGGATTTTGGTGTCATTATACAAGATAATGTTGAAGTAATAACTGAAGATCAAAATCACAAATGTATGTTCTGGAGATATGAACACGTTATAATAATCCATACATACGCAATAATGCTCTCTTTAAACAATGGTGTATAGTGATATACAGTGATATATAGCAGGGTTGGAAAAATACAGTTTTTTTGAAAAAGAACAAAACATGTGTTTAAAACATGAAAATGGTGTTCAAAACGTTTTAAACATGTTTTAAAACACAAAAAAGAAAACATGTTTTAAACATTTTAAACAGTTTAAAACACGATTTTAAACATATTTCAAAATCGTGTAATAACGTATTTACTAAGACTTTTTTGCTCTTGCAACCGATCTTTTTATTTATTTTATTCTCGTTAAGATTACACTACGTTGGGTACAGAATATTTCAGTATAGATTAGTAATTCTCAACTTATTTCATATCACGACCCCCTCTTGCCAGTGACTCCCATAAGTATAGAGATTTCACATAATCTATCAATGTACGTGGCAAAACGAAAGTCCTCACCATCCTTGTGCATTGAGAACGAGCCGAGAGAGAATGATGAAACTTAGAAGTGATGTGACACATCAGATGGTGCTATCAAGCATCATAGCGGACATTTTGGTATTCGAAATTTCAAATGCAAAGGGAGTCATGTTACATTTTTAAGGCTAGAATTTTACCAGAAATACGGTTGTGTGGTTATTTTAACCTTAAAGCAAGTAATTTCGGAGTTACCGCTTCTGAAAGTTTTCTAGTTATATGCCTTTAGAGGCAAAGCTCGCGTTTTGTGGAGGCGGGCGAGATTTTTGTTGCAAAATTTGATTACTATTTCAAAACACTGATGTTAATAAAATTATTTTAAAATAATAGATTTTCGAAAAGTAATGTTTGAAGCACACTTCATGTTGTGCTAAATTTAGAATGTTTTCTGCAAGCCTATATAATCGGTTGTTTTTTGAGTCAATAATTTATTGAAGAAAGGTAATATTTAAGGCGTTCAGAGCACAATAGATCCAAATCAATTTTCAATAAAGTTCAGTTTTGCTCAGCAAATGAATTCTATTTCAAAACGTACGTAATATCTTCGCAGTCAAGAGTCCAAACCAAAAGTAACGAAAACAAACCGAAAGGGCGTGGGATAGTTTCATATGACAGCCGCTAAACAGGGGCGTCAATGGGACGGGAGGGCAACCACCTCATCCTCACTCTGGATTTCGGATTTTGGTGACAGTAAGACAGTTTTAGATATCTTTTAATAAGCAAAGTCAACAGAACAAGCTTGAGGTCCTTACACCGAATAAATACGGCGAACATACAGATGATTAAAACTGGGAAGTTGCTTAGGCCCAATTTCCAGAATTTTAGGCAGGCTTGAAACTCGAAAGTAGAGCCACCTTTGGAATCCTTGACCCAAAAAATATACAAGAGAGCAATATAGGCCTATAGCTCCTTATGGTTAATGGAAATGGATTATAACTGATCAAAATCCGTATTTATTCAGTGTAAGGACTTCAAGTTTTCTATTGGACTTTGCTCAGCAAAAGGTTTCTAAATCTGCATTATTGCCCCCAAAATCTGAAATTTAGGGTAAGGGGCGGATGACTTCTAAACGAACGTCTCTCTAGCGGCAATTATATAAAATTCAAGATTGCATCTTATCATGTAGCTTTTCTTTCTTTCATCTCGGATTCGTGGTTGTGAAAATATGATGTTTTCCGTTGGTGTATTCTTTTGGACACTCCCTGCATTTATTTAACGCAATTATGCATCATTGTCTATGGCATTCGGAGCTTGACTTGTTAATCATTTCCACGCTCCAGCGTACACAATTTAATGTTCATATCTTAAATTTATGAGCAAGGAGGGGGAAATTTGCCCTCCTCCTCCATTCCATCAACGCCCTTGTCTAGCGGTTGTCCTATGAAACTCTAGTCCACACCCTTTTCACGTGGTTTGTGTTTGATTTATTTCGTACTCTTGACTACGAAGATACTACGTTTGCTGAACAAAAGTGAACCTTTCTGAAAATGGACTTGGATCCCTTATGCTCTGAACGCTCCATATCTAAAAATATTTTATAAAAACTGAGTTGGAGCCAAATTTATCCTGCAACCCAAGTTTGTTCGAAACGCATAAAATTAGTTTGTTACAGTCTTTCATCAGTAGCAAGGCTTATGAGTCAGGGCATTTTTGTTGAAAGTGGGATCCGAACCACTAATTTTGAAATTTTACGTCGGATCGCAGTCAAAATCTATAAAGCAAATTCCGAAGTCTCGTGCCTCTATCCTCAAAATTTAATGTTAAAAGACCGAAAATTGCGCCCTGTAGCGTGGTACATACATACAGACAGACGAACAAATTGAGATCAAATTGTCCTGGACACTGACGTTTGGCATTAATGTTACAATAAGTATAATGCTTTAATGGTTAGTTACGCGGGCGACTGCCATACATTGCACGTTCTCGCCTGGTCCTTTCATACAAGCTATGCCAGGGTGTAAAGTTTTTAAGAAAATTTAGAACTGAGGTGGAGAAGAGTGACGAAATAAAATGTTCATAATATAATGAAAAAGATATTGTTGATACAAAATTAATCCTTAATTGAAGTTTCCAGTTGCATGTTAACCACATCACTGACGTTAGAATCCTCAGAAGCAATTTTTGGATCAACACTTTTACAATTTGTTTGGGTTTCCAGTTTTTTCACAGCATTGCATTTTTCATAATGATTCTTCATTCTTTGAACTAAACCAACCATTTTTTTCTTACAAGTTTTGCAACGAGCTCGTATGGTCATTTTCTTTTCTTTTTTTTTCTTCTCTGAGTTACTTGAATAAATTTGCTCCAGATGATGTCCTTTTTTTCTCCCCGTAAAACTCATGTTAAACGATTCCAAGTTGTACGGAGACTGAGAACCAACATCTATTGTATCAATGAATGCCTGCGTTTTTTTTTTAAAAAAAATTCAGAACCGCAATTTTGCAAATAATCTTTCGTTTGTTTTCTGAATAGAATACAAAAATTTGGTTCCATGATAATTATTTTATTTTACAGTTCTACAAGTAATCAAAGCTTCGACTGCGACACTTTATCGCAAGTTAACTGAGAAGCATTTAAATAACACAATAAATGTTTAAAACAAAGAGAAAAAAGGGACAAAGTAAATTGTGGACTACCATATTGACCTGATGTAGCCACGAGAAATCACAACATTCACATGGGATCTGAATGGGGAGCACTTTTGACAATTTTCTTTCTCTGGCAGATTTTGTTTTTACAAAAATAAAATAAAATAAAAATAAACCTATGTTTAAAACAAGTTTTAAAAAATACACGTGTTTAAAACAAAATGTTTAAAACGTATACAAAATTTGTTTTAAACAAAATCAATTGTTTAAAACAAGTTTTAATCATTTATTTAAACATTTTGTTTTAAACAAAACAACCCTGATATATAGTGAACGAAAATTAGGGAATTTTATCTGAAAAGGGGAATTTCTGAGAATTCCTGAGGGAAATTTTAACTTGAGGACCTAGCATCACTGATGAAGCGCCACATATTGAAATTATAAATCCATACTAATACCACTAAAACCTTGGATAAACATGATAAAAAATATGAGAAAGGACAGCTAATATGGAAATTAAAATGTCAATATTATCTACAAAGGATATCCTATAGCTAATCCTTTTTGTATCTATGAAAGGTTATATTCCTGGAAATTTCTTCTCTTTTTGTTTATAGATTGAAAATAAGCTACACACTTAACCATTTTAAACGTTAAAGCAAGGATTTAAAAAAAATAAACATAAGAAACACCATATGTTTCCACACGGAGAACCTAATGTTTTGATCGAATATGAATAGCAGGAAAGAGCGAAAACCAATCAGATTGAGCGATGATCGGTTGATTTTCGGCTTTACCGATGTATTGGAATAAAGATATCTATGGATATATTCACTATATTATAACATCCTTGATTGTGACCATACAGCGGGCCGAAGGCTTCAACACAAAACGAGTGTAAAAGGAGCAATTGGAAATTTATTCAAGCGTGGACACCATTGGCATAAGCAGTAGTTCTTTAGTAGCTGTTACCATACCACGATTATAATAATAAAATTCAAAGAATTTCTTCATTCTAGAAAACAATCTCTTTTTTTAAATAATAATTTAAGCGCTACAATTTTTTTTTTATAAATTGATAGCAGTAATTTGACTTTAATATAATACATGTTGTCAAGGAAACGGTAATGGCCCAGTGATTGTCTTAATCCAGTTGATGTAGGATGAAACACGAATATAAACTCCAGGAAATTTTTTGGAACCACAACCAATGCCGTTCGAAATCACACCTGCTAAAACATAGTGCAACGATTTACTTCTTTGAACCACCAGAGGCCCACCAGAATCACCCTAGAAGCAGAAAGACAATAATAAATAATAATACTAATAATAATGTACAGATTTTTCAAATTTATAAAAGTGGTTTTCGGGACCAAAATAGGTCTACAAGGTTAAATCTTGCGGAAAGCTCTACTACCTTTAAAAATTAATGGAGCTACCGATAAGGTGGATAGGATTATTATTATTCAAAATGAACTGACAAGGAACGGACATAAACGTGTCATCTGGACATCCGAATCAAACCTAGTCCATTCGATAAACATAACAAAGACATGCTCATGGACAAAACAAAAATAGGTGCAATGGACAACGGAGTAAGTACCTGGGGCCCATTAACCATGTTAGTACGAGGGAAATTCAAAAAGTAAAGGCACATTTGCAATTTCTCTTACCACGGATTGGCAACACTGCTAGTAACCTGCGCTGAGTGAGTGTAGCAGACCGTTAAACATGACAGCTCCATTGGCGATCTGCACCAAGGAGGAAATGAGAGCAGTGATTCGCTTTTTTGTATGCGGAAGATGTGAGACCTGTGGACATTATTCGTCGAATGCAAGCACAGTATGATGGCAGCTGTTTATCGCGAAGAAAGATCTACGTATGGATAGAGCGTTTCAAACAGGGAAGAACTTGTTTATGAGACGATGAAAGATCCGGCAGGCCACCGACCTCAACGACCGAGGAACTTGGGTACATCATCCTGAACCAGAAAATAAGGCTGCGAGCATGGTTTGGAAAAACCCATCATCACCAGAAGTTAAGAAATTTAAACGTCAACCATCAGCTAGTCATTGATGCGGTGCAAAATTTGTTATGGATGCAACCGAAAAACATTTTTTTTTCTGACGGAATCAAAAAACTTGCGAAAAGTGCATTGAAGTGCATTGAGGTTACGTAGAAATATTAGGTATGTTTCAGTTTTCTATCATTAGAATAAGTACAAATTTTCTCAAATGTGCCTTTACTTTTTGAATTCTCCTCGTATAAAAAATCGGAGACTTGCCGTGAAATAGCTATTTCATCAACGCTGTTCATTGGAAAGTGATGGTTTATAGTTCATTCTCTTCAGCATGAAACTAAGTTGATGGGAAGGATTTCTGGAGAGAATTTTCCCGACATTCTCCCAATTTTCCCTGTTCAAGTACTTTATGGGCCTCAGTGCACGGTACCTCTGGAAATCTTGTTTAATCCTGAATATATTCAACTATAACCCATGAAGAGTGAACAGTATTGATGCAATAGCTATTTCACTGCGAGTTTACGATTTTCTAGGGTTAATAGGCCCCTGGGACTTACTCTGTTGTCCATGGCACCTAATTTTTTGTGCATGAACATGTCTTTGTTTATTGAATGGACTAGGTTTGATTCGGATGTTCGTATGACAGGTTCATGTCCATTTCTAGTGAGATTCGTATGTAATTAACCAGAAAAATCTGTGGTTTCACATGTAGTATCTTATGAATTAAATAATAATATCCCTCATATTTTATGATAAATACGTACATATTATATTTATAATTAACGTTTTATGTAGCACCCTAAGTTATAGAGATTTGTTCCTAAATATTACGTATTTACAAAACTTTCGAGATTCGAAATATGTGTTGGTAATTGAGTAACTAATGCTCTGTATTTTACTGTAAGATTCATATAGTTATCATAAAAACACAATGTTGCTACACGAAACATTTGAGGGTAAGAACTTTGAATATATATTCATTCCACCAAATATATTTGAACCATTGGTTTTATATTTCCACAGCCTATGCTAGATCAGTGACTGTTAAGAACTTTAGTTGATGAGTCTAAATTAAAATTAAAAAAAGAGCTTTCATAATATTAGGTTGGTATAACTGAACTGTCCAACTAACATGTGTCACTTCTAAAGCCAGAAAAATGAAAATTACAATACATAGTTATTCAAAGTTTTGTCCGGCAAAAGTCACATAGTTTAGCTATTGATCACCCACAATTAATTCTTTAATGAAATAAGTTTGGAGTCTGTGATTCGAAGAAGTCCTCAAACGGTCATAAGGGAAGTTTTCCCCGTAAGATTTGAAACTTATGCCGGCACAGGTAGCAGTCGGTGGAAGAAAATATCAACAGAATACGATGGGTGATGAAGGATTTCATACCACAACTTAATGAAGAGTATGCACTGCCTTTTGTGCGACATACGGTCGAGCTCCATAAGGGCACTGTGTCTCTTGACAATTGTTGGATGGTTGCAAACAAATTCATGGTGAATTTTATGGAGTTCATGACAGCAGCGATCCACAGTGATGGTTATACCTTGCAGAAAGGAATGACGGATCACCTTCATCATAATATTATACCATGCCTTCTGCAGGAGGAGAAATTGTTTTGAAATCACTCTGGACTTTAATGATAATCCAACCACTTTCTTGACCGTTTACAATTATTGTTGTAGTAGATTTATTTTTCTATCAGACATGACAATCCGATGAAGAAACCTTGTCAGTCATTCCGTGGAGTCATTAAATAACAGTGGCATTGTATACTCCTATGCAATTGCATGATTATTAACCAGGAGTATGTTTCTATGATGTTCGTGAGAAGCTCGTCAGAACATCTTGCTGGTCAGTGACAACAGGAGTCTGTTTTTCAATGTTGTGTCACTGGCATGAAATTTCACAATCCGGTAAGACTTTTTGTAACAATCATCAAATGATATCGCATAAAAAGGCATTGTCATTGATTAAAACAGTCTCAGTAGCATTTATTGTATAGTGCCATGAAACGTAACGACCAATTATATTACACATTTTACATGACGGAAAGGCGTAAGTGACACAAATGGCGCTTACGTCTTTACGTAAAATAACAAGCAATACAAGATTGTCGTTTACGCCAGTTGAACATTTCTTACTGGACAAAAACTATTAGAGATAGAATTACGCTACTTCGTCAGATGATAGATTAAGGTTTGAAGAGTCCCCAGTTGAAATATCTCATTTTAAAAAAAAAAATTTGGTACTTACGTCTCTACGTCAAATGAGCTGCATCCACCTATGTTCTTATGTGCTATTGGTATTGCTCCTGGAGATGAAGCTTGACTTGTGCCCCAGTCTTAAGAAGTAACTAGTTTCGCGTGATTTACGTCTCCGTTAGAACTCGCGAAGTCACAACCGAATGATTTTGGAAAACGAAGCAAAGTTGGCATATTTGAGAAGCAGTCAATGTGTCTTCAAAGGGATAAGAATGAGTCAGATACTTAAATGTAAGACGTGTATGTCCATATATATTAAATGTGATGTCTGCTCCGTGTCATGTGGGGATGTCGTTGTTATAAATGTTCGTCAAAACATGTTCCTGATAATATGAAGTTTTAATTTTGTTTTGTTGTTGGCAATAGAAAGTATATTTCATTTTTTCCTGAAAAAAAATCCAGCCACAAACATAAAACTATCTATCATTGATTTTTGGTGCACTTACTTCAGTACGTAACTGCCGAACCTCTGTTTGAACATCACATTAGAGTAAAGTAAAAGAAATACAATATTTATTGCGAATGTGATATCAGAGTCCTTATAACAATTATGGGGCCTCCATCTATGTACACATCATATACATAATTGAATACTTAATGCATGCAATCAATGGTAGAGATTCAGAACTCACCTGACAAGCATCCTTTCCACCGTTTATATCTCCTGCACACAGTTGGCTATCTATAAACCCTTGCGGGAACCGCCTTGTAGATACGATAGGAGAATCAAAAGATTCTGCGCAATAGGAGTTGTTGAAAATTGTCACAATAACTTCTTGAAGGATAGGGCTCACATCTCCACCTATAACAATGTGATACAGTGTAATGATAGAGTGTAATAAGACTTACTTTTCAGAATCATGGAAGACAAAGACAGCAAAGTCATATTTACAAATATGAACTGTAGGTATCTTTAATTATAACTGTTATACACAAAGGCATGTCATATCTTTGTAAATAACGGCACGAATGAAGTACATTTTATTTTGTACATCCTAGAAACGAATAAAGTTACAATAATAATAAAAACATAGCTTGTGTTAGTTCTGAAATAAACCCAGTTTAGTTAAATACATGAATTATTGTCTAATATCAGCTTTCACACTTAAAGGACGTTTACAGAATTTCCTCGTTAGCACGTTTTCGTTTTCTTGAGGGTGAGACTAGCAACGCACAGCGAGCAAAGTGCACACTCAAAACATTGGTATATCAGCATTTCGTGATGTTATAAAATAGAGGATCTGCCCATACAACAAAATCGTGAAGCCATACGTCACAGTTTCGCCACACCCACTCCGCGCCACTAAGATCACAACAATCATGGCGGAAACGAGAGTAGCCAATCAGACGTGTCAGCTCAGACGATGCTCGGTTGTTGTCTGGTTTCATTGAGTTCATAGGATGAAGATACGTATGAGCAGATCCTCTATTTTATAACATCCTTGTTCTACGCCCCGTCAAGAAAAGAAGATGGGCGGTTTCATTCTGCCATTTCGAACACAGGTAGCGAAACGACCTCCAGTATTACTGCAGGTTGTTCCGTATAAGAAGCGTTTCGGAATAAGGTATTGCAAAATTAACATTGCCGTTTACAATCTTTGAGTTGAGTTGAGAGCAGTGTCGGACTGGACAGGGTGGCGAGGCGGAAAACTCCGCCTGTATCCACCCTCTTATGGCACCACTTTGTCAAAATAAAATAGGCTTAGGTGTATTGAAGTGAAGACAATTTTAGTTAAAATTTCCACTATTGTCTTTATAATAAATATCATATACAGGGTTATTGCAGGTTTGAGTAGATTATTTAAAGGCTATAAACTGTCAAATTACCGTTGTCTCGCGTTGCGGGTTCAAACACTGCCAGTTATCTTAGGTGATATGTAACAACTCAGTCTGATTTAGTATTATCACAAGTGGCCTTGTGGCTGGTGCATGGCTCATTCTCTCGTTGATTTGACTCTGTGTAATGTTATTGTATTAGCGTCGAGACTCAACGTAAGCGACGCCTGCGTGTTCTCAGGTGGGAAAGTAGATATTAATTAAGGCAATAATATTGTATGCTATTGTTTATAGTGTTACTTATTAACGTAATGTAATGTAATGTAATCTATGACTTTAGTAGTCATAGATGTTTAGGTAAAAATGGAAATTTTTTTGATATTTTTTTTTGCAGAATTTTAATATCCAAATTATGCGTAAATTACATTTAACATATCTAAAAGACATCATATTTCGTCTGGCTGAATTTTCAATAGTTATGAAATTATAAGTTTATTTTGGTTAAAAGTTAATAGTCGCTCATTTGATTTTATTTGAACTTACAACACTAACTTCCAATTACCCACTGTCCCCAAAAATCGACTACGGCATGGGAAATGATCCAGACACTAACAACAAGTTTAAAGTCGTTCAGAGAGAAATTTTCTCACCTGTATGAAAACGTTAAAATGTTTTCGGAAAATCTTACCAGAGAATGGGACGAAAACAAACTTCATCTCAGGGTGGATGCTGATTTTGCAATGAAAAGGATTCGGAGTAAAAAAAACGCTTTTCGATGAAAACTGCTCTGAAGAAGATTCGTCTGTGCAAGAAAAAGCGAAGTGGAAGAAGTTCCAAGTAGAAACTTTCTACAGAATTTGTGACGCCGCTTTTACAAGCAGTGTTGCCAGATTTGAATATTAAAAAGTAGCGAGGTTATGCTCCAAAAGTAGCGGATTTGAACTATTTGTACTCTAAACATAAAAATAAATTATTTTGCAGCTATACACTTTTACTAATCATATCCTTATCGATTGAATGGAAACATCTGGAGTTGGAAATATGTCAGACATTTGGGTTGGCAACTTTCATGAGGTAATCGCACTTTTGGTGGTGGTGTGTTAGAGTAAACTACATACTACTTCAGTAGCAGTAGATTCGCAATGTGCAATGAGCTGTACGGACGGTGATACTGTAATATGAGCGACCATTCTGATTTTCAAGAAGACATATTTGCTTAAACCACAAGGGCGGTAGAAGTTAGGGAGGCCAATCCAACCATATTATAGTTCATCACCATATTATGGTTCCTTTGCAAGCCTACCGTGAAAATTTTATAGGGAAGGCAGTGAAAATTTAGGGGGAGCCCGGCACCCCTACTCACCCGCCAGTGGATACGTGTCTGCTTCATGGCCTTCACATTACAATACACTTTACATTGTTTACACTACGCTTTTTTTTTTACCGTTATTCCTATTTATTTGAAATTTATTTGGTAAATTCTTTGTTTGGGAGCTATGAATTTTGGAAGTTTTAATTGTAATTTCACTTACTTATGTTAATAAGGATAATATAGTAATACAATTAGCAGTGGCTATATGATGCACTATATGATGCATGGTTGTACAACCGGGTATTTTTTTAATACTAAAGATATCTATATGTATTAAAGTAGTGTATCAGTAAAAAGTAAAAAAAATATATATTCTTTGCTCTTCAGCGCAAGACAGTATTGATGCATTTCTTAAAACATTCAATTAAAAAAACTGAAAGAAAGAGAGACATTTACATTTCCAGTTGCAGCGAGCTTTGCCACTGGAAGCAGTAACATTGAGCATATGGCAGCGAGCTCGTATCTCTTAACATGGGGAAGTGGATTTATTCTTGCATCGCTGCTATCTTCCCTCATACCTGCTTGCAGTTGCACCTCGTTCCGCAACTGGTATATAGTCAGCTTCTGTAATAGTTACGAATTCCTCCGCTTGGCAGCGCTTGACTCAATTGATAGGGAGAGTAACATACAGACGCTTGGAAGAAAGAAGTTATTCACAAAGAACAAATACGCGTCTGGTGGTTGTAGTGTTTCTTACAGGCATAATATCAAGGGAGTTTTGCCCTCCCAAAGTTGGGTGTTTGTGGTCCTAAATATTCATTATGATTAAAACAGAGGAATTGTCAAAATATAAAATAATTCTGTATTTTAATTTTGTGCTCGTATCGGTGCAATTTTTAAGAATGTTTACTGTCTCAAGAACTGTCTAGTATCGATTCTCTTTCAAGCAAGATGTTTTCCTTTTCTTTTTTTGGGGGTGTCATATTATCAGCCATGAAATTAGGAGATTCCAACATGGAATACCAGGAAGTATGTCTAATGAAAAACTGAAGTATAAATGCAGCCAACGGGACTTAATACTGTATGTATGATATTTCTTCCCATTCCACCCAGTTAAGTAATTTGTAATTAATCTCTCATCAATACTTTTTATGGCCATATGCTAAATAAGATGATGAGAATGAATTAAATGTTGGAATGAAGAAAGTGAGAGAAAACACACGTACACGGTTTTCGTCCAATACAAAGCCACCTTGACGCGATCTGGAATCGAACCAGGGACCCCAAGTAATTTAGAATCTAGGAAATAATTTGTGACACTAAAAGAATAATAATCTTACTATACACATAAGTATATATATTCTTTTTGTGTTTTAGAGGTTGCTTGATGTTGTTTTCACAAAATTTTTCCAATTTAAAACATCATTGCAGTTAAGAACTGAAATAAAGAAGACTCAATAGTGAAACACACATGTAGTATGATGTACAGAATGAATGGTAAACCAAATCAAATCAAACGAACATTGACAATAGAAATATCTAGTGCTTGCAATCGCAGTTCGTTCTTCTTTCCTACTTTGAAATATATACCTACCATGCCCAAAAGAGAAATTCCTATATTCAAGATATGTTCAGCATCAAATTCAGTGATTTCTAATTCACGGTTAATTCCTATTGATTGAAAACTGACAAATCATTCCAAATATTAATATTTAGTAAATCATGTCTAGAAGAAGAAAAAGACCTACCACTGGTCTAATTTTCTGTCTTTCATGCACATGATCCCGTGTTCGATTTCCGGCGGAGAGCATAAAAAATTATTCTCAAATCATTCACTTTCTATAATCATCTGTCTTCTTTAGCCTAATTTGCTGGAATGTTAAACTTTTTTTTCATTTTTGAAGGAAAAAACTTAGATTTCATACTTCTTTATAGTAGAACAGTAGACAAAAATACATGGTTACTGAAAATGGACTTTCTGTTCCTTAGCATTCATACAAAGAAATGCTTTAAAAATGCATATTATCGGAGAGAGGTGTTTCTGTACTCTTAAAGAAAATAAAGCGGAAAATATTTGAGGTAGTGATGCTTTTTATTCAGAAAAACTTGGTGAGCAGCATTTCAGATTTCAATGAAGTCAGAACAATTTGAAGCCCGAAAAGAACGAAGAAAGACCTCTTATTTTAAAATAATGCATAGTTTGTTTAACCAAATAATTTTTGTTTAACTGCGTGCATGAATATATGCAATTTTCTTGATTTTTTCTTCTTTTTGGGTTAACGCCATCATTCATGGCTTACAACACATGCTATATATTCGATTTATCTCTTGTTCAATAACATGAATGTAGAAGTTTTGTATATAAATAGTGTATAAACGTACTTTGATAGTGATTGTTTAAAAAAAAGGAAATAGCTTAGGTCTATATATTAAATCAATATTAGAGAATAACCTTTAATCAATAAATATACAAATATAGCTTAAAAGGAGTTTCCTCTTTATATTTTCTGAATATATTTTTTATAAAACTCAAGAACACTGGGGGAGGGGAACACTTGCGCGTACCTACATACCTTTAATATTGCCACCGTTGCTTCTACAGACGACGAACCGCTACTGACAATTAGTCCCGTATTTATAAATCTCCTCTAAATGCCTCCCCTACACACAAATCCCAAGAATACATCTAGAACATTGCAAGAATACCCCAATATCCCTGGAATTTTCTAGGTATATTCCTGGGATTTGTGGATAGAGGAGGCATTTAGGGGAGATTTTTAAATACGGGGCTTAAACTCCTTATCTCATGTAAGCTTACCAGATTCTTACAACTATTAGGCCTAGGCATTAAGTAAAACAGGAACACTATAAGTGATACTGCACAGCGCAAACTCAACAAAAGTCTAGTGATGTCAAATCTGAAGATTAAAAAGTACTAAAACAAGAATTGAACTAATATCGGACATGGTAGTTCATCGTGAATAAAATACTTAGCAAACAAACTTTTGTTGCATTATATAAAACTAATAATTTGTGATTTCACATATAAAAATAAGGAAGTAGCGCATTGTTAAGAATTATAGCCTGCAGATCATTAAAAGTAGCCCAAAAAGCAAGCGTGTCGACCAATTTGAAATTTTGGTAGCGAGAGCACTTAAAAAATTGCCCAATCCGCTACTTCTAGCCCAATCTGGCAACACTGTGTACAAGTGTTGAAGAAAAGTTTATTCCAAGTGAACATTTAATAAAAGATTGTGCCTATTTGATCCCAAAGAGATTTGAAAAAATAAATCACATGGACTACCAGCTGGAGTCCTGAAAACGTTAGCAGAAAATATAGGCGTGTGGAAAGAAACCCTGTCACGCGAACTAAAACAATTTGTGACTCATTTCAAAGATTACTTCAAGAATCTGAAGAATACTTCTACTTCTGACTTTGATGTGGTTCAGTGCCTAGCTGATTCTGGAAATGAAGATGAATGGAGTGAAAACAAAACGGAAGATCAGGATTTGCTCAATCCAGGGTTGTATAAATTGTGTTTTTACATTCCTGTATGCGCTGACTTTAAATGTAAGCACTTACGGCATTTTTTGTGTGTACAAATGAGATATGGCTCTTCCAACTAACCTGGTAACTTGCGAATGCCTATTTTCTAAGTTGCGAATCATTAAATCAAACCTGAGATCACTTTTGAGGCAAAGTCTACTGAAAAATTTCATGCTCCTTAATACTGAATGGGTACATAATTTTCTTATAGATTACGATGCTATTGGAAGCGAAATAGCAAAAAGCTCCAGAGATCTTAAACGATTACACATGCTGCGAAATTTAATATAGTCATACAATTGAATCTAATAGTATATTTCCTTCTGTTTGTATTAGAACATGTAGACTACTATTAATTTATCCATCCTACATTCACATTCTTGTTAGCTGTAATTATAATATTATTCTTTGCTATGCAATATTTACGATAGGGCCTATTTAGAACTAGTCGTTTTGTAACTGCGTATGCTTAGTGTTGTGAACAAATTAAAAAATCATTTTAAAAGCCAAAATGTTTACATAAATTTATCCATGAGGCGCCTCTCTAAGTTTCCATCTCCGCCTAGCTCTAACAACTCCAGTCCGACACTGGTTGAGAGTATTGAGTTTTACAAGGAGGGGGTTATTTGAGCTCGAAATGTTCGTCAAATTTAATTCAGGACTTGTTTCATAGTTTCAGCGCTACGGTATTTTAGAGGAAGCATCAGCCTTCTGTTAGCTCTCACTTTCATCAGTCATTGCCGATCAGTCTCATCGAGCGACTCGATACTTGTTCCACATTATTTCTCTCCTTAAGCCCTTTTATATATAAAATTTCTGAGTTATCCGACACCATCCTCTAATCCATTTTGCTCACAATAACAACCTATTCAATAATGGAATAAGTTGTTCATAACTCTCAAACGATAGTGTCTATTTTTGTATGTACTTTCTAAGTATTGTTTATATTTACGGGCAAAAGTGCTATTTTAAAGGCACAAGCAATTAAGAAGAAGAAGAAGAAAAATATAAAAATTAATTTAAATATTTGTATCATATCCAAATATTTCTTAATTTCGTTGCTATGACAACTTGTTTATATGTTTGATGTCGTTGTTGCGGTAACTAAGAAAAAGATATATATTCCTGTTCGAAATATCAATGTTAGAGAAGATTGTAATCATAATACGAGAGGTAATGTTAGATTTTCTCGTAATGGCAATACAAGGGTCACTACGAAAGTTTTGAGATACGCATTGTTGTGGCACAGTATTTGAATTCCAACAATTGCGTTCGGTAGTGGTATCCAGAGCGAAGAAGCGAAGCAAGTTTCAACTCGCCTCGCTTATCGGCATGGCCGTATCGCCTTCACTTGTTTGTTGATGTGAGCAGTATTCAGCTGTCTAGAATGGAGCTCGAAAGGGAACATTTTCGGACAATGATCCTTTACGATTTCAAAAGTGGTTTGAACGAGACACAAAGCCTTGACCGTTTGCAGGCGGCATTTGGGAACCTTGCTCCTTCCCGTGCTACAATTTTTCTGTGGTTTGGTGAATTCAGAACAGGCCGGACATCGCTTGAAGATGAAGAGAGAGCTGGACGTCCGGCAACAGCTGTGTCAGATGAAAACATTGCCGCTGTGGAACAAATGATTCGAGAAAATCCTCGAACAACTTTCAAGGATATTGAATCTACAGTGAACATTGGATCGCCAGCAGTAACAAAAATTCTTCATGATGATCTTCGGCTCAGGAAGTTTTCATCTCGTTGGGTGCCTCACACTTTGACTGAACAGCAGAAACGCATGCGTGTGGAATGGTGTGAAGAAATGCTTGCAAGATTTGATGGAGGCAATTCTCGACGCGTCTCTGACATTGTTACTGGTAATGAAACTTGGATCTATCAATTTGACCCTGAAAATAAACGCCAGTCTACAGTTTGGATCTTTCCAGACGAAAATCTTCCCACGAAAGTGAAGCGACCGCGAAGTGAGGGGAAGAAGATGATCGCAACTTCCTTCTCCAAATCTGGCCATGTTGCAACTGTTCCACTTGAAGAACAAAGGACTGTTACTGCTCAGTGGTACACCACTGTTTGCCAAACAAAAGTGTTCCAGAAGCTTCGGGAACGGCGTCCAAGAACTGGATTGCGTGAGATCCTGCTTCATCATAACAACGCGTCCGCACACACGGCCAACATCACAATTCAGTTTTTAGAATCTACGGAGGTCAAACTTATGATTCATCCGCCGTATAGCTCTGACCTGGCCCCGTGTAATTTTTTTCAATTCCTCAGGATCAAAGATAGTATGCGTGGGAAGAGATTTTGCAGCCCTGAAGAGGCTGTAGTGGCTTACGAGAATGAACTTTCAATACTTGAAGAAAAAACTGGCAACACTGCTTCCAAAAGGGGTTTTCGAGGATGCAAAAGTGTGTACAGTGTAATGGGTGTGTGTACAGTGTAATATACAGGGTAATAATGTTACTTTGAGAAAATGTAAGTGTTGAATTGATTTTAAGTATGTAAGTTGTTTCACATCTCAAAACTTTCGTAGTGACCCTCGTACGACCGAATCTAATTTCAGAAGAAATAGAAATAATAATTATGCTGCTTTTAGGAATAATGTAAATAATCGAGCTAAGTGTTTACGAACTCCAAGATTTTGTAGTAATTACATAGGTGGCAGTAATTTTCGAAATCGAAACCGAACAATTGGTGAAGTAAATAACATACCGGACTGTACTCAACATTGTGCTATTCAATGTAACCTAATCGAATCTTTTGCTAATGTAACATGAGCTAAAGTTATGGCGCCCGTCAAAAACATTCGATTATTTTTTTGTTTTGTTTCACTTTGAATATTGTTGATTTCATCGTAATTTTTACTCCGTTCACATTCTATGCAATTACATCTATGCATCGATACAAATATTGTCTATTAAATTTATGTTAAATATGCCGGAGTAAATAAAACATGTTACGTTGTATTTTAATTCACACCAACTTAATTGTTAACGAGTATAAATGGCATTAAATTAAAGAATCTATTTTGGACCTAAAACATTTTGAATGTCTTTTTATCGATAATTTTATAGAATTAAAATAAAATTGATTATTGAATAAATATAACAATGATATTGAGGTAAAATGAAAATAATATATAGTTTTATGAATTGTAATTTTATATATATGAAGGCTATTCAAAAAGCAAGGTAACTACTGTATATGAAATATCTAACGGTCCAGGATTTTTTCTTTAATTGTGATCAATTTTAAAAAGTCCCATAGTTCGGGAGCCATTATATAACAATCGTGTCTATTTTTGTTATCTTTGTATGTACTTTCTAAGTATTGTTTATATTTACGGGCAAAAGTGCTATTTTAAAGGCACAAGCAATTAGGAAGAAAAAAATATAAAAAAATAATTTAAATATTTGTAACATATTGAAATATTTCTTAATTTCGTTGCTATGACAACTTGTTTATATGTCTGATGTCGTTGCTGCGGTAACTAAGAAAAAGATAGAAGGAAGAACCACCTTGTAAAGACCGAATGTACAATATTTTAATGTGACAAACACGATATATGTTGAAAGTGAATATATATATTCAAAAGTGAATAAATGTGTTGTGTTTTTTATTATAATCTCGTGTGCTGTATATATATTCAATATATATATTTGGAATCAGGGAATGTAGCGTAAACGAAGAAATAACCTTACAATCTGTATCACAAAACATTAATATTGTCAGACATTCTAACAATTTGCTTGTGTAAGTCAAAATATAATTACATTTTCTTATTGATATCATTCCAGGAATTTTAACGAAGTACAAATTGGCTGCTTTTCTGACATTATAGAAGTTTTTAATCATTATGGGGACTTACCAAATGATAACCTTCCCCATCCATATAATTTTGCAGATGTTCCAGAGAAGTCCTCCCTCGAGTTCTCTGCTGGGAGGCAGACAGGTACTGTGTATGGCGTCAAAGGAACTGGAGAGTCCAGGATCAATATTGCTAGATCATGGTATACGGAAGGTGGAAGATATTCTGGATGAATGATTGTCTCGTCTATACCAACATCTATGGGTTGAGCGTCATCTCGTGTCGTTGTAAAGTCCAGATCGCCTATTCGAGCTACAGTAACTGTCCTGTTGAGTAAAAATAAGAGAATATACACTAGATACACGGAGAAAGTATAACAGTTATTACTCCAAATTAACAAATAAACTCTAGCCTATGTGATTCTCCAAATGAAATCTTGGGTATGTGCTTCGCAAAGTTCCCAAATAAATTACCTGGAAAGTATGACTCGTTAGTGTTCACAAAGTGTTCAGTGTATGCAAAGTATTGTAAAGGTAGCTCAAAAGTAGTTTCTGCTAACAAGTAAGAGTAAAGACATACCGAAAATACCTTGCGATCGAGGCGAGGTTTAAATTGTGGTCACTACCTCGATGTCTAGGTCTAAATGGATGAGGGGAGCATCCTCGCTGTAAGATCTCAGTTTGGGGAGAAACTTAATGTGACGCGCGAGAAATTATTCCCTTAGTGCATAAAAATCACTCGAAACCACATTTTGAAATTGAAAAGTCCAAACAGTTTATAAGTAGGGATAGACGCAAGACGAGACATGAGAAATGTTAAAGTCTCGTCTCTTGTTTCGCAAAAATATTTGAGTCTCATCTCTTGTCCATTTCTATCAATAAATCAATGGCTTTTACCTTTTTTTTCAATTTTCTGTAAATAAATGCCCTCTTTCAGTACTCAGGCTAGAAATCATTTCCCAGTAAAACAAAAAAAACAGGTTTGTCTTCAAGTTTCGAGGTGGAGGGGGTATTAACTTCACCAAATGAAGTTTCGCCACTGCAATCCCATTATTCGACGTTGCCTCCTTATGGATACGTGCCTTTCTTTACAGGTTTTTCTTCCTTATATCAGTAACGAACTTAGAAGGAATTCTTTTTTATTAATCTCGAAATTGGTAGTGTGTGAAGTTTTTAAGTATAGATATCATTAATACTAGCTTCTCTTTCTTTAGAAATTCTGGAATTTAGGGACTTCAACCCGAAAGCGCCCTCCCTGTAAGCGCCACTGCTTTATATAGTAATAAGCTACACTATAATTCTCAAATAAATATGGTTTACTTATCTGACATTACAATTTCATCGTTATTTTCTTCCATTCTCTATTTAAAATATGCCTATTATGATGTATGTGGCTCTTACCCCATATTGCAGGAACATTCATCATTAGTTCTAATAATATGTCTTTCATAATCAAATTTAAAGAGCAGCGAAACTTCTCGAGCATAGACACGCACAATCTTCTCCAGACGAAATTCTGAACAAATGAAAATTTTATTCCGTGCAATGCTTCAGGGAAAACCAATGAGAACACGAGCCACGGCGATGCTTACACTAAACATCGATGTAAAAACAAACTCGGTTGGTTATCATCGCGACCACTAATTTACTATCGCGGTCGACCTCTAGGTCGACATATAGCGTACATCTCCGACATGAGGGGCCGCGGTGGCTCAGTGGTAGAGCGTTCACCTCTGGTGCATGGGGTCTCTGGTTCGATCCCAGCTCGGATACAGTGGACAAATACCGTGTGCGTAGGTTTCCTCGGGGTTCTCCCGTTTTCTCCCACTTTCTTCATTCCACCATTTCGTTGATTATTTTATCATCATCGTCTCCTTTAGCCTACCTAGCATAACCATGGCACGTAAAACTCAAAGATTTAATTTATTTCGTCTCGGGCATGCGCTTACCCATTTGAATCCATGTGTTTGTGCCATTATTGAGGTAGCGACCAAGACTTAAAGCTCGTCCTCGATCGCGAGGTATCTTCGGTATTTCTTTACCCTAAGACACACTTCGCAGAAAGTTGAAGGCATATTTTGTACGACACATTGAATCATTTTCAAACTCTTCATGGCATATTTGTGTTACAGAGTTGTCCAATGTGTTAATTTAATAAGTGAAACCTCTCTAAAGCGGACAGCCGTGGGGAATCAAAAATTATCCGCTATAGAGAGGTGTCCGCCTTAAAGAGGTTTCAATATTTTCTTACGTAAATTAATAAATAGGGTAATATGCAATTAGAATTTTTTTTGCATGAATCATTTATTCACGAATATTACCAAAATGTTACTGTATCTGCATTATCCTTCGCCATCCAATACTTCATGTTCCAGGCACAACATGCAAATAATATGTTGTAGTTCTCTGCACTTTACATTTATTACTACTTAGTAGGTTTTCAGTATGTTGCTTTAATTTGTGGGTTAATTGCACTCCATTAGTGTCTTTTTAGACAATATGCGTATCGACAGGCAAAAATTAACGAAAATTTCTTTCGCTTGGTTAGAGATTCCAGCGGGACAGTAGAATAATGTGTCATCCCAAAAGGCGGGCAACTGCCAATCACTTTTGTATCTAAAACAGCTTGGGAGGGAGTGGAATGCAAGCAAAAAACACGAGAGTGTTGTTAAACGGAGAAGCTTCATCTGGGTTACTGAGCAGACAATTGAGGAGGCAAAACGTTGTCGCAATACTTCCTTGGCGACACATGTATGAATTATTTAAGATGTATTTTTACAGTACTTTTAAATTTGTTTCTAGAGAAAGTGTCCGTAGTACGGAGGTAAATAATACCTATAAAACACAGAAAAGATTGTCCGTGTCCGTACTAGAGAGTGTCCTCTTTAGAGAGGTTTGCCAATATGTTTTTTTCCTATGTCAGTGTTTGGGGATTACAAAATATGTCCGTTACGGGAGGTGTCCGCTTTATAGAGGTGTCCGTTAGTAGAGGTTTCACTGTATTTTCCCAAAGGGGATGAAGTTCACACTGCACTCAGCCATCACACACTCTAACATAATCATATACTCTAATACGAGCAAATATTATTATTATTATTATTATTATTATTATTATTATTATTATTATTATTAGTCTTTTTTATTACAAATATATAGAATCTTCTAGGTGCAACTAAACCATCACCCGTTTGAATAAATGTTGTGATACTGCTGACACGACACACAAGAACACTTTTTCAGAAATTGCACATTTGATGATTTTTACACTCCCTTCGAACCCCTAGTAAAAAATAATGTTTCCCGACTGAATGGCTGACTATTTTAAGAAACAAAAGTGTGTGCTTTCAAGCGAGATGTTCCATAAACTGTTTTCACTCAAATAAAAGTTTCTTTTCTACACAAAATAAAAGTTGCTCCGTTTCTATCATACCGATTCGAAAAAGTTCTTGAGAGGAAGGGGTACTCATCTTTTCCAGGAATGAAATTTTTCTTGTCCAGGGGAGAAAATTTTTTATCAAGGGAAAACATTTCTTGCATCCTCCCGTCAATTCGCACAGTGCAGTTGATATAAAGTACTTCAATCGTACGGTAGGTAGTTGGTGAGTACTTCAAATTATATGCCCGTAGCCAAACTTCCTCTATAAAAATTGTTGTGTGAGTACCTTAAGATTCTGAAACATGGATTTTTGGATAGGGCACATATTAGTTTCTAAGTGGAGTCTTGACCCGACTACGAAAGGCCCTACAGCTTTGGAGCTATGGACCTTTAAAATTCATTTTTCATGTTTTCGGCAGCCTATAACTCCGAAAGGAAGCGTTTGTACATCCAGGTTGGTCTATACTTTTTGCCTTAATTTGGTGTCAGGAATCATCTCCCAAACGTTGTCGGTGTTGTTTTGAAACACCCTGTATTTATCAATTTAATGGAGACACTTGAAGTTGGAAACACAACTGATGTCTCTTTAAGCCTTTATATTTCAAGTATACTCCTGTTGGCGCTGCTGTCGATGCGTGTTTTCCGGTACCTTACTCGAAAGAGGAGCGACAAGTTTCTGTGGCCGAGATCTTCCAATTGCTGGATAAGTAAGCGTTGCCACAATAAACTATTTCACGGACTTTGCTGTGCACTGCCTTATTAGCCATTCTAAGTAGCCTACGATCTTCACTCGTCAAGACCAAACGACTGAATGGCAACACAGCCGAGGTCATTCACTTTTCCTCTAAGCAAAGGGAGGGTTTCCTCTGTACGAGGGTGGCGGAGATGGAGCGGATGTATGTTTCATATATTTTCCGAGGGCACACTTGAAATAGATAGGCTCTAGTAATGATCAGGCGACAATCGCAGCGCTGGACTGTTGCTAGTGATGTTTGAGAGGGCAAACTCCGTACTGTTTGAGAAGCAGTAGAACAGCAGTGCGTAGTTAATTCAGCAGATAATAATAGTGTAAAATGGGCGACCTTCTTGATTTCCAAAGAGGTTGTTGGTGCTCGGTTATGTGAAATGAATGGGACAAAAGTGGCAAGTGTGTTGGGTCTGTCGCGAGGGATAGTGTTCAAGGTGATGACGACGTACAAAACTCACTTCAAAATCAAATCGGCGAAGAGGAACAGTGGTCAGAAGAAAACTGTCACTGACAGATCCCGCTGATCATTAAAGCGGATTGCCATTCAGAACCGTCATACGACTACACTGGAAGTGACGGATTAACTCCAACACCAGTCCTCATTTCTACCGACGAAAGTTAAAGACCTTCAAAGAAAGAATTTTGTTGCTGGACAAGGCTGTGATTTGCAATAGGTGAAGGAGACTGTGCCTTCTTTTTATGACCATAACATAACCTATTTAGATCTTTGGAAAACAAATGTAGATAGCTTGAGTCAACTGTCTTGGATAGATTTAAAGAGGGGGGGCGCGGTGGCTCAGTGGTAGAGCGTTCACCTCTGGTGCTTGGGGTCCCGGGTTCGATCCCAGCCCCCGCCAAGTGAACTTTGTGGTGGACAAACACCGTGCTCGTGGGTTTTCTCGGGGTTCTCCCGTTTCCTCCCACTTTCTTCATTCCACCATTTCATTCATCTCTCATAATCACCGTCTCCTTTAGCCTAACCGGCATAACCGTGGGACGTAAAACTTAAAGATTTCATTTCATTTCATTTCAGATTTAAAGAGGCAGCTAAGATGGGAAGAAGTAGAAGAAAGTTGAACTCTTTTTCAAGATAGTATGCTGCCTATTTCATTTGACCGTTTGTTAAACGAACTAAGTGTGCTGAACTCATATCTTACAGACACTGTTTTGTCAGAGTTTACAAACCAGAAGCTTTTATCAGAACAAGGGTGGTTAACCATATTCCAGAACTTGAAAAAAGATTATATAAATGTTCCTAATCTTAAGATGTTTGTTGAGTTTGTTCTTTGCTTGCCGGGAACAAATGCTTCGATCGAGCGGGCATTTTCAATGATAAACAACTTTTGAGGTGCTTAAAAGTCCGTGATGTCCATTGATTGTGTAAAATCAACTTTAGTAATACAAATGAACTTCACAAACGTGTAAAGAAATGTACGAGTACATTAAAAACAAAATCAAGAATCTTTTAAAAGCTCTGGCCTCATCAGAGAAATATGAGTGGAAAGAGCCCAAACCGTCTTCCTCTATGAACGCTGAAAAAGAGTAGTACAGTGAACATATGAACTAATCTCGGGTTGCCAGACGTCTGGCTTTTAGCCGGACTGTCCGGATTTTGGACATAAAAATTGATGTCCGGCTTTGTACCTAATCCGGAGTCCTCCTTTTCGAGTTTGTAGACTAATTAATGAAACAGGTCAACTAATTAATGAAACAGAGATGCTTCAGGAGGTCAATAAGTAAAACAGGTTTTCAAGATGCGTAAAATATTGCCAAATTGGAGATAGAATAAAAAGTGGTTAGTACCATGACTTTATTAAGTACCAATAAAGCCTGCTGTTTGCTGCCTGCTAATGAGCCATCATTTTGTAATTGTATTTTTTGTATTAGTTTACTTTAATAATGTATAATTTCTATAATATTTTTTTTCCTTTTTTTTTTTTAAAAAAAAAATGTGCTGTTTTGATATAATCTGGAAACAAACTTAAGTTTCGGTGAAAGCAACGTTTTTAGTGATTTTTTAAAGTCAAAGTGTCCTCCTTTTTGATTTTACAAATCTGGCAACCCTACGACTGACTTTAAAAAATGTCCCGATTTTCACTAACAGAAATATGGTCACCGTACTAATGGGGCATCATTACTTCTATATTGTAAATTGTTTTGATATATCAATAGCATCAGGAGTCATTCTATCATATATCTGACTACTATGTAACAATCTATTCTAATAATGTAAAATACCAATAATACATTTCACACATTAGCAGTGGTGCCCACCCCCCCTTATGTCTATGACGCACCCCCCCAATTGTCTATCCGTAGGTGTTCTTCCATGAAAAATCTTCTTTTCGATTAATTTTACCCCCCTCATCAAACATATTTATATAGATTTTAACCCCCCCAAATATTTCAATGACGCAGTTTGCGTCATAGCCCCCGCTTGTGGGCACCCCTGCACATTAGTAACAAGGAAAACGTGTTGTCAGGAGAAAGGATTCAAAAGTAGTCGCTGAATGTTTTTTAGTTTCGTAGTGCCGCTTCTAATCCCCTCCCTATGCTGTTGCAGAGTGGTGTAAGATTTCACAAACACTGTCGAAATGAATGATTTGGCAAAACAAAGTAAAACAATAACATCTTCTGGACACTACTTTCAAAAAAGGTCGACAGTTTGGCGGAGCGGTGTCGTTTCTAACAAATCAAAAGTAAGTGCTGTATATACTGTTCCTCCTCCACTAACACTTTAAAAGAGTAATATATATAAAATCCAATAACAGTCATTGCCTGGGAAAAGTTCACAAAGAACATGGCCTGCTATAAACATTATCAACTCCCCCTTCACTGTTTCTTCTATATGCCATGTCTCCATTTGTCAATACAGTCCCACTGATACTATGCAATTCTTCTTCCATGGTGAAATGATGTAATTGACGCTATTTTACAAGAATATAAACCAAAAAGGTTAGTAGAAAACACGTTATTAAATTTATTTTTTGATGCTCGTTTTGGCTCCCCCTGGCTGTGGCGCCCCGGGCAATCTCCCGGGTTGTCCGATCCTTGATCCGCCTCTGCTTAGTTCCACTAGTATAGGACCGATTGTAGTCGGGTCAAGGCATAACTGAGGAACTAGTATGTGAACTATCCAAATATCCATCTTTCAGAACCTCCGGTACTTGCACAATCATTTTTAGAGAGGCTTTTTGGAAGTGCTGGAGCATTCTTAAAAATTGATATTTGGATAGTTCACATGCTAGTTCCTCTGTGATGTCTTGAGTCGACTGCGATAGGTCCCATAGTAAAGGAGCTATGAACTTTTACTTTACTTGTTTTACGCAGAGCCGGTTCTAGACATTTTGAAAGTGTAAGCAAACAATATTTCGGCACCCCCACGTAAATGATAATAAAAGAGTAGGAAGTTGTAATGGACAAAAATTCTTCAAATAATTGTTACAATTGCACATTTCTTCAATATCTTCAGTCTACCTGTGAATATTAACAAAAAAATGGTGAAATTATAACTAATTGTCTTGGATAAATATTGAACGAAATTCCAATTTTAATAATTAATAGTATAGCATTTTTTTAATTAAATAAGCACAATCCAGAACTAAGATATACACCTAAGATGTATTTTGACAAGTACAATTGGAACATAAAAGTTGAAACAGAATAAAACTCATGAGCTTCAGCTCTAATATTAATACAGGTTTGATTTTGACAAGAACTCTTACGCTTCATTAAAATCATATTTACATAGTACTTTCTACTGATACGATTAATGGTGATTAGTTTAATTTCTCGTTTTCTTTGTTATCGAAAAATTCATGTTATAAAGACATTTTTTTGGCTTTCAATTTAGCAAAATCTCTTATGACATATCCATTTCATTGAGTATATCATTTTTGATAGCCATCTAAGCTAGTTCATATAATCGTTCTTGAGGTACAGTTGATCTCGAATAATTGTTTATTAATTTTAGCTGAACTTGTTTAATATATAACACATGACAAAAGTGTGTGCCTTTATCGATATTTAATTTATCTTCAATCCAGTGCCGGAACTTGAAAATCAGTCTTCAGCATTTCATCAGTACATACACCACCACATTTTTAAAGAAATTTCCTTACAATAAATTCTTCATTTTCGACAGTATTTGTGTTTTTGTTAATTTTCAGTACACCAAGATTATTGCCTAAAATAATCATTCTAATTCTATTTAGTGCATTTAAAGCTGTAGAATGATCATAGAGTTCTCAAGTGTCTTCAAAGCGTTTGGTCTACGGGTGACGTATTACGATCTTCACCGACTCCATCCGAACGAAAACCGAAGTGTTTCGAGGCAACCTGTTCTCTAGTAACCTTGCCTTTCTCCCTCTTTAAAAAATCTTTCCTAAATTTCCCTGCGCCGCGAGAAATTTTCCTCAAAACTGCATCACTTGTGAGTATGGCATTGGCGCCAATTAATGTACGAGCCCATTTCAAGTGAAAAAGAGTGTTTTACAACCAACCACACAAAGTTGAGACTTTATTGTCCCGTTAATGTACTTTATCTGTATTTTTACATTTATTTGACGCTATTTGGAAAATTTTTCATCACTACATTTTCTCTCATAAATGTTCACATTTGAAACAAAACTTCTGTTCCAGTTTAACGCCCTCTTCAACTGGCGCCTCTTGCGAACGTATAGGATTCAAGATCCGGCCCTGGTTTTACGTTTTCGACACCCTATAACTCCGAAATTATCCACTTTTGAGCAGAGGTCCATATGAACTTTTTTCTTATTTTGATGTCAGGAATCTGTTCGCAAAATACTGTGATACTTTTTGTAACACCCTGTATAATATCTCAAGTCATGCAGGGCTAAAATAAGTCTACTTTGTTCAGTATTGGAACATTTATAAGTACTTCATAGTTCCAATTGAATATTATTCCTTAACTTGTAAAAGAAATGTAAAAATCTGCGATAAGCGCGATTGATCTCAACACATATATACCTGTTGGAATATAAAAGGGCACAAAGTGCTTGTTAAATGGACACTGGCTGTTGCTAAGGCAAGTAGGTGATATTATGTGCAAATATGATGGAAGATAAGATTAGTTGTTGATAGATAGATTGGATATGTATTCATAAATTTTGATATGAGTTGTAGATGCAGGGAACGAGATTTATGGTGATTAAGATAAGTAATGATAAACAGATGTTGTACTTAAAGAAGTGAATTCAATTGTATCAGTGCAGATTCGGAATAAAGTGGCTAAATGCGATACATAGTTTTTCGGTGAAGTAGTACTAGGTTAACTTTGATTCAGGAACTCTTTAAGAAAAAGTTAACATATTTGGCGCAGTCGGTAGGATAAATATGTTAGCTTTTTCTTAAAGGATTCCTGAATCAAAGTTAACCTAGTACTTCTTAACACCGAAAAACTATGTATCGCATTTAGCCACTTTATTCCGAATCTGCACTGATACAATAGAATTCACTTCTTTAAGTATAACATCTGTTTATCATTACTTATCTTAATCACCATAAATCTCGTTCTCTGCATCTACAACTCATATCAAAATATATGAATACAAATCCAACCTATTTATCAACAACTAATCTTATCTTCCATCATATTTGCACATAATATCACCTACTTTCCTTAGCAACAGCCAATGTCCATTTAACAAGCACTTTGTGCCCTTTTATATTCCAACAATACCCTGTACATTTAAAAAAAATATATATTAATACTCACCTTTTTACTACGCAATGAGCTGCCGTTAAAACATGTCTTGCAGTTATCAAAGACCCTCCACAAAACCACTCCACTTCTCCATCACTGTTTCTGTCTCCCAGTGCAACCTACAAATAGCAAATAAATATCAATAACTTACTGAATAATTAAGATCAGCCATTCGGCCAGGTATGTGATGTTAAATGTTTTGAACAAAATTTTCTGAGCCAATAAATTGAGCCAGATTGTGTCAACGAAAGTTTGAAATAAAAGAGTTACTGTAATTTTTGCAACTTTAAATTTCGGTCATATTTTTTTTTCCTGCTTAGTTCTCGCATATATTTTAACTGAGTATGCTATCAACATCCATTTTCATGTAAATCAACCTAAAGTTCACTAAAAATAATGTGACACTTCTTTCTGTACCTAAGGTTGATGTGCTCTGTATTTATCTAGGAATGACAACTTATATGAGAATTATGTAATATAAATAATCATTGTTAGTATGATGGCATTATCAGGGAACACTAAATTAAAAATAATAGAAGCAACCATTATGGTGTAAAATGTGAAGAAATAAATGCACGTTTAATACAAGGATTTATTGTAATTTAGTGACACTTGACACTTCCAAAAGAAACAACTAGGGAAAGTGCTTATGAAGAAAAACATGAAAATGTATGGTCGATGTAGCTACAGCTTAGTTTCTACATTTTTACATGTGTGCGTGACTGTGCGTTTTGAGTAACTTAGTGAAATAAAAAGTTTTCCATACAGCTTGAAAACTCTAGCATAATTATTCGATCTTTCATCAAATAAATGTAAAATTGTGAGTTGATACTTTTAAATCTCTGTATGAGATATCATGTTTTATCGTTGATTTGCTCTTGAAGCCCATGAATATAATATACAGTAGTTCTATTCATAATGGCTGCAGATCTCATCACTTTTATAAGTTTTGTCTTATTCTCCATATTATTGGATGGTTCCATTTCGGATAGCCTATATATTGACCCATAAGTAAGCAGTGTTAAGACCCCTCACGGTATAACAATCCCTTATTGTTATAATTGATCTCAGGCTTAGTAGGTTCGCTTCTCCTACATGTATATCAATGACACCTCATTAGCATCAAACATTCTCATTATTAGTAGTAAGGATCCGAAAATATGATCAATCTTTAATGTGTGATCAAATTTCTTTGTCCACAGGACATATTACGAGCCAAGGGCGCCCATCAGAAGGGGCAAGGTGGGGCGCCCGCCCCCTAGAGGAAATTGTACTTCAGAATATCGAAAATCCAATAGAATTTTTACATTAGTTACAGCAAAATTTAAAACTATTTACTTACTTGCCTCCCCTTGGAAACCACAACATGGGCGCCCTTGTTACCAGCTGTAATTGGGTTGAGGTGCATTTAGTAGCTACTAATTTCACTAGTTAACAAATTTAAACTTTTTGTTTGTTACATGAGAAAAATCACCTGATCTTAAAGGAACTTTTTGCGCTGAATCGAATATGCACTCGGTTTCTCTCCATCACGTACAGTTTTCCCGTAACAGAGGGATTTTCAGGAAATTCCCTCAAAAATTTCCCTTTTTCAGATATTTTATTCCCCTAGCTCCTGTCCCCTTACACATATAGAAATTATACCTAAGTATACCTTGATTTATATTTAATAAACCCTAAAAGTTTCGTAAAAATCGCTTTGTTCTTTCTAGAGAAATAAATATATTTGTATGTATACTGTGTGCACTGTTTATTGCACCTGATAGTAATGCTTTCAGATCTCCTGAGTTGGGGTAAAAACGATTTGCTTTATTACTACAAACACAGACATAAAAATGAATATTTACAATAGTCAACAACACACTTGTATTGCTCTCTGTAAATTAGAAACGTGTATAAAAATAGAATGTACTTCCAACGTATATTTTTTTTAAACGTACAGTATATGTATATCTTAATACATATATATACAATTCTCCAAGTTTTTTCGTTTTGTTCATGAAATGGTTATCAATATTTGTTATTAAATGTAACAGAATGCAAAAGAAAGAAAGAATGGAATACAGACTCATTGTTGACAAAAATGAACTAATGCAGTCTGAATTTTCCACTACGGTATCGTTTCCCCCCTCCCCCCGCGCATTTCTTTCTTTCTTGTGTTCTTGACACCTGGTGAGGGAGTTTTGTACATTTTTATATTGACGTGTGGTTTAACACTACTTCACTTTCAAAGTTGTCTTTGCTGCTAAGAGTGCTTTCATGTTTGATCTTAACGGCATTATACCCAATTAAGACCAGAAGTTTAGTTTGTGATTAGTACAATGGCGTCAAGAGGACGGCGTTCGTGTGTTAACTCACCAAATAGTTTTTGTTATGTGTGTGGCCAGTTTGTAGTTAAAGGACAGTGTGGATCCATTACGCCATCGGTGAAACTAGCATATTATATATATTTCGGATGTCGTGTGGGAGATCAGGACAAAACTTGGGCACCCAACATAATTTGTGCGTCGTGCTACGTCACTTTACTTGCATGGGCCAAAGGGAAACGGAGGTTCAAGAAATTTGCTGTACCAATGGTGTGGAGAGAACCCACCAACCATCTGGATGATTGTTATTTTTGTCTCACAGTAGTTAAGGGACATTCTAAAAAAAGCAAATACACAATAAGTTATCCCAACGTTAAATCCGCAATTAGACCTATTCCGCACGGGGATGAACTTCCACTTCCCGAGCCCCCTACCAACTGGGAAGAGATATGACCAAAAGACTCTGATGATGATCATGACCTTGATGAACCATCGACATCAACATGTACATCCAAGGATCCAACGTTCATCCCTGACTGTGTTCGCGAGCCACATTTCATCCGGCAATGTGAACTTAATGACCTAGTCCGTGATTTGCACCTGACAAAACAAGAGGCGGAACTTCTGGGATCAAGGCTCCAGCAGTAGAACTTATTGGATGCAGAAACGAACATATCAGTGTACAGGAAAAGGCATGTTCAATTTTCAAGCTATTTCTCAATGCAAGATAATGTGTGCGTATGTACGGATATAAATGGGTTGATGGCGGAGCTAGGAATTCCTTGCGTTCCAGAAGAATGGAGGTTATTTATCGACGCGTCAAAGGTCAGCCTTAAAGCTGTCCTTTTACATAATGGAAATAAAAAAAAACCTTCTATACAACTTGCGCACTCAGTGAAGATTAAGGAATCCTATGACACCATGTCAACTTTGCTAAATCTTATAAATTACAAGGATCATTGTTGGCAAATATGTTGTGATCTCAAGGTAGTTGGTATTTTATTAGGACTGCAGTGCGGTTACACGAAGTACCAATGTTTTTTATGTTTATGGGATAGCCGAGCTGATGACAAACATTATGAAGTGAAGGAATGGGAACCTAGAGTGAATTACGTACCTGGAGAATGCAACGTCAAATACGCTCCTTTGGTAGATCCTAATAAGATATTACTACCGCCACTTCATATCAAGTTAGGACTTATGAAAAACTTTGTCAAAGCCATGGACACATCTGGTGAAGGTTTCAAGTATTTGCGAGATAAGTTCCCTAACCTGAGTGATGCTAAGATTTCAGCGGGAGTGTTTATTGGTCCCCAAATTAGGAAATTAATGCTTGATGATAGCTTTGACAGCAAGTTAAACAGTGCTGAGCTAGCTGCCTGGACAGCATTTAAGTGTGTTGTGCGCAACTTTTTGGGCAATAACAAAGCTGAGAGTTACACAGAAATCGTACAGGACATGATACAGAAATACAAAGAGTTGGGTTGTAGGATGTCTTTAAAAATCCACTTTTTGCACTCCCACCTCAGCTTCTTTCCTGCTAACCTAGGTGCTCTCAGCGACGAACAGGGGGAAAGATTTCACCAAGATATAATGGCAATGGAGAAAAGGTACCAGGGACGATGGGATCCTTCAATGATGGGGGACTATTGTTGGGGTCTTGTTAGAGAATGCAACATTTCTTAGAAAAGAAGGAAGTAGTGTACGTTTTTGTAACCCAATGGAAGTTTCATATATTGTGATAGTTTTGATTGTCTTTTCATGACCTTTTGGTACATTTGTATTATTGTTTATTGTAAATTGTCACACTTGTAAATTATATTGTATTATATTTTATATATGTGTTTGTGGTAATAAAGCAAAACGTTTTACCTCAACTTAAGAGATCTGAAAGCATTACTATAAGGTGCAATAAACAGTACACACAGTATACATACAAACATATTTATTTCTCTAGAAAGAATAAAGCGATTATTACGAAACTTGGAGGGTTTGTTAAATATGAATCAAAGTATACTTAGGTATAATTTCTATGTTAGTATATGCAAGGGGACAAGATCTTGGGGTGTAAAATAAACGAAAAGGGAAATTTTTGAGGGATTTTCCCGAAAATCCATCTATTACGGGAAAATCGTACGTGATGGAGAAACACCGAGTGCATATTCGAATTCAGCGCAAAAAGTTCCTTTAAGAACAGGTATTTCCGTTTATGTAACAAAACCTTTGTTAACTAGTGTTTTGTGTAACGGGAAAAGATTTGGATACTAACTTAAGTTCAAAACTTTATGATAGATGTGTCAAATGAATAGCGATCTAATCAGCCTAGAATAACATAGTTAGAGTGGCTAGATTTGTAAGTACTAACTAGATCAGAATTTCACTGGTAATACTGATATGTCAGATAGAATCGGAGGGAGTAACTATACAAGTGAATAGATACTTCTATAGTTACTTCGACGCTGTCCTCACCTCCCACTAATCCAATTTTGCGTGTGCCTCTAAAATCCTCTGTTGACGAATAGTTGTCCTTCGCTACGAAAAAATGGAATCAATAATGTGCATTGGCAAACTAAGTAAGCTAACGGAAAATTAGATTTGTCAGAGGCTATGTTGTTCTACGGTTTAACATAAGAGTGATTGATTTTATAAAACAAGTGTTTTATGACTTTTAAGAATGGATGAAAAGTACAATATGTTTAGAAGTTGTTGGTGTTAACATTACATTAATATTTTAGAAACCGTTCAAACTGTATTTAACTTTAAAATATGAAATTCATAATATTTTGTATTATAAAAACACTGTTATTTTAAAATAGATATTTCAATCGCATCATAGGAACATCATTACTGGCATATGTACAAGTAGAATAAATATACACAGTAAAAGATCTACTGCGTATTATCACTTAATGTAACACCTCAGTGTTCTAGAAATATTAAATTATAATGTAGGCTACTCTTTAATTGTCATACCTTTCTACAACTAAGAAGAAACATATGCTGGTTGTTCTAGCAGTTAATGGCCGGAATTGTCGAGAAATGTGTGGTGGAGTTCAATCGTTCGTATTCTGACAGGCAATTGGTCACCCAAGACTGTGAGCAAATTCGTAAATTCCTGAGAAAGTTCCAAAAGATGTAACTCGAAGTAGTTGGCCAGGATACTAGCACTACCATTTTGCGATTAGAATATCAATGTTGATTGAATTTGTGTATTATTAATAATGTAGGTAACTTAGAACATGTACTATAAAGGGCCTTATGATCCAAACACTTCGGAACATTATTCATCTTGGATTGGTATGACTGAAATGTTCGACTGACGTGTTTTAGTTTCTAAAGCACAAAAAGAAGCTACAAAATCTGGTTAAGCAAACCAGTCTTAAGCCACAACACAAATCAATCGTTCAGCCAATGATTCGATTCCGTGACAAAAGACGTCTGGAATCTGTGATCATCAATAAAGTTTTACTTGCTAATAAATGATCGAAGTGTCAGAAGAGATTTTAGTCACTGATATACACCTTAAGAGAAACGGTAGGTGAAGAAGGGTTTTCATGCTGCAACTCATTGTAGACTGGACTGTCCTTTGAGTGGCATATAGGTGTGAACTGTCGTCAAGATAAGGACACGGGTCTGTTGGATATTTGCGTTCACGTTGATCATTTGGATTCAACACTGTAATGATCCGCAGTGATGGTTTCATCCTCAACGAAAAAGACACGAAGAATCAACCCCTATAGGCCACCATATCACCAACAACACCTTCTATCGTGGATGGTGGTTTTGGAAACCGTACTGGGCATTGATCATGATTCAACTACTAATCTGACCATTTATGATTGCTGTAGCAGATCCATATTTCCTCACCTGTGACAATCCAACAAAGGGAACCATTCCAGATTTTCCGTACATTCGAAGAATTGCATACCTCTAGAGCATTCCTCGATGAACAGTGTCAACTCACGTTGTACCCTCATCTACAATTACACGAACACTTCTCCAAGGGTCTCTTTCCTACCGTGTTCCTGCAGATTCCGTCAAAATATGTTGTTGATTAGTAGCATTATAGAATGTAGAGTCACCGACACAAAATTTAGCAAAGCAATGCCGTGTAAGTGTAATGCATTCATTTACCACTCCTGGACCAAATGCACTGTTGCTATATTTCGCGGTTAGATGTGAACAATGACCCATTTTCAATTCTTAAAGATCAATCGCAATAATTGTATCTTGTCCTTGCTGCATTTTCACACGACCCTGTTCAACAGTACAGTGCTTCCTCACTGACTGAACACCTCAGTCTATTTTCTAAACATGTTCGAAGTTTGGGGCACCGTATGTTCGATCTTAGTCCATTTATTTGTTCCGTTGCAAAGGCTGGTTTCCCATTTAATAATAAATCGGGCACTTCAAGTGCATCAACGGATTTACCATATAACACTTTGTTCGCATATGAACTACTCTTTCCACAAAGTTGCTAAATATTCTATGCTGCTTCTGATATCATATCTATGGAAAATGGAGTAGGTAAACTGTTGAATAAGTTATTCACTTTTCTGGGCAAATGAACGTAAAATACGGACGGGTTAACAAGTAGTTATTAAATAGTCAGTTACCATGTCAACAGAAAATAGGGTGTCGATGGTCACCGTAATGTCTGATGAAGCTTACCGACCATTTAGATCTTTCTTCGCTACTAATGGTTTTGAGTGCTATCTAGAAAAGCGATTAATTTATTTGTAATCTATATGATATGTCTCTATTTAAAATTTAGAATTTTATTATTAAATGGAAAGGCTTCAATAATTTAGAAGATAGACAGAAAGAATATGGAACATGTGAGTCGTACGAGATTACGAGCTAAAGATGATCAACAGTTACAGTTCCTTGAATAATCTATACAATGGCATTAATAATTTTGTATCTACAATAAATACTAATTAAACTGAATCGTACAAAGCGTAGCTGTTCGCAGAGCCATGTGCATTTACACTGCTAGTATGCGTGTTAGACTTTACTAGACTGCTAGTTTGAAAACTTACCAGACTGGTATTATTTCGAGCTATCTTCTTTATAGGAATACCTTCAGCTGTGGTGAGATGAGCAATGCCAAATTAGGAGATACGATTCAAAGCATTTATATCCATTGGCTTTTGTTGAAATACTTATCCAGCGTAAACTTAGAATTGCAATCATGAATCATTAACCATGAACACTTTTTCGAAATTCATTTAAAGAAAGTTGAAATTTCGTACATGAAACAATGGACTATTGGAAGCAAATTAGTAAATTATTTAGCAATTGTTTAGTAAATAGTTAGCAAATATATATAATTAAATAAATAATATAATTAAATAAAGAATATATTGACAGAATAGTACATTTAAGGTTTCTATGAAAGAGGAGGTGGTAAACTTTCGTCCCGTACTAATAAAACTTCATTGAAGTCCCTGTTACAGTGAAGAATAAGTAGTCAATGCGTATATTAGTAGCTTAATATGAAACACTAAGTTTCAATATAATTTTTAATATTATAGTTCATTTCACAATTAAAAATCAATCGTTAGATTTCCAAGAAAAGAAACAATTTGCCCAGCGTCTTTTGGTTGGTGATTTATTCCACTCATTTAATTTATGGTTATGGTGATACTTGGTTTAGCTATATTTCTTGGATTAAATATTAATTGGCTGAGTTTTAAAATGTTTATTATATTTGTGTGGATACATGTAAATTTCTTCTACTTCTAAGCATCTCTAACCAGTGTATAATTATTGACGATTTCTACACCAGTTAGTAATTTGAAATTCAATTCGAAAAACTTTATTAGTGTAAACGTATTGTTCGCCCAAGAAAAATATTTTCCTCGAAATTTTCAACACGACATATGTTTTTGTCGTGTGCCTCTCTGTTCCCCTATAACATTATCCAATTTTTATGAAATTTGGTGTGAGCATCTTTGAGACTTTAGTGTGAATGCACTGTGCATTCACGAAAAAAAATATTCGGCTTGAAATTATCAAAACAACATGCATTTGTTTTGTGTGTTTGTCTGTTCAACATTTTTTTATTTTTTTTTTTTTTAAAACTGTGTCTTTCATTAAGATCAGAAAATGGGCGGGCCGAAGGTGACATCCTCTCTGTGGTCAGAGTGAAGTTTGAAAGAATGACATTATATATATGGGTGGTAAACAGGCTTTAGTGTGTATATATATAAAGAAAGAGAGAGAACAGATGGTGAGGATTGTCGGTCACGACAATAAACTGTGTTAGGCATGGGATTTTGGGTCGCTTAGGGCGAGATAAGCTCCGGGAGAACAGGCAATGGAAAGCTAGGATGAAGACAAAACCATTTGCTATATGTATACGGATAGCTATGATAGATTCGACTCTCGGGTTTATGGTCATCTGAATTGGTTTCTTTTTCATATATTGCAAGAAGATGGTTCAAAAGAGGATAACCATAACGGGGGATAACAGGAGTCTGATCCAACAGTTCGGCAATAATAGGATGAAATGCAACTATGTGATGCGTAATGTAACGGGTTCGTAGACGATATAAATCAGTGGTCGAAGTGAGGTGGTATGCGGTGGTATGCCATACCGCCTCTGGTTTTTCAGTGATAAAGGCATACCGTCTCTGGTTTTTCAATGATTAAAACATACCGTCACTGGAAAGTAGATGCTAAATACGTTTAATAAATCCATTTTTGTACACAGTAATTGACGAATAGCTTCCAACGTAAAAGGATGTTTTTGTTATGTAGAAATAATTTCTGAGTTGATAACACCGACATTTTAGTTTTCTTTTTCTTACTTTTTGTTTTTAAAATGAGGTGTCTTCAAACAAGTTTACCTAGTTTATATTTTGATGTGCTATATTGAATTGTTTTCTTTGTTATGTATGTATGTATGTATGTGTGTGTGTGTGAGTGTGTGTGTGTGTCTTCTTGCCTTAATGCATATAAATGTCGTGTTTTGAGCATGGGCGGATTTAGGGGTTGTTTGCTTAGGGGTGGACCTTCCTGGGGTTTAGAAAACGCCACAGTTGGTGAGGGACCTGGAGTTTTCCCGCAGGAAATTGTTAATATCCTCACTCGGTTTTTGAGCATTTTCGTGTATAATTCTCTATAATATACATAAGTTTTTTTTTTCAGAAAGTTGTTGGCAGGGGATCAAAGTCTCTCCATACCCCCCCCCTCCCGTTACTACAGAGAAGCCCTCCAATGCTTTTCAGTCATTATATACATAGAAATGCAATGCAACATACCCTCACTACATTTCAACATTTAGATAGCCGGGATGTCCAGTCAAAATCATAATAAAACATACCACCTCTACTTTTTTCCCACTTCGAACACTGATATAGATGATCCAATGGAAGAGGCATTGATGTATGCTGATACACTTCCGCGTTTGGGGTTCGTTGAGGTTGCGAATAGGCAATACGTAACGCATGGTGCTCTAGGATTTGGAGGCGACCATAAAACTGTGGACTGTTCCTCTTTTTTTTTTTTTTTTTTTTTGAGGGAGGCAGGTTGGGGGAACATCTTTATTGTTTCAAAAGCAGAAGATGAGATTAATCTGCCACTAGAGGGTTTCGCCCTCTCTCTTGGCATGGGGTGTGTTTGCATCAATTGTGCCTTTATTTTACTTATACTTGGGCATTGAGCTGTAGAGAAATATACTGGTAATTAATAATTAATAAATATCAAAGAAACTAATATATTACAACAACATATATATTGAATAGTTAAGAGAAAACATAAATATAAAGAAAAAGTATCATAGGAAAGATAAATATAACTAACTAATATATAAGAAATGTATAATGAAGTCAAGATAAATATAACTAACTAATATATATGAAATATATAATGAAGTGAAATGATTAAGAACAGTGAAGGTACTACGAATACGACGAAATGAATGTACAAATATATAAAGCAATAGTGGAATTCAAATAAGGTCGAATTGGAAGAACGACAGTCGAGTGGTGATGATGAATGCAGTGCACTTGACATCACAACACAAAACAATTAAATTTGTAAGTATGACGAATGCAGGCTAGTCTTCTGTCTTGGGGTGGCTCAAGACTAATGAGAAAACATTGGGAAGCCCTTGTTAGTGGTGTGATAAATAAACAGTGCTTGTTCCTCAAGACAGATAATATGATTCGGGAAATTATATACTTCTCCAGACTCTCAGAGGGTTACGCCCTCTCTTTGGCAAATGATTTTCTATACAAAATTAATTTTGAAAAGAATGGGATGGTCTAAGGGAAGTTTGATAATTAACAGTGATTTTTGGGCATCAGTTTTGGAAAGGAGTTTTATCATCATTTTATTGTTCTTTATTTATTTATTAGTCATCTTTATTATAAATTACAGAAAAGAAGCAGTGCAATCAATGTGCCAAGTGTGCATACATAATAATGTATATATAACTTAAATAAGGCAAGAAAATGATAAATAAAGGGTCTCGTGTGAATAGCGAAATATGAAGTGAAGAATACTTAGCTGCAAATGTGCAAGAATATCAAACATATATATATATATATATATATATATATATATATATATATATATATATATATATATATATAATGCGAGATAGTATTAGAAGTGAGTGAAAATGTAAGATAATGAAGATGAAAGATGAGATGAAGTGCCAACACATCACAAACAAATAGCAATTAGTCAGACAGATGCAGGTTAAATCTTCTGTCCCGGGGTGACTCGGGACTAATGATCACAGGGGAAAGCCCTTGTTAGTTATGAGTATATCTGTGCTAAGATGGAAAAACATGAAGAATATGATCATGAATGATATAAATGGCATAGATGTCACGTTCGTCCTCTGGGAGATTTGCATAATGGACATACAAGGAAATGAGTACATTTAAAGGAGAATGCTTGTAGCGGTATGCGGCATCAGTAACAGCATCAGACTGAAGAATGTTCAGAAATAGCGGATGGTCCGTTTCAATGCGAGAAGTGATGTACCGAATACGGAGTTGTGCAAGATGTTCTGTGAGCTTTGGAAAGTTGATGTACTCATACGTGAGCCACGTAGGATATGACAGTTTCAGTCGGTGAGCTAGTCGAATAGCATGACGCTCCAATATACAAAGTTTTTCGTAGAACGAAGCAGACGCATGGCACCAGGCAGTATGTCCGAAAGTGAATATAGCTCGAAGAAACATCTTGTAAGTATGGAGTAGAACATCGGGTTGGAGGCCCCAAGTGGTGCCTGTGAGACGACTTAAAAGATTTAAACGAATAGTAGTCTTAGTTCTTAGTTTTTGCAAATAGGCATTCCAAGTCAGTTTGGAACCGAAGACGACGCCCAAGTAGGTAGCAGTGTTGGTAGGGCGTACAATGTACCCATCAACAGTTACTCGTAAGAGTGTGGGGTTTCGGTAAACCCTAGAACGCCTGTTAGATGGTAGGAAAACCAGCGCTTGTGTTTTGTCATTGTTAATAGTCAGATGCCATCTCTGGCACCACTTGATGAAATTTTCGAGAGTTGTTTGTAGAGCAAGACTAATTTGCTGGACAGTGTTGCCAAATGCAAGAACAGATGTATCGTCAGCATATTGGAATGTGAAAACATTTCGTGACACTGAAGGAATGTCTGAAGCGTAAAGAATATATAATAATGGACTGAGTGCAGAGCCCTGGAGAACTCCAGTAAGTGGAAAAATAGGCCAAGAGAGTATGTTACCAACTGGGACATACGCAATGCGATTTGTAATGAAGGAGTAGATTACCCTTGGATAGCAAACGGGAAGTTTGAATGACTGCAGTTTTTGAATTAGCCCATAGAGCCAAACTTTATCAACAGCCTTTTCTAAATCCATTAGAATGAGGCAGGATGAAAAGCCTTTGTTAAATTGATTTGTAATTATGGTACTGAGACGAAACAGTTGGTCATGGATGGAGAATCTAGGCCGAAATCCTGCTTCATGAATAGGTAATAGACCAGTATTTTCAAGATATTTATGAAGGCGACAGACAAGGATTTTCCCAGGATTTTGCTGAGAACAGATTAAGTTGGATTGGTCTGTATGAACAAACAGAATGGACAGGTTTATTTGGTTTATGAAACATAGCAATTTTTGAGACTTTCCAATCAGGAGGATAGAAACCAGTTTGAAGTATGAAATTATATATTGTTGCCCGAGTTAGCAGGAATGAGTATGGAGCTTCTTTTATGTGTCGATAAGAGATGGTATCAATCCCAGGTGCTGCATTTTTCTTCCGTTTTAGTGTAGAATGGATTTCATCGGTAGTAATGCGTGCAGAAAGTGGATACTCAGGATCAATGACATGATTTGTTGAAGGTTGTAAAGCAGGAATGCAAGACAGGTATTTCCGTTCAGAGCGTTTAGAAGCCGCTGTTAGCGTAAAAACGGTCTGGAGCTGTGTAGCAAAGGCGTTTGCTTTTTCGTCATCGGAAAACAGAGGAATGTCATCTACAACTAGCGCTTAGGTTATTGTGGTATTCTTGCCAGTAAGTTGATGAAATCGCTTCCAGTAACGACATGGATGTGCTTCCTCGGATACGGTGTTGCAAGTTTTAATCCAATTGCGGCGTTTATATGCAACAAGATAGCTATGAACAGCTCGTTGCCATTGGCGATACTGACGAAGACATGAGTCATTCCCAGTTCGATAATATTCCCGAAGATGTTGTCGGGCTTTCTGTATGAGTGGAAGATATCTCGGTGGTAGGGTCGGTTTGTGGGGATGTACTTGCTGCATCGGAATATGCTGCTGGGCACTGGTTTGAATTGCTGTAGTAATAGCAGTAAGACAAGAAGCAAGTTCAGTTTCAGAAGTTGGAAGTGTTATGGTAGAGAGAGAGTGCTCTAGATCTTCCTGGAAATGAGGCCAATTCGCCTTATCAAACCTCGGAACTCGACGAGGTGCCAGTACAGGGCGTGGGGGTTGTGCCCGAGTGAACGTTAATTTTATTGGATGATGAGTCTAGTATTGAAAGCTGACAGTTATTAAGGAGATTCATAGAGGTGATGACGACATCCGGTGTAGTTTGACTGATATATCTGGTGTGTGCAGGAAGAACATGAAGATGGAGCTGAAGATTGTTACTTATGTATTCCTGAAAGTCGGTTTTTCCGCGCTTAGTACGACTGTGGAAATTAATTTCCGCCATGGTGATATTTCGAAAGTTGGTAGCTATATATCGAAAATATTCGAATGGGATACGCTGACGTGGTCTAATATAGATTGTACTGAAGTTAATAACGATCGATGGAAAGTATATAGTGAATAATAGGTATTCCAGGAGATTACCTAAAGCTTGTGGAGTATAGGCTCGAACTGGATACTTTGGGAAATATCCTATTGCTACTCCCCCTTGGGCCCGTTGAGCTTGATCTTGAAAGTCGCATCGTTGCAGTTGGTATCCAGGAATACGAGCAAGATACTCGGTATTAAGGCGGTTTCATTTAAAGCAAAAACACTAATATGTTCTTCCATTAATAAAGATTCAAGTAACAGTCTATGTTGAGAAAAGGATCGAATATTGACAAAAAGAAAGTTAATCCCCATTTTGAAGAAGACGGTGTAGATTGTTTTAAACAGCGGTTTCCAGGGTTCCAATGTGAAAATGCACATAATTATTAGAATAAGTTGCATGAAGATTAATATTAAAAATAGATTTGGCGACAGAAATGATATGTTGAATAATGTGAGCTCTCTGAAAAGGAAAAATGTTTTGTAACACCAGACTAACATAGTATATAAGATCTTCGACTGTTAACGGAGGTAATAGTGATTGCGTAGGTGGTGTAGTTTTGTCTGCTGTTTTTAATGGAACAGTTAGTTCCGGATTTTCAGGCATAGGTGGCGGTTTAGCCGTACAACGATAGCTATATGTAGGATGAAGCCCACTGCCACATGTATTGCATTTAGGGGGTCCCTTTAAGTTAGGGCATGTTTTGGTATCATGGAGTCCGGAGCAGTAGCCACATTTGGGTTGATTACGACAATTGGCCGTAGTATGGTCATTGTACAACGACACTTTTCGCAACGAATTGGAAGCGGATCCTGCGTTTTAGATGGTTCGACGCGATGGATTTTCTTATAGATGGGTGTGCCAAATCTGAGAAGATAGTCAATGGTATCTTGCCGCTGCGACAAAATGCGTACCATATATGTTGGACCATTATTATTGCGAATGCGAATGCATTTATCCACTGAAATCCCTTCTTGTGCTAATTCCTCCTGAATTTCTGTGTCAGTTAGATCGGGGGAGAGACCCCTAATAACAACCGACAGAAACAGTGGTTTTCTAGGAGGTGGCTGTTGTTTCATTCGCTTGATCGTGAACTTCGTGAGTTTAGCGTTCTTACCAAAAATTTCGTAAGAAGCTTCATTACCAACTGTGATACCAAAATTTGGATCGTTAGATTTTAATATATAGTCATTTTTGGTTTTGACGATTTGAGCTAGGGTGTGTCGTACCCGAGGAACATACTTAGCAATTTGCAGAAAAATCATTTTTGGGTTCGAATACTTAGCGTTAAAATCAGTAAGGATGAAATGAAATAGAGGCGTATGATTTGATGAAATACTTGGAGACACTGCAGAAAGTACACCTGTATTTTGTCGTTCAACCTCGATATCCATTGATGTTATAGGTGAGCGAGACCGTATGCGTTTCGCGGATTGCGTAGATTGGCTTGATGGGTGTCTATCTCGAGATACGTTGATCGGTTCACGGCCCCCCAAAAAATGCCGAGTGCAAGTGGATGGTTGTGCTATTGAAGTGCTGGGTATTGAAGGAGATACAGATGGTAAGCCCGAATGTCTGCCAAGATTCATTTGTTCAGTGGTTTTGCCAGAGTCATTCATCGTAATAGTGTAGCCAAGAGCCGAAGCCCAAATGAGGATGAAGGTGAAAGAAAGCATGATAAGATGAGGTTCAAAAAGCAAGCTGCCCTCTGAAAGTGAAAATTTTCGTCAACCCTCTAAATGCAGTACGTGTGTTTTGCTCACAAATGCGTTTTGCAACACTTGATCCTCGCTCGCACATTAACTCACACAAGAGAAGTTAGGCCTCTAAATTCAGTATGTTGTGTTCCTCAACAACGTTATCCGACTTTAATTGAATTTGGTGTGCCTCTATATGTGGAATTTTAGTGTTACCGTAGAAAAAAACGTTTTTCTCGAAATTATCAATACGACTTGCATTCGAGTTCTGAGTTTATTTATTTCCCAATAACTTTGTTCGATTATAATGGAACTCGGTGTTCGCTATCTTTGAGATTTACAAAATATGGGTCTATTGCTAGTAAGTGTAGTCAGTTAAAAATAAGGAGGTAATAGTACTAATGCGTCTTCTATGGTAGACAGTTCGAAATAGCCATGGGCACTGTGGATATAAGACTTCTCTCTCTTTTTTCTTTCTACGAAGCGTACAAAGGTTGGCGTTTCCTTCAAAATATAAAAGTTATTTTTAATGTTTTAGTTTTAGAATCAGTCAACAGGAAAGAAATTAATTCACCTCTTATCGTCTGGATAAACCTTTTTCTTGATATATTACTTTAAAGCTACTAATGGCCTGAACATTCTTTGAGGCTTACAGATATGTCTCTTTTCTTGAGGTGGAAAACTCTCAAGGGCAAAAGGGTGAAGCCACTGTCATCTTAACGAAAAATTAAGAATGACTCTCATTAAACATAGAATTTACTTTAATTCCTAGTAGAGATCTTGTTTAGAGTAGAGTAATTACTGAATGCAAAAAAAAAAAATCACCCCAACAAGAACAATACTTTTAAAAATTATTTTTCTAAAAGTTGCCAAATTTTCATGAAATTTGGTACGTGCTTTCTTGAAACTTTCCATTTGTACTCATTATTTGGTTTTGAAATTAGCTAAGGACAATCATCCCCTCTTAAGAAAAATATATTAGACCATTACTATTCAAAATGAATCTTTCCAGTAAATTTAAATGAGCTATATTGCTTGGGATTCTAAGGAGCTTAGAAAATGGATGAATTGAACCATATTCTTTTTAAAATACATATTTAACGTTCACATTAAAATGTATTCGAGCATCATAAAACATGATGATTGATTTTCTTCGAGGTTTTCCAATGCTATTTATTTATTGGGGATGAAATTGCCAAGAGAAAGATGAATTTTCTCCCATTTTCTTTTTTAAAAGAAACTTCTGCCCTCGATTTTATTATGCATGACAATTTGCATTTAAATAAAACCTTTTATTATAATATTGTAATATCCCACGAGGTATTGTGTACAAATAACACTTTACGCTTATGTTTATAAACGCTATCACATGGTTTTACAAGAAGATACTACGCACCACGTGGATCCACTGCAACCAGCAGACGACGGACTTCTTTCTCCTCCCAGGAAGCAGACGACGACATCGGAGCAGCAGCGCCATCGCCGTGTGGGGATCTATAAATTTGGCAGTCGACACCGGACCAATATCAGTTCGCTGTTGTCCCTCCTATTGTTTGCTTCGGAACATTAGGAGTAACCTAACCCCAAGCCTCTACTCTGCTTCGGACCCTAGGCTTTTCCTTTCACCAGGCTTAGCCTGCTTCGGGGCTCTGCAATCACTAACCCACTCACTGGTTGGGACGGAGCTTTGGGGGAACCTTCGCCACTCTGCCTAGCCTGCTTCGGGGCTCTATAATCACCAACCCCCTCACTGCTTGCCATGGAGCTTTGGAAAATCCTTCGCCACTCTGCCTAGCCTGCTACGGGAATTTATGTAGATCCTGTCTGCGAACTCTCGGTCAGAGACTACCTATTTCTAACCTCACAAGTATAGAGAAAATATCTTTGTAGTACTTTTGTAAAATATTGTTAATTAGTGGATTTTTATAATAAAAAGCCGGTAGTGGGAGTCGATTCCGGACACTCTTTTTATTATCTCGTTCTACCTACATCCTATATGTGACAGAGTTTTACATGGTCGAGTCTTTGACCCACTCAGTTTTTATCTGAATACTCCCCTACCGGACGGTATTTTTATTAATCGGAAGTGAACTTTTTCCAATTCATAGGTATGTGATTTTCTTATCTGTGAACTTAGTGACTCGGACGTGACTATATTTTATGTATGCCTCATACCAGATCAGGGAAAAACACTTTTCCGGGAGACAGTGCAAAGATGGAACAGAATTCCCGCCCTTCTTATAATATCCTTCACCTTACTAAGTACTCTGGACACGTTAGAGAAGATCCGGATAGGTTTTCTGTGTTATTTGACCACCTTGCGCTATTGCATTCCAGGAATGCCAAGAAAAAGAAGAAACTGCTACCCATGTATCTTTAGAACGTGGCTCTTGATTTGGTATTGCAATTGAAAGCACAAAACCAATTGGACGCACTTAGTTAAGATCAATTAAAAGCCAAACTAACGGATTTAAGTGGGCCAAAATTGCCGGCATAGCGAGCAGAATTTGAAATTTTTCAGATTCAGCAAGAGGAAAACGAACCCATTGACGCATATTTTTTAAAGAAAATTAAAAGTCATTCGTCGAGTTATGCCTCAAGCCACTGAAGAACAAGAAATAAACTATTTATTTTTGGGTTTAAAGAAAAATTTCTTACAAAAGATAGCATTGCAAACATTTACTACAGTACAGACTTTGCAGTTACATTTACATAACTTGAAAAAAGCACATAATCTTATGAAAAAGCGTGATTATGTAGAATTACAGTAAGCGATTTATTCACTTTGTGACCAGAATCCATCTGTTAGCAGTTTAAATTCTTCGACAGTTGCTAGCGCCTCCTTCCCCAAATATCACTAACAATCAACTTGCCCATCATGCAATCAGATACCCAATTGGCATCATTATCAACATCCTGCTCCAGCATTTCCTTAGCTTCCGCACCACAGCTACAGGGTGCCTCTCAAACTCAAGTACCTTCAAATCCTCCCTTTCAAGTTAACACTACACAAAGCCCCACCCGATCCCCCTGCGCTAAGCACATCTAACACTACGAACGCCAGTAGTTTATTGGAATTTAGTAAACTTGCCAATCAGATGGCTGAATTATCTTTTAGTGGCTCAAAATGCTGTGAGAAATTCTCTATTTAGACGAGGCGGAGAGCAAGACGAAAGATATACGATAGGATCTGACCTTTACAACTCATCTTTTAAATATTTCTCTTCTTTCAATTGGCAGCACGAAAAGAAAAGAACAGGATAAGAAAATAAACACAACTCAATTGGCTACGGATATTGTGTAGCATAAAACATTTTAATCATTATCATTTTTTACTTTTAAAAAGAGAACAGTACTCATCATTCGAAAGAAGAAACACGAAGACAAACTTTCAGTTGGAAAATAACTTTTCTTTGCGACAGAAACACTTCCTCTTCTCCGTTATTTACCAAAAACTGATTCATTATTCTTCACTGAATGAAAGAATGCTGATATTGCACTTCCACATTTGAAAAGGATTCGGTTATTTAAATATGTATGTTTAGTGCAAGTATTTTAGAAACCTTACACCTTATACAGGGTACCAAGTAATCACGCCGCTCGCACCACGAACTTTCCAATATAAATCATTTTGATATTCCTGTGATAATCTCAACTTTTCTAGTATTTGCATCTCTTTTTATCTCATACCTGCCATATCGCCGTCTTCGCTCGGAACCAAAAAAAAAGAAAACATCTAAACGGCTCCGTCTAGATATATCTCCACCAATTCAAATGGGCACACTTAACAGTATTCTTACTTCTAACGGACAAACTATTACACACACTTCAACACTTCACCATTAGTGAGTTAATATACATATATTAATAAACTAATGCCAAAGATTAAAACAGACCTTCCTCAAGGGAAATGAAGTGACACTTTTAATTTAATGTACACCGATCCTGCCTGTGTTTAGGGAATAACTGTTTAGTGCTTTCTTCCACTGCCTTAAGAGTGCTTCGAATAGTGCATTTTTTAAGTGTGTATAGTATTATCAGTGCTTTTAGTGATTTTTGTGTGGTCCCTTAGTGTTTCTATCCCCACAAGAAGAAAAATAACCCTTCGGCTTATTTTTTAAACAAGTCAGGGGGTGTAGTATCTCACGTGGTATTGTGTACAAACAACACGTTACGCTTATGTTTATAAACACTACCACGTGGTTTTATGAGAAGATAGTATGCACCACGTGGATCCAGTACAACCCGCAGACGACGGACTTTTGGCTCCTCCCAGGAAGCAGATGACGACGACATCGGAGCAGCAGCGCCACTGCCGTCTGGGGATATATAAATTCGGCGACCGACAGCGGATCAATACCAGTTCGCTGGTGTCCCTCCTATTGTTTGCTTCGGAACATTAGGAGTAACCTAACCTCAAGCCTCTAGTCTGCTTCGGGACTCTATGCTTTTCCTTTTACCTGGCTTAGCCTGCTTCGGGGCTTTCTGCAATCACTAACTCCCTCACTGCTTGCCACGGAGCTTTGGGAAATCCTTCGCCACCCTACCTAGCTTGCTACGGGGCTTTGTGGAGATCCTGTGTGAGACATCTTGGTCAAAGACTACCTGTTTCTAACCTCACAAGTATAGAGAAAATATATTTGTAGTATTTTGTAAAATACTGTTAATTAATGGAATTTTATAATAAAAGGCCGGTAGTGGGAGTCGATTCCGGACACTCTGTTTATTACCTCACTCTACCTACATCCTATATGGGACAGAGTTTTACAATATAATCTGAATTCCACTATCTAATCTGCTCGAATTTCCAATTGGAAGCAGTAAAGCTTGCTATTAGCTTCCCATTGAGCAACACTTAAATAGAAATTCTTTGGTCCGTAGAAGTTAAATTATAGCAATCATTTATGGTTGTTACGGTGTATGCATCGTGTTAGTGGGCAAAAGCGATGAACTTACCATCCATGGATTATTTCGAGCAGTCTTCACACTAATTCCACCGATAGCAGCAAACACACCGTCGGGGAGGTTTACACTCACATTGATAGGGAATCTGTAACCAACACATACTGCAAAGATCAAGTATTGGTTTCTAAATTTTCCATTTACACAAAACAGATTTAAATTTAGAATAAAAGCATAAATACATACTGTTTGACGTGGAAATGTATTTGGTACGAGAATATTTTTCTATCCTAAACAATGTGTGTTCAGGACGGACGCGAAGGAACGTCCCCAGCCATTATTATCGACGTCCAAAAAATTCGAGAAGTTTATTATTTTAAAAAGTTATTATAGACTTAAAAACATATGACATCATTGCTATTATATTGTGTTTCTCAACTAAGTATACCGTTTCCAAAACTTACAACTCGATTACATAGTATTTGCTGTGTGGTAGAGTGGTATACTTTCGAAATTTAATCATGTATTTCTCGATTGTAAATCACATTTCTCAATTTTTATATAGTTTTCTAGTACCTCCGATGTTGTAGGCACACATAAGTTAACATACTTCCATATAGACGAGTTTAAAGTGTTCAATTATCTATAACAGAATCAGCTCATCCAACACCGATTGTGTTCTGTCTCCAATGTGAGGAGCAGCACTCTTTGTAATCACTTGCAGACCTTCCATTGCATAAAGCTTCTTAGCAACTGAATAACGTACATTTTATTCCACTCAAGATGATAAGTTTACCAGAAACCAAAAAATGTGCGTAACTTTTGAGAAGAAAGACTGTCTTTCATAAGCCCACGTGTCAGTAACTTGTTGAATTGAACCAGAACTCTTCATTGGGAAGTCGTTAAAGCGAATAGCAGAAATCTCGCTTCTCGCTGTACCCGGATGTTAGCTATAAATTGCTCGTGGAATTAGACGCTTTGTACTGACGCAGTTTCATCTTATTGGTGTCCGTTTCACACAGGGTGGGAATTTCGTTGTTGTAAATATCCGTCAAAACATATACTTGACAATAAGCAGCATAACAGTTCTCAAATTAAAGGATGTGTCAAAACATTCCAACTTCTCAAATTATTCTTTGGGAATTTTCTGTCCATATAAAAGTACAGGATGGATCCCTGTACTTTCAGAGGTACTTATCCTAGTATTAGACACCTGATAACAAATTTCAATTTTTAGCAGTTCCCAATTTTTAAGGGAGTGGGCCAACTCATCCCTGTCGAAAATTGATACGTAGGAAGCGGTACCCTATCAAATTAAGGAATGGTGAGTCAGGAGCTACATCCTCTAGTTACAGGAACCTTTAGCTCTATACTCAGAGGCTTATTGTCCTAAAGTCACCTCATTGCTAGTATTAAATATTTCCTGATCTAAGATCTGGTCAACTAAGCTACAAAGCGATTCGCATTAAGAATGATTATTCCACTGCTTACAATGTAAAAATCAAATGTAGAATATTGAATTTACGAAACGTAAGGTCCGTTTAATACGGTTATTGGAATCGGTTATTGTGTTTTAATCTATGTACAATTTCTGTGAAGAATTTTAAGATAAAATCAGAACCCCAATCACTGTGACCGGTAAGTATTTACATCTTAGGGATTCATAGTTAAATGGTTAGTATCACCATTTTCGATGCGGGACAGTTGGATTCCTAATGGAGATTCATGTGGCTCGAAGTCCGTATTAGACCGAAGGTCCACATTTCATAATACTTTCGTGCTGAATGACGAAGTAAAATCCTAAGACAAAAAGTAAATTTCCTACACCAAGGAAATTTCGTTGTTGTATTATTAACAAAATCCCTCGCATTTCTTCTCCTTTATCAAAAATACCAAATCACTTACCATCCATGGCGAAAACCTAGAGGATTTCACGTTCACACCACCGACAGCAGCAATACTAAAGAAGTCTGAGAACGGGTTGGGTGTAGACTTAAGAGGATCGCTTGGAAACAAGCCACCAGCACATACTGCAAGAATTAACATGTTTAACACTAAGCACCGCATATAATCTTCAAAAGTTTAGGAAAAAAGATATTCATTGTAATATTAATAAATTATTTATCTGAGATACGTAATGGATGAATCCGTAAGTACTTGTTCAGCCTTGGACGTGAAATTTAAAACGAATATTAACCACTTTATAAAATAAACTTGAGTTGTATTTATTCTCTGATTTTTATCGCTCCGAAAATAAGAATGAAGTGTAATGCCAATCAAATTGATTTCTCCTATAGTAAAATTGTCCGGGTAGGAACATCATCACATAATTTTCCTTAATGGGCACAAATAAAATTAGCTGAATAATCTTTATATACATAATGGCATAGTGAATTGAGTAGTAACTAGACTTTTTAAAGTCCCTATGGTATACAAGGTTATACAATGTAAGTATGTTTCTGACACGAAACGATGAAATTTTGTTGAAATTTAACTGAGTAAACACCTTAAAATATTAGGTATGCATTATTCTTGTATTAAAGACATTAAAAACGTTTCTTTCTACATTCTTGTGCTATTCAATGCAACTTGTCCTGATTTCTTTGTTACTATTGCAGAAACAAAATGAAGCAATTTGTCTGCAGTGTCTATAGAAATGAAAACGCACAAAGCATAGGGGGCAATCATTTGTAAGTAATCTGCTAGATTCGAGCAAAAGGTTGTGTCTCGTTCCCTTACAGGCAGAGTATGAAGTATGTGCACTTCCCAATAGAAAATATTTCATCTTACAAAGTAGTAATAATAAATATGTTAGAAGTTGAAATCTCGAAACTAATTTAATTGAATGTTTGCACTATTCTTGACTTTTAATCTATACGTAGGTATAATTACCATTATGTAAGATAACTTGGACAACGAGAAATTGGGATATATTAATCGTAATTAGATTATGAATATTTGCTTCATTTAACAATAATGGACCTTTAAATATTTACTATGCTGGCACATTTGCAACGTTTCATATTAGAAACCACGTAGTAAGTAATTTATCGTTGTAGAAAATCAAAATGGTGCGTTAGGTGTCCTTTCAATGCTTGCATTTTCATTTTCATACATATGTTTGAATTACGCATTTCTGACAACTAGGCCTATCAGTAATTTCATAACTAGAGAAAATGAGATCACTTAGTTTAGAACTAGTAAATACTCGCTAGAATAAAGTGAACTATCATAAACAAGATTAAAATTCAAAAGTATTAGAAATAACACAAATTATATATCTGTTTGGGAAAGTATAAAATATGAATTTATTTTGTATTAAAAACAAAACAAACTATATACTCACATGCAAAAAAAAAAAAAAAAAAAAAAAACTACTATATACATGAAATGATAATTCAGGTTTGACGTCCTACTTTTCTATATCAGAAACTCATAAACAAAGTGCTTGTAAATTTGGCATACTAACACTAGCGTCAATTTGTTGACGATTTGTTCAAAATTAATTTTGGAGGTATTAATTTCACTTTTCCTTCTTCTGAAATAAAGCACCAGTAACCAGAGTTGGCGTGGGTCAATGAAAACTTGACCCACGACCCACTGACCCACCACCCACCGTGACCCACGACCCACTGACCCACCACCCACCATGACCCACCACCCACCGTGACCCACCACCCACGTTGACCCACTCTGACCCACCACCCACCATGAACCACTCTCATCCACTTTGACCTACTCTGATACACCAAAATCCATCTTCATCAACTCTGAACACGATCCACGGACTCTTCTGAACTGACTAAAGAGTTTACACTTGTAATAAAACAAGACTGTGAAATTGTCACTAATCGGAGTTTGAATTTCTAGTCAATCGCTCAAAAACCACTCACAATAACGGTGGATCTGACCTTTACGATATAAAATGGTAAAGTGTTGGTCAGTGAGGAAATTGAAACAGTTCGAGGTGGGGGGAAATTAGTGTGTGCCTAAAATATACTTGTACTAAGAGAGTATTCTTGCTAGTGTTAATTTCTGAACGCATTCCACAAGAAACTTCTATTCGCAGGAAAATACCCCTGTACAATATGGAAAAGTTATGGTTTCTCAGTTCACAGTATTTTTCTCACAAAAGACTTGAAAAATCAGTTGTTCATAGGGTATAAAGGTGCTCGGGTACCCTATGTGAGAGCATTTCCATAAAGTATGCTCAAAATTGTAATTTGTGTAATCACTAAAACACCACGTTAAATTTAACTTACAAATATGCATAATTGCAATTATTATGAATATTTATTCAAAGTAGTTTACCTAAAGCAAAGAAGAGACACTAAAAATTAGGTACAAAGTTGAATAACAAAATAAGCCATTAGTAATACAAGTATACATTTTCCATAACTCGTAATTTTCCACCTTAAAACAAATCTGAAATCGGATTTATTTCGTGTTGGTAACTTTTTGGCGGTAAATCATCGGCAGTGGAATGATGTCCATCCTTCAGCCAAGAAATAACTAGCTCGTCTATTTCGAGCTTGTCTAGCGGTGGGTCATTAACATTGATGAGCAACAAGTTAGACAATGTTTGAGCACTTAGTCTATTCCTAATATGTCATCTGTAAATTCATAAGGAGAAATCCCCGTTTGCACTCTGTCGTGGAAATTGATAATACTTCTACCCGATTTCTGCAACTTCTCATCGACAATCTACTTGTTAGACTCAAGTCTGATAACGATTTTTCTTGGTCAATTTTGAAATACTCAGCAAGAAGTATCATCTCTTTATCACCATACAACATCTTTTCCATATCGACCATGTCAGTTGGCAATGTCGACCCATGTAGAACAGAAACTTCATCTACCACGCCTTCGATAGGGAATTTTGTGAATAAATTATCAATTAAAGCCTGATAAACTGATGATTTCTTATTTGTTTATAAATTTAATTTTTGTAATTACACATGAAGGTTTGATACCATTACCAAGTTCCCTCTCCCGTCTGGAAAGCGAAAGAGAACGAGGTTCCTGGAAAGTGTTCAGAGGTGAATGGGAATTTCCCTCCTTCTTCAACTTCAATTACCACACTGTTGTTTGCCATGTGCCAAATTACGATGAATTTCAATTAAATAGTATAATTGAATACGATATATACGATGAATAGTATAATTATTTCCTTGTTGAATTATCAATACTTTTCAGTGGAAAAAAAGGATGAAATTTCAAAGTTCCAAATCAAAGTAAGTAGACCAACGTAAAAGGAAAAAGAGTGTAAAATTTTCCATAAATTATGCGTACAATCCAAACTTCAAAATTGCCGTGTAATTAAGCTTACAGTACAAATTTTATTCCTATTTTTCTCACAACGTTATGGGTTGATTGGCCTGTGCTGTAAGCGCTCCATATAATAAACATAATCTTCAGCAATTATTATAGCAGAAAGCAATGGATATATGAAACCAAGCACTGTATTTTTTGTTTCTGATTTTTTTTCTTAAAAACACCGATCGTTCTCGATCATTTTTACAAACCAACTCACTACCAATATTCCATATATAGAAAATGCCCCCCCCCCCCCCACATAAAGGAGAATTTAGAAAATGCTAGGACACATTCTGTTTATTTTCAATAAAGAGTTAATACTGAATTTCAACTCCGTAAGTTTAACGGCTTGCAAGATACTCATTTTTTTCGCAAAAATTAGGATCCTCACTACATCCTTAGGATATTATGCATTATAATAAAAGCAATATAACAACCCAATTTTTATTAAGACCTAACTATATACCAAAAGTAATTTCATTTGACTTTGCAATTTGACCGTGATGATCAGGCACACATAGTTACTTTCAATTTTTATATAATAATTTATATATTACAGTGATTCAAAAATGTATTTTTTCCAGTAGTTAGCTCTAAAAACTCACATGTCTCGAAAGCCAAGTTGTAGTGTAAGTCCTATTGCTATTATTACTATTAAAAATATCAATATCCAAAAGTGCCTGAAGTTCTTTTTTCACTTGGTTAGATATACTCACCTCAGGTAAGTAGACAGAAACAAGTGGAAAAGAAAAGGAAATAAAGGTGTTGAAAGTAAAACGGAGACAAATTTAAAGTCTTCAGAAGATACTGTCTGCAATGCAGTGAGCAGAGAGGGTCGGTAGATCATACTGAGTCGGTGGGTCGCAGTGGGTGGTGGGTCACGGTGGGTGGTGGGTCACAATGGGTCATGGTGGGTGGTGGGTCGCAGTGGGTCACATGCTGTTGACCCACGACCCACTGACCCACTCAGAAAACTTGACCCACTTGACCCACTGACCCACCAACCCACTGACCCACTCCATCTCTGCCAGTAACCACACTCCTATCACCATGATTTTGCATCTGAAAATAAATTGACAGTTCTTGCCATCTCCTTACTTCTCCCCTTCCTCACTAACTTTAAGTTACTAACCATTGTGGCGTATTATCTCTGAATAGTACCATTTGTTTACTACTCATAGGGAAGTGATTGATAGAATAGATTGATAGTCTTGCCACTTACAAATTCATTTTAGCTCTGATGTAATTTCACATGCAAAAGAATGTTTTTTTTAGTTTTACGTACCACGATTATGCCATATAAGCTAAAGGAGGCAGTGATGATGAGAAGAATGAAATGTTAGAATGAGGAAGTGAGGGGAAACAGAAGATCCCCGACAAAACACACGCACACGGTGTTTGTCCACCACAAAGTTTACTTGGCATGAGCTGATATCAAACCAGGGACCCCACGCATCTGCTGTGAACGCAATAGTAGTGAGTCACCGTGACTCATCACATGGAAATTAGCAACAGTGCCGAACAAGTCAGAATTTCAGGTTGTTTGGATACGAAAAGTTAAATGACAGCAAACTCTTAGTTATGACACTAGGCAAAAAAGGAAATTGACATAGTCAATATTAATTTAACAACATATGATCAAGGCAGTGAGGTTAGACATTTTCTACTTTTTTAAAATTAATAGGTTCTGGTATAGATTCTAAGACAGATTCTTTCTGAGCGAATACTTCTTTTAAAATAATTGTAAAATTTAGACTATTTTTTAATTTTGAGAAGAGATATTTCACGAACTGCCACGGTTCATCTCGAATTTTTAAGATTCGAATTCCACAAAGTGCGTCTCGACTAGAATCACGTTTCGTTTTCGAGGAGAAACGAGATTCGATACATGGATAGTCCTACAGGCCCGTATCCACGTGGAACACAAGGAGCCGGCTCCCCCCTAAAATTTTCACGATAGGCTTGCAAATGAACTATAATATGGTTTGATCGACCGCCCCCTAGATTTTTGGGCTGGCTACGGAACTGTCGTTCCATGCACATCTTTACATAGATTTCACAGCCAAAATAACCTAGTTTGATCATATATTCTCTACACTGTTCAACTTAGTAAAATCACAGTATATCCGTTGTCATGACGACTGATAGAAAATAAAATATTACTTGAATAGCACTGACAAATACTATGACAATAAAAAATTAGCAAAATTACTACAAGCTTCAGAAGATGATCACTTACATGGAACCCCTTGAGTGCGAGGTCGGAAGAGCAATCTCAAGTAAGGTTCATTTGAAAGTGTAGTGTGAACAACGATGACAAGAAAAATATTAGCTGCTAATGACTAATCATATGCATCAGGAGGGCAACAGAAAATACGTGTCCGGGAGGAGCAGAGATCAACCCTCTGTTGGTCTGGTGGATAAGGAAGAAGCGGTTTATGGGATAAAAGAAGCACTTCAGGAAATAAAAGATGAAGAAGATAGGAACAGAATTCGTAGAAAACTAGTAAATATAGTAAATAACAAATCAAGAAGACAAAGAGGAAATCTGAATGACAAAGAAAAATAGGAATGAAAAGGATAAGAACGAGAAAGAACATAGTAGTGGAACAGGCTGACAAAAGGGTGTTATAGTTGTGATGGATAAAGTGTGGTATGAAGAAAAACTTGGAGATATGAAAGATGAAACATACGAAGATGTGGCGGATAAAGGACAAGAAGAAGAGACAAAGAAAAAGATTATAGAGGACTGCAAAAAGAAAAGGTTCAAGAAGTTAGTGAGAGAAGAAGGAAAGTTGCCTAGGATGAAAGGATTTCCAAAAATTCACAAATAAGTAGTCAAGTTGAGGCCAGTGCTTAATTTCAGGAATAATATGTTAGAACTGTTGGGAAAAAGTTTAAGAGGATAGCCGAGACAGTGAGAGGACAGGAAAGTAGGAGAGTAGAGAACGCGCAAGAGGTTAAGAGGATAATACATAGATTAGGAAAAAGAAAGGAGAGCACAGCGTTATTTAGCTGGGATGTTAAGAGTATGTTCCCTAGCCTTAAGAGAAAAGAAATATTGAGAATAATAGAAGAGAAAATGGGCGAAAAGAGAATAGAAAACTGGGACAATAAGAAGGTAAGAAAAGGATTAGAGGCATTGTGGGAGAATGGATACTATATAATCAGAGACAGGATTGTTAAAATCAAGGAAGGACTTAATATAGGATCTTGTTCGAGTCCAGTACTATCAGATATAATAATGAATCGATGGAAGAAGGAAACGATAGAAAGAGAAGGAGAAAGACTGCTTCTTTTTGCCGTTATGTAGATGACTGTTTAGGAATATGGAAGGGAATGAAAAGGCAGCTGGATAAATTCATAAGAGACCTGGAAGATAAAAAGAAAGGGATTAGACTGGAGATGAAATAGAAGTAGACAAGGAGATAAGCTATTTAGATATGAAAATAAAGAAGTCAGAAGGAGGAGAGTTTATTACATCCTGGTACCAAAAAGAGTGTGCAGCGGGAGTGTATTGCCACAAACGAAGTGATGTGGATGAGGGTACAAAGAAGAATTTCATAAAGAGCATGGAGGAAAGATTAGGAGACCTAAACACAAATGAAGAACAGAGGAAAAGAGATTTAAAGAAGTTCTGGACACAACTAAGGAGAAATGGATACAACGAAGAGGATAAGGTGACAAGAAACATAGCAAGAGAGAGGAAGAAAGAATAAGAAGACAAGGACAAAAAATGATTTGGAATAGAAAGCCTAGGCAAAGAAGCAGAGAAGATAAAGAGAATACTTCGGAAAGCAGGAATAAGGACGTACAGGAAAGGAGGCAGCAGAATAATTGAACTGGTCTGGAAAACCAAGAGAAATGCAATAGCGGACAAAGACGAAGAGGGAGTAATATATAGAGTAGGATGCGCGGAGTGTAACAAAATTTACATAGGAAAAACAAAGAAGAAGACGGAAGAAAGGATACAACAGCACAAGGATGATGTAAGATTGAAAAGGGATAACAATGCGATATATAAGCATCAGAAAGAGACAAAGCACAGAACAGGGTGGGAAGGAGCAGAGGTCATAGAAGTAGAGAAGAGAGCTTTGTTGAGAAAATGTAAAGAAGCCAAGGAGATTATGATGGCAGGAGACAAGGTGACGAATTGGAATGCAGGATTCTCCATAAATAAAGAGTGGGAGAAAATTCTGCTTAAAGAAGAAGAAATGAAAAGGAAGAAGAAAGAAAGGGAACGAACAAATAAGAAAAATAAGGATAATTAAAGGCAGAATGTATCCAGTGAAAAAAGTAAACTTTTAATTGGACACATGTGCAGCTAAACAGTGAAAGTAAAAACCACATAAGTGTTACTTTTTAATGAAGGGGCGGAGCCTAATTAAAAGTTGATCTCCGGAGAGTATATGAGAGGTGACAAACTCCCAAACACCCAGACGGAGTGGAAGTCTGATGAAGACACAGTTATTGTGGCGAAACTGTTACGTGATTGTTTGTTGTGTTACATATTATCACATAGCCTTGCTCAGTGTGTTGTTGTGTTTTAGTACTAGCTGAAAATCCAGAACAGTTTGTAACTCCCAAGAAGTTCGCCATCGATCTTGATGGTGCGAAAGTTTGTGATCACTGTGGTGCGTCATTTTTCAATCGATGTTCATGGTACAAGTCAATGATTTGTTTTGAACATTTCATGAATGTCGACGATGTCCATTTTGTGAAGTGTAACACATACAGTCCACAGCGGGTTGATCTCTGCACCTCTCAGACACTTATTTTCTGTTGCCCGCCTGATACACATGGTGAGTCATTAGCAGATAATATTTTTCCTTTCATCATTGTTCACATTACACTTTCAAATAAGCCCTACTAGAGATTGCACTTCCGACCTCGCACTCAAGGGGTTCCTTGTTAGTATTCTAGTTCTTTTTTTAAGGATAACTAAATTCGACACGAATTTGATTTCCTGGAAGCATAGGCGCCGACTTTTCAATGGGTGTCCACACTTCAGTACTTCTAAGATAAAACATATCTCGAGTCTCGTATTCTATTAATTTTTAACAGATCAAATAGACCAGTGGTTTTCAGACTAAGGGGGTTAGGAATAAATAACCAATAAGGGGCTACATCCCAACTGTCATACAATGAGAGGCTAAAGGATTTTGTTTTATTTTAACTTACTCATTTATTTATGTATTTAGTTTTACCACTATCACCTAAACTTTGTATTGTATATACAAAACTTTAACATTGAAATTTTGTCTTTCTATTGCAATATGTCTAGTGACATTCGCCAAAGGAAGAGAGAAAAATCCAGTGGGTGATGAGCACTCGTTCAAAATCTTCAATGGATGCTTGAATCCCGGAGCAACCATGTCGTCGGTGCCTATGCCTAAAAAAGTGCAAAGTCTGAATGTTTTATATCAAAGAAATACTAACTGACTTAATATTGCAGCTTTGAAAACAACACACATTTGGACTGGAACATTGTCATGCAATATATGAGCTAGCGCACACATATTCTCTATGTATTCAAAGGATTTAAATGATTGCCTCCAACGAACTGACGTAACATGAAAATTGAAACTGATTCATTATTTCTTCCATAGATGGCACTATATGGTATGGATGACTTATTATCAAGTCAGGTAGGAAACTTTTGGAAATACACTTGTAACTACTTAGATAAAGGGCTAGAACCTGTATTTGGACAGAAAAATAAGACATCAAAACAAAAACAAAAATAACTTACTCTCAGTTACATTTGTTACTGGACAGCACTGTTTCACTTCCTGTCCTAAATCACAGATACCGCCATATAAGGAGTATGGCGAGTTTTTACATTGGGTGTCAGGAATACACGCTCCTAATCTGCCTTGAGCAGTGACGCATTTTTCAGGTTCAGTGGATGTAGGAAATGAGAAGTCACGATTCAGAATTTGAAGTCCTGTGAATAGAAACAATATTGTTTATTATTAAACAGGTAACTAATTACACTGGGGAACAGTTTCTAGAAGTTTTCTGTTGCATGAGATCTCTCAACTGTTTCTATATGTTTTTACTTACTGCTTCGAAATCTGAAATCCGTTTCCATGTGCATGCTTTAATTTCCATAGAATTTGAAACTTCTGTAACTGAAGAAGTCATCATACATTTGTATTTTCCATTTGTTTCCACCTAAACCTACTCTAACAACAGAGCATACATTTTCGATATTGATGTTTTTCTATTCAGTTTTATGTTTCAGATTACCTACATCATGACTTCTTTAAGTAGACAGAATTGTGTAAATAAACCTGAAGCCTTTTGTTATGTAAGTGGCTGATACACACTTCCCCGCCAAAGGCACATCGTTTCTTAGGCGTGCTTACAGAACGTATTTTCAAGTTTCTCTTGGCGATCAAGACAAAAAAAAAAAAAAAAAAAAAAAAAAGACTCCTCATATAGTGTGTCATAATTGTGAGGAAATACTACGTGATTGGGCAAAAGTAAAGCGAAAGGGTATGCCTGTTTGGAGTTTCCATGGTTTGGCGAGAACCGAAGGCCCATCTAACAAGTAAACCTTACGTTTGGGTGAATCGAGTTGCTGATTGAAACACATATGAGCAAGTAGTACTAAATGTGGGCAGTATTTCATTGAAGTTGTAGGTGCGAAGCTCCAGGGGTTTAGGAGATACAGCTACCAGAACATCATATGGAAGTACAGAATAGTCTTCATACAGTTGGAGATAAAAGCTCTGTAAGACCTCTTGTAACGACAAAAGGTGAATAACAAATATATGGGTACATATTAGGACTAGGGGGAAGTCATATAGTAAGGGTATACCTGACGGCGGCCATCTTGAAATCTTCCATTTCGAATTAAGGTTAAGTTTTTAAAATAGGAATAGGGTCATGTGATACATGATTTAAGGCGCAAATTTAATCAGAAGAACAATGGTGACGTTAATTTTGATTTATGCGCAATTGGTAAAAAGTTACAGGGAAATTAAATATTGTTGCAGCATATGTATTAGTCCTTTACCCCACCTTGTAAATTTTGTGTTAATGGTAATAATTAAATAAAAAGCAGATGGATACGTATTAGGTCTATGGTAAGAGTTGCCTTGATGGCGGCCATGTTCAAATCTGCTATTTTGAATCAGACAAAAGTTTTAAACAAACGTATAACAGTGACACCTTATAATAGCAAATTTTACCATAAATCCACCGGTATAACCATTTCTGCCTTATCATTAACCAGCACAAAATTAAATGGGAATAGGGTAATGCAATAGATGACTTCGGGCTAGAAGTTAATCAGAAATACAATGGTGGCGTAACAAATGCTGGTTAATTATAAAGCAAAAATGGTTATACCGTTTTATTTATGGTAAAATTTGCTATTAATAAGGTGTCACTGTTATGCATTTTGCTTAAAACTTTTGTCTGATTCAAAATGGTGGATTTGAACATGGCCACCATCAAGGCAACTCTTCCATAAGCCTAACATTTATCCACCTGCTTTTTATTTAATTATTATCATTAACATAAAATTTACAAGGTGGGGTAAAGGACTAATACATATGCTGCAACAATATTTAATTTCCCTGTAACTTTTTACCAATTGCGCGTAAATCAAAATTAACGTCACCGTTGTTCTTCTGATTAAATTTGCGCCTTAAATCATGTATCACATGACCCTATTCCTATTTTAAAAACTTAACCTTAATTCGAAATGGAAGATTTCAAGATGACCGCCGTCAGGTATACCCTTACTATATGACTACCCCCTAGTCCTAATATGTACCCATATATTTGTTATTCACCTTTTGTCGTTACAAGAGGTCTTACAGGGCTTTTACCTCCAACTGTATGAAGACTATTCTGTACTTCCATATGAGGTTCTGGTAGCTGTATCTCCTAAACCCCTGGAGCTTCGCACCTACAACTTCACTGAAATACTGCCCACATTTAGTACTACTTGCTCATATGTATCTCAGTCAGCAACTCGATTCACCCAAACGTAAGGTTTACTTGTAAGTAACTGTTATTTTTACCTGGGCAATACGAAGGGTATTGGCAATAAAAACTGACATTTTTGTATCTGAGTATTCCCACAGCAATTCTACTGATCCCGCACTCGGATGAACTCCTGATTCCAGTTTTTAATAGTTTCGGCTCTTCAAAAGATGAAGAAAGTGAAAGGGAAGGTTTGTGTTAAGGTGTGTGACGGCTATGGAATCCGAAGTCTCATCTGACATTAACAGTCATCTACACCGCAGTGGTTCATCCAGCCTGAATTGAACAACTTTGTGCGCGATTTGGGTTTCTCCAAAAAAAGCTGATGTGCTATTAGTTTCCAGACTACGAGAAAAAAATCTATTACATCATTCGCTACGAGTGTCATATTTCCGAAAGTGGAAGAATGGGTTTGTACGCTACTTTTCAGATGATACCTCAGGTCTTATAACTGTATTAGGCGTTTTATCTCATAGCTCAATAGAATGGAGGTTATTTATCTATAATTCGAAACGCAGTCTCAAGTGCGATCGTTTGCACAACTGCAATACGTACGGTTTTGGTTCCAATAGTCATTCGGTGTATGTGCGAGAACAACATAATAATAATAATCTTGTGATTGATTTACTCAAGTACGAGGAGCATAACTGGATCATTTGTGTTAACCTCAAATCGATCAACTTTCTGCTTGGTAAACTAAAAGGTTTCACGACGTAACCGTACTGTGGGACAGCCGACTTGAGAGCAGCACTGGACACAAAAGAATGGCCTATCCGTGACACTCTAAAACTAGAAATGCCAAACATTGTGAATGAACCAATTGTCAGCCGAGATATTATCATTTTCCCCCCATCCCCCAACAAATTTGGGTTGATGAAACAGTTCGTGAAGGCACTGAATACTGATGGTGACTGCTTTTCAGTATCTAATTTCTGAATTTCCTGCTTTGTCTTACGAGCAGATCAAAGCAGGCGTGTTCGATGGACCTCAAAGGTTTTTCTGCGTGATGACGAATTTTCCAAGAAGATGAACCATTAGGGGAAGGCAGCATCGTTGTCTTTCGTGGAAGTTATAAGAAACTTTGTAAATGAGATAAAGTCGGATAACTATAAAGTTCTGGATAAGATAGTTATCGACCTTTCGCAATCTTGGGTGCAACATGAGTGCGAAGATTCATTTCCTATTCAGTCACCTTGATCAATTCCCTGAGAACCTTGGACGTTGTAGGGATGGACAGGAAGAGTGTTTCCATCAATACCTGAAGATTATGGAAGAGCGTTATCAAGGGCGATGGGACAAAAATATGTTGGCAGATTACTGCTAGATTATCAAACGAGAATGACCCGTAGTTCTCCATAAGTGCAAGAACCACAAGGGAAAATTTTTGCCTCAATAGAATGTTTGAACTTTCCATGATTTCATATTCGTTTTTCTCTATTACTCTGGCCTGTGTTTAGACACACATGTTTTCTCAAAGAAAAGGCCTTAAATATATTTCTATAATAGATGTAAGAGTGTGTGTAATTACCACGACAAATACCTTCGTATTGGAATATATCTAATCTGTAATGCATATTTAACTTTAAATTTCTCTAAAACATGTGATCCCATGGCATAGTTTCAATTTTTAATGTATATTCTTTAATTTTGCAAGGCTTAATATCAACTTTCTGTTTTAGATGTGGTTTGTATTCAGACATATATGTTAACAGAGGCGGACAGGCAGTATAAAGGCCCACCCAGAGAATGATGTTTAAGGGCCTTAATGAATACCGAGTTGGTCTGTAGTCAGGACAGCTCTTTTAGAAGTGAATCCTTAGCTGGAGACTTGGATGACTAAAACCCCGTCCCCGCGAAGTGTAAAATTGTGTATGCGCATCCATAGCCAAGCATTATTTAGCTTTATTTTCTACAGTCTGAAAATCTTTGCAATGAATCGTACTTGTCCCTTCATAGCAGCGACTGTTTATATTGAAAGAAATCTGAATATGATACTATTCCATCTTCAGAATTATGAGGAATTTAATTTTCATGAATGGCACATGCAAATAAGTGAATGAATTATAATAAACTTAATTTTATCGCGTAAAATAATAAATAGTCTATCTTTGTACACTTGTTTATATGATATAATAATGAAGAATATTGAGTAACCATCCAATTATGGAGGTGAGAAACAAGAAAGTAACATCTTGAAAACACAAAAAGTTTAGAGAAACGGTTTTAAAACGTTTTTGATAAAGCACGTTGAGTTTGATAAATAATTTCTTGTTGACTTCTTAAACACTAATTACTGTTTAATGTCTTATTGATTTTTCAATAAACAAGTCTACGAGTTGGGCAAGGACCCCCCTTTCACTAGTGCCCTCCCTTCGCTAGCTTTGCGGGCCCGTTAGTTACACCACTGGTTACTGTGAACGAGAACGGAGTTTTGAAATAGTTATAACTAATCGAGCAATATCTTAAGTGATTTTGCAGAGGGCAAGGTCCGCCTGGAAATTTCCGGATATCCGGGTCGCCCAGACTGCCTCTGTATGTTAATTTATGCGTAAATATTTATATTCATATTCATTGTGGGTGCATATGTAATGGCTTGAAACAATGTATTTATTTTGCATATTTCCAGTATATGTTTTGCATCTTGTAATGCATTTACAGTATTTTCTGAATATATAGATTTTTTTTTGTTTGAAAATGTGTTTGTTATAGCCCTATTTCGAGATTATATTACCACATTTGTTAAAGTGCATTGCTCCACAATGTGACAACCTCCAATTCCATAAATTAACATTATAGTAAAAGAAAAACTACACAAAACATTGAAATGAAAAAAACTAGAGCTTACACACAAAAATGAAGTTCATATTTGAAGTCAGCACATCCAAATTAGGGTAAACGAGGTGTTGGTATCAATGCAACACAAATGTTGTCCTCCAGTGTTATTATCAGAAATGATACTATAATTTGATCATATTTAGAAACGAATTAACAGTTCAAAACCAAATGAAAATTTGTGTTGAGAAGGGAAGCTACGTCACGGGGCTATTAAAGTCAACATGAGAGGGGCCAATCATAAATGTTGTGGTGGTAGTTACAATTAGGGGGGTTTCTGTAAAAAGGGACGGCAACATTACAATGTTGCCTTCTTGTAACACATGCAGTGATGCCAACCTGTGGGAGTTTTTGATCTTATTTTCTCGGAAAGGGATAATAAGCAGCATATATGGGATTTTTCGAGAAGATCAAAATTTACGGCTTATTGATTTAGATATTGTAAAAAGTGACTAACACAAAGAAATTTAATCTTTAATATTACAGCATACTTTTAATTAGTATAACGTGGGAAATTCACACGTAAAATGGGATTTTCTGCCTCTCGACATGGGATTTCATATTGTTTCAGGTTGGCATCACTGAACACATGTTAAGAAGTATTTGTAAACCGGTGTGGAAGGAGCATAACCAGTGGTCGAAGTGAGACGGTATGTGGTGGTATGCCATAACACCTCTGGTTTTTCAGTGATGAGGACATACCGTCTCTGGCTTTTCAATGATCAAGACAATATTTAAATAGCCGGTATGCTGTGTCAAAATCATAATAAAACATACGGCCTCTGCTCTTTTTCTACTTCGAACACTGACCACAACAGACACCTCAGCTGAAAACTCACTACGTTGCAATAGGGCAACACGTACGCCTGCAAATGTCAATATTTGTTTCTTATTTTTCTCAGAGTATACGCATTTTAATCAGCCTTCTAAAAGCTATGCCTCAACCCTTTACGTTGGCAAAATAAGGATCAAGTTTGTCGCAAAGATATTTTTCTACACCTTCAAAGCCAAAGTGTAACGAAAATATGTTTTACTTCTATTTGCTATACTCTATCTATATTCTCCAGATCAAAGTGTACCAGCCAGAGCCCTGCAAACCCAGACCCGAAGACGGCCCGGATGGATCTGTATTCTGTGCCCAGCTCGACCCGGCCCGGCCCGGTCCAAATCTCGAGCCGAGCGTAGAACGGGCCGGGCTCTAACGGACCGGGCACAAATGGGTCGGACCCTAAACTGGCCGGGCACAAACGACCCGGGCGTAACCGGCCTGAGAACAACCAAGTCTGATAAGTCAAGTCAATCCTTCACTATGCAATGGAGAATGAGAAATGTGTCGTCATAATATTGCAATGTCTATTTGTACTTCTGCAATGGGAAAATCGTGTGAAAGGTTACCCAAGGTTTGTTTTCTATATCCCTAGTCTGTCTGTCTATGTGTTATCTGTGCTTGCTCTGTCCAGCTATGTTTATTATAGCTAGGTACAATAATACAGCTCATGGACGTAAAAGTCTTATACTACACTCATTGGTGCATTACGAGTAACAGAGAAGATATGTAAAACTGCTACACCATATGTGATACTAATACTACAGCTACTACTGCTAATACTACTATTACTATTACGATTACGAATGCTAGTGCTAATTCCACTATTGCTGCCACTGCTACTACTATTACTACTACCACTATTGCTACTACTCATTACTATACTAATACGACAGCGAATACCACTACTGCTATTACTAGTAATACGAAAATAAAGCAATGAAAATGAAATCTTTGAGTTTTACGTCCGACAGTTATGCCGGCTAGGCTAAAGGAGAAATGGTGAATGAATAAAGTGAGAGGAAACGGGAGAACGCCGAGAACCCACCTCCCACACGGTGTTTGTCCACCACAAAGTTCACTTGGCGAGAGCTGGGATCGAACCAGGGACTCCATGCACCAGAGGTGAACTCTCAACCACTGAGCCACCGTTCCAGGGACACCTAATCGACCCTGGCGTCTTGGCGATTTATTTGATCATTATATTTTGTCATATTTCTAGTATCATACTGTAAACAATACATGAACATGTAACATCATTTGGTATTTCCCTTGCTAATTCAACCTTACTACAAATTGCGCTGATCTTATGAGCACGCCAGTTCACGGTTTTGGCCTCCGTGGTCTAATGGTAGCGTATCAAATTCTACTTAGTAGGTCAAGTGCTTGACTTTATCATACGTTCTTTAGGTAACTACGGCTCAGGGCGTATGGATGATAGTGGGATGAATTGGTGGAATAAAAACAGTGGGAGGAAGCGGGACCATCCCAGAAACTCCTACGCACATGGTGTTTGTGCACCACAAAGCTCACATAGCACGAGCAGGGATTGATCCGATGACCTCTACCACCACATGTGAGTGCTTTTCCTAATGAGCCACCGTTTTCCCTCGTAAATCAAGCATCGGTTCACATTCTACGCAGACCGGCCATAATAACTCGTATTTCTCCTTTATTTCTGTACTTTGAAGGTAAATTCGGTACCACCAAACATATCAACTCTGACGCGAAGTCGTAGCAGTTGTAGTAGTATTAGCAGTGGTTCTAGTAGTAATAGTAGAAGTAGTAGTAGTAGAAGTAGTAATAGTAGTAGTATTACAGTACTTTGCAGTCTTGAATAAGGAGTCAGTTTCCCAAACACATGACGATTAGCATAGGCTAACATTAGTTTCCGGTCCGCCTTTCAGGGTGTCCGGGCCGGCCTGGTTCGGCCCGGTCCAGTTTTAAACGAGCAGGGTCGGGCACATTCCGGGCCGAACCGGGCGCGCCCGGCCCGTGCAGGGCTCTGAGTACCAGCATAACAACTCTGAAAGCACCTGGGAACATTGCATGAAGAGCAGTATTATCTTAAACGTAGTGATTTCTTTGTAAGTTGTCTTGACATAGGTAAAGTACCTGTTAATTCCATGAGAATTACACGAGCGCTTCTTTAACCTATTATGATTTTCAGATCTAGACGTGTTTTATCGTAATACAAGATTGCATCCAGTTATATAATAACCTTTCATGGATGTGAAAGATACGCAAAGCAGCTCAATTTACAGACTGTAATTGTCAAGCTTCAAAGAGACAGTCTTACGTGAATCAAAGATGCCTGCTTTTCCCTCTGCCCTCGAACAAATGGTATGCAAGCCTTCTTCTTTCATTGTCTTCACGCCAGCTCCTTCAGATCAGAAAAATTATATAAAATATATACAGGGCCAAATCATCAAAATTGAAGAGATGAAAGATAAGGAGCCTTCCAAATTATACCAAACTAAGATGGAATGTCCCAACTACATCTGAACTTAACAAGTGATTATTATACAATATACCTTTTAGGCTGAAAATACGAATAAATAGTGAAAGTTAATGATTATGAAGTAACTGTTGGAAAAAAATGCGGGAGGAAACGAGAGAACCCCAAGAAAACCCAAGGATCCGTCGTTGCTCACCAGAAATTCGCGTTGCTGTGATCGAATCTGGGACCTTTCTACCACCAAAGGTGAAACCTTTGCTACTGAATCAACGAGTCTATTATTATTATTATTATTATTATTATTATTATTATTATTATTATTAGTAGTAGTAGTAGTAGTAGTAGTAGTAGTAGTAGTAGTAGTAGTAGTAGTAGTAGCAAAATATGAAATCTTGAAATTTTACGTCCCACGTTTATGCCGGTTAGGCTAAAGGAAATGGCGATGATGAGAAATGAAGGAAATGGTGAAATGAAAAAAGTGAGAGGAAACGGAAGAATACCGAGAAAACCCACGCACTTTGTGTTTGTTCACCACAAAAATCATTGCATGAGCTGGGATCGAACCAAAGACCCCATACACCAGAGCTGAACCTTCTAGCACTGATCCACCGCGGACACAGTAGCAGTAGCATTGAGTGTACAGTGCCTTCGTGACAGAGCGCTTAGTACCTGATTTGTACGCAGGCCACGTAAGATTGTCTTGAATACCATTGTGTCTGTGAGTTTTCCAGAGGTTCTCCCGTTTCTTTCATTCTATTACATCGACTTTATCATAATCATTAACCTAAATCAATAATGCGTGGTACAGTCATGTCATGTTAAACTAAAGATTATACTTAATTTTGTTTATTAGTAGGAGTAGTAGTATTATTAAATACTCGCTGGGAGTTTCCTTTGATGATAATTATGTAAAATATTAACTACGGGAAAGTTTTTTCAGAAAGTGTGTAGGTAGCTAATGCAGGAACAATGCATGTGGTTACTGTTGAATTGCCGCCTTCAAGGTTAGTTATTCCAAGGCCAAGGATAGTTTCTTATATCTTAGTAATATGAATGTCCATTTAGTGGCTAAGTGAGAACAATTTCTTCGCAATTTTAATTAATAAAATGTAGACTGAGAATGAACTTACAATGAACTCTAAAATTTTACTCGTATTAAAATTAAAGCTGTCATATCATATGGGAGAAAGTTTTCAATTTTTATTTTCGTGCCTGCACTAGAATTGTACTACATTACAGTCGTTAGAAGGTAATCATATTTAGAAGTTAATAATAATAAGTTAACATTAATAACGATAAAGAACTTGAATACCCATCTTCCAGGTTTTGCATGGAGTATGGCCATCCGCAGGGCGAGGCAAAGATACTGTTTGCTGCCTACAAAACGAGATTCGAGACTATCTCGTCTCTAAAAGTGTATGTTTCCATTGCAAGAGCTCTGCCTCGTCTCGTCATTATCTATCATTTTTAATTTCTCGAAGACTTCTTTTCGTCCTATGCTTCGAGAGTAAACCTCTTGCTGGATCTGTTCTACATTCACTGGTACAGTTTTATTCAAAGAATCTTGGCCACTCACCTTGGTTTGAAAGCGTATTTTCTGGCAATCGTACGTGCGAAATTCAAGTACCTTGGCTCTAAAAAAAGACCTTAAATGACTAAAAAGATCCACATTTGCTTAATTTAATTCCAACTTTAAATAAGAGTACAGATCTCTTCAAAGCAGAGTGGGTAGCCAATATATACAGTATAAGGAGAGTGTAAGGAAAGTGCTCATACTTGAATAAACTTTTAATTGCACTTTTAATACTATTTTTAATATTCTTTATTAAGAAAAGTATATGATTAAATAATGATACAGTGGCCCGTAATTATGTACAGTGAATGATGTTTGCCTGACTGCAGTATTTGTAATTCTGGCGAAATATTTGATATGGCAATACTGTGAGTAGCCTGAGAGTGGAGGTGGTAGCAAGATGTAGCACCGCCACACTATGCCATACCAGTGCGAGAATGGCCAGCTCGATCTCCCGATTTACACCATCTGAGTTTTTTGCTTATGGGGTGTTTTAAAGGACAATGTGTATCAACATCAGATACACAATTTGGCCGAACTACGGGAGGCTATCACAGAAGAGTTCCATAGGATACCAGTACGGGTCTGTCAAGCTGCTTGAGATACAACGTTGCTCTTCCTCTCCCCCCAGGCATGTATCGATTTAAATGGTGCATTGGTGGACAGTGTCAAAGAGAACAGAGATTAAAATTATTGTAAGGAAAGGTCTGATAATATGTTTATGTTCAAATTATGTTGCTAGTTTCTTTACCGCCGTCTTTGAAACATCATATAAATCATTAGGGCCATCATGTATATTAAGTATGTACATGATTTACAATAAGGCATATTCAATGAATTTCTTCTTTTAAATCAATAAAGCAAAGATGTATATCCCAACTTTGAGGTCATTTTTCTCGTGAAACCCCATGGACGGATGTGTTTAGAAATACTATTAGATTCATCATTCTGAAATTAGTATAGAGAGCGCAATTAGGAATTTATCCAAGCGTGGACACTTTTTTACTGGTGTCATGATCGGATGTTCTTTTCATTGGATTAACCAACGTAGTAAGAATTCTTCGTAATGAACTTCGTTCCGAAAGGGGAGAGCATCCAAATGTCACTCCTTCTCTTCAGCCATGTTACTTTTTAGCTCCAAGGTTTTATCGTCAATGTATGATCAGAGTATGATCCTGAGTTTCCTTGCTTCTATTTTTTTGCAAAAGGTAGAATACCGACGTGGGCCCACAAGAATCCATGAATCCACTACTGTGTGAGAAAGAGATTCCTGGACATATAAAACAGAAAAATTCCTTAATTCTGAAAGCGGGCCACCGCTCGAAATCCTGCACTTCAGAGTACTACTACTCTTGATTTTATATATATGGACAACATATTATGCGTTATTCAACAAAATTCTGAACTCAGAAAATCCCGGGTAGTCAAATCGATTACAGTTCTACAAGTAGCCCATCTGCAGGATATCAATATATGCATCATGAATAAAATTATTCCCATTATATTCCCTCCATCTAGTACACGTTAAGTGTGTTAAGAGAGGCTATTTGTCATTGTTCATTTCCTAGTTTTACACAATTTAGAACTCAGGAGACATACAGAGAAAATTTGAATGTCAATTTTAGTAATTATTATTATTATTATTTTGACAAATAAATTGCTAGATTTGATGTAACTTTACAACAAATACAAGCTAGAAAAGCACTGATCATTATCTCAGAAAAAATATTTTAAATAGATTTATAAAACTCATGACAAGGAAAAGCACGAATTTAACAAAAGTTTTAAAAAAAAGTAATACTCAATTATTCTTAATTTTATTTTGTACACGTAATTATGTTGAGCAGTTTTCACTAATATTACGATTTGTAAGCAAAGGAACTGTTGAAATCTAGAATAATTCTATATTTCCTTATCGGTATTTTGACAAGCGATATTTTAACATCGATAATTTTACTTTTGATATTGTATCATGGACGGCTCCGCGGGGGTCTTTCACCCTAGGCCCCAGCAAAGATTAAGACTGTCCTTGTCTCAATTAGAAGAAAAACATAGAACTATGATAAATACCTCTTAAGGTGGCCAACCTTTTAAGGTTTGCGGACTACTTTTCACTTCAGAAATCACTGGCAGTCGACTTATCTGTTCAGCAGAAGTGACGGATCTAGAAAGTAAAAACTGGGGCAGCCAAAATCCAACTATGATAGGTATGTCATTAGTTTACTAGAAATTTTAAAAATATATAAATAATAGCTTAAATTATTTTCGTCACTTAAAAAATTGGGGGACCTTGGCCACAGCCCGGGGTAGATCCACCACTTCAGCCACCCGCTAAAGTGAATCATAGAACAATAACAGTGATCAATACAGTCAGCATACACACATTAGAAATGAATCTGCAATGTAAGATTTGTTCCAAACGACATAAGTTCCTACTAAGAATTGAAATCGAGCCTCCCGTACTGAAAGTGTGTATACTAACTAGGGATGGCCAAAATTTTCCAGAATCCGGATTTCGGAAAATTTATTTTCCGAATCAGAAATTTCACTTTCCGGATTTTGGAAAAATTCTGGAATTCGGAAAAATCCGAAATTTTCTAAGTTCCGGAGTTTTCCGAATCCCAGAATTTTTCCGAAATCAGGATTTTCTAAATTTCGGAATTTTTCTGAATTCTGGAATTTTTCCCAAATCCAGAATTTTTCTAAATTCCAGAATTATTCTGAAATCGAATTTTTTTCGATTTTTTTTCGATTAGTAAAAATTCAGGAATTGACCATCCCTAATACTAACCATATAACCACAAAGAAGCTCAGCAATATGTAGGTATCAGAAAACTTTTTTAAAGGAAGTGAAAAATTGGCATTAATGTCTTGTCTACTGGTGACTTTCGTAACCGTGTGAATGAACGTTTCATCACAGGTAAACAGGTTACATAATCTGTTCGGTGCCATTTTGTATTCAATATAACAATGAGATTCCTTTGTTTGATGAAGTTTAGCGTTTCATTTCAGCACCGAGGCTATGCAACACGTAGACCAACAGTTTAAGTTGGAATCCAAACTATTATAAAACATTCAGTGCTCTCCCCTATCGAGAATTGAACCTGGAAGGGGGCGCATCAAAGGATCGAGCTAGCCACTATAGACCAGCGAGGACGGTAAGTTAGAATTATTCGCAAACGTATGTTTTCTCAATTTTCACTCTAATGTCCTAAAACCAAAACAAAATAAATTGTTAGACCAATGTCTAAGAATTCATTTTAAATTAACATTATCATACTTCTTCCAACAACGATTCAACTCAGTGGTTCTCAACTGATGTGTCGCGACACACGTGTTTCGCGAAATTTTAGAATTTTAAAATCATGAAGTATTTAATAATAATTACTTAAAACCGTACCAGTCAACACCTCCAGTGATAGCAATAATGTTCAGTGTTATATAGAGTCATTATAAAAACTAATTTGCTTCATTATTATAATAGATATTATTATTATTATTATTATTATTATATAATAATAATAATAATAATAATAATAATAATAATAATAATAATAATAATAATAATAATAATAATAATAATAATAATATCAAACAAGTGTTTCGCGATGTACTAGACCAGAGATGCAAATAAACAACAAAATTTTACTAGCCCAAGATAAGAGCTACCAGCCCACATCCCACAATAGAAATCATTTATTCACCTTCGATGTATACTAAATACTCGCCCGCACCGATGGACTACTCGCCCCGTGCGAGTGGGCGAGTGGTTATTTGCATCCCTGTTCTAGATGTTCAGTAAAATCTGTCATCAGTCAAAAAAGGTTGAGAACCATTCATGGTATTCTTCATGAATAAGATTTTTTTAAAAAAATTAAACAAATTTGACCGCTCTATCTATTCTTCTTTTTTAGAAATAGTCTCCTAACCTGCACCGTATTGTACAGAATATTTAAACTTGAATTTCGAAGATTAGCTATTTACGTAATGAATCTTGTCAACAATAACAAGTCAGTCACTTTTAAACATACAAAATAAATACATACCGTTAACATAGTTTAGAATCTGGAATATGATAACACAAAAATATTTGTGCATAATGTAAAAAGACAGCACTGTATCACAACCTTCCTTGTAAATATTCAGCAAGTTTTCCTGGTTAAGAAGTATTCGCGTGTAGCTGTTTTCTAGCTGTTCATAGGTCGTGACGTCTTTCAAAGAAGAAAGGGGGGAAGCACTTCCAGTCATTGTCAGTAGAAGGACAAACGGCAAAAAAGTGGTTGTAGCAACTACAGCCTGTGCGATGGATTGTCTATTATCTTATTGAGTAGCTTCTTCTCTTCTCATCCAGACAGATACAAACTTCTTTTTATGACTTCTTTAAAAGAAATATTTGCATGCAATGACCTATGGCGAAGGATGCATCTTGCCTCTGCGACTATTCACAATGTCACAGCAAGCATCTGAGGGAATCCCTGCTCAAGAGTCTCCTAACCAGAACGTCGAAAGGGAATTATTGTTATTACCTGGGCCGTCGTGTGGTTTGTAAGCGCCCGGCAGTGGTGTAACTATAGGTTTGGGGGCCTCCCCGCAGACAGCGTATAGTGGAGCCCCTTCTCCACGTCTAACTTCACGATTTGGGGGCCCCTGATGGATTGAGGCCCCACCGCAATGCGGGGTCTGCGGGGCCCTTATTTACGCCCCTGCGCCCGGGGCTAGAATTTCCAAGCACCCCTGAGTATGTTATGAAAAACAACCAGAGTTTATTCTATACTCCTAAAAGAAGTTGGTACTATTTCATTTAAAAAAAAAAAAAGTGAATGACTTTTGGAGTTAAAACATAAAAGTTAATGAAAATATGATTTTGAATTATTGAAATTAAGTGCTATTCTTGTTTATTTTGAACTTGGTACACATCAATACAGTAATAGCATAGAATATATGTAAAACTCTTTTCACAGAGGGCTGATGAGAGTTCCAGTTGAGTAATCCTAGACAATGTTTTACATTACCTGTAATTTTCAAGTTCAGTACTCTATTCGGAGTCCCTCAAGAATCTAATCTAGGTCCCCTGTTTTTCTTCTTGTTATTAATGATATTTCTCTGTGTATTAAAACTTCTTTTTGCCGACGATCTCAAATTATACTCCAAAGTAAGTTCAATTGATGACTGCGTGAAACTTCAACAGGATCTACAGAGAGGTCAAATATAGTGTGATAACAATAAATTAGTCCTGAATGTATCCTAATGTACATATGCATCTTTCACATGGAAAGAAAATCCATTCAACTTTATCTATACTATAAGTGACACTTCCTTGTCTACTACAAATACTATCAAAGATCTTACAGTTATATTTGGTAACAAATTAACCTTTGCTCAACACGTTGACGAAATAATGAGTAGTGCATATGGGAACGTAGGTTTAATTTATAATAGGACAGGATTTCTACAAAGAATCAACCTTTATAAGGTTATATTTTTCGTATGTGAGGTCAAAATTAGAATACTGTTTTACTGTTTGGACACAAACTGTCACTAAATACTCTGATGCAATAGAAAATATACAGTTTAAATTTTTAAAAATGCATACAAGAAAATCAGTTTCTACCCAAAGTGTGTCCCCTATGAATACTTAGTAACGATTTTTAGTTTTCAAACATTAAAAAAAAATAGATGGATGTTTGATCTGTTGTTCTTACATAAATTATTACTGTAAAATTGACTGTCCAGAATTAGATTCAGAAGTATTATTACGTGTTCCAATATATAAGACTAAAGTTTATTCAAGGAACGTTCAGAACCTCATGTAAACAAATACACGTGGTGATTGTTTGATTTTATTGGTTAGAGAGCCTTAGAACACCCATGCGGCAGAAGAAAATAGTCCTTGCTTATAAGGCTCATTACCAGAATTCCTTAGAATTAGACAAGAGAAACAACACTTTATCTAAGAAGTAAATTGAATTAATGCAATAAAAGAGAATACACATGCATTGAAAGTGGTTTTGGCCCAACTTTAGCGCGAATCACAGTTAACAATATGGTCACATGCGGGGAATAAGTAAAACATCGACAGGGTACAAGCACGTGCTTCTCGAAAGAAGCGCTGACATAGCCAATCATCTGATGACTGGCGGAGTAATACAATTCTGCAATGTTTACATCAGGATCAGAAGGTACGTTGAATGAACTTAGAATAGCAAACACTGGGACAAACTATTGTAGAAAAACAAGAACTAACATAGTACATAAGTTTCCTCTCTGGAGAATGTGTGCTTTATACAACGAAATGATTAAATTTCATGTAGTAAATGTATTTAGTATTTCCAAAAACAAATTCAAGACAATTGTCAGGCCATAACTTCTGCATAATTAAACGACGTATATTTATGTATGTATAATAGTGTATGTATAATAGTGTATGTTAGATAAGTAAGTACACGACACTATAACTGGGCATTAAGCCTATTGTGTTGTTCTTGAGAAATAAATAAATTTTACTTAGCCGTGGCCTTATCATTATTAAAATATCTGAATTAACATTAATTTTAAAAAAATCATTTACCAACATAATATGAATTCCTTGAATTTTGTTGATTTGTCGTCCCGGCGCCCGGAGCAATCGCCCCGATCGCCCCGCCAGCGCGACGGCCCTGATTATTACCGTATTATTATTATTATTATTATTATTATTATTATTATTATTATTATTATTATTATTATTATTATTAATATTATTATTATTAGTATTAGTATTATTATATTTATTATTATTATTATATTTATTATTATTATTATTACTATTATTATTATTATTATTATTATTATTATTATTATTATTATTATTATTATTATTATTATTATTATTATTATTATTATTATTATTATTATTATAGTTTTGACGTCCTATGGATAGAACCGAGGCTAATGAAGACGGTGGGATAATTCTTGGAAAACCTTCGCATACATTGTTTGTCCACTACAAAGTTTACTTGGAAGAACTGAGATAAACTGAGGAACCTCACGCACCAGAGGTGGCGGCATTATTCCACTTTTTTAAGTAATTTGTTGTACTTTTTCATCGTTTATCATAAAACAGAAATCTTATTACAACGTAATAGCAAGAGCAAGCAATATACAAGTTCATACAGAGGTCGTTGAATAATATTCTAGAGAACTAAAGCTGGCGACAAACATCTTGGCATTTCAGCTAAACGAATAAAACGCAAGCTCTGACGCGATGTTGCCGAGTGCTAAGGGGTGTGGCTATGACTCAGCAGATGAATTACAGCGCGATCAGATGGCAGAGGATAGACGTGGATGTGTACAAAATAAACGTGGCAATACCGCTGGATTCTCATTTGCAAGCAACATTTAAAGGGAACTTGGAACGCCGCCTTCAAATGCCAAGATGTTTGTCACGGCGTTTAGCTATATGTGATAGATACATCCATGCCAGTTCAGGTTTCGACATCCAAGGGCGGATCCAGGACGGACTTCTGGGGAGCGGTGGGTTGTAATACTGCTACTTAGAGCTACTTTTAAGAGCTCCAAACTCTGGGATGGGTTTAATTTATATATAAAATAAAAAAACTTTCCTCTTTTGGGGGGACAATCGCCCCGAACGCCCCCTTCCTGGATCCGCCACTGTCGACATCACATAAACGACGGGTATAATTATTGCCTAGGGCTGCCAACTCTGGCAAATAAAATTACCGGCACCCCTCTAAATTTCTTATGATATATATCTAAGTATCAAGTATCTCTGTTCGGACCCATCCATGGGAAGGAAATGTACCACCATGAACAAAAATGCATTAGCACCTGTATTTTACATATCCTTAGTACATTCACTAATAAGCTTAATGTGCTAAAAATAAGAAACTGAAATCGGTATGGATCATTTTATTGTACTTACCAGTAACTGTCACTTCTTTAAAATTACCCAAACAGATTAACAAAATTAAGCTATATTCAAGCTTACATGACAATTTTCGATTTACAAAATGAAATTTGCTCTTTAATATTATACTTCAACAACAGGAAATCGTGTCATGTCGTTTCGTCCCAGTAGCGCTTCGTCCCAATTTCACCACGTGTCGTTCGTTTCGCCCCAAGCAGCATTTCGTTTCAGTAGCGTTTCGTCGCAATTCCACAAACACGAAGCTTAGGTTTCGGCCCGCCACCTGATCGAGTAGTGTTTCGTTCAGTAGTTACACACACACACACACACACACACACACACACACACACACACACACACACACACACACACACACACACACACACACACACACACACACACACACACACACACACACACACATTGATTATGTTTACAATGCCATAAGGTCCATTGTTAGCATCAGCCAGGACTGGTTGCCCCCTTTTATTGGCATCTTTCTGATAGAGGAGGCCTGCCGTAAAAATCTTCGCACTCGGCATATACGAAACGGGGTAGTAAGTAACCTACGGTCGCCATGGACCCTGGACCCACGCGGTTAATTCATGGATTACTTTTTTAAGTATTTTAAAAAGTAAAAAATCCACGGAATTACCGCACTCGGCTTTAAAACTTAATGACTAGTCCCAAAAATAAAATTGCAGCCAGCACTTTGCCACTTACTACATGATATTCAAGTATTCTTCACTATTAATAACTTCGTCCAATATTTTCATATATCAGTCCTAATGGTTTTCCTTTCTCTTTAATCCACGTGGATAATGTAAGAGACAATTCTTAAAAACTTCTCGATGTCTCCTGACTTTTCCAGTGACTCAGTTACTCTTACAATTCTGTCGTCCATCGAAACATACTTTTCCTTTTTTTTCACCCCTTCTAAATTCAACTCCCTCCTCATAATCTTCGCATCTGAACATTCTGCTTCTTTCTTCAAAAATACAACCAAATTTTTCACTCGGGAATGTGGTTTACCCACAACTGAGTTTATGTGATGGTTCCAACTTTCTACAGCGTTATTTGTTCGGTGTCGTCTTTGGTAGCAGTTCCACATGTCAACTGATAATTGCGGATTAAATATCAAACTGGGTTTACTTTTATTAGTTTCAGAAAACTCCATTTCAGAGAACGCTGATATAAAAAATGTTAGCAAGTGTTCGGAGTGCCTAGTAGGCCTATCTGGCTGTGCTGCCACCTAGTTTTAAGTTTTAGGAACTACTGATTGCTTGATATATGAGTCTCATCACCTGTGGGTCGCTGGGACAAAACCTTAGTTACTAGCTTTTTCACTAATCAATAAAAATAGCTCGAGACCAATTGCTACGGATTTGCATTGGGACGAAACTGTACAACACCGGGACGAAATACTACGGATTTTGCCTTGGGACGAAACAGTGGCGGCGGTTGGACCTTAGAAGTGGGGGGGACAAGATATGATCTGAACAATTACATATTAATGTTAGATTTTCTGGTTGTTCTAACACTGTTTGATGAAAGGTTGTAATAACTAATAGGATACTATCTTTTTTCACTTAAAACGTCGTATATAGTATTTCTATTTTATTTAGTAAATTCATAAGAGCAATACAGGTAGGTAGTACCCTTTATAATCTTAAACAACGAAAGTGTAAGAAGAGATTTGAGTTCTTGCTCATGAACATCTTAAAATTCTGTCTGGAAAATCGTGTGATCAGATTATTTAATAACAAATTTGCAGAACAAATAAAAAGAAGGGATAATATTAATCATAGTAATGAATAATGACGCTTGTTTTGCAAAAGTTATATTGAAATGGGAATTAATTAACAACCTATACTTTTAATTCCACACATGCCATTAAAATAATGTTTTTACTCTTAGAAAATGAAATTAAGGGTGTCCACATTCTGGAAAATAAATGAAAGTCAGGGAAAGGTCAGGGAAGTAAAAATGTATCAGGTGAAGTCAGGGAAATAGCAGATTGGTCAGGGAAAGTCAGGGAAAAATCGATTTAGGTCCATTGTTCAATTTATAAAATCGGGTTGATTTCTTTACTGTTACTGGATGCAAAATGTGGTGTTCTCAATGATGATATTGAGAGAGTCTGTGCTGTCTGATATAGTTGTTGAAACTAATTTTCTGCGGAAAAAAAACACATCTAACTGCATCCTGGCCTATTTGCTCAAAAGGGTAGACGCTGTTCTAGAAGAATTGAATGGTGCCAAGAGGATATCTGGACAAGTGGCTGATAACGCGAAGAAATAGTATCTCCAGCTCACAGTAAAAGCTCACAGTGAAGAATTTAAGGAACACTCGAATGAATTCATAGCCAATGATAGAGATGGTATTGGACTTGATGAGTTGTTTACTTAGTCTTAGGAAATGGGAAGAACTTCGTTGACTTACGGTCAGTTATGAAATTGTGTTTTATCTTCTTTCACGGAAACGCAATTTTTGACAATAAATAAAATTCTCATTGTTGACAACTTACAAGAAGAATCTCTGGTGGCTCAACGGATCATATATGATTCTGTGATGAGAATAGGTGGATCATCGGGATTAATAATTACAAGAGGTATGATAAATTCAGTGAGAAGTTCAATGAGACAATATCAGGTGTATTTGGAAAAGAAAAGAGAAATAAATGCTGGGGACGAGAAGAGGAGAGAGAAACGGAAGATTCAGCAACAACTAAAGGAGCTGGAGGAAGAAAAGAAGAAAATTAAACTGCGAAGACAAGGATATTCAGATCAATGAGAAGAAAACTATGCGAGAAAGGATGAAAACAAATTTAAATGGGTTGTATTTAACAACTGCACCAGCAAAAGTATGTGTTACATAATGTGTGTGGGTGGGTGTTTTTTTTAAAATAATCAGTAAAATCAGTATGAACTGTTTATTACTATAGGCAATATTATAATGTTGTGTAATTGGTATTATAATCTGTAATTCTTTTCATATCTTAAATACTCTGTATACTGCACACTTTCGTTTGTAACTTTACATTTTGTGTAATATGTAGGCCTAATCAATATCGGCCTAATGCACATGTTTATAAAGGACCCCGCACTTTTCTTATGGAAAGTGGCTTTCGGCTAATGTTGTTGAAACTTCGCTGGTTGATAGTTCTTAACATGTGGATCAAAAGTCTCAATGGGCACAAAGACCGAAATCCACTCCTTCCCCCCCAAAAAAACCGCCTCCAAGTAGCTGGGGGGGATTAAACTGATTTCAGCATAAAAAACAATTTGTTGTTTTAATCAACTCAACAAGGACCCCAAACAACCACATGTTAGACTATCAAACTACCCCACTTGACACCGCCCTTTCCCCCCACATATCCCCCCCCGCGAATTACCTTACGGATGTTCCATATTACTGTACTTTATAGTTGCGCGTATGTGTTGAAATACCTACAGTTTTGGTCTCACCGACGATATAATGGGTTTCACGTATCGCTGATTACGAATCTGAGGTGAGAGTTCTAGAATTCAAGATGGAGGATCAATATGGCGGATCAAAAACACGAAACTCCTGAATGTAGCCACAAATAGCTGTTTACTAGGGTATTTTGGGTCGTTGGTTACGAATCTGATGTCAAAATTCTTGAATTCAAGATTGCAGATCCAATATGGTGGATAAAAACGTCGAAGCCACAAATCGTAGTAGACTAGTGTGTTTTTAGATCGCTGTTTAAGTACGCAACATTCCTTGATACTTCAGCCACCATGTAGAATTATTCTGCACCCTTGCCCTTTACCAAACCCACCACAGATATTTTAATGGTGAACGGTGTTAAAATAATTCATCAATTATCTGTTCATTATTTTCATCATTTCGGTTTGCAGCATCTAATGTAGTACTTAGCAATGAGTCATCGGGATATCTAATATTCTGTAAATGTCGTGCATGGCCTAAATACCACAAGACACTTGCAACGTGCGCACATGTACCTAATGTACGAGCACCGCTTTGACATATACAGTAGTAACCTTGAATAACATTTTGATCATAATCCTGGTCATCTTCATCATTGGCTACATATGCTATGAAAACTTGATGCTTAGTTGCATTGCGGAACCTTGAGTAGAGGCGTATGCGCAGGAATCCCGGTTCAGTTACGTTTTCGTCAAGCTGGAATTGCTCATCCTTATCTCGTATTAGTTTATCTTGGACGTAAGAGGATGAGAGATCTACTTGATATGTGTCTACAGTCAAATCTCGTAAGTAATTTAAGTACAGAGAAATCAATTAGGCTTTGATCATTCAGCGGTACCCATTGACCGTTACTTCTAATAAGATTATCTACCTCCACTCTTGCTTTAACAACGTTCGGCATGATTGACCTATTTCTCATTTCTCTAGCTAGTTCAATGGTTGCATCTTGCATGAAAATAACGGGATGGTATCTGTTCAAAATAGCTCCAGCTATGCGATAGAAACTATTCAGTTTCTTTGCATGTTGCAGATTCAATGTTTGTGCTAGAAACTTAAAAACAGATCTTAGATGCCCGTTTCTTGCCTCGACTATCCATCGATTTTTAGTAACTAGTCGAGAAGTATTCGCATCTTCTGTTGATAGTTGTCTTTCACGTGGTAGTAGAAGTGCGGGCATTCTATGATCAATTCCTAAATATTTCAGTAAAGGAATTGCATCGCGGTATCCTCTGTCTACTAACACAATGACCAGGATTATGATCAAAATGTTATTCAAGGTTACTACTGTACATGTCAAAGCGGTGCTCGTACATTAGGTACATGTGCGCACGTTGCAAGTGTCTTGTGGTATTTAGGCCATGCACGACATTTACAGAATATTAGATATCCCGATGACTCATTGCTAAGTACCACATTAGATGCTGCAAACCGAAATGATGAAAATAATGAACAGATAATTGATGAATTATTTTAACACCGTTCACCATTAAAATATCTGTGGTGGGTTTGGTAAAGGGCAAGGGTGCAGAATAATTCTACATGGTGGCTGAAGTATCAAGGAATGTTGCGTACTTAAACAGCGATCTAAAAACACACTAGTCTACTACGATTTGTGGCTTCGACGTTTTTATCCACCATATTGGATCTGCAATCTTGAATTCAAGAATTTTGACATCAGATTCGTAACCAACGACCCAAAATACCCTAGTAAACAGCTATTTGTGGCTACATTCAGGAGTTTCGTGTTTTTGATCCGCCATATTGATCCTCCATCTTGAATTCTAGAACTCTCACCTCAGATTCGTAATCAGCGATACGTGAAACCCATTATATCGTCGGTGAGACCAAAACTGTAGGTATTTCAACACGTACGCGCAACTACAGTAATATGGAACATCCGTAAGGTAATTCGCGGGGGGGGATATGTGGGGGGAAAAGGGCGGTGTCAAGTGGGGTAGTTTGATAATCTAACATGTGGTTGTTTGGGGTCCTTGTTGAGTTGATTAAAACAACAAATTGTTTTTTATGCTGAAATCAGTTCAATCCCCCCAGCTACTTGGAGGCGGTTTTTTTGGGGGAAGGAGTGGATTTCGGTCTTTGTGCCCATTGAGACTTTTGATCCACATGTTAAGAACTATCAACCAGCGAAGTTTCAAAAACATTAGCCGAAAGCCACTTTCCATAAGAAAAGTGCGGGGTCCTTTACATTGCTTTAGAAAGAAAATTGAAAAAAGAAACAGAAGCGGAAGAGAACAAGGTCAACTATGGGGAGAGTGGAGGCTGGGGTTTCTTTCTTTTTTCTATATTTTTGTTATTCAGGGGACAGGGAAATCTGGAACTTTCGTCATGGAAAGTCAGGGAAAAGTCAGAGATCTTTTCTCCAAATTGTATGGACACCCTGTTTACATTTTCAAATGAAATTATATAAATTAGTGCATTTCAAAAACGTGCGGGGGGGGGCAACTGCCCCCTCTTGCCCCCCCCCAATCGCCGCAATAAAGCAATGTAGGAAATGTTATGACAAAAGCGGTTTTCTTTTTTTTTCTTTTCTTTTCTTTTCTTTTTTTTTTTTTTTTTTTTTTTTTTTGAGTGGTGGTGAGTAGTAACAGTACTTTATTTATTGAGTTGGAAGGTGATGGACATCAATTGTTGTAGAAGATTTGTTGGTTGCTGGAGAACATGAAAGCAGTGGGAGCAAAGACACGGCCACTAGAGGGTTTCGCCCTCTCTCTTGGCCAGTGTTGTGGGAGCATCAATTATTCTTTATTAAGCACATAGCTGGTCAAGGAGCTGTGAAAGAATCATTGTTATTATACACTAACAAAAATCAAAATAATAAGGATATTAAAGAACAATAACATTAATAATATATCAATAATAACAAACCAGTAATGAAAGGTGCACATACAAAAGATAACAAGAGGTGCAGAAAAACTCAGAAGCTAATAAGTAACTTAGAAAATGCAAAAATGGATAAAAGATGACGAGTGAGGTGCTCGTAACGCCACAACACAACATACAGATGTTAGTACAGCTACTTACAAAAGTATATCCCCCCCCCCTAAGTGCTCTAATTCTATAATTTGGTGTTCAGGTCATTTGCAGTTGTAAGAACGCCTAGACAGATGCAACCCAACTTACACGTAACTTTTCTCGGTACTGACAACAGTTGGTAGACCTGATCCAGGAAACATTGTAAAGTAGGTGACTAACGAAACAGTTCTCAATTCTAAAATGAATCTCTATGGTTCGGATCGTGTTTTCCAAAGAACACCATATATTAATCTCAATATTGCTATGTATGTAATGTATTATTTCTTTATATACTGTATGTTTAGAGAAATAAAAGTAATGACCACGCATTTATCAGGAAATGCTTGAAAGTAGCTGAAAATATCAAATCTAGAACAACTGCTGGAAAGAGTTATAATAATTTTATTTCTATTAAAAGAAATAGCTTCTCATTCAATAAATACACTATATCTATTAATTAAAAAGTTCCAGCCCATTATGAATAAGTTTGTAAATGATTGCCTCCATTGAGAGACCTTCTCCAATTCTCCTCATTCCAACATCTTTTTCTCTCTGGAGGAGAGAAGATCTTTCTTGTCACACTGAGTATGTATTGAAATTGAAACATTTGAAAACGGTTCAACCTGGTCGGGATTCGACGCGGGTCGGCTGAACAGAAGTTCAATACGCTAACCACTTACCTACTCCATCACTTCATCTTTTATTTAAACTTTTAACTAGTTAAAATCGTCGCATGTAAGACCATACAAAATACTAATACTCGTATAAGAAGACGTTCTCTATGAGTGTCACAATGACTTACTTGAGATTTCCTTCTTTAACTCAAAAACAAGTTATATAGATCTTCGTCAATGAGGAAAATATAACGAAACGTACTTCAAGTTGAGGCTATCTCATCGTTTTTAACTGCTCCCGATTTACATTACTACTATTCTTTCTCATCGTAACTTCTAATTTCCAAAGAAGAGAAACCGGCAGCATTTACGCCGATCCCAAGAGTTTCAGTATTCGCGCGCTACGCTAGCTAGCTGTTTGAAGTTGGTCATGTAAAATGTACAGAAAAATTTTAGCAAGAGAACCGAAAATACCCAACCCCTGCGGGGCTTCTAACCCGTTCCTACTACTACTACTACTACTGTTGCTATTATTATTATTATTATTATTAGTAGTAGTAGTAGTAGTAGTAGTAGTACTTTTACCATGGATCGGTATAGTAAAACTGCAAGCTTATGAAAGCAAGCAAGCTTAAAAAGTGTTATGAAAATTTTAAAAAATAATCGGTAAATTACTTTTTTGAATATTATTTTCAATCCTATTTTCATGAAAAAAGTGTTATGAAAATTTTATAAATCCTTGAGCAGGGTTTAAACCCATGCCAAAAACTTTTTTTTATTACTAAAATGTTGCCCTACTACGCTCGGCCACGAGAGCCGACAGTGGTTGGCCTTAATTTCTGCTATATATAGGTCATGACTCATGATGTCTTATCTGTATCGGCCAATAAGATCAGAGGATATCTGAAATTCTTGGAATCCGCGAAAATGCAAACCGGCAGACAGGCACGTAGGCAGGATTTCGTAATACCGGTGTTCCGTGACGAAATATTGAGGTTATCACACCAGGGGCTGGGTCATTCTAAACTATTTTACTGGTAAAATATTATGGTTCGTTTAGCCAGGATTTCGTAATGGGGTTGGGCGTGACATGAAATATTGTGGTTACCCACAAAAGGTTCGATCAATCTAAACTATTCTACTGACAATGTACCCATATTGGTTTGTTAGGACAATAAAATAAGGATAGATTAGTAAGTATTTTAGTAACAAACTATGAAGAAGTCTCGAGTAAAAGGGTATAAAAAATTGAAAGAAAAAGATAAAGTCTTCCGAGGTCTTCCGAACTCGGTTCTTTTTGTGTTTTCTTCTTCTTTTTCTTGTCTTCGCTTAATGCCGTTAAGGATAGCAACGAGATCTCTTTCGGCAGTAAAACATCCCGCCGTGAAATGGATTAGTTTTGCCTCGAAATTGAAAATTTTTTTAACAAGTGTCCCTGAAATCTATGTTGCTAGGTTCATATTATTAGGAATTATTGTTATTTCTTAAGTTCCACCTGAGAGTCTATCTGATCGTCATTTGTAGTCCATAAGATTAGAATGAAGCTAGATGAAATTCAGAATGCTCCGTTGCAATAATATCCATTTTTAACTTGACTTCTTCCCTGTTTCTCCCACACAATGCTCCTCATAAAAAAGAGTTACCAAACGCTAGCTGTAGATTTATATTTTTAACGCTGATTCTTCTTTTTCTCGTTTCTTTTGGTTCTTTGCTTATTTTTTTATTTCTGGTCTCAAATACGGGGCGGGGTCAGGATCCTCGGATCCACCTGTTGGCTACGTGCCTGCGGCAGACATTATATTCGCATTCTTTGAATTCTATCAACACGTGTAGAAAAAGAAAATTCTATTCTTATCTTCCGTAACTACTAGTTTATTATTTTATCTTTGTATGAGGAATTTGTGGTAGATTGGCAAATTATGAAACTCGTATGGCAGAGACACGGGTTCGAATCACGTCGTGGCAGCGCCTAACCTTAAACTTCTTCTGGGGAGGTTGCAAGCATTAATACGCATATTTGCGCCCCTAGAAAAAGTCGTTTTCCTAATTCTTGGGCCCCTTCTATCCACCCTTCACTTACTCTTTATGAGCCCCCGGAGCCTGTAGGCCCTCCCGCACAGCAAGGTCTGCTTGGTCGTTAGTTACGCTTCTGGGCCCGTTCCATACACGACAAATTAATGAAGGGGACAATATTGACAAATCTGATAATAATATACGAATATATATTATTTCTATGGCGCCTAATAGTAGACATTTTTTACTGAAATGGGCCCACGACTCATTTCTGTTTTATTTACCTTTTGTGTGCTGTTCTGTTTATGTAATGTAGTGAATCTGCTTGATGCTTCACTTATAATTTTATGCTCGTATCGTATATGGAGTAAGACAATTTTGTTTTAAAATGGGCCCCATCGAACGGTGGGGAGCATCCCTGGGGGGCAATGGCCCCCTGCCCCTACAAGTTACGGCCATGCGTCGTGACAATCATTTTTTCTTAATTGGAAGGTATTGTTTACGTAATTGATTTTGTAATTCTGTTTTTCCTTTATCATTATTATTATTAAAATATTACTAGCTGAACCTGCGCTCTCTACACAGCGCATCATTCGCATATGAGCATAAATATCCTTCTCATTCCTCACATCTGTACATGTCCCTTTACAGACACAAGTGAATAAAGTCTTGATTTTAAAAAAATGGCAACGCGTATCATAAAGGGGACCTCAATATTTCGCACCGTTTGCAAGAGTTGAGCCTACTTCCGGTTGGAGTTTCTAATTCATGTATGACCAGTTTTTTCTTTCTTTTTCCATGCAGTACGTAATAAGCAGTTATATATGGTCTACAGACGCAATTAATTATAATCGCAGTTATATATGGTGTTCATTGGGCAAATCACTCCAAAAATAAAGATTGATTTTACTGGTTAAACTGGAGAAATGGTTATCGTCCCTTTTTCATTATTATTTGGCAATGAAATAAACGCCTGAGACATATGCAACCCCTATATACAACAGCGTGGTGTTGGAATGTATTACGCGTAGGATATGGTGCTTTAGTTTTTTTTTATTTCAACGCTTCCATGCGTACCCTAAAAAATGTAATAAAGAAATAACGGCCATGTTTTTAAAATATTCAATTAGAAGTGGACAATCTACGCAAAATTTCCAATCGATCAATGAAAATGTCATCTTTCTAGAGCCTGTAGTTTCCGAGATCTCATTGTCGAAAGGATTGGCCAGAAACATATAAATTTCCACAACATATAGTTTAAAAGAACTCGGAAGATACAGGGTGCGGCAGGTAAAACCGGCCTGTCGCAATATTCTGGTATATTGTCTTTTTGGCAACACTTAAATAATCTACCTTCCTACCAAGAGATGGCGTGTCGAGGTCGGGTCGACTTACGTGACCTGCAGCTGTCACGTGCAGCCGCAGCCAGTGAAACTTATCGAAACCAGTTGAGAAAAAGGCCTCGTTGTGTTAAGCCGGGTGAGTGTCAGTGTGTGATAATGCCGTGTTCGATAACCGAGCGTGTTGCCATTGTTGAAGGGTTCATTCTCACTGGATCTTTTGTGAAAACAAAGAATTTGTTTCGGGAGAAATTCCCAGGACGTTCTGTGCCAGCGAAAAGCGCCATTCAGGAATTGATTGAAAAATGACGGCGTACAGGATCGGTTCAAAATGCTCCCAGGAACAGACGACCATCTGTCTGCACACCTGAATTAAAGATGCAGGTGGAGGAGATAATGACAAAAAGTCCTCGAAAGTGAACCAGGAGATTGAGTCAACAGGTTCATGCGAGTGAGAGAAGTTGCAGACGTGTTTTAAGGGGACTGAAGTTAAAACCGTACCGGATAAGTGTTGTGCAAGAACTGAAGGAGCCTGACCTGCAGAAGAGAGTGCATTTCTGTTCATGGCTGTTGAGCAATGTTGCCAGTGGTTTCTTGGATCCACTAATGCTCATCATGAGTGACGAGGCGTGCTTCCACCTGTCTGGGTACGTAAATTCCCAAAACAACCGGTATTGGTCGACAGAAAATCCACACGCAATCCACCAGGTACCCTTGCATGATGAGAAGATTGGTGTTTGGTGTGCCATTTCTGCCACACGCGTTATTGGGCCCATATTCTTTGAGACGACAGTGAACAGTGACGTGTATATGGGAATCCTGGAGGAGTTTTATACACACTTGACCGAAGAGGAGCGTCAGTTATGTTACTTTCAGCAGGACGGTGCAACATGCCACACATCAGCTGCATCATTGTCCCTTGTGCATGAGATGTTTGCACCAGAGAGGACAATCAGCAAAGGCTTGTGGCCTCCTCGGTCACCAGACTTGTCCACGTGTGACTTTTACTTATGGGGACTGTTAAAGGGAAGAGTATACGAAACAAATCCACACACAATTGAAGAACTCAAGACCAGGATCCAGGATGTCACCAATAGCATTACAACACAAGAACTGACAAGGGTATATATGAATCTCCTCAATCGTGCTCACATGTGTGTTGAAGTGGGCGGAGGACACTTTCAGCACCTGCTGTGAAGGTGAGTAGTCATATTCAATACATTACATTTCATTTATGTGTTGTAGTTAATCATATTCAATACATTACATTTCATTTTATGTGTTCACTTTACGTGCCGCACCCTATAGAAGCACAATTCATGTGCATTGATTTTAGAGAAGGCTTATTAAATTACAAAGGCTTTGAAAAACAATTTTATATCACAAACTTTATGTAAAAGATCAAGTTAACTTATTTATTTAAAGTACTCGTACTTAAAATGTCTCTGTTAAACGTGAAATCACTCATAACCGTAAATGAAAGATTTGAAAGCCATAGTTATACGTTGGAGCTCTGGCGCTTTTAATTGCTATTGTAGCATTTTAATAGATAGATAGATAGATAATAATAATAATCATAACAATAAATATGTGCAAGAAAGTTGAATTGGCTTAATACGGGAGGCGAACCACCCAGGCTGTTTGCCGAAAAAAAAAAACTCGGATCCCTAACACCAGAAGCGCATATATTAACGGCTTAGCCACGAGGTGGCTGATACAGAAATAAAGCAAATTCCAATATTTTTACTTTTCGCTCACGTTTGAAATTGCTGTTATTGCAAGTCACGTTTTTAACAAAACTGTTCTAACTACAGGAGTGAAATTTCAACCCAAACCATGGCAAACCACTATGTATAGAAATAAAAAAAAAATATTTAACCGGAGTGACACGGAATATACGTAAAAACTCATCCATGTTTTTTCTCACAAACCCAACTCCCCCCCCTTCCCGAAAGAAAATATAGGTTTATTGCATCTCTCCGGTCCGGTGCATAATCGTAGCAGATAGGTTAAAATTTCATGGGACTTCGTGCACACTATAGCAACAGCAAAGTATATGCGAAGGAACGGCAGAAATCCGATAAAACGCGGTGTTGGCGTGTGCCACCACGGTAGTGAAAGAAGAATTTCTTTCTGTGAACACGAATTTTTCTCAACGAGATTAAATAAATAAATAATTTAATAAAATTAAATACTTCTAAGGGAAGAACACAGCAAATGAATGAAGAGGTAGGTAAAAATTCCAAATTGAAATACAGAGCTGTGAAGTTCAAAATAAATAAACCATTGTCATACTTAAAAATATGTGGTAAAAATTAAAAGAAAACGTTGTGATAAGACCAGAAATAAAAAAATAAGCAAAGAACCAAAAGAAACGAGAAAAAGAAGAATCAGCGTTAAAAATATAAATCTACAGCTAGCGTTTGGTAACTCTTTTTTATGAGGAGCTTTGTTGTACTCTCAAGAGAAGATACACACATCGTCTGGAAATTTGAGTCGATAGAAAGCTCACAACTGTGAGCTAAAACAACCAAATTTAAAACGAAATCAACACATAAGTGTAAGCTAATGAAGTTCAACAAAAGAAAGCATACGGTAAATTGTGGCGGTGATGTAGGGCGCAGTTAACTGTCATGTAAACAAGTCCGTCCACGCTTAAGTTTAACGGGAGCGAGAAGCTAAACCATGTCGGTGATGGATGGCTTAGTTGCCGTCATACAGAGGAGCCCCTGCTTATAATGAGATAAATGTACTATTTCTGGGAACGGACACATTATTTGGAGGTGTATGCCACGTGTACTTCTCGGTGATAGTAAGACTACTGTGGTATCTGGTGTCACGCAGGCAGTACGGACTGGGGTAGGGAATTGACGGACAAGGTCGCCCCTGTGTAAAGTAGGTTCTCTTTGAAGATCTCGCCCACACTTGCTGCGAGGTTCTTCCATCTCCTGTAAGACCGCTTACCCGCAAAACACGCGCGGGTCAGACACGAGTCAGACACGTGCGCGTGAGAGGAATGATCAAACGAATGGCAGTAAAAAGCGGCCGGAGAGGGGGACGTGGTTTCCTTACTAGAGACCTGCACGGGCCGGGCCTGGCCCGAGGCCCGAAGCCCGGCCCGGCCCGCGGGCCGGGCTTGGGCGGGCCGACTCTGTTATTTCTTTGGGCCGGGCCGGGCTTGCGCGGGCCGACACTGTTATTTCTTTGGGCCAGGCCGGGCTTGGGCTGGCCGACACTGATTTCTCTTCAGGTCGGGCCGGGCTGGGGCCGATCAATTGCAATTCTTTAATAATTATTGACTCTCGTTAAACGATAATTGGAATAAAACCAAACGTTGAAGAAGTGTGTCCGTGAAAAATTTTACAAAGAATGCAATAGCTATTTACAGTTTATGTTGCTCCACTTTCACTATAGAGGATTGCAGGCATTATGCGGTAAATTGAGCTCTGACCTTGACCTTCACTGAACTCAAAATATAACAAGAAGGGGTGGGAATGTTTTGCCTGTCGCTAAACAATATTGCCATCTTCACTTTATGCTAAAAATCAATTTTTGTTACAGGGAGTGGAGTTTTTGTTCTCTCGATGACAGGCAAAGATCTAGGAGGCAATGGTACCAGGTTGCAAGCGTCAGGTTGTAAACCAGAGTTTAGTAAATGTTTCTGAGGTTAGGTCAAATTTAGTACTAAATTTTGAGAAAGATTGGGGCTCGAGCTAATATTTTTTAAAAAAATTATCGGGCCGGGGTCGGGCCAAAAACTTTTAAAATTTATCGGGCCCGGGCCGGGCTTGGGCCAAGAATTTTAAAATACTTATCGGGCCGGGCCGGGCTCGGGCCGAAAATCTTCAAAACTTTTCGGGCCCGTGCAGGTCTCTACCCCTTACTAACCCATTTATACATGGGGAAAAAGTAAAGTAAAGATGGGCAAGTGTGAGTGAGTGGGAAAAAATAAAGTAAAAGTCGGCAATTATGAGCAAAAAGTCGGCAATTATGAGCAAGTGCGAAAAAAGCAAAGTAAAAGTCGGCAATTATGAGGAAAAAGTCGGCAATTATGAGCAAGTGCGAAAAAACAAAGTTAAAGTCGGCAATTATGAGCAAAAAGTCGGGCGAAAAAAATAAAAATAAAACAATAATGCCCATGTTTTTTAAATATTCAAGTAGAACTGGACAATCTACATGAAATTTGCAATCGATCAGTGAAAACGTCATCTTTCTAGAGCTTGTAGTTTCCGAGATCTCATTGTCGAAAGAATAGGACACATACATATACGCGTATTTTAAAAGAGCTCCAAAGATGGCACCACATTTCATTTGCATTTATTTCGGAGAAGGCTTATTAAAGGCAAAGGCCTTCGAACAATAATTTAAAAGGATAAAAATTTTCTGAAAAATATATCTTTCGGCAATTTATTTAAAGTACACTCTTTTAAAAATATTTGTCTTTGTTATAAACGTGAAATCACAAACAACCGTAAATCAAAGGTTTGAAAGCTAAGGTTATAGGTTAGAGCTCGGTCCCTCTTAGCGGACAACACAGTACCAGCATTAAGGGCAAATGGCGGCGTAGCCATCGGCTTTCGCAATCATATACCTTATCGCCAACAAATTTGTCCCATTCCTCATCTCCCCGAACATCTCATCTCTACATTATACTTCAAGTCTATCATGATCACCTTTGCCACTATATACGTTCGACCAGGCCATCCTATCCCTCTTGCTTTTTTCAGTCACATCTCTCATAATTATAAACATTATATCATCCTCGCTGATATCAACTACCATAGTCGCACTCCTAGAGAACGCACACAATTTTCCGACCATATTACCACTCATACCACTGGCATTCTTCATATTCCTCCGGCTCCTACTAGACCAATATCAAATACCACCCCCGATGTAGCTATCACGTCCAACACGCTTGCTGCTAACATCACCCTTACAGTTCTGGACCTCCTTGGTAGTGATCATGCTCCACTCAAGCTTTCCTATCGTATGGGCACTGCTCGACCCCATGCAGTCCCTCCGCCGATTCAATCGCCACGTTTTGACAAAGCCGACTGGGATCATTATCGCACCTATCTTACAACTGCCATAGCACATCTGCATCCTCCCACTACATCAGAGGAGCTCTACGCCCATGTTGCAACTATGACTTCAGAAATTACCCATGCATCAGAAATGTATATCCCTACTACTAGTTCAACACCATATAAGCCTAAATTACCTCCGAATTACCTTGCTCAAGTCAAACGCTCCCGACAAGCTTATCGAGATTACGTCAGAACACAAAATCCTGAAGCTCTTCGTCTTCACCGTCAGCTGCAACGTTCAGTCAAAAATTACATCCAAGCATACAAACGCCGTCAATGGATCAAAACTTGCAATAACCTTGCTGAAACTGCACATCCTTCACGTTATTGGAAACGTCTTAACGCACTCTGTGGCAAGTACAGCAAAACCTCATACCCTATCATCATCAACAACAGCCACGCACCTTCTGATCAAGATAAAGCAAACGCCTTTGCCGATTATCTGCAAGACATTTTCACACCATCCTCTCATACCCACATCTTTGGTCATCCAGTCGACAATGTCAACCCTGCAAATCCTATCTTCCAACCAAATCATAATCATCTTTTGCCGCCACATGAACTCACATCTCCCATCACCGTTACTGACATAACAACAGTTGTTCAACATAAACGTAACTCTGCTCCTGGGTTCGATTCCATCACATATCGCCATATTAAGGAAAGTCCTCTATCTCTACTTATTCTCCTTGCCTCTATTTACACCTTTATTCTTAGAACTGGCTTCTTTCCTGCTGAATGGAAAATGTCCAAAACCCTCATGTTTCCGAAACCAAATAAACCTCCCAGCGACGTCTCTTCATATCGACCTATACAACTTACTTCCACTTTCAGCAAAATCCTTGAACGTATCCTTGTCAACAGACTCCATCCATATCTCCGTGCCCGCCATCTCATACCAACTTTTCAAGCTGGATTTCGCCCGTCATATTCCATTAACGATCAGCTTCAACGTCTAACCACCCTCATTACCAATCACTATAATTCAGTCCGCCCCTCCTGCCTTGTTCTATTCGACCTAGAAAAAGCATTTGATAAAGTCTGGCATCTTGCACTCATTTTCAAACTCATCAAATGTAAATTGCCCATGTCCTACATACGCTTTATTTTTCACTTTTTGGCCTGCCGTATCACATATGTTAATATCAACAATCATCTATCACATCCCGTCTTTCTGAATTCTGGCGTCCCTCAAGGCTCAGCTCTGTCCCCTTTGCTATATCTACTGTTTGTTTCCGACTTCCCTTCTCTTCCGGACGATGTGTATCCTTTTCAATATGCAGATGATACAGCCTTCCTTGCCCTTGGTCGCACCATTAGCCATATCAACATCATCTTACAGGAATCAATAAATCGTTTCTCGCACTGGTGTAGCAAATGGCTCCTCAATATCAATGCTTCCAAGACACAGGCCATAATATTCCTACCACCACGCAAACGTTCCAAGACTCACCGGAATCCTTCGCTTCTTTCTCTGTCAGTTCAAGATACACCGATCCGTCCATCTAAAACAGTCACTTACCTAGGTATTGTTTATGACCATCATCTCACCTGGCTTCCTCATCTCAACTACATTAAAACCAAAGTTTACAACCGTCTAAATCTTCTCAAACGTCTCACTGGCACTACATGAGGTCCCCGTTCCACAATTATCCTCAACACGTACAAAGCTTTTCTCCGCCCCGTCCTTACATACGGTTTCACTGCTTGGATATCAGCTCCCGCCTCCTACTACTACAAACTTGCCACTTTTGAACGCCATGCCTTCCGCATTGCTCATCGCATTTCTCTTCCCAGCCCTACTCGACACTTATATTCACTCATTACTTTTCCTACACTCCTTTATCATCTTGAATCGCTTCGCCTCAAGTTCATCACTGTCCGCTATATGCAGCAACAACCAATCCTGTTAGCCACCATGCACTACCTTGCACTTTCATCTGCACGCCCTCGATATTACCATCTCCCTCTAAATTTATTGTTTACATTGTATTGTTATACCTTGCCGCCCAATCATCCCGACTTAGAACTCTTGCAGGACCATCGATTGCATGCTCATCTTCCGCATATATATCCATCGCATCAAGCACAGTGATAAACCTCCGTCTCTAACAGGGCTTCCCCCCGTCTTCATTGGCCTAGCGTCGCCCCTAGGCAGAAGATAACCAGCATTTGTCCTTGCTAACATCTCCTATGTGTTGTGACGTTATCTGCACCTCATTCCATCCCTCATCTTCATCCTTGCCCCCACAAAATTTCTAATCAACCTATCCTGCATTCTTTAATGTTATTATATATATATATATATTTTTTTGTGTTTATATGATATTTATAGTTATAATTAATTATGTTAATATATGTGTTATATATTACCTTCCTCAATAATGATTATGGACGCAAAGCCCATAATGACCTTCCAACTGCAGTATTTAATAATAAAGGAACATCCCATAGCCCAACGCCAGTCCTACCGCATCCAAAATAGTTTCCTTTGCACCACTTCCCTCCAAGAGGGTGTAGCCCTCTTCAGGGTAGCTAGCCTGCGGGCTAGCAAAAAAAAAAAATCCCTCTTAGCACTTTCCCAGAGCTGTGCTCTGAAGCGTCCCTAATTATATGGTGACGATTTTTGGAAATACCTTCCTTCTCCTCATCCTGGGCTTCACCTTCTGTCTCTTTCTCACGAACCGTCTGTCAGACTTATCTAGCCAAGGGCAGCCGGATCCACAGATCGAGCCAGGGGAGTTGCTCCACCTGGACAACTATCCAAACGGGTTGTCCCACCTTTGCTCATCTCATCTACATCACGCATCATTATTTCGGCACACGGCTTTCCATTATGGCTGATCCTCCTGGTGCCACTGGATCCTCGGTGGATGGACGCCATCATGGCCTTCCTCCTGTGTTTGCCGTTCCAACTGCTTCGGCTGCGAAAGTGACCAAGCGGAAGGATTTGAGCAACAGACAGCGAACGGAATCAGGCAGTTCTACTGCCTCTACAGCTTCCAATGTCTCCACGAGATCCAGATCACCACATAATCAACAACTATATGCGGATTCTGTTAAACAGCCTCGCCATCAGGCAAAGAAACAACATCGAGAAAATCTTCCGAATACTTCTGATATGGAAGCCCAGCCGACAGACACCAATCATTCATCTCATCTACCATCTTCCTCACCAACTCATCCGATACTTTACTCATTTCTGCTGCAAAACTTTGATACTAAGTACTCCAACGAGAAATTCGTGACCATTCAACTTCGCAAGTACTTACCGAGTGCTCCTTTGTCGCAAGTCGTCAAATCACGTAATGGCATTATATTAAAATCATCAGATCCTAATTTCGACATACTCATTCGAAATAAAGCCTCCTTTGAAATCTTTGGTAAGCAGGCTACGATTACATCCCTCAACTCCACCAAACGAAAACAAGCGCCTCCACCAAAGCGATCTCCACTTCTTTCAGTTGTCATTCGTGGAGTCGACCCCTCTTATACCGATGAGGAGGTTCAAGAAGAGCTTCAGTATGAAGGGCATACTATCCAAAAGGCTGTGCGAATCAGAAACAATGCTGGTGCCACCTATATGGTGCGTATTCTTACATCCTCCCAGGACACAATTGACAATTTGCTCACCCATGGAGCATATATTTATAAACGGAAACATCGTGTTGAGCCCTCCAGGTCTTCTACACCTTTGCCGCTACGATGTGAAAAATGTCAGCAATATAATTCACATCACACATCAGCCTGTCCAAATCCGACCGTTTGCGGCTTTTGCTCTGGACCACATCAGACTCGAGTTTGTCCTAATATGGCACAGCCTCCGAAATGTCCAACTTGCACTGATCAACACCCAGCTTATAGCTATAAGTGCAAAGGCAAACCTCCCGCTCAGGAGTCCCATCCTGAACTCGTTGTTCCTCTGAAAACTGTCGAGTCATCTACTTCCACTGACAACTCAGTTAATGATCCCGTCACGGTTAGCAAACTTCTTGAATTTCTAGCCCTAACTCTACAAAATATTCATCCTTTTCAACGTCAGCATGTCCTTCAACAAATCATAGCTGCTGCGAAATCTACGTTTCATGTCTCATTATACGCCACTTATTCAAATAACTACGTCCACTTCCACACAACTCGACTCGAAACTTCTGTATAATAGTATTCATCATGGATATCGTTATTCTGTTTCTCAACATTCGCTCTCTTCTTAAGCACAAAGTGGTATTCGAAACACTCTTGCTAGAAGAAAACGTCACAGCTTTCCTCCTTAACGAAACTTTCCTTAAACAAATTCATCTTGTTCTATTTCTCGGTACACTTTACTCCGCCACGACAGTCATATACCAGCCCTCAGAGCCAATGGTGGAGCTGCAATAGGTTTTCGACACACACTCCCATTTCGATCCCACAAATGTCCTATCTTGCATCTCCCAGAATATGTCATCACCACATTATATTTTCGTAATATCGCTCTCACTCTTGCTACCATCTATGTGCGCCCCGGCCTCCCTATACCTCATGACTTCTCACACATTTCAAATACTTATAAGCACTTCATTATTCTGGCCGATGTCAATTTTCATAGTCGTTCACACGCCGACCAAACTTCCTTTACTGACTTTATCACAGTCCATACTACAGGCACTATTCTCAATCTTCCTCGCTGTACTCGCCCTATCAGCAATACTACTCCCGATATAGCAATCGTTTCAAATACCATCATTAATCGTTGCACTATAGATGTTCTGGACTTAATCGGCAGTGATCATGCACCCATCACGCTCATATATCATTCTGGTCTTGCTCCTGCACACTCCTTACCTTCATCACGCCAATCATTCCGTTATGACAAAGCCGACTGGCCTCAATATCGCTCCTATCTTGAAAATACCTTGGTCGATTCCGAACCCCCTACCTCACCCGACGAACTTACACACCAAGTTGCTCTCATAACCACTTCCATTCAACAGGCTTCTGCACTTTATATCCCAAAATCTGAATCAATCCCATATCGTCCGAAACTACCACCACAATATCTAGCCTTAGTCCGTCGATCACGTCAGTCTTACCGCGAATTTCTTCGCACCAGAAATCCAGAAGCTCTAAGACTTCATCACCAACTTCAACGCACGGTCCACAACTATGTTTCTGCTTACAAATTGCGCCAGTGGGTTAAAACTTGTAATCACCTATCCGATACAACTCATCCTACTCGCTACTGGAAACGGTTCAATGCCCTCTGTGGCAAACACTCGAAGACTCCATATCCGATTCTTTTAAACGATACGCCATTGCATTCCGACACCGAAAAAGCCAATGCCTTTGCGGACTATCTCCAAACCATTTTCACACCGTCAGAACCAGATATCATAGGCAACAATCATCCAGTAGATCAAGTTGATCTTAACTGTCCTTCACTACAACCTCATGTCTCTCATACACTTCCCAATCATGTTCTTACCGCTCCCATCACAGTATCAGAAATCACCTCTGTCATCCAGCACAAACGCAATACCTCACCAGGCTTCGACTCCATCACTTATCGGCATATTAAAGAAAGCCCCGCTATACTACTCACTCTTCTGGCTTTCATTTATACGTTCATATTACGAACAGGTTTTTTCCCTACAGACTGGAAAGTATCCAAGACCCTCATGTTTCCCAAACCAGCTAAACCACCGTCTGATGTTTCTTCTTACCGACCTATTCAGTTAACATCTACTTTCAGCAAAATATTCGAGCGCATTCTTGTAAAACGCCTACACCCATATTTCCTAGACCGTCAACTACTACCGACTCATCAAGCTGGTTTCCGTCCCTCTTTCTCTATTAACGATCAGTTACTTCGTCTCACAACCCTCATAACAACTCATTACAACTCTATTCAACCATCTTGTCTTGTCCTTTTCGATCTTGAAAAAGCTTTCGACAAGGTTTGGCATATAGCGTTAATTTATAAACTCATTAAATTTCAACTTCCGATGGCATACATTCGCATCATTTATCATTTTCTCGTCTGCCGCATCTCTTACATTGCCATTAACGAACAGCTATCTCATCCACTTTTCCTCATGTGCGGTGTTCCTCAAGGTTCTGCTCTTTCCCCATTATTGTACATCCTGTTTGTTGCCGACCTTCCACATCTTCCTACCGACGTCCACCTGTTTCACTATGCAGACGATACAGCCTTTCTTGCTCTTGGCAAAACTATTCAGGATATCAACCTTTCACTCCAAATAGCCATCGATCGTTTCACCCACTGGTGTTCTAAATGGAGACTCAAGATTAACGCCACAAAAACTCAAGCTATTGTATTCATACCACCCCGTAAACGGACTAAAGTTCACCGGAATCCATCTCTTCTGTCACTTCATGTACATAATACGCCCATCATTCCCACACGAACCGTTAAGTACTTAGGTATCATTTTCGACCATCATCTAACTTGGAAGCCTCATCTTACTCATGTTAAAACTCAAGCCTATAACCGCCTAAATCTCCTCAAACGACTTACCGGCACAACTTGGGGACTCAAAGCACCCGTTGCTCTCAACACATACAAAGCTTTCCTTCGACCCATTCTCACATATGGTTTTCCGGCATGGATCTTCGCTTCTTCCTCATACTACCAGAAACTGGCTATTTTAGAAAGACATGCATTCCGCATTGCCTTCCGCATTTCTCTCCCCAGCCCAACCCGTGATTTATATTCCTTAATATCATTTCCTATACTGAACTACCATCTTGAAAGTCTCCGCTTAAAATTCATCACTCAACGCTACACTCATCACCATCCTCTTCTGTTTGAAACTATGCACCATCTTGCACTTCACTCATCACCTGCACGCTATCATAATACTCCACTTCATCTTCTCTTTACACTATATTGTTATACAGTACCTCCCGACCATCTCGATCTCCAGATCCTCGAAGACTATCGTTTGCATGTCCATCTTCCCCATCTTTTTCCATCCTATGCACAGTGATTCCATTTCACTAACAGGGTTCACCACGTCTCCATTAGCCTAGAGCTACCCCTAGGCAGAAGATAACCTCATTCGTCTTTCTAACAAACTTATGTTGTGTTGTGGCGCCAAGTGCACTTCACCTCATCACTCATTTTCATCAAGCTTTATATTTCTCTTTCTTTGCTTTTGTCTCTTGTATTAAATTTCTCACACTTGTTATATTCTGTTTTCTCCTCTAACTGATTATGAATATGTTTTCTATCTTGTCAATGTGTATGTGATTGTGATTATATATGAATGTGTTTCTCCATGTATTTCTGTATTATTAACCCTGTTGTATTTATGCTCATGTATATACCTTGTTTATGTTCCAGGATAACCGCCAATATGTTTATGATCGTAAAGATCATAAAGACCTTTCCACCAGAATGATGAAGATGATAATAAAGTTTAATAAATAAATAACAGCCCATAGCCCAACAACCAATCCTTCACTACCATAGTGATCCTCTCAAATCCCTTCCCTAAAAGAGGGTGTAGCCCTCTTAGAGGTTGCTAGCCCATGGCTAGCGTTAAAAAAAAAACTCTTAGTTCGTAGTGTAGCATTTTAATAGATAGATATTTTTAAATCACGTTCGACCCTACTAGTGATGGGCAAGATGATTCATTTCGGAGAATCGATTCATTTACTCTGATTCACTAAAATGATTCGATCATTTAATTCGTTCATATGAATTGGTTGTCAGCGCATACCCTTCGCGCAAGTGAATTGGTTGGGAATGATTCGCTCATTGAATCAGTTAGGTTTCCGCGCATTCCCTTCGCGCAAGTGAATTGGTTGGGAATGATTCGCTCATTGAATCAGTTAGGTTTCCGCGCATGCATTTTGCGCAGGAGAATTATTCGATCATACGAATCGTTAGTCTGCTGCAACTCAAATGAATTGCTTGTGACGAAATTCAATCTCTCTTTCTCTTGTCAACCACCTTTGCCATGTGACACGGGCAGCATTGCATTGGGGCCACAACAGCTCTGAAACGTGTTTCAAGCTTCATTGTCACTACGACGTTAGCATATGCCCTTCCTCCCTCGCATTCTTAATTGTTTCAGAAACTAGCATTTGCGTCTGAGCGGCCAAAACTTGAAAGTGTTGCAACCTTCATTTTTTATTGCCAAGTTCAATTTCCGAGAAAACATGCTTTGTTCAACGTGATCCATCAGAAGCCTGTATACCGTAAATCATATTTAGCCCTTTAAACCAGAACGTTATACAGAAAAGTTAAATTGATGCAAAAACTAGAATTTTATTAGGTAGCGCATTTTATTCGTTTCTGCGTAAATGATCTGCTTCTTGCTGCAAGCACCAAACATCTCCCATTACCTTTTTACTGATCGAAAAATTTCAAACTCAAGTGCCTCAGTATTGCACCATGACAAGCATGAAGTATACGTGGACCAGATATACTTCCATCGAGGTACGCATCGTTTACAGCGGGGGCCGCGGTGGCTCAGTGGTAGAGCGTTCACCTCTGGTGCTTGGGGTCCCGGGTTCGATCCCAGCCCCCGCCAAGTGAACTTTGTGGTGGACAAACACCGTGTGCGTGGGTTTTCTCGGGGTTCTCCCGTTTCCTCCCACTTTCTTCATTCCACCATTTCATTCATTACTCATCATCACCGTCTCCTTTAGCCTAACCGGCATAACCGTGGGACGTAAAACTCAAAGATTTCATTTCGTTTACAGCGAACGTTTAAAAAAAAAAACTAGTAGGCCATGCCCGTATTCACGGGGGTCAATGGGCCTCCCCCCTAAATTTTTACTGCTCCCCCTAGGATTTTCACGGTAGGCTTGCAAATGAATTATAGTGATGAACTATCATATGATTTGATCGCCACCCTAACTTCTACCGAGCCCTCCTAAAATTTTGAGCAGGCCCGTAATTTGGGAGGGCCACCGGCCAGGGGTCTTAATATCTCCTGTGGGCAACTGAAGCCCCCACGATTACCTTGAACTTCACCTGAAACTTTCAGTTGTTTCTTTAGATAAATATGTCTTAAAAATAACCAGTCAAGAATAAGAACGAAAAGGGTCAAGTTAATCGGGCTAGATACAGGCCTGATTTATGAACTTTCTCCGAGATAATTTTAGAACAACTGTCTTTCTATGTCTAGCTTTTATATATATAGGCCTATATATATATATATATATATATATATATATATATATATATATATATATATATATATATATATATATATATATATATATATATATATATATATATTGTATTGTTATGGATAGAGATATAGAACCCTAAGGTGGATGTGTAACTTTCATGTTTTTACTTGTGAATACTAATAGCACTATACGATAGTGTGCTCATTTCTGGTATGTAGCTTCTCACATTTTGTTATCCCGAGTCTTACGAACTCTGTAAAGGATAAACCGTGTTCGTGAACACTAGCGCAAATACTGGGGGGGATGAGGGGGACATATCCCCTCCAATCTTGGAACTGTGAGAGACTGTCCCCCAATAATCCGATTTGAAATGTGATTTTTAGGGAAATATGTGATGATTTGTGTCCGATTGCCACAAAGGAAAGTGAGATGAAATTGATGTCCCCCCAGAATAAGCCTCAAATCTGCACGCCTCCCAATGTTGAAGACAACTCTTCTACCTGATCCTCCGCAGGATTGTTTTTCAACTTCATAAATATTTTGAGCATCGCTAAACAAACAAAAAAAAAAAGTCTTATTTGTCCCCCCAATGTTCAAGACAGATTTGCGCCGCTGTTCATGAATATATATTTTCAGGAGGGAGGGAGCCGTAAGAATCGGAGATGTAAGTCGGGGATCCTGTCCCCGCGATTTAAAGTTCTTATTATTTATTAGGCCTACTGATTTGTTAAGTTACCCTGTTATTAATTTTGTCCATGTGAGATTTGTTCATATAAAATTTCAGATTAGAAGCAAATTTCTTTTCATGTTCTCCCATTTATAAAGTGCAAGTGATTTTCAAGAAGTAAAATTCATTTAATTAAAACGACTAAAATAGTTCCCAGTGTACAATACACAATATTTTGCACATGGCCAGATTAGGCTGGGCGCTTGAATGAAGAATAGCAAATACAACGTAAGCCACTGAAGTGATCACGAAATGGATCAATATATAATTATGATAATTACTAAAATTTTAGGTCTAATACGTCTTTGTTGAAATCGAAATATCTAGAAGATGGTGTTACTCACGAGACTAGAAATTTTTCATCTCGTCTCGATTTTTGTCTACAAAACGAGAGAAGAAGTACTGTATATTTTCAAATTCAAGACGAGACGAGAAACATGACATTTCGATAAACAAAAACGAGACGAGATGAGACATTTCTCAAGTATCGTCGACAATACTATTTCACTCAAATGTAAGACCTCGAACACTGTTTTAATGTTATATGATTCGTAATATAAAAACTATAAATTGATAAAGTGATTGCACGATCACAGTGAAGAGTATTTATGAAAGTTTAAGCAAACAAAAGTCATTACATATACACTGAGAAAAATCTGTTCTCCGGACAGCAGTATATTATACAAATATACGGAATCCTCTTGCTTACTTCAGAAATCAGTACGGAGCATACGTTGGCTACATAGACATTGCCGTTAGATGTTACATCATACCGTTGCAGGATGTCTGATATCTAACAGTCTTCCTTATATTACATACATAAATGTATGTTGCCTTCGTCAGCTATATGTTCCATTTGTGTGTGAGATCCTGACCGCCTATATTATTTCATATGGAAAGTACGTATAGATGGAACACTTATACAGAAAGTATTATAAAACATGCGTTTTCAGTTATATGTTTGCTGTACGTTAAGTCCAAAAACTACACGATTTACAAATGTAACATACGATTTTACGTACGCTACACACGTACAATTTTTTTCTCAGTGTACTTCACCAATAATTATGATTTAAGCCTTCGTGGACTTCTCATGACGCGGGAGGATTCTGATACTTTATAAATGAAATTAGGCCTAAGTAGAAAATCAAGGTATGAATTGTGTATATAAGTTACAAAACGAGACGACAGAAGATTTCTCAGAATCGAGACGAGACGAGAATTCGACAGCTTACGAGACCAGACGAGAAAGCCTAATTTTCCTCTCGTAGGTAACATTACTAGAAGACTGAGTTGTTTGTTTTAATTGTGTTACTGGTTTGTGATCCCCGAAAGGAGAGAGCCAGCCATTGATACCACAGGGGATCTCGGAGAGCCATATATATAAATCAATTCAAAGAATCCTGTTGTTGTGGATTCTGGAAAAGAAATCAAACTTCATCTTTTACAACTCCATAGAGAATAAAAATATCCCCTATCACTTGGGCTAATTTATTGGTTGAGGCCTCCAAAAACCTTCCCGCATAGATTTGTTACGGTACTGGGATACCCTTGTTCTTTCCCACTTTCCCATTTCGTCAATTCTCCCACATGCTCATTCCCATTAATATATGATCGGTCTCTTTCAGCATGTAGAGATTCATTTGATGTTAGACTGAATTTTTCCGATTTTTCATTCATTTCGAATACATTTATACTTACTTCCAAACTCTTAAAATGTTCTTACAGTTACAAGAAAGTGAAAGAAATTGTTGAGTACTTCAAAAGAAGTCCTCAAGCATATAAGAAACTGCAAAACTTGCAGAAGCAATTGGGCTATGAAGAACTCAAACTTAAGCAGGAAGTGAAGACTAGATGCAACTCAACATTCGAAATGTTTGAAAAGTTCCTTGCTCTGAAGGAACCAATTTTATCAGCTCTGGCACTGACAAATCCAACACTTAATCAAATTTCAGAAGACGAATGGGTGGTTTTACAAAAAGCATGTACTGTATTAAGATATTTTCAAGAAGTGACGACAGAAATGAGTGCCGAGAAAACAGTAAACATTTCTAAAGTTCCTTTCATGAAAAGAGCTTTATTGAGACATGTTCAAAAAATGACAAACGAGGATGATTTGCCTCCTCAAATTAAACGAATGCTTAAAGTTTTAAATGATCAGATGACCATGAGATTTGGAAATGTAGATTCAGAAATTGCCTACACTGAAAGTGCACTTTTGGACCCTCGATTTAAAAAACAGCCATTTAAATCTAAGCTTACTTTCCAGAGTACGTACAGAAGTATATCAGAAAGAGCAAGCAAGGTGGAAATTTCGAACCAAGAAGATGAGCCCATTCGGAAAAGACCTGTACCACCTTCATCTTCAATATGGGCGGACTTCGATGAAGAAGTTGGACAGCTTTTGAACGCTGAAAATCCAACTGCAGCTGGAATTATTGAGCTCGACAAGTACCTAGATGAGCCATTAATTATTCGTACAGATGATCCACTTGCGTGGTGGAAGAGAAAACAATTTGCATATCCGCGTCTTTTTCAAGTAATGAAGAGAAGATTAGCTATTCCGCCAAGTTCTGTTCCGTGTGAACGAGTGTTTTCGAAAACTGGACAAATACTTACTGAAATACGAAATAAATTGTCTTCTCAGAAAGTATCCATGCTCGTGTTTCTTCACGTAAATATGTAAAATCTGTGATGTACAGTGTAAATAGTGTTTCGTGTAAATATTTTAGTGCTGCTTAAATATACTGCTTAAATACTGAATCTATTTTAAGTTTAGTGTGGTGTTTCCAGTTATCATAGATATAAATGATAAGACGACTTCGTGTAGCAAGTGCACTTAAAAGTGATGAGAAATAAGCCTATTTTATATAGCGCACATTACCTTAATAATCGCTCAAGAGCATATTAAAACCAACAGTAAAATTACATTACACATGAGTGAGCAACACTGTCACTACTTGCGGATCCTGAGATAGCGAACAGTACAGAGATCGTGGCTTCCATCCTTTCAGTTTCCACGTCGTCAGTATATGTACACAGCATAGGGGGAGGATGGACGTCTAGCCTGAGGCTACCTTGTCCAATGACTATATTTGTTTATTTTGTGTGTATATATGACTCCTCATTGTATTGTGCGAAGCGGAACCCTGTTAAGATAGTGCGGTAGCATATGTTTCCTTCGTTTCTCTCTCTCTTCTCCCACAACCCTTGTTCTGCAAAAGCAACACTACCGATTCGCTCACAGCAATTTGATTCACAATTCTTACATTTCGATCTCAGCGAACAATTCAGTGAAAAGTAGAAATGATTCACTTGAAGAATCGATTCATTTCTGCAAAGAATCATAATTCATTTGATTCACAGCATGATTCGTTCATAATGATCGAATCGTTCATGATCGACACAACACTAGACCCTACTCATAGGAGCTAAATACGCGGTTCTAGTAAGTTGGAGTAGCATAATTATAGCAAACACCAAGCGTCTGTTACTGGCGGTCTTCGTGGCTAATTGTAGCAGCGCAATGGGCTAGTAATTATAATTGCTTTTGGTGTGGGTTCAAGCCAGGGCCAAAGAAAGTTTTTTTTTTTTACTTTATAGTTTATTTTTAAAATTTTCAAAACTTTTTTTTCATTAAAATAAGATAAAACTAATACTAAAAAATGATTCTGTTACGTGTGCAGTTTTGCTATACGAATCCACAGTATAAGTACAGTGGAGTCTCATTAATTGGAACTTGGATAATTCGAAATATTGGATAATTCGAACAAAGTCCATTCCCCTTGAAAACTGTATTGAAAACAATAGTAAAATATCGTGGATAAATCGAACTTTGAACCTATGTTTTGGATAATTCGAAGTAAATACAGTTGAAAATTTTTAATGTTGGACAGATGTAAACAGAGGAATACAGTTTTAACGTGTTTTCAGTTATCCAGATGCAGCCATAGAGAAGAGTAATACAAAAGATAAATAGACAATCTATGTAATGATAAAGAGGAAGATGAGTTGGGGAAGAAGTAAAGATAGAGAACGTGTGCCAATCTAATCTTGTTTCAGAATTGGTTGAAACTTTAAGATGAATTATTGATAAAATCAACCAAATGTTATTAATATCGTATTCCACGCATACATGAAATTCAGGATTTATTGACCGTACAAAAACAATTAAATTTGAGCAAATTAGGTTTACGACTTCTTAAAAGTGAGAACAGAATATTCAAATTGTTATTGGTGTTTAATTATTTGGGCTATTCAATGTATGTTGTAGTGTTGTACGTGAATATATTTTCCATTGTACACGTAGTTTGAATTATGTGGAGTCAATGTCGTTTGTTAGTTTGCGGTATTCGATCACACAAATAATAAGCTGCTTTAAAGGTAAAGTCTACACCATATGAATATGTTTTTGATGCACAGTACTTTGGTTTGTTTGTTATGTATGTGAAAATGAATGTTGTTGGATAATTCGAATTTTGGATAATTCGAAGTTTTTTCGTGTCCCCTTGGACTTCGAATTAAAAAGAGTCCACTGTAGTAGTAGGAGGAGGAGGAGGAGGTGGAAGAGGAGCGGGTTAGAAGCCCCGCAGGGCTCGTTTTGTTCCACCCTGACTACCATGATATAAATTTAACATCAAGTGCTTCTTCAATTTTCTTCTTCTTCAATTCCAACAAAGTGACAATTTTCTTTTAATACTGCTATAATACACGATACATACACCAGAAGGTTTGGACAATCACAAGCTGCAACCAATCAGAAACGTGTTTTTACTTTCTATGGCTAGGGTCGAGGGTGAAAATAATATGCTGTTCAGATGCTGTCTACAATGCAGTGAGCAGAGTGGGTACGTGCGTCAGAGTTGGTTCTAGTGAGTGATGCGTCACGGTGAGTGATATATATTTCCCCTTCCCCAAGTTGCTGGTCTGAATTTGGATTTAAACGGCCGGAAGTGTCACTGTTCATCTCAGAAACCCCGAACACTATCGATTCGACACTAATATCGCTCATTTTCAATAATTTTTATATACCTCCTCACTCCTCTAAGTTGTGGGGCTGAATTTGATTTAAACGGCATCGGAAGTGTCATTGTTCATTTCAGCGACCCCAAAAATTATGGATTCGATACTAATATCTGTCATTTTCCCCTCTCTCCTCCCTCAACTTGCACCTTGAAAGTGAAATGATAAAAACCAACCATCCCAAACCTCATCTATGTTGAAAATTTTATCGAGGTCGGTCTGATGATTCAAGAATTATTAAGTTAGAAACATAGTCACTTTCATTTTGGTTGTAATAGATAATCTCTCGCACTAGAAAACATGTATTTGTTTACATACAGGATTTTGTACCTAAAGTTTATATAAGTGTCTATATTAAAATATTAAATAATAGTAATTATACGAGTATGTTTTAGTGCATGAGTATTAGTGAAATTTGCCTACTGCTCTTTCTCTTAAGAAGTAATTTGGTTAAAATTAACAAAACTTCACCAGATCAAAGAGTATATTAAGAAATCAGTTTCATTCAAGAGACCTACTTGATGCAATAGAAACACTTAATGTAATGTTGGTAGGCTTGTATGTAACTGTAAAAGTTCTGTAATTAATGCACATCCACGAATAAACGACATAAGAGAAATAAACGCGGACTATTAATTGTCAACTAGCTGAACCTGCGCTCTCTACACAACTCATCATTCATATATGAGCATGAATCTCCTGGTCATTCCTCATATCTGTATATGTCCCTTTACAGATACAAGTAAAGGACCTTCATAAAAATCGGCAAGGGGTATTATGAAGGTTTTTTTTTTCAATATCTTGCACCGTTTGCAAGATTTGAGCCCACTTGTGGTTGGAATTTCTAATTCATATATGACCAGTGTTTTCTTTCTTTTTGCATCCATTATGTAATAAGTGAATAAGTTACACACACAGTTAATTATGTGAGTGATATACGGAGTTCATTGGGCAAAAAAATAAAAAAAAATAAGAATAACCTCTCCAAACAATGAAGATTCATCTTAGACTGGAGAAATGGTTATCCTTTGTTTTCTTATCATTTGGCCATGAAGCAAACACCTGAGAGATATACAACCCCTATATACAACTATGTGATGTTGGAATATACGGTGTATAACTCGTAGTGTATGATGCTTTACTTTTTCAAAAATTTCAGTATTTTCAGTGTACCACTAAAAATGTAATAAAGAACTAATGACCATGCTTTTTTAAAAAATATAAATTAGAACTGGAAAATTTACACAAAATTTGGAATCGACCAATGAAAACGACACGTTTCTAGCACTTGTGGGTTCAAGATCTCATTGCCAAAAGGACTGGAGACAAATATATAAACTTTTCTAAGGGGACAACCAAATAGCATAAATCTAGTATGTTAACATATAGATATTAACTGGAATAGTTTGATTTTCGGGTGCTATTTTTTAATATTCGCAATATTGAAATTTTTGAACTTATATTTTTCACGCGTTTGAAAAAAATATATCATTACTAGTAAAATTAACCTAATACAGACATTTTTTTATTTTTTTCAATTTTCCAATTTTTCCGGAAATAAATCGAAAAAGACGGTTTTTTACCAACAGGTTCAAAATTTCCGGAAATTTTACAACACTAGTTTAGACATACTTGTACTTTGCTCAACATTAAACTTTGATGTTAGTTCCGACGCAGTTCGCTGCTGTTCTGTTTTACCAGTCTGCCCAGCCTACGACGTCCGACATATGTAATGAGGTGGGGAGCGCCCAACATCTCGACGTTTGGACGTCGTTTCCCCTTGGTTTCGACACTTGTTGAAGACACTCACCACAGCACTCCTCGAACACCTGACAAGTCCTGTCGTTTCCGAAATTCTCGTGCCGAGTGTTTCTGAGTGAGTACTTTCTTCAAAACAATATTAAAAATTATAGAAAGATTTTCGAGACATTCGAGTCGAGTCGAGATTTTTACGAGCTGTCTCGATTCGACTCGTGTCCGACTCGAAGATTCGTGTCGAGAAATACGTTTGTCTCGGCCTCGACTAGAATTCGAGTCGAGTCGAGTCGAAATTCAAGACATGTCTCGACTCGTGCGCATCCCTAATGTGAATCTTAAAGCGATATTTTAAAATTTATTGTCTGGTATAGAATTCAATACCACACATGAAAATCCACAGGGGAGCAAGGGATCCGTAACCTTCTCTGCAATTGAAAAGAATTAAGAATTTACTGAGGTTGAGCAATATTTTCTTAATCTAATTACCAATTAGAGCTTATTTCCTTTATTTCTTTACGTTCCCAACTTCTGTTGCAAATAATATCCGTTATATGATGTTCCAAACCACTAAAGCATTTGTTTTTTCACTGAAATTATTGGAATACCGGAATGATATAGTACAAATCAGCTTCTGGGCTATTTTTTGTGTGTCCTTTTCTTTCCTCTATCCAAAGTTGAACCTTTTACAAGCTTCGTATGCTAAAAGGCCATAAATAATTTTAAAAAGTGAAGAAAAAGCTACAGAACTTGTCCTCTTTTTGTGAAAAATCCAGCGGATGTTGATGATACCAGCAATTTCCAATTTGCGTGTCCGTGTATGTTTTAATGAAAGTATCGGCTTGTAATCCGCAAGTAGTCTCAGCTAACAACTTCAAATGTTTAGGTTTGATGGTTGCTCTTGCTTTGATATTGATAATACGCGATTTCCAATCAATTTTTGAATCAAGCACGATAACTTCTAAATACTTTACACTATTGCCCTGATCTACCTGAAATCGCTAAACTTAAATGTCCAGTAGTGATGGGTTGCGTTGAATTCGACTTTGAGCCTTTGACACTTCAACAGATACTGTCTGTGTTTTACTATCATGATTTCAAACTTGCTGTGACTGTGCGAGGTAAAATAGAAATATATAGTATTTTACACTGTTGTAGTGATTACTTACAGTGTATCACAGCCAAGAAGAATGTCATCTGCAGGTAAAGGTCAAGGAGTCGGAAGAATTCTTCACTTACATAAAAAGTGTATAATAAAGAAAATAACCTTGAACCTTGGGGTACTCCTTGAAACTGAAATACTCAATACTGTCATTAATGGATGTTTATGCTATTCTGTCGTGAAAAAAAAATATATTTGAGTTAAATATAAGGCTCTGCTAATTAGATAAACTAAGTTTATAGACTAACCCACTATGACAGAACACATCTAAAGATTTGTCCAGGTAGACTAGTAGAAGACAAGGTGGCACTTACTTGTTAAATTAATTATGATTGAGAGACTGTACTTAGGACTAATCGATTATATACGTAGAAGGTTTCATCGAGCGCGAAACCCTGCTTGAAGATGATAAAAGTATTGAAATGGTTGTGAGCACATTTACGTACTACAATTCTTTGTAATATTTCTTCTAGTGTAAATATTAGCTGAATGGGACGAAGACCGTCAGTAATTTTTCCCTCTAAAGTTATTCCTTAAATTAGGATGTAAGAAAAAATTAGAACGAATTTGCCATTGAATAATCATATCCAGTATATTTCTCACATGGAGAATTATTGAACTTAATTTTAAAGTACAAGAGCATCATCCCTCCCAAATGGACGGGTTCCAGAAAGTTACGCATTCTCTCTAGGTACAGCAGGGGGGACAATAGTGAGGGAGAAAGCGGCAGAACGCGGTTCTCCCACTTCCAAAACTATCAATGGCACCCCTACGCTTCCTACAAACTTATAATGGGCAAAGATAGGCACGGAGGATGGCGTGACATCATGGCCCTACCTTTTCAGATTCACTTTTCCCCTGGGTATCAATAGGATTATTGAGGGGAAGTTTATCTTTTCGTATATTACGGTATCCGGGCTCGATCCGTGTATCTTCCTGATTGAGATTTTTGTCCCAGTGAAGGGCTTAGCCATTCTATTACGCACCTGGGTTCGATTCTTGTCTGTCCCTGTTCGGCAAAGCCATTCTATTACCGTACAGCATAGCGCTGCCCGGTACGCACCATCCTTAACCGGCCACCGCGGATAACTCTCTACTCTTCGCCCTCAAATAATATAGCTTTGCACTATTTTATTTGTGGGTTCAGAAAGTTCGTCCCCACGACAATCGTTTAAGGAAGGCGTGATACACCTCACCGTAATGGTCCAGATTCGGACGGAATCACCTGGGCGAAGACCTAAGGCGTGTTATGAAAAATAGATGAGAACATCACCCACTTTCATAGATTGCTCACAAGTGACATAACAATCATATTCTTACTTCGTCATGCGATCTAGAAAAGAGAAAACAAACAAATCTAAACATTAGAGTGCCATTTATTCAATAGTTAAACATACCTGTAACATATTGAGTATTTTGGATATATTGCCCCAATTACGTAGCAAGTTTGTAGATACGTTTTGAAATTATTTACAAGAACAGTTTTAGTTCGTCGTGGCGCCTGCTTTTGTGATCACATTTTAAGATGACACACTAAGAATCCGAAATAATCTTCTTGTAGAAATTGTCCTTTCTTCCAATTTTAAGAGTTTATGAAACAGTCTTTCCTGGCCGACGTAATAACAGCATTATGTTGCAGCTACTGTTGGAGAAAATATGTTATTCAGACATTTTCACTTTAGTCGGTAATCATGAGTCCATTACCTTCAAGTGCAACTTGCGAAGTCCTTTCTTTCACTCGTAATCTCGATCACGCCCCCTGTCGTTATATAATATTACTTGAGGCTGATTTACTTTGACAACGACTTACGTAAAAATCACCAAAACGTCCATATCAACAACACTATTTTTACTGATTGTTTTTACACAGTTTTGCGAATATCGATATTTCTTATAAAAGTATATTAATATTCATATTTTTCAAAGTATATTGGGGTCTAGGCTCGACTTTGTTCTAGAATTTTTGTCGAGTCATCGTTTGCACACACACACTTACATCGAAAACTAACTATTGCCTCTCCAACTCTCATTTCTTTCCTTTTCCTTTTCTTCTACCCTGTCTTTTAGCACCACCAGGCGGCAGCACGATCAATGAGAAACATATACCACACAAAGTGTACAAATTCAGATGAACGTCACATAATGCACTAATGCAAAATTTGCGTTTATACGAAAAATATTTTAAGCAAAAATTTGGTACAGTTACACGTAAAGCTTCAAATATTTTGTTGCTATAGATTTTTATAAGAAGAGAATTGACTGAAGAAGTCAAATGTAAGTTTCTTAGTTCAAAAACTAAGCACTAAGCTTCCCGTTCCTTATATCATTTTTTTGGATCAAAAGATCCAGTACATTTCAATCAAAATTTTTCTTGTACGCCTTATATCTGGAGAACTACATATATTGTAACCAAATCCAAACTATCACTTAACTCAGTATGATGTGTTTATTCCTAGAAAATACAAAAACTCGATTTAGGGGCCGTTCAAAATTTTTGTGGCCAATGATCCAAAAACTAATAATTGGCCCAAGATCGCAATTTTTTTATGCATTTTTTGGATCATTCCTAAAATTCTTCGCCAAGATCGCAATCTTTTGATCCATTTTTGGGATCATTCCTAAAATACTTGTTCTTTAAAAGAAAAAAACAAGGAGATAATGTGTGTACATCGTACGAATGTCATAATCATCTGATTCTGACCAAATTTAATATCAAGTGGGTCTTGACCTGTCTAATATGCATATGAAGTAATTTCTAATGCAGACCTATGTTCCCAAGATATTGGCTATCAAAGTTAAAGTGTGAACTTAGTCCGCCCTTACATCGTCATCTATTTTCATTAACATGTATGCTCCGGGCTATAGGGGTCACATATTGTGAACGTTACTAATTTGGGTCACCCACATTCTCGCAATTTGGCCACTTGCTCCATACTCATCATGCTAACGGTGTTACGAATGTCATAGATGAAGACCGTGCTTTGATTAAAGTATATTGTAATGCCCTACGTGGTATTGTGTACAAGCAACTCTTAACGCTTATGTTTATAAACACCACCACATGGTTTTACGAGAAGATACTACACATCACGTGGATTCACTACGATCTGCAGACGACAGACTTCTGGCTCCTCCCACGAAGCAGACGACGACAACGGAGCAGCAGCGCCATCGTTGTCTGGGAACCCTATAAATTTGATGGCCAACAGCGGACCTGTACCAGTTTTCTGGTGTTCCTCCTACTGTTTGCTTCGGAACATTAGGAGTAACCTAACTCCAGGCCTCTAGTCTGCTTCGGGACTCTTTGCTTTTCCTTTCTCCTGGCTTTCTCCGGGGCTTTGTGGTCACCTAACCAACCCACTGCTTGCCATGGAGCATTGGGAACCCTAACGCCACTCTGCCTAGCCTGCTTCGGGGCTTTGTGGAAATCCTGTCTGCGACCTCACGGTCAAAAGACTACCTATATCTAACCTTACAAACTTAGAGAAATTATCTTTATAGTATTTTTGTAAAATACTATTATGGTGGAATTTTATAATAAAAGCCGGTAGTGGGAGTCGATTCCGGACGCTCTTTTTATTCATGCTCTACCTACAACCTATTTGGGACAGAGTTTTACAATATTTTCAAACTGATATTACAGTAAATGCTTTGTTCCCCAATTCCGTTTTTCATCCTATATTCAAAATTATCAACTTCCTAATAATTAAATTGTTATTAGAAATGTATGTGTGCACGTCAAATTTATAGTACTCACCCCTTTGCTTCCGCGTTCGCGAATCGTGTGCAGATGTTCCTCCTGTAGTCCCAAATCCTTAATCCCGTCCTCTTTACTTTCACCCTCAACGAAGACTCCTACAAGTATCTTGTCCTTACCTTCAATAGTAATATTTTACCAGAATAGTGCACACTATTTTACACGCATTCCCCAAGTGAAGCCATCTCCCAAATGTCTTCATTATGGGCATTAGAGTAATTTGGGGGGATGTAACTGTAGGGGTGAAGTGAATAGAGATAAGGTTAATGATATGTGACAGCAAAGCATGATCGGCGCTGACCTTGCAAAATCCCTGTGTGTGCAGTATTGAGTATAAGGCTGACGAAAGAGGTAGTGTACAGAGAAAAGAAGTGAACTATTGAATACAGTGAGCACGGACAGTAAGGAAGGTGAGTAGATTTGTAGCCTTTTTGTTGCTATTGTAATATGGAACAGTAAGAAACTGGGGCAATTTTTTCGTGAAGTAATTGTATTGTACCCAATACTTCCACAGCAGCATGAGGCGATTATTAGGTACGCATGTATATAGATATGCCTCAATATATTGCGAACACAAAATTACAAAATAAATTTTGAGAAAAGACGACGAGACGGGGTGAAGCGACTAACATATTTTGGAGTGATGTGAATAGTCCTGTTAATCATTCCATATTGTGTGTATGTACGCCCCTCCGAATATTAACATATACCGAACACTGGCCCCCGGAACATCTTTTCTATATAAAAAAACACTGCTCCAAACCACAGTCTCGTATCGGAGAAAACTGGGTTAGAGACCTATTGGGGACTCAAATATTGTGTACTTTCTTGTAAGGTCAGACTACTAAATGGCCCCCGAGACAGTACTTTGGACACAATCTCGGATTCGTATATCTATTTGCTTCTCAAGTATTTCTACAACAATAGCTTATGTACCTCTACATCATGTAGATGTTCTTCGTTATCTGTATACTCATTATATAGCAGTCTGTATCTTGTTATTTACATTATGTTGAGGACACTTCTCACCACTTCACCCCATTATATATATTCACTTCACCTCCATGTGTGGGGTGAAGTGAATAATTTATCTTGTATGATTCATTTCTTTTTGTGTACGTTACTTCGGGCAAGATATGAACCATACTTGTTTTTGAGAATGCAGGTCTGTCGTATTCATACATAATTGTCAATCAGCCGTGCAGCCATTTCTGTTTTTTTTTCTTTTTTACTTTTTGTTTATTGTGTTCACTTCCCCCGAATTACTCTATTCTCAAATTTGTAAAGGACATTCACTTACGTTCAATGTGGCCTGGAAGAGCACAGATCTTTCAACATCCAGTTCCGTCAAAATGTTTAAATTGTTATGGACTCTGTTTCGATCCCAGGTCTCGCCAAATGAGCTTTGTGATTAACAAACACCATGTGCTTGCGTTATGTCAGGGTCCTCCAGTTTCCTAATTCCATAATTTTGTTTATTATCATATATATCTTACATTCGGGGCAAAATCGTAGGAAATTAAACAGGTGTCTTTTGCGGTAACCCTTAAAATACGTATTCGTCTTCTGCTGTAGATTCCACATCAACTTAGAAAATATTACTCCTTTATCCTCTAAAGACCTAATTTCGTCTATATCTTGGCACATCATTAAAATCAGCATTTACAAAATCTTCTCTCGAATTTCTACTTTCTCTTCCCAGTCTACTACTAAACACCCTGGGATTCATCGTACATTTTACACTGCTCTTAAGACTATACTTCAAGCTCTAGAAACATGACCTACACGATTTCCTTTTCAAGATCGGAACAAGTGTTGCAAACTTTACCTTCACTTTCAATATGGTACTGAATACCTCCATTCACTTAATACTCTAATAGATCTTGCGTAGTTATAGAGAAGGCGTAACCTTAACTGGGGCCTGGGCCAAGTGAAATTCATCGAGACCAGATTTCGAAAACAATTTGAGTGCACCTTGATACTATTTGCCAGAATTCTTATTTTTCATTATCACACCTCTCACCACATGAAAGTTAGTAGTCAGATTTTGCAGAACATTTATTTTTATGTAGACCTATATTTTTCTCTTTTTTGCACTTTTGTTCTATTTTATTATTTTTGAATTTTTATGGTGCAGTATGCATAAATGACTATTCAGTGCTATTATATGAGGTAATATTTCCAACTACCGTACCACTATCTCGCTAGCCTGTGTGCGCATAATATGTATTTATTTTTTGAATATTTGAATGTTTTCTTTTTTAATTATTGTACTTTTATGGAATCTAAGTGCAGTTAATATGATCTGCATAAATAACTGTTCAGTATATATTGCTAAATGGGGTATTATTTCCTAGTACTATACTACTATCTCGCTATCCTGTTCTTGCCTTAACATTTAGGGGGAGAAAACCTTTCGTGCTTTGCTAAATGTGAAAATTTCAATTATAAACTGAAAATCAAAAGTCGATACAGTTTCACACTCGATGGAAAGAACACCCAGATTTGCAAGTTTTCCCTGGCTTGTAGTGGAACGCAAGTACGATGTTATGTGTTTCACTTTACCGTAGGATCCCTGCAGAATAATGTCTCCAATAGTCCTAATATAATTCCACTCTGTCTAAATCATTCGAATTCAGTAATGTCAAATCGAATAACATGTTTTCAGTCTTTCTTCACTTGTATCTGATTGCTGTTGGACGAAGTCGGCAGTGGGACAGAGAAATTCAAACATATCACTTAGGTCTTGCATCTGGGAAAAAAAATTACATTTTAATTCAAATTTCATCTAGCACTTCATATGATAGAGTGCTTTATTTCGGCTTATGCAGTAAAAGGTTGATCACTTGCTTTCTGTCCAGATATGGATCATGTTCTTCTGCAGCGTGCTCCCACTGCCACGTTCCATTCTCTTCACTTCTCTTCTGCTATATATATGACGTACTACAGCATCTTGTGTCTTCAATTATCAATTGTGCTCACATTATGCACCCCAACTGAATACAGAGTAAAAGCGTGGTTAGAACTCATCCGTGGATTGAGACAGTTTTGGATCCGATTAATATATTGGAGTATTTCAGTACAGAAATAAAGGAAAGCAATGAAGTTCTATAAATGGATGTATGAAAGAAAACATGCGTCTTCTCACATATGAAGTTTTACAGTCTAGATTTCACGCAGTTCATTTAGTGCATGAATAGCCTAATCCGCTAGCTTCTGTTTTGAACTCCATCGAGTATCACTTTCGCTTTTCAGACCAATTTTGATGTACTTTGAAGAATACTCCACCGATGAGTAATCTAGAAATCACAAAAGAGCATTCTATTGTTCCGAAGAAAGTGACTGCTAGAATGTTAACGTACGCAGCGTGTAAGCCAACAAAATTCGAAGAATGATGGTTGCAGTGAACGAATACGGCACCAGAATTAGCATTCCGAATCAAAATTTGAATTCCAGAATGTTGACCGGCCACTGTAGCCTGGTTGTCAAACGCTTGTCCTCTGTAATCATGAATTTCAATTTCATCATGCTGAAGTTTGTTCTATATGTTAGCAGAAATGCTATCAGCAGTCTTCTCCTCAGTAGTAATGAAATCAAGAAATGTTTCCCGAATTTGAACTCTCCACTAATCGAATAATTTGCGACAACTGTTCCATATGCAAACAACTAGGAATTTAATCAAATATAGTACTGAAGTAATTCGCACTTTCCTCGGATTCAAGTGCGTGCTAGCGAACTTTTTTCTCCAAGCAGGTTTATAAGTTCATTTTGAATATCATGAGAAAATAAGACAGCAAGAAAAGAGAAAAATAATACTTTAAAAACAAGTAGCAAATTAGACAATAAATATTATATTAAGGACTTAATTATCCATGAAATATATATCTATTCTATGTGTGTGTTCACAGTACAAAGAGCAGATAGTAAGACTGACATCCAAGATCCAATCACCAAATCAGGGAATGGATGCGTGGAGACGAGGATGGAACAGGAAATCGAGATTATTCGGAGCTGCGACGAATGACTCGTTATGCAAAATGGCCAACTTCTTGCTCTCTCGCTAAATTCAACGCATGATCATGGTTATTGATGTTATGAAGAGTCTTCCTCTTAGTCGAACGCACAATTAAGTCCTGAAACAAAGAGAATCATTGCATCACTAACCACCATCAAGATGCCCCATTTATTAATGATCAACTGCTAAGCTACAGGTGGGGCCCCTCAGAAGTCGAAGCCCGAGGCGGGAACATCGCTGGCCAAAATGGCCTCCCTACGCTGGCCAATGCGTAGTTGCACTTATACAGGGTGTTCATTTATTATGTAGCCAAAATTCACTGGTGAAATCCTCACACCTAAACAAATAAAAAAGAAGTCCACATAAACATAGGACGAAAAGCGCGTTGTTTCAAAGTTACGGGATGCCGAAATCGAGAAAATTGTAACTTCGAGTTTGCCTAGCTTGAAAACTATGAGAGATATCAACGGCGGTTAAAGACATCTTAGAGGAACTAGTACGTTGTCTATCTAAATAACAATGTTTCAGAGTTGAGACATATCGGCGCAACGGATTTTATAAAGGGAGCTGTGGTATAGGTTCCACTCTTCCTCCCCTCTCTCTAAAATCATATGCACCGGTAAAACTCAACTTTGAAACATGGTTATTTAGACAGTGTACTATTTCATCTAATAGTTCTTTAACTGCCGTTGATATCTCTCATAGTTTTCAAGCTAGGCAGCCTCAAAGTTACAATTTTCTAGATTTCGGTATCCCGTAACTTTGAAACAACGCGGTTTTCGCCCTATGTTCATATTCACTTTTTTATTGTTTAGGTGTGAGGATTTCACCAGTGAATTTTGGCTATATAATAAATGAACACCCTGTATATCTTACGATTGGTTCAAATTTTGTTCACATTTTCACCCTAATCCCATTCCTTTACACTGGTTCAAATTCCCCTTACGCTGTCTACTTCTAATAATCACTGTATCCAACAATTTATGCCTGATAACTACAGTGATTGTTCCATTGGGATCCAGAAATTTCTTACTTATATTATTTTCCCTTTGCTGTTTCGACATTCTTATATCCATTATCAAACAATTCAAATAATTTAGAATACTTTCTTAAATATGTACTAGGTTCCTTCTCATTTCCATTTCTTTCCATCTCACCTTCATCCATGCCCATCCATGGTTTGGACAACCCTTCCCAATGATTATCATCACCTGGGTTTCTGGGTTGTGATCCTAATTGTAAACACCTGTTTGGGGAAGTACAATCATTAACACAACAGGCTCTGAATTATATGTTGCTTACTATTACTTCCTGTTGTCTCCTTACAAGGAACGTATGCGAACCGTGACAGCTAGATATTTATGAAAATTGGTACATTGACTAATTGTGGATCGCTAATCATCGTGATGATAGTCACTCCGTGCGGAAATGCCTTGTTTACTCGTTACGTATAATACATATACCAGGCAGTGACCGGATGTGACCAGGCACAAAATTACCTCCCCAAAATATGTTAAATCGCTTATATGCGTGATTTGTCCAAACTTTAAAACTCTAAACCAAACTTTAATTTGTTTGGTTCAGTCTAAACCAAACTTTAAAAAGTATCAAAAAATAACCCTGGGGTGGGTGCGAACCACCAACCTTATGATTAGTAAATGTGTGCTCTTCCGATTTCACCACTGGAGGAAACCTTGCTTGTAAAGGTATAAATCGTTGGGTTTTTTTTCTAATTTGCTCGATCAGAGTGCTCCTTCAACCGTTGTATATTCAACGATAACTCTTTGGGATAAAATAAAATGCATTCGCCATGTAATTTTATAACAAGATGACGTGCATCTATTTACTTTATTTCATAGTTCTCCCATATTCACTTTCTATGATCGGCGACAGTTGCCCTCTAAATTCATAAAATTATACGCACTTATCTCAAGACTTATAACTTCATTATGTAGAGGCAAGAGTTACTCTTGATCCCTAGAGCTTACTTTAGGAACAATTCATCAGGGGGAAAAAATATACTGAATAATAATAACCGCATGCACATGACTGGTAATAGTTCGTGTTGGTCCCTTCGCGATTCTCTGCGACGAATCGAAGGAGCGCGGACCAAAATGAAGTCCTCGCTGCTGCGTGGTGGTAACTTCAACACCGCGACTCTAGATATCTGAAAGTCTGTCCCTGCCGCCAGTGACAAATTAACGGAGATCCTTCGACGCGTCGCTATATTGACTATCGACATTTACCGGCAAGTGGGCCACTAGGTGTTGGCGGTGTTAACGGTATGAGGAATCTACAATCGAAATCTCAATGCAAATCCGAGAGGAACTCTTTCATTCCAATACCAACACTGACGCATAAACAGTACCTCATAGTGTTCCTTCAATAACAATCAGTGGTTTGGTATACAAATACTAATCATCTACGCCAATACTACTGCAGCCTCATCCTTGAGAGAGACGACGTAATGGCACCGATCCTGACAGCCTGAGAGCTAACTACAAGACCTGTAACGTGGGTTCCTGTCACCACGGCATGGCGGTCCTCAGGTTGAAGGCCTCTAGATATAGAGGTTAGCTGCGAGTATACTGAATAAGCAGTCGTGGACAGACGACAAGGAGTGGTCCTCCAGCTTGGAGGTTTGTGTAAGGCTAACAACCTTATCCTATATAAAAAAGGCACTTGTTCAGAAACATTCACAGAAGCCTCGGACAAGGACTGATAACTTGGCACGATCTCAGCAAAAGAAAATGACATGAGATTTGGAACATGGAATATTAGAAGTCTTTATAGGACAGTTAAAATCCGTAGTGAGTTAGAGAAATACAGGATGGACGTAGTAGGAGTTTAGGAAGTTAGGTGGGAAGTAAATGGATCTGTGAATTCCGGAAATTTTACGTTCTTTTACGGGGAAGGAAATAAAAAGCACTAATTAGGAACAGGGTTTTTCGTTCACAAACGAATATTACCAGCAATTAAGCGGGTTGAATTTGTTACTGACAGACTTTCTATTATTACTCTTAAGGGTCGGTGGTGTGATATTATTGTTTTAAATATATATGCCCCAACACAAGATAAGGGTGACGATATAGAAGACAGTTTTTACGAAGAAGTGGAACGAATATTTGACCAACTCTCGCGATACCATATAAAAATTCTATTAGGGGATTTCAACGCGAAGGTAGGACGAGAGGATATTTTCAAACCGATTATAGGAAACGAAAGTTTGCATAAGGAAAGTAATGGCAACGGTGTTAGACTCGTGAACTTTGCAACATCCAAAAACCTAATCGTGAAGAGTACGAAATTCCCACATCGCGACGTTCATAAATACACTTGGACATCACCAGACGGGAAAACACATAATCAAATTGATCACGTTTTAGTAGCTAGAAGACAGTCTAGCATAATTGATGTCCGGTCGTTTAGAGGGGCTGATTGTGACACTGATCACTACCTGGTAGCAGTGATAATAAGAGAGAGATTATCGTTGAATAAAGGTAATATTCATTGTCCGAAAACGGAGAGATTTAATTTAAAGAAATTAGATGAGACGCAGGTAAGAGGGGATTACCAGATTGAAATTACGAATAGATTTTCGGTTTTAGAAGATTCGGAGTGCACTAGTGTTGAGGATACTTGGACTGAAATTAGAGATAGCATTAAAATTTCAGAAAAAAAAATGGGACACGCGGAAATACGTAGGAGCAAACCATAGTTCAATCAGGAATGCATTAAACTAGCAGACAAGAGAAAACAGGCAAAATTACGTTGGCTACAAAATCCGAATGAAATAACTACACAAAATTTCGTAGACATCAGGAGGAAAACTTCCAAAACTTTTAGAACGATGAAACGCGATTGTTTGAAAGCTAAAATTAAGGAACCTGAAGATAATATTAAAAATAAAAACATTCGGGACATGTATAAAGGGATCAATGAATTTAAGAAAGGCTATCAACATCGTGCTTATATATTAAAGAAACTGACGAAACAGTTATCACTGATACGGATAGCATCTTAAATAGATGGAATGATTTCTTTGACGATTTGCTGAACGCACAGCCAAAAATTAATGTGCGTGGAGGAAAGGAGATACACACCGCAGAACCGTATATTCCACAACCCAACCGAATAGAAATAGAAACCGCTATAAAGAAATTAAAGAAACACAAATCTCTGAGTGTAGATTAAATTCCGGCTGAGTTAATTTTAGTTGGAGGCGAAAAATTGTGGAACAAGATTCACAAACTCATTCTCCTTATCTGGAACAAGGAAGAATTGCCACAAGAGTGGAAAGAATCAATCATTGTTCCAATTCACAAGCAAGGCGACAAAACCGAATACAATACTCCGGTACAACTATTTATTGATTTTGGAAAGGCTTAAGACTCGGTTAGGAGAGAAACATTATACAACGTTCTTACAGAACTTGGAATACCGAGAAAGCTAATTAAATTAATTAAGATATATTTAAATGAATCCCAAAGTAAAGTCCGGGTAGGAAAATTTTTATCCACGAGCTTTCACGTCGAAAATGGCCTGAAACAAGGAGATGCGTTGTCGCCATTATTGTTCAACTTTTTTCTGGAATACGCTATAAAAAAATCAAAGATAGCAACCAGGGTCTAGAGTTGAACAGTATTTACCAGGTTATGGCATATGCTTATTATGTAAATTTAATAGGGGATGATAGGAGAACAATAGAAAGAAATACAGAGAAATGCAGAGAAAACTAAATACATGGAAGTCCGTCGGGACCGTAATACGGCAAATTATGGATGCGTTAAAATATTAAGTAATACTTTTGACAAAGTGGACACTTTTAAATATCTAGGATCAATATTAACAAACGAAAATCATATTCACGAAGAAATTAAATGTCGACTAAAAGCAGGGAATTCGTGTTATTATTCAGTTCAAAATCTCTTGTCGTCACAAATTCTGTCGAGGAATTTGAAGCTTAAAATATATAAAACGATAATCATGCCTGTAGTTATGTATGGTTGCGAAACATGGTCGCTTACTCTGAAGGAAGAACATGGACTGAAAGTATTTGAGAACAAGATCCTGAGATCCAAGACCCAAGAGGAGCGGAAATGGGAAATGGTGGAAATTTCATAACGACGAACTACATAATCTACACGGTTTACCAAAAAATGTTAGGATCATCAAGTCTAGGAGGCTTAAATGGACAGGTCATGTAGCTAGGACGGAAGAAAGTAGAAACGTTTTCAAAGTCTTGACTGGAAAACCAATCGGAAAACGACCATTAGGAAGACCTAGGCGCAGATGAGAGGACAATATTAAGATGTATCTCGCAGAAATAGGAATACAAAGTAGAAACTGGATCCAGTTGGCTAAGGATAGAAGTTGGTGGAGAGCTTTTGTGAACGCGACATTGAACCTCCGGGTTCCATGGGCCATAGAGTTAGTTAGTTTAGTTAGTTAGTTACTAACTACAAAAAACTCACTCCAGTTTACTTCATCATCTGCACGTCCCTTCTGTGATTCGGTGTTAGAGTGTTTACAGTTTTCGTATTAGTGGTCTCTAATGCCTATTAACGGAGTCGATCGCTTTGCACCAGTGACATCTCCTCTACCTAAATAAAAAAAAATCTCCAGATTACTTTTTACCTCCATCACGGAACGTAATATCGTTTCCAGGTGCTGAAGATAAATGACAACATTAAGCAGACGACAAGTGTCAACATCTGACAGATGACCCCGAAGGAGGACTATAATAGGGCACTCACAAAGAAGGTCGAGAAGGAGACTTGCTATAAAAGAAGTTGTAACACGTTGGACGGTATCAGTCTGTCTAGATTGACCATTTCTCTCCTCTCGTGGCTACTCTGGATCCTGAGAATCTCCTTTACCTCTCTTGGCAGCACTGTATCCTGAGAGGCACCCAAGCCTATCTCTTGGCTTCACTGGGTCCTGAGATTCCTGTGTATGATTATCCCACCTTAATGTTGGACTTTGCAGTTTTCTCCCTTTCCATATTCCTTTGTAGCTTCTACTTTCCGTAATGTTTGTTTCGAATTTTAATAATTAAGTATCTTGTTTCCCTTCTGATACATGATATTTATATTGTTAGGGCCAGTTATTTAGCTGGAAATAAATATTTACCGGAACGGCTATAAAGCACAATTTGTTACTGAACTACAGAATATCTAAGGTAAATATTTTCCGGAAGGTCGTTCCTATGCGTTATAGTCCAATTAAACTACTGGTGACGGCTCCAAATGTCGTGACCTTTTACTATCCTTTCCTTTGGCTTCTACGATCTTCTCCTTAAAAACTTCACTTAAAATTTACTTTCTCCAGTTAGCTGGCGTATACGTAGTTCATGCAGTTTTCTATCATTCATCACAGCAAGCTTATGCTATCATCTGTATCTTTATTGATTCTAAATCTCTTCATGGAAGTTTGAAACCTATCCTCTGGTTTTCTAAAATGACTTAGTTAAAGAAAATGGTCACAAGATTCTTTCTAATGGGAGCAAAAGACCGACACACAAACGAAATCGCGAATATGCACACCTTGAGCCACAGATTTTTTCATGTAAAACCATCATTTACACACTTGCATAATTCTATTACCTTCTGTAAATATATTGATTTAAATACTGTAGTCTGTGAATAAGCAAATCTAATATATTTTGATATACATTTCGAGAAACCGAACACCTATCGAAAATCCAGAGGATTGCAATTGTCCTTATTTCCTTTGCCCTCTCCTGCGGGAGTACATAGATTGGTCACTTTAGAGATTAGTTGGCCAACATACATCTCTTCTCCGTCTTATTTTTATTCTGTAGAGTCAGGTAGGGATCGTAGGTAATAAATCAACAAACCTTTTTGGAGATTTGATAAATGGCCACCTTTAAACATCCCTCTTTTTTTTAACCGCAAAATGTTTCCCTTTTCATACGTCCGAATCCTCTAAAGTGACTTGTATGGTCAAAGAAAGCTTGAGAAAGACCATCCAAGACTTCAAATTTATACGTTCAAAGGAGCATTATTCAAGACACTTGAAGGACAACCTCGAATAAATTTAAAACTGGTTGTACACGAACATAGAAGTAATGAATCGTCTTTTATGTACTTATTGATAAGTAGAAATCTTTTTTAAAAAAAGTGATCGAAAATATATAAACAGCTGAAAACGAAACTCTTTGATTTAGTTCAGAGTTGCGCTGTCGCTCTATCTACGACGCCAATGTTGTTGTTCTGTCTTTTCCAGTAATGAACTTGGGTGCGCTGATTGACTATTGAATATTCTTGATATGGATTTTTCTTTTAGGATAGAGCCAAAACAAAATCTCTTGGACAAACCTACTGAATTTAAGACAGAAATGATGTACCATGGGCGCCCGAAGAAAATTTTCGAGGGACCAGCTTTCTGGTGGCTATTTTAATCTGGTATTTTATATACTTAGTTTGCTATATTACGTATACATTTTCGTGAGCCGGGAGGGGCCGGGCCTCTGCCCTCCTTCGGGCGCCCATGATCAGTACTGACGTCATTTCCATTAAATAGTTTTGGGCAACAGTCTTGTTCAAACCTTCTTTGACCACACACGAACGATTAAGTCCTACTAGCCCTTGATATTGGCATCACCATATTTCTTTTACTACCCTCATTCGTTTATTTCTACATCTTTCTCCACCTACCAAATCTGTTTATTATCGTAACTTTCTTGCATGTTGTCCTTACTGTCCCGTTTCTAACGTCTGCAAACGTCCTTCTCCCCGCTGTGAAAGTGGTATAGTCCTCGGCACTGGTAACCTGAAGAACCTTATTCCTCACCAGAAATTGCGCAACCAAATCCTTAATACGACGCTAATCACACATAAAATTGTTTCCCAAATGGTCATTTGTTGTTGTAATCTTCTATGTTTCACATGGTAGTGGCCAATTTAACTTAGATTCTATTCTTGTACACCACCGATTTCTCTTCTATAATTTTTCATATTTTATTTATCGAAAAGTAAAATGTTTTCCTATAACTACCAGCTTCTACACTTTTCAATTTCTAGTATCTCTCTCTCTTGTGTTACGAAATACTTTGCTCATTCATATTCATATTCATTTTATTTCGTCTTTATGATCATACATATTGCACGAATTCGTGCTCAATTTTATTAATGTGTTGTTTTCCATTCAGTTACTGCTACTGCCTCTCTAAATTACAGGAAAGTTTGTCTTCAATCGTGTGATAATATCTTGATTATCACTCATCATATATACAGAAGAAGAAGAAGAAGAAGAAGAGAAAAAAGAAGTTAGTAGTTTCTGTGTGATCAAAATGTGCAGCGGGTGAAGTTGTTAAGAAACTAGATAAAATCTGTGAAAAATTATACATAAGCGAAGTATGTGTTATTTTTTAAGATTGTGTTGAATAATACGAAAAACAAACATGTTGGTGTTATTCGAGACTTCGGCTGGTTATGCCATTTTTAAGCTTCTGGATGAAGAGAAGCTACGGGAAGTGGACAATTTGTATAAGGACTTCGAAACACCAGAAACTGCGAGTCAAGTTGTAAAATTGAGACATTTCCAAAAATTCTACGACACCACGGAAGCACTCGCAGCAACTACAGCGGCCATTGAAGGCAAAATATCCAAGGTTCTGAAGAAAGTACTAAGAAAGCATGTCGCACAGGAAGCACACGAGCAGCTATTGGTGGCCGATGCTAAACTTGGGAATGCAATTAAAGATAAGTTCAATCTTTCGTGTGTTACCAACACAGCCGTACAGGAGTTAATGCGCTGTATTCGACTGCAGTTGGACAATCTTGTGTCTGGTCTATCGCATAAAGAAATGACTGCCATGGCTCTCGGGTTGTCACACAGTTTGTCGCGTTATAAGTTGAAGTTTACTCCTGACAAAATCGATACAATGGTTATCCAGGCCATAAGGCTGCTTGATGATGTGGACAAAGAGCTTAATAATTATGTGATGCGATGTAGAGAATGGTACGGATGGCATTTCCCAGAACTGGGAAAGTTGATTACTGATCATCTTACGTACGTGAAAGTGGTGAAGCTTATAGGTGACAGGGAAAGTGCAGCCAATACGGACTTAAGTGATCTCCTCCCCGAAGACCTGGAAGAAAAAGTCAAAGAAGAGGCGGAAATTTCAATGGGGACAGAGATCGCTGAGGATGATATCATGGCTATCAGAGGTTTATGCGATCAGGTAATTAAGTGGACAGGATTCCGTATCCGGCTTACTAATTATATTCAGTCCAGAATGATGGTAATCGCGCCAAACTTGTCAGTTCTTGTCGGTGAGCTAGTTGGAGCACGATTGTTGTCCCATGCAGGTTCTCTAATCAACTTAGCCAAACACCCAGCATCTACAGTTCAGATCCTGGGGGCTGAGAAGGCTTTATTCCGAGCCTTGAAATCAAAACATGATACCCCCAAGTACGGTCTTATCTACCATGCTAATTTGGTTAGTCAGACAAGCGTACGCAATAAAGGAAAGGCGTCTCGTATGTTGGCGTCAAAAGCAGCTCTTGCCACTAGGGTAGATGCCCTAGGTGAGCATGTAACGATGGATCTTGGAATAAAACATCGAGAGAAGCTTGTGGCAAGACTAGCCACTTTGGAAGCGGATGCTTTGAGACGAATCAGTGGAACAGCCAAAGTTAAAGCCAAATTTGAAAAATATTATGTTACGAGTGAAGTAATCCAGTACCCAACTGCAGGAGACTCTTCAATTCCTAATGAAAGTAAGAAAAAGTGGTCGCCGGAGGAGTCGAAACAAAAGATGTTACCGATAATCGAAGAGATGGGAGAAGGAAAGTACTGGAAAACTCCCTCTGGAACAAGTGAACTATCACACAGGAAACATAAGAAGAAACACGTATCAGAAGCACAAAAGGAAAAGGTTGCTGAAGATATCCCAGAAGAAGCTTTGAAAAAGGAAAAGAAGGTAAAGCATGAAATTAAGGAGGAAGGAAAGGACCCTGAACAGGTTGAAGATGTAACAGGCGAACCATCATACAAAAAACATAAGAAGAAACGCAAGTCAGAAGCAGAAGAGGAAGAGATTGCTGAAGGTATTCCAGAGGAAGCTTTGAAAAAGGAAAAGAAGGTAAAGCAAGAAATTAAGGAGGAAGGAAAGGACCCTGAACAGATTGAAGATGTAACAGGCGAACCATCATACAAAAAACATAAGAAGAAACGCAAGTCAGAAGCAGAAGAGGAAGAGATTGCTGAAGGTATTCCAGAGGAAGCTTTGAAAAAGGAAAAGAAGGTAAAGCAAGAAATTAAGGAGGAAGGAAAGGACCCTGAACAGATTGAAGATGTAACAGGCGAACCATCATACAAAAAACATAAGAAGAAACGCAAGTCAGAAGCAGAAGAGGAAGAGATTGCTGAAGGTATTCCAGAAGAAGCCTTGAAAAAGAAGAAGATAAAGCAAGAAATTAAGCAGGAAGGAAAGGACCCTGAACAGGTTGAAGATGTAACAGGCGAACCATCACATAAAAAACATAAGAAACGCATGTCAGAAGCAGCAGAGGAAGAGATTGTTGAAGGTATTCCAGAAGCCTTGAAAAAGAAAAAGAAGATAAAGCAAGAAATTAAGGAGGAAGGAAAGGAACCTAAACAACATGAAGATGTAACAGGCGAACCATCACATAAAAAACGTAAGAAGAAACGCATGTCAGGAGTACAAGAGGAAGAAATTGTTGAAGGTATTCCAGAAGAAGCTTTGAAAAAGAAAAAGAAGACAGTAAAGCAAGGAATTGAGAAGAAACAAGAACAAGTTGAAGTTGTAACAGAAGCCCCCCAAAAGAAGATAAAACACCACGAAAGTGAAGAGTATAAGGAGCAGCTAGAACATGGTGATGAAGAAGAAACAAGCGTATCTAAGAAAAAAACGCATGAAGAACCGGAGGAGATACATCTGATGCCTCGAACTAAATCTAAGAAGAAAAAAATGGTTTTGGCGACATTTGTTGATGTGAAGATGGACCCAGAGAAAGAAATTCCTCGAAGTCCAGAAGAAGGTAAAAAGAAAAAGAAAAGGAAGTCAAGGGAATTAGAGGCTTCCACTTCAGCATTTGAGGAATCTTTTGCAGGTTTCGCCATCGAAGCAGACGAATGTGAAACGAAAAAGAAGAAAAAGAGAACATTTCAGAAAGACTAGAGAAAACTAAGAACTGTATTTTTGTTGTACAGTGCCAGAGATGCTCATTTCTTGCAGGAACTGTGTGTCAAGGTGCTTGTGACGCAAGTATGTCATGTCTATAAAACGTAAGTGTCCTGTGTATTCAAACAGAAATGTATCTTTTAAGTTTTACAAATTTTAAAAAAGGAACGAGCTTGTACATCTTGTACCATAAGAAAATGTTTCAGGATTTTGTAGAAACATAGAGAATTATAAATGGTGCAAATTTTAATAGAGTTCCACAAAATATAACCGAATGCAATACACTTTTGTGCTTTTTTCAGTTTTCAAAGTGGTCCGGCGATACGGCAATTATATATACAAACTTGACTCATACTAGCTTTAAAAATCATATTCTATAGGTAATGGTGCATTCCCCGGTGCAGGTTAATTTTAGGTGTGCGTATATATACTTTTTTTTTTTTTTTTTTTTTTTTTTTTGTAAAATTTGATTTATCTACCTTTCTAAGAATGCCACCATGCAGATTTAGCCTAAGGTTCCGCTGATGGACCCCACGATTGGAGGAACATAAAGCTGTTTTATATGTTATGGGTTGACTTTACAACGCCCGCTCCAGCAGGTATACTCACTCAGAAGCGAGAAATTACATACTAATAATTTTATGAAAATGGTTCAAAACTTACTTAACCTTAAGCTAATCCGATCCTAACCCCTACCCTACTTATTTATATCTTACTCTACTCTACCTTACCCTACTCTTCTATACTTTTTAAAAGGGCCCTATTTATCGATGCGCAGCTGGTGCGTGTCGTAAAATTTACCCCTTATGTCAATTGTATTTGGTAAATATTTGTTAATTTCATGCTTTGTTCTTCACCAACTACGTACGGATCCATGTTGTATTAGTATGCAATAGTACTACCTTTCAACTGTTCATTGTTATAAATTGTAGTACTCAGAAATACGGTAACGAAGTGAATGTTTCGGCAAGGTTTTAGAACACAGGTCCCCCTTCCCATTTAGCTGTAATAAAGACCGAAAACAACGTACCCTGCGGGGCTCTAACCCGCTGAATTAAATATTCAACTTTGGTACGGAAAGGAACCATCCTAGGTACTAACCTAGGCAAATTTTTACTTTGACTCCAACTGTGACTTCAACCGATTCATGTGATCCGGTTCCCGGAGCAGTTTAGGAATCATTCCTAAACTGCTCCCGGAACCGGATCACATGAATCGATTACAATTACTAACACAGTGAAAGTAATGTACGATGTTAAGAATTATACTATAAGTACAAGGGCCACAATGTTACTATACGATGTGGCAAATCTTTAGTTTAGGCAAGGCAGTGACAGGAACTGATTGCATTAAGTACAAGGGCAATATTGTAGTAAATTAAAGTCCCCTTATTACTGCCTTTTTAAGGTCGTACATAGTCTATGAATAATCCCTAGCACCAGAAAGGAACCAATGACACCTGTGAATAATACTAACAGTGACGGGATATCACTGCCTTGCCCAAAGTAAAGAGTTACCTACGATGTTAAGAATTATACTATAAGTACAAGGGCCACAATGTTACTATACGAAGTTAAGAATTATACTATAAGTACAAGGGCCACAATGTTACTAAACATCAATTCAGGTGAAGCGGTGACTATGAATTTTGAGATCTAAATGGAGGGCTACCGCCCCCCAACCCCCCGCTCAAGTACCATAAAAACATACAAAATAATAATAAATAATCACACCACTACTATAAAGCTAAGATAAGAAGGGAAAAATAAAAAAAAAAAACACTCGTCTCTAATCATAAATCAGTGCATGACAAAGAAAAAAAAAATTACATCTTAACAAGACAATAGGACAAGCAGCAGCAAACCAAATACTTTGCCTAATACTCAAATGCAAAACAAATCAAGAATAAAAATAATATGAATTAACAGTGAAAGAAAACACTCATCATTTCGCCATAGGAGAAATCTCATGAATAATGAACTCATAACTGCTGATTCCACACACGAAAAAATAAGATACCAAGAACACATGCACAATACTCAACATTACTGAAAAATGTTCCTTTCCGCACACACGTCGTTTTATTAAACCGAGCACACTTGCTATTATTACAAACAAGAAACCAATAAACGTCCACTTTTACAATACGTCGAAAATATCTTCAGTTTAGACCACAACTATGATAGGTTTTCTCTAACTCAATTCAACCAATTCAATTACGCGCTTCTCGAATGCCACAAACAGCAGCACACACATACATGCACACAGAACATGTGACTACTAACCAACTACCATATGACTACACAGACACCTAGTGGGAAAAATATGAACTAAGACGTCATACCAAAGGCATGAACAGTTCTAACAAGTGACTCACGCACAAACAGTTCCAGGAAGTAACTGAACATATAAGAACCGATTAAAGTCACAGTTGGAGTCAAAGTAAAGACTTACCCTAACCTATATGAGGGGACCTGTATTCTAGAACCTTCCCGAATGTTTCAATGGAATGGATGGCATTTAGAATCTCCCCCAATTCGTTTCATGGCTCCAAAACCGAATACCTTGTTTTTGTCTAAATTGTGATAAAGGTAGAAAGCAACGAGCTCTGCGAGGCTTCTAACCCTTTTCGCTCTCTCAGCTATATTTTGTGAAGTAACACAGATCTTATATGTGCAAGATTGGGGGAGAAAGAAAAAGGTACCCCAATGGAATTCTAATATTATTTCCTTGGTATAAAGACTACAGTTTATAAAACATGAACCAACTTAAAAACACAAACCAACTTCTTCTAGATGGCAGATAAAAACCGAGTCAGGACATGAGCTCGGCAGAAGCAGAGAGGAGTGTTCGTAGGAACAGACCCGTCAGTGACGGTGGGTATACTGATAATCAAGGATAGTGGGAAAATGATTAATATGGCATAAAAGTACAAGCCATACGTGGAACACATTTTTGCGCGACTTCCATAATCGCTGTAGACTGCCTTCAGTAAGACTTTACTTAGACTAGAACAGTGACTGGAACTGATTCTTGTAGGTTCAGTTATTTGCTGGGACTGTTTGTGCCTTTGGTGCGATGTCTATTGTGAGATGAGTTGGTGGTAGTCCCTATTTTTGTCACGAGGTATCTGCCTATCCCTGCACAGTCATATGATAGTTTGGTGCTGAGATGTAAGCTGTTCGTATCCGCTTGTAGTTGATGTGTGTCAGTGTGTTTGGTTTATTTCCTGGTTGCAAATTCATGGAAGCACGTACTTCAATTTGTCTCTCATGGCGAGTGTTAGTAAATGAGATTGACAAAACGTTTAATGGAATTGATGCGAAGAATTTGAGTTTGTCTTCTTAAAATAGGTTTGTATTAGTTTCTAACAGTAATTGTTATTGCTTTGTGGCATTGTGTGGCTTAACTGAGTCGAAGGAAACTTCTGATGGTTGTGGTCGAAGGCTGTAGATATTTCCGACGTATGGTAAGAGAGAGTGTGTATTAGTTTTTCTTGGTGTGTGATAACATGGATTGTGCCAGATTTTTAGTATTAATTTTAAAATTAGGGAGTGTGATTTGATAACGTTTATTTTGTTCAGCTATTTTTAATACGAAGGGTTTATTTAGGAGCCAGTATCTCCCCCCATGTAGTATTGAAAATAATATTTCTACATTTTACTCATGATTGTTTTCAATTCAGAATCAGATATCATAGTTGAATATTATGAATAGTTTGGAATATTTATACTGGATTAGGTTAGGTTAGTTTACAGTCTGGTTTCACTTCACTTAAAGTATGTTAGTGTTTTGTAATGCACATTTTGAATTAAGATTAAGAACTGATTCATCTGAACCGATCCCTGGAACAGTTTAGTAAGCATTTCCCAAAGATGATTTTATTATCCAGAGTAGTCTGTGAGTGAGTTCCTCGTAACAGGTTTTCTGTTTCGAGGAATTGCTTGTTAGGCTGCTCTATTGAATTAAATCACTTGAGAAATAGTGAACTGCTCCGGGAACCGGGTCAAATGAATTGTTTTCAGTGAATGTTCTAGTCAGAGTAAACACTTGCTCTGCCTTCACATAGTGATTCACTTCATAATGCCCTTCTTATGGAGTGCTAGGTGGTAACGAACACACTTTGCATTTTGTATTTCTACCTTATTATGTATGAGAGATAAGGTCCCCGTATATTTTGATTACTTATACAATCCTGTTCTAAAATCAATTCACGGATTTCTTCCGTATATTTTACAAATTTATGCCCCATACAATAGGATAGCACCAAGCCGAAAAGGATCGGTACGTAATGGGGCGCTATCGAGTGTTGCGAGAATCAATCTACACCTTTCTCTCCCCTATTGCCTCACACTTCCTAGGTTAGTTCCCTAGACAGTAGGTTTGAAACAATGACAGATTTTGTTCTATTGTCAGTGTACCTAATATGGTCTCACTGCGTACCTTCGTATAGTCCAAAATTAAACTTCATTTCTCTCCATAATTAGTCATCCTATGTTGACGACTTTATTACTTTTTTCGGATGCTTAAATTTCGTATAGTCACATCAATTCCCCTTAAGGGGCCGCGGTGGCTCAGTGGTAGAGCGTTCACCTCTGGTGCTAGGGGTCTCGGGTTCAAACCCTGCTCCCGCCAAGTGAACTTTGTGGTGGACAAACACCGTGTGCGTGTGTTTTCTCGGGGTTCTCCCGTTTCCTCCCACTTTCTTCATTCCACCATTTCATCCATTACTCATCATCACCGTCTCCTTTAGCCTAACCGGCATAATCGTGGGACGTAAAACTCATAAATTTCATTTCATTTCAATTCCCCTTAAAATATTATAATTTGGAGAACTACCTGTGGAACTGAACCACAAAATGTATAATATTTGTACAGACATTGCAAATGTAACAAGCACGAGCAACACGCACCAGTCTATGCTGTATTGAGTCGACACTACAAGCAAGAATTCTGTATGTTCCGTTCAAAGCATAGCGAAGCTGGTGGGCCCGAACGGAAGCGTCCGCAGGAAGCATGCGTGAAATACTTATTGGCAGTGGTGCTGTTCAGCCGGTTCGCTAAAACCGGTTGTTAAAATATTTCGAGTTCGCAGAACCGTTTGCTATACTCAGAAGGAAACCGATTGAAGTGTGACACGAAATTGTGGACGAGTTTATGCGCAAACAAAGTGTTTTTGTGTACAGTCAAATCCATTAGAGAAAAAGGCCTCGATCTCAAGCGATCCGAAGATATAGAGATTTAAGGAGAAAGCTGGTGCTCTGATATTTTGTGGATTTTCGACTATATTGTGAGTATGTATGTTTGAAAATTGCATTGAAATGTTAAGAAAGATGTACCACAGACAATAAAAGTGGTGTTGAATATTGAAGTGAGTGGCGTAGCGTTTATCCGGGGCCGGAAGAAAAGGGGCTATCAGGAACAACAAACGCCTTTGACACGAAGAACTAAATTGTATGATAGTACTCGCTAATTTATCATGTCTGTAGTTCGTAGCAAATAAGAAAAGGTGATATGAAAATATATTAATTATATTGCCAAAGCAACAAAGACGTTATTATGTAAACAAAAATTCAAGGTCATATTCTGTGCAAAAGCGCTTTAGAAAAACTAATCAAATAATATGAAACATTAACACATACTGTTGCAAACGTAAGTACGACAGTGTGTAGTTGTGTGATATATTAAAACGCAAAGTATAAATCAATAAACAAAGTAGTATCTTCCACTTAAAAAACGAAAATCTGTACGCCTTATATACTGTGTATCACATACAGTTCCGATCGGTTAATAATTGTAGAAATTATGAATGTGTGGAAAGTTCGGACGACCACCATTTTTTACATTCTTCATCCTATTTCACTGCTGATGCCTTTGTTCGATTCCGCGTACTAAGAAGCTTATACATAAGATAAGATATGCTTTATTGTCATTAAACAACATTTGTTGCAATAGACATTGTCAAATATAACATATATATATATATATATATATATATATATATATATATATATATATATATATATATATATATATATATATACAAGTTTTATCACACTATCAGGCAAGTTTTATCTATATATCATTGTTCTTGCTTTCAGCTCTTGATAACAGATTTTTTCAAATTCAGAGATACTATATACAGAATTGCTTATAAGGAAGGATTTACAAAAGTTTTTGAAGTTGTGAGGCATTGTGCGTACATTTTGTGGTAATACATTAAATAATTTCATACCTGTATACTTATAACTCTTTTGAGTAGTGGTTAACGTAACTTGTGACATATTAAGGTCGCCTTTATGCCTAGTATACCTTACACGCCTATTTCAGGCAACAATGGAAATCCGGTATTTTCGCCTTCCCTCCAAAACGTTCTTCCCCTAGAATTTTTATGGACTCTTCGGTTTTGTAACCCTCATATCTAAGGCGACGTATTACTAGAGATTTGTGAATGAAGGAATTCTTCATTTTTTAAGTCTCTTTTACTTGTAGTATCGCTAAATATTCAAAAATTTCAAAATACCGGAGCACCAGCCTTTTCATTATTCCTCTATATCTCTGGAACGGTTAAGATCGAGGGGTTTTCCTCTAATAGGTTTAATTGTACACAAAAACACTTCGTTTGCGAATAAACACGTCCACAATTTTGTATCACACTTGAATCGGTTTCCTTGTCAGACATAACAGTAAGTTTTACCCTGGAACAGTAAATTTTAGTTTGTCTTTGTTTTTAGAAATTCTTACACTAAAGGGTTGAACCTATGATCTCTAAGAACAAGGTATAAGTGTTTATATTTCTTAATCTCAAATGATCAGATATCACATCAAGAATGAGAACTAGGATCACATGAATGTATTGGTGAGGGTTATTTATATTTGAAACGCATTTATACCATTGTCGAACGATCCATTGCTGGATTAAGTTCTTTGCAGTACTTTCTGACAACAATCTATCTGGGATAATTCGTTTTCAAGATATTCGCAGCGATACCTAATTTCGTCACAGCACTTTGTATTAGGATGCTGTGTAGATCTCTACTTGTCACTTGTGGTATCTAGTAAAAGATTTGATTTTATCTACTTGTATGGTCCTAAGAGTTATATCTGTCTATCTATCTACTCTCTCTTTATCTATCTATCTATCTATCTATCTATTATATATCCCTCTAAGAGTTTACGAATAACCGAGCCTCTTCGTAAATCTTCACCTAAACTTTGAGTAATAATAATAATAATAATAATAATAATAATAATAATAATAATAATAATAATAATAATAATAATAAATGAAGGGCTACAAGAGAGTAATCAAACGAGAAGTTTAAATTCACAAGACGATCATTTATAATATGGAGCCTTACGTTTATAAATAATATTTACCATCATTCGTTATTATTTTTATTTCTCACCTAGTATTTTAGTAACTATTTAGCTGCCGCTTTTCTCAAAGGACGTGGATTCGAAGAAAACTGAGAGTTTCATAACAACCCCAAAGCTCCTTGTCCAGTTCCTGTTTCGATTCTTTTATGCATAGTAACAAGTCTCCAATATTTGAATCTGCAAAATTCAACACAAACTGGAAGAACAGCAATAACTATTAAGATTTTGAACACAAGTACTCACCATTAACAATTTATTGGGGACACATCCATGTCATTTCTTGGAGAAATTAAAATAGCGTACGAACGTAAATATTTAATTTTACTCTATATATAAGCACGTGAAACAAACTGAATAAATTAACCATTCATTTACATAACTAAGTGATAGGTTGCATATCAATTTATCGGAAAATGGTTCCCCAAAGCACGCATGTAACAATTTCATGCATATGTTTCAACAACCAATTGTCATCGTCCTCAGTGCGCGTTTCTTGGGTAGTCCCACTGCGTGTAGAACTTTATTTCGATTACTTTTTTTCATTGTAGAAATGGTGGGTAAGATTCTGGAGATGGTAGAAAAGTGAAGGGAAGAAAATTCATGGCTTCGCATGTCATATTTCTATGCAACGGTTACGTTAGTATAGCTTAAGAGATACACTTCCTTCAAGTTTCCCTTCCTTACTCGAGTTTTTCTTCTAAGTCGCGCTGGCGCAGGAGTCGATATGAGCCAAGCTCTCCCTAGAGTCCCGTTGGACTTCAGGTAAGATTTTTTTCAATTCTCAGGAGTAAAGGTCCATAGTAGCCTCCCGTAAGAAAAAAAATATATTTACGCTAAGAGTGGTAGAGCGCTCACCTCTTGTATAAAGGGTTCCTGATTCGATTCTAGTTCGCGCCAAGTAGACTTTGTAGTGGAGAAACCATGTGGGTAGATTTTCTTGGGGTTCTCCCGTTTGTTCATTATCATCATCTTCACCTCCCTTAGTTTCGAAGCATAATAGTGCAAGAGTAAATTAAAGAAAATAAAAATTATTCTAAAATATTCATTATGTTCATGTGAACCCTGAATTTAAATGGGCTTGTCAGGTAAAAGATGCCTGTAAATTATACCTGTTCTATGCTACTTTGTTAGTACCACTTTACTTGATTTGAAAAACTGGTACAGATGTCCAACCGAATGAATGGTAGTTACTTCTTAAACCTGTGTAGTTTTTGCACCTCACCTGTACTGAAAAATTCTTGTCAGTTGAATGGAATCCTGTAGGTTATAAATCTTTGTCCAGCATATTTGTGAATGTCACTGCACTTGACATAATGAAACTGTGTGAATGAGCCACTGAATCACTTTGACGAAATTCTTAAATCTGTATTGTTTTTCACCTCAGCGGTGGAATACAACTAAAGTTATAGCAATACTGGAAGGTGTATAAGTTATATAGGGCCTATATCTGTTCTACTGTAAATATTCAACTCAAATTGTAAGTGTTCGAACAATAACTTTATTTTTCAGTTGTTTGCTAGCTTTAAACATGTTCCAGTGCAAGAATACTCAGAATATCACACTCCATAAAAGATCTTGATTTTTTTTTTCCTGAACCCTACATTTGTTTAAAAATGCGTGAGAAAATAAAGTGATGTCGATAAATCGCTTAGGTTTATGCATCATAACATGTTTCCCAAAATGACGCCAGTTTAAAGATATTATATATATGATAATTCGACAAAATAACTAGCTGTACATCATTAAAGGATAGGTTCGGTTCGATTATTCCATGTGATTCAGTGTGTCACTGGATATTATTTTATTCCGCTTATCTTAGTGTAAATAATATACTATTCCATTCTAGTAGTATTTGCTTGGTGCATTCCTACTAATTGTGAACAGGTTTATATCATGCCATAAAAATTAGTGTTTTCACAAAACATGCACCAACCTCTGTTAAGTGGTACTAAAAGCAAGCTTTGTATTTATTCTACTTTAGGAGAGCGTGAAGTTGGTGGGTCTGCGCAGGGAAGTATCCATAGGAATAAGGCGCGTTAGCTACGGTGGGTATGCACATAAACGAAAGTCTATTGGTAACGTTAGTGTGTGCGTAAGCCGCTTCCAATGTGCATTTGACGTACTTATATATCATAAAAACACTTTCTCAGTGTCTTGCTTTTAACGTTCACTAGATATTGGTACAATTCCGTGATTACCAAGCACTTTTTTTTTTAATGTTACATCTATTGATTATGATCTATGATTGATCTATACATGATTTACATTCGCTCCACGATGAAAGAAATCTCTGAAATTTGAACACATTACGGATTGGTCCGGATTCTGCCTTAAATGTAGATTCCAGGCATCGGAGCGAGTATCTTTTTCATCTAAAAGTATCTTTTTTGGCCAAAGTCTCTATCAGTATCTATTTTTGGAACATTAGTATACTAAGTTTTTTTATTGTTGTTGTTTTTTTTTTATCCTTACTTAGTCATATTTTTTGGATTGTAGCCAATGTACTAGAAAATGTCAGTAATTAAATAGAAGAAAATAATAATGATGATGAATAGAAAATCGCATAAATACACGGTAATAAATATAGTCAGTGTGTGTGTTTGTATGGGAGGTTAGAGGGCATTTCTCAATCCTAAGTCTAAAAAATCACAGTAGCTGCAGATATATCAGAACTGTAGCAAGAGCACTATCTGTAGCAGTGCCAGATGATCAACTTGCTGACGAATGGAAATGTCTGCAGCTTGCCACAGACTTCGGAAGGCTCTTGAGAAAGGTGACCTGAAGGAAGCACAAATCGCTCAAAGGATGTTGGAAGGTGTCATGTCATTGAAAAAAGAGGAATGCAAAGAGCACAAGGACATTCAAGCTCTTCAGAAAAGTGTTGAAAAGAAGAAATGCTCTAATTACATCTTTTTTTAATGCAGTCAAAGAAGAACTGAAATTTATCCAAATGCGAAGGTCTTACTGCTCATGAGATGTCAAATCATAATGATGTTATTGTATCTTTGAAAAAAGCCAATCCTCATCCGGCACCAGAAATGAAAGCTTTGTACTATTGAAGTCTTTACAGCAGAGTTGTCCCTAAGCTTTCTTTATATATGTTCGAAAATTTAAAATGTCTTCAATCATTTGCGAAGATTGGAAAATAGGTAAATATATATATATATATATTATTTCTGGTCTTGACCGGCATCTTGGTTGGGGTAAATTACTATAAAAAAATGTTACATTTTGTAACTTATGACTGAAAGTTGATTTGTGAAGTTTCTTATCAGAGGCGGGTTGGTCTACAAAGTCTCCTTTTTTGCTTTATTTAGTCTACGAGGTCTCCTTTTGTGCTCCATTTGGTCTACAAATTAGCTATTTTCAATGCCATTAGACGCTCCGATGCCTGAGGTTCATTTCTCGTATAGCCTCTGTGCTGAAAAGGAACGCTAAACTCAAAGCAACCAACCAGTGACTTACATGCTAAATCTGCGTTAAAATCGGGACATTTACCTTATGTTTGTTTCGTAGTAAAATGGTAATAGAGCGAACTTTTCATTGATGTGTGTATGATGATAAGTGAGTTAGATGCTTGCTGCCCACGTAAGTATTTCTAAAGTAACAGATTTCCTGTAATTTTAAAAAATGTGACCCGATATTCTTAATATGCATCTCGTCTTCAAAACTTAACTTGCGGAATTTTATGCTGCGATCACGGGGTTAGGTTCTCTGTTTACAGAACTTTCCAAAACTTGTTCTTTGGAATTTAATTCTCATATCAGATGAATCCAACTCTTTTTGATTATTAATTTTAGTATTATTATTTTCCGTCGTGTAAGGCACTCCATTTACTTTTAATGACAGGCAGTCTGGCGACTAGATGGTCACACTAGACTTGCCAATAGATCGTCCACGCTCAGAGGTTCCGTTATGTACGTTTATGGAGTTACCTAATGTGCCCTATCCACATGCAAAAAGTAATTCCTGTAGAGATCATATTATAAGCTGTATCTTGCTCATGTACAATCCCAATCGGCAAGAAACCTAACGACCTATGAAATTGGGCTGGTTCATATATACTGATAATTACATAGATATTTCTGATTATTCAAAGTTATCCTCCTCGAAATATATTTCTTCGTCAGTGCTAATTGAGAAAAGAAAAAAAATTAAGCTGCTGAACACAACATATAGGTAATAGAAAACTTTATTCACATGGAATAAATAAATTCTTGAACATTATGTGAAATTTCTAATTTTACGTCCCATGATTCCTGTGGGCTAAACGAAGCAGATACTTGTTAATATTGAATGAAAATGTAGCAGAAAACTGAAAACCTCAAAAACCCCACAAGAACGAAGTTGTCTATCACAAACTAACATAACGCCATGGAACCACGGACAACTTTCGGTAGAGTTGCTTTACCACTGAGCCACCGTGAGCGCTATATGAGTTGGAGGAAATTTAGTGAACACTAGTAACAATGTGAAGTGTTCAAGATTTAATTTTTGTTCTCAGTTGACACTGACGAAGACAATGGTGGTTCGTTGAAATAGTTCGTCGCTCTCTATGGTGCTGTAAGATGCTTATAGATTAGTTTTTTTTTTTAATAATTATTTTGACATGAGTTTATCTTTGTGAAGTAGTAAGTTTCCATATATATTTGGCGAATCTTCCGTGTAAGAAAGCGGCAACCTTCCATATTTACCCCCTCCTCTGATAGTACGTCCATTTTTGGTGTCTCTTATGCATCTTCAGTATTATACCACACTACGTTGCCTGGTTAATCTTTCAAAATCCCTGCTGGAGCTCTGATAGTCACCTTTGATATTAATATTTTGTCAGTCTCTTGAACTGTATAGTATTTTTGTGTACCAGTTGAATTTTACGCACCCCAACCAAACACTGGATCGGATTTCATAGGGCATAATAGGTCGTTTACATTTAAAGATTACAGAGATAGCAATATTGCCTTTGCATTCGACAAAAGCTCCATCGTATCCCTAGTTTACTCCTCTTTGTAAATTATGTCGGTACGATAGCCCACCTTACTACGTCACAAGAAATTAAATTTCATGCCTCATATCAGCATTTTTCATTCTTTTTTTTTTTCGTGGACATTGAGAAAAAAAGAGTTTCATTTTATAGTTTTTTAGTAGTATAGGAGGAGGAGGGGGAGCAGGAGGAGGTGGTGGTGGTACACTGCTCTCGATCTGTGGGGCTATTATTTATTTCAATAGAAATCCAATTATGTACCCTAAAGAATTTTCAGCTTTACACAGGTTAGAATTAACCAAGGAAACTGCCTGATATTTTTATAGACAACTTGTTTTAATGTCCAAATCTCTTCGATCTTCGGAGTAATGAAATGAAATGAATCGCTACTAATTGTTTATATTAGCCCCACTTTCAAACTTGCTAATCATTTCACTGTTTTGTTCCCAACGTGATATAATGTATGCTACCGGTAGGGTAGTGATAAGCATAGTGCAAAATTCTTGGGGTTGGGGTGAACCATTTTGTTATCAAATCCGTGGGATATTTTCCTGCCGAGACTATGAGCCTAAGAAGTACTCGGTCCTTATGCATTTTGGAAGAACATGAATAACGGGGAATGCAGAAGCGTCCATGCGCAAATTTGTGGCCAAACCAACATGTGTCAACCAAGATTCTTCCTGTGACAGATTATTAACCCTACTATGACATCCTGTATAACATTAGGATGATCACTTTATTACAAGAACATTAATTGATGTTTTAATTGTAATATTATGATTATTATCTATTACACCAAAAGCAGTCCACTGGTTAATATGATGTACCGTATACCAAAAAGGTTCAGAAGCAATCTCAAGCTAGTAGACATACGTTAACTAAGGTGTTTGGTGTACCAAAGCTCCTTTATATAATTACCTTGTCCTTCTGTCCGGGAGACAAAAACTCTCAAGAACTTCTTGACCAATCAGTACCAAATTTGGTGAAAATTTAGGCTAAAAGTTAGAAATTTATTTCTTTTCTATAGCCGATACTTCAACCGCAAATAGTAAAAATTAGCCATTTCGGGATTTTAACGTTGATCGCTTTAGAGCTTTAAAAAAAAAGTAATAGATGTGGTTTCCTGCAATCGGTTAAGCGTCTCAACAATACATTTCATTCCCATTCTTAAGTTTTTACTCGAACCGGAAATGGTAGAAATCGACTATAACTTACGGTTTCAACATTAATCCACACAGAACAAAAATGCTGAGAAATAGCAAGAAGCGGTTTTATGGAATCGATTTACTTTTCTAAGAATAGATATTATCATCTCTCTTTAACTCCCTTTTCAAACCGGATGTGGTAGAAATGAGAATTGTTATTGATTCTTATAGAGCATAAACGATAACAGATATTCAAGAACGGTTTCCTGTAATCCGTTAAGCGTTCCAAAACTATATTCTGTCTACTCTGTTTCAGAAATCAACTACTTCCGATTTAAATTGGAACGTTATAGAGTGAAAACGGTAACAGATAGCGAGAAGCGGATTTCTGTAATCAATTGAGCGTCTCTAGAATACATTTTAAATCCACTCTAATCTCTATTAAAACCGTAAGTGGCAGAAAATCATCTACTTCCTTTTTTAACGTTGATCGCTATACAGTAGAAATAGTAATATATAGCGAAAAGCAGTTTTCGCGAGTTATGTTTAGATGGGGGGGAGGGGAGGTCAAAAGTAAGTAAAAAATCAGATTTATAGAAAAAATAACTTGATGTTACATAAGGGTAATTTGATAGGTTAATGGAATAAAAAATACACTGTATGGAAATGAAATATGCGAAAGACTATAGGGACTATTGGTAATTAGCGGAAGTGTACGTAAAGATGTATGCATACAGTGATGCAAGCACTGGTTAAACCTAACCTAACCCGAAGACAACCTGAAATCAGCTTAACATTTTTCTCAAAAAAGGCTACCTCCCCTTTCCTTAAACTAAACATATGCTGTTTTCTCTAATCAATTAAGCGTCCCAAGAATAGGCCTATATTGCGTCTCTACTCTAATATTTACTAAAACCGGAAGGAGTATAAATCTGTACAACTTCCTGTTTAAATAATAATTGAGAAAATATTACACCATACAAACCAAACTCCTTCACGTGATGTACACGTGACACTGCTACATGTTTTTGTATCTGCTTCCAGGAATAACAACAAGCCTGTTTGCGATCGACATTAATACATTTACCACAAAGCCGATATTTCTACTACCTCCAAATTGCCGTAACACAGGACAGGACACTGCTCACGACATCGTGTATCGGGAACTGCTACCAGCAGGTCAGAGCATCAATGCAACTGTGTACTGCCAGCAGTTGAACCGTGTTCAAGAAAAACTCAAAACTCTAGAGCCAGTACTTCTGAATCACAAAGGGGTCCGCCTGTTACAGGACAATGCTAAACCCACGTGGCTAGGATGACCAGGGACACCATTCTATGCCTTGAATGGGAAACACTATTGCATCCGCCATACTCCCCGGACATTGTACCGTCCGATCATCACCTGTTCCATTTTTAAGATACGTAATCACTTTTGAGGATGCCAGTTCAAATCCCTAGTACTGGTGCAAAATACACTTGATACCTTCTTCGCTTAACGGCCCACCAAGTTCTACCGCGATGGAATCCATGGCCTTCCAGAACGTTGGCAGAAGGTCATCGATGCTGATGGGGACTAGTTTTGATCTTCCAGGTACGTCTTAGGTGACATATCAACGTTGGAAAGTGGTGGGTGAAAAAGCGACAGAACTTTCTTGGTTATCTTTATAAAATAATGGTGCGTCTACACTAGATCGAATTTGTCAACATTTTACTGTAAGTTCATTCACATTTTCAATATTCACTCACAAATTCTACCAACACGAAAGTTGATCAACACTGGGTTGTGACACTGAACATTATGCATGTTTACAGAAAATGTGCAACAAAATTTCATCTCCAAATTTCTTGTCTTGTCTTGTCTTCTTCACCATAATTGGTGTTAATTATTCTGAAGATCTAGATGCACCCATGGAATTTTGTGCAACGAATGTGCTTACTGCTTGATGTTAATTATTATTTTGTTTGGAATGAATGACTTTTTTTTCCACTTTTTTTTATGTTATTTTTTTATAAGTTTAGATTGGTCTGAATCATGAATTGGATAAGATAGCTTAATATATCAACATCTTTTGAATATAATATCATACTAATGTTAACTGACAGAGTTTGCATAGTTTTTACTAATTGTTGACAAAAAATATTTCTATTTTTATTAAATAGTTCGCACTGAAATATCAAATGATTGATCGGACCATGATCTTTTTCACACCAACATAGATTATTCTCTCTTTTTTTTTTTTTTTTTTTTTTTTTTTTTTTTTTTTTTTTAATTTGATGTAGTTTTATTGGAGTTAATATTGTATGAAGAAACATTCGGATGAGTAGTATCGTTTTGTATATTTACCATTTTTCTATGATATTGTATAACGGTTTATCGTTGATCTCCATTAATTCCCAATAGTGTTTTCCAGGACCAAGTCTAATTTTGTTTTTCCATAAGTCTATTTTCCTTTTTTGTTGTTGTTTAACTATATACTTGAAATTGTGAAATGGAAGTTTTATGTTGTATCTAATGCCAGTTGTAGTCGCTTTTCTTGATAGTTCATCCACTGATTCATTAAATTTTATGTCTACATGACCCTTGTAGTAATTTGTGAAGTATATATTTAGTGATTATTGTATCTGCAAATTATAAGTTTGGCATGACAATATCAGTAATTTTCATTGTCCGTTGATATTGTTACGATTTCACGACTAGCATACAATTGGCAAAGAAATTATATTTAATCATAAAAGGTGGAACACATGGAGTTAACATGGACTCAAAAAATACATTAATTCAATTAATTGAACTAAACACAGATTACTCAGTCTTCTAATAATAGCTGAATGATTATAATAACAGAACTATATAAAAAAAAAGACCCACACAATGAGAAACATTATTAAATTAAACTTGAAAAATATAAATATATCTAATTTGTGTTCCGAGCAATAAAATTAAACATGATATTAGGTAAATTTACATACGTATTAGCTGATTTCACGAACTATCACACAGCTATCAAATTTACACACAAAACAATCAAATGTTCAGATTTACTTTAAAGGGATCTAAAACGAACACGGTTACTAGCTCCAATATTTTTAAGAATTTGGTTCTCAGTTTATTATGATAGCTATATGTATGCAGGTTTCACTCACTGATAGTTCTAGAATAAAATTTTGTACTAGTTAAGTGCTGGTCAGAATATACTGAATACTGTAATATAAACTTTTATATAATCAATTATAATGCCATACTGCTTCTGACAATTTTGCATTGCCTTGTCTGATAGAAATATTAGCTTCAAAAGTTGGAAAGCTTATATTTCTTCTTCCGGTAGTTTAAATAGTTCTGCTTTAATTTAATTGCAAACTGATAACAGAAAAAAAAAAAACTACGGCTATTCATGTTTCCATGTGGAGGCTCTGAAGGCAACTGTGTTACCTTATGCCCAGCATAATGTAACATGGCCCGATGCTTTTGAGCACCTTGTATGTTGGTAGAAAATTTTAAAAATTTATTTACAGTGTAAGAGAAACTTTTATTTTATAGTGGAAGAACAGTAGGTCGAGAATTTTGCGTAATTTTAGTACAACAGAGCGTTTCGATAGATAGTATAAGAGGATTACATGATTATTAATTATATTTTATATATTTTACGCATTTATTCATGAATATATTATTATTTTAGACAAATAAGTGTATATTTCAGCTTTTTCAATGGTTTTCAGTTCATTTCTATTCATATTTCGGCATAGGGAATCTTCACAAGAAAGCTAAAAATTTTATTTCGTAAAATCTTCTTCAAAATTCCAAATTAAGAAAGTCAGCCATAATTTCTTCTTGGTGCATCTCTTTGTTTCGAAGTAAAATTATCTGATTGGATAATCCACAATCACAGCTGCGGCTGAGATTTCGGTTCTCTTTGATCTTCGCACAGAAGCCTATCATCCGATCATTACGTCATGATTATCTTCCAATTAGGGATCATCTTCTTGTAACTCTTTGTCTTACGGCGTCAGCCATTTCAGGAGTCAGACGTGCAGTGTTTAACGTCTGCAGAAAAGTGGAATAATTTGTGATCACGTTAAATTGTGTTAAATTTTGCGTTCTGGCGAATATTGGAAATTGTTATCAGAGATAAACGTACGGTGTTTGGTGTTTTAACAGATTATTACTCCAGAAATAGTCCAACTGTGAAGTGACTTCGTATAACATAATGGATACTAGCCTGTAGATTTCTAGTGGTATGGAATGAGCTCCTTAGCAAATTTTGCGTTCTCGATCATCCAGAGAACCTAAGAGAAGCCAGAAGGAGACGGTGAAGGAGAGAGAACTTTGAGTAGTGGTGCAGACATCGAGGAAGAAGAAGTTAAGCCACGCTCGATTGTTCTTTCTGGATAGGTGCTGTAGGAGTTAGTATCCTAAAAAAATGTTTTGAGACCACGTTTTACGAGTTTCCCAGGAATCTCGCGTGGAAGCTTTATCAGGAACTTTTTTTTTTTTGTTATTAATATATCCGTTCAGTCGCTGTGAAGAAGAGGATTCATGTAAGTAAGGAATAGTGAAAGTGAATCTCAATCCAGGTATTTGGCATCAAAATTTCCTTGTTCTGACAAAAGTGTAATATTCGTGATATGAAGCATTAAGTTCGTAAAGTTTCCCTCAACGCCGCACACATGTAGATTCAGGCAATGTGACATCGTGTTTTCATTCGATGGGGGGGGGGGGGGGGAAAGATAGCTAAAATCTCAGCACAGAGCGATTGTTGTAATCTCAAGAAAATGTGTGTACCACACACACATTTTCCCCAGTGATGAAAAGATGTTTTAGATTCCCCGAAATTTAGAAAGTATTCATTTTCGGTAATTCTGCTCAAAATTCAACTTTTATTTATTTTGGCATGTTTTCTTTGGTTTTGAAATAGAATGATTATGAATGTTGAAGATGTAAACAAGTGTCAGTTTCACGGCTACTGTCAAGTGCAAGGGTACATGCTTTTCGCGTACCGATAACTGAAAACTTTCATCAGTAGGCTATACCTACGTAATATTTTAAAAATCTGATACCCATCAAGTTAGAAATTGCAAAATTTTGTTAATTACTAGTAAATATCTTTTTCCTTCTTTTTTTTAAAGAAATTCAATATATTCAGAGTGACACTGATGCGAAAATAACCACTGCGTCTTCGGTAGGATTGTGGTAGCAAAACAAAACAAAATATAGAATGCAAAATAAGTATGGTGCTTTATGAAATATATGTGTGATTTTTTTTTTTAATATATATATGCTTGTCTAGGTTAAGTTAGATTAGTTAGATTAGGGCTTTAGGTTTAAGTGTGATGTCAGTATGTACATGAATGTTTTGCCTGTGCTAGATTGTCATGTGGGTCCGAGCTGAAGAGAGGTCGCGAAGAGCGTAAATCCTCTACGCCGGCCACAATCTCGACGCACAGAGGAGTGTAAGCACCAGAGAATATGTAAACAGAAGCCAATTAAGCTAACCACAACATGTAGGCAGTGAAGTTATTATTTTTCAGTAGTGTTTTGTATTTTCTATTGTGTCCTTTTGTCTGTTTTGCGTGTCGATACAATGTCAATGTTCTAGAAGGCAAGAATATTTCATGAATATTGAAGAATATGAATATTTCGAGAATATGAGCGAAAGTAAAGAATGTTTCGGCTCTGAAAAGTATAGAAATCGATTTTATTAATTTTATTTTGATGGGTATGTCAGTTCAATGTAAAATATTTTCCTGTTAATGAATATTTTGTCCAATAACACATTCATGAATATTTTGGAAAAGAATAAAACTTACTAGCCGTGAACGCATCTTTCTTTTCGAATACTAAATCTAATTAGCTTGTAATTTTAAGAAGTCATAGAAATAGGTAGTCGATGTTTTTGGTATGCATGCGAAGCATGGTCAAAACAGAGAGCAGTATGCATAGAATAAGTTTGCTGGGGAAATGAAACAGCTGTGAAATTCAGGGAAGAGACTTTCCTTAGTGTGACCGAGTTGAAAACAACCGAATCTGTAGAAATTTCTCATTTAATCAGTTTCTATCAAAATCTCAGTTTAGATTTTTTTTTTTTTTAATTACAAAATTCTGTTTTGAGATTTTTTTTTTTTTTCAAATTCAGATAGGGCTTTCACAGACAACATCAAGATCTTCTTTGTGCTCAGTGCCAGCTCCACTCGGAGGTCGGTGTCCTGTGTCTGTAGTCGTGGTTCACAACCTATTTCCGGATGGGATGTGGATGATGAACTGCAGGCCTGGATATCGGACTGTGAGTCGAGATGGAAGAGAGTTTGGAAGCTTTATATTTCGGGCCAAATTTGAGTTCTATTTTCCGTAGATGATTGGCTTGGTGAGTGTATCAGTGACTGTTGATGACGAGCCCATACGGGCCCAGTAGGTTCGGTGTCACTAGTCAATGATACATTCAACATAGCATGTAATCTCAAGGAAAGGGAACATCATACAACAATACAAATAGTCAAATACATTTATTTTATTTTATTTACATATTTTTTTTTTTAAAGTAAAAAATGGCGACCCATTATCCAGGATTTCTGTTGTTTCAATCCTACGCGAGCGCTAAGGAAAACAAACAATCACAGCGAAGTATTTGTAATGGGGATCATTACGACAATCGCTACATTGAATGAAACATGGTCACTTCTGAATCTGTATGTGCGTGATGTTGTGGGAAACAACCTTCATGAAAGTGGAAATGTCTGTGGGTAGCAGATCAAGTAACGAATCTCGTCATCCGAGTGAATACATATGCTGTTCTGACGAAATTGCAGGGTTTAGTGTTTATTGTGACAGCTGTTTTAGATGGGTACATGCCCAGTGTTATGGTTTGTCAGATGAACAAGTGCAGGAGTTAGACAAAAGCAGTGAGCCGTGGCTATGTAAGCCTTGCCTGGCGAAGCAGGTGACAGTGTTGCCACTTCCGAAATCTCCGGAAACTGAGAGTGATGAAGGCGAACGTGGAACGCGGGGTAGTCCGAACAATTCTGACAAGGAGGAAGGAAGTCGAGGAAACGTAGCTTCCGGTCCAAATGTACAATTAACGGACTTTGCGGCCATGATGGAACGCTTCAGTCAAACTTTAACTGTAACCCTAAACGAAAAATTTGAAAAAGTAGACAATAAATTCCAGGCGATGAGCAATCAGGTAGATAGTAAATTCCAGGACATGAATGAAAAATTCGATAATGTAAAGTTTGAGTTGTTACAAACGATTAATGAAAAAGTAGCCCATGTGAACGAAGACGTAGAGGCTGTTAGGTCGGAAGTTCGCGATTTATATACCTCTGTTGGGAACTATCAGAATAAAATAGACGCGCGGGTAGATGCCGTTGAGGAAGGTCTCCGGTTATCGGTTGAAGCGCAGAATCGACGATGTGACGACTTGACAAAGGAGTTCTCACATCTCGAACTCAGTACCCAAAGGTCGTGTCAGGCACTTGAAGCCAGGATTCAGACGTTAGAGGGAAAACAAAACCAAAGAAAAGATAAACGGTGTAGTCGTAAACGAGCGCGAGACTTTGTTGGCGGTGATGAAATCGAGTCTGACGGGACCGAGTCAGACATCCAAGTGGATGTACCGGTCTCTTCAGTTGGGGAGACTCGTACTGTTCCCACGGTGACTGTCTCTGTCTGTCAGCCGACCAACATTCACGGCACAAATGTCCTTCCCTTTGAATTATCTACACGTACGTTGAACTTAAACAAGTCGCATACGTCCTGTGTTGAGACAATAGGTTGTCAGGCGTTGTCCAGGAGGTCGAATCCATTGTTAGTTTCGCCTCAGGTGTCAGGATTTTCCAATCCTAGTTGTCGGTTGAACCATTTGGTGTCCTCTAGTAATGTAGCAGACATGACTCCTTCGTGTGCTGGAGTTCAGGAGGGAATGTGTGGTCACGCGGTGGTATCAATGCCAGACAACTTAATTTCTGGACAAAATTACCAACACTATTCCATTTTCGGTCAAAATCACTTGGGTGCAAAGAGCCCCGTCGTTGGCCACAATTCTCCCGTGAACCCCAGTAGAAGCGAGGAAGGCTTTGGCAAGCGAACGCTAAATTTAAGACTTTCTGAATTAAATCACTTACCCACATTTTCTGGTGAATACGGTTTGGCTAGAACATTTCTAGAAAATTTGGAACAAACTTTTAAGGTAATTTCGGCATCAGAACACGAACGTCTAACCTTGGTACCTTGTTGCTTAACAGCTGGGGCCAAGACATGGTTCCAGACTGTATGTCAAGACATTAATAGTTATGCGGATTTTGTGCGTCTGTTCCGAGAACACTATTTTTCGGCGAGAATGGAGAGGTTGCAAAAGAAGTTCATTCAGGGAATGAAATACGATCGAGCGAAGTACAGCCGATTAACGGACTTCGCGTGGAAAATTGTAGCAGAATATTATGCTGTGGCACAACACCCGGATGAAACCGAACTGATTGAGATAGTCTTGGATTGCTTACCAGCTGGTGATGCCAAGTTGTTGAGGGCTGTTGAGCCAAAGAACATTCAACACCTTATGGTGAAAATAGCTGAGATAGAGGGACATCCAGAGCCTAGTGAACCGGTCACGGATAAGAAGTTTAGACGCTTTCAGGTGCGTCAGGCGAAAGTCGTCAAAAAGACAGAAAAGTCAGGGAAACAAACCACCAAAGATACTTCGTCTCAGACGGAGGAAGACGAAAGCAAGAGGAAGGAAGGAAGTTCCAATGGCAAAGGAGATGACCGATTTTCCGGAAACCGGGGTCGAAGAAGAAATTTTCAGTCTCGAAGACCATGGCCCAATCAAGGAAGACCGAATTGGGTAAGAGATGGTAATGGAAATCGGAATGCTCCGTATGGGTACAACCAACGCTACTATCCAGCAGCGATGAGTTATGGGTATCCGCGGGGTACATCTCAGACATGCGCGCCAAACGCGATGAACTCAGCAGGAGCGCAAGCCTATCCGGGATACGCGCCGAATTTACTTCCTGGAGGGGGAGTGGCGGCTCCCACGTCCACTTCTTCCCCGGGAGTGAACATGGCGATGTCCACTGGATGGCCTCCGCAATACACGACATTCGTACCTACGATGGCTCAGCCACCGGAAACGAACGGGAATAGTTTGGGAAATGCATACCGCAGCCCTCATTAGGGGAGAGTGTGGACTGCGGTGTGGATTCCTCAACTCCCCAGAAAGAACAAGATCGGTTCGCGAGTAGTCAAAATTCCCATTTGGTAACAACCTCGTTCGATTTTAATTCTAACCTTCCAAATTCGAAATTCAATGTTTTGGCAGATTCCGAAAATCGGGAAACAAAATTGGGCACGCCTCTGTTCTCGATTCGTTTCGTGATCGACGAGAAGGAGTGTGACTCCAGTGCGGGAAAAGGTATCCTTTTAACGTATCCTTCGCCCACGTTAAGTTGTTCAGTTGGAAGTCTAACTCTAGTTTGCATTCTGGATTCTGGAGCGGACACGAATTTGTTGTCTGGAGACGTTTGGAGGAGGATCAAGGAGATTTATCCGTCAGCTAAACTTCGTCCAAAATCCAACATTTCATTACGAGGTTTCGCAGGAGACGAATCTTTTCAAGTCAAGGGTTTTCAAATTCTAAATTTCACGATTCAAGGTTACGTTTTCGAGGTTCCAGTATATGTGATTCAGAAATTGAAAACAGATTGCATTCTAGGTTTTCCCTTTTTCATTCGGTATCATGTTCTTCTAAATTGTAAAACGAAAGAAGTCTCTCTTGAGACTGATTCTGGTCAGACCATCTCCATCAACATGGAAAAGCAGCATTGTTGTCGAGTCACAGTTGCGGAAGTATCATCAGATGAAGAGGAAGACTCTTTGTACCAACCAGCTATTTCGGAAGAAGATATTCAAAATTTTGTTTCTCAGAGAACTGATTTGGATTCGGATTCTAGGAATCGTTTATTTTCTTTGTTAATCAGGTTTCGTTGTCTTTTTACAGAGAATCCCAGAGTCGTGAAGGTTGAGCCGTATAGAATACAGCTTTCAGACGACGTTCCCGTGGTAGGAAAGTTGTATCCTGTACCTGTTCACCTCCAGAAAGAATTTGAGCAAGTGCTGGACAAATGGTTAAAACTCGGAATCATCATAGAAGGTCCTTCACCTTACAGATGCCCTGTTCATATTGTGCGTAAGGCGTCTGGAGAGCTAAGGCCTGTAGTTGATTTGCGTGGTATCAATGAGCGTGTGATTGCACCAAAGATTCAAGTCGAACCGATCTCTGATCTAATCGCGCGAGTCAGTGGTGCAACCATTTTCACCTCATTGGACTGTACGCAGTCATATCACAGTGTCCCGATCCATCCAGACTCTTACAAATACGTCAGTTTCATTTACAAAGGTCGTCAGTATCAAATGACACGTCTAACCATGGGTTTGAAATCATCTCCGGCAGTTTTCCAATCAATCATGCATACTTTTTTCGGCTTAGAACCTTTCAAAAACTTTCTCATTGTATACCTTGATGACGTCCTTTGTTTTTCATCATCTATTGACGAACATTTTCAGCATTTGGAAAAGGTCTTTGAAACTCTCCGTTCGGCAAATCTTTCGCTCAATTTTCAAAAGTGTAATTTCCTTCAATCACAAATTCCTTTTCTTGGCCACATAATTTCAGGATCTTCAGTCAAAATTAATCCCAAAAGTAACGAGGCCATCCGTCACTTTCCTCTGCCGCGGACTAAGAAAGCTTTACGAAGGTTTCTTGGTCTCGTGGGATGGCGAAAGCGACATTTTCCTGACTTTGCGGGGTTAACAGCTCCATTTTATGATCTTCTGAAAAAGGACCGAAAGATTGAATACTCTCCGGAGTTACTGGAAAAATTCGATCAGTTGAGAGAACTTTTAAGTAGTCCTCCCGCACTTGCGCAACCGGACTTCAATCTTGATTTTCATTTGTACAGCGATGCATCTGCGGAGTCGTTGGCCGGCTATGTGGCGCAATATCCCCCGGGACAGGATGATCCGGAGGTTATTGCATATGCGAGTCGGCGAATAAAACCGCACGAGGCCTCGTTGTCGGTGTTCCAGTTGGAATTAGCTGCAGTTCTTTTCCTCTGCGAAAAATTTTCATACTTCATATTAGGTCGTCGGACTACGGTCCACTGTGACAATGCTGCCGTCACGTATGCTTTCAGTTTAAAGAACCTAGATGCTCGAACAACTCGTCTTCTGCTTAAACTGCAACGCTTTGATCTTCAGTTCATTCACATCAAAGGCACGGACAATGAAATCGCAGACCTGTTGAGTCGCTATCCTCCAGAGATTCCTCAGGCAGAAGAGGATCATTTTGTAAATTTCTTGACCGCGGAGGACACGGATTTCTTGAATGTCGCGGAACTGAAGCGAGAACAGCGGAAAGATCCGTATTGTAGAAAACTACATGCCATTTGGAAGGGTTGTCAAAACAATACTAGGGTACGTGTGGAGAATAATTTAGTTTACGTCAGAAATTCTCAAAATTCTGTTTGGTTGCTGGTCATTCCTTCCAGCTCAGTGAAAAATATTGTTTCGGCAATTCACAACAAAGGCCATTTTGGAGTGAAGCGATGTTTGTCGTTCGCTAAGGCCATGTTTCATTGGAGAGGTATGCGTGAGACTTTTACAAAGTATATTCAAGAGTGCCTTCTTTGTGCACGAACCAAATACTCCTACAGGGTGATTAGAAAGGAGCCCTGTCATGTTGAGGCGTCTTCTTCCTTTGAGAAACAATGCCTCGACCTGGTCGGGCCTCTTCCTAAGAGCCAGGGATATAAATATATCTTGTCCATCCTGGACGTCTACAGTCGTTTTGTGTGTTTCTTCCCTCTTCGGACGGCACACGCAAGAGAGATTGTGGCGGTCCTGGAAAAGAGATATTATTATCAGCTACCATACCCGAAGTATTTGGTGAGTGACCAAGGTCCGCAGTTCTTATCGGGCGTCTGGAAAGAGTTTTGTCAAAAACACCGGATAAATCATATACTTACCACGCCATACCATCCGGCTTCACATGGCATTATCGAACGCAGACATCGTGACCTTCATCGCATTCTCCGCCTATATTGCAGTGACAACCAGTCCAAATGGAGTAATTTTCTAAAAGCAGCCCAAGATTTGTGTAATCACTCTTGGTGTGATGCTCTCGGATGTACTCCAGCGGAGCGTTTCTTAACGTATTCAGCATCCAAGAGCTTCAAGGAAAACTTCATTTGGCCCAAAGAGACGGTGCAAGTAAATGAAGACAAGAAATTTGTAGTTTCTGTTCCGGCAGCAGAACCGAAGAAGGAGAGAAAGCTGCGGAAACAGCAAGACATCGTCACAGAAGGTTCTTTGGTGATGGTGAAAACTCATCATATATCGTCAATACCCAAAAAGGTGTTTGCTAAATTTATGCACACATATGTCGGACCTTACCAAGTGGTATCTGTATCTCGAAATTCGGCGAGATTGCAGACTCTGCAGGGAGAAAACATAGGAGTTCAGAGTTTTGACAATCTGAAACTGTTTCGCTGCTCAGAAGAGAAAAGAAAGGAATTATTAGAAGGATGAAAAAAAAAAAAAAAGAAAAGAAAACTTAGTTTATAGGTTAAGGTTAGGCTTGATTAGAATGTATAGTTGTAATTAGAATTGAGAGAGAGAAAAAAAAAAGGGGGATGTTTTATCTTGTATAGTCTCTAGTAATTTAGTAGTAACAAAAAAAAAAAACTTAAGAAGAACTCATAAGTTCAGATTTTTTTTTTTCTCCGAAGCTCCCGGAGGATGTTACCTTATGCCCAGCATAATGTAACATGGCCCGATGCTTTTGAGCACCTTGTATGTTGGTAGAAAATTTTAAAAATTTATTTACAGTGTAAGAGAAACTTTTATTTTATAGTGGAAGAACAGTAGGTCGAGAATTTTGCGTAATTTTAGTACAACAGAGCGTTTCGATAGATAGTATAAGAGGATTACATGATTATTAATTATATTTTATATATTTTACGCATTTATTCATGAATATATTATTATTTTAGACAAATAAGTGTATATTTCAGCTTTTTCAATGGTTTTCAGTTCATTTCTATTCATATTTCGGCATAGGGAATCTTCACAAGAAAGCTAAAAATTTTATTTCGTAAAATCTTCTTCAAAATTCCAAATTAAGAAAGTCAGCCATAATTTCTTCTTGGTGCATCTCTTTGTTTCGAAGTAAAATTATCTGATTGGATAATCCACAATCACAGCTGCGGCTGAGATTTCGGTTCTCTTTGATCTTCGCACAGAAGCCTATCATCCGATCATTACGTCATGATTATCTTCCAATTAGGGATCATCTTCTTGTAACTCTTTGTCTTACGGCGTCAGCCATTTCAGGAGTCAGACGTGCAGTGTTTAACGTCTGCAGAAAAGTGGAATAATTTGTGATCACGTTAAATTGTGTTAAATTTTGCGTTCTGGCGAATATTGGAAATTGTTATCAGAGATAAACGTACGGTGTTTGGTGTTTTAACAGATTATTACTCCAGAAATAGTCCAACTGTGAAGTGACTTCGTATAACATAATGGATACTAGCCTGTAGATTTCTAGTGGTATGGAATGAGCTCCTTAGCAAATTTTGCGTTCTCGATCATCCAGAGAACCTAAGAGAAGCCAGAAGGAGACGGTGAAGGAGAGAGAACTTTGAGTAGTGGTGCAGACATCGAGGAAGAAGAAGTTAAGCCACGCTCGATTGTTCTTTCTGGATAGGTGCTGTAGGAGTTAGTATCCTAAAAAAATGTTTTGAGACCACGTTTTACGAGTTTCCCAGGAATCTCGCGTGGAAGCTTTATCAGGAACTTTTTTTTTTGTTATTAATATATCCGTTCAGTCGCTGTGAAGAAGAGGATTCATGTAAGTAAGGAATAGTGAAAGTGAATCTCAATCCAGGTATTTGGCATCAAAATTTCCTTGTTCTGACAAACATGTGTGAATATATTTTTCTGGTGTAAGTGTAATATTCGTGATATGAAGCATTAAGTTCGTAAAGTTTCCCTCAACGCCGCACACATGTAGATTCAGGCAATGTGACATCGTGTTTTCATTCGATGGGGGGGAAAAGATAGCTAAAATCTCAGCACAGAGCGATTGTTGTAATCTCAAGAAAATGTGTGTACCACACACACATTTTCCCCAGTGATGAAAAGATGTTTTAGATTCCCCGAAATTTAGAAAGTATTCATTTTCGGTAATTCTGCTCAAAATTCAACTTTTATTTATTTTGGCATGTTTTCTTTGGTTTTGAAATAGAATGATTATGAATGTTGAAGATGTAAACAAGTGTCAGTTTCACGGCTACTGTCAAGTGCAAGGGTACATGCTTTTCGCGTACCGATAACTGAAAACTTTCATCAGTAGGCTATACCTACGTAATATTTTAAAAATCTGATACCCATCAAGTTAGAAATTGCAAAATTTTGTTAATTACTAGTAAATATCTTTTTCCTTCTTTTTTTTAAAGAAATTCAATATATTCAGAGTGACACTGATGCGAAAATAACCACTGCGTCTTCGGTAGGATTGTGGTAGCAAAACAAAACAAAATATAGAATGCAAAATAAGTATGGTGCTTTATGAAATATATGTGTGATTTTTTTTTTAATATATATATGCTTGTCTAGGTTAAGTTAGATTAGTTAGATTAGGGCTTTAGGTTTAAGTGTGATGTCAGTATGTACATGAATGTTTTGCCTGTGCTAGATTGTCATGTGGGTCCGAGCTGAAGAGAGGTCGCGAAGAGCGTAAATCCTCTACGCCGGCCACAATCTCGACGCACAGAGGAGTGTAAGCACCAGAGAATATGTAAACAGAAGCCAATTAAGCTAACCACAACATGTAGGCAGTGAAGTTATTATTTTTCAGTAGTGTTTTGTATTTTCTATTGTGTCCTTTTGTCTGTTTTGCGTGTCGATACAATGTCAATGTTCTAGAAGGCAAGAATATTTCATGAATATTGAAGAATATGAATATTTCGAGAATATGAGCGAAAGTAAAGAATGTTTCGGCTCTGAAAAGTATAGAAATCGATTTTATTAATTTTATTTTGATGGGTATGTCAGTTCAATGTAAAATATTTTCCTGTTAATGAATATTTTGTCCAATAACACATTCATGAATATTTTGGAAAAGAATAAAACTTACTAGCCGTGAACGCATCTTTCTTTTCGAATACTAAATCTAATTAGCTTGTAATTTTAAGAAGTCATAGAAATAGGTAGTCGATGTTTTTGGTATGCATGCGAAGCATGGTCAAAACAGAGAGCAGTATGCATAGAATAAGTTTGCTGGGGAAATGAAACAGCTGTGAAATTCAGGGAAGAGACTTTCCTTAGTGTGACCGAGTTGAAAACAACCGAATCTGTAGAAATTTCTCATTTAATCAGTTTCTATCAAAATCTCAGTTTAGATTTTTTTTTTTTAATTACAAAATTCTGTTTTGAGATTTTTTTTTTTTTCAAATTCAGATAGGGCTTTCACAGACAACATCAAGATCTTCTTTGTGCTCAGTGCCAGCTCCACTCGGAGGTCGGTGTCCTGTGTCTGTAGTCGTGGTTCACAACCTATTTCCGGATGGGATGTGGATGATGAACTGCAGGCCTGGATATCGGACTGTGAGTCGAGATGGAAGAGAGTTTGGAAGCTTTATATTTCGGGCCAAATTTGAGTTCTATTTTCCGTAGATGATTGGCTTGGTGAGTGTATCAGTGACTGTTGATGACGAGCCCATACGGGCCCAGTAGGTTCGGTGTCACTAGTCAATGATACATTCAACATAGCATGTAATCTCAAGGAAAGGGAACATCATACAAAAACACAAATAGTCAATTATTTTATTTATTTATATTATTTAAGTGATTTTTTTTTTTTTTTTTAAGGTAAAAACTGTGTAATTTTTGTCCCTTACAAACAGCCTGACAAATGTAGAACAGAAAACTGTACTGAATTCTAGTTCAAATGCCTGGAACTTCTGAGACATAGCTCGTTTCTCCTTAAACTGTATATTGTCACTTCAACTTCGCTATTTGTTACTAGCGTGTTTTTCTTTTAAAGAATATAATTAGTTGTTGTTCTATGTTACTAATTGCGAACTATTCTATTTTTATACTTGGAAAATCATCTCTAACCGAAGATCATCGTTCCTGAAATCATCTTCAGAGTTGTTGATTTTCTAAATATTGTATTTTGTTTTACAGTGGTGTTCAATTTTAGAAAGTAGTTCAAAATGTTAATCGATATTCTCAGAGTCCAAGTATATTTACGAACGTCGCTATTTGGGAATTCTGTACTCTTCACAATGAGTTTTTTTTTAATGTTGCAAAGTTCACGAATCTAACGCTGTTGTCATTACTTGTCATTACAGACTTTCATTCACCATAATCGGTTTGAAAATATCCTCTCGTTCTATCTTCGCATTGAGATCCCCTAATAGAATTTTCATATGGTATCACAGGAATTTGTCAAATACACGTTTTACTTCGTAAAAACTGTCTTTTATATCGTCATTTTTCTGTTGGGGTATGTACATTTAGAATAATATCACATCACCGACCCTTAAAAATAATAAAAGAAAGTCTATCATTAAGAAATTCAACTCGTTTTATTGCTGATAGTATTCGTTTTTAAACGAAAAACTCTTTCCTAGTTGGGTGATTTTAATTTCCTTTCTGTTCCGTCGTTCTAACTTCTCAGTGGAATAAGTATAAAACGAGTGGTGGTCAAACACCGTGCTCGTTTGTTTTCTCGGGGTTCTTCCGTTTCCTCCCACTTTCTTCATTCCACCATTTCATTCACTTCTCATCATCACCGTCTCCTTTAGCCTAGCCGGCATAATCGTGGAACGTAAAACTGAAAAATTTCACTTTTCAAATATAAAACGAGATTTCTAATGGGAAGGCCTTAGAGGTGGAGGTATATTAGTGGATCGGCTGCATATGCGATGGCTGAGTGGAAATTTTGAAATATTGCGAATATATATATATATATATATATATATATATATATATATATATATATATATATATATATATATATAGTAATTTTACTGTTTGGAATTTCGCCATGAGCACATTAGTACTCTTCAAAGATACTTATTAACTTCATAAAAATATGTAAAATATGAATGAGCAATTCTTATTTTATTACATATCTACTTATGACGATGGAAAGGTTAATCAATAATACAGTGTATAATATAATTACACATGAACTAATGTGACATTATCATAATTATAGATTACAATCAAAACTATGAATACTAATACCACCGTCATTATGAACAATGCGTTATTACAAAACAATTTAATTTAATACAAGTGGAAAGGTTAAGATGATTTGGATTTGTGGTCCGCACCTGTATATATAAAATAATGCCTCGGAAGAGGTTGAAGTAATAATAAGCACTGATCATATTTACTCTATGATAATATAACAATATTTACTCTATGATAATAGGTTTTTAAAAAAGCAGCAGCTTCAACATTGTTACGTTAATGGAGTAATTAAAATCATTCAGAAAAAAAACTATCATACAGCAATTTAAAATATTTCTTGTATGCATTCTTTAACCATAAGATTGCACTTTCCAATGTTTTTAAAAAATGCAGTAAAGAAACTTTATATATACGCCATTGAAAGCAAATACAGAGGTTGTTCAGTCTACATTTGGCCAATTTCGACTTACCTAAAAATTGAGAAGAATCCATGGCGCCAGGTCCATAAGTGCTCGATGTGTTTCCCGTGGTTCCTAACAATAGCCCAACAGCGTAATTTCCACTGTAATAGGCTTCTATGAAGAACTGGGAGGTGTCCCATTCCCTTTGCACAGCTTTCTAAAGTCCTTCCACAGTTGTCACACGCTCTTTTTCCGAAGCCTGCTTCAGCAATCCAAATCCACAATAGTCTATAGCACTTGCATCTGGAGATTTAACAGGTACCTCATTGAAATTTATCACCTGTACACTACTTCCTCCTCCATCTCCCTGTAGAATGCGAGGGACGATCGTGAGGTATGTGATGAGGCCTTGTCCATGTGAATACGTACCAGATTGGCGTCAATTCCGTACATTGTTGGAATCTCATGCTCGTAGATCGGCCGCATGATCTGCTCCTGAAAATACTGCGAATTTATTTTGCAGTTCTTCTCCACCCTACGAATCTTCAGTTTACGTCGGTAACAGTAGCCAGTAACGACCATGAACCCTTTTGGGAAGGATTCTTTACAGACACGGACCCACCTTCTGAAGTTCTTGGCGTCTCTCTCTCTCGGTACATGATGGCTCTCTGTTTGCCGCAGTCGGAAAGGTAAATCCATGCTTCATCGAGCGTTACGACGTACATCCACCTTTGTTTTGTCAGATGCCGTTCGTACAGCTCCCGGGTGTTATACTTTCGTTCCTTTTGGTGGGCATCCGGGGGTGGCCGCGAGCTTTCATGACTTTTTCCAGCTTGAGTTGATGGTGTAACGTCCGGCTCACAGTCCCCAAAGATAAGTCAAGACGATTAACCATACACCTTTGTGTTAGCGGATTTTCTTGCATTGCCATTTTGCGAAGTTTCCTCTGCATGGTGGAGGTGGCCTTAGTGGAGCTTCGTTGCCCTTGTACTTTTTAATAACATTTTTTATTCCCCTTAAACTGATGTTGCAATCATTCTTCTTGCACTGTTTTCTAATGACAGACACTCTAAAGTGGGCGTCATAAAGATCCGCAACATAGCCTTCCCAAAACCGGCTTAGTTTGGTTGGCATTTTGGTCACAGAGCGGAAACCCACACACTTGGAAACAGATTTAACACAACACTCACAACAATGGTCCTGTTTTGTGCGTTATTGTCGTCCGCGCGGAAAACAACTCCGTTCTCAGGAAGCCACTGCGCAACACTGCAGGACGCCACGAGCCAGGTCGGGCGAGTCCATTCTGCCCAGGAGGGGAAAGAACGAAATCGGCCAAACGTAGGCTGAACAACCTCTGTAGGTGTCGATTCGTGTCGATGCATAGGTGAATAATATCTCGACAGGTATTTACTCTTTGAGACAGGATCAAAGATACTAGGAGCTTACTCAAAACGTCAAATCAAAACTAATTTTGAGTTAATTTTACAATCCAGCTGGTACACTTACTCAGAAACGTGAAATTACACTCTATTAATTTTATGAAAAAGGGTCAAAACTCTCCGAACCTTAAGCTAACCCGTTTCTCCCCCTACCCTCTTTATCTCTATCTTGTTTTACTGTATCCTACCTTACTCTACAATACTCTTTTAAGAGGTCCTACTTATTGATACGTAGCTGGAGCGTGTATTGTAAAGATTACCTCCAATTTTCTTTCCGATGCTACGTTCTCGTATTATTATTATTATTAATAATAATAATAATAATAATAATAATAATAATAATAATAATAATAATAATAATAAATATATTTATTTGTTTATTTAATCAGTAAGAAGATTCTTCACAATGTAGTCCTTCAAACAACGTTTAAATCGCACTGATGATGACAACGGAACGTCGTTGGAACCGTCTGTGGATATAATTTGTTCATACGGATACGTAAGGTGAGTATTATACTTGTGGTTTTCAATATTCACTCTATGGTTTCGCTAAGAAATCAGTTCAATTACAGGGGCCGCGGTGGCTCAGTGGTAGAGCGTTCACCTCTGGTGCTTGGGGTCCCGGGTTCGATCCCAGACCACGCCAAGTGAACTTTGTGGTGGACGAACACCTGTGCGTGGGTTTTCTCGGGGTTCTCCCGTTTCCTCCCACTTTCTTCATTCCACCATTTCATTCATTACTCATCATCACCGTCTCGTTTAGCCTAACCGGCATATGCGTGGGACGTAAAACTCAAAGATTTCATTTCAATTCAATTACATGACATCCATTATAAGCACACATCAAGCAAATCTATAAACAAAACACACTTTGCTATCTCTAAGCATAACTACCTACTACAGTACTTCCTAAGCACTTTCTGCCCACATAGTAGTAGAAACCACACACACTAAATATTCTCCACTCACAACACAGAGCTCTTAAGTTTAGCCAATAATTTATACTATAATGCAAGTTTAGCGTATGATCATTTGTATCGATAATAGTGAAACCTTTATTGGATTTTAATTTTTATTCTTTCTTTTACTTGTAACAGATGCTTTGTTACTCGGAGAAGAAAACTAATTGTAATCTTCAAACAATGTCCTCATTAGAAGATCTGTCATCACAACTGCATCGAGCAATTCAGAGCAATAATCCTTCGCTACAGACACTCTTACCGCAGGTAAATGGTATACTACATTGAATGATTATAAAGATCGGTTGTGATGTTTCTTTTAGTGTTTATGATATAATATTTATTGTTTAGTATTTAATAATGTTCAGTGTTTAATATTTAATGTTTATGATTTTATATAGATTTTAAAATGCTATATAAAATAGGTTTTCTGTAAATGTAGGGCAAAAAATGCAGTTCTCATGAAGGAAACATTATAACACTTTATTGCATAAGGAAAATATTGAGTTCACAAAGCGTTAAAATCCAACCTGAAAATTTACTGTAAAGTATGGAAAGAAACTTCAAAGTATCGAGATTTTCTTATCGATTACAGACTTGCTTATTGTTCTTGCTGTCAACTATAAATATTACGTATTTACTTGGTAATATGCATTATTCATTATTATTATTATTATTATTTATGTATTTTTACTCAAAAGGGAACAAATAATATATTTATCAATGACAGATTTTTTTTATTGTCGTTGTTGGTGCGTTTTTAAGTAAAAGTATTACTTTACAATAGATTCAAGGTAAACACATCTACCTTGAAGAAGATCATACCATCAGAGTCAAATGGTTATTATGGGTTAAATGTATAAATCTTATGTCTAATCCTAAGAAAGATTTTGACCGTAACAGTAATATGAAATGTGATCTCTCACACTTCGGGTATTTCTTTTATACATCTCTGAAGAAAGAGCAAACCTAGGCAAACATTCGAAATACCATTTCAAATAAGTCGTGTGTCATTCTTCTGTTTTAATGCAATGGACCCACACAACAAAAAATGAGGTTTACTATAATGTCCATTTATTGCATATAATAACTTATAAAACTGCAAAATGAGTTATTTTTTATGTCCATTTATTGCGTTCAACGGGAAATGGATGCCAGGAACATACGTATACAAGATTTGTTCTTTCTGCATCGTATGTTTTAAGTGATTAGTAAAATAATAATTGTTGTTGTTTATGTGTTCTACGAAATGGATTTGCTCCTGATTCAATAAAACGTTAAATCAATATGGATTCTTGCCAAACAAGGAACTAACGAATATCCAATATTATTTCAAATTAAAATGTTATAACTTTTCTTGAAGAGTGCACGGTGACTCAGTGTTTTCTAATGCTGGGATTACAGCTGCTCCATCCCAACCATATGTAGTTGTGATTATTATCGTGTTCAGAGATTTCGGGTTTCGCCTACCTTCTAATTATTAAACCAACTCTTTCAAAGTTTGGTCCTCAGATGGATACCGTTTTTGTCTTTGGTTCGAGGACCTCAGATTTGATTACTGATGGTAGCTCATATGATTCGGATCCCATGTTTATAAACAGGTTCGCGCGTTTGTGTGTCCTCGGTGGTGAAAATTTCAAACAAGTCTATTCATCTTATCATCAGTTACTTGCATTTCTTCTTCGCTGATTTAAAGGGCATTACTGTAGGATTGATAAGCAAAGAATTTTATTTCAATATTTAAAATGAAATTTATCCCAATGTTGATAATGGGAGTACAGGAACGAAATGAATTTCACTAAGATTTAAAGAGTACCAGATATAAATAATCATATTAGAAGTTTCATGCAACTGACGTTTACAAGTGAAACATGGTATAAAATCAGATCATCTTTATTATTTTTCAGAAGATTAACTATGATATTGTGTTTTGAAATTTTATGAATTGAATAAATGAAGTTTCTATTCTTTTTTCTTTGTTTCTTTCTTTCGTAAGTAAATTTCTTGTTCTTTTAACTTCAAATAGATAGACTAATTTCAGTAAACTTACTGTAAATTAAACTAACAAAGGAAGTTCGGGAGAAAGCGCTCGCCCGCAGAGAAACTAAGCATGTCATTTGAAGGACCAATTCATGCTGATTACAAAAAGTTAATAAAATTCCTGTACGGTTGAGAACTGTTTGAGATAGGTTAGAGATGAAAATTAATCACTGTTGTTCTTCTGTTCTATGAAGCACCGAACAAATTATATACCTTTTGAACCATCTGTCGAATTTGCTTTTCGCTTTATTATGCAAACTGTTCCCTTGACGGATGCAACGCAATTGCACGGATAAAATGGTGCAAGAAAGTCTTTTGCCTGCGTCATTTCTTCATAGAACAGGACAACAGTGATCAATTTTCATTTCTAACCTATCATTATTGTGAACAGTATAATGACTAATTTTAACTAACAAACCCGTTAGTTATTGAAAAACAGTTTTTTCTGTTACCCTCGATAGATTTCAATTCGTATGTCAATGTTCGTTGCTAATAATGTACTTTACTCGTATAAAGGCGCATATACTCATTTTTTACTATAAACTTCAAATAGTTTTGAACCGTACAGTAATTTTATTAGCTTGTTGTAATCAGCATGAATTGGTCCTTCAAATAGCATGCTTAGTTTCTCTGCAGGCGAGTGCTTTTTCCCAAACTTCCCTTGTAAATGCAACAAAGTTGTTTGTTATATGAAAATGTCCGTAAAAATGATTCGTTTAAGCTTTCGACTGAAAAATGCTTTCATCTTCTTGACGGATAAGGTCCTCTAAATTCAAGCGTTTTAAAGTTCTGGTGACTTTCTCCATATGGATTCTCTGCTCTCTACGTAAAGATGTGTGTACAATTGTTGTAATTTATTGTATTCATGTACGCTTTTCATTTCATCGTAGCCTCTTAAGTATTCATTCTATTTGTTCTCTAAAGAGTTGAAAAGTCTTCAGAAATGAATTTAGGATTCTTTCAGTCGAAAACTCAAATTTCTGTAGGAAATTTCGTAGGGGCGTTAGTCTTTACTCAGGGGCGTTAATTTATTTTATTAAGTAATTATAAACTTAGCGGTTGAACAGTCTCACAATCTCATGCATGTACATGTTAAACACAGTGTGTGTTGAAATACAGTGACAAAGTGAAATCTTAAACAGAGAAGATTCAAAATTAATAAAAACTTTGTATCTCATATTAGTCTTGACGAGGAATATTAATGTGTATATATAGATAAGATGTACTATTGTATTTTTGTTCCAAAATTGAAATAACTTGACATAATTTGATTATAAATTTAGAATTACTTTTTCTCTTTCTTCTTGGAATCTCTGAAAATGTTTATGATACTACGGATTGTGTTGATTATTTGCAGCTTGTTGAAGCTATCAATACACCTGGAGACACAACATGCCTTATAGGACCTGTAGTGAAGTTGCTTCCAAATCGTGATTTCAACGTAAAGAAAGTTGCCTATTCTGTATTGCCAAAGTAAGTTTTAAATATACTAAAATATTTTGTAGAGATATATAGTCATTACTTAAAGATTTTTGTTTGTTTGTTTGTTTGTTTGTTTATGTCAGTAAAATTAATAATTATGCATTTTATTGTAAGATTCTGGATATCTCTAAGCGTCAGTAGAAGCTGTTCAACAACAGTCATTTATTTTTAACATACTGATGTCTTAATAATGTACAAATGATGGTGACAGAACCTTCTCCAACCATCAATGTATAACAACAAGGATGCCCTCACGGTGTATTTTAGCCTCATTAACGCTTGTCATAAAATAATTTCCTCGTAAATAATGCCTGTTTCCCAAACTTACGAAAAATGATCAAATTCGTGCCTTCGAAACAGCAGTTAAATAAAATAGACGATGTTCTTCTTATAAGGATTCTACCAAGAATGTCAAAAGTACTAGGTGAATGTAGTGTATGAACAGCTATACTGGTATATTAAAAACAACGACCTTGTACCGCGTATTCAGTCAGATTTTAGAAAACTCCATAGTAGGGCATCACTAAAAACTGTAGATGAAAAACATTGCTTATAGTTGATAGTTCACAAGAAGATATGTTATTCTTACTAGATTCTGGTAAGGCTTTTAATTTAGTTAACCACATTTTATACTGACAAAAATGAAGTACGGTATACATATTAATGAAAGAGGAAACAACCGATTATTTTTAACACACCAGATCCTCTGTAGATGTGAATTCTATAACGCCAAGGAGTAAAAAAGTGACTGACTGGACCGGAACTCGAACCAGGACTTCCGGTATGCCGTGCCGATGCATTAACCACTGCGTCAGCCAGTCCGCTTGCCAGAACAGCCACTCACTCTCGAAGTCGGTGCTCTCCACTTGGACACGTGGGTTGTACCACAGACCGCTGCCTAGCTTGGACAATCCATGTGTCCATATACTGAGCACCTATGTTGTAATTTCACATAGATGTTAGTGAAAGAGGAAACAAACGATTTATTATTTTTAACACACCAGATTCTCTGTAGATGTGAATTCTATAACGCTCAAAGGGCGAAAAAGTGTCTGACTAAACCGGGACTGGAACCCATATGGTCCGAGTGGAGAGTACCGACTTCGAGAGTGAGAGAATGAATGGCTGTTCTAGGTAGCGGACTGTGTGGCGTGGTAGTTAAGGAATCGGTACAGTTTGCCGGAGGTCTCGATCCAGTCAGTCACTTTTCTACTCTTTATGCGTTATATGAAGTACTGTAATTTATCCGATATAACTACAGTTCCTGCTTGGGTCACAGCCCTGGATACAAAAAATTAATTAGTCTCCGACCGTTCTATTGTTGAACCAAGTATACTACAAGATCTACAGAAGTTCCAACAGTATATTTATCGTGCACGGAAGATCTAGTAAACATTACCAAACGTTTAACAAAACATTGATATATATATACCGTATATATGCATGACACATCTTTTTACTTCAACGCCACAAGGTATACAACTTCACCAAACAATAGAACTTCCTAATGGGTACTTTGTTGACATGTGTAGTTGTTGTTATAATAACGATATACTCATCGATCGGGCCAGTTACAGATTAACGAACTTTAGGACAAGTTGTTGAACAAAATTATTGCGAAGGACTTTATGTAAATATCATGCACTCTTTTGTTATCAGAAGTGTCGGTCTATCAATTGATCAAGAACTAAACTGGAATAATGACCGTCATGTATAGGACATCTCAATAAACTACAGACTATAAGAATATTTTTCGCCAGGAATTAAACATTACTTAAGAAATACATTAATCTTGTCTATTCTGATCAACCGTATTTGTCAACAATTCTTAGATAATACAGAAAGTACGAAACACATATATGAAATTTGCTTTCCATTTGGTAAACACCTAATCAACAGATATTGTAGTACTAAACAGGAGTAGATCATGTTTTGTTATATATTTTAATAACAAAATTATAATCACTCCTACTTAAAGTAAAGTAAACAAAACTCTGGTGTGTCCGGACATAATCTTATATATAAAAGAGAACGTACAAATCCTTTGTTAGCTCATCACGCTAATACGGCTGAACCAATTTCTTTCATTTTTGGGGGGTTATTAAGATTTGGACCCTAGATGGTTTTTATCATATCACTTTAATTTTCAATTACCAGTGTCTTGAGATAATTGACCATTCAAGTGTCCATAACGTACAAATCCTTTGTTAGCTCATCATAGCTAAATCTAACCGTATTTATATGCAACCCACATGACCGTGTCACTCGGCGGGTTAACATAAATGACAGGCGATATAATGTTAACATTTACTCCAATCTTCTATGGTTTTTATCATATCACTTGAAAGCGAAAAAGTAAAAATTATCTAAGTAACAAAGTTTATTGCGTTCCGGGGTGACCCCAGCGAAGCGGGGTGAACGCTGCTAGTAATAAACAAACAGAAGGATGACAAATGCCCGGAATTCAATGTCCAGAATTATTCGAAATACTGAAACTCTTGAAAAATTAAAAACCATATTCAAATATTTACTGCGATCAGCGACTAAGCTCATGTACGATATTAGCATTGAGTAATACATAGTCTTTGAAAATGTGTTTAATTATTGGTTTTACAATACATTTAAAATAACATTTATGTAACTATCTTTGTTTACTACAGTGTTATTATAAAGTAAAAAAGGGATGTACGAAAATAGCAAAAGAAGAAAACACAAAAACGTTATCACAAATCTGGAAAAAGGTACTGAGGGAAACAAGAAAATGCTGTACAGATTAGTAGAGAATGTACGAAATAGCAGAGATGAAATACAGCGAAGTAAAGAGCGCAGCGACAAAGTACCAGATGATAAATAGAAACACCTTCAACAGGACGAAAAGACTGAACAAATACCAGCTACAGATATTATCTGAGAGATGTCGAGAGAGCATTGAAAAAAAGATAAAAGCAGACAAAGCTCCTGGAAAACATAAAATATCGATTGAAACTTGAAACTATACAAAATTCATTGGATATATATCGGTTCAATAGAGTGACGAAATATGTCTAGGGACAGAGAATGATACCAAAATAATGGAAGAGAGGGTAAGTCGGGCCACCCTTCAAAAAAGAAATATATATATATATATATATATATATTTTTAATGTAGAAACTGCTACGAAATATCATTAACGAGCCAATATGCCAAAAATGTTGAATTAATTTTACAGAAGTTATTGCAAGGTAATATCGAATAAAATGTGTATTAAGAGCAAAGTGAATTTACGGAAGGAAGATCAAGAATATGTCTCATAAGAAAAAAGTATTTCATATAAGAAAAAAGTATAAGTATTATATTCAGGAAGCATTGTAAGAAAATAACTGATAACTGAAGCATGTAACAGAAAAGTCTGGTGGAGCTTAAAGTTCGATCTTATTTCTGCAGAGCAGTTTCATTATTATTATTATTATTATTATTATTATTATTATTATTATTATTAATAACCAGCAATGTGCTACTAATTTGTAAAGGTGTGGCGTGCTGTAGAAACAAATATTTGAAGTACTTGGACTGTTGTGTATTTATTAGTACTTATTCCTCTATTAAGAATCTGGCTTCTTAACTATAAAACGTCAGTGTGCTAACATCGGAAGCGTGTACAAATGGGCATTGAACAAGGTAGCGATTATTACTGAGCTATATTATGGTATTCATAATTCCAATCCATAATCCACCTCTTCGCCCTGGTTTCCCTTCAAGAAGATAAATAAATAAAAGTAAGTTGTGAAGTCGAAACTTTAATATCGATGCTACTATAATATCGAAATTGTTATACTTCAAAGTTTATTAGAATTAGGGATAGTAAACGTAATTTGGTTTACAAAATAGAATAGGTTTTAGTAGATCATTTGGACCATATCGAAAAGGTCAAAGTGTTAATAAGACATCTTGTGAATCCTACTCTTACTGTTAGCTTACCATTTCCTGTCGAATAGGTTACACCTTACCCTCTGGGAGGAACATCTATACAGAGCACTTACACACATATTCATAGTACTTAGTTTAAATACACTAATAAGTACCATTTAAATGCACTTAGACATCGTAAAATACTTAATTATAATGGAGTACGCTAAAGCCTGCTTGTACCTACCAATGCTTACTATTGTTGGATCACTTCCGCAATTTACCAGCAGAAGACTGGTCATTAGCGATTTAAGAAATAAAGCGGGGGAAAAAATGGTCGTGTCGCTGTTTCAATTGGTAGAACAGGAGATTAGTAAGTGGGAATTCGTGGTTTGAGTTCCCACAACTGCCGTATTTTCTCCATATTGTTAATCTTTGCTCTATTCCTGCTGCTACTTAGTGAATGCAGAATAACTTAAAACATTGAAAAGAATTAATTGTTTATTCCCATAAGAGAAAGAAAATTCATTATTAAGCCATGTCATAAAGCTTTAATAAATTGATATTTAAGAATTATGCAGTTGATATATCTTCTATTATAGCTGTTATTAACCATTCGGATTTAATACTTTTGTTTATTTTCCCATCCTTGAAGTTTAAAAAGTTAGGAATGAATATAGTTACATCGATAAAATGCATATTCCTCTATGGTAAAAACAAAGAGTGGACATATTTCCGTTACCTTTCACCTGCGTTTTACAATACGGTGTTTTGCTGAAGTACTCAGCTTTAGAGCCACAAATGTGGAAGTGTTATCTAAACATCCATAACTGACGATGTTAATTATTTCAACGACACTACTCAAAAGCAGTGTTCTTCGATTTAGTGTTTTCATTTATGTTGATTTTGTGTATACCAAGTCTTGAGTGGCTCTTTAAAAATATATGTACAGTAAACCCTTCATTTAACGAACGAATTGGGGCAAAAAGGTGTCCTTATAATTGGGAGTCTATTAAATCGGAAGGCGGTATGAACAATATTTAAAATAGGATCTGAAACTATGCTATATAAATTCAACGTAAAATATTTATATGCTATATAAATTCAACGTAAAATATTTAATGCACATATTATATTAATAGAGAAAAAAACGTACAACCTTGTATTAGAAAGATGGAAAAAGCCTCAAGCTTCGATTTCTTTTCCGTTGTTTCTTAATACTCACTGACGAACCGCACTTAATCACGAACAACTGCCATACTACAATGACATCTATTCAGTCGTCGCATGTTTTAAAAATCTGGTCGAAATTGTTGTCTCATCAGTTTCTTTCTCCCAAGTATATTTGCTACATTAATCAAATTCTGTCCGTTAAATCTGTGGTTTACTGTATTTGAGGTAGCTTTCTATATTTATTTATTGATATTTATGTTCCAAAATTATGCACTGTAGACTGATCGAGACTTACCAATTATTAGGAAATTAATCCAGAACTATTTTAGAGAAATGACAAGAATGACATGTGATTCGTTTCTTTGTACAAAGTACAAAATAAAATATCGTAAGTCTTGCAATATTTCCACAACCCAAACAGGAGGCACGTGCATACACAATGATCAGCCGTAAGTAGAAGGTCAAACTAGCCCAAGAAGTACTCTGGCAGGGTAACTATTTAACATGTAGGCCGCCCCTCCGTCAGTTTTTTGTCAGTTAATAGTGATAGTGACAATGAGTGGCCAACAATGTCTGATACGTGAACTGTTACTATATCAATTTGAACTCGGCCATAATGCTGCAAGAGCAACTCAAAACATTTGTCATGTAAAGGGGAAAATGCAATGAACTACAACACAGCAACTCGTTGGTTCCAGAAATTGCATGCAGGATGTATAAAAATGTCGAAGATCAGCCAAGGTCCTGCCAGAACAGATTCTGAGGTCATATGACACATTGTTGAGGAAAATTCGTCCACCAGCCACACGACAATTTTCAAACCAACTCGGCTTGTATCAGTCCCCTGTAGTGCGTCACCTTCACGAACTCGGGAAAGTTGCATTGTGGCATGCACCAGCTCACGCCCAAAGGAGAGTGAATGTCTGCCGACAATTTGTGCAAAATCCACTTGATATAAGTTTCCTGATACAAATTGCCACATGCGACGAAAACTGGGTATTTTTGCGAAATCTGAAAGTACCAAAACAATGGTTGAGTAAGGGATATCTTCCAGAAGCGGTTGTGAAATAGGACCGCTTTGAGCATAAAGTTCTGCTCTGTGTGTGCTGGAAATGCAACGAGGTAATTCACTTCGAGTTCGTTCCTAACGGTCGTACCATCAATGTCGAACTTTATTCCCAACAGTTGGAACGGATGTATGCTGCAGTACGTCAAAAATATCCCGCTTTGGTGAACCGAAACCGTGCCCTGCTGTAACAGGACAGCGCAAAATTACACTTGACCCGAATAACGCAACAAACAAGTCGGAAACTTGATGGATCGAACTGGTGACGCATCCAGCATATAGTTCTGGTCTTGCCTGTCTGTTTTATTTATCTGTAAATATTTTGTTTTATTTATTTTTTTTATGTGAGATGTGTATCTAATTACATCTAATCTGTGTATCTAATTGATGTAAATATATCTTTAAAGAAAAGACAATACCTATCCGGAGCCAGAAATAAAAGTTTCGTTCAGCTGAAGACTGTATAAGTGAGTTGTCACTCAACTTTCTTTACAGATATGTTCGAAAATTAAAAGCACTCTGAATCATTTGTCAAAAATTTGTAGATACGCGTAAGTATTTCTAGTCTTGACCGGCATCTTGGTAGGGGTAAATTACTAAAAGAGTATGGTTTAGTCTACATATATATGTTGTAGTCTACAAAATAACTTTTTAAATGTTATTAGACACGCCTATGCCCCTGGTTGTGTACCAGACAGAATATTGCAAGACTTACGACTCATATCATTTTTGCTATAGCTATATGTCGATGTTCAAAGAACATACTGTTAATTCTATTGTAACAATTTACTTTATCTTCTAGGTTATGTGAAAATCATCCCGATAGCGCTCTTCTGGCAGTAAACACAGTTCTTCAAGATTGCAGAGATCCAAATCCTATGGTGAAATGTATTGCACTCAACACACTGTGCACCATTCCTTGTTTGGTAGATCAAGTGGACTCAGTACTACGCGAAGCGTTTTACGATGGCAATCCCAGAGTGCGACGCACTGCAGTTTCAAGTTGTAATAAAATATTCAAGCATACGCCTAACTTCCTTGCTGAACACGGCTTTGTAGATAGACTGTATGAAATGATAAGGGACCCAGATCCTATTGTAGTTACGAGTACGTTGTTAGTATTGGATTTTGTATTAGTAGCTGAAGGTGGGGTAGTAGTGAATCATCATATTTCGTCATATTTACTCTCGCGATTAACAGATTTCCCTAACCCTCAGCTTGTCTCAATATTCCAGGTGCTAAGAAAGTATAAACCAAAGAACGAAAAAGAGCTGTTTGAAGAGCTTAATTTTCTGGACAAGTTCTTAACGTACAACTCGAGTGCTGTTGTAGTCAATTGTATAGAACTGTTTCTTTTTTTAACTGAAGACTACCCATCTCTTAAGTCAGATATCGTACAGAGATCTTCACCGAAGTTACGAGAATTTCTCGCGTCTGATTCACCTGAAGCTGCCAGTTTCGTGATTGATTTTCTAAACAAATATGATAGTGATTGGTTATCAGAATTTAAGGATAGTCCTGAACTTTTTTACACCAAAAATGCTGATCCACTTCCTTTAGTGTTGAAGAAACTAAAAATAATTCCGTCAATATGCTCAGATAAAAATGTAAGGCACACATTACAATCCGTATTTCGCCATTGCAAAAATTCGAAGACTAGTGTGGCTGGTATCGATACAGTATGTGAAATTGCAAATTTGCTCCCTTCAGCAAACCAAGAATGTTTAAATATTTTAGTGAATTTACTTGATTGTGATGCAGGGATATGTAGGAATGTACTTAATGCTTTACAACATTTTAGTCTTCAAACTACAGAACAAAGTGAACTTGCAAAAGTAATGAAGAAAATCAGCAGAAAAGTTGATGTTTATCATCCGGAAAATATTTCCCCTACGATACCTCTTCTGCTGGGTAGCTACGGGGTTTTAATAGAGGAAACACCGTACATAATGGAATTAATGATAGATAATTTTGATAAATATGATGAGGGATTTAGAAATTTGTTGCTCACTTCAACTTTGAAGTTGTTTTTCAAGATGCCTTCTCAATATCAAGATATATTAGGAAATCTTATGGAAAAGTGTGTTAAAAGTGATTCAATTGAATTATCAGAAAGAGCTCTTAAATACTATTTCTTAATGCGAAAAGATGTCGATCTTGTACGCAAGCTTGTTTTAGAGGATTAAACATGTTTATTATCTTTAATTTGAAGGAACCAGATACTAATGTTGCATTGTTTTCTGTTGGCATTTAATTAACTGTAAATTTATTAAATTTTATATTATTGGCTTGTTGTTAGTGTTTCGTATATATATATATATATATATATATATATATATATATATATATATATATATATATATATATTACTTGTCTGTTTTGAGTGTATTATGTAAATTAAATGCTTGTTTCATACAATTTACACTTCATGCTTTTTGTGTGTGTTCCCATGCCTAATACGATTCGCTGAATGAATCAGGTATTATAAGGCTTTGTGATGTGTGTGTTTAGACAGATGAGATGCGATTCTATCTTAAAGAAGAATTAGTGAATAGCTTCAGATAGCATTGTGTATCGTAACAAACATTTTTCTAATTTTATATTTAAAATAGCTTAGGACTACTTGAAGTATTTCCAAAGGATAGCTTTTCCTCGAAATGGTGTAGCTCATTCTTTATTTCAATTTAGCAAAAAGTTATCCTAAATAAGATTATATTACATTGATGGAATCCTGTAACTTGAAAGCAGAAGCTTATATTCTTAAATTGGCACTTGGTAAAGTTGTTAGAGAAAGTCTGACCTCTGTATGTGTATTCTTTTGCCAATATCCTGAAAATGAATTAAATCAGTTTGAAGTGCAATTGAAAGTAGCAGTTTTTGATAACATATACAGACAAAGAACTACATTTCTTCTATATGAAAAAAATAGTACTGTAATTAATCTTGTTCTAAGTTATGGACTAAAGTACATATGAAGTGGGTGAAACTTAGTGGCTTGTGTACTGCTATGCAGTGTGGCAATAAAATCTGTGATTTTTATTTATTTATTTATTTATTTATTTTTGTTTCTTCCCATGTGGTTCTCAACACCAACGTGCTATATATGTAAAACATTTTACAAAAGTACCGCTACTATGAAAGATTTGTTATTTTAGTCTTGGAAATCATGATCCTGTTAAATCTGCACATGTAATTCATAAATTTTGAGGTTACGAGAAAGAAATCCAACAGGTAGGTGTAGGGAAGTCATTTCTAACTGGATCCTCTATGGTAACAAAGATTATTGCTCCTATTCTTAATAAACCACACGGAGAGGACAAAGAGTAAACAGAACACCTGGCATGGTAGAGAGTGGTGACAGGCAAATAATATCGATTGCGTAGTCGATGTTTTTGCAGGAGCGCTATTGTTGGATGAGAAGAGTGGGTTGTCTTAACTGAGGATGTTAAATGCCTGACATTAAAAATAATACAAAATTTACCATTTTTCTTTTACTTGTTTTTCATAAGTGAAAGGAGATAATGAAATGCAACTTACCACAATCATTGGTAAGTTATTCTACAACAGAAAATGTGAACTTGAAAAATTTTCAGTATTGTCATCCATAGAAACTACAGTGTTGCCAGAATAACATTTGCCTCAAAATCTAAGTTACGACAGCGATTAAAAGAATGAACTGAATTTGCATTTGATTACGTGTCATGTCTTGGAATCCTATGAGCTACTTTTAAAATAATAGTTGTATTTAATTTGTAATAAACAAAATAGTTTTAATGTAGAGTTATTTAAATTAAATAATAGTGTTATTTAAAAAGTAATTCACAGGATACCAAAACAACATGATACGTAATCAAATGCAGTTCAGTTCGTTCCTCTAGTCGCAGCCTTAATTATGATTTTGGCGGAAATGTTATTTTGGCAACACTGAAAGTTCTTCAGGTTCATATTTTCTGTTGTAGAATAACATTATCTATGATTGTGGTAAGTTGCATTTCTTTATCTCCTATCACTTATGAAAAACAAGCAAAACAAAAATGGTAAATTTTGTATTATTTTTAGTATGTCAGAATCTTAAGGATTGCGTTGGCTTTACCCTATGTTTTTGTGTATTCAAGTTATGATAAATTATGATCAGTGAATTCAAATAAACAAATGTTTATTTTAGCAAATTAGTCTTAAAGTTAACCAACGCGCAGCATTAACACTAATCTGGTAGAGAGTGATAAATGGACGCACAGTCCAGCAATGGTTCCGGAAACTCTACACTGGCAATTTCAGCTTTGAAAATGAAGAGCGTAGATCAACAAGCAACTGAAGGCGACGAAAATCCATGTCTGTGGAAGCAAGAAATTTCTTCCTGGTTCAGAGCCTTCTCCAAGACAGTTGATAACTGTCTGAAAGGTACTAAAGAAAAAAAGAAAAGGACCAATGAAACACAGAAATAGTGTTATTCTAGAGTTATATTTCTCCTTAGTACGTCGGAACACACCCTCCCTCAACCGCATTGTCATGTGAAAAATGGAACTAGGAAACGCCAAAGCAATCAACCCAGTACGTTGAAGCCAAGGAACCAGAACGTTCTCTAAACTCACAACATGATGACACATGTCTGCATATGTTTCTTGAGTGACAGTTGCGAAGTTGAACTAACTGGGTTTCATAATTCTTTCCCGATCCATGTATTGCCCAAATCTAAGTTCAACGGATTATCAACTCTTCCTAATGTTGGCGACTCGTTTACCTGAAAAATGATTTGTTGTTTGGTTAAGCCACAAGGAAGTTCAAAATCCTTCGTCAATTAGAATATTGTAGATCATTATTTCCGAAGTTTCGTTTCGTCCAGACCCAAGGATTTCATTCGTGAGGAATCCCGCAACTTTCTAGCTGAGAAAAGTATATTACTGCATACGGTGAATTTTTCGATTAAATCTTCTTCTATGCCATTATGGTATGGTCTTTACCCATCTAAAAAGCGCTATTAGATCTTATGCAATCCAATATCTTTTGTGATACGAGTGGCCCAAGATGGAGTGACAGGTGGACAAGCCTAGCACTTCTGACACTTATGATTTGCTTTCAGTCATGGACTTCGAATGTTAATTGCATTAGACAATTCAGGGCTCCAAAGTGGTTCACATACTAAGAGAAATTTCAGCGTATCTATTTCAGACAAATAAAATTCCCTGAATTTTCCAGCCCACAAAGAACAGTTTCCAGACTATATTTTAATGAAGTTAAGTAACCACTACTCTCTAGACACTTGTAGTTTTATAATATCTGTTGTCTTACTTGAGACAGCTGTTATAAAAATATAAACAAAATAAGTACATATATATTCTGGGCAAGAACAATATTGTTAAATATATGTAATTTTTGATGGCTTCCCATCTCCCCTTATAGCCATCAATTATAAAACATACATAATGATACACAAAAATGCGTATAAAGATTTTATATTTCACACCACGTACTTGCGAGGTACACTAATGTCCAAAATTATTGTCGCATGTCTATAAATTTGTTATTGTAGGAATATAATTTGATAACGAATTCGCCCGGTATTTCTTATAAGAATAGTATGTGTATAATCGGCAAAGACATGTATGTAGCAATACTGATGCTATGTGTATAATCGGGAAATGTATATTTGCGGTAAATTTCATAGGAAAAGAATTATAAATACGAAAATTAGAGTGAGTAAAACAAAATGTTGCTAAATGGACAAGAAAGTTTTATTTTCGTTTTGTTGTTCTTATTTACTGCTCTTTTGACATGAAATTTGCCACATACATGTCTTTGCCGATTATACACATACTAACATTATAAGAAATACTGGGCGAATTCGTTATCAAATTATATTCTTACAACATATTTATAGATATGCGACAATAATTTTGGACATTAGTGTACGTGTTGCAAATCCACCATCAACCTACTTAGCCGAACACACATTCTTACTATCATCATCTAGGCAAACTTTCATCAGATCTGAAGCCGTTCATGAATTAATTAACACTGATCGACATGTGATTTATCGCGAAATTCAGGGGACGTTAGGCATTGGCATGAGTCAAATACAAACAATATTGCATAATCATTTAGATGCGGAAAAGCCTTGCGCTTGTTGGATCCCACACAATTTAACTCAAGCACAAAACGACTCCCGTGAAGTAGTGCAAAGCTATGACGAAACGGTTTAAGTCTGGATAATCTAATTTGGTGTTTAACATCGTAACAGATGATGAAACGTGGATTTATGCATACAAAAAGAAAACAAAGCGACAATCTGCTGTGTGGTTGTTTCGCGATGAACCTAAACCAACCAAAGTTATTCATGCATGCAGTGTCTTCAAAAAATGATTAGGTCATATTGCAATTGTCCCACTGAAGAATCGAGAATAGTCAATGCAGGATGGTGCACAACTATATGTCTATCAAAAGTACTGAATGTGAGCAGACAGTCCAACCCCAACCGTCGAATCATTCTGCATCACCACAATGATAGCTCGAACATAGCGGCTCCCACAAGTGATTTTCTAGACCAGGAAAACGTTGGTCATGACACATCCTGTTTATTCCCCTGATTTAGCCGCCATGATTTCTTTCTGTTCTCAACAATCAAGGATGTGTTGCGGGGGAAGAAGCCAGCGACGCATACAAACTGCATGTTTCACAGGTACCAACTTTGCAGTGGCATAACTATTTCAAGATGTGGTTCTATAGCATTGCTGCACAAGGGGAGTACTTTGAAAATCAATATATATATAAAACTGTTGTACTTTGATGTTCTTGCGTTCTATCATTTTCCCGAAACTTTCACTGCAACCCTCGTATTATTTTCTGCTTTTTAGCGCTCTTATAGAAGTCGGTTAATATTGTTTTTCTATTTAAAAAAAAGTCTTTACTCCCAAAATAATCTTCACTAACATTCCGAATGCTTGTAACATTATGCAAATGATGTTGAAGGTAAATTACAACGAATGTCGGAAATGCTGAATTTTGTCCACTTCACATTCCATCTTGGAACTTTGGAAAGAGTAGATTAGAATATCATGGAAAGTGTAAGACTCAATTTTACTATTATAATTTTATCCAAAAGACCTAAAAGAGATTGTTTTGTACATTGTTTCTTGCTAAGAAAATCGCTATGATCTCACGTTAGAATATAATATGGAAAACAAAAAGCAACGGAAATGTGCCTCTTCCATTTCTGAAATGGTAACATCCACACAAACAACGTTAATATGGCAGTTTTCCGCAACAATTCGGACTTACTCTAAATATTTGAAACTCACTATTGCACAAAGATTTGCGTAACCTATTTAATCAGTTCAATAAGATTGATAAAAGAATTCATGAGATTCATTTTCAAACTTAACTATATGGGGGTGCGGTGGCTCAGTGGTAGAGCGTTCACCTCCGGTGCTTGGGGTCCCTGGTTCGATCCCAACTCGCGTCGTGTGAACTTTGTGGTGGACAAACACCGTGCTCGTGAGTTTTCTCGGGGTTCTCCCGTTTCCTCCCACTTTCTTTCCATCATTTCACTCATCATCACCGTCTCCTTTAGCCTAACCGGCATAACCGTGGGACGTAAAACTTAAAGATTTCATTTTCAAACGTAACTATAGCAACCATACAATAACAAGTGTATTACATCTTTCTTTCTGGTGCGATAAGGATTTAAATAAAACTGCTCTACAAAGATACAGCAAGCATTTATATATCACATTTATTACAAAATAACTTTGCATTGAATATTACACTTTATGTACACACTCTCATCCCGTACTATATCCAATTTATATTTTACAAGTGTTATTTGTTCCTATATGTACGGTTTCTCTCCAAATCACTCCGTACATTCACTTTCTATCACGATCGATTGCTTTAGAAATGTGATATAATTAAACTGCATTGATTCGCTGGCACGTAGTTATTGTAGAACGAAAGTACAAAGCATCTTCGTACTTGTATAGTAAATTGTCAACGCAAGCTCAAATCATTATGAAACACTCACGTTAGCTTCTGCTGCCAAAGCGAATTGTAAATATGATTATTTCTACGCCAATAAAATATTTATATTGTAGACGATTGTAATACGTCAAACATATTATATGCTGAAAAAGTTGGGGAGAAAAATTAAAGAAGTACTTCAACTATTAAGAGTTTTCGCTAAGCTCGCCCCTACTTTTTCAAATTTTAGTGAATAAAAAATGAATAACAAATAATGAATATCAAAAACATGCAAACTGAGCCAAATAGTATCTACAAAATGTTATTAAATAAACTAATAACAGTTTCCAAACCTTTTCTTATAGGTCAGAAATTTCGGTACACAGTTTATGACGTCATCAGTGTTAGACACCCAAATTTGTACGAGGCGCGTTCGGAAAGTAACCTCCGATTGTGGGTAAAGTAGTGAGGCTAGCGCTACCGTCTTTGGACAGATATGTGTGGTAGATCAGTCTGCACCCAGCCGTGGTAGAGAGAAGGTTGTCTGACCACTAGTTCCACTTTTGTAACGTCTCAAAATGTGTGTTGCAATAGAAAACCCTGCCAAGTGCGAGGTGCGAGCTGTTATACGTTTTCTTATGGCGAAACAATATTCGGCAATAGCTATCCATCGGGAACTTTGTGTCATAATGAAGAGAGGAGTGGCAGGCGATCAGCGATCACCGATGAACTCGTTCAGAAAATTGAAGGAAAAATTCGTGAAAATCGACGTTACACAATCTCGGAGCTTTCCGACGAATTTCCACAAATTTCCAGGACTGTGTTATATGATCTCAGTGCTTTGATGATGAGCAGGAGCTGAAAGATGCGGTCACAGGCTGCCTCAAAGCATAGAAAGGAGATTTTTATGCTGATGGAATTTCTAAGCCAGTGCAGAGATATAAATGCTTGAACGTTTATGGAAACTATGTTGAAAAATAGAGCAAATAAGTACTTTTCATGTGTATATAATAAATTCTTATTTACTTTGTTTTTTTTTTCCCAATCGGAGGTTACTTTCCAAACGGCCCTCGTACATTATACAAAAGCTTAATGTTTTTCATCCTTGTTAAGTTTATACACTAATTAAAGAAAAAATGGACGTCAGCTTAGCGAAGAGACGCAAGAATAGTTCAGTGTGACATAACCACATTTTCAGAACAGAAAAAATACAATATATTACAATTACAAAAATACAATACATTTACTTTCAAAAAAGGTATAAGCAGATGCTAGATAAATGTCAGACTCTATCTCGATGTACTTGACAATATTTTCTTTAAAAGAAAAATAAGAATGAAAAATGTAATAAAATACAACAAAGAAACAAAATAAACTGCTTTTCCTTTCCATATTCTCAAATAGTAAGGATATAAAGTAACCGCCAGCACATGACAACAATACCACGTAACTATAGGAAAACAGCAATGATAAAAATTTGAAAAAAGATTGATGTTCGATTCTAATTGATACATCACTCGCTTTCTAGGCTGCTGCATACACCACGTCGTTTTCCGTATTTTAGAACTATTTTGGTAGTGACGATAAGCGTTTGTTGCGCTAGAACGAAATGTAACTTTTAACTGCTAATTAAATACATGGATTACTTACTGTTTCTGCACACGGTTGACACATCAACAAAAAACCGGTCTTTCAAGACATGAAACAATTTATATAAAAACTTTGCTGGGATATTTAAAATCAATAAAAGTAATTTAGCACACAGTAGAATATATAGTCTTAAAATTATTACCTTCGTTCTCATTTCATTCAAGACGTTTCTTGAAGTCTCAATATAACCGGAAGTTCTCAAATTCATGGTTAAACGAAAATACACGATTTCCGTTATGATAATAACCAGAGATTATGTTGGACCTTCAGTTAACTTAAAAGATATTACGATAATACACACACTTGACTTTACATGTCAAACTAATGTCACTTTAGACTGAATTAACGTAGTACATTATAGTTCATGTATAAAATTGAAACTAATACAATAAAAAACAACTTAAGTTTATCATGCTTGTTTCCATAGAAAATGTAAAACTAACAGTGCTTCTGACATGGTTCCATAAACATGATGTCGGTTGTGTACGGTTTTCAATATTTGAAACAATTCAAGAATTCTTTTCTGTAATGACAAATGTATGAAGTTTCAATCAAAGAATTTTTTTAGATTCTATAATTCTATATTTTCTGATCAATTTTAAATCCACATCTATCAAAACACTGCCTTCTAGGCATTGGAACTTGGCAATAGGTAATGCATTAGATTCAAATTATTCATTCTGATTTAAAGGTGTCTACTGCAAATCAAAATTCAAGCTAATTTCCATATTTATTCACTTGTTTAGTTTTTACATTTGTCTTTATTTGTTTTTACATTTTCTTTTCTTTTCTTTTGTTTTTCAATACAAAAATCAAATAACGAATACCAATTACACTCGTTGAAATTCACACCTCTTCCTCACTTAGCACTAAAATTGTATTCATGAGGAAAACCACTATATCATTGTCTTTTTTAACAATAAATCCTATCAAGGCATATGAATATATACAAAGCAGATTCAAATACAAAATTAACAAAGTGAACCACTTTGTTATTTGTATTCAACAATTCTGTTCAAACTTTTCAACATGTTCTTAATAAAATTTCCACTTGATGTTAACTTCATAATATATTACTCTTCAAATTCTCGCACTGAAAAATACCTTTCATTCAAAGATCCCGAAACAATCTCTACATTTGCCGAAGACGAGCCAAACGCTGAGTGAGTTCATCTTGTTCAGTGCTTGCAGCGGTTGATACTCCAATGCTACCGGTCTGTTCCTGTGGCAACTCCATTTTCAGCTCCAAACTGTAAACAAAAAGTCCAGCTCAATAATTCAATACATATATTACACAGAGCACATCTCTATTTTAAGTGTAGATAATTACATGCACCAAGAGATGTGCACATCAGTTTTATGCATTCATTAAAGATAGTCCGCAGATTTTAATACGGTGACGTTAAATGCTACGAGTGCATAGACAATACTATAATATTGAACTTTGCACGCACAATGCGGCAATTAGGAAATAAGAATTATTTTTTCGCTGCGAAGTTAGTTTTGGCACCGTAACTTTTCATAGGTGGAAAATCGTTTGTGAGACTTGGGAACACATATGCATACATTCCAACTCGGCTGGTCGCCAATGTGGTGCATGACGCGGCTACGCATTGACTGGTTTTGTGATAATTCATCACAATTTCAATAATGGAAGATAAGAGTAAATATCAAGTTATTCTGTAAGCGCTTAAGAAAAATTCCAATGGAAACACCTGAGATGTTGAAAAAGGTGTATGGAGATAATTTACCTTTCTCGTTGCCGTGTTTTTCGAATGGCATAAGAGATTGAACGCTAGGAATCTGTGAAAGATGATGACAGCCTAGATCCAAACATGTCTGTGAGAACCAGGGAAATAACTGACAAAATCCGGGATATCATTTTGAATGACCGAAATTACAAGTCTCAGGGTACGTAGTATCAGACCTCGTGAGGGAGAATAAGGAAACTTCACCAAATGAGAACAGAGGATTTGAAGAAATGGAAGTGTGTGCACTTTTCGTACCCTATTCCTTAACGGAGAAACAAAGTGAAAGCAGTACACCTTTAAGGACTTCAAGAAATTACTCCATGACTTACTGGATGGAGCAAATCTGTGTGTATGACGGGGAAGGGGAGCCAAAGAAGGCTATGGGGCTGTGAGAATTTAGGGGAGCTTTTACACTGATAATCGCGCATGGATTATGCTCTTCTCATTCATGAATTTGATTTCCAGGGGTGAATATAAAGGTCTAGTGTTTCGAATTTGAAATTCACGCAAGTTTCAACGAAAAAGACTATTCCATTGTGGGTAAATGTATGTCTTTCAATGACGTACAATGTTCTCATAATTGTTTGCAGCATGAAACTCAAAATACTTGACAATCTGAAATATGCCACTGTTACAACGTTGCAGTATATTTGCACTATTTCCAGAAATAAAATTAGTAATCACAACAAATTTAAGGCATTTTTGCAGGTATACTATTCCCATATCTCAAATGATTTTACAATTTTGAAATGTCATCTTCTGAAAACGGTAACAAAAATTCACGTAAGTAGTATGAAAACTGAAACTTTACGAAAAAATGTGGCCGTCCCAAAAAGATTAGAAATATGAGATGAAAATATGTGTAGTGTTATGTATAGAATCGAAATAAAAGAAGTGTCAAAAGGAGTTCTGGAAACATTTTCAGTTTTTAGCAACCCTGTCCTTATACACTAAAAATGCTTGGTCAGTCAACCTGAAATATTGTGTGGATGCGTTCAAATCAAAATATTCCTAAGCACACTGATACTGATCTTGAAAACCTACTCCTGGATTTAAATATCCACCAGTATTAATGACTTAGTGCTATAATGTCAGTGAAACTAAATATTAAAAAGTTTCTTTAATACTCACCCAGCTTCATCAGCCACTTGCTGCATTAGGTGCTCGACATCACCTTGAGGAACAGCTGTCGTAGTCGTCTGAGACATAGTATTCTCCATGTATGAACTTTGAACATCCAAATCTTCGAATTGGTGTTCGAATTTGTCCATGAGGCCTGAGATCTTTTCTAAATTCATGGATTTCATGGCTGCATCCATAGCCTTTACGACACCAGCCATGGACTGAGTAACCTATCAAATAATAATAACAAGACTCATTACATTCTGTACATAAATTACTGCGTTTACGCGTATATAATGCTTTTTTAATTTTAGGCTTAAAGGTAGGGAGCAGAGTTTTTACGGAATATTTTCAACAGTTCTGCAAAACTACGGATGCTTTCACTACATCTCTGCATACAACAGGTAGATTTCGCGATAAAATTATACAATATACACTATAAGTAAAATACAGGGCTATTGTAATCTTTCTTCTTTGAAGGTTGAATAACTTATGTTTATTTATTCGCAATGACATTTTTTTTTATATACACACGTTATATCCCATGCTAGAGATGCTCATTATGAGTCAATATTTGTTATCCGGTACATATCATCAATCCGACAGTCTAATTCTTGCCACATACTTTTTAGCATCTCGGAGAACAGATGCACTTGCTTCTTGAATGTGCACTCGAAGTTCAGGTAAATTGTTTGGTAGAGGTGGCTGACACACTTTGTTTTTAGCATAAGCTCAGAGAGAGAGAAAAAAAAGTCCCACGGGGTGATATCTGGCAGGCAAGGAAGCTCAACCTGGTCCTTAGAATTAGCTGTCCTATCTATTGATTTGGTGCCCTATTGAGTTCCCTCCTGACATCCCGATGCCATAGAGTGCCCCATCCTGACGGAAAATAAAATTTTCTATGCCCTCTTTCACCTGCAGGAAAAGTCATGTTTGCAGCATATGAAAGTAGCTGTCTGTTTACGATGTTCTAAAAATAAAAATAATAATAATAATAATAAAAAAAAAAAATCTGGGACGATCATGGATGTTCTTCGTAAACATGGGGATTTTCCAAATCCCAGATCCTCACAGCTTGTTTGTTTACTTTCTCCGAAATGCAGAAGCAGCCTCATTATTAAACATAACTGACTTAATGAAACCATTTGTTTCCATAAGGATTCGCATAGCAGTGCAGAACAGTTTCTTATCCTTATCAGTAGGTTTAAGCGGCTGCAACAATTTCAATCGGTATGCGCGAAATTTCAAACGTTTTCGCAGAATCTTTCACACTGGTGTCTGCTTCAACTTCAATTCTTTGCTTGCACAAACGGTTGATTATTGTGGGGTTCTAGCGAAAGTCGTATGCACACGATCAACTGTTTCCTCATAAAATCGTGTTGATTTACCCTTGGAGAGATCCATTTTTTTTTTAAATTGTCTGTACTACTTACAAATTAGGTGCCTAACTTCGTCGTTGAAGATTAATTACATACTGTTTTACATAAAATTCGAAAACACAAAATGCTCTCCTGCCATCTTAATTTATTATTACCCTACCAGCGGAATATATAAAACTAAACATTGGCTTTGCCAGGCACTAAAGCTTTCTGGGTTTTACTTTCATTTAATATAAGTTGCATGTCATTGTGAATAAATAAACGTGAGTAATTAAACTCTGGAATCAGGAAGATCATTTACAATAGCTGTGTAAGTGAAAATAATTGTACAGTATGTTCTCAAAACCACTTCTCGATATTATTTGGTTATAAAATGAAAACCTTGGCGAATATTGTGTTCATTTTTTGAGTAGACGTGTAACAACTCATAAAGTTTCATGTGATATATGTTTATTACAGGCACTCACTGTGTGCCCCACCTGTCACACGGTAAACATCTAGGCGATAATCGAGTTCATTCCATACTCTGGAAAGCATACTCGGCGTGAATGTGTTTTTCCGTGAGAAGTTGTTTTCTGCGATCAAATAAGAGTCCCAAAAATACATTGCATCTCCACTAGAATCCCTTTATACTAAAACTGGAAGTGGTAGAAATCTACTACCACTTCTGGTTTCAATATTGAGAAAATATCCCGCCATACAAACCAAATTCCTTTGTGGTGTACACGTGACACCGCTACTTGCTAATGTAAATTGTATATGTTTGATCTCTTAAATGAAATTATTTCCGATTAATACAACACTTAACATTGCAATCTCCGATATATTATTAGCTGTGAATGCTATCAACAAATCATGATTTATCTAGATTAATACTGGATTTACAAACAACTTCACCCTAAATAACTGTGCTAGGACTACTCTTACCTTTCTCGTTGTCAGAGCCGTTTGAACTCTGGATGCTACAGCGTCGACTCGAGCGCTCATTCGAAGGTAGTTGAGGGCCTGGTTTTTCTGGCGTATTGCGTTTTCTGCATGAATTCTGGCACCTTCCAGATTTCCCTTTTGAATGGCCTTCTTGCATTTTGCTTTCTCCACTTTCTCCTCCTTTTCACATTTCTTGGAATTGCGTTCCAACTCTTTCACGGCGAATTTTAAGTTAAACAGATGTTCTAGATACTAAGTTAAGGAACTACTACATAAATAGAATTTTACATAAAATTAAATAATCATATAAAGTATGTACTTTTATCTAACATACACAATAAAACAGACGCAATCAACGAAGTAACTGTTTCACTGATTTTCCTAACAATTAGATTAAGATTGCCTCTACCTAGGTTTAATTTTGGTTTCTTGGTTCTCATGAAATAAGATTATCAAAACTCATAACTCGGCCTTTCTATTAGGGAGTGCGTCTTATACAGAATGTTTTACCATGTTTATGAGGTGACTTGTTTCACTTAAATGTCGAGATGGTTCTGAAACAGATAATTTCTTACCTTTATGTTACTTATCCCTTATTTGTTACTCCTTTATTCTGATTTCGGCTTTCCTTTCTGTTATTCCAATGTTTGTGAGTTGGCAGTCACAAATTACTTCCTAATGTGCAACTACTTTCAGGTCTTTCAATTCTTTTTCGTGTTGATACATGATGGTATGTTTTATATTTTGGTAGAAGGGAGTTTGAAATGTAGTACTGTCCTGTTCTGTAGATGAAGGAAATGGCTGTATAGGCCTATATTTTATACACTATGGTTGACGTAATCGTTGGTTACGGATTATTGCTAAATTACATTAGATTAGATTACAAGTTTTATTAGATTAGAATTCATACGATATTTTGGGACATCTTTATTCATAACTAGTTTCTTAAAAGTAATATAGACAATAAAATAATTTTAACTAACAACTCTGGCGCAGTTCTGAAACGTACCTACGCTAAAATGTTTTGTGAACTGCTATTAATTAGTATCGAGGATAAGAAGCAACTGCTCTTCGCTGGTAATGATTAGCACAAAAATGTTTGGAAGATTTATAGCTTTTATTTAACGTATCAATTTCGATTTTGGGAAGAATTCAAGTTTTTAATCAATTCACATATAGTACAGTGTTTAAGATCTGGGATATTCAACCACTTTGCATCCATGTGTTTAGCAAAAAGATCTATAGGCGTACATGATACTTCAGAGGTGGAGGAAGTGAACGCTATGCAAGAATATAACGATGAATCAAGCTACAGAATTTCTAACTATGAAGCATCTACAAAAGAGGGAAAACTGACATGAAGGACAAAAGGTAGATCCATTGGAATATGACGATATAGATCACGTGTCGTTAAAATGGAAAAGTTTATAAATGCTAAAAGAATTCACGCGTATTAGAGCAGTATTCTGACAATGAATATTAGAAGTAGAAATAGAGAATGAGTTTGAAGAGGACTAGTATTTAGGATGCTTTGAAGAGTGGATAGGTCTTTTATTACACCGCAGAAGACCCAAATCAACCTGTGCTTAGTGGTTACTAAAGAACAGCAATGCTATCTAACCGAGTCATGAGAAGCTGGTGGGTCCGCGCGGAGGTGAGTCCCAAGTTAGCAGGCACGTAACCGCGTAAGAATAAATTGTGACAAGACATACGTTTTCGAAGAGATATTTCCAGCTCGCACCAAGGAACTATGCGGTGGACAAACACTGTGCGTGGGTTTTCTCGAAATGTTCACGTTTCCTCCCACTTTCTTCATTCCCCCATTTCCTTCATTTTTCATCATCACTGTCTCCTTTAGCCTGCCCGGCATAAGCGTGACACGTAAAACTTAAAGATTTCACTTCATTTCATTTCACAGAGATATGTGTTGCTATAACACTTGTAAAGGTTTCACACTAGTAAACTTGTAAACATGAAATACAGCGTTGTACACTGTGCAAAAATATTCCGCCTTCGGAAAATATCTAATACAGTCATATTTCACATGTACTCACCTATTTTAACTATCGTAAAGCGTTTGCAATGAATTTACATTTGTAAACATTAAATACAGCTGTATTATTTACTATTTAATTATAATTATGCCGCCTGCACGAATTCGTTACTTTACGCCTTTTTATACAGTCTTAAATTGTACTTGTAAATTTTGCAAAATGTGGTAGCTGCGTGTAAACTTAACCACACGGAAGCGATATCCTCCATCGTAGTGGTAAGGGAAGGATTCATTGTTTTCAATACTTCTGAATAGCAGTGGCGCCTCGTGACATAATTTTTGGTAGTCCACAGCCATTACAAACTTTTAATTCTAGTATTCTTTCAGTATTCTAAATAAGAAAATACATAAAAAATCAATGAAAGTAACCATATATATATATATAATAAGTAAACATTCATAAACAAATACTCGATTTCATTGGTATATGAAATCACTCCTGATTTTCTTCTAGGCAATCAACTTGTCAATAACTCTTCTGCAGTTTAGTTTCTACAACTTTTTTCTATGTCAATAGTATAGCTAATGTACTAAGACTATTTTCAGCTACGACACTCCTTTAAGTGCTTTTATATTCTTTAATATAGTAAAAACAACTGTCAGTTTCTGAAGTCAACTTCGGATTACTTAGTATGATTTTCATTGATTTTGTTGTATGCCATTCTCATTTTTACAGATTTACCACCAATTTCACGACAATATACTAAATGGAATCTCCATTAAACTGCAAACGTTTGCTATCTTGTATATTTAAATTGCCAGGTATGCTGTTTTATGAACTGTTAACAGTATACACGAAACATGCAATGTATCAAATTATTATGATAGTTCCAGAAGCACCTTTAATTACGAACGCTTTGTCCAAATACTTTTGCATTGTTGTCTGAAGACACTTCATGACTGTTTATTTTGTATTTACGTTCTCTGTCAGATGTTACGGTATATAAGACGAGATTTACAGTTTACTATAATATGTTTGATGTTCTCCCATCTGAAATTGAACCCGGGGCCTGTCCACCAAAGATATTCACTAGTCACTATAGAAATGAGGCGTACAGGACAATACATGAAATCAACCAAGCCACTCAAAACACCAGCTACTAGAATTTTCGGACTCCTAATGGATGCATACAGCATATTCGAACACCCCAAAATCTAATGCAATCAATTAAAAGGAGCAAATGTGACTTCTTTTTCTATAAGATAATTATGAGTCTTAATAGAAATGACCATGCGAACAAATCGTGATAGAATATTTGACGTACTTTCCAGGCGCGCACCCAGAAAATTTTGTTGGATGAGTCCAAAGTTTGGGAGAGGGTCCAGTACTATACGACACTACATCTATGTACGATTGATCCGATATAATTCTACAGACGAGAAACGATATTTAATCGTTAAGTTCCGCCATCTATATTCTTAGAAAAAATATAGAATTCGATTTTTTAAAGAAAAGAAAGAGTACAGATGGAGTGTAACATTAGATCTTTAGGCTACATCAGTCATTTCTCTACTAAACAATTACAGTTTTATTATGAAAGTGTATAAACGTATGTCGAGTTAATACACAGATTCTCCAAACAGATAAGATTATCCGTGTGGGTGCGCCCCTGGTGCTCAACTAGTTAAATTCAGCAAAAATTATAATGTTTATTCCAGTTTCCATACTTCTTTACACTTTCAATCAGATGTTGCAAATATATTATACAACTCAGGTTCACTGCTAATTCCCTTCATATAAAAACGCGAGAAAAGCAAAACAATCATATTTTTATTTCATAATCTACGTATTTGTTATTTATTGTTTTAAATTAACTTTGAAATTTCGACACAGTTTACTTTTCACCTCTAGATGATAGTTAGCTTTGTCGATTATGTTCTAATTTCATTCTAACCTTTCACAATCTGTCAGTGCACTAAAAGATATAGTAGTTTGAAATCACTCAACAGAATCCTCTACGAAATAGGGTAATGATAAGGTTTTTCTTACAAGAAATCTTCCGAAAAATGCTGCCGTATCGAAAAGGCCTTAGATTTACTAGTATTAGAAAAAGTATTTTAGGAAAACATAACACTATAAACCTATCGAGAAGGATATACGAGAGTATATGGAACCTATCTTTTTTATATAGTTCAGCACATATTTACTTATTGAGAGATGTAATGGAGGAATAAGGATGGATATAAGCTATAGTTTTGAAAACGGTGAAGATCATACCTACCAAAAATTCTAACAGTACATAGTTGATGGAAATCACGGGAAAGAAATAATAAATACTAGATAATACATTTATAAATCAAACATTATACCACCGAACAACACGTTTACATTTTTGCTACTTCAAAATACACTGAGAGGGTATTTCTGCGTGTAAGTACAATCTCAGAAGTAAATTCCGTTCCCCCTTTCAAAGAAAAAACATTTCAGTGTTGTTTTCTTTTTTTTTAGAAGTGTTACAGCTGAACGTACATTACTGCAAATACCAATACTAGTTTTTTTTCCTATTTTGTGTGTGTTTAAGATAAATGTTGAAATAGAAAAATCAGTTCCAAAATTTCCTTCAGGTTCCCATTATACACAAAGTGAAAGTTTACAATTGTAGCAATGTTACCAAGTACAGTATGTTTTGATAAGCTATTAGCTTTTCTTACAAACATGTAGATTATTTAGGCAGGAAATCCGTAGCCCAAGGAAAATCAGAGATTATACGTACGATATTTAAAAATAAGTCTTGAAAATCAATTAAAATGTAATTTTGTTTTGTGTTAACTTAAGAATCACTGGGGATGGGTTCTAAACTTTCCATTCCCCTCGGTACGATCTCGGAAAGCCGTGATTTTGTTCATTCCATTACTTTATTTTCATTACAGGAAATTGAAATAAAAAGAAATGTAGATAATTGATTGAAAGAATGAGTTATATACTACTATATTCTTCTATTTTAAATTGCAGAAGTTCAATCTTTAATTCTGTTTAAGGCGCCACATTACTGGAAGTTAGTCAACAATAGCTGTCAACGCTGCTCGTGCAAATCTTGATTTGAACGTCAGCAGACCGCAGTTCCAGGACACAGGTCTCCCTTCCCATTTAGCAGAGAGAAAGATAGAAAACGTGCCCTGCGGGGCTCTAATCCGCCTTTACTCACTAACGCCCGCTCGGCAATATTATGTGAATTAAATATTAAACTTGTTAAGAAAGAAACCAACATAGCTACTAACGTATATACGGGAACCTGTCCTCTAAAACCTTCCCCGCAGTTCCTCGGTTGTTCTGTACTACACACAGAACAGTCTATCACGCTTGCCACTCTGTTGTGAACAGTGTAATGATAGAATGCATATACGCAAGAGGCAAAGCAATCTCAAAGATACGAAACGACAATATAATAATAATCTAAATATTATTATATATCTTAAGGATCAACAAACAGCGTACGATATTCGGTAGTTGACGTGCTCTTGCGAACTGCACAAGGTGACGCCACTGCTGAATAGTATGGAGTTTATAACTCTAAATAGTGCACAAATACAGCAAAATTGCTATTTAGAAATACGTATTATTTTCGTAATTTTACAAATGACGGAGGGAAATGATACAGGAGTCACTTTGAGTAAGGTACAGTATATTAATATGGCATTTAGTATCTCCCCCAAACCCATCGATGGCTCCGGAGCGGTATTGTGACTTACAGTGAGGCATTGTAAACGACATATTTTGTGCATATATTCACCGTCGCTGACGTGCCTGCTCCCTGCGAATGCACCCCTCGCTTCTTTTTGGGTACCCTTGCTGTACACCTCCCTTGTCTCAATAGCATTCGTGCTTTTGAGACCACCTAGCACAAGTTGGTTCGTGTTTTACGCAATGTACTCTTTATACCATACGTCTACACTGTATTCATATTCATGATTACACCAGTTACAAACAGCAAACCGTAATTACTAGTACCAAGTGAGTCAAAGTCACTAGCAAGTGACTTGGGTGAAAAACTAAATAATACTCGTATATTAACGATAGTAAAAAGAAGAAGCTTAGATCGAAAAACGTGGAGGGAACATTTGCAGGCATAAATCTAAAATTACAAAGAAATATTAGTCCCAGGATCTGCCTAAAGGCAGAATAAATCATAATAATAATAATGTTGAAAACAGGTTCGGATTGAGTATAGCCCGCTCCCCCCAGTGATTTTTAACGAATCATATGATTCTAACGATTCATACTAGTTCATAATGAATCGGAATCGCACGTTATAAAGATTTAAGATGTAAATGTTGTGGTAAGGAAGTTTTAGTATAAGTAGTAGTAGTAGTAGTAGTAGCGGTAGTAGCAGTAGCAGTAGTAGTAGTAGCGGTAGTAGCAGTAGCAGTAGTAGTAGTAGTTAGTAGCAATAGTAGCAGTGGTGGTAGTTAGTAGCAATAGTAGTAGGAACGGGTTAGAAGCCCCGCAGGGATTGGTTTGGTTCTGTTCTCGATATAAGTAGTAGTAGTACTGACTCTTCCAGTTCCGGTGACAAAGAACTGGGGGGAGCGGGCTATACACAAGCCACAGGTTCCTGTGGATGTCATCCGGGGGAGCAATCAGCGGAAGATTAGTCAAACAGAAATTTAAGAAACAAATAAATAACCGATATGTTCCAATTATACGTCCTATGCTTAATACTGGAATAGGTCTACTTTAATTATCTTTCAAAAATCGGAATGCACATTCAATAGTGACTCATGCACATACGTGAGTGACGTATGTGTATGATGTCATAAACATTGAAAACCAACAAGCAAGCTTCGAAATAACAATAATAATAACTTTCCTATACCAGTTACAAACTGAGAATACTTTTTCCATATTTAAATTACAATACTCTTGATGCTGAAAGGATACTTTCCATTGTTGACACAGACATGATGAAATAATAATCTTTCAATAACCTTCTAAGAAATTCTCACACACTATATTCACAATTAAATACTGCACATAAAACTCCACAGTCACGTAGATTCGTGATCACTGTTCTGATTTAAGTATGAAGAAAACAATTGTAAACACCCTTTCTTTTCGTACAATTTCACTAACAATTTTATTTCTCGTCTCACCTGACCCTAACCACAGATTCTGACTGCTGTTTTCATTCTCTCCTGTCTTCAGTGCTGCCAAAACATTGACACACCAATCGCTAAATGAGAGATAAAAAGACTCCAATTTTATTCGAAAAGTCGCAAAAAAATATATTCCAAATTTCTGGTTATTTTCACTATTAAAAACATGCAGATGTATTTTCTATGGTACGTCAAATATCCAGGAAATCTACTAGTACATCATGCATAATCTATATAATCTATGGGGCCACGGTGGCTCAGTGGTAGAGCGTTGAGTCCTGAGGTTCCTGGTTCGATTCTAGCCTGCGCCAAGTTAACTTTGTGGTGGACAAACACTGTGTGCGTGGGTTTTCTAGGGGTTCTACCGTTTCCGCTCACTTTCTAAATTCACCATCTCATTCATTTCTCATCATCACCGTCCACTGGCGTCTCTGGCATGTAAAATTTGGGAGGGACATCAAAGAAATTAATTTAAATGATACTTCCTAGTCCAACCTGTTTATTATCTTCGATTCCAATTTTACCCTCCTGCTTACCTTCACGGATCCCCTAAGGTATATCAAGAACTCTGTTATAATCGTTTCACCTGAATATTATATTCCAAATAAAAAAATATTACTATTTATATGTTGTTCTATCGTTAGAAAATAATTAAATTAGAATAAAATATTGAATATTATGTACTTCAAAATATTGGATAGGAGTGTCCCCCACATCCCTCCGCCAGAGACGCTCTTGTCAACATCTCCTTTAGCCAAGCCAGAGGGCCTTATGCCGAGAAGTTCTGAAGCGTTATTGGCGCCATACCAAAGAGTACGATTAACATATGTTTCCTGCAGCAGTCAGTCCTTTATTATGATGCTAATCATGCGTCAAAACGACACTGCATAGTCTTAAGCAAAATTCTTCTGACACCTGATTAGTGTCATACTAAAGAGTTCCACTAACATGTTTCCTGCAGTAGTCAGGCTTTTAGGATGAAGCTAATCATACGTCAAAACATCTCTGCATAAGGCCCAGTGGCGTAGCAGCTGCCCCCGCAACCCCCGCAGTGCGGGGGGGCCCCGAGGTATAGGGGGCCCCGAAGTCTTGCGATGAATAAAGATTTAAAGAAGTAGAACTCCAACCTTACTTCTATCGGCTTTACAACTAGGGCCCCTTCTCTATACTTTGCGGGGGGGCCCGCAAAAGTGTGCTACGCCACTGATAAGGCCCAAAGATTTCATTTCATTTTAACTATAATCTACTGAGTTTTTTGTGTACAGGACGCAGCCAATCTTATATTCGAGGATCATTTCACATTGTTTTTTTTTTCTACTTTTATTCACATTGAGGCAGTAGCATCATTTCACGGGTGACATGTATACCCCTCTCCCCATGAAAAAAATGATCGGAATCGGACCAGATCATTTGATCACCAATAATTATCGTTTAATTATCAAGCATAGTGACGTAATCTGCACAATTTTGTAGGTGTGCAGATTTAACCTGTTTGCTCCCAAGCAGGGGCGTCATTTAGGGGGGCAGGGAGGGGCATTTATTCTGCCTGAGTTTGAGATTTATACAGATTTTATCAATAGAATAGTAGTAAGTCAGTGAAAAACGCGAAATTTGATTTATATCAAGGGGTCTTGCCCCCCCCCAAGCCAAATCTGAAATGACGCTACTGCTCCCAAGGAAGCAAAGTTGATTGAAATTGGACAGATCTTTTGATGATCGTTTGAAGGCATGGATTCCATCGCGATAGAACTTAATGGGCCGTGAAGAGAAGAAAGCATCTACTATTGAACCTCTACTATTGATTTGACCTGGCGTCCTCTAAGGTGATTGTCCAAGGAATGGAACAAGTGGTAATCGGACGGTATAAGGTCCGGAGAATATGTCGGATGCAATAGTGTTTCCCATCCAAGGCGTAAAATGGTGCCCCGGGTCATTCTAGTCAAATGGGGCTTAGCGTTGTCCTGTAACAGGAGGATCCCCTTTGCGATTCAGAAGTACTGGCCTCAGAGTTTTTTTTTTTTTTTTTTTTTTTTTTTTTTTGAACAAGGCTCAACTGCTGACAGTATACAGTTGCATTAACGGGATGATCTACCTTTTCTCGGCACAAAAATTTTTATATTGGACCTTATGGGGAGAACATGGCTACCGAATTTCCTCAGTTTCTAAGGAACTAGGTATCTCTAATGGAAAAGAAAAATTTTGCAGCATTCTACAGAAGTTTATTAACGGGTTGAAATACTTAAATTGTATATTTGTCTGCTAGTTTAGCAGAAATAAATTATTAAAAAATAAATAAATTAGTTTCTTTTTATACAAATTAAAATATGTCTAACTTTGGAACCAATTATGGTAGAAAGATCAACTTTTTTTTGTTTTATTCCTTGAGAAGAAACGACTCTAATAGTTTTAATCACAACCATATCTGATACGCCAATTAAAAAATAGTATTTTAATATAAGTATTAAAGTCCACCTGTCAAAGTTTGACGAGGGTAAGTCACGCCCCACTCTAAGCTTGGCCGCGGAAAGGGTGGGGGTTGGTGAAATGGAGGGGGTGGATGGCTGAATAAAACAGGTTCTCGACCAGTTTCTGAGATTACCTGTCAGCTGTCAAATACTGTTAGCTTGATAGAGTTTGTCTCCCTCAATGGTTCCATACTAAGAGACTGGACGATGTGGTGTGAAGTATCCTCTTTTTCCCGTTACCTCTGGAAGTTCATCAAGATGCATTCTAGAGTGCGTGGGAAGAACAGTATATATCAGAAAACGCTGTTATTTTGGAATTTTTACCCCTTCCGGACAAATATTATAGCATACAGTAGTGGCGAAGGAAAGGGGGCAGAGGGGTGCCCCCACAGGATTCCGACAATGTAAAGTCCTGGCCCCCATATACAGGTGTTCATAAAAAAAAATATAATGTCTTGGGAATATATTTCAAATTTGAGGTGTTTTCCTGGTAGCCGTCATTTTCCATGGCCGCCGCCCTACGTAAATCTCTCTCTCTCTCTCTCTCTTTATATATATATATATATATATATATATATATATATATATATATATATATATATATATATATATATAAAGAGAGAGATCGTGAACCAAGGCACTTAGAAAGATAATTTTGGTGTCAAAGTATAGGTTTTTGAGGCCGATGAATATGGCATTATTTATTGCCACTTAGAAACCTTACAACCTGGCAACACTGTTGTCTAACGATTAACTGTACAAAGTTACAAATGCGTATATGCACGCATTACTTTAGGATGTAGCGTACTTCCTCAGGACTAAGCGAAACCTACTTTTTCTGGTAGCTTTCATCACGACAAGACATATTTTACATGGTAACATGAGAGAACATTTGTCTAAATCCAATATGGCAGCCAATATGATGGCTAATTACTAGGCAACCAAATAATGGACTTATTTAAATGCCTGTCAGTCCTAATTGACCTAGAGAATGGGAGAAAAAGGCAGGATACGGTCTCATTGAAGAAGCGTCTCCTGAGGGGGCGAGGGAAATTTAAAATACTCCATTTTTTAATGAAAATCACTGCCTCCTTGTCCGCAGACAACACTGCACACCAAATGCTCTATAAGACGTTCTCTAAATAGCCCTGTTAGATCCAATCTGTATTGTGTGTAAACCGTGCATTTTTACGGGGGAACAGCGGAGCAAAAGCCCTGTTTTTTGTGATATTTCTGGTTTCTCGTGCTTACTTCGCTAAGACTAAGCACTGTAAGCCAATCTCTAATTATCCTATAGCAGTGTTAATTTCAGATCATTTCCTCCGGAGGCACCATGCACAGAGGGGGAAAGCGACAAAAAATTGCGTGCTCCACAGAAATTTCTGCGAAGATCTCAAGCACCCGAGGGTGAATTTCGTAGCTCTTGGGAGAATTTCCCCCCAGAATCACTCCTGAAATCATCACTGTCCTAGGGAGTTGAAACAAGAAGCAGGATACGCAAAAAAGAACAAACTTTCAAAGCATTTAAATTTTAGGCTCGTTGCGCTAAGTGCCTTCTTATGACGAGGATATGGGAATTGAAAAATGCACGTTTTCTTTTATTTATTTATTTATTTATTTATTTATTTATTTATTTATTGAAAAACATGTTTGCCCTTTTTGTCCCCAGACAACCATGCAGACAAAACACACCAATTGTCTTATACAAAAATGTTGCCATGATAACTCCTATAAGACCCATTTGGAACGGTGTCCATACTGTGCATTGTTATATGAGGAGAAGGGAGCAAAGCCCTGTTTTCTTTGACTTTTTCGTTTTCCGCGCTTACCCCGCTAAGACTACGCACTGTCAGTTAGTCTCGATTTATCCTAAAGAGTTGAAACAAGAAGCAGGATACGCAGAAAAGAACATACTTTCAGAATGATGACGTCCTATGGGTGGGACCTACAGCTTAACGTAGGATCCGAACCACTTGTGTCTCCATCGGGAATCAAACAAGGGACTCCTTGATTATAAGGGATGAGCGTAACTATTCATCCACGACACACACATACATACATACAAACATATATATATATATATATATATATATATATATATATATATATATATATATATATATATATATATATATATGCAGACTATAATAGACTATTGTACGTGGTAATAAATTGCTACAATATTATTCCAGGAACTTTTTGACTGTCCCCCCGTATAATCTTTATTTTCTAGTAATGCATTCACATTGAAGGCTACGTCTTTGAAAATAATGTTGACAAATTACAAGAATTCTTTGAATATCTTCTATCGACTTTTTTCTGTAATAGACTATTGTACATGATTCTAACACAATTACTCAACTATTGACACTTGTAATGTCCAACATTTCTAGGATAGCACTGCAAACCTTTGATCACGAAATTAGTTTGAGGTTTCTCTTTTAGGGTCTCCTCTCTTTTACATTCTTGAGTTTCTTGAAGGACCTGCAGCTCTAGGTTTCTGCTCTATTATCTTCTCCACCAAATTCAAAATAGAGGTTCTTCTACTCTTATGTTTTCCTGTGACAACTCTCTACAATATCCAGGAATTTACAGCTGTTGTGTCCGTACGTGCACTAAGAATCGTCTTGAACCTACCCGAATGAAGCATTCTGGTCGTTTGGGTTGAGTATGTCAACACCATGTTATGTTGCACAACAGCTCTCCTTCCTTTTTTTTTCCTTCAAATGACAGAGTTATGATACATTTCAACGTAGAGTATTAAACTAGCATCAGGGGCGGATCCAGGACGGACTTCTGGGGGGGGTTGTAATACTGCTACTTACAGATACTTTTAAGAGCTCTAAACTCTGGGATGGGTTTTATTTATATATATAAAATAAGAAAGTTTCCTCTTCTGGGGAAGGGGGCGATTGCCCCCTGGATCCGCCACTGACTAGCATATAAACGGTATATAGCTAGTCGTGACAAAAAGTATAGACCAACTCAAAATTTCAGAATCCTGCGATATACTTCCGCAATGATTTTTATAGAGGTAGTTGGTGACTACTTCAAATTATATGCCCGTAGCTAAAGCCCCTCTATAAAAAATTGTTGCGTGAGTACCTTAGGATTCTGAAACATGTATTTTTGGATAGTGCACCTGTTAGTTCCTAAGTGGAGTCTTGACCCGACTACGGTAGGTCCGATAATTATTTCTTGTGAAAATGTCATATATTACCTTTTACAGCCCGTGACGACAGTAAGATTTCTGTGATTCGGCCAATCCCTGTTCCTACTTGCAAATGCCTGATTTATAGCATTTACGCTATTAGTAAGCGCTACTGAGGTCAATAAGAGTTGAATTAGACTTTTTGCGAGGGGCGCATTGTTATAGCATGTTTTCTAACGCACAAAGGAATGTTCTGAATGGGGGCAGCTATGTGTATGTTTAGCCAATGGAGCCATTTGTATCTTTGTGGCTTTGCAATCTAACTTCAAATAATAATAATAATAATAATAATAATAATAATAATAATAATAATAATAATAATAATAATAATAATAATAATAATAATAATATAACTTTTGCCTCCTGAAAATAACCAGATGGTAAAGTTATGGTCGATACATTTTTGGAATTCGAAGGCATTTTAGAATGCTTGTCTATCATCTGGCTCTCAGAAATAATTGATTACCATTTTCTCTACATATCTATAATTTTCTTACAGGGTAGAAACACCTCCTCGGAAGAGAGAAAAAAAAAGAGAGAGAGAAAGTGGCCGAACTTGGGCTATTGAACGTGAGGACATGATGTTTACATTCGCATTGACACCTGCTGTGCAAACGGTCTGTGTACATAGCTGAAAGAGATTTGTGAAGATCCTTCCCTTCATATCTCGCGGGACGAAAACAAAAGAAAAGGGTGGGCGCGGATGCCTTACCCTCGTCAAACTTCTTGACAGGTGGACTTTAATACTTATATTAAAATACTATTTTTTAATTGGCGTATCAGATATGGTTGTGATTAAAACTATTAGAGTCGTTTCTTCTCAAGTAATAAAACAAAAAAAAGTTGATCTTTCTACCATAATTGGTTCCAAAGTTAGACATATTTTAATTTGTATAAAAAGAAACTAATTTATTTATTTTTTAATAATTTATTTCTGCTAAACTAACAGACAAATATACAATTTAAGTATTTCAACCCGTTAATAAACTTCTGTAGAATGCTGCAAAATTTTTCTTTTCCATTAGAGATACCTAGTTCCTTAGAAACTGAGGAAATTCGGTAGCCATGTTCTCCCCATAAGGTCCAATATAAAAATTTTTGTGCCGAGAAAAGGTAGATCATCCCCTTAATGCTCTGACCAGCTGGTAGCAGTTCCCAATGCACAACACCGCGAACAGTCTACCAAACATACAGGAGGACCACATGGTGAGTCTTCGAATGTTTCGTCACAGTCCTTAAACTTGTTAAACCACTGTTGCACTGTAGGCATGGTATATCTTTCGCCCCGCTGCAGCTTCGTTTCATCCCAGTTTGAACTCGTAGAGCATGCACGCCCTTATGACTCTCTGTGGAGTCCCATGTTCACTCTGCCCTTATGCAAGTTCATGGTGTAACTGAACTGCCACAACCAAAAACTATTTTGAATATACCCATACCAACAACTCACCTTTGCCTTATCTCCATTTGTATTCAACTCACGGTGTGAGAGCCAATGGAACACAGACCTCCACAAAAAGCGACAGAACTTTTTTGGTTACCTTTGTAGGTACTCTAAGTACTTACACTCTAAGTACTCTAAGTATCATGTACCTTCTACTATAGTCATGGGTACATTCTTCGGTACGAATTTACTGTAACCATAAATCTTCCATGTACCCACTAATTCATGGGTAAGAGGCTGAGATGCTGTGTGTTCCCACTAAATTCTTCGGTACATCGAATTTTCATAGGTACATAAGCGAAGTACCTTCTAGTTCATGGGTACTTGTGCAAAATCATGAGTAGCCTACTGTTTTTAGAGTGTAGATAATAAAACTTAGTGGAAGCTTACTACACGCTATCCGATCCCTACAAAAGCATTCACGATGAGAAGCAGTAATGTTCGGAGTTGATGCACTAGCAAGCGCTAACTAAGCACTAACGATTGCACTAGAATAGATTATTACTGCTTTTGAATTTGGCGAGAATTTAACCCAACGAAAAATTTCCCATGGTTTACTTATGGGATTTGGTGATATATGATTGGCAATATCTAAACTAATATTGAATCATTAACAAAACTATTAATGTTTTCTAGAAGTACTAATGAAGCGCTATCGATTGCTCTAGGTTTCATCGTTAGTGCTTTTGGGGGGGGGGGGTTAACGCTTTTTGCTTGTAGCGTCCAACCTATTGAAACATCAATGTTGGGAGTTGGTGCTCTAAGAAGCACTAAGGAAGCGCTAACGATTGCCCTAGAAGAAATTATTAGTGCTTTTGAATTTGGCAGAAATTTAATGCAATAAAAACTTCCACATGTATTTATTATGAGAATTTCGTGACATATAATTGACTACATCTTCACTAATAGTGAAGAACTAACGAAACTATCAGGGTTTTCTAGAAGCACTAACAACTGGCACAAATTTATTCGCCAGTGTGTGATGTGGCGGCTTGCGTGTACAATTGTTTCGGCTCTAGAGTCTACACTAATGAACCACTAACGTTACGGGCTGGTGCACTAAGAAGCACTAACTATAGCACTGGAAGATGTCATTAATGCTTTTGAATTCGGTGGGAATTTAACGGAAAAAAACAATCTCCATGTATTTGTTCTGGAAGTTTCGTGACGTATAATTAGCCATAACTATACTAATAGTGAAGCACTAAAGAAACTATTGGTGTTTTCTAGAAGCACTAACGATGCACTAACGAATGGCACTAGTTTATTCGTTGGTGATTGAAGTGGGAGCAGCGTATACCACTGTTTTAGCTCTAAAGCTTGCACTAATGAAACATTACAGTTATGGGTAACTTGAAGTCAAGTTGGCATACAACAAAAAAGTCGCTCTATTTTTTCCATAGCAGCACTAACCTTGGGAAGCTAGCACTAACCAGCACTAACGTAGCACTAGCGATTGGTGTAGTTACTTTCGTTAGTGTCATTCGTTAGCATATCTGTATGCTAACTTAAACAAGTTAACATACAACAAAAAAGTCGCTCTATTTCTTTTATTATAGCAGCATTAACTTTTGGAAGCTAGCACTAACCAGCACTAACGTAGCACTAACTATTGGTATTGTTACTTTCGTTAGTGCTTTAATTTTTGCATAGGTGCATGCTACCTTGACGTCAAGTTGGCATACAACAAAAAAGTCGCTCTATTTTTTACTATAGCAGCACTAACGTTGGGAAGCTAGCACTAACCAGCACTAACGATTGGTATAGACTAGGGATGGCCAAAATTTTCCGGAATCCGGATTCCGGAAATTTTGTTTTCCGGAACCGGAAAATTTACTTTCCGGAATTCGGAAAAATTCCGGAATTCGGAAAAAATCCGGTATTCAGAAAAATTCCGGATTTCGGAAAAATTCCGGATTTCGGAAAAATTCCGGAATTCAGAAAAATTCCGGATTTCGGAAAAAATCCGGAATTCGGAAAAATTCCGGAATCCAGAGAAATACCGGAATTCGGAAAAATTCCGGAATTCGAAAAAATTCCGGATTTCGGAAAAATTCCGGAATTCAGAAAAAACCCGGAATTCGGAAAAATTCCGGATTTCGGAAAAATTCCGGAATTCGGAAAAATTCCGGAATTCGGAAAAATTCCGGATTTCGGAAAAATTCCGGATTTCGGAAAAATTCCGGAATTCAGAAAAAATCCGGAATTCGGCAAAATTCCGGATTTCGGAAAAATTCCGACATTCGGAAAAAATCCGGAATTTAGAAAAAAATCGGATTTTTTCCGAAATCCGGAATTTTTCCGATTTTACTTTCCGGATTCCGGAAAGTAAAAATTCTGGAATTGGCCATCCCTAGCTAGTAGCTGTTAAAAGAGAAACACAATAATGAATATATATACTGTATTAGTTTCTTGTAGTTGGATATGTCTTTATCACTTACGTAGACAATTGCTACTGCAGTTATTTACTGTTTTATAAGGAAGGTCTTATTTTCACACACAAAAAAGTCGCCGGTATGTCTCAAACATTATCGCGTTCCCACCTGCAACTGCTCCAAAGCACTGCAAACTACTTTTTAACCAGGCGAAAGGCAGTGGAGGAAAAGAAATCTCAACAAATATTCTAATAACATTCGCTTATTGTCAACATACCTACAGTGAGCGCAGAAAGTGTTCGTACACCGTGCATACTTTATATTGAAAACAGCTAGCATGAGAACGGGAGGTGGAAAATATATATATAACCAGAATTTAGACTACACATTCATACATTTTAATTCTATATACAAGAGAAAGGCCAAACAAACACAATCACTGTTTTGTTCAGAAGAAAAGAGAGAATTCCTTTTTTGTAAACGCAAAATGTCACCGTACACTTATGCTTGAATTAGTGCTTATAAAGTATATTACGTTATTTGATATTTTGTGGGATTACCCTGTGCGTTAATGATTGTCCGTAGTCTTCGTGGCATTGATTTCACCTGTAGTAGTTTGTAGTTCTGTAGCTTCGGGACTGATTATGTCCCATTCTTCTTGAATAGCTTTTCTTAGGCCTTCTTTAGTAGAGACAGGGCCGGCGCGAGAGAGGGTCGAGCCGTGCCACCGCCCAGAGCGGCAAGTCTAATGGGCGGCAAAAAGAAAAGAATACTATCAAAATATAATGCTTCGTAATAGGCTCACATGGAAAAATAAGATTGTGTTAACCTGAGAATGTAATTGAACTTACTTTACTCACATTCAAGAAAATACTCTCTCAGGAAATTCAGAGCATTCCTCCGCGTTTTCAATTATCAAACTACTAGCCACAGGTATCTCGTTCAATATTTCCCTTGCAGCAGTGTAGATAGGATTTTGAGCTAGAGTGCATAAGATTATCACGGTGTCTTTTTATATTTTTTTTTCTATTCAATAATGTTCTAACGCTCCGCTCCAAGTATGCAAAAGGTACACTCCCACTTGAGACAGGCCGTTCTAGCCTGTAGCATCCAGGGCCGGATCCAGGACGGACTTCTGGGGGGGGGCGGTGGGTTGTAATACTGCTACTTAGAGCTACTTTTAAGAGCGTCAAAAAATAAACTATATATTTTATTTATATATAAAATAAAAAAGTTTCCTCTTCTGGGGGGGGCGATCGCCCGATCGCCAACCCTGGATCCGCCCCTGGTAGCATCTAGAGACATTTAGGTTCTAATAGCGAGTTTTTGACCAATTTACAAATTGTTCATTCCGAATATAGTAAATCGTACAGCGTATTATTTCTTGAGAAATGTCTCATTTTTTGTATAGCTAAAAAAAGTTTATGACTTTTTTTTCTGCGTCAGTTCAACGTTAGGCCATACTAAAGGAACATATTAGTAGTCTCACTTTAAAATCATAATCCACCACAAGGTGGGAGAGCCGAATTGATGCTCTGACTCAGTTATCAAATATAGGAAGTTTATGATGCCTTACTTCAAATAAGTAATGACAATAGAACCGATAGAATGGTCGTCCACGATGCTCTGTGTATAGCAAACCAGCTGAGTTACTTTTCTTTCCTTTACTCACTCGTTGTCTGATATGACTTTAAAGCATTGATTCTCATGTGTTGGATGCAGTAGGATTTCTTGAAAATATATCTGGGTACTTTGAGAGGAGCAGAAATTATGCAAAGTTTAAATCTTACTTAGTTGATACGATGGACTTGGCATCAGCATTAGATACGGGTGATCCACTGATACGTAATACAGTGCAAGCTCGAAGTCGAAAGAAGACACAGTTTCAGTACGAGGCAGAGGATGAAGCTACTGAAAACATCCACAAACAAGATACAAGATCGATTTTTATTACAAAGTTCTAGAAGTGATTGTGTTAGCTTTTAAGAGAAAGATTTGAGCAACTTAAACATCACAGCGAGTATTTCAATTTTCTTTGCGATATAAGTAATCGTAAAGATATAGCCTACCACCTGAACTTTTTGTCTGAAAAGTGTACTAAACTTACCATCATTTTAACACACGAAGAATTGAAAGATATTAACCCCAGTGATTTGAAAGACAAACTGAAAGTGTTATCCACTATAATTAAGCCTGTGAAAGTTCACAAAAAAAAAAAAAAAAAAAAAAAAAAAAATAGAAACATGACTTTGCTCCCAATGTTAGTATTGCACGTAGAATTTTGTTAATCTTGCCTGTAACAGTGGCAAGTGGAGAAAGAAGTTTTTGGAAACTTAAGTTTATTAGAAACTATCTACACTCTTCTATGTCTGAAACACGCTTGAGTGGTCTAGCGACGATATCAATAGAACACAAATTGGCTAAAACATTGGACTACGTGATGTGATAAAGGGATTTGCTCATATCAAAGCAAGAAAAGTTTCTTTCAATTAAGGTATGTTAAATTTATGTATGTCTATTGTGTTTTAGTACATTATAAGGCTTAAGCTAATCACTTACATTTACCATAATATCTGATTTACTGTATTATCTTCTTGCTCCATACTCTGTTGAAAACGCCTTTTGATATAAAATAAGCCTAAAAATTAAAATTCTTAGTCATGATTAAAGTATATTTTTAAAATTTTATTTTCTGTATGCGCTGCTCTATATTACAGATATACAGCGAAATCGAGCATACTGAATATTGTGTCAGTATAGAGTCGTTTAAATATTACGTAAACATTCCAGAAAGGTAGTTCTTTTTTTTTTTTTTTTTTTGTTTACTTTTCCATCTTTTCCATTTTATACATGTTTTTAAATGACACTTGAACGTTATCTGTCAAAATAAGGTTTGCGGATTAAAGGGGCGGCATGTGAAAGCACCGCCCAAGGCGGCAAAATTGCTAGCGCCGGCCCTGAGTAGAGAAGCTGTGCCTTCTGATTGTTGTCTCCAGAACAGACCATAGATGTTCTATGGGGTTCATATCTGGGGATTGGGGAGGTGTGCGAAGCTGTTTCAAGGTATTATAGAGTAGCCACAATCGAGTATTTTCCGCTGTATGTTTGGAGTCGTTGTCTTGCTGAACAATAAATTGTTTTCAAGAACCATCTTCTGCGCACTAGTATGGAGATTTTCCTTTAATATGTTAATATACACTTTGTGGATCATCACTCCATCGATAAGGTGGAGACGACCCACTCCTGAGGCACTCATACAACCCCAGACGAGCACGGACCCTCCTCCGTGTCTTACTTTAGGGACGAGATTTTGAGGATTCATCTCTGTATTCACCTTGCGCCATACAATACGCCTCCCATTGGACTCGATAAAGTTAAATTTACTTTCGTCCGAAAATATGACCCTATTCCAGAAAGAAGCCTGATCCCTTATCTTTATACTCTTTTTCAAACTTTAGTCTCTTTATACAATTTGTCTTGTTCACCCAGAACATTTTCCTGGCTATCCGACCATGATACCTTGCAAATATTCCGCACTGTACTGGCTGATACTTTAACACCGCGTGTTTCCAGATCCGTTGCCAATTGCACAGCACTATTTTTTGGAACCTTTTTTCTTTCCCTAATAATGTAACGTTTATCTTGTTCACTCAACACTCTTGGTCTTCCAGTTTTTTTTTTTTCTTGCACAGTGATAGAAACATTATACATCGCAATTATTGTTTGTACTGTTGAACGAGGCCTGTCTGCAAGGTTTGCTATCTTTCTCAAAGACTTACCCTTCTTATGCAATTTAATAATTACTTTTCTTGTCTCCTCATTTGTTTCTGTTCGGTTGCTTCCCACTTTGACAACCCACCGTCCAGTTTTTTCACTTCTATTCACAACTAAACTCATTCTGTTACTCGTAATGCTATACAGAGGTGTATACTCAGGTGAATACTAGTGAACCCCAGTTGTGGTATCTTTGTTTCGTATTCGTACGTCAGGTGTACGATCACTTTTTGCGTCTACTCTATACACTTTCTACGGAATTTATTTACTTTCTGACCATTAAACTTGTCTTTGTGGTTCTTTATTGATATATTCATAAAGCTTAGTTTTCATTATTCATATTGTGTGTGTTATTACACTTCTTAAATTTTCTGTTTCTTTTTCGCAGGCATTCTCGTTTCAATAGCATAGGTGTACGAACACTTTCTGCGCTCACTGTATGTACAGTAAATACAAATTTATAATTTTGACTTTACGAAGTGTACAATGTAATTGTTCAATAATTAACATAAGCAGGCATTCATTAATTTATATTAATATAATAATTAATAAAACTAATAAGCGGGTGATTGATGACTTAGTGGTAGAGTTTTCATCTATAGTATTCTAACCCAGGACATGTGGGTTTTCGATGGCTAATTTTGTGTTTGAAAATTTTCCCGGTGGAAGGCCTACCTTTCTTATATTTGTTCCATCATCACTCATTAACGAATTTAGTTTATCAAAACTCTATAGCCATATATTCATTCTGTCCGTCAGTGAAGCAAACAGTCTCAAGAACTATCTGATGGATTACCAATCAATTTTGGCCATGATGTACAGAGACAATAGTTAAGAATCGAGTTCCCTGATAAATGTAATATTCAAACCGGAAGCGGTACAAATCAACCATTTCCGGTTTTAACGTTAATCATTATATAGTAAATATGGTAATAGATAGCGAGAAGCGGTTTCCAGTAATCGACATATATATAACATTCATGTAGATAGAATGTTACCCAATTTGTGCATCTGCTGAAAATAATGAGCTTAGGTATTTAGAGAGCATTTTCCGCTTTAGAAAATGTGTGCTTGGTAAAGAATGTAGAGAATTAGCTGAGTCAGGCATGTAGCTAGAATATGGTAATAGAAAGGGGGGGGGGGTCTGTCACGAAATACTGTGGTTATTTACCAGGGGCTCAATCATTCTAAACTATTTTATTGGCAACATATATTGGTTCGTTTAGCCAAGATTTCTAATGGGGGAATGATATGAAATACTGTGGTTACACACCAGAGGCTCGATCAATCTAAATATTTTACTGACAACATACCCATATTGATTGGTTAGGACAATAAAATGAGGATATATTAGTAAGTATTTTAATAAGAAGCTATGAGGAAATCTCGAGTAAAAGAATATAAAAAAGTATTGAAAAAGATATAGTTTTCCGAGGTCATTCGAACGGTGTCGAGAATTTTGCGTCTGGGAAATTTGCGCCCTACCTCAAGAACAGGGAAAATTGCGCCTGCGATGTACCTCCACCGGGAAGTTTGAGCCCTGCGAAATAAAAGAACCTATTGGAGCTTACGCATTTGCTCGGAGGGGCTGACATTACAGCATAAACAATCCTCCCCCCACAACCATGCCATTTGTGATTTATTTTCATTGTGGCTATATAAGGGGAGAATAAACTTCAATATAAGCCAAAAGAACACAACGGATCAACGCAATCACTGCTTCTTCCAGAGATGATTTTGGGGGAACACTGGCCTCCCCAGAGCTCTCAGAGTGCCCTCTCGGAGGAGACCAAAATAATACGTCTATAATATAATAATAAATAGAATAGTACCAGCAGTGACCCCCCTCCGGAATACTAAGTGTGCCCCCCGGAACATTTTTTCTGAAAGAACGACTGAACGCAATTGTGTGTTTGAATTCCAGCAAGTAAACACACTGTACATAGTTTTCTTGATAATATTACTGAACTGATTTTACATTCACTTTACATTTTCTTTTCTATATTTTGTGTCCTGAAAAGCCAAACAACTCGCAAGGATTGTGAACAGAGATATCTGGGTAGAGCCAAACAGCCTTTTGTAGATTAAATTATACTCTTTGATTATATTAATAATTATATATCAGTCATTTATACTTTTTTGTAAATTTTGTAGTATAATGAAAAATTGTATTTGTATGACATTTGTATAACATTTGAATATGTATAACATTTGTATTATATGCATTTATAGGTCGCCATCCGGCATATTTACTGTTTTCTTAAAGAAACTCGAAAGTCTTTTGGACTTCATACGAAAAGACTTTGAAAAAATGATCATCTGTGGTGATATTAATGTAAATTGGATAGTGGAAGCAAAAAAGAAATCCGATCTACGAGATCTGCTGAATGTGTACAATCTCCAAGCGCTAGTGGATGTACCGACACGTCATAATAAAAGTGCGCTAGATCAGTTCATCATTAGTAAAAATCAATTTGCCTATAACCTTGAAGTATTTGATCCCGGTTTCTCTGATCATGATGCGATTATTTTAAAAATCACTTTAAACAATACCACTGTTCTTAACTCTAAAGTATACACAGTTACAAAGAGAATTTTCTCCAGTCATAATATGGAATATCTAAATTTCTTGCTTTCTCACGAGTCTTGGAATGGCATATACAATACGTCTAACACTGAATATAAGTTTAAATACTTCTTTGAAACTTTCTTACATTACTTCAATATGGCGTTTCCAAAAGTTACTCGTAAAATCCGGACGTCGTCCACTAAATCGTGGTTAACTAAAGGCATTAAAAATTTCTAAAAGTAACCTATTTAGATATAATAGATTACTCAAAATAAATACATCACTTCCTCACAGCTTTCGAAATTATATTTTTAAGTACAGGAAAATATACAGAAGAGTAATTAAAACAGCTAAATTACTATCAAATAGCTCCACAATACTTAATTCTACTAATAAAGCTAAAACTATGTGGAAAATCTTAAATGGTAGAACAAACAACAAAAAGAGCGATTTTGAGTATGTTAAAGTTGGGGACGAAATTATTAAAGAACCTAAGCGGATTGCAGATGTCTTCAATGATTATTTTCTAGACAGTGTACCATTACCTGACCCCATACAAGCGAGTTATGACGACTCGATGAAATTTCCAATGCATTCACATACGATCTTTTTAATTCCAGCAACAGTAGAGGAGTTATGGAAAATATTGAGTAAGATGTCTAATTCGGGATCTTCAGGTTTTGATGAAGTTCCAGTGACTGTTATTAAATTTTGTTTTCCTTTCATTGTAAATCATCTCTGTTATTTAATTAACCTATCTCTTGAGAATGGATGTTTTCCATCAGTGTTAAAAGTGGCAAAAGTAATTCCTCTCCATAAAAAGGGGAGTATGCATGATGTAAGAAATTATCGCCCAGTCTCCATTCTTTCCACGTTTTCAAAAATTTTTGAATATGTAATGAAGTCACGACTCTGCAATTTTTTGAAGTCATGTAACTTACTATCACCATCACAACATGGCTTCCAAAATAAGAAAAGTATTGAAACAGCCTTGTTTGATTACATGTCCAATATAGCTCTTGAATTAAAAAACAGTAAATATGTTGTTGGCCTATTCATCGACTTATCCAAAGCTTTTGATACAATTGATCATGCTATTCTTTTAAGCAAGTTGTATGCTTATGGTATTAGAGGAGTAGCTTACAACTGGTTTCTCTCTTATTTATCCAGTAGGCAACAAGCGGTACAAATATCAAAATTAGCTGCAGATGGGTTTCAAACAACTTGTTCGTCTTTGTCAACTGTAGTCAGAGGTGTTCCTCAAGGTTCCATTTTGGGTCCTATTCTCTTCCTGATATATATAAATGACTTGTTAGAATTTATGCATCCAGCGAAATGTATTCTATATGCTGATGACATCAGTATGATAATATCAGGAAAATCAATAGAAGAAGTTGAGAGGAAATCTGACATTTTTACGGACAAATTAGTAAAATGGATAACAGCGAATAGGTTAATTATAAATCATGATAAATCGATTCTCTTACATTTTCATTTTCCAGGAAAACCGCGTATATCACCTAGAATAAAAATATCTTCTAACTTACTCCAATATTCTTGCATAACAAAGCTTTTAGGTGTAATCATAAGTGATGATCTTTCATGGTCTGCTCATATCTCCACTTTAAACAAGAAACTAAGCAGCGTGTGTTTTGCCTTATACAAACTTCAAGGTACTGTATCGAGAGAAGCACTTCTTAGCTTTTACTACGCCAAGTTTAATTCATTAATTAACTTCGGCATAATACACTGGGGATCTGCTGAAAATAGTTTAAGCACTTTCCGATTGCAAAAGAAAGCGATTAGAATAATTTTTGGGTTACCCACAAAATCGTCATGTAAAAAGGTTTTCATAGAAGCAAAAATTTTAACACTCCCCAGCTTATACATCTATAAATCTATTCTTTTTACTGTGAAAAACAAGCATCTTTTTATCTTTAATAAAAATGTTCATAGCCATAATACAAGACAAGGTAGTGACATATTTGTGATGCATCAAAAATATGCTAATATAAGCAAAACCGTGTACATGAATTGTGTCAGATTGTATAATAAACTTCCTCTGTACTTGAAAAATATGACCAATGTTTCCATTCTTGATAAGACTTTATATAATCTACTCACTGAAAAGTGCTATTACACAATTAAAGAATATTTAAATGACTCATTAACTGAAGAGTTGGTTACAGATACTTACCCGTGAGTACATGCCTGGTGTGGTAGAAACAGTTACCTAATTATGTGGTTTTGTATTTTTAGAAAGATTACATGATGTATACTTCTGGTACTTGACAATATTGTATGTTTTTTTTTTCTGACAACTGTAATGCTTACATGAGAATTTCTCATGCTTTGTAAGTTAATGAAACAGGCAAATAAATGAAATGAAATGAAATATGGATTGCCCTTTAGTGAACTAAAATTGTATTTTTTTTCATTTGTTCGGAATATTATAACGGATGGAGTAACTCACTGAGACGATGATAGGCAAGCCTAGTTCAAGTGTGAGGGGAAGTTACTTTACACAATACAAAAATAAGTTGAATTGTAGGGCGCTAACATCCCAGTGCAAATATATAGCCGGCGCATTTTCCCCTCTTTTTGGGGTAGGGCGCAAACATCCCAGTGCAAATATATTGCGAGCGCATTTTTTCCTATTTTTGTGGTAGGGCGCAAATTTCCTGGGCGCAAAATTCTCTCATTCAAGGAAAATATAATGTCCGTGAAGTTGACAAGCCACTTATGTCAGACTCCATTTCGACTTTAAACGTCGCTAGTGCTACGTTAGTGTTCGATAGTGACGCAAATCGTTAGTACTTCACAGATAACGTGTGCTTTTTAAATAATGGATATAGGTCTTCTAACTGCATGCCAACACGCCCACTTCTAAGAATCATCTCAAAAATGAGGTTAACCGTTAGAGCAAGTAAGTGCTCATTAGTGCCATTAACATTAATGCCTCCATCGTACGACCCTTTGAGAAATGATAATAGCACGCTCTTTGCTAGTCTCAATGCGTCCCTATATTCTCGCGAACATTCATACGTGCCCAAGTTAGTTACTTTTTTTTTTTTGCAACTATTGTTTATCTGTTATTGTTTATTGCTAGTCTGCAGAATAGTCCTTACATTAATATGCCATTGTCCTTGATAATCATTGCGTATTTACAAGCAGTTTGTTATTACTGTTAGAAGATATCAAAAAACAACAGATAAAATCTACTACTTAACGGTTCACATTTTTCTTTTACAGTACATAAACGATTAATAATAATAATAATAATAATAATAATAATAATAATAATAATAATAATAATAATAATAATAATAATAATAATAATAATAATAAGACTATTCCAGCATAAAAGTTATCAATTGCATCCCACTGGCAACAAGCGACGCATATTTTAATTTCACAAAAATTAGTTTCTCACGATTTTCTGGAAAACTACGTATGATAACATCTTCATTATGTCAAGTTGTTTATCTCAGTGTGATATATGTCTTACCTCTGGACAATATCACGGTAAAACAAAAATTAAATATTAGAAGTACATCGTACTTTTGGACTACATCTCATTAACCATGGGAAGATTGAGTAGTGTATACTTTAGGATGTAAGTTTCAGCTTAACTTGCATCATACATTCTTAGGATTACAAAAAGGAAATTTGTTCGTTTGCGTTTGAACAAAATTCTTAGAATTACAAAAAGAAAAAATATTTTTTCCGAATTCCGGAATTTTTCCGAAATCCGGATTTTTTCCGAATTCCGGAATTTTTCCGAATTCCGGATTTTTTCTAAATTCCGGATTTTTTCCGAAATCCGGAATTTTTCCCAAAATCCGGAATTTTTCCGAATTCCGGATTTTTTCTATATTCCGGATTTTTTCTGAAATCCGGAATTTTTCCGAATTCCGGAATTTTTCCGAAATCCGGAATTTTTCCGAATTCCGGATTTTTTCCGAAATCCGGAATTTTTCCGAATTCCGGAATTTTCCGATTTTACTTTCCGGATTCCGGAAAGTAAAAATTCCGGAATTGGCCATCCCTAGTATAGACCTAATTCCTTACGTTATTGCATATGTATATGCTAACTTGACGTCAAATTGGGACACAAAAAAAGGTCGCTCTATTTTTTTAAGTATAGCAGCAATAACTTTGGGAAGCTAGCACTAGCCAGCACTAGCGTAACACTAACGGTTGGTATAATTACTTTCGTTAGTGCTTTAATTTTTGCATATATGTATGCTAACTTGTCGTCAAGTGGCATGCAATAAAAAAGTCGCTCTATTTTTTTGAGTATAGCAGCACTAACTTTGGGAAGCTAGCACTAACCAGCACTAACGTAGCACTAACTATTGGTATTGTTACTTTCGTTAGTGCTTTAGTTTTTGCATATGTGTATGCTAATTGACGTCAAGTTGGCATAGAATAAAAGAAGTCACTCTATTTTTTTAAGTATAGCAGCACTAACGTTGGGAATCTAGCACTAACCAGCACTAACGTAGCATTAGTGATTGGTATAGTTACTTTCGTTAGTGCTTTAATTATCGCATATGTGTATGCTAACTTGACGTCAATGTGGCATACAACAAAAATGTCGCTCTATTTTTTTTAAATGTAGCAGCACTAATGTTGGGAAATTAGCACTAACCAGCACTAACGTAGCACTAACGATTGGTATAGTTACTTTCGTTAGTGCTTTAATTTTAGCATATGTGTATGCTAACTTGACGTCAAGTTGGTATACAACAAAAAAAAAGTCCCTCTTTTTTTTAAGTATAGCAGCACTAACGTTGGGAGGCTAGCACTAACGATTGTATACTTTTGGTCATGTTGGCTAAATGTGTGTATGCTAACTTGACACACGTCTTGTAAATTCCATTCCATTATAACTAGAATTCCTACTATCGCAAACTAAAGCTCATATGTTGCATTGGATTGACTAACATCGTAACGGAATTGTGCCTTAAGACTGTAATATTCGTTGGCGTCATTCCATGCTAACCCTAAGAAAATACGGAGCGTAACGCAACCAAATATAACTTGTAAGTGTTATGGCTATTGTTGGAAACTAAAATTACGTACTTTGCTTTGCGATGACACAAATCATTACATAATTGGGCCCTGTATAACTTGAAAATTCCCCTGCATGTCAAGCTTATCAATCCCGTGTTACCCAAAGTCCCCTCACTGCGTTTTCAGCATGTATACATTACATGTGCCTGATTTTTAGCTTGTTGTTGAAAGAAATTATCTTTTGCAAACATAGCTAGCAGAAACTAAGAAATCTCTAATAGAGCTAAAAACAAAAAAGTCATTGTACGTTTTTTTTTTTCTCGAGACACATTAGGCCTTATTCAGTGTCGTTCTGAATTGTGATTAGTAACATACTAAAGAGTTGGACTAATATACTAGGCCTTTAATATGACGGTAATCATACGTCAAAACGACTTTGTATAAGGCCCATTATCTTCGTAATCATTATTATATTTCCTCCAAACAATTAAGTTGAATGTCCATTGCTATTGTAGTTATATGAATGCATATCGCAGTAAACTTTACGTACATCAGATTTTTTTTTTTAATACTCAAATTTGTTGCTTTTATTTTGTAGGCCCATATTCTAATTATGTGCTCGGATAAATGTAAAGAAAACTGTAAGTGTTCAAATAGAATAAACATTATTCTGTAACTAATAGATGTGCACCAAAAAATCGTGTATTTATATAATTTATTTTGTTACTTAAGTTTTCAACTATGATCAGGACTAAAATCTCTTCCGAAAAGAAAGAGCAAAATGGTAGGAATCCGTCATGAAAGATCTCGAAACTCTAAACAGTATGTGCTGGTACCACAGTGTCACTACTAGAACAAAAAATGGCTGACGACGAGTATGAGCCAGAAGAGTGAGTATTCACATATATGAGGATTTTTTTCTTGTATTATTATTAGTTTTAGATTTTTTTTTCTATAACAATAGTACAGTGACAAAGTAAGCTTGATTTGTAAAAATCCAAACTGTTCGTTATAGTGTAAATGTCCATGTTTTTCTAATTACCATACTAGAACTAGTTCACATGTATTCCAAAATAATTTTGCGTTTCGTGGTAAAGCCGGATGGTTTCTAATTCATGTGAGTAAGCATGTTCTGCTGTGAAGGTCGCGATATTATTGTGCCTAATTTTTTAGTTCGTTCGTAATAGGAGAGTGTAATTTTTTTTAAAAAAAAGCATGTTTTTCACAACCTTGATTGATCCCCAATTACTAAATTTTACTCCAAATTTTAGCATTTCCAAATATCTGGAATTCGGGCGACGAGGTATAACTCCTCTACGGTATAACTATTGTTTGGTCTTGGAATCAAAGTAGTGGAATCAGCATTCATCCTGGGTAACAAGCCGGGCCCAAAAGATCGTCCGTAGATTTCGCAAACTCACTTGAGATTGCCTCACGTTTGCGTTCTTCATCGGCAATGAAACGTTTGGGCACTCATTATGGGTTATTAACAACAATACCGAGACACGTGCAGGGTCTCAGCTCTCACTTGAAGTGGAATTCATCTGTTATTTAAAACTTACACTTTTACCAGAGCTGGGAATGTCACTGGATTCCCACACATGTTACCATGTTCTGTTGAAAAATCATTGCGCATAAAGTTTGAGCACTTTTTTTTTCTTTTCACAGCAAAGTATGCCCAATGTGTGTCTCATGCAACCATTTATTTTCGTGGCGGCTTCCGGTGCAGAAAGAACAGTTCATTGAAAGGTTCTAGAACACTGACCCGAATTCCCATTCATTCTACTTCATTCGCTTGCTCGGCATTCCTATGTGAAATTGAGTATTGAGCTTGGATGATGTAAGGAACCAATCTCGCTACTAACCCCTCTTCAATTATGTGTCCAGTGCAGCATTCGTGACACTTTCCAACTTCTTAAGTTAATGACCTGTAAAGAAAAATTGTTAATGCTACTACGATCATCCAGGCCATCACTTAAACTTCCGATCTTACGAAAGATCAACGTTTCAGATACAGTGAATGATTTCAGGAAGACGTGTGCGGAAGGGGGTCGAGACAACAACTTACGGCAAATTTTTACTTTGAGCCAAACAGTGACTTCAACCGATTCATGTGATCCGATTACGATTACTAACACAGTGAAAGTAATGTACGATGTTAAGAATTATACTATAAGTACAAGGGCCACAATGTTACTATACGATGTTAAGAATTATACTATAAGTACAAGGGCCACAATGTTACTAAACATCAATTCAGGTGAAGCGGTGGCTATGAATTTTCAGATCTAAATGGGGGGGCCACCGGCCCCCAAACCCCCCGCTCAAGTACCATAAAAACATCCAAAATAATAATAAATAATCACACCACTACTATAAAGCTAAGATAAGAAGGGAAAAATTAAAAAAAAAAAACACTCGTCTCTAATCATAAATCAGTGCATGACAAAGAAAAAAAAATTACATCTCAACAAGACAATAGGACAAGCAGCAGCAAACCAAATACTTTGCCTAATACTCAAATGCAAAACAAATCAAGAATAAAAATAATATGAATTAAAAAAAGAAAACACTCACCATTTCGCCATAGGAGAACACTCATGAATAATGAACTCATAACTGCTGATTCCACACACGAAAAAATAAGATACCAAGAACACATGCGCAATACTCAACATTACTCAAAAATGTTCCTTTCCGCACACACGTCGTTTTATTAAACCGAGCACACTTGCTATTATTACAAACAAGAAACCAATAAACGTCCACTTTTACAATAGGTCGAAAATATCTTCAGCTTTAGACCACAACTATGATAGGTTTTCTCTAACTCAATTCAACCAATTCAATTACGCGCTTCCCGCATGCAGCACACACATACATGCACACAGAACATGTGACCACAGATCACATAGCATGTGACATCACATTAACAAACTACCATATGACTACACAGACACCTAGTGGGAAAAATATGAACTAAGACGTCACACCAAAGGCACGAACAGTTCCAACAAGTGACTCACGCACATACAGTTCCAGGAAGTAACTGAACCTATAAGAACCGATTAAAGTCACAGTTGGAGTCAAAGTAAAGACTTACCCAACTTACCATCCCCCCAATATAACATACCCATGTATAGCGTTAATGTGAAATATTGGAGAAATAGCGAGAATAGAGAATTGATTAAGCCAGTGGAGACGGGAAGGTTCTAGAACACAGGTCCCCCCTCCCCACTTAGCTGTAATAAAGACAGAAAATAACGTACCCTGCGGGGCTCTAACCCGCCTTCACTCACTGACGCTCGCTCGGCAATACTATATGAATTAAATTTTTTACTTTTGTACAGAAAAGAACCAACTTAGCTATTAATCTAAATGGAGGGACCTGTGTTCTAGAACCTTCCCAGTGGGGACAGTGAGTCAAGATTGTAGAGTTTAGGCTCAAAATAAGTGTTAATGTAAAATGAGGATCTATTCTTTTTCAGGAAAAGTTAAGTGAAATTATTGAAAAAATAAAATAATAATAATAATAAATTAAAGAAAATTACAAATACTTTTCTTGACATTATTCGAGTAGACAGTTCTACCAGATTTAACAAAATTCTTACGTTTTCAGGTCAGGTTAGGTTTTTTTTTTTTTTTTTTTTTTCTTTTAGCAGAGCGTGCACTAAATGAGGAGCTCCATTTCTACTTGCAGATTGACCTTCAGAAAGGCTCGCTATAAATAGTCTGGATGTATGGCATGGAAACTACAGTGCATAGGTGGCCACTAAAAAGTACTAATGCTATCTAACAGTCGGGCAGGAGGCCTTGCGGTAACGAGGGAATGCGTCCGTGGGAAGCATGCGCGTCAGCGACGGGGGGTATAGGCCTACACATGAACGAGAATAGTGGAAGAGCACACTTACACATAAAATACTTTCACTGTCATTCCTTCACGGTAAATGTCTCCAATTATACTATTTTAACTACGTATATTTTTTTCATTTAGTAGAACAGTCGTCTCGAGTGAAACTCTTTTCCTTAATGAATTAAGTGCGTTTTGACTATCCTGCAAGTATAATAAAGTGTACCACAAGGTCTATCAGGGCTCGCAGCTGTCATTTTTTCCTATATTTTCAATGATTGAATTATTAAAAATACTAGCCAGGGGAAGTTCTAGTGATGATTTAAATTGCAACATGTTAGCAATATGCTAAATGTGTCTTTTCATTTTTTTCTGAGGGACAGTCACTAATCCTCATTATTACTTCCCTTAATTTGAGTTTTTCCTATCCTCCCATGTCCACTTTTTTCCTTTTTGTTTCCTATGTGCTTATTCTTCCTAATGAAGCGTACCTGAGGAACTTTGTTATGCTCCAGTTTCTTGTAACACTAGCAGTGTTAGCATTTTCTTTCAGCAGTGTGTGTGTGTGTGTGTGTGTGTGTGCGTGCGTGCGTGCAGCAGTATTGGCTAGACATTGAGGTGTGTTGTGTTTACCAACATCCCAAAGCTTTCCAGAACTGCTGTACATAATATGCAGGGTTCCCGCGCGTTCTGGAAAACCTTGAAATAAAAGTGTCGTAGAAATGCCCTCGAAAACTCATGGAAAAGAGAAAAATGGTGAAAATCCTGGAAATGTTCTTTATATTATTGGCATTTATTCCGAAGTTGGGCGTCCGTTTGAGCCACGTTTTTTCGCTCTTATCTCCTTTCCACATTTTCTGCAATTTGTTATTAGGTTCATTAATCCGTGCTCTTCACAAACTTTTAAAAGATTTTGCTCGTTATCAACGTATTGCTTCACAAATGTTAAAACTGTTAGCCCATTGCCCTTGTACACCTTGTCTCAAAAAGGTTGAGCGCATTCTTTATTGGTGTTTTGAAGCAAAAATTTTCTAAGTCCAGCTTCGGGTATCTTCGGGAAAAAGTAAGCCAGGTTCGAACCTCCAAGCCAGCCTTTGCAATCGGGAAAAAGTTTGCAGATGTGTTTTTCTCCTTTTAAATATAATAAGACTTGTTACCAAGTGTTTAAAAAAGCAACATTGATTGAAATACTTAATGATACAATATTTCGAAACCTTTTATTAATGTGAACACATGCTTGTTTGTCATTTAGCTCTCTATACGTAATGGAACATTTAAATACGTTAAAGAATCTTTCCATATGTAAAAGAATGCTCAAAGTTAAGAAATAGAACATAATTATCGCCTGAGTACTAAAATAAAAGTCAAAGTAGAACAGAAACAGCGTTTGTAATGGATATGAATGTCATAATTATCTTGAGATCCGTTATACATCGCTAGAAGCTTAGTTCTAGAAGTCCTTGTGTTAGCTCATTGGTAAGCTGTCGGATTTCAAATCATAAGGTTCTGAGTTCGATTCTCATCTGGGTCTATACTTTTTTTTAAATTATATTTTCCGCAATGCATGAAAAATTATATAAAATAATTACATTAAAATACATAAGTTGTTTATATATAACATAATAATTGCAGAACATAGTAATTATTATGTTTAAAATATAACATCTGAGATAATTTTCACAGTAGGTCGGTATTATATATGAGGATGTAAATACAAGTTAAGAAACTCGTTCAATAGCAATAAATAAATCATGTAGTGTATTTATTTGCAGCTATTTGTCATATAGAGAGTAATTCTCAACATTCATAATACAGAATGTCATTTATGTTCTTGAAAAGTTATTCGATGCATAAACAGAGGGTATAAACAGAGAATCCAAAGTCGGAACGCTCGCAAAAAATTCATGAACCCCAAAGGTCACGTGAGCAGACTGGAACTGTCCTTATGAAGCATGCCACAGCAGAAAGTCTTTACATAGATTTTCAATTCAATTCCTGATATATGCTTTTGCAATGTGGAAGTAGTGATGCCTTGAGTCGCCCTCTCTCGCTCGCTCGCTCGCTCACTCTCTATTTATACAGAATATAAAAGTTGATTTATGTGTGTGTTTCAACATAATTCTGATATATCTAGAGCAATTTTAACTATATTTCTTACAGTCTGGAAAAAGAGTATTGTCGGGATACATATCAAAAATGCTAGAAACGTGTCGATATTAGTATCGAATCCATACTTTCGTGGTCGCTTAGGTGAATAGCTCTACTTTCAATTCAAGTCCAATTAAGCTCCCATTAGCACCCAGGGTGGTTACGTAGCGACATAAAGATATCGAAATCAACCGATATTAGAATCGAATCGTAAGTTTTCAGCGCCGCTAATGGGGCGTTTACACTTAGTCGATTTGCGTTCGATTCAGTTGAATTGACGTCACTTTCAACTTAATCGACCGTGTAAACGGGACTTCAACTTAATCGCTTGTTGATCGAAGGCGACTAATCGACTGGCAACTGAATTGAAAGACGTTCTATTTTCTGTGGTTGAAATAATTGAACACATTCATCGATCTGATTCGGCCTAGTTGCTTCGATTTGTCGGCAAATGCAGCGAGTCGATTTAGTCGTGCGACTAAATCGACCAAGTGTAAACGCCCCATAACAGTGCAGCATTTCCCATTAGTCCACATTAGTCCCATTGCCTAGAGGGCAACATATTTGCAGAGTGCAAATTTTAAAACTTGAATAATATTTTAATTTTTTCCGTATGAAAAAGTTAAAAATCATGAGCAAATATACTATTTCACGAACAATCCTCTTTTACTATTCTAATATGTTTAATAATAGCGTAAGAAATGTAATAGTAATTCAGAACATGTTTCACAGTTGTTATTTTTTGTTACATAGTTGTAGCTGTAGCATGTAGTGAGTGGAATTTAACTGTAATAAATTCACTAGTTAACCATATTCGAATTAAGTTTTATTTTTAAGTTCGGAATGAAGGGGCGGAGAAATATGTAGTTATTGGGGGCACCGAGCTTTTCTACATTTTACTTTCAAGATCTCCATTTTTCTTTTGTCATTTGTTCCTAATAAAAAAAAGTTCAGTCACTTTTAGATTATCATAGGATAGTAGGAGTAGGATTTAGGGATGCAGGATGTGAGATTCTAGAGGAGCTAACTGCTTGAAAAAGTATTTTTGAATCATCTGTAACATATGAAATAAGGATATGTATCATAAAAAATTGAAAGTAACTATGCGTAATCATCACGGTCAAATTGCAAAGTCAAACGAATTGACGTTTGGTATATAATCAGGCTCCAATCCCAACTGGGAAGTTATCATACGCGTGTCACTTTCATTATAATACATATCCTTAGGGGGAGTAGAAGTCCGAATTTTTGCGAAAAATTTAGTATCTCACAAGCCGTTCAACTGAGAGCTGAAATTCAGCATATAACTCTTTATTAAAAATAAAGAGAATATGCCCTGGCATTTATTAAAATTGTCTTTTATGAGTGGGGGGACGGGGGTGCATTTTCTATATATTGGAAATTGGTAGTGGGTTTATTTGTAAAAATAATCGAAAACGATTGATATTAGTTGAGAAAAAAATTGAGTAATGCAAACTAAAATTCTTTTTGAATTTTATACCCACTGCTTTCTATTTATAATTGCTGAAGCTGGTGTTTAATATATGGAGCGTTCCGAGCATAAGGCAATCAAGCCATAAAGTTAGAGAAAAATGGCCATAAAATTTGTATTCTAAACTTAATTACATGGGCATTTTCAATTAGTACGGCATCCTTAATTATATAGAACATTAGTTTCTCTCCCTCTCCTTTTTTTTTTTTTTTTTTTTACGTTGGTCTACTTTTCCTTGATTCGAAACCTTTAAATTTCACCCTATTTTCTACTGAAATGTGTCTGTAAGGCAACAAAGAAATAATTACATATGATAAATTTAAATTCATTTTAATTCGGAAGATGAGAAACACTTTGTCATTATATATCGTAAGGTCAGACCCATCAGTATTGTAACAAAGAGGTGCTTGAGCCAATGACGGTAGAAATTCAAACTCCGATAAGTGATAATTTCACAGTCTTGTTTTATTACAAGTGTAATCTCTTTAGTCAATGGAGAGGAGGACGTGGTCATCGGTCAGAGTTGATGTCGATGGGTTTTGGTGGGTCGGAGTTGGTCGCAATGGTTCAGAGTGGTTCATAGTTGGTGGTGGGTCAGAGTGGATCACGATGGTTGATGGGTCAGAGTGGGCCAATGGGTCATTTGGGTGGTGGGTGATAGTGGGTCATGGTGGGTCGTGGATCAAATTTTCATTGACCCACACCATCTCTGGTTAAAATTGTACTAAAGATAAGAGGCACCAAAGATGCATGTCGGCTATTATGCTCAAATTTTGCGCATGGATAGTACTCCACCTGAAAGCAATAAATCTGAAACGGTTCACGGTATCATCTCCTAGAACTCGAGATGTAGGGGTTTGTCTGATTGGCTAAATTAAGACGTCAATGATTTATCCTTCAACAACCAAGCTTTTTATGATCGTTTCCGTGGGAAAGTCAGAAGAACGCGTGTCTAGTAATCGTAATATTGATAGTTCGCGTCCACTCCGGGGTATTTGTTTTGTGTTTTATTGATTCACCTAAATATAAACAAATCACACATATAGGCATTTTATCATATTTTGGGAGAGTAATTTTGTGGTTCGTTGGCGTTTCATCGCGTCTCTGCCGCTGGTAGTAAAGTTTTCAAAATGGAACTTGGACCATCACGGATCGTCGCTGCGGGGCCACCAATTTCTGGCGAGAGGTTAATAGTTGACCATCTGTAGTCCACCGACGCTTACAGCTTAGGGTAATGAACGATGTCCTTGCCTTGTAGACTTCATGACTACCGACGTCGGCAGTCAACTAGCTTTTAGTATTCCTTTACTAACCATCTATCGTTCATGTTTGTACACGGTGTTGTCATAATAATAATAATAATAATAATAATAATAATAATAATAATAATAATAATAATAATAATAATAATAATAATAATAATAATAATTATTATTATTATTATTATTATTATTATTATTATTATTATTATTATTTGTAGTAACAGTAGTATAATTGATGATAGAATAATTATTGTCTATGTATTGTCTAGGTAGGACTACACACAGGATTTGGCTCGTTTTGGTTCGACTTGACTCTAATCCGAGTCGAGTTGGAAGATATTTTTCTCGCCGAGTCCAAGAGTAGACCACAAAGATGTCTGTTTCGAGTCGAGTCGAGTTTCAAAGAAAAGTCGTTCGTGCCCATCCCTACTAATGAGAGCTTAATCGTAGTTAAGCGAAATTGAAAGTCTCACTATTTATCTAAGCGACCCCGAAAACTATGAATCTAATATCGATCATTTTCTAGCAATCTTTTATATGTATCCCCCTCCCATTCACCATAGGTAACCCGACAGCACTCTTTTTGAAACTATAAGAAATGTGGTTAAAATTACTCTAGGCCAGTGCTTCTCAATCCAATTCCTATCACGATCCCCTTTTATCACACGCTCTTGCCAGCGACCCTTTTATAATTTGTTTTATAATAAGCTTGTGTGGGATTTTTAACATACCTATTTCTATAATAGTAGAATCCATTTTTTTGTTTATAGTGAACAGTGCCATGGAAAATCATTGCCCGGGGCGAGAGTATAGTACGATGTCACCGTATATATGAGTGACGTCGACAGACTAGCTACGAAGCGCCACCATGGTTGGCACGAATAACATTTTCAAAATAAACCCTACCTTTCCTTAATTTTGAGCACATTTTATTACGTTTTTCCTTCTATTTTACACATGTGCACATGTACTTTCGTAACATGAGTAACACACTTCCTCCGAAATGTGTGGCCCCTTTTTTCGGCGCCCGGCACTGACAGTGGATACAGTAACTGTAATATCTATATTCCCAACGAGGAAGGTGCTGGTTCAAGATGGATGTTAAACTCCTTCATTGAAGAGGCCATTAACGTATCCGATCTAAGCCCACAACTTCTTGACCAAATAATAGAATGATCATGCGACAAGTCTTTGCAACTGGTTTTCTGTAACAAAGACTTGGACAAGTTCTGCCTGATGAGGAGAGAAAAATATCCTGGTCTGGTGATTGCTGCTTTAAAAGTAATAATTCCATTTGCTATATCGTACTTGTGCGAAAGTGTGTTTTTTTATGGTAAACATTAAAACAAAGATAAGAAATCGCTTATCAGTTGAAAATGGCTTGATAATGTTCGTCATGAAGATTGAACCGGGCATTGCTGCACTAGTGAAATTATACCATGCTTAGGTATCTCATTAGGTATTAATTTTAATTGTATTTCAATGTGCAGGTTTTGTTTCATGTGTATTTTTCTAGTATTTCTATATACAGTTCTCATTAGTTTTATATCATACCTCTTTGATTTAAATTCATTTTTAAACAACTCTACTAACTAACTAACTCTATGGCCTATGGAACCCGGAGGTTCAATGCCCCGTTCACAAAAGCTCTCCACTGACTTCTATCCTTAGCCAATTGGATCCAGTTTCTACTTTGTATTCTTATCTCAGCGAGATCCATCTTAATATTGTCCTCCCATCTGCGCCTAGGTCTTCCTAATGGTCGTTTTCCTTTGGTCTTCCAGTCAAGACTTTGAAAGCGTTTCTACTTTCTTCCATTCTAGCTACATGACCTGCCCACCTAAGCCTCTAGACTTGACGACCCTAACAATGTTGGGTAACCGTATAAATTATGCAGTTCCTCGTTATGAAGTTTCCGCCATTCCCCATTCCCGTTCCTCTTGGGTCCGAATATTCGTTTCAGGATCTTGTTCTCAAATACTTTCAGTCTATGTTCTTCCCTCAGAGTAAGCGACCATGGTTCGCAACCATACAGAACAACAGGCATGATTATCGTTTTGTATATTTTAAGCTTCAAATTTCTCGACAGAATTCGCGACGACAAAAGACTTTGAACCGAATAGTAACACGAATTCTACACCCTTTGAAAATGTTCAGTAGACTTATTTTTTATTGTTCTTTACAGTGTGTATAAAAAATAAAAGTATGCCTATCAGAACAAAATTAAAAATAATATTTAAAAATAATTTCTGGTATTATATTCTAACTATATTTATCTCTCCCGCCTATCTTCGCGATCCCCTAGGGGCCGCGACTCCCAGGTTGAGAAACCCTGCTCTAGGCATACATGAGTTATGATGGAACATACATACATACACTTTTATATGTATAAATGCAGATAAGAGAGAGTTGAGAGAGAGCGATTAAGGAATTACCGCTCTCAATCTCTTCACTTTACTTTTGCGATTCGTGAATTTCTTACGTGACAGTTTGGGGCTAGCTAGTTTTTTGTCTTGAACCACGATCCGATTTTCGATATGCTCTACCTAAATGCTGTAATGCGAATATTGAGAAGTTATCTGCGATGAAAGTAGCTGCAAATAAATACATTACATAACTTATTTATTGCTTTTACACGATTTTTTAAATTTGTATTCAATATTCACACATAACACACCGACCTTCTGTGAATACCTCAGATGTTATATTTTAAAGATAAGAATTACTTATGTCGTGAAATGATATGAATATATATATTCAACTGATATATACAACTGATGATATGAATATATATATTCAACTCATATATACAACTGATGATATGAAAATATACATACAACTGATGAATTGTAATGTAACTATTTTACATAATTTTCATGCATTGAGGAAAGTAGAATATCATAAAAGAATCTCACCTGAACGGGTATCGAACTCACGATTTAAACGCTCGGTGGTGTACCACTGAGCTAGCATGACCGCTTTTCGGAAGCTGCTTCTGAAATATAACTGAGCTCATACGTAAATGCTCTTTTCCGTATGGAAATCACAATGACGAAACGAGAGTGTGAATACATAGTCTCGAAATATTGTCTCATTAAGTATTTCAATCAATGTTACTTTTTTCTACACTTAATACCATTTCAACATATCTTATTATATTTAACAGAAGGAAAAACATATCTGTACATCTTTTCCCGATTACTAAGGTTGGCTTTGGAGGTTCGAACCAGCAGCTTTAGTTTACTGTTTTCCGAAGATACCCGAAGTTGGACTTCGAAAGTGTTCGTCTCAAAACAGCTATCATCATATCGCTCAATCTGTTTGGTATATGGTATATGTTTTTATACGTGTAAAGTCAGTATAACAATTCATTCTTTAAACAGCTTTTCGTATGTATTAATATTCCTTTATAAAAACTGTTTTTAATATTATTATTACGGCGCACCATTTTCAGATTTCTTTCGCGAGTCGTTGACCAAGTCGTTCGCCACCAGCGTTGCCAGACTCACAGCTCGGAATTATTCCAAAACCTGATCGAACTTATGCTAGATTCGGTCAAATTATGCTAGATCCTCATAATTACTAATTCAGGAGTTAAAAAAAACGAAGTTGAGATACGATAACGTAACTTAAAATACACAGAGAGCAAGAATGCATGGATAGAACTCAATACTTCACGCACCAAAATTTTAACTCAACTAAATTACTGCAGTCGTTGCCAGACTCAATGGCGTATATATCGTATAAATGAATGCAAAGTTTTTGTTTACATATTTTGAAAGAAAATTACTTCGCAGCATAAGTGGAGTTGGGAATCGTCTGCTGGGGGGGGGGGGGGGGGGCAGAATTTTGGTCGGTCTCGGAGCTGTCATTTCAGGAATAAATATGATCATGAAGTCAGAAATAAAGATGGTGAAGTTGTCAAAAAGTTGGGGGGAGAATGGCCCCCATAGCTTCGCCCATGCCTCGGAGTTAAAGGATTAGAAAACCCTGGGTGGAGCCACAAAAAAAAAGCCCAAAGCCGTTCCGAACTTACTTCGGAAAATAAGACTGCCTGTATGGTTTACCGAATGTATGAATCAATGGAAGAGGATACATTTCTGCCGTTATTTTTCTTCCCACGACCAACTTCTTTCTCATCTCCAGGTTTTATGGCTTTTTGATAAGTTGCTGAAATTGTGCTAGATTTGGGCAGGATGCTAAAAGCAAGATGCTAGATGCTAGAGACATGCAAATTATGCTAGATCTAGCATCATTATGCTAGATCTGGCAACGCTGTTCCCCACAATAGGCGTGTCGTGCAAGTAACCAATCACACGTCAGGTACTAGCTTTTACCTATTGCTTCCTTCTCACAGCTCAGAACATTGGTAACTATGGATAGACGTACAGCAGTAATTACTTTATGGGAGTTGGAAGGTTATTCTGCAACTGCAGCTAGCAGCGAGTAGGTGTCCCGGCCTCTACATGAAGGCGATGGATTCGGAAATATGGTGCTACAGGTCAGACTGGTAATTTACGATCTCCTGGTCGTCCGCATGTGTCAACCGAAGCCCAAGATGCGAGATTAGTAAACGAAGCCCGGTTAGATCCACTAAGGACGTCTAGACAGCTAAGGGAAGCTTCTCTCTTTCTGGTAGTAAGCATACAGCTCTGCGAAGGCTTCGTCATGCTGGGTTACGTGGCC